>NC_047086.1:162266834-163680876 GCF_902459505.1 Geotrypetes seraphini | reverse complement strand
CTCCTGTGGGGTCCAAAGTCCCTGGGTGCGTAGATCTCCCAGGTGAGCTCCCCACGCGTAGGGGGACGCATCTGTGGTGATGATCATAGAGTGGGGGGGCAGATGAAAAAGTAGACCCCTGGAAAGATTTGAGGAGTTCAACCACCATTGGAGAGATTGCTGAAGAGATGATGTCACAGAGATGGGATGAGAAAGAAGATCCGTAGTCTGTGACCATTGGTTGGCGAGAGTCCACTGAGGCGTACGAAGGTGGAGACGTGCCAGAGGAAGGACATGCACCGTCGAGGCCATGTGACCCAGGAGGACCATCATCTGTCGGGCAGGAATGGAGGGATGCATGAGCACCTGACGGCAGAGATGGAGCAGGGTCCGCTGGCGATCGGAGGGGAGAAAAGCCCTCATGAGCGTGGTGTCCAGAACTGCTCCAATGAATTGAAGTCGCTGGGTGGGAAGCAGATGCGACTTGGGGTAGTTGATCTCGAACCCCAGGAGGTGGAGGAGAGAGATGGTGTGATGAGTAGCTTGTAGCGCGAGTTGAGATGAAGGTGCTTTCACCAACCAATCGTCCAAGTAGGGGAACACCTGGAGGTTGTGAGACCTGAGGAAGGCCGCTACCACTATAAGGCACTTGGTGAAGACCCTGGGTGAGGAAGCGAGGCCGAACGGTAGCACCTTGTACTGATAGTGGTGGTGCAGTACCTGGAACCGCAGGTAGCGGCGAGAACTCAGATTGATGGAGATGTGAGTGTAGGCCTCTTTGAGGTCCAGGGAACATAGCCAGTCGTGTTGAGAAAGAAGAGGGTAAAGCGTGGCAAGGGAGAGCATTCTGAACTTCTCCTTGACCAGACACTTGTTGAGGTCCCTGAGATCGAGAATGGGACGGAGGTCTCCCGTCTTTTTGGGAACCAGGAAGTAGCGGGAGTAGAATCCCTGACCCCTTTGATCTGGAGGTACTTCTTCGATGGCATTGAGAAGGAGGAGGGATTGAACCTCCCTCAGGAGGAGGGGGGTTTGAGATGAGTGTGAAGCAGACTCTACGGGAAGGTTGTCTGGTGGAAGAGTCTGGAAGTTGAGAGAGTAGCCGTGGCGGATGATGTTGAGGACCCACTGGTCCGACGTGATGACTTCCCAACGGCTGGAGAAAATGGTGAGACGACCCCCGATAGGCTGTGGAAGAGGCAGTGAGGGAGGATGACTGGCTATGCCCTGGAGAGAAGAGTCAAAAGGGCTGAGACTGTTTAGCAGGCTGAGGCGGCTTAGAGGGTTGAGTGGCCTGAGATCGAGCCTGGGCATGGTGCTGCTGTTGACGAGGTCGCCGAGATTGTTGGGGGGGCGGATTGAGTGGCCTGGCTGAGAACCTCCGCTGGTAAGATGATTGAGGCCGATAGGGTCGAGCAGGCGGAGCCTTCTTTTTTGGCTTGATCAGGGTGTCCCACCTGGTCTCATGGGCCGAGAGTTTCTGGGTGGTGGAATCCAGGGACTCTCCAAAGAGTTCATCCCCGAGACAGGGGGCGTTGGCCAAACGATCCTGGTGGTTGATGTCCAGGTCGGAGACTCTGAGCCAGGCTAGTCGACGCATGGCTACGGCCATGGCAGAGGCCCGAGAGGTGAGCTCGAAGGAGTCGTATATTGAGCGGACCATGTATTTTCGCATCTGGAGAAGACCAGAGATGTGTTGTTGGAATAGCGGGACCTTGCGCTCAGGAAGGTACTTCTGAAGGGTAGACAGTTGTTGGACCAAGTGTTTTAGGTAGAAAGAAAAATGGAAGGAATAGTTGTTTGCCCTGTTGGCCAGCATGGCATTTTGGTAAAGCCTCTTGCCAAATTTGTCCATGGTCTTACCTTCTCTGCCAGGAGGGGTAGAGGCATAGACACTGGAGCCCTGAGTCTTTTTCAAAGTGGATTCCACTAAAAGGGACTCATGGGGCAATTGAGATTTGTCAAATCCAGGTATAGGGATGACCCGGTAAAGGTTGTCCAGCTTACGGGGGGCTCCCGGTACCGTGAGGGGAGTTTCCAAGTTCTTGTAGAACGTTTCCCGTAGGATGTCATGTACGGGAAGCTTGAGGAACTCCTTAGGAGGTTGCTCAAAGTCTAAAGCCTCTAGAAAGGCTTGAGACTTTTTCGAGTCAGATTCTAGTGGAAGGGACAGGGCAGCAGACATTTCTCTCAGAAATTTAGTGAATGAGGACTGCTCTGGTTTAGAGGTGGCATCGGGTGCCGATGGTTCCTCATCAGATGAGGAGGGATCCTCCTCGGTACCGAGGGGAGTCTCCTCCCACAAATCAGGGTCTCTGACCTCTGGTGCATGTCGAGACACCGGGGTGGAGGGCGCGGTGTGGCGAGTCTTGGACAAAGACTTACCAGAGCGCACTGAAACGGTACCAGGGGAGGACGATCGGCGTCGTTCTCGGTCCCGAGAAGAATGCCGTACCGCCTGGTGCCGAGGAGGATCCACTGTGGTCTGAGAATGAACCACCGGATCGGCGTGAAGTTGTTGAGCCGAAAGGATCGGCATAGAGGTATTTACCGGTACCGAAGGAGTGGACACCGGGGGCTCGGTGCGGGGCTCGGGCCGGTCTGGTACCGGAAGGAGCGGTGCCAGGATAGAGGGTAACAGTTGTTCAAGTTGTTTCTTCAACTGTTCCTGAAGCTGAGCTTGTAGAATGACCGAGATACGGTCATCTAGGGGTGGCATCGGAACCGCTTTCTTTTTCTTCGGTTCCTTGGATGCCGCTCCACGCCCCGGCGATGAGGAGGCCGATGACGAGGCACTCACCGATATCGGGGCGGAGCGTTTGCGGGACCGGTGCGATGCCGGTAGGGACGGTGTCGCCACCGTAGCTGGAGGGCGCTCGAGGGAAGAGGAAGGCTTCTTAGCCGGCTTACCTGGCGCCAGCGGCGCCGATGCGGGGTCGGTCGGTGTCGAGGTCGACGGTGCCGATTTTTGAGGTACCGCCGTTGAAGGTGAGGAGTCCATCGCCGACTCGGTGCCGAAGAGAAGAGTTTGTTGGATTCTTCGGTTTTTAAGTGTTCGTTTTTGCAGGGTGGCACAGCGGGTGCAGGAGTCCGCCCGATGCTCCGGACCCAGACACTGCAAACACCAATTGTGTGGGTCAGAAACGGAGATCGGGCGTGCACACCGCTGGCACTTCTTAAAACCGACCTGCGGGGGCATGAAGGGGAAGATAGCCTCCGCAAAATCGAAGTCCGAGGCCTGTATAATGGCAACAGGCCCCGCCGGGGCAAAAACGAAAGAAAAAGGAAAAAATGAAAGTTTTTTTTTTTTTTTTTTTTGCAAATCAAAGAAAAATAAACCCGAAGGTAAAGAGAGAAAAAATTAGGAAAAAAACGCGAGCGGGAAGGCGAAAAAGTGATTTCAACGGCCGTTGAAAAAATACACGCGTCTTCTTCGCTCCGCGGAAACGAAGAAACTGGGGACCACGCACTCCTCCGTCGGGCGGGAAGGCACTCGCGCACGCGCGGTGCGGCCAACTAGAAACTTCTAGTTAAAAAGGTCCGTACCGAGGGCTCCGTCGGTGACGTCACCCATGTGTTAAGAATATGCTGCCTGCTTGTCCTGGGATAAACTGGTTTATTGGGAGTTTTTTCTCTCAGAGAACCCTTACCCCCACCCCTCTCTTTTATGAAGTCACATTAGGCTTTTTTTGTATCGCCAACTGTGGTGGTAAAAGCTCTGATGGTCACAGAATTCCTACGAGCGTTGGAGCTAATACCGCCGTGGCTGGCAATAAACAGTTTCCAAAAAGAGGGCCTTAATTAACTGGAAAACACATCTAAAATTTATCCTTTATAAAAACACCTAAAAACAGAAGCCTTAAATATAAAGAGTGCTAGACTTCATTTGGCAGCCATGCTCATCCTCATTCACTGTGTTTCTTTACTGTTACTTGATATGTGTTTTCTCCTTTGTTAAGCATTGTGGGCCAGATTCTATAAACTCTGTAGGTCAATAAAAGTTAAGTACCATTTGCAGAGTCAGCAACTGGTAGATTAAGCCAAGGTTTTCTTGGCCTAAAATACTAGCATCTAAAATCTACCCTAAATCTACCCCTAACCATTCTTACATGCCAGTAGGCACCTTGGTATAGACGCCTACATCCAAGTTGTAGGCACCTACCAGCTAATTTTTAATTGTTTTGTAAAGGCGCTTTCAGTTCTCAGTACAGTACCAATTAAGCCAATAAAATAATAATAAGTTAGGCAACTACCAGTAGGTACTTTTTATAGAATCAAGGCCTATATGGACATTACAAAAATGGCAATAAAATTATTGAACAGTTATAGACAAAAATTGGCCTTATGACAAATGATCCACGTTTCAAATTTTTAGTGAAGCCATAGAGATTGGAAAACAAATCTTAAGCAGATGCCCACTCTCTCTCTTGCCACCAAGCAACACCCCCCCGACACCCACTCCAGCTATGAGAGAGATGCCCACTCCTCTCACCACTGGCAAGTGACCTTCCCATCCAACACTCCCCAGAAGTGGAAGAGATGCCCACTCCCCCCACCACAAAGCAACAACACTCTGAACCCCACCTGGCAGTGGGAGAGATGCCCACTCTTTTCTGCTGCCAAGCAACAACCCAACACCCCACCCAGCAGTGGGAGAGATGCCCACTCTCTTGCTGGCAAGCAACGTACTCCCCAACAGTGGGAGAGATTCCCACTCTCTCCTGCCGACAAGCAATGCACCCCTGACACTCCTCCCCCATCAACAGGAGAGATGCTTACTCCCTCCTGCTGACATCATGTGACCCCTACCTGACACCAGGATAGAGGCACACTCCCTCCCACCATTACACAACTCCCTCTGATGGCCCCCCCTCCCCCTTACCTTATGATAACTGGCCAGAGGGATGCTTACTCCCTTCGGCCAGCAGGCCTGCCTCTTCAAAATGGTGGGTCTTCCCCTCGGTGCATCCTTGGATGCCCCGGGTAGGGGCCTGAGGCTGATAAGCCCAGGTTATTTAAAGCCTCTCCTATGGGAGGAGCCTAAGGCTCCAATTGCCCAGGTTAAGCCCCCTCCTATGGGAAGGGCCTTAGATGCCTGGGTTAGTCAGAGCCTTAGGCTCATCCAGGGATGGGCTTAAGGCTCTGATTGGCTCATATGCCTAAGGCCTCTCCCATAGGAGGGGGTTTAACCTGGGCCAGTAAGAGTCTCAGGCCCCTCCCCAGTGCATCCCAAGGGGGTATTGGGGTGGGGACATTGCTTGGCATTAGAAGAGAGTGGGCATCTCTCCTGCTCTAGAGGGGGGTGGGGGTTAGTAGTGTCGGGTGATTGTGCGACGTGTCAGGAGAGAGTGGGTTTCTCTCCTGCCGAGCTTCAATTTATTTTATTTTTTAAAATTATTTTAATTTGTGTAAGGGGGAAGGGGTTCTGAGCTTTCAAACCTTCCTTTCCTGTCAGTGCCTGAGCCAATCAGTGCTCAGGTACTGATCACAAGGTAAGGTGACAGCTTAGACCCGTCGGCAAATTTTGGCACAATGATGTTAGAGAATCACTCAGCAATAGAGAATCGCTCAGAGTGATCATTTTAATATTAATAACCTCGTTATACTACATTTGCATGGCAGTATCAGAGATTGTTAGAAAACTCGGAAAAGTCCTTGGTAAGCCATTTTGATAATCTGGTGCTAAAATACATGAACGTTAAACCAGCTGGACCAGTTTAGCGAGCAAGTTAAAGGAAAATTTTAGTTTTGAGAATCTGCCCCTCAGTGTTTCCACAATTTTGGCCACTAGTGTATTGCTTAAGAAATGGACTATTATCTCTTTTTAGTAATCTCTGCAAGACTTTGTATTCGTAGATTATAATACAGGGTGGGCCACGGAAAATTAGCCAGAAAGATGGTGTTCTCCCTGGAACAGCAAGTAGTGATTGTGGAAGGCTATGTGCCGACAAGTACCCAGGAACAAAACCACCAGCTAAACATTGTATTCCGAGTCTGGTTCGGAAATGGCTTGTTCATCTTGTCATACTATCGCTGGAGGCGGGCTATTTTTCTGTGGCCCACCCTGTAGAATTTTATATACTTTTCTTTCTTTCTTTCCAACTCAAATATTGGAAACAATTATAAATGACTGCAAATATCTGCCTGCATAATAACTTTCCAAAAAATTAACAGAAAAAGGATCAAATCTGGAAAACAGGTGACAAGATAGTTCAAAGTGGGCCAGTTATCATCTCACTCAAAAAGTGACCTAATGCATTTCTATGAGAGAAACTGTTTTAGCTTCTGCAGCAATCATTGATTAACACAAACAGCAATTATGACATCATTTCTTTCAAATTGCCTCTTCCTTACTCTCCCTAGTCACAGACACACAAATAAGACAGGAACACATATGCTTTTCCCTATCATGCACTCTCACTCCCATGCTGTCTTAATTCAGTTGTATAGTTCATTTTCTTTGTTGTAAATTTTACTGTGAAACTTATGGCCTTTTTTACATAGCCGCGCTAGCAGCTGTGTTAACTGCCCCAAAGCCCACAGAGATTTAAAGGGCTTTGGGGCTGTTGCCGTGCGGCTTTGTAAAAGAGGCCGTTAGTGATGGAACCCTGTAGCTTGCTACTGGTTGCTAGGTAACCATGACAATAATTGTTGCCTAGTGACCATATCATAGTTAAATTGAAAAATCCATCTTTTTGAAATGTTAACATCTAAGATTTGATATATCAGTTTCATTTTATAATTTCCAAAACAAGATCATGTTTTAGTACCACTCTATTCAAACTACCTGACCCCTTTCCTCTCCAGATTACATACACATACATGTAGAGGGGCTGGAAGAATTTCCATGAGCCATGAACTGCAAGCTTTACATTTGTTTTTAATACTGAGATTTAAGAAAAGAACAAGAAAATTTCCTCCATAATCTTGGTAGCTGTCCATGGTTCTTACTATTATTGGAAGTTTTGGAGAAACGGTCCTTGTTTTGATGTTTTCTGCATACTATTAGGAAAAAAATGAGGCTGGCTGACTTCTAGGACAGTCAAAAATTCTGGGCCATAGGGCAAAAGGAGATCATATGAACATAAGCATTGCCATTCTGGGAAGACTGAAGGTCCGTCAAGCCTAGTATTCTGTTCCAACAGTGGACAATCCAGGGCAGAATACCTGGGAAAGATCTCAAAAAAGTAAAACAGATTTTATGCTGCTTATCCTAGGAAAAGCAGCAGTTTTCCCCAAGTCCATCTTAATAATAGCTTATGGACTTTTCTTTTAGGAGATTATCTAAGCCTTTTTTAAACCCTGCTTAGCTGCTTTCAATACATCCTCAGACAACAAATTCCAGTTTAATTACATGCTGAGTGAAGAAATATTTTCTCTGTTTTAAATTTACTACTTAGTAGCTTGCATGAGTAAGGAGATTGTGATATTTTAATATTAATTTTTTGGGATTAGTTGTACTTGTTATAAGCAAAATTGCCTAAAGAATAAAATACACACTCCATCTTAGTTATGACAATTCATCCTGAAAAATTCCTGAACTACAGAAATAACAGAAGATCTACAGTACATGCAAATGCAGAATATTTCTCCTCATGCTGGGGAGAGGGAGACATGTGATTATTTTGCCCTGGCCCATTGATAAGGAGACTTGAGCAGAAATTTGTGCAAGGATGTTCCCAAGACACAAAAAAAGAGGGAGAGAAAGCATGCAATGTAAATAAAGCATACAGTTAAAACTCCTCAAGTTAACTAGAGCTATATTTCCCAACCTATGTGAAGGATGGTGTGGCAGTGGCGTACCAAGGGGGGGGGGAGATCCACCCCGGGGGCAGTCTTAGGGGGGGTGCACAGCCGGCCAGGTCCGGAAAATGGTCGACTGCCAAGGCAAAGTGAGTCGATCGCGGAGTCCATCCAGGCTCTGTGATAGACTCACTTTGCCTTGGTGATCTACCGGGCCAATCAGCCTTCCTCTCCCCGACATCCGTTCTGCCATCAGAGAGGAAGTTCGGGTCAGCTAATCGCTGCCTGGCTGGGCGGAACTTCCTCTCCGACGGCAGAATTGATGTCGGGGAGAGGAATGCTGGTCAGCCCGATGTAGGGAAGCAGAGAGAGCTTGGGGCAGCCGCGGCGGCTTTGGGGCCTGTTCCCCGATGGTGGCAGCAGTGGCTTGGTGGAGGGCAGGGAGAAAGAAAGAAAGGGGGCAGACAGGGAGACAGAAGGGAAACAGAAAAAAGAAAGGGGGCATGAAGAGAGAAAAAAGAAAGGGAGGCAGGGAGAAAGAAAAAGTTGGGGGAGGGAATGAGGTCTGGAGGAGAGGAAGCATACAGGCTGAAAGAAGGGAAGAAAGATTGGATGCACAGTCAGAAGAAGAAAGTGCAACCAGAGACTCATGAAATCACCAGACAAGGTAGGAAAAATGATTTTATTTTCAATTTAGTGATCAAAATGTGTCTGAATTTATATCTGCTGTCTATATTTTGCACTATGGCCCCCTTTTACTAAACCGCAATAGCGGTTTTTAGTGCAGGGAGCCTATGAGCGTCGAGAGCAGCCCTGGGCATACAGCGCCGCTCCCTGCAGATCTCATTGCCAAAATCGGAAAGGTGAGGAAGGGAGAAAGATGGGCCTGTGGTGGATGGAGAGATTGAGAGAAGAGGTCAGATGATGGAAGTGAGGAGAAGGGAGAGCAAATGCTGAATGGAAGTGGAGAAAGAGAACACATACTGGATGGAAGGAGGGATAAAGAAAAAGGACATATGCTGGATGGGGAAAAAGATAGAGTTAGTGAGATAATGGAGGGGTGAAGGAAAGGGGTGGCATGCTGTGGGTAGACATAGTGAAGAGGGAAACTGAGGACTGCATAATAAGAAAGAATTAAATTTAGACAGAGGCAGAAAATAAAGAAGGAAGACCAGAGAAGGAAAGGGAAGAGAGAGAGAGATGCCAGAGAACTGGGAAGGAAACAGAAATATCAGATCTGAGCGGAGGAAATGAGAAGAGAGAGATGCTAAAAACCACAAGGGGAAGGGGGAGGGAAAGAGAGATGAAAGGAGAAAGATGCCAGATCATGAGGGAACAGAGGGAAGATGATGGATGCCAGACCAAAAAGGGGGGGGGGTCTAGAGGAGAGATGGAAGGGGGAGGCATACAGTTTCTGGAAGGAGAGAAGATGCCATATAGGGAGGGGCAGAGATATGGCAGACAGTGGATGGAAGGAAGACAGTAATAAGATGAGGAAAGCAGAAACCAGAGAAGACAAAGGTAGAACAAAAATTTTCTATTTATTTATTACTTTAGGAGACATGTGTCACTGTTTCTGTGGTGTTGCATTGTATGCAGAGTCCAGCTTCTTGCTGGTTCAATTTAACCTTTGTCTATGTATTTCTATTTTATCTCCCCTTTTACAAAACTGGAGTGTTTTTTAGCGCCAGCCATGGTGGTAGCAGCTCCGATGCTCAGAATTCCATGAGTGTCAGAGCTGTTATCACCGTGGCTAAAATCCACACTACAGTTTTGTAAAAGGGGGAGGGGTTAGTTTGTGATGACATATTCCATACTAGGCGAAGGTGTTTTCTGTGTTCTGTGTGTTCGAAAGACATGGTTTTCTGTTAGGATTGACGGTGTAGGATTGATCTGTACTGGTCTGGCTTGTTTAGTTTTACAATGGGTGTATTGATGTACTGCTCACTGCAATATGTAAGATGCTGCCTTTTCCTAGGAACTCATGTGTGATGTGTGGCTTGTTACTAAAAATCATGTTTTTTGTACAGATGGGGGGGGGTGCCAAAAAATGATGGGCCCCGGGTGTCACATATGCTAGGTACGCCACTGTGGTGTGGCTGAAAATTATGTATGTTTAGCAAATAAAATTTAACCTGTAATATAGAGGTCTGTCATCTTTTTGGAAGATTTATCCTCAACTAAACAAATTAGATAAAATTAGACCGACTAATGGGTGTGAACAAGCATATAACTGGAAACAACTCTTCTTTAGTGAACTTTGATGGAACAATGTGTAAATTGCTTTCAATCAAATTGCCAATAACACAAAGTTCCAGAATGATGGGACAGCATAACTAAAAGACCCTTTTTCTATTTACAACCAACCAAATCTCAAAATGATCAGGAATCTATAACAGTGCTAGATGGGATGACCATAAAGTTCTAGATGATAGCTAAACATGCAGCCAGATAATGCAGCATGTCATCGTATAGTTCGCCTTTGAACAGTAAAGAAATTTAAACATCACTCTAACTGAAATTAAGAGTTGAAGGAACTGAACAAAGGGGTCACATGATTGCTCAATCATGCAGAAACAACTTTGCTGCAATATTTTGAACAATTGTAGCCTCCAATCCTTTTTAGGTAGCCCACAACCTAGCACATTCCAATATCCAACACAGTATACTTGTAACAAGAGTGTACTCAGACAATTTTTTTCCCCAAAGGATGGATTCAACAGATCAAACTTGCACAGGTGGTATGTACTACTCAATCTTCATCTTCTTGAGTTAAGGAAAAGCTCCAGAATAACTTTATTAGAATGCTCTTTAAGTAATCCTGGCAATTTTGATTTCTTACTTTTGTGTGTCCAGCTTTTTTTTTTTTTTTCTTATAATTGCTTTACTGATTTCTAAAATTAGGGAGGCCTGATCCTGCCCACTCCCTGGGTGAAGTAGTGAGTAAACATCACCAACAAAAGGAGCAGGCCCATAGGATTGAAGGATGCTGTTCAAGTTTGTCCCCATATATCCTTCTGGTGCTACAAGTTAGTATAGACAGACAGAAAATCAGTGTACAAGATTTTCATTTAATGTCTTACTGGATATTACATGTTTAAGCCACTTAGACATCCTATTGAAAATGCCCCTCTATGTGCCCTAAGGCTTTAACCCTTGGTGCTTCCTTCACACTAGGAATTCACATGTTTAGATTAAATTCTGTGAAAAGGAGAAATTAGGTTCTTACCTGCTAATTTACTTTCTTTTAGCTTCTCCAGACCAGTAGAGGTTAACTTTACGAATGGGTATATATCTAATCATGACCAGCAGGTGGAGACTGAAAACAAAACTTTGGGACAGTATATACTATCCTCCCTTCTCTATTTCCCTCAGTCTGCCGAATAGCCAAGCAGAACCAAGAACTGGAAAACAGGAAGAAAACAATACTCCGAACAGGAGTAACAAATAACATACCCAAAAGCTGTTGGAAAATGCAGAGGAGAAATACCCGAAGGAAAATGTCCCCACAGCTCGCCAGCTAAGCCAGCCGAGCCACAGCCGCTGTTCTTTAATTCTCCCTGGCCCTAGAAAAATACTAGAACCCGCAGCAAAAAACAAAAACTGCCCGCGAAACAGCCCCAACAACAACAACAGACAGGGTGGGGACCTCTACTGGTCTGGAGAAGCTAAAAGAAAGTAAATTAGCAGGTAAGAACCTAATTTCTCCTTCTTTAGCACTCTCCAGACCAGTAGAGGTTAACTTTACGAATGGGACGTACCAAAGCAGTCCCTCTCACGGGCGGGACCCCCGAAGGGCCGATACCAGTACACGCTCACCGAACACCGCGTCCCGACGCGCCTGCACATCAACCCGATAATGACGAACAAAGGAATGCAAGGAGGACCAAACCGCAGCCTTACAAATATCCACTGGAGGCACAAGCGACGACTCAGCCCAAGAAGCCGCCTGACCCCGAGTGGAATGAGCCTTGAGAAACTCCGGAATAGGCTGCTGTTTCAGAAGATAAGCGGAAGCAATCGTCTCCTTGATCCAGCGCGCAATAGTAGCTTAGAAGCGCCAGCTCCCCGACGAGGACCCGCCAGGAGGACAAAGAGATGATCGGACTTCCGGAATTCCTGGGTCCGCTGCACATAAGAGCGAAGGACCCGACCGACATCCAACTTGCGCAGCTGCCGTTGCTCAGAAGAGCCCTCCCGACCACCCAAGACCGGGAGAACCACCGATTGATTGACATGAAAAGGAGAAACAACCTTCGGCAGAAAAGAAGGAACAGGCCGCAAGACGACCCGCTCCCTAGAAAACTCCAAGAAGGGAGCCCTACAAGAGAAAGCCTGCAGCTCAGAAACACGCCTAGCAGAAGTAATGGCCACCAAAAAGACCGCCTTCAAAGTAAGGTCCTTCAAAGAACAGGCGTCCAAAGGCTCGAAAGGCGGACGCACCAAAACAGAGAGAACCAGATTAAGATCCCAAGAGGGAACCGAGGGCCGTAGGGGAGGCCTAAGCAACTTGGCCGCCCGCAAAAAGCGAATCACATCAGGAAGAGCCGATAAACACTGACCTGACACCAACCCTCGAAAGGCCGACAGGGCCGCAAGATGAACTCGGAGAGAAGACCAAGCCAGGCCTCTATCCAGGCCATCCTGCAAGAACTCTAGAATGTTAGGCAGAGAAGCGCGAAAAGAGGTCACTCCCCGCGCCCGACACCATTCCTCAAAGAGACGCCAAACCCGCACATAAGCCCGAGAGGTAGAAAGCCTCCGGGACCCCAACAGTGTAGAGATCACCTTGTCTGAATATCCCTTCTTGCTAAGGCGACCCCTTTCAAGAGCCACGCCGTAAGACAGAAGGGAGACGGGTCGAACATGGGAATGGGACCCTGCATCAGAAGGTCGTCCAAGAGAGGCAGAGGAAGAGGATCCGCCACCAGGTGCCTCACCAGATCCGCATACCACGGACGGCGAGGCCAATCCGGCGCCACCAGCACCACCAAACCCGGATGGTGAACAATGCGAAGAAGCACTCTGCCCACCAGCGGCCAAGGAGGGAACACATACAACAGCCCCTCCGTTGGCCACTGCTGGACCAGAGCATCCAGACCCTCGGCCAGACCGTCCCTGCGACGACTGAAGAAGCGGGGCACTTTGGCGTTGCCACCCGTGGCCATCAGGTCCATCAGGGGCTGCCCCCAAGCCTGCACTATCAACTGAAACGCCTCGGCGCCGAGACACCACTCTCCTGGATCTAGGAAGTGACGACTGAGGAAGTCTGCCTGAACATTTTCTACTCCGGCTATATGAGAGGCCGAGAGGTCCAGCAGATGGGACTCCGCCCAAACCATGAGCAGAGCCGCCTCCTGCGCCACCTGAGTGCTCTTGGTGCCCCCCTGACGATTGACATAAGCCACCGCCGTGGCATTGTCCGACAGCACTCTGACCGACTTGCCCAGCAACAGGGAGTGGAAAGCCAACAGCGCCAGACGGACCGCTCTGGTCTCCAACACGTTGATCGACCAGGCGGCCTCCTCCGCGGACCAGGTGCCCTGAGCCGAGTGACCCAAACACTGAGCCCCCCAACCCAGGAGACTCGCATCCGTCAGGAGCACCGTCCACTGCGGGAGATCCAGACCCACCCCCTGAACTAGGTGAGGGGTCTGGAGCCACCAACGCAGACTGCAGCGCGCCAAGCCTCGCAGGGGAACCGGAACATCCATCCCGTGCCTCTGGGGAGACCACCTCCGGAGCAGAGCATACTGGAGAGGACGCATGTGGGCCCGCGCCCACCTCACCACGTCCAGGGACGCCGTCATCGACCCCAAGACCTGGAGGAAATCTCGCGCCCGAGGACACCGGGACGCCAAAAGCAGGCGAATCTGAGATTGCAATTTGCTCACCCGGCCCTCTGGGAGGAAGACCCTCCCCAAGGAGGTGTCGAACAGCACCCCTAGGTACTCCAGACGCTGAGCCGGGACCAACCGACTCTTGGAAAGGTTGACCACCCAGCCCAGCGACCGGAGAAACTCCACCACCCGAGCAGTAACCCGGGAGCTTTCCTGCAACGACTTTGCCCGAATTAACCAGTCGTCCAGGTAGGGGTGTACCAGGATGCCCTCCGACCGCAAGGCTGCCGCGACGACCACCATCACCTTGGTGAACGTCCGAGGAGCCGTGGCCAGCCCAAAGGGAAGCGCACAGAACTGATAGTGCCGACCCAAGATCGCAAAGCGCAGGAAACGCTGATGAGATGCCCGAATGGGAACATGCAAGTAGGCCTCCGTCAGATCGAGAGAAGTGAGAAACTCCCCTGGCTGAACCGCCAGAATGACCGACCGCAGAGTTTCCATACGGAAAGAGGGAATCTTGAGAGCCCTGTTGACCCCTTTCAAATCGAGGATGGGCCGAAAGGTCCCCTCCTTCTTGGGCACCACAAAGTAAATGGAGTACCTGCCCGTGCCCCACTCCGGAGGGGGCACCGGAACAACTGCCCTGAGATCTAGCAAGCGCTGAAGGGTCTGGCGAAAAGCCTGCGTCTTCCCCGGAGTCTGACATGGAGAAGCGAGGAAAAAATCCGGCAGAGAGCGGGCGAACTCCAGGGCATAACCGTCCCGCACCACCTCCAGGACCCACTGATCGGACGTGATCTCGGCCCATTTGGGGAAAAAATCGCGCAGCCGGGCCCCCACCGGAACCAAAGGGGGCGCCGGCAAGGCGTCATTGTGCAGGACGGGAAGCGGGGGAACCGGCGGAGGGATTCCCTGCCCCCCGACGGGCCCCCCGAAAGGGCTGCATGCGCTGGAAGAACCGACCCCGGGAAAATCCCGGAGACTGGAAAGAAGCAGCCCCACGCCCAGGGCGATACTTGCAAAATTCCCGCAAACGCCCCCGGGCCGCACCCCCCCGAGACGCCGGGCGGGCACGGTCCTCCGGCAGACGGGGAACTTTCGAGTCCGACAGAGTCTGAATCAACTTATCCAAGTCCTCTCCAAACAAAAACGACCCCCGAAAGGGAAATTTAGTAAGCTTAGCTTTGGACGCAGCATCCGCCGCCCAAGCGCGCAGCCACAACACACGCCTTGCGGCCACGCCAAAAGCCATAGACTTAGCCGAGATCCGCACCAAGTCATATAGAGCATCTGAGAGGAATGAGGCCGCCATCTCAATCTTCGCTACCTCCTGATCCGCCAGAGACCAGTCGTCAGACTCTCGATCCAAGACACGCTCAGCCCACCGAAACACGGCGCGAGCGACCAGTCCCCCACAAATAGCCGCCTGGACCCCAAAAGCAGAAACCTGAAAATTTTGCTTAAGAATGTTCTCCAATTTGCGCTCCTCAGAGTCCCGCAAGGCAGAACCGCCCTCAACAGGCACGGTATGCCGCTTGGAAATTGCCGAGACCACCGCATCCACGACTGGCGAAGCTAACGTAGCCCGATCCCCTTCAGGAATGGGATACAGGCGAGCCATGCTGCGCGCCAGCCGAAACGGCGTCTCCGGCGTTTTCCACTGCTCCAGAATAATATCCCGAATATCCTGATGCATAGGAAAAGAGCGGGAAACGGAACGGATTCCCCGTAACAGGGGGTCCCCCACACGTGGAGTCTCCGGCGGCGCGTCCTCAAAACGCAAGACCGCAGAAACCTGCTGAATAAGGTCAGGCAGCTCATCTTTCTGAAAAAGGCGCACCACGGACGCCTCGTCACTGGAGAACGGGAAATCCGACAACCCGCCGCCAGCTTCCGTCCCCTCCAGAGAGTCCTGGAATTCCTCAGAAGGGTCCAGGTCCTCCTCCAAACCGACACGTTCCTCCGACCACAAAGTCTCGTCCCACGACACCCGCGGACGCTTGGACAAGGGAGGCGGCGGAGGGGACGTCACGTCAGACGAAAGAGGCAAAGCCGCAGGGAGCGCGGAGGAAACCCCACCCCCCGAAACCCCCTGGGCGCAACCGGGACCCCCAGCCGCCTGAAAATAGGCTCTGCATAAAGAAAAGAAAAATTCAGGAGCAAAAACCCCCCGAGGGTCCCAAGGGACTCCCTGCCACAGCAGGGGACCCAGCAGAACCTTGCCCCTGCATAGTCAAAACAGGGGGAAGGTCACCTGAGGTGGAAGACAAAATGGAGGGGCCAGACAGAGAAGATGGCGGATTTCCCGCCAAAAAAGCTCCCTCCATAGCCTGAAGCGGCTGAGAAACCTGAATAGTCTCAGCCGCTAAAGCAGGCAAGCCGGCATCAGCTGTCAAAAAATCAGCTGAGAGGGAATCCTCTAAAACCCGACCGTCGGCGGTTCGGGGAATCCCTCCGTGGGCGGACGGAGAAGACCGGGCTTCCCCACCGTTCCCTGCCGACTCGCGAGGCACCATCGGCGGGGAGCTCTGGGCGCCTGCAGCCGCTGCCGACGGAGCTCCTCCACCGCCCCGGCCTGAACACCGCTTGCACAGGCCGGCCGCGAGTGCCTCGCGTCTGGAGCACAATGAGCACTTTTTCCCTTTAGAAGTGCTCATTGCTCCATACGCGACCTAGCTGCAAAAAAGTGCCGGTTAGTTGAAAAAATACAGTAAAATACAGTTTACTTAAAGGGATACAACCCTCCAGACCAGCACTACCTCAGGATTTTTTTTTTTTTTTTCACAGAACAGACTCCACAGGCTCTCAAAGCAATATGCCTTGCTTGATTTAGGGGGCAAGGCTTACTGCTGAGGCTCCTCTAAAAAAAAGTGGGGAGGTGGAGGAAGTGGGGGGAGGGACCCCGCTCGTGACCCGCCGGGTTTGACACCCCCGAGGTCGGACGAACCCCCAAACAGAGTCCGCCCAAGCTCCGTCCGGCTAAAAACAGGGACAATAAACCCCCTAAACAAATTCCAACAGCCCTACCAAGGGAGATGGGTACAGATCACTCAACACCTGCTGGAGACTGAAAGAAGACTGAGGGAAATAGAGAAGGGAGGATAGTATATACTGTCCCAAAGTTTTGTTTTCAGTCTCCACCTGCTGGTCATGATTAGATATATACCCATTCGTAAAGTTAACCTCTACTGGTCTGGAGAGTGCTAAAGAATATGCTTTATTTACACAATTACACCTGAGAAATATGTCTAAAAACCGGCCTAAATCAGCACTTGGATGATCAGTAAGACAAGTCATCCAAGTGCCGATAATCAAACCGGGTTTTAGACGCATCTAAAAATGACTTAGGCCTTTTAAGTGCTGCTGTACGACCAGAGCTAAAAGGGGCATTTTAGGAGTGGTGAGGGCGGGACGTGGGCTGATCTAAACTTAGTCATACTGCAAGTATAACTGAAAGTTTAACGAGGCTGCCTGGTTAGAACTTGTACGTTGTGACTTAGGCCATGTAAAGCCAGGTCTAAGTGCCAAAAAGGTGTCCAAAGTGACCAGATAAGCACTCCAAAGTGACCAGATAAGCACTGCAGACACAAAGTACAGACCCCCACACACTACTCCAGTGAGCAGATCCCCCCACCTTAAAAATCAGAAAAACATACATACCTGCCTCCAGAACATCAGCACCTGGCATAGCAAAGCCTAGTAGAGAAGCACAGAGGTGTCTTAAGTAGTGTGGGGGGTGGGCTAGTGAACCATAGAGAGGAGGACCCAGGCCCATAAGCCATTCTTAACCACTGCATTTATGGTGAAACATGTTCCCCCCCTCAAACCTACTGTATTGCCATATAGGTGCCACCTGCAGCTGTGAAGACTATTGGGGTAGTAGATAGGTGGGTCTAGTAGGTTTTGGGGGTGTTTTGAGGGGCTCACCATGACCTATAAGGGAGTTATGGTGAGATGTTTATGTGGCACCCTTTTGTGAAGTTTGCAGCAGTGCCCTTTAAGGTGTCCCACTACTCTGTTGCCATGTCTAGGTGTCTAGTCCATTATTTTGCTGGTCCTTTTCTAGGCATTTTTGACCTGGATGAATTTTTGGATGAGAATGGGATATAAAGATAGATGACTTAGCAGTCTGGGTGATCAAGCAGCTGGACGTAGTTAGATGACTCTTGAAAAACAAAATATTTTGGATGAATTTTTTGAGAATGGACTTTAGACACTGCCGACTTTGGGTGACTTAGGCCCAAAACAGACGTTTCTTTCGATTATGCCCCTCTAAAGTACTAGCACAGACTTCCATAACTATGACTTAAGGTGTCAAGAACTGAACTGTAGATGGGAATTATAATCAAGCTTCAGGTATCATCATTTCCTTTTTTGTAGCTTCCAATATTGTGGTCTGATGTAGTGCACTCTTTCTTGTCATTTTTATTTTCTCATTATGACAGTTTTCTTGTACTGTATGTACTTGCTGATGATTGAATTCAATGGAGTTACCCTTTTTTCAATAAAACTATACATTACAGTACTCTGGATTCAGTTTCAAGTTGTTGCACAAGCCAGAATTTTCTTGCTATGTTTACTGTAGATATTGCTCTATTCCCCCCTTCTCAAATGCAGTTAAACATTGTCTGCATAAAGGGAACAGGAGAGACCATATCCATCACTGTACTCACCACCTGTCACTGGCGATGCTCATCCATAAAATGTAATACACCCGATTAACAAAACTAAGCTTATGTTAACTGTACCTGCTCTACTCCACCTTGGGTGAATCTCTTCATAAAGGCGGTTAATTATCATTTAAGATTGAAAAAATTATTAAAAAGTTGAATTTTGCAGCATTTTTGTGAAGCATCTGGTTGCTCAGTGGTACAGTGGGTGTATTTTAATTGAAGATATCTTAAGAGTTTGCTTTGTGATGTTTCATTTCCTAGCTTTTATGTTTGCATTTTTGTAAACTGCCTAGTTGTAGACAGTGTATAAATTTTAAAATAAATAAATCCCAATAAATAGTTATACCTTTTCCTCTACTGGAGATCTTTCATATCTAAAGCAGCATTTCACCATTGTCTCTCACCTTCTCTACTCTCAAGTTCCTCCACTTGCTTCATGAAGGATTTAACCAGTCCCTCATCTTAGGATTACACCCTCCAGCCAGCCAGAAACAGAAGTAATGGGGGCACATGTTTCAGCAACTTGGTTTCCTAGCCATACTTCAGCATAGGAGCCTTAGTAGCTGATGAAAGGAGTTAAAAACAAAACAAAAAAGCCACTAACTCTTATCAGCTGTCCAGTAAGTCAAAAGAAGCTGCTAGCCTTTTATGTGACATCTGACATATCTATTCCGATTCCCTGTGTGTAGACCTACTTGCTTGCTTACTTACCTGTTATTGGGAAATGCAGCATTTTATCTTAATCCCTTTACACACACATTTTTGTGCATCTGAGATGCAAAATCTAGTATTATTTTTGTAAGCTTACCCTGAAATTAAGAGATTACTAATCAAAAACTCCTTAAAATATAGGCTTTTTTTCCTGGAAGTGTAATGCAGAGCCATTTCTGATCCAAGTATAGAGATGTGACTATTTTTATTCTTTTATTCTGCTCCACCAAGAAAGGGGGGAAAGAGAAAGTGATTGAGACTTGTATACTGCCTTTTTGCAGTTATATAACGCACTCAAAGCAGTTTATATACAAGGTTTTAAGAAAGGTTTGGACAAGTTCCTGGAGGAAAAGTCCATAGTCTGTTATTGAGAAAGACATGGGGAAAGCCACTGCTTGCCCTGTATCGGTAGTATGGAATATTGTGACTCCTTGGGTTTTGGCCAGGTACTAGTGACCTGGATTGGCCACTGTGAGAACGGGCTACTAGGCTTGATGGATCATTGATCTGACCCAGTAAGACTATTCTTATGTTCTTAAGTACTTCAAGCATTTTCTCTATCTGTCCTAATGAGTTCACAATCTATCTAATGTACCTAGGGTAGTAGAGGATTACGCGACAATGGTTATGCTTATGTATAAATTAAAAATTTTAGTAAAATGTTACGATTATAATTATGAAAATCAAAGTATACAGTACAAGATGGTTGAACAATGTATATGAGATTCACACAGTGACAGCCAGAATTAACACTTACCACGCCCAAAGGTCCAAACTTCCACTAATTCAACTTTTGTCTCCCAAACCACTAGAAATTGTCCTGGCTCATCATGAAGAAAAGTACACTAACTTGCTTAAGGAATGTGTTGTTCTTTATATGAATTGACGTGCACAGGAAAAACTCCCAACTCTCAATTTCACTTTTAAGTTTATTTGGCAAAGCAGCACTGTCAACTGTTCAGTAACTAGGACATAGCTCACACAGTAGATGTGTTAAATGTGTATACAGCAAGCTAGCACTGAACTACTAGTTTTCACTATTTTTTTGGACTTGGAAGGAAAAATGAGTATCCATGTCAGGTATGTCCAATCTGAACAGCAAATTTACAAGAGCTTTCTGCTCAGATGCACTGAAGTTTACTATGTACAAATGGTAGGTGATAAAGCAATTGATTGTATCCATTATATGCTAGCCCTATGACACCACATCAATCTTTCTTAAAAAATAAAAAAAAAGTACCCTCTAAACTGTGCAACATTTTAAACAGCACATACAGTAAGCAGTAAGATTTAAACACACTACTGCTAATTCACATTGGTATTTCTTAAAGCTGGTAATGCCCCTAAGTACATTATGGCAGCAGCTAAGACAAGCATCAAAACTTACCTTGCAAGTGCCTAGATCCGAATTGTCTGCAGTAACAATTGTGCCACAAATGGTCACCACATAAAGTGATCCATTTATATACCATTCCCCATGAGGTAATTTGCGACCATGTTACAAACATAGGCTTCAGACATTCAGAGGCATATGTAAGCTGCTTAATGTTTAAATACATCAATAACTTAATAAAAATATTTTAACAGAAATTGTGTTTTACTTGCTGCATGTGCTTTTAACATACTGAGCAGTACATAAAGGGTACAGCTTTCTTTAAGAAAAAGGAATCTCATCTCTATTTTTTTGTAGGCCCTACCAGATGTTTTGAGTTCTGAGTATCTGACACAGTGTATGCCTTGTAGTGTCATAAGGTGCTCACAAGCTAAGGTAAAAATTCCAAACACCGAAGCTTACACAAATGTCTACTCCCAAAGACATAAAATAAATAGAAATGGGTCCTTTGCAGAACCTTATGAAAGCTAGAAGCGAGATGAAAGCATGTATGAGAACACGCTCAAATTTCAACTCTTCATCTCTTCTCTACCAGATTAGCGCCTTCAGCCTTGAAAAAAAGGGAGGGGGAGGGGGAACCCTGCCAAAAGAACAAAACATGCTTTTTCCATGCCGATTATAACAGTTTAATGAAGTCCAAAACAAGCGGCGATGTTGGTTTTCTGAAAGCTTTTAGACATGGAGATGAACACTCCACTGTAATACTAGGTTTGGATTAAACTGATGTACAGTAGCTTTTACAATTCATCCCTGCAAAAAGAAAACAAAAAAAAAAATGGTTAAGAAAAAACCCCCAAAAAACAACCAACAACTTATACCGATAGTGATACTAGCAATAGTAAAACCACCACAAAAATATATGGATCCTGTCACCAAGGTTTAAAACCACTCCACAAAAGCCTAATACCGCAATAGTGGCAAAATTTTTAAGCACATACATCAGGTCATATATGCCTATCAAATTTGGAACTCTACAACTTGGATGTAAAATTGCATACACCTTTTCCATTTGAGAATG
The DNA here is from genome assembly GCF_902459505.1 of Geotrypetes seraphini. Classification (NCBI taxonomy): domain Eukaryota; kingdom Metazoa; phylum Chordata; class Amphibia; order Gymnophiona; family Dermophiidae; genus Geotrypetes; species Geotrypetes seraphini. Next base: position 163,659,516 of record NC_047086.1, on the reverse strand, counting down.
CCAATATGCACAAAAAATCTTATAAAATTAGATCACACCTAAGTGTGCACAGTATAAACCAGCATATACTTGCATGTGATTTAGATATGATCTTTGTAAAATACATATGTAAAGTATGTAATATCCACACTGTGTGTCTAGACATGATTTCTGCAGAATTCAAGCTAGTATTTTATCAAGACACATAGGTGCTTATATGCCATTTGTAAAATAAGCACCGGGTTCTGAAATTGCCTTCTAATTCAATAAAGAGATAGCTTGTTGCAAAGTATGCCTTGCTACAACCTTGGTCTGATCATTGATCCTCTCAGAGGATACAGCTCCTTTTGTAATATATGGTATTAAGTTCTGATGCTTTAATCAGAACAATTGTTTTACACTACTGCTTCCAGCCCAGGTGAGGAGGAAATCCCCCCTATACCACTATTCCATAAGCTTTGGTCAAATAACCAGAGGATCTATTTGATTTTTGTTGTGGCTTAAATTGCTTGATACCCACATTAAATGAAATATGTCATACAGCATCAGCAAACTTCCCCAAAGATCAGAGACAAAAACAGAATCATCTTTCATGTTTCTCCTTGGTTGATACAGGGATCCTCTCATTTTTACAGCTTGGTTGATACAGGGATCCTCTCATTTTTACATCTAACAGAAGGATATGGTCTACTTTTTCCAACCATGAGAAATACAAATGTTTTCAGTAAGACAGATGAAATCTCCTAAGCTCTGTAACAATTCAATAAGCCATAGGGGAATGTTAGTTAAGGCAGAATGTATGGTCTTTGTTATAAGGCATATGGGGACAAAGATCTCAATATGTATGCTTTGGAAGAAAGGCGAGCAGGGAGATATGATTAGAGATGTTTAAAAGCTAAGTGACAAATACACATAACGCAAGTCTCTCATTTGAAAGGAAGCTTCGTAATGAGAGGCATAGGATGAAGTTAAGAGATGATTAGATTAAAGGCTCAGGAGTAATCCAAGGAAATACTTTCTGCAAAAAAGAAAGAAAAGTGTAATAGATGTTTTTATTTGCTGATACACTTATTGTAAGTTTTTAATAATTAATAATGAATAAAAAAAATGATAATTAACATTTTCTCTGGGTACAGTGCACTTTGTGTTTTTTTAAATTTTATTGTTGGTAGATCATTTTGACTTGGTCATTTTAAAAGTAGCTCGCAAGCCAAGAAAGTGTGGGCACCCCTGGCCTACAGCCTGTTTAGGTTAGAGCGACAAGGTGTTGAGCGATTTATTCTGTCATGTCATTTGCAGGTTACCCACAATACTAATAATTTTGCTTTTCCATTCATTTGTGGTCGACCAATCTGTAGATATACAGAGAAATCATCATCATTTCAAGCTGTTCGGTTTTGGAGGGAAATATCAAACTATTGCTCTTATGTGGACTTTTATTTAACCTTCAGATGTCAAAACATATTTGTTTAAAATACGGTTTGCATAATTGATACTGTCTTATATTATTTTTCTTTTTGTCTGCTAATAGAATGTACACATTGGTATGTTCTTATTGGAAACTGCTTTAAACTATATAGTTATAGCAATCTATAAATAAAAAATTATTACTACTTACAGCTTCAGTAAACGCTGGTTTCAGCAGAGCTAGAATACTATAAATATTTAATCAATCAGATATACTGGATACTCTTCCCTCTTCATTTTAACTTTTAAATATGTTACTTCTCTGGATGAGAGGCATAAACATGGCTCCCACAAAAACTAGTCTTACCACACCTCATTCAAAAATTTTTTTATTTTAATTTTTAGGTCCTCAGCGGGCCACCACACACTCAAAATTATTTCATTGTGCGAGGCTTTATGCTCATATTCGTCATTGGACCCCTTATTTACTCATAATTTTATAGGAAATACGTTTTAAATATATAAATGCTAAAGGTACTTAGCTTAGAGTTCTGACGCTAGCCGGGAGGGTAGAAACATCCGTCACCAACATGTTTCGCCCATATTATTTAAGGGCTTTGTCAAGGCACCCTCTCCCGTTCTCAACTATTATGCTTCCACCATAGCGTCTCCGACGAAATGCATTTCGTCGGAGACGCTATGGTGGAAGCATAATAGTTGAGAACGGGAGAGGGTGCCTTGACAAAGCCCTTAAATAATATGGGCGAAACATGTTGGTGACGGATGTTTCTACCCTCCCGGCTAGCGTCAGAACTCTAAGCTAAGTACCTTTAGCATTTATATATTTAAAACGTATTTCCTATAAAATTATGAGTAAATAAGGGGTCCAATGACGAATATGAGCATAAAGCCTCGCACAATGAAATAATTTTGAGTGTGTGGTGGCCCGCTGAGGACCTAAAAATTAAAATAAAAAATTTTTTGAATGAGGTGTGGTAAGACAGTGGAATAATTTTTCACTGTTGCAGGACTTTGTTGGTGAATACCCTCTATTCTTGAATTTTCACTAAAGTGCCTGGTGTTTCATTCCCACAAAAACTAGTACACAATGGATACAATTATCTCCTCCCAGGGGCTGAGACCACCTCTGCAATATCCTATGCTACAGCTAAAGCAGCAAAAGTTAGGCTTAGAAATCAAATGCAGGTCTCACGTGGCAGTCAATGACACTATTGCTGAGCCCTCAAACTGGTCCTCCTAGTATCAAGTATAAATTATCTTGCTAATGGTTCTGCAAGGAGAAAAATGTCAGAATGTACACACATGTTCAAAATACAGAAGTATATACTGTTTACAAAAGCAAAGAAATCCACATGCAAAGAAGATATGATAAGCAGTGATAAGAATTGAAAATAGAAGCATGCAAAAACATTTAACCAATGTGCAATAATTCAGAAAGAACAGTGCTGCCAATTTGGCATGCCTTAAGACAACCATAAACAGCATTTCAAGAATCAACTTGTAACAATTTCCATATAATCCAATTAGTTATATTTTTGAAAATGTTTTAAATAGTCTTTTTAACACATTTCTAAAGGCATATGTCCTTTAGATTATTCCTTGTCATTATTAACATACAGAGCAGGTTCGCTCTGCGAGCTGCAGACTGCCAGAGCAGAATCTGCATCCTCTCCCAGGCAGAGTAGCTCCAATTTGATCTAGGCACATAAGCCTCATGAAATGGAGAAAAAGATACCCCAAAATAATAAACACAAAACACCGTCTCAGTTCATTTGCAGGAGGAAAAACTGGAGAGGGCACTATACTTCACTGGTGAAGGAGGAGCTGAAAGATGTGATTGACATCCTTCTGCAATAGTCTGCAACCAGAGGATATTTACCTAGAGTACAGACTCCTATATTTATGTAACAGAAGGCCAAGATATGGACAAGGAGAGTGTGGTGTAATTAGAACTACAGTCTAAGTACTCTGAGGCTGTGGATTCAAACCCTGTGCTGTTCCTTGTGACCATGGGTAAGTCACTCAATTCTTCATTGCCCCAGGTACATTAGATAGGGAAAATGCTTGAGTACCCGATATGTAACCCATTCTGATCTGGGCTAAAAAATCAAAAAGTTTCTGGCCTGCATTAAGCCATCTTGAAAAGTTTGTATACATACAATGCATCTTAAATTAGTACAAATAATGTTTGTTTGTTTTTTATGTGGATATCATATGCTTCCAACCACTAATCAAATTTAAAATTTGAATTAGGGAACTCTGTGGATATATTTACATAAACCGGAATATTCTGGGTATTAGGACCCTCCCAAAAAACTAATTCAGAAGACTTTACGTTACATAAAGTTATTAAACAAAATAACTGCATTGCATATAAAAATCTAGCACTTTCTTGCCTCATCAATATTTTAATGGCTCTAAATTATCTTCATGTGGCTAAATATGTAATATTGTCTCACTCTCCTTCCTTTTATGATAACTATGCTCAATAAACTTATCAAATGTTTACTAACACTAAGGAGATAATTCTTTAAATCTGGTGTGTGTCAATCAGTCAGGTGCTACTTCCAGAATCAGGGATTCTGTTCTTTATAGGCCTACATTTCTGGTGCCTAGAGTCCTTGCAGAATTGCAGTCAGTGTCACCTAGTGATGCCAAAGTGCATCATCACCCTTAAAGATGCCCACTTCCAGGCTTTGATGTCACTGGTCCTGGAAGGCACCTCTTTTTTAAATGAGTTTTTGTTTTTTTAATGGCAGGACCAATTATCACTCCACTTAAAACCAATTAAAACACTTAAGTTAGGCACCAGTTGCTAGGATCTAGGCACCTAACTTTCAGTAACATTTTGGAGAATCCAGCCCCGAGTGCATACTTAATTTCAGTTCATGTTAAAAAACAACCTTCCCCACTGCTATGAGAATTAGATTAAGTATAATAGCAAATTAATAAATAATATTTAAGTTGGATGAAAATCATTCAGGCATTTTGATATCAATATCTGAAATGTTAATTATGGATTTTCTCCTGCAACTCAAAAAGAAAATGGCTTGAGTATATAAAATCAAATTTAAAAAGGGTAAAAATTAAATGTTACAATTACATTTAAACAGCTACAAATGAGCACTTAGCTTAAGAAAACCACACTGCTCATTATAAAATATCAAACAAGTTGATTCTGGACGATGCATGTAACCCCCCCCACCAACATGACAATAAAAAGACGACAGCTGTATAGAATCCTAGGCACTTAATTTCACCAGAAAGGCAGAAATGTTTGCACAGAAAGAAGCTTTTAGCTCATGTCAGGAAATGGAAAGAGCAGTTAACCTCTAAGGTTAGAAATTATGGAACAATGCTTTAAAGGGGGGGGGGGGAATCCATCTCCTGCTGTTCCTATCAGATAGGTAAATTAGCTGCATTAAAAAGCTACTGCATTATGAAGATAATTTTGGGATTATGACTAAATTCTTAGCATAAATTGTGTGATATGAAAACTGTTTCCATAATAAAACCAATAAATTTAGCATGGAAAGAACCCAGAACTCTGATTTTACCGAGACCTAACCATATCTAACTGCTAAAATAGTTTATTTCTGCAATCATTGTGGGGGAAACTCACCCCCATAGCTATCGTTATTTGGTTTGAAACTGGTACTTATTTTATTATAATCTTCAGTTTCTACAGCTGCCAGTTTATCTAAAAGATGCAAGAGTACCCCAGTTAGGAGAGAAACATGCCTTGATTTTTCTCACTCCCTTTGTAAACCACCCAAGTAATCCAAGAATGATAATGGCTGGCTTCCAGTGTTCTCATTCTTTTCCTCATCACTTTTTTAAGTGAAGGCTACATGTTATAAGACTAAGAAAATATTGCTTACCTATCCAATACTTCTGGAGTGGCTCCAGAAGCAACCAAAGAAAACATTACGAAAATAAACTTCCAGTTTGCCACTCAGCCCAAAAATAAGAAATCAAAGCTAAAATTTCAATTTAGTTTGTCAGTGATTACCAAACCTGTTCTTAGAACCTACAATAATTTGTGTTTAGAAATGCATAAATATATGCAAAAGTCTACATTGTATGCACATCTCTCCTGCATATACACTCTTCTTAAACTTGAACTCACTGTCACCTAACAATGAAAAAGGGGCTTTAAACTTTCAGGAAAACCCCCCAAAAATCTTTATTCTTGCAATACTTCCGTCTAGATTAGCCAGATTCATTTTGGTTATTTTATCATAAGCCATTTGCCTTTTATATTATGTGCTGATTTTTAAGTTAACTGTTGTGTAGTAAGTGTTTTATCTTAGTGGTTTATGAGTGTAAGACAATTTCCACAACTACAAGGCTGAGAGATTTCATTAAGATTTGTTTTAAACTCCACTGCAGTCCTCAGTTTAATAAGTTTTAAAACATGCTTTCCTTTGTTGTGAGCCTTCTTTGTCATCAGGTATAAAATGTTGGTTGAAAAATAAAGCAAAACTGCAGGAGTATGTATAGGGACAGGGAAATTTATTAAAATATAAAAACAAAAGTATAAAATACATCCAAAAACTGGTTCTGTTGTGCAGGTGGACCGGATCCGACACGGTTCGTGTTTCGAAGAAACACTTCTTCCTCAGGGATCCCAATCGATGATGTTATAAAATGTCAGGAAACCAGATGGAATGAAAATCGTAATTAGAAAATAAGCGTGAAAATCGCCTGTATGAGTGCAGCACTATGGAACACAAAGTACGGAATGTTGGTTGGCCATGAATTCAAACTTTTGCTACAATTTTTTACTGTGCAAAAAAGTTCTGAAAAATCAATAAGGGATCTTAACACCATTGCTACAGAGAGCAAGAGACAAGAAGTAGTGATAACAGACATTGTATAGGGTCCTACCTATACGAACAAAGTAATGGAAGATGAAGAAGGTAATGGCAAATCACCCTGATAACAAGTATGCAAGAAAACTCACAAGTTGTGGCACCATTAAGTCGTTCATGACTTGATACTTGCATACAGGGGACCTATCTTTACCTTAAATTATAAAGCTTTCAAGTATATGGTGGTGGGAGGGCTGAATCATATACGAGAACTATGCTCATCTACCCAGGACAGGACAGAGATGAGCAATAATCTACAAGCACTTGTTTTTATTTTGCTGCTGGGATATGTCTTTAACAGGACAGATGAGAATAAATGGATAAGTCAACTAATTTCTATTTGTTGTTATCTATTACATTTGTTAAGTAACGATAGTTTCTCAATTCTGGTTCTTCAGTGCCATAATAACTTCCAATATATGCAAAACAGAGCCAATATATATGATACACATTCACTGTGTATGCTGATAGAGCAAAGTTAAGGAGCTTTGTACAAGTATCTAGTTCCAGTTATCACTGGTAACAATTTCAGTGCCCAGGTAGTTCTCTTAATTTAGAATTCCCCCAATCTAGATCTTTATACGTTTCCAAACTATAAAATCTTATATACATTGTAAATATCCTTAAAACCAGACCTGCTTGTAGATGTACTTTCAAAAAGAAGTTGGCAGTGTTTTAATTGGCCTCTCAATTTGGGATCTAGTCCTGCTTGATTTGAGTTCTGGGTACCGTGCAGATAGGTGATGTCAATGTGCATACTGAGGCAAGACTAGATTTCATTTCTACAAATTCTATAAGAGTCTTAAATTTATTCTGTTACAATGATCAGATCATATTAGTCCAAAAAAGTCACAATGAATCATGCAATAAAATGATTTTTTTCTTTTTATTTAACCTAGCCTCTTCATGCTGCTGAAGCATAATTCAAAGCACTAATTTTTATGGTATGGAGTAACAGAATGCAGTGATAGCAGCGGAGGCAGTTCTTACAGGCTATCTGCTATAAATCCACACCCTTTCACCTGTTGTGTTTTGGGGAGGAGAAAGAGTGGAACAGAAAAATCACTTCCACCTGGACCACTGCTTTTCTTTATCTGTTAAAGGCACATATATCACTCCCATCAGGGGTTTCATTTTCACACCACCATCTTCTAGTTTATCATACTGTTCCAACATCTGGTTTCCACCTGCAGGACCAACTGGTAATATTAATCTTCCGCCAGGTTTTAACTGGTCTATAAGCTAGAAAAAGAGAACAAAAAGTTACTGGTCAATATATGTAAACTGTATCAACTATAGCTAATAGCCTGTATATACCGAGTCAGATTTGAGGTGGGTAACAAAAATTACTTTTTACTCGTACAAGCACAAATTAATATTCTTTAATTTCAGCACAAAACCACCAGTGCACAAGGGTTTGTCTTGACTGGTTCAATCTACCTTGGCCAAATCAGTTTACTTTTCTGCAACAGTATAAAGAAGTTTCTATAAATGTAAAGTACTCTCAGAATGATTACCAAATATACTATAAATGGAGGTGACCTCCCCCCCACCCAAAAGAAGGAGAAATACTAAGGTTAGAAATTTGGATGATTCTGACCATAAAGTCTACAAAGACTAGACATCATTGCCATAAGTTTTACCACAATATTTTAAACTTTTAAATATTTTTTAGTCCCAAAGCAATGCAAAATTAAAGTCACAGAGAACAGCACTGTGTAGAGCCGGCTTCCGGCTCTACACTTAACTACATGGCTGGTTAGAGCACGAGCTCCGACCCATGCACGCTGTAAAACCCTCTCAAATCGTGTTTCCGCGACTCCTCCGGTGTGCCTCACAGCTGATTAAGTGTAGGAGACTTGCGGTGTGGAGCGATGCCACTGAAGAAATCAGCTGGCTTTCAATCGTTACGTGGCACAGAGAACACAACTTGTTGTGCTGCGTGGGAGAGGCCTCGGCAATGGCGGGCCGGGATTCGGATGAGAGCGAGTCGTAACTTGAGTCCATCCCAGATGAACTCTGGGGATCACCCTCATCTAAATTCTCTGCCTCTATCACAAAGGCTGACCTACAGCAGTGGGTGGCCAAAATAAAACAGGAGATGGTGGGTGAAAAGGGCAAAATAAAGGATGCAGTCCGGGACATCCGGCAGGACCTTGCTGAACTAGTGCAGTGTGCTAAGAGAAATGAGCAACGAATTGGTGAGCAGGAGGAATTGGTTCAGGAGCTGCAGGCTCTGGCAACAGATACACAGAAGGACCTGTTGGAATGTATAAATTGGGTGGATGATCTGGAGAACTGAACCCCAAGAAATAATATGCGGCTGCAGGGGGTCCCTGATACGGAGGACTTTAAGGATGCGGCTCTGGTGGTGAAGGATCTTTATGCGCACGTTCTGGGGGGGGGGGGGGGGCGAGGATGGAGCTCCTGAAACTACCCACCTGCCTAAAATTGATAAGAGCGCATCAGGTGTTGGGCCCGCAGAGTGGGGTTGCCCCTAAGGACATTATAGCTTGCCTCCATAATTTTGCGGAGAGAGAGCAGTTTCAGAAGAAAGCGCGGATGGGCCCTATTACCTGGAACAACTGCAAGGTGGAGATCTTTCAGGATCTTTCTTACATCACCCTGCAGTGTCGGAGGGAGTTTCGTCCAGTGCTTGCAGTATTGAAGCAACACAACCTAAGTATCAGTGGCTGTTCCCCTTTGGCCTGCTAATAACAATCAATGGATCTAACCAGAAGGTCACCCTAGTAGAGGAGACATGGAGGCTGTTGAAAAAAGTTAGGGCCTGGTGACTCCTGAGATGGAGGAGCACAGGAGGGTGGTGGCCTCTAATTGGAGAAGTTCAGGTGGCAGACCGTGGCCCGGGGGTTTGAGGCCAAAGAGCAGGCAGTTGGGTACAGAGAGAAGGGCCCGGGCGTTTACAACTTCAAGAGAGGACACTTGATGGGACCTGCATTATTACTGCCTTGGGGAAGGGATATAGTTGTACTTTGTTTTGGTGGTGAAGAGCAGCTTATGCTAGCTTGCTCTTCTAGCATGATTACGTATGTGTGTGGAGGTGGGTGTTGTGATTGTGGGGCTTTTGTGTGCTGTTTAGGGAGGGGGAGCTCGTGGGCGTGTATGCAGAGCATAAGAGGGGAGGGGGCTTGTGTGTCTGTTTTGCTGTGACACTGGGGGTGGGGGATGTTTCCTGAAGTCTTGGTGGGAGGTAGGAGTGGATTGGGAGGGGTATTGGGATGGGGAGTAGGGGTTTTATTTTGTGTGGGGAGGTTTGGTGCATATATGAGACATGGAGGCGGTCAGGATGGTAATGTGGTAAGGGTCTGCAGTTTTAATGTTCATGGTTTAAATATGCCTCGAAAGCAGCAGTTGCTGTTAAGAGTTAAGAGACTACATGTTGATGTGGGTTTAATTCAAGAAACGCATTTCCTGAAGACAGGGGAGAAATTTTTTCTGCAAAAGAAAATGGGCTGAACTGCTGGGCATCGAATAAACAGGAAAGGAAAAAAGCAGGGGTAGGGATAGTTTTTGCCAGCCATTTGAAAGTTCGTACTGATAAAGAGTGGAGGGATGAGGGAGGTGGATTATTTGGGTGGGGACGCTGAATGGTCTGCAAGTAACCTTGGTAAACATATATAGCCCTAACATCCAAAAAGGGGTGTTTTTTGAGCAACTTCTCCCAAAGATTTTGGCCGTTACGTCTGGTCAACTTATAGTTGGGGGGGGACTTTAATTTAGTTTTGGACCCTAGGGTGGTTACTACTGATGGGGGCAGTGAAAGGTTAAAATATTGAGAGCCTTTATGGAGGTCCTTAATGTGGAGGATGGCTGGAAGGGGCAGCACTGGGGGGGGGGAATAGGGAATATTCCTTCTTTTCTTCAGTCCACCACTCCTATTCCCAGATTTTGTTTGTCCTGATACCGTATGTACTTGAATATAAGTCGATCAGAATATAAGCAGAGACCCCCATTTTTCCCCCCCAAAAGGAGGAAAAATGGCTGACTCGAATACAAGTCGGGTAGCTTAATATTCAAGTGTCCTGCCCTGCCAGGTTCTGCACCCAGCCCCCTTCCCTCCCTGCCCTGCACTCAGTCCCATTCCCTACCAGGTTGTGAACCAAGCCCTCCTCCCTATCAGGCTCTGAACACTGTCCCAACTTCCTTCCCTGTACCCTCTTCCCCCTAAAAAGAGCCAACCTCATCAGTGATGTCACAATGCCTTGATTGTCCCGTATTCCCCTCTGCCCTCTAATCCAGACAGCAGATTAACCATTCCTCTTAAATAAAACCACCTAGTGGTAGGCTGGGACAGGAGGGAACCCTCCCGTCTCCTGCCCCGGCCAACACTAATAATTACCACCCTCCCTCCTGTACCTGCTCCCTGGTGGTCCAGCGTGTGTCCCGTGCTGAAAAGCACAGTTACTTACCGTAACAGGTGTTATCCAGGGACAGCAGGCAGATATTCTTGACTGATGGGTGACGGCACCGACGGAGCCCCGGTACGGACAATTTTAGAGTGATTGCACTCTAAGAACTTTAGAAAGTTCTAGCTAGGCCGCACCGCGCGTGCGCGAGTGCCTTCCCGCCCGACAGAGGCGCGCGGTCCCCAGTTAGGATAAGCCAGCTAAGAAGCCAACCCGGGGAGGTGGGAGGGACGCAAAAATATCTGCCTGCTGTCCCTGGATAACACCTGTTACGGTAAGTAACTGTGCTTTATCCCAGGACAAGCAGGCAGCATATTCTTGACTGATGGGTGACCTCCAAGCTAACAAAAAGAGGGATGGAGGGAAGGTTGGCCATTAGGAAAACAAATTTTGTAAAACAGATTGGCCGAAGTGTCCATCCCGTCTGGAGAATGCATCCAGACAATAGTGAGATGTAAAAGTATGAACTGAGGACCAAGTAGCAGCCTTGCAGATTTCCTCAATAGGAGTGGAACGGAGGAAAGCTACAGACGCTGCCATAGCTCTAATCTTGTGGCCCGTGACAGAACCTTCCAGTGTCAGGCCCGACTGAGCATAACAGAAGAAAACGCAAGCAGCAAGCCAATTGGACAGGGTGCGTTTAGATACAGGATGACCCAACTTGTTAGGATCAAAGGACAAAAACAGTTGAGGAGATGATCTGTGAGGTTTGGTGCGATCAAGATAGTAAGCCAGAGCACGTTTACAATCCAAGGTATGCAAAGCCTGTTCACCTGGATTAGAATGAGGCTTTGGGAAAAAAACAGGTAGAACGATGGATTGGTTAAGATGAAACTCAGACACAACCTTAGGAAGGAATTTTGGATGTGTACGGAGAACGACCTTATCATGGTGAAAAACAGTGAAAGGTGGATCAGCCACCAGTGCATGGAGCTCACTGACCCTCCTGGCAGAAGTGAGAGCTATAAGAAAGACCACTTTCCAAGTTAGAAATTTAAAATGCGTTGTGGCCAAAGGCTCGAAAGGAGGCTTCATTAACACAGAAAGAACCACATTAAGATCCCATACAACAGGAGGGGCCTTAAGAGGTGGCTTCACATTGAAGAGACCCTTCATGAACCTTGAAACTAAGGGATGAGCTGAGAGGGGTTTTCCATGAATCGGCTCATGAAAAGCTGCAATAGCACTAAGGTGAACTCTTATCGAAGAGGATTTAAGACCAGAGTCAGATAAGGACAAAAGATAGTCCAACACCAGTCCCACTGCTGTAGACATGGGATTAAGGTGATGTAACAGGCACCAGGAAGAAAACCGAGACCACTTTTGTTGGTAACATTGAAGAGTAGACGGTTTCCTGGAGGCATCAATAATAGAACGGACAGGCTGAGAAAGGAGAGCGTGAGCCGAAGTCAGCCCGAGAGATACCAAGCTGTCAGGTGCAGAGACTGTAAGTTGGGATGAAGCAGTGTTTGCTGATGCTGTGTAAGCAGTGAAGGAAACAGAGGAAGAGGTATGGGTTCCCTGGAACTGAGTTGAAGTAGAAGGGAAAACCAATGCTGTCTGGGCCACCGTGGAGCGATGAGAATCATGGTGGCTTGTTCCCTCTTGAGCTTGAATAAGGTGCGCAGCATGAGCGGAAGAGGAGGGAATGCATAAAGGAAGAGATTGGTCCAATCTAGGAGAAATGCATCGGGTTCCAGACGGTGAGGAGAGTAAAGTCTGGAGCAAAACAGGGGCAGTTGATGGTTGTGGGGAGCTGCAAAAAGATCCACTTGAGGTGTGCCCCATTGGGAGAAAATGGACTGGAGAGTCGAGGGGTCGAGAGACCATTCGTGAGGTTGAAGAATTCTGCTGAGATTGTCTGCTAAGCAATTCTGTTCCCCTTGGATGTAGACTGCCTTCAGGAATAAGTGACGAGCAGTCGCCCAGGTCCAAATCTTTTGAGCTTCCTGACATAAGGGATGGGACCCCGTCCCTCCCTGTTTGTTGATGTAGTACATTGCAACTTGGTTGTCTGTGCAAATGAGAAGAACCTGAGGAAACAGGAGATGTTGGAAAGCTTTGAGGGCGTAAAACATCGCTCTGAGTTCCAGGAAATTGATATGGTGTTTCTTTTCCTGTGTGGTCCAAAATCCCTGAGTTTGGAACTCGTTCAAGTGAGCTCCCCATGCATAGGGGGAGGAATCCGTGGTGATGACCAGTTGATGAGGAGGTAGATGGAACAGTAGACCTCTGGATAGATTTGATGATTTCAACCACCAAAGAAGCGACTGTCGAAGAGACGAGGTCACAGATATGTGTCGTGAACAAGGATCCGTCGCTTGTGACCACTGAGTCGCTAGGGTCCATTGAGGAGTACGCAGGTGGAGACGTGCGAAGGGAGTGACATGTACTGTGGAGGCCACGTGTCCCAAGAGCACCATCATGTGATTCGCAGAGATGGAAGGTTGCTGGAACACCTGCTGACAGAGATGAAGGATGGTGTGAAGGCGGTTTGGAGGAAGAAAAGCCCTCATCTGAACAGTATCCAGAATGGCTCCAATGAATTGAAGTCGCTGAGTTGGAATGAGGTGCGACTTGGGTAGATTGATTTCGAACCCCAACAGTCGAAGGAAGTAAATGGTCTGATCGGTGGCTTTGTGAACGGACTGAGGAGAAGGAGCCTTGATGAGCCAGTCGTCCAGGTAAGGGAAGACTTGAAAGTTGTGGGAGCGGAGATAAGCTGCGACCACAATCAGACATTTGGTGAATACCCTGGGCGAGGAGGCTAGGCCGAAGGGTAGCACCTTGTATTGGTAATGATGTTGATTGACAAGAAAGCGAAGATATTGTCTGGCCATCAGATGAATTGGAATGTGAGTATACGCCTCCTTGAGATCGAGGGAACATAGCCAGTCTTCCTGAGAAAGAAGAGGATATAGGGTGGCCAGAGATAACATCTTGAACTTCTCCTTGACCAGACATTTTTTGAGATCCCTGAGATCTAATATTGGTCTGAGATCCCCAGTCTTTTTGGGTACAAGAAAGTACCGGGAATAAAATCCCAGGCCTTGCTGGTCCAGAGGAACTGGTTCGATGGCATTGAGAAGAAGGATGGATTGAACCTCCTGAGCGAGGAGGAGAGATTGAGCCTTGTTGGAAGCAGACTCTTTTGGCAGACTTAAAGGTGGAGGAGTCTGAAAATTTAGGGAGTAGCCGTGGGCGATGATAGCAAGTACCCACTGGTCGGAGGTGATTGCTTCCCAGCGAGATAGAAAAATCTGTAGTCGACCTCCTATGGGCTGAGGTAGAGGACATGAGGGAGGAAGACTGGCAATGTCCTGGAGAAAGGAGTCAAAAGGGCTGCGTCGACTTAGGTTGAGTAGCCGGTTTGACAGTGGGCTGCTGTTGTTGACGAGTCTGTTGTTGCTGCTGACGCTGTCTGCGAGGTTGAGGAGGATGAGGCTGAGCCGGTCGAGCAGAAAACCTCCTTTGATATGAAGATTGTTGTCTGAATGGACGAGGAGGAGGAGGTTTCTTCTTGTTTTTCAACAAGGTGTCCCACCTAGTTTCATGGGCGGAGAGCTTTTGTGTGGTGGTATCCATGGACTCCCCAAACAGCTCATCCCCTAGGCAAGGCGCATTGGCAAGCCGGTCCTGATGGTTTACGTCCAGTTCTGAGGCCCGCAGCCATGCCAATCTTCTCATTGCTATAGAGATAGCAGTAGCACGAGACGTCAGTTCAAAAGTATCATAAATAGAACGGACCATAAACTTCCTGAGTTGCAAAAGACTAGAGGTACATTGCTGAAAAGCAGGAAGCTTACGGTCCGGAATATACTTTTGAAAAGAGGTTACCTGTTGAACGAGATGCTTCAGGTAAAATGAAAAGTGGAATGCGTAATTACCTGAGCGGTTGGCCAGCATGGCATTTTGGTAAAGACGCTTTCCAAATTTGTCCATGGCCTTTCCTTCCCTGCCAGGAGGGACAGAGGCATACATACTGGCTCCTACAGATTTCTTTAGGGTTGACTCTACCAACAGAGATTCATGGGGAAGTTGGTGTTTGTCAAAACCAGGTATTGGAATCACTTTATACAGAGATTCCAGTTTTCTTGGGGCTCCTGGGATTGTCAAAGGAGTTTCCAGATTTTTATAAAAAGTTTCTCTCAAGATGTCATGGAGAGGTAACTTTAAAAACTCTTTAGGAGGTTGGTCAAAATCCAAGGCATCCAAAAATGCCTTGGATTTTTTAGAGTCAGACTCTAAAGGAATAGACAGAGTGTCTGACATCTCCTTTAAAAATTTAGTGAAGGAGGAGTGCTCTGGTTTAGCAGTAGTATCCTGCACCGATGGTTCCTCCTCATCAGATGTGTAATCCTCCTCGGTACCGAGGGGATCATCTGAATCGTCCCACAAGTCAGGGTCCCGTACCGAATGTATATGGCCCTGGGAAAGTGGGGTCGATGCATCAGTATGTTTAGTCTTGCGTACCGATTTACCAGACCGAGTGGATACGGTACCTGGAGAATGTAGAACGGTACGAGGTTCAGAGAACAGTACCGGCTCCGACACTGTCACCGTCGGAGTAGCACGCCGTTTTGGTTCTGCTGACAGAACAGGCATGGACAAAGATTTTTGTGGTGCCGAAACAGTCGATGACAATAAAAGAGGCTGTTTGACAGACGGCACCGACGGCTCAGTCGGTACCGACACTGGAAGGTTCGGAGACAATAGAGCCGGGAGCAACTGTTGGAGTTGCTGCTTAAGCTGGACCTGGAGGATAGAGGCAATGCGCTCATCCAACGTTGGTCCCGATGGCACCGGTACCGGTTTTTTCTTGCTCGGTACCTTCGGTGCCGCTCGACGCTCGGGAGAAGTCGATGCCGATGACGAGGCAGAGACTTCAATGGGAGCGGAGCGTTTACGGGGCCGGCGCTCAGTCTGCAGGACTTGGCTCACTGCATGCTCGACTGGCGGGCCTAGAACAGTAGGGGAAGGCTTCTTTGCCGGCTTACCTACAGGAGTCGACACCGACGATGGATCTGGCGGTGCCGAGGTAGTCGGAGTCGATTTGGAGGAAGTCGTCGACGTCGATACCGGTGCAACTTCCATAGCGGTACCGAAAAGGATCCGCTGCTGAATTTGTCGATTTTTTAAAGTTCTTTTTTGTAAAGAACTACAGCGGGTGCAGGTTTCAGCCCTATGGTCCGGACCCAGACACTGGAGGCACCACTTGTGTGGGTCGGAGAGGGAGATAGGACGTGCACACCGCTGACACTTTTTGAAACCCAGTGACGGGGGCATGAAGGGAAATACCGCTGTAGCAAAATCGAAGCCCGAGGCTTCGATGGTGCCAACAGGCCCCGCCGGGTCAGATTCGACAGAAAAAATGAAAAATAAATAGATTTTTTTTTTTTTTTACACAAAAGGTAAATAAGAAGGAAGAAATAAAATATGAAGAAAAAAAATACGCGCGAGCGGGAAGGCAAGTGAAATAGAAAAAAACTTCCAACAGCCGTTGGAAACACGCGTCTTCTTAGCTCCGCGGAATTAAGAAAACTGGGGACCGCGCGCCTCTGTCGGGCGGGAAGGCACTCGCGCACGCGCGGTGCGGCCTAGCTAGAACTTTCTAAAGTTCTTAGAGTGCAATCACTCTAAAATTGTCCGTACCGGGGCTCCGTCGGTGCCGTCACCCATCAGTCAAGAATATGCTGCCTGCTTGTCCTGGGATAATCATGAAGATTGTAAAGATAGTAGCCAGCGGCGCACCCGGGCCGGCATGCAGGAGCGAGCTTTTCATGCTCCCGGCCGGCCCTGCACCACTCCTTGATAGGCTGCCACAAGAACCGCGAATCTCCCAAGAACTTGCGGCAGCCTATCGAAGAACAGTGCAGGGCCGGCTGTGAGCACGAAAAGCTCACACCAAAGATTCCACCAAAGATTCCACAAGGAAAACAGCAGCACAAACACAAAAGAAACTGTGGAATTGATGATTCTGTCAGAAGTAATCGCTGCTTTTTATGGGGATGGGCGGGGATAGAGGTAATTCCTTGCGGGGATGGGTGGCGACAGAGAGGATCCTGATGGGGATGGGTGGGGACGGAGAGGATCCTGACGGGGACGGGTGGGATTTCTGTCCCCGCGCAACTCTCTATTTCTGACCCATTCCTTGAGAGCTGGAAGCAGCAGCAAGTGGAGAGGGAGAAGATAGAGTTGAGACATGGTTTGTTGAGAAGGGAACTGAGCTCTATCCTGCACAGCTTGTCTTGAGAAACTGCTCCCGAGGACTCAGTAGGCAGTAATGAAGTTTGTGCTGCCCCAGGGAGAGCCACTAATGGGCCCAAAGGGATTGGAAGCAAGCATTTTGTTTTGAACGTATAGCCATTAAGAACCAAGAGTAAAACAAAAGTGAAAGTAAAAAGGCACGGCAGTCCAGTGAAAACACTGTAGTTGACTAAAGAAAAGGGAAGGACAACTGATCTTCCATGCAGGTGGAAAAATTATATTCAGCACCACTAGGCAGCCTCCCCAAAGGCAGGAATCCCCACACAGCCACACTAGCAAAAAAGCCTATCAGCTGGAGCAAGGCACCAAGCACCTGGCAACATCAGAGGACATCACCATAAAGTATGCCTGCATTTGCTCTGCTTGTCTATGAAGAATGTTACTTTCACCTACAGTATCTACATTATTGCTACTATCGGTGTTGGCCTTAGTGCTTAAGTTAGAAGGGAAAAGTGCAGCAAGTTTGATTTCTCTTTTTTAAAATCCTGTCATACGCTTAATATGCAGTTAAGCAACCGCAGTGATCAAGTTGGAGGGTATATGACTCCTTTCAGAATTCTACAGACATGAATCCTGACTATGACCATCTAAGTATTCCCATGTAGTGACCAACCTCAGGAGATTGCAAATA
The DNA here is from genome assembly GCF_902459505.1 of Geotrypetes seraphini. NCBI lineage: Eukaryota > Metazoa > Chordata > Amphibia > Gymnophiona > Dermophiidae > Geotrypetes > Geotrypetes seraphini. Next base: position 163,641,910 of record NC_047086.1, on the reverse strand, counting down.
TTGTTTCAGAGCAGCTCTGCAACCCCAGCCAGCAAATTCTGAACACAGAATTGTAACTGGTGACTGCCTGCATGATAATATTTGCATTTTGGCCACCAGGACAGCTCCATTAAGGTTATTCTGTTTCTTTATCCTTCCCTCACTTTCACGGTCCTGTTGTTCACAGAAAAAGACAAGGACCCTGGTTAAGTTTGTCATCCTCTTCCTGGTGGTGTCATTGAAGATGGGAGGCTTCCAACAACAGTTTTCACTAAAATAAGTTTGTACATAACAGCCCTCCTGTACCCAAACTCAGCAATATATCAGAGATAATGCTCCTGATGAAGATATTACTCAAATCACCTGTATCAGGAGTCAATACTACATCTATTGCCTTTCATTTCAACCTTCACAATACTTACAAAAGAAAGTGAATGTGCGCACAAACACATGAAATGCTTACTGCTTGGGGTACGATGGGTGCTGCAGCACCTACATGAATGGCATCATATGGAGCTTCTTGTGGATGTCCCAGTCTTCCATCTCCCACTGCAAGAAACAGCAATTCTTTAAATGCCAAAGTTTGGATTTGGCTTTCCTCTCTCATAAAATTTTGAAATTGAGAAATCCAGAGCACACTGCTGCTGAAAACTACTAAAGCATTTTCTAACCAGGAATTCACTTTGATGGCTTAAGGAAAATATTCTATCTTCCTACAATTCAACATGTGACCCATTTTCAAAGCAGATAAATTCATTAGACATTGCTTTTTGTTTGAATTTGGAGAATTTGCAAATACACTCTTAAAAATAAGTAGACAAAATAAATGGTATGTAACAATTATAATATTCATTTTAATTATCCTGGAAAAAAATCATTTCTAAATTTGAGGAGTAGAATTAACTTCTTTACTCTTAATTTATTACTACTTCTTGCAAACTATCCATGAAAAAGAAATCCGTGTACTTAATGAAGATTAGAATCCAGATTCACTAAAGATAGCGACTCAATCGCTGTTGGTCGATTCTCTGGCTGATTTCCAAACAGCGACTGATTCACTATCAAGTTTGCATGCAAATGATTTGCACAGAGGTGCAAATCATTTGCATGCAAACTCAGAGCCCTGACAGTAGTGACAGGAGAAGCAGACTCCTGTCACTGCTGGGTTGTTTTTTTTTTTATTTTCACAAAATATCTGTCCCCCCCAAAAAAAAAAACCCCTCCTGCCCCCCAACAAAGCGCCCCCTCCCTCCAAGTCACAACATTTAGCAAATCAAGGGATTTAGGGCAATGTATCGCAAACTGTGTGCCTCCTGAGATTTCAGGTGTGCCGCAGCACACTGGGGAGGAGGAGAAGTGCATTGCTGGCTGACTGCCTACAGGGGATATGCCTCTCAAGGCAGTCAGCCGGTGCCAGCGAATCTCCTTCTCTCTGGCCCTCTTCCATGCTGGCACCACCCCATGTTTCTAACTAATTTTAAAGCTATGTTAAAGATTGGATGTTTTTTTGACATGATATTGCCTTGGTTAAATAAAATGTTTAAACTTAAAAAAGCTGTGTCATTGAAAGCGAATTGAAAAATCGATTCAACAGGGCGAATCGAAATGTTTTCCCTCAATCAGGCAGCACTATTGGAAATAGGATACTGGGCTTGCCAGACCTGCAGTCTGTCCCAGTATGGCAATTCTTATGTCCATTGCCCCAGGTATAAAATAAATACCTGTATATAATATAAAACCACAGACGGCAGTAGATCAAATCCCATACACATACACACCTAAAAGCAATTCAGGAGGAATTCAAACAGTATCTCCAGAAAGAGAAACTTTTCCTTGAATGTAGTTCAGTAAAAGCATCATAAGAACAGTGCCTAAGATTCATTCTAACATTTACAATTATGAGAAACCTACTTATAGGATGCATAAAAACAATTCTCTTGGTCATTTGAAGCTCACCTAAAAGTTGGACTCTTCCTGAAGATATTAAGGTAGGATCATCCTTCCCGACATTATGTATGGAATCATCTACTAGCTCTTTGATATGATCAATTCCTACAACTTTTCCTTTGGGGCCAACCTGGAAAGGAAAAAAAAAGTCATCAGCTAGTCCATTTATCTAGATGTAATGTACTAAATATCACGTGGTTTCTTTCCTAATTGTTCTGAAACACTTTTGATTAGTTTCCACAGGAGATGACATTTTATTTACATTCTGAAAGCCATTTTATAATGTATTCAGATCTTATCAGAGTACCATTCTGTTGACAACCACTTCAGTGTTCTCCCTAGAAATGTTTTCCAGCCGGGTGGCATGAAAAATTAGCCGGGTGGGGCGGGTTGGGGAAATTTGGCATTGGGGAAAATTAACCCCCTCTTTTACTAAAGGCGAGCTAGCATTTTTAGCGCATGCAAACCCCTGCGCTACATGGGAAAACTAACGCTAGCTCAATGCTGGCATTAGCATCTAGTGCACGTGGCAATTCTCCGCGCACAAAGCGCACGCTACAACCACTATCGTAACTTAGTAAAAGGAGCCCTAAATGTGTACTATTTTGATTAGTTAAGTATTATTATTATTTTCCAATGCTCAATATGACTTCCTTTTTTAAGGTTTGACACTTGTGCCAGAATATTTTTACTAAATTTAAGTATTTGCCTTCTTTCAAATGGTAGAGGTTAAAAAAAGGGAAAGGTGTTAATGAAGTCATTAGGTTCAATCTAGCCATTTATTTCTGCATGAATTTAAACAACTAAAAAAAAAGATAAATATAGCTCATCCAGTCATACAAGAAATGGCTCTACAGCAGGGGTGTCCACACTTTTTGGGCTTGCAAGCTACTTTTAAAATGACCAAGTCAAAATGATCTACCAACAATAAAATTAAAAAAAACACAAAGCACACTGTACGCAGAGAAAATGTTAATTATCATTTATATTCCGTGGGTTTTCAAAGAGGTCAAGGCAAACGATTCTATGCAATGTCACCTCAGGAACAACTATACAAAAAATAGACAAATATACCCCCTCCCTTTTTACTAAATCGCAATAGCGGTTTTTAGCGCAGGGAGATGCGCTGAATGCCCTGCGCTGCTCTCGATGCTCATAGGCTCCCTGCGCTAAAAACCGCTAGTGTAGTTTAGTAAAAAGGGGGGCATAGTGCAAAATATAGACAGCAGATATAAATTCTCAAAACAGACACATTTTGATCACTAAACTGAAAATAAAATCATTTTTCCTACCTTTTTGTCTGGTGACATGAGTCTCTGGTTGCACTTCCTTCTTCTGACTGTAAATCCAATATTTTTTCTTTCTGCCCCTCCCCTTTTCTTTCTGTCTCTTTCTTTCTCTCTCCCCCTGCTCCCCCCAAGCCATCGCGCCGATTTCTTCACTTCCCCGATTCTTTCCCTACCCCCTAAGCCACCACGCCGATTTCTGCCTGCTGCTTCCACGAGCCAGGCCAGGCACGTACAAGCGCCAGACTCAAGACTTCACCTCCGACGTCAATTCTAACGTCGGAGAGGAAGTTCCAGGCCAGCCAGACAGCGATTGGCTGGCCCAGAACTTCCTCTCCGACGTCAGAATTGACGTCGGAGGTGAAGTCTTGTGAGTCCGACGCTTGTACGTGCCTGGCCTGGCTCAGGGAGGCAGGAAGAAAAAGATTGCAAAGGCAACGCGATTGACTCACACTGCCTTTGCGATCTACTGGTCGATCGCGCTCGACCATTTGGGCACCCCTGCTGTTATGGTATCCTGTCCTGACCTGAGGAAAGGGGTTTAGTCCCCAAAAAACTGCCTTAAATGAGAACTCAGAGTCCGATCTCAGTAAACAATAATAAACTACTATTAATATTGACAGGAGTCGCCATGCAACAAATAACTCAGAATTGGAAAGACTATACCAAATTAAATTATACGTTCTGGTGGAACTCTGTCTGTCATATATACAAAATGGAAAAAGTAATAGCATTACAACACGGGAACATTCATAATTTCAATAAAATTTGGCAACCATTGACTAATTATTCTAATGATTAGATTTCTTAGCACAATTATAATACTTATATAGAAAAGGGGTGGGATATGTATAATTTTTAAAATCATTAATTGGAAAAAGGGGAGGGATGTATAACTTTTGATCATATAAAATATATACTGTTTATAAATTAAGTTGTATTAATGATAGATACAATGATATATAGTAATTAATTATATCACTTGAATTTCAACTATTGTAAAAATTGAAAAATTCAATAAATAAAATTAAAAAAAAAAAAAAACTGCCTTATTTCCATTTCCTATTTATAAACTTTAATCAATAGATACAATACTACTTGATTCTACGTAAAGCAACAAAAAATTTTTTTTTCTACCTTTTGTCTTTTCTGCTTTAATCATCTTCTCTTCGCCCTCTTCTTTCTATTCAGCATTTGTCCTCGCTCCCTTCCACCCAGCCTCTGCCCTCTCTCTACCCCTTCCATCTACTGTCCACGCTCTCTGTGCCCCTTGCATCCACTGTCCACCCTCTCTGCCCTTTCCATCCAGTGTCCGCTCGCTCTCTGTTCCATATGGCATCTTCCCTCTTTCTATGTCCCTTCAATAAACTATATCCTGAGCCCTTTCTCTCCTTTGTACATGATTCATTTCAGCTTCACCCCTCCCCTATGCTCTAGCATCTCTCTCTTCTCCTTTCCTTCCTTCCTTCCTTCCCACTCCACCCCATGGTCTGGCATCTCTATCTCCTTCTCTTCTCTCCCCTCCATGCCCTGGGATATCCATCCTCCCCCTCCCCCCCATATGCGCTGACATCTCTCCCCCCCATGGTCTGGTAGCTCCTTTCCTTTCCCTCCCATGGTCTTGGCAGCTCTTGCCTCTCCTCTCCCTGGTCTTCCTTCTCCCCTCTCTCTCCCCAATTGGGTGCTGCTGCTGCATCATTTTTCTTGCCTCTCCCCCTCTAATTGGGTACAGCAGCATTTCTCCTCCCATTCACCCCCGCACCCCGGTCTCACACACTCGGCAGATTCGCTACAGGCAAGTTGCAAGTTTCCCTTTGTCGCTGACCTATCTCCCAAAGATCAGCGACAGAGGGAAGCTTACAACTTGCTGCTCTTGCTTACTTCGGGCCTTTCTCATTGCCGGGTCCTGCCTTCGCAGAAACAGAAAGTAGGCAGGATCCAGCAGCGAGAAAGGCCTGAAGTAAGCAAGAGCAAGTAAGCTTCCCTCCGTGGCTGGCCTATTTCTCGCATGCTCCAGGGCTCTAATGGTACCACTGTCCGTGCTAGCTTCTCTTCCCTAACCCCTCCCCCCCGGACGTAACTTCCGGTTTTGGAGGGAAGAGAAGGGAAGCCGAGTTCAAGTCACTTGCTGGGTTTTGTTTAGTCAGGCGGGAGTCTTTCGGCGGCTCTTCAGGCTGCGCGGTAAGAAGTGGCGGCAGCAGGATTCGCGGCAGATGACAGCCAGGCGGGCATCTAAATTTGCTGGGCGGTGCGCCCGGCTAAAAAGCGCTGGGGAGAACACTGCACTTTTTGCTTTGTGTTACATCTATTTTCACAACTGCACTATGATGTGGCAGAATCAAAGCAGCATTTATAAATTTATTAGAGCATCTATTCAGTAAAAAGCTGTTAACACTTTGGAGTTTACATGCAAAGCAATTTTTTTACATAGATACAAAATAGGATTCCCACTCACAAGACTCTTCCAGCTGCTGCTATGGATTCCTCCCTGTAGTACTTTATTTGATATATAATTTTTTGACTTATGAGACACTCTACATAATTTACATTTGTATCTATGAATCACTAATATGAGTATGCCCCAACAGTTCAATGTGATTTACAATTTAGAAGAGCCTGGTCATATCCAGGGATTACATTATGTCATTAGGCTTCATGACACAGATAACTTGGTTTGTGTTCATGTAGATGTATGATTATGGCATAAGGTTTGCTATTATCTGGTTTTGTGGTCTTGATATTATGGGTTTTGGTATGGGTGCCACTTTCCCAGTTTGTAGGGAGTTTGGTCATCTATCGAGATAGAAGGGGTGATGTGTGTCTTGTTTTGTTGCTAGCAATCTATATTGGAGTTTATATTTAATTGCTGTGTATTTTTCAAAAACATTTGCATTATTCATCACCATTCTGGAGAGTTTTTATTAGAAATGAAGTTTTTCAGACTCTTGATGGTAGATTTATCTTTTTATTTTTTTGTATAGGTCACCGAGGTCTTTTCTCCATTTCTTATAGGAGGATTTCAATTTATTCATGATTTACAGATTAGGTTTTGTCTGTGCAATACTGATTTTCCCATTCTGCACCCTATTATAATCTTATTTTTGCTTAAACCCGGTTATATGTGCCATTTTGTTAAACTTTGGGCTCCTTTTACAAAGGTGTGCTAAGCGTTTAACGCGTACTAAACGCTAACGTGTGCATGTTAGTCTATGGACACAATAGCGGTTAGCGTGCGTGTATATTTAGTGCGCGCTAAAACGCATAACGCACCTTAGTAAAACATGGAGTTTGTCTCATTATTACCGTGTTTCCCCGAAAATAAGACCTATCCCAAAAATAAGCCCAAACAAGATTTTTGGGGTAGGTCTTAATATAAACCCTATCCCAAAAATAAGCCCTAGTTGAAGCGCTGGATTCGCAGGCAGCAGCGCTTTCCCCGCCTCCCCTTCCATCTCTCCTTTCCCACGCCAACCGCAAGACCAACATACCATTACCTTCTTCCAAGCGGTAGCTTCTCGGCAGCAATCTAAACTCACTGCTTTGTGCCTTCTTCCGCAGGGGCATTTCTCTGCCGCATCACTGATGATGTCATCAGCAATGCAGCACATGCAACGCCCCGGCGGTAGAAGGCCCGAAGCAGTGAGTTTAGATTGCTGCCGCGACGTTGCCATTTGGAAGAAGGTAATGGTATGTTGGTCTTGCGGTCGGCGTGGGAAGAAGAGATGGAGAGAGCTGGTAGGGTTGGAGGGGGTTCGGCTGCACAACGGCGGAGGGGGGGATAGAAAGATGCTGTGGGTTTGTGATTGGGCATTGTTTCCCTGAAAAAAGACCCAATGGTTTTTTTGGGCCCAAAATTGATATGACAGTGTCTTATTTTCGGGGAAACACAGTACTTATCCAATTGCAGAAATATCAGTTTATTATTATTTTTATTTTCAGTTTATCTTTCTTGATTTGTTTGACATACTGATTGTGCTATGTATTTAATAGAATACCATTTACAATGGTTGTCAAATGTATCTGAAATGGACTTTAATATAGAGTCAAAGTTCCAATTATACAGTAAATTGCTCCACATTAAATAATCCGTGTTTGGTCCTGCGCTACTAGCAGACTAGGTCTTTATGATTTGTATGTGGATTATTTACTATATTTTTTATGTGGAGCAATTTACTGTATAATTGGAACTTTGACTCTATATTAAAGTCCATTTCAGGATCATCGTTATTCCATAGTGTTTTTTTTGCTTTGGTTGGATTCTTCTCTCTGTAGATTCTTTGGGGTCAATTCTCTTTGGTTTGTGTCAAATGTATCTTCCATACTACAATGCCAAACATCTTTTATTTACTCCATAGCATCTGTCCTTTGTTTAGATCTTATTCTATTTTCATCTGTGCCTTTTCCTATTTGCTTAAATTAATTTAATTACTCTTACAGATTTCATTATTATTATTTTTATAGATGTCATCTTTAAATTAGCAATCCTTTATATTTGTATGCCTGTATTCTTTTTTTTCCCCAATTCTTTATTCATTTTTTCATCTTACATCAAGTGTACAATATTACATCAACTGAATCATACATATCACTTGAAATTCTTTTCTATTATCATCTTAAATACATAAATTAAGCCCCTCCCCAACCCTCCCTTTTTACACATATTGAGTATGCCTGTATTCTATTGTATGTATTTGAAATACTCACTTGTGAGTAGGTGGATTGACAGCGTAATTGGTTTCACTATTATCATATTTTAGTTCTCTTGAAATTGTCCAGTATTTTTGATAAAATTTTCTTAGAACCACTATATGCATGCTCTTTTAAGAACATAAGTGCCTCCGCTGGGTCAGACCTGAGGTCCATCGTGCCCAGCAGTCCGCTCATGCGGCGGCCCAACGGGTCCAAGACATGCGCAATTATCCTCCATCCAATCCCTTCTTGAACCCCAATACCGTACTCTGTCCTATCACGCCCTCTGGAAGCGCATTCCAGGTGTCCACCACACGTTGGGTGAAGAAAAACTTCCTACCATTTGTTTTGAAGCTGTCCCCTTTAAACTTTTCCGAATGCCCTCTCATTCTTGTATTTTTTTTGAAGGTTTGAAGAATCTGTTCTTCTCCACTTTCTCTACGCCCTTCATGATCTTGTAGGTCTCAATCATATCCCCTCCAAGTCTCCTCTTTTCCAGGGAAAAGAGCCCAAGTTTCTCTAATCTCTCAGCGTATGAAAGGTTTTCCATACCTTTTATCAGACGTGTCGCTCTCCTTTGCACCCTCTCAAGTATTGCCATATCCTTAAGGTATGGCAACCAATATTGTACGCAGTACTTCAGATGCGGATGCACCATCACCCGATACAACGGCAGTATAACTTATTTTGTTCTGGTTGTAATACCCTTCTTGATTATACCTAGCATTCTATTCGCTTTCTTAGCGGCCGCTGCACACTGTGCCACCGGCTTCATTGACTTGTCCACCATTACCCCCAGTCTCTTTTTTGGGTACTCTCATTCAATAACATCCCTCCCATCATATAGCTGTACCTCGGGTTTCTGCTTCCTACATGTAATACTTTACATTTCTCTATGTTGAACTTCATCTGCCATCTCGTTGCCCATTCCTCTAGTTTGTTCAAATCCCTTTGCAATTCTTCTTTCGCAGTCCTCTTTAGTCCGAGCACCACTAAATAGTTTGATGTCATCTGCGAATTTTATTATTTCGCACTTCGTCCCTGTTTCTAGATCATTTATAAATATATTAAATAGCAGCGGTCTGAGCACCGACCCCTGCGGAACACCACTCGTGACCTTCCTCCAGTCCGAGTAGTGGCCCTTCACTCCTACCCTCTGTTTCCTACCCGCCAACCAATTTTTGATCCATCTGTGTAGGCGTTCATGGGGTACCTTGTCAAAAAGGCTTTTTGGAAATCTAGATATACAATGTCTATGTCCATCTGTTTGTTAATTCCTTCGAAAAAGTGCAATAAGTTCGTTAGGCACGATCTCCCCTTGCAGAATCCATGTTGGCTGGTTATCAGAAGTTTATTTCTTTCAAAATGCTCATCGATGTTGTCTTTTATCAGTGCTTCCGCCATCTTCCCCAGAACCGAGATCAGACTCACCCCTCATCGGGTTCTGAGCATTTCTTATACATATTCATGAGTTACTCACGTTATCTTTGATGTGATGTCACATTCTGCCATGCATTTCTTTGCCTGCATGTCCACTTCTTCGCAAAAGCGTTTTTTAGGTCTACTGGAGCATGCACGGCGCTTCATGGCTTTTTCATGATTTTCAGATGCCGACATGGTAGGTTTAGTTATGTCTCAATGTCTCCTTTTCTGCATATCTCGAGTGATTTTACATACTGCTACCGTTTTATTCACTTTTGGCTACTAATATGGTGCATGGTCTTCATCATAAGGCGTATGGGGACAGACTTTGGAGGAAAGGTGGGAGAGGGGAGATATGATACAGACATTTAAATACCTACATGGCATAATGCGCATGAGTTGAATATCTTTCATTTGAAAGGAAGGTATGGAATGAGAGGGCATAAGATGAAGTTAAGAGCAGGCTATTCAGGCAGGGTTCCCTGAATGGAAAAATCTTATAATCAATATAGTTTGGAATTTTTATGCTTTCAGGTGGATTTCCTGGGACACCAGGCCGCACAGTGGTATAGATTGATAGCTGGATTTATAAAAAGCCAAAAACTGGTCTGAGGGATATTTGGAGCATTGAGATTAAGCATCAAATTTCTGCGTCTCAATGGCCACGAATTTGGTCTTGGAGGATGAGATGTACAGTATCTGCATCTATGAGACAAACTTGTTTTTTGTTTTTTTTTACATAGAGCATTTTGGACCCCAGTTAGATTACAGAAGTTAAATAGATGCTGGCATTGTAATCTTGAGATAGGGACTTTAGATCATATGTTATACTATTGTCCCTTTATCTTGGCCTTTTGGAAATCAATTTGGACCTAAATAAATTGTTTAATGGAGAATCCTGTGGCTTTATCATATGATACAATTCTATTTGGTATGTCAATGAGAACAAAGAGCCAAATTTCATCAAACAATAATAAGCTTTGTCATAATCAATAAAAGCTTATTGATTATGACTCCTGTCATAATCAATAAGCTTTTATTGATTATGACAGGAGTCACCATACAACATATCACAAGTAATTGGAAGAATTGGAGTAGACTCAATTATAATTTCTGATGGAATTCGTTGTGTCACATTTATAAAATGGAAAGAACAATAGCTATACAAAAAGGAAATTATAATAAATGTAAAGAGATCTGGGGGCCATTGACAAATTATTGTAATGAATAAATACCATTTTCCATTATAAGTACAATTGCAAATGTGGGGAGGCACTGGCGCATGCGCGGTGCGGGCATCTCGAAACTTCTAAGTTTCTTCAAGCAAGACATGCTTTCAAGATGTCCGTATCGGGGCTCTGTCGGATGACATCACCCACTAGTGAGAATACCTGCCTGCTTGTCCTGGGATAAAGGGGTCTTCTGAATTTTATTAAATGATTAGATCATTAGAAAAGAATATTTGATAAGATATATTTGATTTTATATGCTAAAGTAGGGATGGTTGGGAAGGGGTTAAATTTTATGTATTAGTGTTAAATATGATAGAAATTCAAGTGATTTTTTTTTTCTTAATTCTTTATTCATTTTCAATCTTACATCAAGGGTACAAACAGTGAAACAATACAATTAAACACATCACTTGACAATCTTTCTAATTTATCTTACAATACATAAAATTACCACCCTCCCTTCCCATCATTCCTCTATTATTTTCCCAATATGAATATTAAAAAATATACCTCCCCCCCTCCCAAACATTAGACGGTGTAAATTTTCAATAGAAAATGGTGTTTACTCATTACAATAAGAAGTTAATGGCTCCCAAATTTTATTAAATTTCTTATAGTTTCCTTGTTGTATAGCTATTGTTCTTTCCATTTTATATATGTGACATAATGAGTTCCACCAGAAATTATAATTGAGTCTATTGTAATTTTTCCAATTACTTGTGATGCGCTGAATGGTGACTCCTGTCATTATCAATAAAAGTTTATTGTTATTTGATGATATTTGGCTCTTTTTCCTCACTGACATACCAAATAGTATTGTATCATAAGATAATGCCACATGCTTTTCCAATAAACAATTTACTTGATCCCAAATTGAGTTCCAAAAGGCTAAGATAAAGGGACAATAAAACAAAAGATGATCCAAAGTGATGTATTTAATTTCAAATGTCATTTATTGATACACTTGATGTAAGATACAAAAATGAATAAAGATTAAAAAAAAAAAGGAGCAGGAGTAATCTAAAGAAATACTTTTTTTTACAGAAAGGGTGGAAGATGCATGGAACAGTCTCTCAGTAGAGGTGGTGGAAACAGACTATCTAATTTCAAGAAAATCTGGGATAAGCATATGGGATCTCAGAGAGAGGAAGAGATAATGGTTACTGTGGATGGGCAGACTGGATGGGTCATTTAGTCTTGTTTCCACAGAATATATACAGACTCCTGATAAAGGTATAGGCTGCTGAAACATGGTCCATGTTGAGTCCTTAGTATATCCATGCATCTGGATTTTGCTGCTTTATTAAAAAACAATATATGAAAAAATTAAGTGACTTCATTTTGGACTCCTGCTCTCTTCATGGGTATTAGTAGCTTTTTCACACCTTGCATTTTTCATGTTATTTTTGTGGTTTGCCACCCCTTGGTTTTTCTGCTTTACCCACTGCGCCACTCTCCCCTAGAGGAGAGTTTTAGTTTAGAGATGTTCATAAATTACTGTTGGCTGTGCAGGCTTATCCACTCCGAGATCCTTCCAGGTACTTGTGAACTGGACTGGCTACTCCCAGAAACCAGATGCAAAGCTTTATGGCCCTTTAATAACGACCTAGTATGCACAACTTATACTCTTCCACTGTTTAAAAAGAACTTTTGTAGAATATATAATCAAACATCTTTTTTATATGATTTATTCATTCAATATTTCCCAGTTTATAGATTAATATTTAGAATGGGGAATGAGTGGTACAGTGGTTAGAGCTACAGCCTCGGTACCCTGAGTTTGTGGGTTCAAATTCATACTGCTCCTTGTGACCCTGGGCAAGTCACTTAATCCCCTATTGCCCCAGGTACATTAGAGTGTGAGCTCATCAGGACAGATGGGGAAAATGCTCGAGTACCCGAATGTAAACCTTTTAGACCAGAGGTGTCCAACCTTTTGGCTTCCCTGGGCCGCATTGGCCGGAAAAAAAAAATTTCTGGGGCCGCGCAAACGCTACAGCAAGACAGAGGAGGGAGCCGGCAAGACAGTAAACACACAGGGGCAGCAGAGGAAAACATTACATCGCCCTCGACTGGGGCCACACAAAATACTTCACGGGGCCACATGCGGCCCTCGGGCCACAGGTTGGACACCCCTGTCTTAGACTATAAGTGGTATATACTCTAGTACCTGATTGATTATGACAGGAGTCGCCATACAACATATCACAAGTAATTGGAAGAATTAGAGTAGACAATTATAATTTCTGGTGGAATTCCGCTGAGTTTAAACCGCTTAGACTATAAGTGGTATATAAATACTAAAAATAAATAAAATAAATTTTAATTGTACTAAAATCCAGACTATCCTAGTTTATTTACAACCCTTCAAATTTTTGTTTGGATATAGATCTAAAAATGTTTCTTACCATTCGTGCAAAACAGGCAGTAAGGATTCCACTTCCAGATCCTACATCAAGAGCTTTGGCTCCTTCATGCAACTGTTCATGAAGCAGTTCTAAAGCGTAAGCATGCTGGTATCAGAGAGAAAACAGATTTTTATACCAGAACAAAAGAGAAACTGAAACATAACAATAAAAATAGACCACAATTAACCTTATTAATGAACTACCACTCCCAGAATCCCAGAAGTATTTTCAAAAATGACTTCAACTTGACAGACAAACAAAGGATTCCACAAATAGACTAGACTATATGTATATGACTAAAGAAAGATTAGGTTCCTACCTTGATAATCTTCCCTTTTGTAGATGTGTCTAGTAGTCATGAACACTAGGGTTATGCATCTGAACCTACAAGTTGCTTGCATAATATCGCTGATCTTTCAACTCTATCTCCTTCCTAGTAGGCTTGCTTCTGCCCCCTCTGCTTGTACAAAATCAGTCAAGAACCACTGTAATAGAAGAATTTGCTGGGAAGGACAACGAAGAGAACTCATACTTCTGTTCTGCTCTGAAACAAGTATAACATTATCAAAATTATACAAAACTTTACATTTATAGAGCTCGTAGCTTCTTCACAGACAGAGACTGAAATTAAGACCAAAGAAAGGCAAAGCCCACTTACATGGCAGGGCTTCAGGACTACTAGACATCTACAAGAAAGAAGATTATCAAAGTAAAAACCTAATCTTTCTTTCTAGTGCAATGTGTCTAATAGTCTTTAATGCTAGGGACATACAAAAGCACTTCCCCGAGTCTAGGGCGGGACTACTAAGCCTGCCTTTAATACTGAGGACCCAAAAGCAGCATCCTTCCTGACTGCCATGTCTTCTCTATAGAACCTGGAAAAGGAACAAAGAGTAGACCATGTCGCTATTCTACAAGTGTCCATGGGGGAGACCATCCAAGCCTCTGCCCATGGAAGTAAATCACCCCTCTGGTGGTGCATGCCTTAAACATGATCGGCGGCTGCTTATCACTGCCTACATATGCAGAGGAAATTACCATTTTAGTCCATCTGGAGATCGAGGTCTTGGACACAGACCTACCACCTTTCTTAGCATGACAGAGACTACTTTTGGTAGAAAGGACAGAACCGTATGCAAGGAAAGCCCTGCTTCCATAATCTAAAGAAACTGCTTCCTGCAAGAAAAGGAGAAATTAGGTTCTTACCTGCTAATTTACTTTCTTTTAGCTTCTCCAGACCAGTAGAGGTTAACTTTACGATTGGGTATATATCTAATCATGACCAGCAGGTGGAGACTGAAAACAAAACTTTGGGACAGTATATCCTAGCCCCTCCTCTCTATTTCCCTCAGTCTGCCGAATAGCCAAGCAGAACCAAGAACTGGAAACAACAGAGAGAAAAAACAATACTCCGAAAGGAGTAACCAATAACATACCCAAAAAATGCTGTTGGAAAATGCAGAGGAGAAATTCCCGAAGGAAGAAGGTCCCCACAGCTCGCCAGCTAAGCCAGCCGAGCCACAGCCGCTGTTCTTCAATTCTCCCCGGCCCTAGAAAAATACTAGAACCCGCAGCAAAAACCAAAAACTGCCCGCGCAACAGCCCCAACAACAACAACAACAGACAGGGTGGGGACCTCTACTGGTCTGGAGAAGCTAAAAGAAAGTAAATTAGCAGGTAAGAACCTAATTTCTCCTTCTTTAGCACTCTCCAGACCAGTAGAGGTTAACTTTACGATTGGGACGTACCAAAGCAGTCCCTCTCACGGGCGGGACCCCCGAAGGGCCGATACCAGAACACGCTCACCGAACACCGCGTCCCGACGCGCCTGAACATCTACCCGATAATGCCGAACAAATGAATGCAAGGAGGACCAAACCGCAGCCTTACAAATATCCACCGGAGGCACGAGCGACGACTCAGCCCAAGAAGCCGCCTGACCCCTAGTGGAATGAGCCTTGAGAAACTCCGGAACCGGCTTCTGACTCAGAAGATAAGCGGAAGCGATCGTCTCCTTGATCCAGCGCGCAATAGTAGCCTTAGAAGCGCCAGCCCCCCGACGAGGACCCGCCAGAAGCACAAAGAGATGATCGGAGCTCCGAAAATCCCGGGTCCGCTGCACATAAGCATGGAGGACCCGACCGACATCCAACTTGCGCAGCTGTCGTTGCTCAGAAGAACCCTCCCGACTACCCAAGACCGGGAGGACCACCGATTGATTGACATGAAAAGGAGAAACTACCTTCGGCAGAAAGGAAGGAACAGGCCGCAAAACAACCCGCTCCTTTGAAAACTCCAGGAAGGGAGCCCTACAAGAGAAAGCCTGTAGCTCCGACACCCGTCTAGCGGAAGTAATGGCCACCAAAAAGACCGACTTCAGCGTAAGGTCCTTCAACGAACAGCCATCCAACGGCTCGAAAGGAGGGCGCACTAGAACAGAGAGAACCAGATTGAGATCCCAAGAGGGAATCGAGGGCCTTATGGGAGGCCTGAGCAACTTGGCCGCCCTAAGAAAGCGAATCACATCAGGAATGGCTGACAAACGCTGACCTGTCACCAGCCCCCGAAAAGCCGACAGGGCCGCCAGATGAACCCGAAGAGAAGACCAGGCCAGGCCCCTATCCAGGCCATCCTGCAAAAACTCTAGAATGTTAGGCAGAGAAGCGCGAAAGGAGACCACTCCCCGCGCTCGGCACCATTCCTCAAACAGACGCCAAACCCGTACATAAGCCCGAGAGGTAGAAAGCCTCCGGGACCCCAAAAGTGTAGAGATCACCTTGTCGGAATATCCCTTCTTACTCAGGCGGCCCCTTTCAAGAGCCAAGCCGTAAGACAAAAGGGAGACGGGTCGAACATGGGAATGGGACCCTGCGTCAGAAGATCGCACTCGAGAGGCAGAGGAAGAGGATCCGCCACCAGATGCCTCACCAGATCCGCATACCACGGACGACGAGGCCAATCCGGAGCCACCAAGACCACCAGCCCCGGATGGCGAACAATGCGAAGCAGTACTCTGCCTACTAATGGCCAAGGAGGGAACACATACAACAGCCCCTCCGTTGGCCACGGTTGGACCAGAGCATCCAGACCCTCGGCCAGACCGTCCCTGCGACGACTGAAGAAGCGGGGTACTTTGGCGTTGCCACTTGTAGCCATCAGATCCATCAGGGGCTGCCCCCAAGCACGCACTAGCAACTGAAACGCCTCGGCGCCGAGACACCACTCTCCCGGATCCAAGAAGTGACGACTGAGGAAGTCCGCCTGAACGTTTTCTACCCCGGCAATGTGAGAGGCCGAGAGGTCCAGAAGATGCGACTCCGCCCAAACCATGAGCCGAGCCGCCTCCTGCGCCACCAGAGTGCTCTTGGTGCCCCCCTGACGATTGACATAAGCCACTGCCGTGGCATTGTCCGACAGGACTCTGACCGACTTGCCCAACAAAAGGGAGTGGAAAGCCAACAGCGCCAGCCGGACCGCCCTGGTCTCCAACACGTTGATCGACCAGGAGGCCTCCTCCGTGGACCAGGTTCCCTGAGCAGAGTGACCCAGACACTGGGCCCCCCAACCCAGGAGACTCGCATCCGTAAGGAGCACCGTCCACTGCGGAAGATCCAGACCCACCCCCTGAACTAGGTGAGGGGTCCGGAGCCACCAACGCAGACTGCAGCGCGCCAAGCCTCGCAGGGGAACCGGAACATCCATCCCGTGCCTCTGGGGAGACCACCTCCGGAGCAGAGCATACTGAAGAGGACGCATGTGGGCCCGCGCCCACCTCACCACGTCCAGGGACGCCGCCATCGACCCCAGGACCTGGAGGAAATCTCGCGCCCGAGGACACCGGGACGCCAAAAGCAGGCGAATCTGAGACTGCAATTTGCTCACCCGGGCCTCTGGGAGGAAGACCTTCCCCAAGGAGGTGTCGAACAGCACCCCGAGGTACTCCAGACGCTGAGCCGGAACCAACCGACTCTTGGAAAGGTTGACCACCCAGCCCAGCGACCGGAGAAACTCCACCACCCTAGCCGTAACCCGGTAGCTTTCCTGCAACGACTTGGCCCGAATTAACCAGTCGTCCAGGTAGGGGTGTACCAGAATGCCCTCCGACCGCAAGGCTGCCGCGACGACCACCATCACCTTGGTGAACGTCCGGGGAGCCGTGGCCAGCCCAAAGGGAAGCGCACAGAACTGATAGTGCCGACCCAAGATCGCAAAGCGCAGGAAACGCTGATGAGAGGTCCGAATAGGAACATGCAAGTAGGCCTCCGTCAGATCGAGAGAAGTGAGAAACTCCCCCGGCTGAACCGCCAGAATGACCGACCGCAGCGTTTCCATACGGAAAGAGGGAACCTTGAGAGCCCTGTTGACCCCTTTCAAATCGAGGATGGGCCGAAAAGTCCCCTCCTTCTTGGGCACCACAAAGTAAATGGAGTACCTGCCCGTGCCCCACTCCGGGGGGGGCACCGGAACTACTGCCCTGAGATCTAGCAAGCGCTGAAGGGTCTGGCGAAAAGCCTGCTTCTTCCCCGGAGTCTGACACGGAGAAGCGAGGAAAAAATCCGGCAGAGAGCGGGCGAACTCCAGGGCATAACCGTCCCGCACCACCTCCAGGACCCACTGATCGGACGTGATCTCGGCCCATTTGGGAAAAAAGTCGCGCAGCCGGGCCCCCACCGGAACCAAGGGGGGCGCCGGCAAGGCGTCATTGTGCAGGACGGGAAGCGGGGGAACCGGCGGAGGGGTTCCCTGCCCCCCGACGGGCCCCCCGAAAGGGCTGCATGCGCTGGAAGAACCGACCCCGGGAAAACCCCGGAGACTGGAAAGAAGCAGCCCCACGCCCAGGGCGATACTTGCGAAATTCCCGCAAACGCCCCCGGGCCGCACCCCCCCGAGACGCCGGGCGGGCACGGTCCTCCGGCAAACGGGGAACTTTCGAGTCCGACAGAGTCTGAATTAACTTATCCAAGTCCTCTCCAAATAAAAACGACCCCCGAAAGGGAAATTTAGTAAGCTTAGCTTTGGACGCAGCATCCGCCGCCCAAGCGCGCAGCCACAACACACGCCTTGCGGCCACGCCAAAAGCCATGGACTTAGCCGAGATCCGCACCAAGTCATACAGAGCATCCGAGAGGAATGAGGCAGCCATCTCAATCTTTGCTACCTCCTGATCCACCAGAGACCAGTCGTCAGACTCTCGATCCAAGACCCGCTCCGCCCACCGAAACACGGCGCGAGCGACCAGTCCCCCACAAATAGCCGCCTGGACCCCAAAAGCAGAGACTTGAAAATTTTGCTTAAGGATGTTCTCCAATTTGCGCTCCTCAGAGTCCCGCAAGGCAGAACCGCCCTCAACAGGCACGGTATGCCGCTTGGAAATAGCCGAGACCACCGCATCCACGACTGGCGAAGCTAACGTAGCCCGATCCCCTTCAGGAATGGGATACAGGCGAGCCATGCTGCGCGCCAGCCGAAACGGCGTCTCCGGCGTTTTCCACTGCTCAAGAATAATATCCCGAATATCCTGATGCATAGGAAAAGAGCGGGAAACGGAACGGATCCCTCGTAACAGAGGGTCCCCCACACGCGGAGTCTCCGGCGGCGCGTCCTCAAAACGCAAAGCCGAAGAAACCTGTTGAATAAGGTCAGGCAGCTCATCTCTCTGAAAAAGGCGCACCACGGACGCCTCGTCACTGGAGAACGGGAAACCCGACAACCCGCCGCCAGCTTCCGTCCCCTCCAGAGGGTCCTGGAATTCCTCAGAAGGGTCCAGGTCCTCCTCCATACCGACACGTTCCTCCGACCACAAATCCTCGTCCCACGACACCCGCGGACGCTTGGACAAGAGAGGCGGCGGAGGGGACGTCACGTCAGACGAGAGAGGCAAAGCCGCAGGGAGCGCGGAGGAAACCCCACCCCCCGAGACCCCCTGGGCGCAACCGGGACCCCCAGCCGCCTGAAAATAGGCATTGCATAATGAAAAGAAAAAATCAGGGGAAAAACCCCCCGAGGGTCCCAAGGGACTCCCTGCCACAGCAGGGGACCCAGCAGAAACCTGCCCCTGCTTAGACAAAACAGGGGGAAGGTCACCTGAGGTGGAAGACAAAATGGAGGGGCCAGACAGAGAAGATGGCGTCTTTCCCGCCAAAACAGCTCCCTCCACAGCCTGAAGCGGCTGAGAGACCTGAATAGTCTCAGCCGCTAAAACAGGCAAGCCGGCATCAGCTGTCAAAATATCAGCTGAGAGGGAATCCTCTAAAACCCGACCGTCGGCGGCTCGGGGAATCCCTCCGTGGGCGGACGGAGAAGACCGGGCTTCTCCACCGTTCCCTGCCGACTCGCGAGGCACCATCGGCGGGGAGCTCTGGGCGCCTGCAGCCGCTGCCGACGGAGCTCCTCCACCGCACCGGCCTGAACACCGCTTGCACAGGCCGGCCGCGAGTGCCTCGCGTCTGGAGCACAATGAGCACTTTTTCCCTTTAGAAGTGCTCATTGCTCCATACGCGACCTAGCTGTAAAAAAGTGCCGGTTAGTTGAAAAAATACAGTAAAATACAGTTTTCTTAAAGGGATACAACCCTCCAGACCAGCACTACCTCAGGATTTTTTTTTTTTTTTTTTTACAGAACAGACTCCACAGGCTCTCGAAGCAATATGCCTTGCTTGATTTAGGGGGCAAGGCTTACTGCTGAGGCTCCTCTAAAAAAATATGGGGAGGTGGAGGAAGTGGGGGGAGGGACCCCGCTCGTGACCCGCCGGGTTTGACACCCCCGAGGTCGGACGAACCCCCAAACAGAGTCCGTCCAAGCTCCGTCCGGCTAAAAACAGGGACAATAAACCTCTAAACAAATTCCAACAGCCCTACCAAGGGAGATGGGTACAGATCACTCAACACCTGCTGGAGACTGAAAGAAGACTGAGGGAAATAGAGAGGAGGGGCTAGGATATACTGTCCCAAAGTTTTGTTTTCAGTCTCCACCTGCTGGTCATGATTAGATATATACCCAATCGTAAAGTTAACCTCTACTGGTCTGGAGAGTGCTAAAGAACTTGTATTGCAGAGACTTGTCTCGCTGAAGTAATCACTACCAAGAACACCATCTTGACTATCAGATCTAAGAGAGAAGTCTCCTTTTAAGGGCTCCTGAATAGTGCTACCCGATTCAGGAAAAAAGATTTGATTCAGCCTATTGAATCGATTTTTCGATTCGATTTTCCTGCCCTTTTTTTTTTTTTTTTTTCTTCACCCCCTTTGCCCTCTCCTACCCACACTGGTGCTGTGGTGTAAACAAAATAAACAAACTAAAGACTTTTCCTCTCTGTTAAATCCTAGCTCACGTCTGCAGTCTATCACCAGCTCTGGCAGGATACACATTTTAAATCTGACATATTGTAATCACAAAACAGAAAATAAAATTATTTTTTCTACCTTTTGTTGTCTGATCATTATTCAAATCTTGTTGATCCCAGGCTCTGCTTGTCTTCTGCTAACTCGCTTGCCAGGGTCGTCTTCTTTCTCCATGCTAACCATCGATCTTCCATCTCTGTCCTCCCCTTCCATTTCCCTTCCCTCCCCCAGAGGTCTCGCATCTTCCCTTCTTTTATCTCCATTCACGCAGCTGATGGACCCCACCATCCCCAGATCCACCATCTCTCCTTTCCTCAACTACCCTTTCATCCAGCATCTCTCCCTCCTTCCCCAGTATAACATTTCTCCTTCCCTCCTTTCTGCCTCCCCATCTATCGCGCCCTCTTCATGAGTTCAATACTTTCTGCCTCCCACATGCTCTTTCTCTCTGTCCTTGTCTCTTCCCTCGAGTGGCAACCCTCCTTCTCACTCCCCAACCCAACATGCTCTCTCCCCATGCACCATCTCACCCTCTCCTCCAGTGTGTAGCACCTTTCCTTTTGCTCCCTTTCTGCCAGGTCCAGCAGCACCTCTTCTCCCTTCCTTTTATCTCTGCCCTGTCCAGCAGTACCCCTTCTCCCTTCCCTGCTCCCGCTGCCAGCAGTACCCCTTCTCCCTTCCCTCCCTCTTTGCAGGTCCTCCGGCTCCCCCCGGGCTTCATACTCTTACCACAGCCTGCAGAGAGGCTCGCCAGTGCTCTATGCGATCCTTGTAGGCTGCCACCATCCTCGGAAGCATGTTCCCTCTGACGCGATCCTGCCCCTGACGTCAGAGGAGGGTTGGGACGTCAGAGGGAATGTACTTCTGAGTAATGTGGCAGCCTACAAGGATCGCGTAGAGCACCGGCGATCCTCTCTGCAGGCTGCCTTACGAGTGGGAGGCCCAGGGGAAACTGGAGGATGCAGGAAAGAGCGCCAAAGCACGGAACAAGGTAGAACCAGCATTTTTGCAGCTCTTCCCGACTGACCCTCCCCCCTCGCCCCCTAAAGCAGGAGCGGCAGCGCTGCCGCTCCTTCTTTAGGAAGGCACGGGGAGAAGGGTTGGTCACCGAATCAGCCAGGCCGATTTTAAAAAAAAATCAAATCAATTTGAATCGATTCACCCTTAGTGAATCGATTTGAATCAGAAATTGGGCAGCACTACTCCTGAAACCTTGCAAAACAGTATTAAGGTTCCAGAATAGGAGTGGTAGATGCACTGAGAACCTGAGAGCCCCTTTAAAGAATCTTGCCACATCTGGGTAAAAGGCCGGAGATGCTCTCTCTCTCCCTGAGCTCAGAAACATGAAAGGCCTGTCAACTGCACTTTCAGTGATCTGACAGGCCCTTCAAGGTCCTCTTGCAAATTAAAATTATGAAATCCTTAGGGTTAGATAATTTGGTTCAATCTTGTAATTTGAAAGATATATGGCGGATACTTCATTTTGACGAGCGGGAATTTTCTTTTTGTTCGCAAGTTTACAAGTCCTTTTCAAGAATAGATTATATATTTCTCTCAAATCTAATAGTACAAGAAGTGACAAAAGCCTCTCATTTTGTCTGATCCTATCATTTTGTCTGATCATGGTGGTGTATGGATCGAATTTAAGTTAGATGAGCAAGATTATAGCAGGTCTGTATGGAGATTCGATAATACATTGATTGCGGATTCAAATTTCCTTGAAGAATTTAAATTAAAAATGATTGAATTTTTTCAAATTAATACTTCAAAAGAAATTACCATAGAAACAACATGGGATGCATTTAAGGCTACCATGAGAGGAAATATTATTTCGTATTCAGCATATATTAGAAAACAACTTAAAAAACAATTTTCTGATTTGGAGAAAGAAATTAAACATTTGGAAAATAAATTAGTTGATAAATGGGAGCAAAGTACCCTACAGGCTTTATTAAAAGCAAAAGAAAAATATGAGATATCTTCAAAATTTATAAGGAAAGATTTGTTTTCCCAACAAACTTTGTATTATGGAAGCTCAAATAAGGCGGGAAGATTATTGGCAAATTATCTTAATGCGAAGAAAAGAAGAACAAAAATTATAGCAATAAAGGATGAGAAAGGAGATACACATACTCAAATTGGAAGTATTTTAAGTCAATTCCTTAATTTTTATAAAGACCTATATTCTTCTGAGCCTTATGGTAGAGCAGAGTACGGTTTTGGGTTTCAAAATGGGATTAGACGAGTTCATGAAGGAGAAGGATTGAGGGGTACAATTAGAGGGTTATTATACAGTACAAAATGCTTTAGAGTAATAGATCACTTACAGGTTGTCGACCTGGGGGGCCGTCACGGGAGCGGACTGCTGGGCATGATGGACCTATGGTCTGACTCAGCAGAGGAAATGCTTATGTTCTTATGAAGACAGAGTAAAAGATGGTTTAGAATTTTTGAATTTGATTGATGGGCCGAAAATTCCTGAGCTTATAAAAAAAGAAGCTTAGAACAGCCTATATCATTAAAAGAATTAGAAACAGCGTTAAAGTCTCTTAGAGTTGGATCTGCTCCAGGTGGTGATGGCTTCACGGTAGAATTTTATAAATCATTTCAAATTACCCTATTATCTCATTTATTAAATTTATATCAGTCTCAACTAACTAAAGGTTGCATCACGGGTACTGTGGCAGAATCATTAACAATAGTTTTGCCAAAGCCAAATAAAGATCCCACTTTGTTTTCAAACTACAGGCCTATCTCGTTAATTAATGTGGATGGAAAACTTTTAGCTAAGGCATTGATTTTATGCTTAGCTAAGGCTCTCCCTTATATTATTGATATGCACCAAACGGGATTTGTTGCTAAGAGACATTCTTCAAATAATACCAGATTGGCTTTTCATATGTTAAATTTAACCAAAGCCATGAATGATCCAGCCTTTTCTGTGTCTTTGGATGCAGAGAAAGCCTTTGATCGTGTTGAATGGATTTTTATGTATCAAGCATTAGAATGGTTTGGTGTAGGTTCGGGATTTATACAAATGATTCAGACTTTGTATAGCTCTCCTGCTGCAAGATTGTATATCAATAATAATTTATCAGAGAAATTTAACTTGCAGAGGGGGGTTAGACAAGGTTGTCCATTATCTCCTTTGATGATTTTGCATGTGGTTTGTTATCAAATGAATATGATGCCAGTTTTCTTTCATGGATTCTTTTATAAAAAACTAAATGGTATTCTTACAAAATTTGTTTGGCTAGGTAAAATGTCTAGAATTGCTTTAATATCTTTACGGATGCCGCTTTCAGCACGGGGGTGCTTTGCGGTTCTCGCGGGGGGGTTGCGATGCCGGTTAGAGCGGGGAGGAGGTGCTCGTACACCAGAACATGCTCGGTTTGTGGAGGGTGGGGTAAATTTTCCCAACTTTTATAGGTATCATCAAGCCTATATTTTACACCAGAGCTCATGGAAAATACCCCAGATTGGTTGTATTTGGAATGGTGAACGAGATCTCCGAGAGAACGAGAGCCAGAAGGCCTTGAGCTTGCGCAGATGCTCAATGCTTAGCCCAGGCAAGAGGCGGGAGCTCGCATTCACACTTACAACGAGCAGAAGGGGTAAGGACCAAGTGCTTGGGAGGAAGGGCGGGAGGATGCCGCTTTCAGCACAGGGGTGCTTTGCGGTTCTTGTGGGGGGGGGCGTTCGAGGGGGGGGGGAGGGTTGTGATGCCGGTTCGGGGGGGTGCGATGCCGGTTAGAGCGGAGGGAGGGGGTGATGGAGCAGCGCCGGTAGCCTCGGGGGGAGGGAGGGGGGGTTGGTGGAACGAATTGTTCAAGTTTCCATTATCTTCTATGGGGAAAGTTGCTTTGATATACAGTGGTGCCTCACACAACGAACTTAATTCGTTCCAGGAGCAAGTTTGTTATGCGAAAAGTTCGTTATGTGAAACGCGTTTTCCCATAACAATACATGTTAAAAAAAATAATTCGTTCTGTAGCATAAAATATGCTAAGATGACATAAAAAAAGATAAATTTTTGGTTATTATTTTTATTTAGATACATCTAAAAACATAATTGTTTTTTAAAACAACACACATTTTTAAAATTTAAAGACAGACTAAGTAGAGTCTAATTTTACAGTGAGAGGGCAGAGTCTCAGCGGCAAAAACTGGGACTTAACTGTTCATTTTTTTTTTTTTTCTACCGTGTTTCCCCGATGATAAGGCAGGGCCATCAAATAAGACAGCCCCCCCTTTTTAGAAAAAAATGTAAAATAAGGCACCCCCCCGCAAATAAGCCACCCACCGATACCTGCGCTTACCCGAATCGGGTGGTACGGTGGGTGACTCCGTGTGGTCCCTGGCACCCCCGACACGATCGGGGCAAGAGGGAGCTCAAGCCCTCTTGCCCCCCCGACTCCCCGACACGATCGGGGCAAAAGGGAGCCCAAGCCCTCTTGCCCCGCCGATTCCCCAACTCCCCGACAATATCGGGCCAGGAGGGAGCCCAAGTCCTCCTGGCCACGGCGACCCCCTAACCCCACCCTGCACTACATTACGGGCAGGAGGGATCCCAGGCCCTCCTGCCCTCGACGCAAACCCCCCCTCCCCCCAACGACCGCCCCCCCCCCAAGAACCTCTGACCGCCCCCCCAGCCGACCCGCGACCCCCCTGGCCGACCCCCCCCGACACCCCCAACCCCCTTCCCCGTACCTTTCTGTAGTTGGCCGGACAGACGGGAGCCAAACCCGCCTGTCCGGCAGGCAGCCATCGACGGAATGAGGCCGGATTGGCCCATCCGTCCCAAAGCTCCGCCTACTGGTGGGGCCTAAGGCGCCTGGGCCAATCAGAATAGGCCCGGGAGCCTTAGGTCCCTCCTGGGGGCAGGGCCTGAGGCACATGGTCGGGTTGGGCCCATGTGCCTCAGGCCCCGCCCCCAAGAGGGACCTAAGGCTCCCGGGCCTATTCTGATTGGCCCAGGCGCCTTAGGCCCCACCAGTAGGCGGAGCTTTGGGACGGATGGGCCAATCCGGCCTCATTCCGTCGTTGGCTGCCTGCCGGACAGGCGGGTTTGGCTCCCGTCTGTCCGGCCAACTACAGAAAGGTACGGGGAAGGGGGTTGGGGGTGTCGTGGGGGTCGCGGGTCGGCTGGGGGGGGCGGTCGTTGGGGGGAGGGGGGGTTTGCGTCGAGGGCAGGAGGGCCTGGGATCCCTCCTGCCCGTAATGTAGTGCAGGGTGGGGTTAGGGGGTCGCCGTGGCCAGGAGGACTTGGGCTCCCTCCTGGCCCGATATTGTGTGGGGAGTTGGGGAATCGGCGGGGCAAGAGGGCTTGGGCTCCTTTTTGCCCCGATCGTGTCGGGGAGTCGGGGGGGCAAGAGGGAACCAGGCGGAGAGAGGGCAGTTAAGCGCAGTGCCTGCGCGGAAGGATGCAGCTCGGGCGACTTCGTTGTGTGAAACGAAGTTCGTTGTACGGATCAAGACATAAAGTTCGTTGTGCGCAGCGTTCGCTGTGCGAGGCGTCCGTTATGCGAGGCACCACTGTACGAGTGTTTTGGTTTAAGAGCATGGTTCTGGAACGAATTATGCTCTTAAGCCAAGCTACCACTGTACATTGGTTATAGCTACAGCCTCAGCACCCTGAGGTTGTGGGTTCAAATCCCACAGTGCTCCTTGTGACCCTGGGCAAGCACTTAATCCTCCACTGCACCAGGAACATTAGACAGACTATGAACCCACTGGGAAAGATAAGGAATATGCTTGAGTATCTGATTTGTAACCCATTCTGAGCTCCTTTGGGAGGACAGCTAAAAAAATGGAACAAACTAACTTGCAGAAGAAAAACTGAGGGGGGCAGTAGCCTACTGGAAAAGAGGGGGGAGTTAAAGATGAGTGATAGCATTCTGCAAGCAACTTGTGGGTTCAGATGCCTAACCCTAGCGTTCAGGACTACTAGACACAGCACTAGAACAAGATGTATGCAGCCTGAATAATGCATCAACAGCCACATTCAGTTACATAGCTGATTTAAATCTGCATTAGTGCAAATCCTACAAAAAGAAAGTGAACCGATTATACCTAGAACCTGAATAGCATACTCTGTGGTTCTGTTCAAAAAGATCCATATGGACAACATACCAGTACTATTTACTAAGATTTAGTATGAGGTGGAATTTTCTTTATAAAAATTGTCTTCATGATACTAAGGGCAATATTTACATTGTACAGAATTAAGCCATTAAAAAGTACATTATTCTTTTGCAACAGTTGGTCAGTTTCAGTCTTCAGCAGTCCAGTAGTAAACAACTCAAGCTTACTTACCATGTGTGGAGCGCTGATTGTTGCTTGGTAACCTGCAGAACAAGACAAGTCACTTTCTAAAGACCAAGTATCTAAACATGCTCAATGTGCTATTCTTTTATGATGACTCTGTGCACATTTCCATTTCTTTATAGCACAGATCTCAGCTTGCAGTCTTGCTGTACATGTCAGAACAAACCCCATATAAAGTCACACGCCAGATATACTTCCCCATGGGTAGATTCACCAGACTTCCATCATCCTGATCTTGTATATATGATTACAAGAGCATATTAAAAAGGATGGCAAACATTGCCTCTTTACTATTTCAAAACTGCCATTCAATCATAATATGGTATATTTCCCTAAAGAATATGGTTATGGTTTATTTATATTCTGCCTTTCCAAGGTGAATTCAAAACGGCATACATAATATACTACACAGTCTTAAACCACCACAATAGCAGTTTGTAACATTTAAGAAAAATGTACAACATAATATCAATCATCATGATTAGAGCTCAGTCAAAAAGACCTTGGCGTATTTTTTTACATGAACTGTTAATGAAATTAAACAGCAATTAGTAAGTGAAGCTCTAATACAACTGTGATATGAAAAGCTAGACTTCACACCTACTCCTTGCACATTTACTAAAATTTAGCACACCATTCTGTGCATTTTTTTTTCATATAGTTCTTTAAACAAACTAGCTATAAAATACCAGTACAGTACTTTATAAGGTTTATAATTCAGCTCTCTTTCTCCATTAATTACAGATGAAACACTTGCTAAGGTTGATGGCAGTGTGCTTATACTCAAACTGGTAAGGCAAAAATCAAATATCAAATCGGACTGCTCAAAATAAGAGATCTTGCCATTTAAGTAGCATTGTTTTAGTTTGAAAGCTATTAATATTTCTTACATATTATTCTAATTTAAAAGAAAGAAAAGACCAGGTTTAGAAATATCAAAAGTGTACCTATTGATTGTGGAGAATCCATGTAGGGATTAGATTTTGCATAATGACAGCGATCTGTGGCCAACATTACTTCAAAAACCTTCTCTGACTTGATTATTCCATTCTCTGAAAAATACAAAAACAAGCACATGTTATAAGACGTGTGGTACTATACAGCTGAGCTTTATATTCCAAAACGGTGTCCACCACCCATCTAAGGACAAACTCTTTGATGAGCTGAGTAGAAAAACTTATCTGACTTAGCCAGCTTCGTTCACTGCTCTCCTCCTCATGTTTCTAACGCAATGTAAGTTGAAAAGAATTATATAAAAGGGATCAAGAATTTCTGGGGGTAAAATAAACTATGAAAGTTTAACAGAATGGAGTGAAACACTGGCAAGAAGTTTGAAAGTAGCCAGACTGGACTAAAGCTTACAGAGAAATAGGCCCACCCCACTCCCCATCCAAAAAAATAGCCCAATCCATTTTTATGGAAAGAGGCATTTCAACTTCTATAGGTGAGTCTGAGCTGCAGAACGTAATAGGAAATTCCTCCTTTTAAACTGCTTCTCCCTATTCTCTCCTCCTTTCCAACAACCCTCCACAAACTGCCAGCCCCCCTTCTACTAGTCCAGAAACGCCACCAAACCGTACTACTCTACAAAGTACCTCCCATAACTCCCAAAACTACCCTCTGCAACTGCACCATAAGCTACTCTTGCTTCAGCTCCACCCCTAAGCTGCCCTCTCCTGCAAAACTGTCCCATCACCACCAAACCCAACCAACAACCTGGACATAGAGATAAAACTTAAAAATGTAGGACATGAAAAATTGTGATTTACATACATTTTTCATTTTCTGTCATTTCTACTGTGAAGCATTCAGCCTAAACTGTACTGTTGTCTTACAAGCTTTTATGTGTACTGCCAACTAAACCTAACTTTGCCCATGGCGATAGATAAGGCACTGACACACTAAGCATATAGTTAGGGTCCAAATTTTAGGGAAGCCCTGCAAGATGTACTCATGAATCAGGACTGACCATTTTTTTCTTTCAAAATTCTATTGATTTTTAGATTCATGTCCTAAAAGCTAGAAGTATGGCTAATATCTAGGCATTTTTCAGATTTTAAAACTTCAATCTGCAGATCTTCAATTCTTCCCACTGTGTGGGAAAACTTGCCCTCCCTATTTCCAAGGTAACTAGCAATGGGATAGGGTCCTACAAAAGGGAAAGGCAGCCCTAGTCACAGAAAGGGAGACAGTGTGCTCCATACTGCAGAAAAGCAAAATTACTTACCTATAGCAGGTATTTTCTGAGGTCAGCAGGCATATATTTTCACACATTGGTGACATTATCTATAGAACCCAACCCAGTGCAGACACTGCTAAGCGCACTGTCACATGAAATCTTTAGGCAGTGTCCACACCATGCATGTGCAGGTTCCTAATTGCGCCGGTGGCATGTAGGACTAACAGGTCAGTAACAAAGCTAGAAAGTCAACTAGAAGAAGTGGGTGGGTTATGAGAATATATGTCTGCTGTCTTCGAAGAACACTTGCTACAGGTAATTAACTTTGCTTTCTCCGAGGATTCTGGAAGAGATTATACATGGGATAAACATGAGCCTGTTGAAATCCAACAGAGTTGGAGGGAAAGTTGATGCTTAGGAAGTAAAAAGATTTTGCAGAACTGCTTGTCCAAAATGACCATCACTTCTGGATTTTTACTCCTATCAATAATGAGAGGTAAATGTGTGCATTGAGGACCAAGTAGCGACTTTGCAGTTGTCCTGAATGGAAATGGAGCTACTGAGGAAGCTATAGCCTGTACATCGTGGACTGTGACACGGCCATGGAGCATCAGTCTAACCTCAGCATACATGAAGAAGATAGAGTTCGCAAACCAAGTTGATATATTTCTACAGCAATTCTCAGTCTGTTCAAGTCAAAAGGCACAAAGACCTGGAAGGACTTCCCATGAGGCTGAGTCTGGTCCAGGTAGTAGGCCAGAGAATGCTTGCAGTCCAAGGTGTGAAGCACTGCTTCTCCAGGATTAAAATGTGGTTTAGGAAAGATCACAGGCAAAACTATGGATCGGTTAAAATGGAATTCAAGATGAGTCTGGAGCACTACCCTGTCATGAAATAATCTTGTATAAGGGGGATCTAAACCAAGGTCTTGAAGTTCACCAACATGTCGTGCAGATATGAGTGCTATAAGGGAAACAACACTCTAAGTGAGGAGTTTCAAAGTGCAAGATGGAAGTGGCTCAAAGGGAGCAACTACAGAGAAATACATTTAGTTCCCAAGCAACTGGAGGAGACTTGATAAGTGAAAGACTTACTTCACACAAAATCACCTAATAGGCCATTAAAGGATGAACAGACAAAGGCTTCGTGTCTAGATGTGAAGGAATAGAACAGATTGCACTTAGGTGAACTTCTATCGAGTTGGTCATAAAACCAGAAATAGAGAAGGTAGTCAAAGACTGATGGAAAAGGATATGTGATAGGGTCAAGTGAATGCAATGAGCACCAGGAAGAAAAATGTGTCCACCTGAAGTGATAATCCCGAGTGGAAGTCTTCCTAGATACTTAGATGACAACAGAGACCTCAGCCAAAAGGTGGAAGGAGTTCACTTGTCTGGAGTTAAAAACTATGCCATTAGAACTAGAGACCAGAGGTTTGGCTGAAGGATAAACCTCTAGGTTTGAGTGAGCAGAGTTGGAAATGGTAGCAGTTTCCATGGCTGTTTGGAGGAGAGCTCCAGTAGCAGTGAAAACCAAACTTGGCAAGGACAGAGAGACAATATAAAGATCATGATACCCCGATCCTGGTGAAGTTTGACTAGAGTTTTCCCTATGAGAGGAATTGGAGGAAAGCATAAAGAAAGTTGACAACCCAGTGAAGCAAGAAAGAGTCTGAAGGTCAAGATCAAAAAGTCTGGAACAGAATTGCAAAGCGAAGAGATCTATGTCCAGTGTTCCCCATCAAGCCATATTTTCAAGGATGCTTTCAACTCCTAACTTCCACTCACCTATTTCCATCCTATCATTCTCTGTGCAAGAAACTCCCCAACTGTATATGTCCTGTCTGTCCAAATTAGAATGTAAGCTCTTCTTAGCAGGGACAGCCTATTGCATATGCCTTTCTGTAATACAGAAAAGCACAGTTACTTACCGTAACAGGTGTTATCCAGGGACAGCAGGCAGCTATTTTCACATATGGGTGACGTCATCCGACGGAGCCTCGATGCGGACGCCTCACAAGCAGACTTGCTTGAAGAAACTGACGTTTTGAGTAGCCCGCACCGCGCATGCGCAAGTGCCTTCCCGCCCAGTGCACAGGGCGCGTCTCCTCAGTTCAGATAGCTAGCAGAGAAGCCAACCAGGGAAGGTGGGTGGGTTGTGAGAATAGCTGCCTGCTGTCCCTGGATAACACCTGTTACGGTAAGTAACTGTGCTTTATCCCAGGACAAGCAGGCAGGTAATCTCACATATCCAAGCTAACCAGAATGGGATGGTGGGAGTGTTGGCAACTTAGGAGAATACATTTTGTAATACTGTTTGGCCAAACTGTCCATCCCGTCTGGAGAAAGTATCCAGACAATAGTGAGAAGTGAAGGTATGAACCGAGGACCAAGTAGTAGCCTTGAAAATCTCCTCAATCGGTGTCGATCTGAGGAAAGCTACAGAAGCTGCCATTGCTCTGACTTTATGGGCTGTGACTTTACAGTGAAGTGGTAATCCAGCCTGGGCATAGCAGAAAGAGATACAAGCCACCATCCAATAAGAGATGGTGCGTTTAGAAATTGGATGTCCCAACTTATTTGGATCAAAAGAGACAAAAAGTTGAGGAGCAGTGCTGTGTGGTTTGGTGCATTCCAAGTAGAAGGCCAAAGCACGTTTACAGTCCAGAGTATGAAGAGCTGATTCTCCAGGGTGAGAATGAGGCTTTGGAAAAAACACTGGAAGCATGATAGATTGGTTGAGATGAAATTCTGAGACCACTTGAAGTAGGAATTTCGGATGAGTATGAAGAACCACCTTGTCATGATGGAACACAGTGAATGGTGGATCAGTAACCAAAGCTTGTAGCTCACTGACTCGTCGAGCAGAAGTGAGAGCAATGAGAAACACCACTTTCCAAGTGAGATACTTCAAATGAGCCTTATCAATTGGTTCAAATGGAGGCTTCATGAGTTGAGAAAGGACAACATTGAGATCCCAAACCACAGGAGGTGGTTTGAGAGGAGGTTTGACATTGAAAAGTCCTTTCATGAATCTGGAAACTACCCGATGAGTAGAGAGGGGTTTCCCTTCAATAGGCTGATGAAAAGCTGCAATTGCACTGAGATGGACTCGAATGGATGTAGACTTGAGTCCAGAGTTGGATAGGTGCAAAAGATAATCCAAAACAGATGATAAGGAAGAATGTTGAGGCTCCTTATGATGAGAGAAACACCATGTAGAAAATCTAGTCCATTTTTGGTGATAGCACTGTCTAGTTGTAAGCTTTCGAGAAGCTTCTAAAATATCTCTGACAGATTGAAAAAACTGAAGAGGAGTTATGTTGAAAGGTACCAGGCTGTCAGGTGTAGAGACTGCAGGTTGGGATGAAGCAGAGATCCTTGACTCTGTGTAACCAGAGAAGGAAAAACTGGTAGAAGGTATGGCTCCCTGCTGCTGAGTTGAAGTAGAAGGGAGTGCCATGGTTGTCTCGGCCACCGAGGAGCAATTAGAATCATGGTGGCATGATCGTTTTTCAATTTGACTAAGAGTCTTGAGAATGAGAGGGAATGGAGGAAATGCGTAGAGGAATAGATTTGTCCATTGTAGAAGAAAAGCATCTGCCTCGAGGCGGTGAGGAGAGTATATCCCGGAGCAGAACTGAGGCAGTTTGAAGTTGTGGGGAGCTGCAAAGAGGTCTATCTGAGGCGTTCCCCACTGTGAGAAAATGTGATGAAGAGACGAGAAATGGAGAGTCCATTCGTGAGGTTGCAGAAGACGACTCAAGTTGTCCGCCAAGGAATTCTGAGCCCCTTGAATGTAGACAGCTTTGAGGAAGGTGTTGTGACGGATTGCCCAGTCCCAAACTTCCAGAGCTTCTTGACAAAGGGAGGCAGACCCCGTCCCTCCCTGTTTGTTGACATAATACATGGCGACTTGGTTGTCCATGCAGACGAGGACTACTATGTCGTGAAGGAGATGTTGAAAAGCATGGAGAGCTTTGAGAATCGCTCTGAATTCCAACTGATTGATATGACACTGACGATCCTACTGGTCCAGAGGCCTTGAGTACGGAGACCATTGAGATGAGCGCCCCAAGCGTAGGTCGACGAGTCTGTCGTGAGGACCTTCTGATGAGGGGGCATGTGAAAAAGCAAGCCTCTGAAGAGATTGGAAAAGAGCATCCACCAATGGAGAGACTGCTTCAATGAAGGAGTGACTGTTATGTGTTGAGAAAGAGGGTCGCAAACCTGCGTCCATTGAGATGCCAGGGTCCACTGAGGAATTCTGAGGTGAAGTCTGGCAAAAAGAGTCACGTGTACTGTGGAGGCCATGTGACCCAGAAGTACCATCATGTGTCTCGCTGAGATGGAAGAGCGGGAAGACACTGTATGACAGAGTTGAAGAAGAGCTTCCAGACGTTGTTGTGGAAGGAATGCTCTGAGTTGGACAGTGTCCAGAACAGCTCCAATGAATTGTAGATTCTGAGAGGGTTGAAGTTGAGATTTGGGAAAGTTGATTTTGAATCCCAAACTTTGTAGAAACCAGGTAGTCCGTTGCGTCGCAACAATAACCCCTTGAGAGGTGGAATCTTTGATGAGCCAGTCGTCGAGGTAGGGAAATACCTGAAGACCATGATTCCGTAGAGCTGCCGCTACCACAACTAGGCACTTGGTGAACACTCTGGGAGACGAGGCCAGGCCGAAGGGTAGTACTCTGTATTGAAAATGCTGATTCCCCACCCGAAAGCTGAGTTAATGATGGGAGGCCGGGTGAATGGGGATGTGAGTATAGGCCTCCTTGAGATCCAGAGAGCATAACCAATCGTTCTGCTCGAGAAGGGGATAGAGAGATGCCAGGGACAACATTCAAAATTTTTCTTTGACTAAAAATTTGTTGAGCCCTGAGATCCAAAATGGGTCGCAGATCTCCCGTCTTCTTCGGAACAAGGAAGTAACGGGAGTAAAACCCCCTGTTCTGTTGTTCCAAGGGAACTGGTTCGATGGCATGGAGACGAAGCAGAGCTTGAGCTTCCTGAAGAAGGGCGGTCTGGGACGGACTGGAAGGATACTCTCTTGGAGGAAGCTCTGGAGGAGCTTGATTGAAATGAAGAGAGTATAATTCCCTGATGATGGAAAGGACCCAGAGGTCTGATGTTATGACTGTCCATCTGTTGTAAAAAAGATGGAGACGACCTCCTACAGGTGGAAAAGGAGTCAGAGACAGAACGATGGATGTTATGCTCTGGTGTAAACAGTCAAAAAGGCTGAGAAGCCTTAGGTGGAGCAGAAGGTTGAGGCTTCTGTTGCTTCTGGGGTGGTTGCTTCTTCAAAGGAGGGCGAGTGTAAGGCGCCGGCTTTGGAGGAAAACGCCTCTGGTAGATAACAGGAGGATGTGTAGGCCTAGAAGGAGCTGGCTTAGGCTTAGGTCTGACTACAGAGGCAAAAGATTTAGCATGGTCAGACAATTTTTTGGTGGCAGCCTCAATGGACTCATCAAAAAGGTCAATGCCTTCACAAGGGATGTTCGCCAGGCGATCCTGGAGGTTAGAGTCCATGTCTATGGTGAGAAGCCAGGCTAGACGACGCATGGCCACAGAACAAGCCGCTGCTCGGGCAGAGAGCTCAAAGGCATCATAAGATGATTGCAAAAGATGATACGCAACTGAGAGAAAGAAGCAATGACTTCTTGGAACTCAAAATGCATGCTATCATCACTGACCACCTGACTTGAGACAAACCACCTTCATCCCAAACCAACTGAAGTCTCAGATAGTCGTGTATTGGAGCATTCTGTTGTGTATTGCATTGTATCAGATTATTCTAATTTAGCAAACTGTATTGTATTATATTGTATTCTACTGGATATATGATATATGGTAATAACCCGCATTGTACTGTATTGTATTATAAGGGGTACATGTCATACCATAGTACACTGCACCATACAAGATAAGAACAAACTCTACTATAGCCGGACAAGCCCTCCACAATGGCCTGGCTAAACACACACCAATGTGTAGCTTTACTCATACTCTACCTGCTAACCACCAGGCTCTGTAAGGCAGACAACACCAAGGCCTCTCCCATCCCCATCCACCTCACTTTACACCGAGCAGTAAAACCCAAAAACCCCATATACACCCACCACACCACACAAGACCACACCCAAACCCATTCGCCCATAATCCCCTCACACCCCCACAAACCAACCAAGCTCCACCCAACAAAACCAAGAACACTAAAAAAACTTGCATACTCCCACCTTGCCCCAATCACACATCAGTCCCTACTTGGCTATTACCTAAACATTAGATCAATGCGAAACAAAGCGCCCCTGATCAAAGATTGGCTGATTGAAACTAACCCTGACCTCGTCCTTCTCACCGAAACCTGGTTATTATCAGACAAAGATATTATCATAAAAGATTGTCTACCACCGGGATACAAGATTCTCTCTCTTGCCAGAACATGGGGAAGAGGAGGAGGACTTGCAATAATCTTCCGAGACCACCTAAAAGGTACCATACTCAACACAATATCTTCGCCCAACTCGGAAATCTTGACCATCTCCCTAACTTCAAATTCTCTGCCCTCCTCACTAACCATAACTTTATTCTACATACCCCCAAAAAAATGGACCACGATCAAAGAGAACTTCGCAGAATCCCTCCTAACCAACTCTTTAACAAGCCCCTATAACCTTCTATGCGGGGACATCAACCTACACCTTGAAAAAACGGACCAACCAGAAATAGCAGACTTTTGGTCTCTGCTCTCCCAATTAGGATACGAAAAACATCCCCCTGTCACAACCCACCAAGGAGGTCATCAGTTAGATCTGGTGACTCTCTCCTCCAAGGAACTATCCAACCCCACATTCTATTGGAAACAAGGAAACTGGTCAGACTCCCTCTGGTCCGACCACCGCCTATGTACCTTCTCCATCGGATGCCAAAACAAACCCCAAAAAAGCGGCAAAACAAGATCAATCAAAACCCACACTACTAGAGGAAAGATTGACCCAACAGAATTCTGGTCCCACTTCGAAATTAACACCATTCCTACCGAACAAACGGAACAACTCATGACATCCTGGATCCAGACCAGTACCAACATACTAAACGAGATTGCCCCCCCAAAAACCCGCAAAATTAGAACCCCCAACCAAGAAGGCTGGTTCGACCATGATCTGCTGCTATACAAGAAAGACCTTAGGAAAGCGGAAAGATTATGGCAAAAAACGGGATCCCCTGAACACAAATCGGCCTGGAGACAAAAAGTAAAAAATTACAAAACCCTCACAAATGAAAAAAGAAAAAACTTCTACTCCATCAAGATCGGAAACATAAAAACCAACAGCAGCAATCTCTTCAAACTGGTCAATGACCTATATAACTTAGAGACCCACACAAACACACACGAAGAATCCACCTTAACTCCTGACTCCCTCGCTGACTTCTTCAACACTAAGATTCAAAAACTAAGATTAACACTACCCCCCAGCCCCAACCCCCTCGAGCGGTTCCCCATTCTCCCAGACAACTACTTATCAAACCCAGACCTAGGAGCCAGAGCTGACCTCAGTTGGAAACAATTCGCAGTAATCGACTGGCAAACCTTTAACTCTTACTACAACAAATATACGCACTCCCATTGCAAATTAGACACATGCCCACCAAATATCATGAAAACGGCACCCCCCTGCTTCAAAGCAAAAATGATGACATGGGTTAACTTTCTACTATCCTCAGGAAACTTCCCGTCTGAGCAAGGCCACATTATGATCACCCCTATTATAAAAAATGCGAATGAACCACCCAATTCCCCATCTAACTATAGACCGATTGCCAGTATCCCCTTATTCACCAAAATTGCGGAGGGGCTGGTAAAGGCGGAACTCTCTACATACCTAGACAAATTTAACATACTCAGCGACTGTCAATCAGGCTTTCGCACTGACCACAGCACGGAAACCATCTTAGCTTCCCTTCTCGACCACCTCCACACGCTCTTCACTCAGGGCTCAAGTGCCTTAATCATACAACTTGACCTGAGCAGCGCTTTTGACCTGGTAGACCACACCATCCTCCTAGAATGCCTGGCACACATTGGCATCTCAGACCAGGTCCTTAACTGGTTTCAGGGGTTCCTAAGAAATAGATCCTACAAAGTATGCAAGAACAACTCTTTCTCTTACAGCTGGGACAACACCTGCGGGGTCCCGCAGGGCTCCCCCTTATCCCCCTCCCTTTTCAACATCTACCTGGCCTCCCTAGGCAACCTTCTTCATAACCTCAAGCTCAAATTCTTTATTTATGCAGACGACATCACAATATCCATCCCACTCACTAACTTGTCACATGAAATACTCGACCACACTACAAACATTCTCAACCAAATCGAACTCTGGATGCTAGCATTCAGACTGAAATTAAACCCCGATAAATCTAAATTCTTCCTAGCCACCCCCAATGACAAAATCAAAGAAACCACAATTCAACTGAAAGGTACGACCTTCCCCCTCGAACCAACCTTAAAAATCCTGGGAGTCACGCTGGACAAAAACCTTTCCTTAGAAAAGCACACCGACCTCGTCGTCAGAAAAAGCTTCTCTGCACTTTGGAAACTTCGCACCATAAAAAAATACTTCAATGACACTTCCTTCCGCCTTCTTGTACAATCCTCCATCCTCAGTATTCTAGATTATTGCAACATCATTTACCTTAACGCCACAAAGAAAACAACCAGGAGACTAAAAATAATCCAGAATACCGCCGTGCGCCTCATCTTTGGCCTAAAGAAATGGGAACATGTCACCCCATTCTACCACCAACTCCACTGGCTGCCTTTCGAGTCTAGAGTCCTTTACAAATTCGCATGCTTCTGTTACAGGGCGGTAAATGGGTCCTCACCAAGTTACATCAATCCTCACTTCAACCTCTACCGCACCAACAACAAATCCCGTCGTACTCAGCTGTTCGCCTTCCCCTCACCCAAACATTGTCTCTTCAAAAGATTCCTTGACAGAACTTTCGCCTTCCAAGCAGCCAAGCTGAACCCATGGCTAGCACAAATGATACTAGAGGCCCCCAATTACCTCGGGTTCAGAAAATCACTTAAAACTTACCTATTCCACAAACAAGACCCGAAAGGTTCCCCCCCCCTGACAATACCTCCCCCCCTCCCCAATCTGGCCCCCTCATGAGGCCTGCTCCTTTTTCTTCCCCTCTTTCCGCATCCTCTGTCTAGTTCAAATTAAGCTGATAAATAATTGAAACTATGTTACTCTGTAATTCTAATAACAAATCTGTAATTCTAATAACAAATCTGTAATTCTAATAACAACTCTGTAATTCTGACAAATAATTGTAAATCTGCCTGTCTATGCAGATCCTAATGTAACTCAATGTAAACCGCCTTGAACTCACATGGGTATGGCGGTATATAAAAATAAACTATTATTATTATTATTATTAATAAGTAACTCAAAAATTTCGGCAGAAGAAACAAAATAAATTCAAAATAAGTAATAAAATGAAAGTTATAATTGAGGACCTTTGAAGACATCATAGCTTTTTGATAAATGCGGCGTCCAAACTTATCCATGGTCTTCCCTTCCCTGCCAGGAGGAACTGTGGCATACACTCTGGAAGGATGGGATCTTTTTAAAGAGGATTCCACAAACAAGGATTGATGTGACAATTGGGAATTGTCAAAACCTTTATGATGCACTGTTTTATATCTGGCATCCAATTTTCCTGGAACTGCTGGAATGGAAAAAGGAGTCTCCATGCATCTAGTAAAAGTCTGATCAAGAAACTTGTGTAATGGCAGTTTGAGAGACTCAACCGGAGGTTGAGGAAGATGCATGGTCTCGAGGTATTCTTTAGAGTACTTAGAGCCAGTGTCCAAAGGAACGCTCAAGTCTACAGCCATCTGTCTCAAAAATGAGGAAAAAGATAACTGATCTGCAATGGCACGGCTACGAGATGGACTTGAGGATGTCGAGGCAATTGGTGTCGAAGAAGAAGAAGCCTCGACAGGAAACCATGGTACGAAGGAACCGGGAGACTTAGACAAGGCACTAGACATCGGGATATCCTCCAGGGCCAGCATTGGAGACTTGGAACGAGGAGCTGGAGGTCTCGTCGAGGCTGGAGAAGACTAAACTAGACCTTAGGTTTGTATACCGCATCATCTCTACATTCGCAAAGCTCGACACGGTTAACAGGAGTTAGAGTAGAAAGGAACTCCAGAGGAGGGAAGGATGAAGAGGAAATTTAGAGGACTAGAATAATCAGAGAGGGAGGAAGAGTTACATTTTTGAGAATAACCAGGTTTTCAGATGTTTACGGAAGAGTTGGAGGGAGCTCAGATTCCTAAGAGGGGAGGTAAGGTTGTTCCAGAGCTCAGTGATTCTAAAAGGGAGGGAGGAACCTAGTTTTCCTACAAGGGAGACGCCTTTTAGAGAGGGAAAGGAGAGTTTCAGTTCTTGGGTGGATCTGGTAGAATTGGGGTTAGAGGAATTCCAAGAAAGAGGAATAAAGACCGAGGCTTTGAGGAATTATGTCTCGAAGAATGCCGCGAAGCAGGTCTCGAGTGATGTCGAGAACTGTGTCTCGAACTGGATCTCGAAGATCGAGCAGAGGTTGCCTCAGAAGCAGTTGATCAAAGATCGATAGGCATGGAGGAGCCCTGAAGCAACTTTGAAGACTGGACTCCCTTAGTAGAATGGGAGGTATCCTGTCGATGCACTCACACAGACTCTGCTCTATGCGTTTCGTGGTTGGAAGCCCGACCAGACACTCGCAGAGACTCCGCTCCCTGCATCGAGTGTGGAGGATCAGACCGGGGCACAGGCGGCTTGACCTCGCAGGAGACTTCTGCATGCCCAGGCTGAAGCAGATTAAGCAGTGTGGGCCCATGTTAGTGAGGACCTTAATAATCTGCTCCTCCAAAGAGGGCTGGGGTGTAGCCGGCAAGGAGGGTACCGCGTCTGAAACCAGCCCACCTGCCTTGGCTGGAGGTTCTCGCACAGTGGTGCGAGAGTGTTTCGACTTGGAAGGCTTTGAAACTTTAATCACCACTGGCGGAACCGAATGCTGAGCTATCTGACCTGAGGAGACAGGAGAAGATATGGCAGCCGAGGACGTCGAAGCAAGAGCCGCTCCAAAGGAGGAAGATCTGATGAGGCTCGAGGTGGAAGCAGTAGAAGGAGAGGCGTTGACCGGGGCCGATGCCGAAGACACCTTCGATGCCGAGAGAGTAGAAGACTCCATCTCAAAGAGGTTATCCACCAGAACGCAACAACGCTTAAAAGCACGAGGCTTAAGTGTTTGGCAAGGCAGGCATGAGGTAGGATGATGTTTCGGCCCAAGGCACTTGAGACAGCATCTGTGAGTGTCCGTAAGGGAGATCGTGCGCTTGCACTTGCGACACCGTTTGAAACTGATGACAGGCCGGGGCATAGACAAAAAGACAGCCGACGCAAAGTCGAAGCCCGCAGGCCGCAGCTTGTACCGGACGAATGGACGGAAGTAAAAATTTTTTTTTAAAAGAAAGAAAAAGACTAACACAGCGATTCGGGAGAAAAAGAAATACAAACCGCGGTGAGAGAAGGCACGAACGACGAAGTTACCAGAAAGAGACAAAAAGATGGACTTCTCGGCTCCGCAGAAAACTAAGAACTGAGGAGACGCGCCCTGTGCACGAAGGCACTTGCACATGCGCGGTGCGGGCAACTCAAAACTTCTAGTTTCTTCAAGCAAGTCTGCTTGTGAGGCGTCCGCATCGAGGCTCCGTCGGATGACGTCACCCATATGTGAGAATACCTGCCTGCTTGTCCTGGGATAATGATAAATAGTAGTAGTAGAAAAAAGACAGACTTGCTGAGTGGCAATTCGTGAAGCTGAGTATGCTCAATTCATCTGCCAGAACATTCTACTGCCCCACCATGCAAACTGCTCTGAGAGTTATTCCTGAAGCAGTTGCTTAAGACCAAATCTGGATTGCTGCCATGCAGAGGGAATAATATTCAGTTCCTCGCTGATGGTTGAGATAGTATAAGACCCACTTGGTTGTCTATAAGTATGAGTACTACTTGATGAAGGAGATGGTCATGGAATGTGTTGAGAGCATTATCAGTTGCAACTCAAGGACGTTGATATGTAAGTTTCTTTCCTATTAAGGCCAAATTCTCTGAATGTGCAGACCATCTAGGTGAGCACCTGGTCTCCCCTACATCTATCCTGGTGGGGGAGGTTAGATACCCTGAAAAGGATGGTAGTCCCTAAAATTACTTATATGTTCACAATGTTTACAATATTATTTTCTCCTTTCTATAAACAGTTGGAGCAGATGCTGCTCAATTATCTGTGGTACAATATACCTCATAGAATCTCTCTAAAATTGAAATCTGCCAAACCACTGGGGGGTGTTAATGTCCCTATCTTTATCATAAAGTGTTCATTCTGAGACAGGGAGCGTAACAGCTTCATGTTGCTGACTTCTCCGATATGCCGAATTGGCTATAGTTAGAAACTTCCTATTTACATTCTATCCCTCTTATTAGACTCTTGGGTTCCTCACATTTACAACATATACTCTGCTACTCTTAAGACTCTTTGAGAACTAGATAAAAAACTAGATCAAACATGGCTCCAATCCTCACTATGTCCTATTTGGCGAAATCCCAAATTTTTGATAGAAAAAAAACAATTTGCATGATCTTCTTGGTATAATCAAATCTGGGATATTGCATCATTGTGCCACCCTAATGGGATTTGGCTCTCCTTTAGCGAATTGAAAAATAAATACTGCTTACTAGACTCCCAATTCTATCAGTAGTTAAAGCTCAGATCAGTTATTAAGAAATCTGGACTTAACCCAATTGATATTAATCATTTCCCTACATTACATATTTTCTCCAACCAGTACCTTACATTGCAGCACTCAGCATCCAGATACTATAAACTACTTAAAGACATCCAATTTCGTCTACCACTCTCCATGAAAAGATCTTGGGAAGAAGACTGATAATGACTGGGATGCAACACTGAAATCCATATTTCACACCTCCAGATCAGCTTCGATTACGCAAAGTATGTTTTTCCTCTTTCATAGAGCGCACTGGACTCCAGTTAAATCTCATAAAATTAATCCTACCTTTTCCAAGCAATGATGGACCTGTAACAAAGATATTGGTTCATTGAAAGATTTACTATTTCTCTGCCCTTCCATACAACCTTTTTGGAATATATGGGACTCTATTTGCTCTTTGCTTCATATAAATATAGCCCTCTCCTATCAAATGTTATTGTTAAAATCATCTGATATCCCATGAAATTTGTCACTAGACAATGCTTACTTATTTGATGTTCTTATTTCTTTAGTTTTAAAAATCCTTCTTGGCTCAAGGAAAAACCTCTCAGGCTTCTCATATTCAATGGTGGAATTTAGTATGCTTAACATACAGATTTGAAGCCTACTTGGTGAAAAAATTTGATAGATCCCATCAATTTTAATACAAATGGCACTCCCTTAAGGTGTATTTACAAGGCTCCATCTCTTGAACTTCTGTTATTGGTTACTTATTTTTCCTCCTCACTCTCTCTTCACTTTTACTTTTCTTTCCTTTTATATCCTGATTATTATTGAATGTTATTTTGATCCATGACTTGTTAATGTATCTTTATTGTAACTCACCTGCACCACATGTACTGACAAAACGTATCTTTATTGTAACCCATGTACTGACTAAATGTATCTTTATGGTAACCCACCTGTATCCCATACACTGACAAAATGCACCTTGATAGTAAACCACTTGTATTGTAACCCACTTGCATCCCATGTACTGACAAAATATATCTTTACTGTAACCTACTTGTATCCCATGTACTGACAAAATGAATCTTCAATGTAAACCACTTGCATCCCATGTACTGACTAAACGTATCTTTATTGTAAATTGTTTCTATCCCATGTACTGTCAAATGTATCTTTATTGTAAACCGCTTCGAACTTCACGGTATAGCGGTATATAAGAAATAAATTATTATTATTATTAAATTTTTCACCGATATAAGTAAGAATTTTTTTTGTCACATATGACTATGTATGTACGTTTACTATGATAAAGTGATCTGTGTATATA
The DNA here is from genome assembly GCF_902459505.1 of Geotrypetes seraphini. Classification (NCBI taxonomy): domain Eukaryota; kingdom Metazoa; phylum Chordata; class Amphibia; order Gymnophiona; family Dermophiidae; genus Geotrypetes; species Geotrypetes seraphini. Next base: position 163,598,964 of record NC_047086.1, on the reverse strand, counting down.
AAATAAAATTCCCACATTGTTTGCTTTTGCATTTTGTGTAAAACTTTAATAAACTTTGACAAAAAAGAAATCCAAGATATAATGAAAGAACCTCTGCTAAAAACAACCCATAAGCTAACATAGGAATCCCTCTTCTATCATATACCACAAATCAATACTACATTATACAAATTCATCCTTACTACGTAATTAAGCAACAATTCTACCTATTCTAGATCCAACACCTCTATTGTATCTTCCACATTGTATTTTACTGGTTTTATCCACATTGTATCTTCTAAGTTATATCCTTTATTTTTAAAACATACCTACTAGAGAGAAGTTGAGTTCTATTTGTTAATTATATTCTTCCCAGGGATTACTTAGCTCTTTTAATCTGAAATCTGCATAGAACTTTACAGTATTTTTGGAATATATTTGTCATGTAATTCTCCATCCTAAGTGTTAAAATTGGCTTAGCAGAACCTTTTTATTATTCCTTCACTTAGGGTTATCCATTTGGATACTATACATTTGCTTTCACTGTTGAACCTAACATTGGAACAATCTTGTTATTTTACCGATATATGTTGTCTTATATCCCGCCAAATCCTCACCAGGTGAGTTTGAGGCAGATTACAATTAAGAATTTTGTTACATAGCGGCGAGTACAATGTGGATTTCACTGCCTTTCGGAATACCAAATAATTTTTAAACATTCCAATTATTGGAGGTAGAGCGTTCCAAATGACAGAAGTTCAGTAAGGCATGTCTGATTTTTTTAAAAAAACCTCCTTTAAAATAAGAATGCTTGGGATATCAGAAATGTAGTAATATAGTATCTTATATCACTCCAATTCTTTTCTCTCTTGGCATACATACCAAATTTAACGGAACTCTCCCATATATTTTCTTAAATCCCACTATGCACAGTTTAAACTGAGTTTGGGTCTCAATAGGCAACCAATAAAGAATCTCTGCTGGCATTCAATTCAGCAAAGCATTCTGTACAAGGAGTTGTGGAGTGGCATAATCAAAAGAAATATCTAAGTCCGATTCGGACTTATGGTGCTAGATGTCCAGTCTCAAAAAACACATCTAGAATACTTTTTCCCCAAAAAAATCATCTATCTGGACGTTCAGACCGCCAGTATGTATATCTTTGTACCAAATTTTCAACCAAAAATTCCCAAACGCCCAGAACAAGACCATCTGGTTGTGGGAGAGGCCAGCATTGTGATGGACTGGCCACCCAGACATAGCAATATAGTAGTGGGGCACCTTACAGGGCACCGCTGTGAACTTCACAAAAAGGGTGCCACTCACCAGAACCCCCTTATAGGATATGGTGATCCCCCCAAAATACACTATACTCACCTGTCTACAACCCCAATAGCCCTTATGACTGCAGGTATCACCTATATGGCAGTACAGTAGGGTTTTGGGGGGTTTGGGTAGGCTCATGTTTTCTACCATGAATGTACTACTACTACTTATCACTTATATAGAGCTGAAAGACGTACACAGTACTTTACATTTTGACATTTATAGACAGTACTAGTTGCCCGGACATTTATCCCAATCTTCCGATATTTATAGACTTGTATTCAGTGATTACGCCTGGTAAAACGGGAATTATTTCATAGACATCTTCATTTTTAGCAGCAAGAATGGCCCTCTGTATGGGGCTGAACTTGGACTTAAACAGCATCAGGAGTGTCAGTATTCATCTCAGCAAGCCCAAAAACTATGGATTAGACACCAATATCTGTCATTTTTGATAATTTTTACATTATCACCCCCTTCCCACCCCACGGTATTTTTTCCAAGATAAGTTTGGTTGAAATCTCTCAATGCGTTTCAGAGTTATGCTGCGAAAACTAGGTTAGACAGTAATATCTGTGTTTTTTGAAAATTTTTACATGTCACCCACTTCCCACCCCCACAGTATTTTTCCCCAGATAGTACGTGATATGTATACCAAGTTTGGTTGATATTTCTCCATGCGTTTCAGAGTTACGCTGGAACATACATACACACACACACACACACACAGATACATCCAATTTTATATATATAGACAGAAGATAGATGTAGTGGTTAAAGTGGCTTATGGGCCTGGGTCCTCCTCTCTTTGGTTCACTAGCCCACCCCCCAGGCTACTTAAGACACCAGTATGCAGCTCTACTAGACTTTCGTGGTGATGTTCCAGAAACAGGTATGTACATTTTTATTCTGATATTTGTGGCAGTGGGAGGGGGCAGTGATCACTGGGGATGTGTGTAGGTCTTTACATTGTCTCTGCAGTGGTTATCTGGTCACTTTGGATACCTTTTTGGTACTTATATCTGCTTTTACATTGTCTAAATCACAACGTATAAGTTTTGTCCAGGAGGTTTCGTGAAACATTCGATTATCCCTACAGTATAAGTCTGGGTCGGCCCTCATCCCACCCAAATACCGCCCTAACCACTCCTCCAGATATGCCCCTTTTAGCTCTGGATGCATAGAAGCATTCAGAGGCCTAAAAAGACCCTGGAAACGTTCAGAAAATCGGTTTGATTATAGGCACTTGTCTTTTAGGAAGTCCAAGTGCCGAATTGGCAGGTTTTTAGATGTGTTTAAGTTTTGATTATGAACCTCATACTGTATAATGAAGTAAGAAAAGAAAAGTGTGTGGCGCAGTGGTTGGATCTACAGCCTCAGCACCCTGGGGTTGTGGGTTCAAACCCCGCGCTGCTCCTTGTGACCCTGGGCAAGTCACTTAATCCTCCATAGCCCCAGGTACGTTAGATAGATTGTGAGCCCACCGGGACAGAGAGGGAAAATGCTTGAGTACCTGATTGTAAAAAAAACGCTTAGATAACCTTGATAGGCGGTATATAAAATCCTAATAAACTTGAAACTTGAAAAGTACAATAGGCGTTTGTAAAAGTGTGGAGCAGCTGGTAACGTCTAGTGGCCCAGTGTACAGAGATGGGGGAAAAAAAGGCACTTTAAGGAGCCAGAAATCCTGCTACACTTCTCCTTCCAAATCCATGGTTTCAGTACCCGCGGATTCGGTTATTCGTGATTTCTTGGGGGGGAAAAAGAAGCGCTGCATCCTGGACCTTCCCCAGACCTTACCTGGTGGTCTAGTGGCGACGTGGGGCAGGATCGATCTTCCTACATCCCTGCCCCGCACTGAGCAGTCATCAAAATGGCTGCCCCGAGTTCCCGTTGTAGTCTCAAGACTACAACGGGAACTCACAACAGCCATTTTGATGACGGCTCTGCACGAGGCAGAAGCATAGGAAGATTGATCCTGCTAGACCACCAGGTAAGGTCTGAGGAAGGTCCGGGACGCAGGAGGGAGGCGAGGGTGGGTCAGAGCCGGTCCTAAAAGTTATTCATGGTTTTTTAATATTCGCAGGCTAGCTCTGCCCCTAACCCCCATGAATATTGAGGGGGAAGTGTATTGTATAGAATACCATAAATTGTACATTCTGTGGAAGTATTGTTAGCACTATTTAACTGGAAGACTGATTTTATTACATTTATATTTATCGTATTTCAAAATTATATCAAGCAAAACACTTGTACAGAAAAGAATGATATAGACTACAATAGATTCAAATGTAAAGAGGAAATAAGAAAAGGCAAAAAAATAGAACTTTACTCAAATCCACCATTTGGATCCAAAATTACAGAGTAGAGTATTTAAGGAAATTATAGAATCATCTATAATAAAACACAATTTTTCATCTAGTACCTGGATTGAGTATATAATTCCATTCTAAGAGCACTAAACTTCATAAAGGCACTTCATAGATAGAAAAGAAGTTAAGTGAGAAGGTTTAAAGAAAACATATCAAAGATTGATATCTCATTTATAAAAGAAACAATTTCCAACTTATGGAAATTCTTAGTAAGATAGAAAAAAGGCAAGATTTTTCTTTAACATCCAGCATAGTACCAGAAGACTGGAAGATGGCCAATGTGACAGTTTTTAAAAAGGGTTCCAGAGGCGATCTGGGAAATTATAGACCGGTGAATGACATCGGCGCTGAGCAAAATGGTAGACTATTATACAGAACAAAGTGACAGAACATATAACATAGTAACATAGTAGATGACAGCAGATAAAGACCCGAATGGTCCATCCAGTCTGCCCAAACTGATTCAATTTAAATTTTTTTTCAATTTTTTTCTTCTTAGCTATTTCTGGGCAAGAATCCAAAGCTCTACCCGGTACTGTGCTTGGGTTCCTACTGCCAAAATCTCCGTTAAAACCTACTCCAGCCCATCTACACCCTCCCAGCCATTGAAGCCCTCTCCAGCCCATCCTCCACCAACCGGCCATATACAAACACAGACCGTGCAAGTCTGCCCATGGATTAATGAGAGAAAGCCAACATGGATTTCATGAGAAATTTCGCCTCACCAATCTACTGCATTTCTTAAAATGGGAGAATGAACATGTGGATAAAGGTGAACCGGTTGATATTGTATATTTGTATTTTCAAAAGGCATTTGACAAAGAACCTCATGAAGACTTCTGAGGAAATTGGAAAGTCATAGGATAGGAGGTAATGTCCTATTATGAATTAATAACTGGTTGAAAGATAGAAAACAGAGAGTAGGTTTAAATGATCAATATTTTCAATGGAGAAGGGTTAATAGAGGTGTTTTCCAGGGGTCTATGCAGGGACCGCTGCTTTTTAACATATTTATCAATGATCTAGAGCAGGGGTGCCCAATACATCGATCGCGATCAACCGGTAGATCAGGAAGGTACCGCGAGTCGATCGCGGAGCCCATCCCGGGCTCCATGATAGACTCATGTTGCCATCCCGAACAGCCTTCCTCTCCCCGACGTCCTCCACCGCTGCCCCAAGCTCTTTCTGCAGAAGCGTCGGACCGACCAGCATTCCTCTCCCCGACATCAATTCTGACATCGAAGAGGAAGTTCTGGGTCAGCCAATCGCTGCCTGGCTGGCCTGGAACTTTCTCTCCGACATCAGAATTGACATCGGGGAGCGGAATGCTGGTCAGCGCGACGCTTCTGCAGGGAGAGCTTGGGGCAACAGTGGCTTGTTCCCCAATGGCAGTGGCTTGAGGACCTGTTCCCCGATTGCGGCAGCAAACCTAGTGGCTTGGGGAAGGGCAGGGAGAAAGAAGATGGGTAGAGACAAAGAAAGAAGGGAAACAGAAAGAAAGGGAGGCAGGGAGACAGAAAGAAAGAAGGGGGCAGGGAGAAAGAAAGAAAAAGTTGGTGGAGAGAATGAGGTCTGGAGGAGAGAACGCATACAGGAGGCAGAAAGAAGGGAAGAAATATTGGATGCACAGTCAGAAGAATAAAATGCAACCAGAGACTCATGAAATTACCAGACAACAAAGGTAGGAAAAATGATTTTATTTTCAATTTAGTGATCAAAATGTGTCCGTTTTGAGAATTTATATCTGCTGTCTATATTTTGCACTATGGCTCCCTTTTACTAAACAGCAATAGCGTTTTTTAGCGCAGGGAGCCTATGAGCGTCGAGAGCAACGTGGGGCATTCAGCGCATTTCCCTGTGCTAAAAACTGCTATCGCAGCTTAGTAAAAAAAAGGGGGGGTATATTTGTCTATTTTTGTATGGTTGTTACTGAGGTAACATTGCATAGTCATCTGCCTTGACCTCTTTGAAAAAACCCTGGAATATGAATGATAATTAACATTTTCTCTGCCTTTCAGTGTGCTTTGTGGGTTCTTTTTTTTTTTTTTTAATATTGTTGGTAGATCATTTTGACTTGGTCATTTTAAAAGTAGCTCGCAAGCCCCTGATCTAGTACTTGTTGAAAGCCGCTGGAGCCTACATGCATTGCGTGCGTGTGGGCAGAAGCTTCTCCTCCGACGCAACTTCCGACTGCGTCAGAGAAGCTTCAGCCCACACACGCACGCGATGCATGTAGGCTCCAGCGGCTTTCAACAAGTACTCTGAAACCTTAAAACGTGCCGAGAACGTAAGGGGAAGGGAGGGAGGTGCACGGACTGCGTGAAGGGTACTGAAAGGCAGTGAGGGGGCGAGAGGGAAGGGTGGATGCTGCGGAGACGGAGCAGTGAAGGGGACAGAGTTTTTCTCCATGTCATTCTCTAATAGGAATAACTAGTGAGGTAAATTTGCTGATGACACAAAGTTGTTTAAAGTTGTTAAATCGCAAAAGGATTGTGAAAAATTGAAGGAGGACCTTGTAAGACTGGAAGTCAAAATGGCAGATGACATTTAATTTGAGCAAGTGCAAAGTGATGCATGTGAGAAAGAGGAACCCAAACTATAGCTATGTGATACCGGGTTCTATGTTAGGAGTCACTGCTCAGGAAAAGGATCTAGGTGTCATTGTTGAGGTTTACATTGAAACCATCAGCTCAAAGTGAAGCGGTGGCTAAGAAAGCAAATAGAATGTTAGGAATTATCAGGAAAGGAATGGAAAACAAAGACGAAAATGTTATAATGCACTTGTATCGCTCTATGGTATGGCTACAACTTGAATACTGTGTGCAGTTCTGGTCACCATATCTCAAAAAAGATATAGCGGAATTAGAAAAGGTACAGAGAAAGGTGACTTCCCTATAAGGAAAGGCTGAAATAGCTAAGGCTCTTCAAATTGGATATGATATGATAAAGGTCTATAAAATACTGAGTGAAGTAGAAAGGGTAGATGTGAATCACTTGTTCACCCTTTCCAAAAATACTAGGACTAGGGGGCATGTGATAAAGCTACTAAGTAGTAGATTTAAAACAAACTGGAGAAAATATTTCTTCACACAACGTGTAATTAAACTCTGGAATTTGTTGCCAGAAAATGTAGTGAAATCAGTTAGCTTAGTAGGGTTTAAAATTGCTTGGATAATTTCCTAAAAGGGAAGTCCATAGGCTATTATTGAGATGGCTTGGGGAAATCCACCACTTATTCCTAGGATAAGCAGCATAAAATCCGTTTTACTACTTAGGATCTAGCTAGATACTTAGGAGCTGAATTGGCCACTGTTGGAAACAGGATACTGGGCTTGATGGACCTTCGGTCTGTCCCAGTATGGCAATTCATATGTTCTAAAGAACTCACTGACATTTCAGGATCCTCAGATGGCAGCACTAATGGAAATAGCATTTCCTATGGACTGTAAACACATGGGATATGGAAAACCAACTAATATAACCATAGATATGGAGTGGCCTAGTGGTAGAACAGCAACCTGATAACCCCCACTGGTGCACTGAGCCCTTATTTGCCTCAAATAAGAGTACTTCAACATATTACCTTCAGTTAGTAATGGAAAAGCTTAAGCTACATAAAAAAAAGGTCAATGCACTAACTGTACTTTCAGCACATAGAAAAATGACAATTACACTAGCTCACTGTAGGTTTTCAGCACTACTTTTCTAAGAAATTTTTTTAAAAAAAGACAAACCTTAAGGCTAGCTTGATTCAACCCTATTTAAATCCAGTGAAGTAGTAGCCAACTTAATGAATTAGCATAGCCGCCGAGTGATTTTTTTTTTTTTTTTACTAATTCTCAACAAAAAGATGCGTGTCTTCAAGTTGGTCGTTGATATTTCTAAAGTTATAAAGCAATCAAGCACCTAGAGATGTAAAACCTATACTTCATAATTACCGTACTGGTAGCTCAGACCCCATATTCCGCTGAAATTAACTCTCTTATCTTTACAGGCAAATATATAATAAACTAGTGTTTTAGCCCATTACATTCGTTACAGTAACAGGTGCTAGAATAGCCCCACCTATACCCTAACCCCACCCATGCCCCGCCTCTATCATGCCCGGACCCTGCCTCCCCACTGATCCCAGTCCCACCACCTCACCTTTCACCATTTCCTTTGTACCCTTTTGGGCCTCCTGACAGGGTCTTTACTTACCCGAGGCGGCAGCAGCAGTCCTGACGTACCAACCTTTCCTCCCTTAGTGCCCCAAAGCAGCAGTGGTCCTACCATTTCCATCTCTCCCTTTCCCCCTTTCCCACCCTCTACCATCTCTCTCTGACCCTGTTTCACCTCTTTTGCCATCTTTCCCTTTCCTGTCTCCTTCTGTCCTTCCCCAAGACCATCTCTCTCTCCTGCCCCCTCCACACTTCCTGAAGTCTATCTCTCCCTACTGACAGCCGCGGCGGCCAACATCCACCTATGCTGTGTATGATTCTATAAAGGTCTATTGGGTGCATAATTGCTCCTTTTTTTTCTACATCAAAAAAGAGGCAAGGGGGCTGAGCAGGGGCATATTGTGAGAATTGTCATAGAAAGTGTGTTCTGGACATGGTGCAGATCCTGACACCGCCAAAGATCTGTGCAGAATTTTGCATGCGCTATAAACATGCCTCTCTTCTGCAACTCATAAACTGTGTTGGTATTCTCTACTATGTTTCTGGCAATATTCTGCAATTTTAGTGAGAGCTTAGACCCTACTTTATACCCAATTCACTTGCATTCTGTTCTTGCCACTCCTGGCTAGCCTCTTATTGTCAATTCCTGTTGTCCTTTACCTTCAACCTTTGCCCTGCTCCTTTTTCCCCACCCTTGGTCCCCTCCCTAAGTCTAGCATTTCTACCCTGAATTAATATTTTATAAAATGATAGTCTTTAAGCCCGTTACATAAACGGGACAGCGCCGCTGCAGCCTGCGGCGGCCTTCAGCAGCCAACAACTGCCGCTGCGGCCTGCAGCTGCCGACATCCGACTCGGGGGATTCTCGCACATGCGCACTCCTACCTGCGGAAAACGGGAGCACGCAGGTGGGAGTGCGCATGCGCGCTTAGGACTTTATTATATTAGATGATCTGGAACCAGCATATGTGCTATTATACAACATCAATGAGCAACCAAAACTACTCTACTGGCCACTACATCCCCATTTACAGCAACTAGAGAGCGCCGCCACGTTGCACATAAGGAAATAACTTATGTGGTGTCTTATATACCGCTAAATCTCCCAAAGAATTCAAGGCAGTTCACAAAACAATTAAATTGACTTATGCAATGGCCCAAAATCTAATCAGGTACTTTGAATGTCCCTCTCTGTCCCAACGGGCTCACAATCTAACTATAGTATTTCTATGCACACTGCCATGACTATGAATTGGATCAGTGGTCTCAAACTTGCGCAGGTCAGTATGTTTATCATAATCACAAAAGCAAAATAAAAAAAAGTTTCTTGATCATATGTCTCTTTAGCTATAAATTACAATATTATTATTAAGACTTAGCCAGAAGGAAAGACTTATAAACTGTATAGAGTTTTTACCTCATGCAAAACTGTCATTTCTTTAATAAGACATTAACAATTTTTTTCTGAGGCCCTCCAAGTACCTACAGATCCAAAATGTGGCCCTGCGAAGGGTTTGAGACCAGTGAATTGGATGTACTCACAGATGCATTTATAAACAGAAAACTAAACAACTAATTCGGAGATTTATTTACAAACTGTTTTCCCCTCCAAATCCCAAGCTGTCACAGCATACGCCAGTCCAGGAACGACCCAGGAGCTCGCCCAACACACCCAGAAACCCCGCCCGCGCAGAAGAGAGTAAGTAACTACAAATGAAAACTGACAGGCTACACCTAGAAGTAGCACCATTATAGTGAGATATTCTTGTAGATTTCTTTTTTAGTTTTGCAAGGGTTTTTTTTTTTTTCCCCTTAAGGGAGATGATAGACGGAGGTGCCGTTAAAATAAAGCGGTAAAATAACGCTCCCTGGGCGAGGCTCCTCCTCGGACGGGTGGTGTGGTGGACGAGTAAGGCCGCCCCACAGGAGACACAGGGAGAGGTGGGCAGCTCCCGAACCAGCAGCTTCAACCGCCAACGTTTCCTTGGAGCCCCCTCGCCGACCAAGGGCGCACCTCACTCACCGACGACCACTCCCCTCCCCCACCCCCTCGGACTCACTGCGGAGGTTCTGTACGAGCTCGGCGTGGCTGGCACCCCCAGACTTCCAGGCCATCGCTAGACACAGTCGGCGGAGCAGATACAAGGCCGCGACTGCGCACAGTAACTTGCCCAAGAAGGACACCACCTCCAGCGCCGTGACGTCACTCGACGCCGACTCCTCGAGGGGGGGAGGGGCCGCGCGGCCGCCCGCGACGGCCATTGTTGCGTCGCTGCGAACTATGGCAGTCGCGCATGCGCTCAGTAGAGTAAGGGGGCGGGGGGAATATGTTTCTGTTGGATTCGGCTCGTTTGGTCTTGAGACTTGAAGCTTGTTCGTCGAAAATAAATCCTGTAATTTTTTTTCTTCTTTGTTTAGCTGCAACGATGAGACCAAAAGCTGTTCAGTTATAGCAATGGTAGCATCAAAAGCCCGAAAAAAAGAGAGAATAGAAATTGCGGGGAGGACTTTGAGCTGTCCGTAGTATCTTTGCGACGAGACGGGGGGGGGGGAGCTGTGGACAGGGGCGCGAGATTTATACGTAGAGATATACTGTATGTGCAACGAGAACAGCGCTAGGCTGAAGGGCTTTGGGTGGGAAATTAATCCTTTGTTTTGAAGGGCTTGTGTGAAGTAGAATATGTGATAAAGAAGAGTGCGTGCATGTTATACAGCTCCCTGGAAATCCATTGGATTGAGTACTTTTATACCAGGGGTAGGGAACTCCGGTACTCGAGAGCCCTATTCCAGTCGGGTTTTCAGGATTTCCCTCAATGAATATACATTGAAAGCAGTGCATGCAAATAGATCTCTTGCATATTCATTGGGGAAATCCTGAAAACCCAACTGGAATACAGCTCTTGAGGACCAGAGTTCCCTACCCCTGTTTTATACAGAAAATTAAGTCATGGCAAATTTTAGTTTAGGGGTCCTTTTATTAAGGCGCTAACAGATTTAGCAGCGTGCTAAATGCTAAGGCATCCATTATATGCTATGGGCACCTTAGCATATAAGTGTGCTAAATTGGTTAGCACACCTTAATAAAAGGACCCCTTAGTGCAGGGGTGTCAAAGCCCCTCCTCAAGGGCCGCAATCCAGTTGGGTTTTCAGGATTTCCCCAATGAATATGCATGAGATATATTAGCATACAATGAAAGCAGTGCATGCAAATAGATCTCATGCATATTCATTGGGGAAATCCTAAAAACCCAACTGGATTGCAGCCCTCGAGAAGGGACTTTGACACCCCTACCTTAGTGTTTCAAGCCTAGAAGATGACACGGGGACAGAATTTGTCCCCATCCCTGCAGGAAACCATTCCATTGCATTCTTTACTGTCTCTCAACCTCAGTCCTTTTGCACCAGTATTCTTCATTGCGAGGCTCCAGGGTCTTTTCAACAACAGTCCTTGGGTTACGCCCAGCTAGAGGGATTTTCAGGATATCCAAAGTGACTATTCATGAGGTACAGGGCCGGTTTTAAACATGCTGGAGTCCAGAGCAGAAATTAAGGAGGGGGCCCCCTTTTCCAATTTCCCCACCCACTACCACTACCATATAAAACAATTTTAAATGACTTTACACAGACAGACCTTCACCCAATACAGAACAATGGATCACGAAATAGAAATATGAATACCAAAACGGAACTGGAAACCCCAAAACAAATTCAGCAAGTACTTCATTTTGTATTAAACACTTGGTGGCATAACCACGAGGGGGCTGGGGCTGGGGCTGGGGCTGGGCCTCCCACTTTGAGCTTTGGCCCCCTCAAAATGAACATCTCCCTTGCTGTAGCTGGTGGGAATCCCCAAGCCTCATCATCTGATGACCAGCTCCTTAGGTCTAGAGACCAGAACTTTCCAAGTTCTACAGCTTCCAACCGTATTTCAGAGTTGCTGCTGCCTCCCCACTCCCTTGGTTTTCATGCATGTATGAAAGCAGTGGAAGCATGAGAATAAGGCCACTAGCTGCAGAGCTTGGAGATTTCTGGTTGCTAGACTGGAGATCTTTAGTTGGCAGGGCTTGGGGATCCTCACCAGCTCAAGTATTTATATTTTGCATTCAGGTCGGGAGAAAATTTGGTGCCATCCATAGTCTGTTATTGAGAAAGACATGAGGGAAGCTATTGCTTGCCCTGGATCGGTAGCATGGAGTGTTGCTACTCTTTGGGTTTTGGCCAGGTACTGGTGACTTGGATTGGCCACCGTGAGAATGAGCTACTGGGCTTGATGAACCATTGGTCTGACCCAGTGGGGCTATTCTTATGTAAATAAAACACTTTTTTCTACTTTGTCTAGTAAAATGTCCAAGTCCAGTTTATGCTGTCTTTTGGATGTCTTATCTTTTTTTAAAATGAGCCTGTAAATGTCTAATATTACTGCTAAAAAAATGAAAAAAGAACTGATAATTGACCTTGGTACTCTGAATCTTTGGCCTTATTAAAAAGATCAAGTCGGAAGGCAGAATGATTATGTAGGAAATTTAGATCATTATGAAGCTTGGCATTCACAATTTAGAACTTATTAAAATAAAGCCAAATGTGAAGCTAAGAATTATTATGTTCAGGTAATTAGTAAAGCAGGTAATTCATCAAAAGCTTTATTTATACTTTTAATAAAATATTAAAATTGATGAGATATAGGCCCCCTTTTATTAAACCGCATTAGCAAGCTATGAGCGTCGGGAGCAGCACGCAGCATTCAATGCAGCTCCCAGCGCTAAAAACCGCTAGCACGGTTTAATACAAGGGAGCCATAGTAACATAATATAGTAAATAACAGCAGATAAAGACTTGAATGGTCCATCCAGTCTGCCCAATAGTCATACTCATACAGTAGATCATACAAGTCCACCTGGTTTTGTCTTTAGGTTCCCAATGCTGGAGCTGCCATTGAAGCCCATTCTAGGCTTTCCTAACTATCCTGTCACTGGAACATCTATCAAAGTCCTCATCAGCTTATCCTAAACCAAATCACCATATGTGGGACACAGATCATGCAGCAGTAGTTCCCAACCCTGTCCTGGGGGTCCCCCAGCCAGTGAGGTTTTCAAGATCTCTCTCGTGCATATTCATTACCAACTAATACAAACAGGGCTTTAAATCACATAAAATGGCTTCAGCTAACTCAACAATAAATACCTAACAACTACAAGAAGCCTTCTATTGCACTTATTTTTTATTCTTTATTGCCACATAATAAATATATTTATATCACACTGATTTAAATAACATGTTACCAAATCACACACTCTAAACAAATCACACTACAAAACTTTTTCTTTATAAAATGGCGCAATGGGAATGCCCCATTGGGCCAGAAAACCTGGACTGGAACAAAGCCTTTTCTTTTTCAGTTCCTTTCAAAACCACATTGTCCCAATTTTAAATTTATCCCATGTTCTCTTGCTGTATTGCAACTTGTTACTACAGTCTCATGTTGCTCAACCACAATGATTATAGTTTATATTTTCTGGTATCACCATTGGACTCTACAACCATATTGCTCAGTTGGCCCAACACAGGGCTGTGTTTCGCTGATCAGCATCTTCAGGTCTTCACTGAGTTGTTTCACCTCTACAATAAATTTCAATTTACTAGTGTGGTTCCATCTGCTTATTATTCCGATACTTTACAGTTTAACTTATACACAACTATCTCACCATATATAAATAAAATTTACCTTATCATAGTTCATTTTATTATAGAACAACAGCAGTAACATGCGGTTCAAAACCTCCGTAGCAACTCTCTCCTCCTCCACGCTAAAGACAGACTGCACCCTCCCACCATGCATTGCCTTATAAAGACTCACCACCATTTACCTAAATTATCTTCACCTGTCTCTTACCTCCTCATAACACATGCCACTCCACTTCCTTATTTAATCCTGCTGGTTCAACGATTTTCCATGCATATTCATTAGGGATATCTTAAAAACCAATCCCACGAACCACTCCCGTCTCCAGGGATTTATTGAACAAATCTTTAAGTGGAACTGCAAAAACCTCTCTGAGCTCCCTCAATATCCTGGAAAGGATACCGTCAGGTCCTATAGCTTTGTCCACTTTTAATTTTATAAGTTGTTCATAAATACTTTCTTTCGCCAGATGTATCTCTCTCTTGGCTTTTTTCATTTTCATTTGGTATTCCTTTTTGTGCTTTTTTCTGATTTAGTTCAACCATCTGCTGCCAATTTAGTTTTGTTTCTTCCATCTAAAGTTTAAAAAAAAAAAAAGGAATACATTTGAGGTTAAAGCCTCTAATTATGTGTAGCATGATTTTTTTGAAAAACAGTCAATTAATGATGTACCAAGTGACAGATTGTGGGATAAGTTTATTTTGATATTGATTAAACTTGTTAAAGAATCAAGAAACTTTCAAAAAATTCTTGTTGTTTAGCTATATGCCTTTCTTACTTATTAGATACAATTTCAGATAACGCTATTTTATGGTTAACTACTTTTGCTAATTGTGTATTGGAGGAGGGTGTATATCCTGATAATATTATAGAGATTGTTTTGACTTCTATCCCTAAGTCAGTTGGTGCTGGTCTTACAAAGATAGACAACTACCGCCTAGTAGCTGGTGTACCATGGCTATCTAAGCTTTTAGAATTTGAAGTGTATAGACAATTCTCTGACTTTGTATTGTCACAAGGTTCTACATTTCACATTTTGCTTAATACACAGCACAGAGGCATTATTGCTGACTTTGGAAACAGAGTTAAAATAATTTCTGAGCAGAGGAAGGGATATGATTTTGCTTCAGTTTGATATTTCTGCTGAATTTGCCCCTCCTTTTACAAAACTGTGGAAACGGTTTAGCGCAGGCTGTTGGGAGCAGCACAGAGCATGCAGCGCGCCAGCTTGCGCTAAAAACCACTTCTGTAGTTTTGTAAAGGGGGAGGGTTAATGCGATCAACCATCATTTAATGATATTTAAACTTAGTGAAATAGGTATTTCAGGTAGAGTTCTTAGGTATTTCGAGGAACTTTTATGTAAAAGATCATATAAGATTCAGAAAAATGGCAACTTATTAATTTCATGGCTCCCATATTGTGGCATGCCACAGGGTTCACCACTGTCTCCATTATTATTTAACATCTATCTGTGAGCTTTGGGGGAAAACTTTGACATCAATGGGGATATTTGTCTTATCATAAGCATATGATATTTTTTTATTATGCCCTTGATTCCTCTTCTCATACTCTTGACTTAGAAACATAGAAATATGATGGCATATAAAGGCCAAATGGCCCATCCAGTCTTCCCATCCACTATCTCCTCCTCTCCCTAAGAGATCCCATGTGCCTGTCCCATGCTTTCTTGACTTATTATCAAGGAATATAAATATTGTAGACAATTGGGCTACAGATATATCCAAGACCCCATCTCCAACGGACGCCTGAAAACAACACTGGAAACTGTAGAAAAATGGATGAAGAACCATAAGCTGAAACTGAATGCAGAGAAAACCAAATTCCTATCACTAGAGAAGGAACAAAAACCATCCCTAACAGAACTGGAAGTAAACGCAATCAAATATCCATTACAGAGCAATCTCAAAATTCTAGGAATACAATTAGACAGATGCTGCACAATGCAGACACAAATCCATAAAATCATACAAAAAGCATTCTTCACAATGCGAAACCTAAGAAAAATAAGAAAATTCTTTACCAAAGAACACTACAAGATCATTGTACAATCCCTCACACTTAGTACCTTAGATTACTGCAACAGCCTCTACCTACCATGCCCAAACAACATGATAAAACAACTACAGACCGTTCAAAACACAGCCATTAGACTCATCTACTCTCTTAGCAAATTTGACCACATCACTCCCGCCTATGTAGACTCTCACTGGCTTCCGATAAAAGCAAGATCTCAATTCAAATTCTATTGTCTACTATTCAAAGTAACCCATGGTACTGCCCCCAGCTACCTAAATAACCGCCTATACCGCTACCGCTCACCCAAATCAAGGAGAACTCAGAACCTATTCACCTTCCCTCCTCATAATGGTACCCGACGGAAGAAACTTTACGACAGCTTACTAGCGACACAGGCAGCTAAAATTGACCCCACCATCACCAAACTGATGATCAAAACAACAGACATCAAAGTGTTTCGAAAAGAAATCAAAACAGTTCTATTCAAAAAACACATCCTTACTTACTAATCTCCTCCCACTCGTACATGCCTTCTCCCCCGTGAATAACACATAAGTCAATCCCTCGAACCATACCTACCAAAAAATATCCAGATTCCTAAATAAGCATCTACCACATGTATCCAATAAACTTCTTCCTTCAATGTTAGGTAATCTTCTTCTGTTACCCGAATATACTGTTAATCTTCAATGTACCCTGTAAGTACTCAAATCTTTACTATGTAATTCCATTGGATAAATTCAGATATCTTCTAATTTGTAATTCTCAACTGTATCATGGAATGTACATAAATCACTGTTATCTCTAGGTAATGTCCAGATATCTTCTTATTTGTAATCCGCTTAGAACCGCAAGGCACAAGCGGAATATAAATCACTAATGTAATGTAATGTTTGGTTGATAACTATGGTATGATAGAATTCCATACAATAATTTTTCTTTCTGCACTGGGGAAACTCTTCAAATATAAAATAAATCTAAAGTTTTAGGGGTTATCATCGATACCAAATTAACTATGGATGATCAGATAATTTTCTTGTTAAAAAAATGTTTCCTTAAAATGCAGCAATTAAGAACTATATGATCATCTTTAGATTCCTCTAGCTTTTGGATGATTTCTCAGGCCATTGTGTTACCTTATTTAAATTATTGCAACCCTTTCTGTCAAGGTAAATCTGTGGGGCGAAGAAGTTTAATAGGTTACTGATTCAATTTAGGTTAAAATTTAAAGACTGCTTGTTTTGTCTTTAGGTCTTTGTCAGCACAGAATCCTGCTGCTATTAAGAACATAAGCAGTGCCTCCGCCGGGTCAGACCATAGGTCCATCCTGCCCGGCAGTCCGCTCCCGTGGCGGCCCAAACAGGTCACGACCTGTCTGAATCACCAGAAGGGGCTCCCTTGCCACCTTGGTTTCTCATTGAAGTCCTATCTTCCCATCGAAGTCCTAACCCTCTGGTCTTGCACATGCACAACCTGGTTGGGTTTCTATACTTATTACCTGGTTAGCTTTCTATACTTGTGTTACATCCCAGCTCCTCCCTCAGTATCCCACGATCCCTTTATCCCTCAGGAATCCGTCCAATCCCTGTAGCGTACTCTGCCTGATTACTTCCTCCGGTAGCGCATTCCAAGTGTCCACGACCCTTTGGGTGAAAAAAAACTTCCTTGCATTTGTTTTGAACCTATCTCCCTTCAGTTTCTCCGAATGCCCCCTCGTACTTGTTGTCCCCTTCAGTCTGAAGAATCTGTCCCTATCCACCCTCTCTATGCCCCTCATGATCTTGAAGGTCTCTATCATATCTCCCCTGAGCCTCCTTTTTTCCAGAGAGAAGAGCCCCAGCCTATCCAACCTCTCGGCGTATGGGCAGTGTTCCAGCCCTTTTACCAGTTTCGTTGCTCTCCTTTGGACTCTCTCAAGTACCGCCATGTCCTTCTTGAGGTGCGGCGACCAATACTGAACGCAGTATTCCAGATGTGGACGCACCATTGCTCGATACAATGGCATGATTACTTCCCGCGTCCTGGTTGTTATGCCCCTCTTTATGATGCCCAGCATCCTGTTGGCTTTTTTCGAGGCTGCTGCGCACTGTGCAGATGGCTTCAGTGATGCATCCACCAGCACACCCAAGTCTCTCTCAAGTCTGCTGTCTCCCAACAATGCCCCCCCAATTTGTAGTTGAACAACGGGTTCTTTTTCCCTATATGCATGACCTTGCATTTTTCCACGTTAAAGCGCATTTTCCATTTGTTTGCCCAGTCTTCCAGCTTGTCCAGGTCCCTTTGCAGGTCCTCACACTCCTCCCTGGACCTAACTCTGCCGCACAGTTTGGTATCGTCTGCAAATTTTATAACCTTGCACTTTGCCTCCTTTTCCAGGTCATTGATAAATATGTTGAAGAGTAACGGCCCCAGCACCGATCCCTATGGCACACCGCTCGTGACTCCCCGCCAGTCAGAATATTGGCCCTTCACTCCGACCCTCTGCAGTCTACCCGACAACCAGTGCTTGATCCATCTGTGCACATCCCCTCCCACCCCGTGGTTCCACAGCTTCCTAAGCAGCCTTTCATGTGGCACCTTGTCGAAAGCCTTTTGAAAATCGAGATAAATGATGTCTATGAGTTCCCCATTGTCCACCCGACTGCTTATTCCCTCAAAGAAGTACAGAAGGTTCGTTAGGCACGACCTTCCCTTACAGAATCCGTGCTGGCTTGTTCTCAGTAGGCCATTCCTCTCGATGTGCTCGCAAATGCCGTCCTTGATCATAGCTTCCACCATCTTCCCTATAATTGAAGTCAGGCTCACCGGCCTGTAGTTCCCGGGGTCACCCCTCGATCCCTTCTTGAAGATAGGTGTGACATTCGCCAATTTCCAGTCCTCTGATACCTCACCAGTTTTCAAGGATAGGTTGCAAACATGCTGGATTGTGCCCGCTATTTCTTGTCTTAGTTCCTTCAGAACCCTTGGGTGGATCCCGTCCGGGCCCGGTGATTTACCGCATTATAACCTGTCTATCTGTTTGAGGACATCCTCCTTACTTACCTCTATGTGCTCCAATTTTTCGGCCTGTTCCCCACTCATGAGCTCCTCTGAGTCCAGTATATTAGATGTGTCTTCGCTCGTGAAAACCGACGAGAAGAACGTGTTCAACCTCTCAGCTACCTCTTTATCCTCCTTAATCACTCCCTTCCTATCCCCATCGTCCAACGGCCCCACCTCCTCTCTCGCTGGTCGCTTCCCCTTTACGTAACTGAAGAATGCCTTGAAGTTTTTCGCCTCCCTGGCCAGTCCCTCTTCGTATTCCCCTTTCGCTTTTCTAACCTCTCGGTGGCATTCCTTTTGGCATTTCCTGTGCGCCTGGTGATTTTCCTCCGTTGGGTCCTTTTTCCATCTCCTGAAGGATACTTTTTTGTCATTTATTGCCCTCTTTACTTCAGTTGACATCCAAACCGGGTCCTTTGATCGCTTGTTCTTGCAGCCTTTCCTGAAACTGGGGACGTACATTCTTTGTTCTTCCTGCAGGGTGTCCCTAAATAGGGTCCAGGCGCTTCCCACAGTCTCCATCCTAGAGATGTTTCTGAACTTCCTCCCCACCATTTCCCTCATAGCAACATAGTTCCCTTTCTTGAAGTTGAGCGCAGTTGTTGCGGTCCTCCTTACTATGGGTGTCCCCCTTTCTAATGTGAATCTGATCGCGTTGTGATCACTGTTGCCTAGTGGTCCTCCCACTTCTACCCCTCTTGCAGGCCCCCCCTAATCCGTTTAGGATGAGGTCAAGAGTAGCACCCCCTCGCGTCGGTTCTTTGACTAGTTGCTCCATGAAGCAGTCCCTCACAGCTTCTACAAATCCTGTTTCCCTAGTGCAGTTGGAGTGACCCGTACTCCAGTCTATTCCTGGGTAGTTGAAGTCCCCCATCACTGTTACACTTCCAGTCCTGCATTCCTGTCTCAGTTCCGCTTCCAAGTCGTGTCCGACTCCTTCTGGCGTACCAGGTGGGCGATAGTACAGCCCCAGTTTTATGCCTGCACCCTTGTTTCCCGGCAATTTGACCCATAGCGATTCCAGCCCCTCTGCCTTCGTTGCCATATCCATCCCGACCGAGTGGATAGAGTCCTTTATATATAGTGCTATGCCTCCCCCCTTCTTGTGGGTCCTGTCCCTCCTATAGAGCTTGTACCCCGGCAGCGCCACATCCCATTGATTTTCCTCTGTCCACCAGGTTTCTGCAATTCCAATTATATCTAGGTCCTCCCCCTTGGCCACGACTTCTAGTTCACCCATCTTGGCCATGAGGCTTCTTGCATTTGCGTATAAGCACCGCAGGTCCCGTAGGTCCCGTCGTTTTTCCTCCACCTCTGCATTTACCTGGGCCGCCTGCCCTTGGATTTCGGGCAGTTCTCCCGTTCCCTGTGCTTCTGCTTTGCCCTCAGCCTTTACCCTCTTAGCTTTCAGCTTCCCCACATTCCTGCCACCCCACTTCCCTGCTTTTCCTCTGGGTTTTCTAGCCCTACCGGCCCCCTCCTGGGCTATCATCCCTTGAGCCTCTGTTTGATCCCCCTCGCCTTGTGGTACCTCTATATTGCCCTCAGCTTTCGCCCTCGTGCCACCCAGTCCCCCTGTGTCTCCATGCCCCTTAGTCTTCTCCCAGCAAGCTCCCTTTACCTGATGTTTCCCTCGCTGTCTGATCATAAGATCCTCCGGTCCCTCTGCTTCCTCCCTGCAGTCAGCCCGTTCAGCATCTGTTCTGGATACTGTTGTCCGAAGCGTCAACATCAGATCAGCTGTCGGCTTTCCCCCTCTCCTCAGTTTAAAGCCCTCTCGATCTCCTTCCTCACATTGGCTGCCAGTAGTCTAGTTCCCGCTGTGCTCAGGTGCAGGCCGTCCCGCCGGTAGAGCTTGCTCTTTCCCCAGAAGGACGTCCAGTTCCTCACAAAGTGGAAGCCCTCCTCCTGGCACCATCTCCTCAACCATGCATTTACAGCCTGGAGGTCTGCCTGCCTCTTTGCATCTGCTCTCGGTACAGGCAGGATCTCCGAGAATGCTATCCTCCGTGTGCTCCGTTTCAGCTTTCGTCCCAGGACCCTGAACTGGTCAGTCAGTGTGGCCATGCTGAAGTTCCTCCGGCTCACATCATTCGTTCCGACGTGGATTATTACCGCAGTCTCCTCTGTCTCTGCTCCGTCCAGGATCCTCTCGATCCTATCAGTGATGTCTCATGTCTTGGCCCCTGGGAGACAAGTCACTAGCCGGTCCTCCCTTCCTCCAGCTTCTTGACTGTCTACCTCTCTCAAGATCGAGTCTCCCACCACAATAGCAGACTTCCCTTTCCTCAGCAACCTCCTCTGCCTCAGGTCCGTGTCCTTGGTGTAGTGCGGTGTCTCTCCCTCGGGGTCCAGGTGAGTCGCGGTCTCCTCCTCTTGCGTGGTTCCTCCGCTAGGTCCTTCCCCGGTGTCGCCTTGTGGATCCTGGGTCTCGTCTGCCGACATCCGTCTGTGCAGCTGCTGGTCCCGTTCCTCCACCTTCCTATAGGCCTCCTCGATGAATCTCTCGAGGTCCCTCACCTGGTCCACAATGGGGCCTGCTCCGTCTGTGTTCTGGGTTAACCAGCTCGTCTCCTCTGTGGTGCGCAGTCCCTCCAGTCCCTCCAGTTCCTGGACCCTGACCCTCAATCTGCCGACCTCCATCCTTAGGCTTTCCAGTTCCTGACACCGACCGCATATGTACTCCCGCCTTCCCAAGGTGAGGTAGTCGTACATATTGCACTCTGTGCAGTATACCGGAAAGTACCTCTGGGATCCTGGGTCCTCCATCGCTCTCGTAAAGTGCTGGTGTGCTCCTGCTGATTGGAGCCTGTTATTTTGTTAGCTTCAGAATCCAACTGTCGTCACTGCAGGCGCTTCACAAAGTAACCATTATCTTCTTTTGTAAAATTGTCACAAAGTAACCATTATCTTCTTTTGTAAAATTGTAATGAATTGTTGACTACTGCAGGGCAGGATGGGCAGGACAGACCACTGGTCTGACCCAGTAGCGGCAATTCTTATTTTCTTATCCTTTCCATCATTGAAAAAGGGTTAAATATAAAAATTATTACCAGTCGTCTCTTGGTTATTTCCAGTGCAAAAGGAACATGAGTGGGTTATTTACCTCTACCCATGAATTTTGCAAAAGGAATTATCTACATCTTTTCAGCTCTGCCTCCTTGTGTCAGTGGGCAGTGCTTCATCTCCTTAGCTTTTCCTTCTGTAAGCGAGTAAGACTGTGTCTTTTTCTTCTGCTCTGCAACTGATTTATTTTCAGATTTTTAATCTGAAATTTGAGGTTTCATGGTACTCCATAGGTTCCCAGAATTTCTGGAACAGCTCTGCCTAGGAGAAGATTGTCTCTAATTCAGAGGACTGTAGCGGGGTGGGGGGGGGAGGGGGGAAACTCTTTTGCAGGAAACCTACCTAGTTGGCCTGCACTAACATTTAAGATACCTTGTGGTGTGTTCCCCTAGAAGCTGAGCTCTCCCCTGATTTATCAGGTTCTTGAGCATGGGCTGAGTGGCCCTGTGTTCATCTAGAGGACTATAGCAGGTGCCAGCCAGTGCCCCCTCTCTGAGTTAGTAGGGTCAAGGGTTTCAGGCTTTCAGATCCTGTCTGAAAACCAGCCTGAAGAGACAAGTGGCTGGAGGATTTTATATGCTTGCCCTGAGGCAGAAATCATCTCCTTTGTCCAGCTGCAGTGTGAGCTGATGCAGGACCAGAACCAGGCAGTTCTGTGAGTACAGTCTATATCTGCATATGGTAGACTTTGGGGTGGTTTAAGAATTGAACTTTTGAGTATTTCTGAGGCTTCTTGTAGGGTCCCCCACCTCCAAAAAATGCCTTTTCTAAGTTTTTGAAATTGTTATACAACTCTCCTGGGTCATTTTTAGTACCAAAACACTGCCGCAGTTGCCATCTTGGATTTCCTGATTTTAGTTTAAAAGCCTCTATCTGCCTCAAAACACCTTGATTTGACTAATAATCAATTTATATGGACTTTCTGCCTCTGTATCATATCGGTTTTGTGCTGGATGGCCAGTGTCACACCCTCGCTCTCTGAGAACACCTTGAGCCGTCGGGTAGTGACATGAAGCTTGCTACTGGCATGGTCCCTTTAGAATTAGGGTCACCTTTCAAGTTGGTAGTCGCTGGCAAATGCTTATTCTCCAAGGATTTTGAAAAAAATCACACTGTCAGAATGGCCTTGATGAAAACATAAGCTTTTATTCGGCCAACGGCTGTGGAATTACTGTGCCGCTCCGGGTTTTCCTGGGAGCATGCACCTCATACAAAAACAACAGAAAAAGTTCATTTCACTCTTAGTCACCCACCCAGTAAGCAGCTCTGGACTTGATTGGTAAAACACATACAGTCCTTAATATGCCCTGAGGCTAGGCAGTGAAACAGTTAACACAAATAACTTTCTCCTGTAGCTTTGACAGAAGAGGCATTCCTGTTCCTGACTGAGGAATATGTTGTGCTGTCCTGCAGTGCATTCACTCTCTCTAGCTGGGTTGAACTTTCTCCCTAGTCCCGAGCAGGCTTTTCCCTGAGAGGGTTAATTTCCTTCTTCCTACGAGGCAGGCAGACTAATTGAATTAGTTAGTTGCTAAGGCACTATCTTAACAGCTGGGCACTTCCACGGAGTGTGGAAGTCAGGAAATTCTGGGCTTTAAACTAGCCAGCATGGCGTTTGGTTCAGCTGAGACCATAACCTGAAGAGGAGGTTACTGTATCCTTTCTCAATTTCAGCAAACCAACAGGTGAAATTGCAGTACAGGATTATTTCCCTAGTAACTCCCCCAGTCATTAGTTCAAAGAGCCAACAGAGAAATACAGCCAAAACAAAGCTCTGTTCACAGACCTTTTCAGGATATTCAGCTCTCATTTCCTCTGGCCAGCTTTCCTGTATAGCCCCACTTTCCTCCAACACCATGGGTTCTGGGGGAAGGAATTCAGTGGCCAAATTACCAGCCTGTTCCTCAGTCATTTCCCAGTCAGTGCTGAGGAACTGCTCAGCCCCGTCCTGCCTCTGCTCTACTGCCAAGCCTCGTTCTGCTCCTCCTCCTTCCTCCTTCTGCTCTCTAATGAGTCTGGCTTTAAGCTGAGGGGAAGAACCACTCCCCCTTGGCTTTGGATGGGGGAAGGGAATTCCTTCCTCAGCCCATGCCATTTCTCTGAAGGGAAACTGCCTATGAGCTTTCTGCCTTACAGGCAATGGACAATAGCAAGGCAGCTTCTTCCTGCCTGGTTCTGGAACTGCTTCAGGTAAGTCTAAGCCTTCCTGCTCTATTTCCATTTCATTGTCACTCACCAGGTAGGCAGCTGATTTATTGTCCTGGGCACTGACCTGGTCAGCCCTTCTGCACTGGGGTTTACATACTTTCCTTAATTTCCCTGTGGCAAACCTTGGGAAAGACGTCCGTTTGTCACACCAGCTGAGGAGCGTTCATGTGTCACATGCTGCGGAGAACATGAGGGAGGGTGCAAATATTGGGACTGAGCTTCTGGGAGAATGGGATAGAAATAGAAATAGAAATAAGTAAATAAATAAAAATCCCTCCTAGAGCCCTCAAATGGTGACTTGGCTTCATCAGCACAATGCATAAACTCAGATGCCTTAAAACCCATTGAAGCTAGAGACCCAGTTTTTGTTTCTCTGGGCAGACTCCCACCTACAAGCCATTTTGGTGGCACACATAGCAGGAGTGGACAATGTGCAAGCAGACTATCTCAGTTGCCAGATCCCCTGATTTGGGGAAGTAGTCTTTGTCCCAGAGTACTTTCAACAAGATTGTAAAGCACTGGGGGAGATCGACATTCAAGCTAATGTCGTCAGCAGACAAGAAGGCTTCTCGATTCTTCAGCCACAAATTAGAGCCGGGAAGTACCAGCATAGACACCTTGATTCAACAGTAGCCAACAAAGGAACTGTTGTATGTATTTCCCCCCCCGTGGTCAATGATAAGCCAGATTATTTGAACAATAGCGACTCACCAAGGGGTGACAATTCTTGTGATGATTCTTGTGGCACTGAATAGGTTGCATAACCATGGATCTGGTTCGGCTACAGCAGGATAAGTGCCTCAGAATGACACTTCATCCAGCATTGCTCTTGCTGGGTCCAGTTGTCCTGGAGAATCCAGAAGACTTTGGGCTTGTGGTATGGCTCTTGAGTGTGCAGCTCTAAAGAAGAATGGGTATTCAGAGGGAGTTATAGCTACTCTTCCACTAAGAAGCTAACTACAGTCACAGTCTATGCAAAGGCTTGGAAGACCTTTCAGCGCTAGTGTGTGGAACAGAAGGTGGAACCTTTGAGGATTTGATTTATATGGTCCTATCGTTTCTTCAGGATGGTCTCAAGAAGGGCCTAGCGGTTGGCTCCCTCAAGGTTCAGGTAGCAAGCCTCTTTTGTATTTTAGGGCTTGAGTGGTGAAAGGGTTTTTGGCTTTCCATCTGGCTGTGTCCAGGTTTCTGAAGGGAGTGTTGCATTTGCATCCTCCTGTCTAACCACCATTTCCAATGTGGAATCTTAACAATGTGCTATGGGCCCTCAGTAAAGCTAGAAATAAATACTCAAGGATTAGGGCCCGAATATATCCCTTATTCACTCAAAAACAAGCCCCACATGGACAAACGATACACACACCCAGCAACACTACAAGTCCTTACTTACAACCCACAACATTCACACTCCCCAAAGAGAAAGGGAAAAAGGAAAAAGAAAAGAAGTTGAGAAAAAGGCCTCAGTTCAGCTTCATCTGGCCAAAAAAACTCCACTCTTACAAAAGCTGTTTATGTGTAAATGCTGAAAAATAGTCCAAGAAAACAAGGCAACTAAAGTAGCCTGCCAGGTGGTATCAAACAGCACGCCTAATACAGATGAAAGTCAGTGGGTGAATGTAACAAAAGGCACCAGTTTTGATCGATGAAGTGGTGAGGATGTTTGAGGAGTATGGTGGGTCTGGAATATCTGGATGTGAAGCAATGATATGAACACGCCTGACGCAGTGATTTGATGCGAAATGGAGGGTTCCCCGTTACATCCCTGATGCAGCGATTTGATGCGAAACGGAGGGTTTCCCGTTGGGTTTAAGGACTGCCTTGCCTGGATTTGGAGGCCATTAGCAGCTAAGTTATTTTTTCTTGCTTTTGCTATGGATGTTATGAGCTGGACTATACTGCCTTTTGTTACATTCACCCACTGACTTTCATCTGTATTAGGCGTGCTGTTTGATACCACCTGGCAGGCTACTTTAGTTGCCTTGTTTTCTTGGACTATTTTTCAGCATTTACACATAAACAGCTTTTGTAGGAGTGGAGTTTTTTTGGCCAGATGAAGCTGAACTGAGGCCTTTTTCTCCACTTCTTTTTCCTTTTTCCCTTGCCCTCAGTAAAGCCCCATACAAGCCCTTTCAAGAGGCATCGCTGATGGATCTGACCATCGAGATTGTTTTCCTGGTAGCTATAGCCTTGGCAAGAAGGGTCAGAGCTTTAGGTTCTGTCATTTAGAGAGTCATTCCTCAGATTTATGGAGGCTTGTGTGCCTCTACGTGTGGAGCATTCTTTTCTGCCAAAGGTGGTGTTGGCGTTCCATGTCAATCACGAAGTCTGCATGCCTGTGTTCCAGGCTATGGGTGTAAAGAAAAATGTCAAAGTTTTGACAGTACTGAACATGAGAAGAGTTCTTGCATTATCTCGAGGTGACAAATGACTTTTTGTCTTTCAGATCATCTTTTTGTGCTCACCGGTCCTGGCAGACTGGGAAAGCCAGCCTCTAAGGCTTCTATTGCCAGATGAATCCACATGGCTATTTTGGCTGCGTATATAGCCTGTGATAAACAGCCACCAATCTCCTTGAAGATACATTCTACCAGAAGTGTGGCTTCTTCAAGGGCAGAATTCCAGGTAGTCTTGCCCAAGGAGATTTGTAGGGCAGTTGCATGGTCCACTCTTCATACTTTTACAAAGTTTTACAGAGTGGATGTGACACTGCAAATGGACACTGTTTTTGTGTTTTCAATGCTAGCAGCAGGCTCATCTGCCCTGCCATAGCCTCTGGGGACAGCTTTGGTACATCCCACTGGTCAAAACTCATGACCTTCTTTCCAATATAAAGGAAATGAGTCTTGACACCCACTCTATTAGATGTCAATTTAGCCTGCTTTCTGTCTCAGACATGTATGTGTGTCTCCAAGTGCTTTCCGTGGAGCTGCCAAGAAAGCAACCTCAGGGTGCTGAGGTTGTAGCTCTAACCACTGCGCCACACACTCCCTGCTTATAAAATTGCCAGAGTATATAACATTAAAGTACAAGGGGTCCTGAAATGTTCTCAGCCCAAGAAATGTTCTCGGCCCAAGAAAAGTGTCCTACACCCCTCCCCCCAACATCCCTGGATCTCTGACATCCCCCAACATCCCTGGACACCCCTCTGACATGCCTGGTCCCCCAAATCTCCCCCAACATTCCTGGACCCCCATCACTGGATCCCCTGACATCCACCAATATTCCTGGACTCCCCCGATATCCCCCCTTTGGATGACAAATTGGCAGAAGGTAAGCCCACTCCCTCCTGCCTATAGGCCCCTCCCACTGCATCCCAAAATACATTGGGAGGATGAAGGCCTGTCATTCTGAGTACACGACCCTATAGGCAAGAGGGAGTGGGCCTCCCTCCTGCTGATTCATCATCCCAAGGTACGGAGTATCGGAGGGGCAGGAATGTTGGGGTCCAGGGATGTCGGGTGTGTGTGTGTGTAGTGCTCACAGCTCTATTTTTATTTGGTGCCTGAGAGGGAGGGAGGGAAAGAGGAATCTCTCTGCCAGTTCAGCTGACCCTGGCAGGAGGAATCCCCATCAGCTGAGCCGGCATGAATCCCCAAAACTGGTTCAGCTGATGGGGATTCCCCTGTCGTGATCAGACAAGGTAGTTGGGTACCTCTGCAAAACTTGATTTTGTGCGTTCTCATATGGATGTTTTTATTTTTGAAAATGGTTAAAAAAGATAGACATACTAAGGTCATTTTCAAAGATAAAAGATAGACATCTGTTTTGAAAATGAACATTTTTTCTACTGGATTTATTTCTGGATGTTTTTTCAAAACATCCAAATTAGACTTAGACGTCCTATCAAAAATTCCCCTTCACATCCAGCGAGTTTCCAGTTTTTTTGTTCCATCAGAAAAATAGGTTTTATCAAACTCTACAAAATAATCATTGATGGCATTGATGATGTGATGGACTTTGGCACCATTTTATGGAAATTTACCAAACTTTTCACACCACCCTTGTATTACTCAACAGGGCTCAAATTCAGTGAATATGGAGAGTGGTTTTAAACATGAATAAATTCAACATTTTTACATTTTCTGATAGCATAGAAATCACAATATAGTCATGAAATTAGCACAATAACAATGCAGTAGGTGCGACTGATAATAGCATTTTCATTGAAAAGTACTGACCACAGTTTTTCTGAGCAGAACTATAATTCCATGAATTTTACACTGTTTCAAGTTAATTTTTCAAATACTCCCTTACATCAGCTTGGATTATGTTCTCTCTAAATTCAGTCTCTCACTCAACAAACCCAGTTTTCTCAAAAAAATACTTCAGCACCCTGGACAGCTGCTAGGATGAGCCTGCAGAGCTTGTTGTTTTGTTTTAATTAGCTGGCAGATATTCAGCCTGTATATATAGCACAAGATACTCGGATATGTGAAAAATCAATAATATGATGAAACACACTTTCACAAAAAAGAGAGCAATGTCATATAAGAATGTAGGCAGTGCTGCTTTAGTTCAAAGGAGAAAGTTCAAACTGAACTGGAGGAAAAGCCTCAGACAAGAGCCCTCCCACCACCACAATGGTGGGTAAAGGTGGTAGGGTGGTAACCTCACTGGCAAAAACCTCCGTTGTACTCCCAAAGTAGAAGACTATAAGCAGGGCTGTCTATGCATGGTTGATAGAAGAAAAATATTTCCACTTATCTGTGTTGATCAACACAGATAAGTGGAAATATTTTTCTTCTATCAACCATGCATAGACAGCCCTGCTTATAGTCTTCTACTTTGGGAGTACAACGGAGGTTTTTATCATATAAAACATATCATATAAAACATGTGATAATAAAATACCCCCCTCCCTGCACCTTAAATTAACAAATAATATAAGGGAACCAATTTTAAATTAATCTTTACAATATTTCGTTAATGGTTTCCACACATCCTGAAACTTTTTAAGATAACCCCGCTGTACTGCAATAAACCTTTCCATTTTATATATATGGCATAAAGAGTTCCACCAGAAGTTGTAATTTAATCTCCTCCAATCCTTCCAATTAAATGTGATCTGCTAAATGGCAACTCCAGTCATTATAAGTAATAATTTATTGTTATTTGCAGAAATCTGACTTTTTGCTCTCATTTCCATACCAAATATCACAGTATCATAGGATAATGCCACCGGGTTTTCTAATAAATTATTAATTTGTCCCAAATTGATTTCTAAAAATTCATAATAAATGGGCAATGAAACAATAAATGATCTAAAGTTCCTGCTTCTAAATGGCAATGCCAACATCTATTAGACAAAGAACTATCTATTTTTTGTAACCTAATAGGGGTCTATAATGCTCTGTGCAACAGAAAAAATCAAGTTTGTCTCATAGATGCTGACACCGTACATTTCATCCTCCAAGACCAAATTCGTGGCCTTTGAGATGCAGTAATTTCATGCTTAATCTCAATACTCCAAATATCTCTTAGACCAGTTTTTAAATTATTTTTATTAAATCCACTTAACGTTTTGTACCACTGGGCGGCCTGGTGACCCAAGAAGATACAAATTGGCGGGGAGAGACTAGTCTGGATGATAGCAGGAATACAAATATTGGATGATGTTATTGCTAATGGTACTATGCTGGAGTTTTCACAGTTGCAACATAAATTTGGTCTCAAAAACTCAGAAAACTTTAGATGGTTGCAGCTGAAGCATGCCATTCAGGCGGGGTTCCCTGAATGGAAATACTTTAATAATCATAATAGTATGGAGTTTATGTGTTTTCACCAGGTCTTTCTTCATGCTATTCACACCATCCAGCATATCTACTGTATTGCAGATTTTGATATCATCCGCAAAGAGGCAACTCTTAACCGACAACCCTTCAGCAATATTGTTTATAAAAATGTTAAAAAGAACAGGCCCAAGAACAGAACCTTGAGGCACACCACTGGTTTCAAGTTTATTTCGTATTTGATAAAATCGCTTTTTTCAAAGATTACAAAGCGATGGACAATAAATAATTTTCAAATAAGGAGGACATACAATATAGGGATAGACAGACGTGCACTTTGTCGGGAAATCAGGGAAGAACTACAATTTGATATAGGAAAGAGAACAAATAAGGATAAAACAATAGGAGTTATATTATATTAGATCAGTACTCGCCACAGGTAACATCCCTTTCCTCAGAGCAATCTCCATTGATCACTACCCACTGACCCAGCCTGTCACTTTGGGACCCATACCAAGGGCACTCAGTTTATTTATTAGACGTCTGTGCTAAAATCTAAATACACAACATCTAGCGTACATCCTCTATCCAATTCTCTGGTCACCCAGTCAAAGAAATTGATTAGATTTGTCTGACAAGACCTACCTCTAGTGAATCCATGTTGCCTCCTATCCTGAAATCCACAGGATTCCAGAAACTTGACCATTCTCTGCTTTAAAAGTGTTTCCATTAATTTGCTGATCACAGAAGTCAGACTTACCGGCCTGTAATTCCTTACTTCCACTTTTGTGGAGAGGGATCACATCCACCCTTCTCCAGTCCTCCGGTACCACTCCCGACTCTAGAGACTCGTTGAAAAGGTCAGTCAGTGGAGCTACCAGAACTTCCCTAAGTTCCTTCAGCACCCTTGAATGTACACCATCTGGCACCATCGCTTTGTCTACCTTTATTTTAGCTAGCTCCTCACGAACACAACCCTCTGAAAATCGATTAGGGTCTATTATTCCTCCATCTCTATTCATGTTTGTCTTCTGTGGTCCTGCTTCCGGCGCTTCAGCCTTAAACACAGAACAGAAATATTTGTTAAGCAATTCAGCCTTTTCTTTATCA
This sequence comes from Geotrypetes seraphini, assembly GCF_902459505.1. Lineage (NCBI taxonomy): Eukaryota > Metazoa > Chordata > Amphibia > Gymnophiona > Dermophiidae > Geotrypetes > Geotrypetes seraphini. The sequence continues at coordinate 163,568,254 of NC_047086.1, read as the reverse complement.
GCTTCTACATATTCTTCCCCTTCACCTTTGAGTCTCACAAAAACAGACTTGTCTTTGCTCCACTGCCTTCTCCAGCATCTCCCACTCCTTTTTTGTTCCCTGAAGACAGGAGGAGAGCACAGAAGAGGGAGGGTGAAAATTAACATGCAGAGTGGCTACAGTACCTCCTCTAGGCTCACTTCTGCACCTGAATGACAGGAAAAGAGAGGTTGGACTAGAAAAGGAGTTACTTTTCTTTGCTTTGTTTGATCTAGGCTAATCCCTTTCCTCCTATTTTTGTTTGGGTGGGGATTTGGGTTTGTTTGGTTTTTTTTTTGCAGGCTGTCTGAGAGGGGCTGTAACAGGCAGCAAGGAGGTGCCTGAGGTGGATTAGAAAGCTGTATGGGAATGGGTATTTCCATGAGTATGGAAAAAGTTGCCATGGGATTCTCACGGGGATGGAAATAGTTGCCATGAGATTCCTGCAGGAGTTTAGTCAAAATCTCTGGTGACTCTAGAATGAGACTTAGAATGCACTGAGAAAGGCAATTGGAACACCAGAATAAGGCTTGGAATGCCCAGAGAGGCAGCTGGAATGCCAGACTGAGGCTTGGAATGCTCATTTGTTGAACAGTGAAAACCATCCCTAAAGGAGGCTATTGGGGGGAACAGAGGGCTGTGAGTAAGTAAATAGGGAAAAGATATTGGGACTTTTATACCACCTTTTTGTAGTTTTACAACCACATTCAAAGCAGTTTATGTACAGGTACTTCAAGCATTTTTCCCTGTCCGTCCCAGTGGGCTCACAATCTATCTACCTGGGGCAGTGGATGATTAAGTGACTTGCCCAGGGTCTCAGGGAGCAACATGGGGTTTGAACCCACAACCTCAGGGTGCTGAGGCTGTAGCTCTAATCACTATGCCACACTCTCTTCCAAGAGTGTTTTGTGTCCTGTGGGTACAGATGGAGATGGAGGAAATTAATTGCTACTAATCATTTCAATAGCACTACTAGATGTACACAGTGTTGTACACATTACATGGGGATGGAATGATCTTAACAGGCAAGGGTGGGAATGGGTGAAATTTCTGTACCCATATAACTCTCTAGGTTGGACTCTGGCCAAAAGAGTCCTGGGACAGAGCTCTGTGTGCTTACAAACCATAGCTACCAGCTATGCACCCCCAATATAGATGCTATGCACCCCCAATATAAATCAATTTCATGTATTATGTCTAGGGAGGCATAATTTGTACTGTGTTTAGCATTACACCTCCCCTAATCATTTTAAAAAGTTGGTATATGTGCACCCAATGGTATCCCTGTTGTGCAGGTAATGGGGCATAACAAGGTACCCCCATGCCCTACTGCTCCTTTCCCACCACCACACTAACACCCTCCCATCCCACATATCTCTTTAAATCTTTGACAGCGCGATAAGCTTCTCCAGCCCACTGCTCGTGCTGACGTTGGCTTTCCCTCTGATGTCACTTCCTGGCCCCGTGACCAGAAAGCGATTTCAAAGGGGAGCCAGGCCTACTCGAGCAGCAGGCCAGAGAAGTTGCTCACGCTGACAAAGATTTAAAGAGGTATGGGAGGAGGGCGTGAGCATGGCGGAGAGGTGCCGCTGCCCCCACCATGACAATGCCCAAAGCAGTTTGCCCCCCCTCCCTACGCCACTGAGGGCAGCTGTACTTTTTGCTCATAGGTAAAAGTGGTCCTGCTAATATTCTCTATATTATTTTCCTGCACTGGATAAGGCAATATATTTTTAAATTAAAACATGTTAAATATTTGTTCTCTTTCGCTTAGTCAACTACCTCTTCTCCTTTTCACAACGCAGTAGATTCTAAGCTAACCATTATCCGCCAGAATCTGATATCATCCATGTTGGTGCTACTGAATAACCTCTTTTATGAACGATCAACAAACAGAAAAACCAACAACAATAAAGTCGGAGTTTACAAAAAAAAGAAATCTGTCCATTTTGAAACCAAAAAGGAGCAGATGCTGGACATAGGCTCGTACCAATCATGCAGCTACAACAGGAAACACCAACTAGAGTTAAGACCGTGTGTGTATGGCTCCGTCCAGCAGGTGGCGCCCGGTTCCATCTTGTCCTTCCCGCCGAGTCTCCGCCCAGAGGCGGGACTTGGGCGTGGCATCGCCTCCAGCTCCAAGGCGGTGGTTGCAAGTGCAAGCTCCATACTGCTGTGGGCACAGATGGAGCCGAAGGGACAACCAGGTGAGTGAGTTCCTGCTCTTCCCTGCAACTATCATCCGCTCTTTTAAGACATGCTGTAAGCGAGGGGCGTTTTCCTTATAGTTAATTGAATTAGTTTTGATTTTTGTCTTTAGTGAGATTGCTATGATTATTATTATCATAACTATTAATTTTGCCTGTAGTCTCTGGTGCACTTGTGTGCAGGTTATTATTACTGCTAGTGCTATGCTATGTAATTTCGACTTGCAATTTCTCTCTGCTGTTGTGTAGTCGTATCGTCGTTATACTGTTGAGCCTTCGTTATTTTCCGCTTGGATGAGGTTGGGGTGCTTTTCCTCAGTGTCTTAAATTATGTTTGCCAGCATTTTCCAGCAGCAGCCAGTTCTTCCTCCTCGCTAGCCCTCCCTGCTTGTCACTTGAAACTGAACTTTCTGTGTTTAATGGTACAGATCTCTCTTTCCCCTATGACATATAAGCATGCCTAGAAAGCACCGCTGTGTGTAGGATCGCAGAACTCTAGGACAGCAGAAACTCTTTTGCAGGGTGCTCAGGGACTAATGGTATGGCTCTTTAGCAAAGCATAATATGCTGGAAAATTTACATTTTCAGAAGAACAAAATAGCACTGAAATGTTGCTGTTTTCAACTGGAAAAGAATATGACAGAATCCCTTAGCAGGAGATGGGGGGAATTTAACAATGCTCCTAGCACTACTTAGTATTCACCTAATCTCAGTTGAAGAGTATTTTACTTTCAGGAAAAGGCTGTAGCTCCAACTAATTGAGTTCTAAAAAATGCTTGATATATTTGCCTTGTAAACCTTGGATTCTGCTCAATAGTTTAGCTTTCAAAAACACTGCCAATTTTCCATATCTGGATAATTTTAGATTTTTTTTGTGCCTTTCAAGATTTTGCTTTAAGGGACTTTTTTTTATCTTGCAGACAGAATCCCACCATGCTGATATGGGAGCTCATAGCTTTGGTTGGAATTTAGTAATCTAAACCAGTGATTCCCAACCCTATCCTGGAGGAACACCAGGCCAATCGGGTTTTCAGGCTAGCCCTAATGAATATGCATGAGAGAGATTTACATATGATGGAAGTGATAGGCATGCAAATTTGCTTCATGCATATTCATTAGGGCTAGCCTGAAAACCCAATTGGCCTGGTGTTCCTCCAGGACAGGGTTGGGAACCACTGATCTAAACATAATAATTTCCAAAGGAGTCTATGGTTTACTAAGGCCTTTTCTTCCATGAAGAAAACAATGTAGGGAGTAACTTTATAATTGCACAGATGTATATTTTGGAGGGTAGTGCCTTTAAGTTGGTTAGTCTTATGCATTTTGTGACATTAACCTAAGCCAAGGTATGTGGAGTATGATCTCGGGTTCTCAAATGTACTGCTAATGTTTCCTGTATTACTTGCATGGTGCCCAAGAGAATTTCAGTTTGGCTTTCATAGGCCCTTAAAGGAAATGGCCTAGAGCAGGGGTAGGGAACTCCGGTCCTCAAGAGCCATATTCCAACTGGGTTTTCAGGATTTCCCCAATGAATATGCATGAGATCTATTTGCATGCACTGCTTTCAATGCATATTCATTGGGGAAGTCCTGAAAACCTGACTGGAATACGGCTCTCGTGGACCGGAGTTCCCTTCCCCTGGCCTAGAGCATAGACAGCGGAACATTGTTTTGTTTGGAAGGACCCAGGGGCTCCACCCTAGCCAACAGAATCCTGAGGCACAGCCTTTCACTGGCTCCCGACTCCCCCCCCCTCCCGATGCTGTATTTTTAAATCTTCGGGCAGCCGCCACGCAGTTTCAATGAGCAGGCCTGCCCCCGGAAATAGAATGAAGGATTCTGGGGCAGGCCTGTTTGTTGATGATATGCAGCGGCTTGCCGAAGATTTAAAAGTATAGAGCCGTGAGCGGAGTGGGCGGATCTGACAGGCAACCGCCAATCTTTGGGGGCCTCCCCTTTTCCGACACCCATGGCTTAGAGCAGTGGTTTCCAACCCTATCCTGGAGGACCACCAGGCCAATCGGGTTTTCAGGCTAGCCCTAATGAATATGCATGAGAGAGATTTGCATATAATGGAAGTGACAGGCATGAAAAATCTGATTCATGCATATTCATTAGGGCTATCCTGAAAACCTGATTCGCCTGGTGGTCCTCCAGGACAGGGTTGGGAACCACTGGCCTAGAGTACTTGAATAACAGGATCTCCCTCTCCACACCTCTAGGTCACTAAGGTCTTCCCAAGTAGTATCCCAAACCACACTCTTTCCAAAGGACATCACACAATATAACACCGGGCAGTGAGCTTTCTCTGGCGTAGTCCTCACACACTCTGAAATTCACCCCTTGATAGACTTCACTTAACAGAAGACTATCTTTACTTCATGTAGAAGGTGAAAACTTGGCGCTCTGCCAAGGCCTTTAATGGAAGAAGTAGCTAACTTGCTAGTCACACACACAGAAGGAGTAACTAGCACCAGCTATGCAAACTATAGCAGGACTTGCTTATCTACTCCTACCCTAGCTGAGATTATATTCATGCAGCTTTTTGATCTCATGTCCATCTTTCTTTAAATTGGTCCCCTTGTTTTCTAACTCCTGTTACTCTATTTTATCTATGTATATGTTCCATCTTTGCTTACATCCTGTGCTATAAATTAAAATGTTTTATAGCATATGGTGTTGACATAGTAATGTAGCATACTATGCCATTCTATGTACTATTGTTTGAATATTTTTACACTTATAACTGCCTGTTGATTGTTTGACTTACCGTATATACTTAAATATAAATCCATATGAATATAAACCGCTGCAACCTTTTGTTGCCCCTAAAAAGGAGGAAAAAAAGTTGACACGCGTATAAACTGAACTTGCTGCTGTCTTGTGAAGTTACTGTGGGAACTTGCATCAGCCATTTTGAGTAGTGAGACTGCACTGGACAAGAGCATAGGAGGATCGCTCTTGCCCTGGCTCACCACTGGACCAGCAGGGCTTAAGGTAGGCCCAGGGAGAGGTCTGAGAGTAGGAATATAAACTGAGACACCCCCCCCCCCCCTTTAGGCCATTTTGGGGCCAAGGTTTAGGTTTGAGTATCCGGTTGGATTTTTATCATTGTGTGTTTATCATTGTACTTTTTAAATTGAATTTTCATGTTTTCATGTGTCAGTGTTTAATAAATTATCTCCAGAACATCTGTATCCACAGTTTTTTGTTTTTGTTTTCATCGGTGGATTGTTTTCACTGTGGATTATTGGGTCTCCCCATTTTTCTTTGTTGTTATGTTTGCGTATATACAGCATTTTCCCTGTAGACTGCCTTGAGTGAATCTAGTTAAAAAGGCAGTAAATAAATAAAAATAAATGGTGCCCAAGAGAGCTTCCACCTGGAGTTATAGGATATAATACATACATATAGGCAACCTATTAAACTGAATTGAAATTTTGCTTTTGACCTCTGGCACCCCATGTACTGTATGCTTTTCTCTGTGCAGGGTTTGATGAATGTTCCCCTCCCCCCAAAAAAAAAAAAATTAAAAAAAATCATGTATATACTTCTGCTTTGAAAATTACCCCAGGGAATATATGCTCTTACATTTTACACACACAAAAATTTTAGGGGTTAATTTAAGTGCATATATGTGAGTGTTTGAAAGAATGTGGATGACTGCAACCCACTCTTGCCTAATGCCACCCACAGGAATGCCTCCATTCAGTTTTAACAGCGATGGTCTGTAATTTTATATGTATATCCAATGGGCAATTAAAAAAATACTTCTGGGTGAAACAAACTGTTTTAATCATAGAAATGCTTTTGAAAATTAAGCTCTTAAATACATTGAGAATTAAAAAAAAGATATGGACAGAACAATTGAGGAGTAAGTTCCGTTAATTTGGGAGGGATCTGAGTCATTGCCTGTTCGACATTGCTGCCTGGTTGTCTCACCACCATCTAAAACTGAACATAGCTAAAACGGAGATGCTCATCTTTCCACCTAAACCCTCCTCCCCTCTTCCCCCGTTCTTTGGGCTGGATTCACTAACCTGCCCGATCGGGTCCCGATCCCAGCAGGTCAGACTGATTCAGTAAACATAAACATGCAGATGAGGGCGATCGGAGGAACGGCCCCATCTGCCTGCATGGCTCGCGCATGCGCAGACCATAGGAGCAGCGATCTTTTTAATTTTAACTTTTTAAACTTTTGACTTCAGGGAAACGCCACCACCTCCACTGACCCCCAACCCGCGTAGCTCCTAGAAGCTGGTCCCGCTTTTGCCAGCTGCCACCCTCACAAAAAGATAAATGGAGCTCGTGGTTTTAACCCGCTTTAAACCCACGGGTTAAAATCATGGGCTCGCTGGGCGGGGAAGGGCAAGAGAGCTTTGGGGAAGGGCAGGAGAGCGGCGATGCGGCAGGGGAAGATCGAGACAGAGCAGCGCGGCATGTAGGCGAGCAGCAGAAATAGCAGGGCAGCATTCGGGGCAAGCAGGCAGGAGAGATTGCAGGGCAGAGAGCAAATCAGGATGTTTGATAAGTGGTTAGAGCCAGAGTCTGGCTTTAGGAGCTAAACCACAAGTTTAACCAATTTGCATAATGAAAATGACACAAGTATAACCAAAAGTAATATAACTATTTTCCAAGCTTGTTCATCTCTGATTTCATTTATCCTCTCTGTTTACTCATTCTTTTCTCTAAGTTTTCTCTTTCTTGCTTCATTTCTGCCTCTTTTCCAGCTTTTCTCATTTCCTGTCTTTCTTCCACTTCTCGTTCCTCTAGCCCAGTATTCAATAGAAAAAAATTGTCTGACCCTGCATGGATATTCTTACGTTATGTTCTATCACTGCCCTGCCTGGTTGTCCCATTTTTCCTTCCACCAGTGTGTCTTTCCTGCTTTCTGAGCTTTTGCTGTCTGAGTCAGGCCGGAGAACAGACACTCAGTTTAAGAATTAAACCTAGATCTCATGTATTTCATGTTGGGGAGTGGGTGCTGGGTACAGGTTTGTCACTGTTCCATCCCAGCAAGTAATTCCTCTGCAAAGCCATTCTGTGTGCATGGGATAGTCATATACATTCTTTCTTGGGACCATCTCAGCTGAGCTTCTCCAAAGAAAAAAATTAGATCTGCAACCAGTCACGGAATCCACAAAAAGTTATTGCTGAGTGTGCAGAATCTGAGCTCTTTACTTAGGGGGGGGGGCAGCTGGGGTGGCCCCACAGTCCAGGCAACACCAAGCTAACTCCAGCGATGAAGAGCACTCCATCTTCTGCCACCCTCCCGTTGCCTTTCAGGGAGTCCGGAGTCTATACAAGGCCCAGCACTGGTGCTAGCTTAACTGACACAGAGCCTTCGAGTTTATCCGCTCGTGAGACTCTATTGGTACCGCCTCTCTGACGCAAATGTGTCAAAGTGGGTGGAGGTAATAGGGCATTCCCGAATGTTTGGACATGAAGACTCTTCATTTAAGTTAACGTCTGTGCTGGGCCCTGTATGGAATCTAGATTACGGGTCAGGCAATGGTAGGGCAGCAGAAGGAGGAAGATTAGAGGAGGAGAAATGTTTTACTTGGTTGGTGGGGTGGAGGGGGGAGAGAGGGAGTGATACTGGACTGAGATGTGGGGAAAAAATGTGGATGTTGAAAAACGCTGGACATGGATGGAGGAGAAGGATATGCTTCTTATGGGATGGAAAGGAAGGGAAGAAAGAGGAGGGAAGGAAAAGAAAAGGGAAGATATGCACATGGATGAAGAGAGGAAGAAGGTGCACATGGATAAAATGGAATGGAAGGAAAGAGAGAGAGGAAAGGAAGAAAGAGAGAGAAGAGTGAGGTAGAGATGCATGGGGAAGAAAAGGATGAGAGAGAGAAATGCTGGATATGGTCATGGAGAGGGACAGATTGAAAGGGATCCAAGTGAGAGGAATGTTGGACATATTGGTGGAGGGAATGTAGTGAGAGATGTGGCATGTGCTATAGAGGGGTGATAGAAGGGGAAATGTTGGGCATGGGGCTGGTGGGCATTAGTGAAAGATGCTGCACATGATCTGGGGGATGAGAGAGGGAGAAATGTTGGATGTGGCAGTAGAGGTGGTGGGAGAGATGCACCATGGATCTTTCTCTCTCTCTCTCTCTCTCTCTCTCTGTCTTTCCCCATTCCCTTTGCAGCAAGGAAGGGAATGAGAAAAAGACAGATGGACAGTGAGAGGGAGACATGTTTCCAATGAGGGTGGAGGAGAGAGGAAGAAAAGTTGGACTCGTGGACGGACAGAGAGAGATGTTGGTTGGGGTAGGGAATGAGGTCCGTAGGAGAGGAAGTGTTCAGGAGGCAGAAAGAAAGAGAGAAATGTTGGATGCACAGTCAGAAGGAAGTGCAACCAGAGACTAATAAAATCACCAGACAGCAAAGGTAAGGAAAATGATTTTATTTTCAATTTAATGATCAAAATGCATCAGTTTTGAGAATTTATATCTGCTGTCTATATTTTGCACTTTATTTTGTCTTTTTTTTTTTTTTTTTAGCTGTTCCTGAGGTGGCATTGCATATTTTAAAATCATCTGCCTTGACCTCTTTGGAAAAAAAGAAATTAATATAAATGATAATTAACATTTTCTTTGCGTACAGTGTGCTTTGTGTTTTTTAATTTTGTGGTTACCATTATGTATTGTTAATAAGATTATATTGTGTATATATAAAAAATAAATGGAAGAAATTGCATTACAGTTAGTACTATCATTATGGGGGTGGGTCTGGGGCAGAGCTTGGGCGGGGGTACTCAATTTTGTTAGACTTAGGGGGTACTTGGCTTGAAGAAGTTGAGAATCACTGTTATAGGGCACTGCTGTGAACTTCACTAAAAGGGTGCCACATAAACATCTCACCAGAACTCCCTTATAGATTATGATAAGCCCCCCCCAAATCCACTAGACCCACCTGTCTACAATCCGAATAGCCCTTTTGGCTGCAGGTGGCACCTATATGGCAGTATAGTAGGGTTTGGGGGTGGGGGGGGGGTTAGTGGGCTCACATTTTCCACCATTAATGTAGTGGTTAGAGTGGCTTATGGGCCTGGGTTCTCCTCTCTGGTTCAGTGGCCCACCCCACAGATTACTTAAGCCACTTCTGTATAGCTCTACTAGGCTTTCCTATAGCAGGTGCTGATGTTCCACAGGCAGGTATGTATATTTTTATTCTGAACTTTGGGGGTCAATGAACATGAGGGGTGTGTGTGTGGGTCTTTATCCCTGCAGTGGTTATCTGGTTACTTTGGATACCTTTTTGGCACTTGCACCTGCTTTTACATCCTCTTAACTCACAATGTAGAAATTTCACCTAGGAAGGCTCGTCAAACGTTTGATTTATCCCTGCAGGATGACTAAGTCTAGGTCGGCCCACATGACTCTCCCATGGCCGTGGCCCTTTTTGGAACCATGTGTAAAAGTTCATGCATAAATTTTAATTAATGACAATTAGCACGATAATTGATTTAGCACCCAATTATTGATGCTAATTGGTTTGTTAAAATAAATTGTATGCATTATCAAATTTCTTTATGCAGTTTTTAGCACTCTTTACAATGATTCTTATGTAATTACTATGAAATCCTTAATGTGTATTTTTATATCATTACTTCGTATTCCATTGCAAGGCTGATGAGATTCTATCTTTTACCTGGCTTAAAGTAATGTCTAATTATAAGGCACGTCTACCTTATGACATTGCAGGTCCCATTCACTATTGCTATTAATACTGCTACTACTAATCATTTCTATAACACCACCAGACATACACAGCGCTGTGCATCAAAACACAGAAGAGACAGTCCCTGCTCCAAAAGAGCTTATAATAGACAAACTGGACAAGAAGGTGCATCAATACACTGTGCTCAGGTGGGGGAATTTCAGAGGGAATGATAAGATAGATATTGGTGCTTAGAAGGTGGGTTGCAGGTTAGAACTTGGAACTGAAAGCAGCTTCAAAGAAGTGGATTTTGAGTCTGGATTTGAATACTGACAGATACAGAGCCTGAAGTATCGAGTCAGGCCGTTTGTTCCACACATATGGTGCAGCAATGTGATGTTTACTGGAGGGGTCAATGCCTAAAAAAGGCCTTGTGGTAATAACGTACATTAATGGCATTAGTGCATGCTGTTAGTATAGGACCAATTTTTTTGTTTCTTTGTTTTATTCAGATGGTACAGAGGTCTCCCTGGGGAAGGAAAGAGCTCCCCTGGGGTGAGCTCTTTCTGAGTAGACTGGATGTTTTTCTTTTGACTGTAATGCAAGTGTGTTCTCAAGAAAGGTCATTGATGTGGAAATGTACAGCCTGCAGATAACAAAATAATTCACCTGATAAGAAAAATTACTTTATTGTTAGTTATTTTAGAAGCACAACTTGACATTCTCAAAATAAAGAAACAGTTAAAGCCACTTTTCTAGGTCATGGTCCTTTCTAAGAGGAACACTTTGGTTTTTCAAAACAAATCTATGTATTTTTTTTTTTTTTTCACCTCCTGCTTTTGAAAGTTTCTATCACTGAAGTACATTTCAGGGGTTAGCAAAGACGTTTTCACTTTTGGAAGCTGGCTTTGCTAGGGTGCATCCTTTTATTTTCTGGTAGAAATGGGCAGCTGGAAAAAAAAGTCATTTTGTGTCATTTCTGAGAATGTTAATTTTCTTTGTTTTGTTCCTTTTTCATTTTCTCCATATGTCATCACAGGAGCAATATCATTGAGAGGGTGTAAAATATTATCAGCAAACAAAAACACACAATGTGAGGGTTTTTTTTCACTTATTTTAGTTTTTTTAAAAAATTTTTATTTATGCAATTTTACATTTGATAAAAGAAACATACAGTGTAAACTGAAATAGTATCTAGAGCAAAGTGACCTTGCATCTCAGATTTTAAAGCCATAAACTATACATTACAAAGTAAAAATCAGTCCACAATATAAGGGGACGGAGCTGAAAGAAATAGACTGAATAAAGAATCAAATCAGAAAATAAAGATGGAGCTAGAAAACCCCCGAAGAATTCTCACTGAGCAGATTACTTAAAATCACTTCTCAAGGAGTGTTTAATCTTTGTCCTTTAGTAGAAATAGATATAGACAGCTGCTGAGGCTCATAGAAAGCATATCTATTCTCCTTATAAACCATTACACACTTACAGGGATAGCGCAAAATGAAGGTAGCTCTACCTGTACTACCTGAGGTATTAATAGGAGGAATTGTTTTCTTCTCTTCTGTGTAGGTCTAGATACATCCAGATACAGTTTTACTTTATACGTCAAAAAGGAAACATCTCTATATTTAAAGAACAGTTTAAGCAACCATTCCCTATCAGAGTCAATAGCAAACTGCACCAAAAGAGTAGCAGGAACTGGGGCTTCGGTATCAGACCTCTCCAGGAAATTAGTTAAGTCCAAACTATCTGCAGATAGATTCTGCCATAGGTGTTGGAACGGGGGGAGGGGGAGGGGGCGGCACAGAGGCCGTGGCCTCCCCCAAAATTGCCACTTTTAAATTGCCACTTAATCCCTGGTGGTCCAGAGGTACAGTAGGCAGGAGCAAGCTTTCCGGCTCCTGCTCCGCTGCTCACCCGGTTGATCATGGCTGCTTTCTTCTGCCACTGAGCAGCAATGAGTGGGAGCGTGCTTTGGCGTGCCTGCTTGGCGCTCAGCGGCTTCTTTAACTGGCTCCCATGAATTCTCTTGATTCGTGAGAATTCGCGGGAGCCAATCAAAGAAGCCACTGAGCGCCAAGCAGGAGTGCCAAAGCGCACTCCCACTCATTACCGCTCAGTGGCAGAAGAAAGCAGCCGTTACTAGGGCCAGAGGAGGTAGGATGATGGGGCAGGATGCACAGCGAATGAGTGATGAGGGAGTACAATCTGATGGACGGACAGGGGTGGGAGGGAGCAGAGTATTGCGGGGGTGGCTGTCTAGGTGCAGAGTCTGACAAGGGTGGCTGAGGGGTGGTGAGTCTGACAGGGGAGGTTGTTGGGGGTGGTGAGTCTGATGGGGGAGTGGCTGGGGGGTGGTAAAACTGACAGGGGTGGCTGGGGGGTGGAGAGTCTGACAGGGGTGGTGGTTGGGTGCAGAGTCTGACAGGGGAAGTGGTGGCTGGGTGCAGGGGGTAAGGAGTTGGGAAGACAGATGCTCAGAGGGTTGGGCAAGACAGATACTGCACATACTGTGAGAGGGTTGGGAAGGACAAATGCACGAGGTTAGGAAAGGAGGACAAGAGAGATGCTGCACCGGTGGAGTAGTGGGAAGGGAGAGAACGAAATGTTGCTGGCGGGGGAGGGAAAAGGAATGGAGAATTGTTGGACATAAGTGTGTGGCGTGAGGGGGAAAGAGAGATGATGTATATGGGGAAAGGAAGAAAGAGGGAGAATTGTTGGACATGATAGTGGTGGAGAGGAGGGAGGGAGAAATGTTACACTAGGAAGGAGGAGAGATGGCCCAAAGAAGGGAGAGATGTTAGACCACTTGAATGGGAAGAAGAGAGAGAAAGATGCCAGACCACAGAATGGAAGGGAAGGAGGGGAGAGAGAGATGCCAGACCACAGAAAGAAGAGGAGAGAGATGTTAGACCTCAGGAAGAGGGAGGGAAGGAGAGAGAGAGATGCCAGACTATATGAGGGGGGAAGAGGGAAGATGGAGATGTCTGATCATGGGAGAGGGATGAGATGGGTGGGGTCTGGGGCGGATCTTGTGGGCCTTCCCCCCCAAACAAAAAAGCGTTCCGCTGCCTATGGATTCTGCTGATTAGGACTGAGTTTTTATCCTCCTAGGCAAATAATACATTTTTGAGAGAGGTGGATATGAAGCCTCTGGTACTTTCCAAATCTCAGTCAGGTATCTTTTGAACATATCTTGAGCTGTAACTGAGAATACTTTTGGAAAGTGTATGATTCTGAGATTACACCTTCTGATAGCATTTTCCAGCATTTCTTGTTTAAAATGTAGACTACCACTGTCTTTTACCCAAGTCTAGGCTTGTGTTTCCAATACTTTCAATCTGATCTCACAGTCTGCAGATTTATTTTCCAAAGTTGACATTTTATTCTTTATTTCTAAATTCTCTGAGAGTACGTTGTACAACGGGAAGAAAGTTGCTGTATCTGATTGCCCAGAGAGAGTTGTAAATTAGAAATAGCTTCCCAAATAGTTTCTGTATTAAAGGCCCTCGGCCTTTTCAGGGGAGCAATCTCCATTCTGGAACCCTCGGTGGAAATTAAGGTACTTGGAGCTGCATTCAGCAAAGAAACCCGCATGGCTTCCACTTTGTGGGATTGCTTCAGTTCCTCCATCAAGTGTACTGACAATTCTTCTTGTCCCAAATCAGAAACTGACCTTCCGCTCTTTTGGGTCATCAGGGAAGTGTTCCGGGCTGGTTCAGCCCTCAATGTAGCATCCGTAGCCACAAAACGAATCGGTGGGTTCCGCTCCTCCGGAGAGAGAGTGGCACCTTCAAAGGAGTACGCACACGCCTCAGCCTGCATGCTTCCTCCTGCTGACAATTCCTCTTGGTCCAAATCAGAAATGGACCTTCCGCTTTGTTGGCTCCACCCCGAAGACACTTATTTTAGTTTATTGACATGCAATGAAATGGGATATGTCACCGACATTTCAAATTACAGCCCAATCACTTCTCTGAAGACATACCAATTGTTATATGAAGACTTCCATTATCTGAGATGTGCAGATTAGACCCGTTAAGAGCTAGTGAAGAGGCCTTCATGGAGTGTCTCTGTGATCCTCCCATTTATTAAGGTTAAATTAATTTTGGTACAGATTCCTTATTTTGTAACTACTTGGTGAGCTTTTCACAAAGGTTTTTAAAGAGGTGCTGCAGAAAGGAGAATAAATAATTTTATTTCACAGCATACCCGAAAACTGGAATCACTTCTATTACTCCTTCCATCTCCCAAAGGAGTTAAATACAAAAGCACTTTTGACTTGCTCTTCACTTTTCTTGGCACCAAGATCTGGAACAACCTCCCAACTGACATTAGGATGGAAATGTTCTACAACAGATTCAGAAAAAAAAATAAATTAAAAACTCTTCTTTAAAAGCAAACACACCATAGACAACTAACTCGAAAAACCTAGTGTCATTAAATACTATACTCAACTCAAATGTTATACTGGTTCAGTCACAGAACCTCAATTCTCCCTCCCCATTACTCCATTCATAACTCTGTCCTCTTCAAACTGCTGTAATGTAGTATATACATTCTGTTATTCCTTATATTGTAATTCGCACTGAACCAATTTAGGCATAGCATGACTCAAAAATACTGGATTAGGTTAGATTAGATCTCTTGGTTGGTGGTGGGGGCGGCGGAGGTTGTCCTTTCACCAATTCATCCAATGGGCAGATGCTGCGAATGGATCCTTCAGCTAGACACTTTGACCCTGATTCTATATATGACGCCTAACTTGTAGGTGTCACTAAAGTCAATTCATTGGCTTCCCATCCGTTTCAGACTACAATTCAAACTAACTCCTCTTACTGACCTACAAATGCACTCACTCAGCTGCTCCTCACTATCTCTCTTCACTTATCTCCACCTTTGATTTCCCCCCTCCCCCCCAGTGAGCTCTGCTCAGCTGATAAGTCCCTCCTTTCTGTGCCCTTCTCTTCAAATGCCAACTCCAGACTCCATCCCTTCTGCCTTGCTACGCCATATGCTTGGAACAAGCTGCCCGAATCCCTATGGCGGGCTCAGTCTCTGACAGTGTTCAAGGTCCGTTTAAAAGTCCACCTCTTTGAGAGTGTTTTTGATTCCTAATTCCTGCATCCCCCAACTCTAGATGTCATGTCTGTCAGTCCAAGTTGTATTTTAAGCTCTTCCGAGCAGGGACTCTGTATAAAAGTCAAAATGTACAGCGCTGCATATACTTTTTAGTGCTATATAAGTATTAAGTAGTAGTAGGAGGTGCTGTTGAGCGTGATTATTCATCATCTGCTTGGCACCATTTATAGAATTGCACCTAGCAGCACCTAAGCAATCTTAGGCATTGGTAAGCGTTGAAACCTTAGGCACACTCATTTAGGCCAGGGTTTTCTTGGCTTACCATATATACTCGAATATAGGATGAGTTTTTTGAGCCAAAAAAATGCCCCCAAAATGGGGGTCTCATCCTATATTTGGGTCATCACCCAGTGACCACCCAACAGCCTCCCAGACTTGCAGTAGGCCTGCCATTAAGCCGGGACAGGAGGGACAATTATTAACCCCCCTCTCCCATGTACCTTTTTCTTGGTGGTCCAGTGGTGAATGGGCAGGAGCGAGCTTTCCGCACTCCTGCCCCGCGCTGAGCCTCTCCTTCCGATCTCACGGCGCACCCGGGCTGGCATGCAGGAGTGAGCTTTTTGAGCTCCCATCCGGCCCTGCGCCGCTCCTGAATGGCTGCAGATCCTGGCAGGGCATGGCACTTGAATATTAAGCCCCCATCTTATATTTACCCCCCATCTTATATTTGAGTGAACCATTTTCCCTCCTTTTGGGAAGAACATTAAGAAAGGGGACAAATCCTTCTTCAGGTACATTAGCGACAGGAAAAAGAACGCAAACGGGATAGTACGCCTTAGAACGCCAGAAGGGAACTATGTGGAAACAGATTCCGATAAGGCCAAACTGCTGAATGATTACTTCTGTTCAGTCTTCACCTGCGAGGCACCAGGACACGGGCCACGGCTGGAAGCAAAGCAAAGCATGGAAGACCCATTTCAGAATTTTGAGTTCACACCAGCTGATGTTTACAGAGAACTGTCAAGACTCAAGGTGAACAAAGCCATGGGACCGGACAATTTGCATCCAAGAGTGCTCAGAGAGCTAAGCGATGTTCTGGCGCAACCGTTAGCCATGCTCTTCAATCTCTCCCTAAGTACAGGGAGAGTCCCCCTGGACAGGAAAACAGCCAACGTTGTTCCTCTGCACAAAAAGGGTTGCAGGGCAGAGGCTGCGAATTTCAGGCCAATGAGTCTCACATCAATAGTGTGTAAACTCATGGAAACTCTACTTAAAGGTAAATTAGACACGATATTGGATGAGGGAAATCTGAGGGATCCCTGTCAACATGGATTCACTAGGGGCAGGTCATGCCAATCCAATCTCATCAACTTCTTTGACTGGGTGACAGGAAAGCTAGACTCGGGAGAGTCTCTGGACATAGTGTACTTGGATTTCAGTAAAGCTTTTGACAGTGTCCCGCACCGTAGACTATTAAACAAGATGAAATCGATGGGGTTGGGTGAGAAACTAACTGCATGGGTCAATGATTGGCTGACTGGAAGACTTCAGAGGGTGGTGGTCAACGGCATCCTCTCTGAGACATCGGAGGTGACTAGCGGAGTGCCGCAGGGATCAGTCTTGGGACCATCCCTTTTCAACATATTCATAAGGGACTTGACCCGGGGGCTTTAGGATAAAGTAGCACTGTTCGCCGACGATGCCAAACTGTGTAATATAGTAAGTGAAAGCAATCTCAAGGATAATATGACGCAGGATCTGATCACGTTGGAAAACTGGTCCTCGACATGGCAGCTGGGCTTCAACGCTAAGAAGTGTAAGGTCATGCATCTCGGCAGCAGAAATCCATGCAGAACATACACCTTGAATGGAGAAGCACTAGCTAGGACTTCAGAAGAACGGGACTTGGGAGTAATCATCAGTGCAGACATGAAGGCTGCCAAACAAGTAGAGAAGGCCTCATCCAAGGCAAGGCAAATGATGGGATGTATCAAGAGAAGCTTCGTCAGCCGCAAACCTGAAGTCATAATGCTACTTTACAGAGCCATGGTGAGACCTCATCTGGAATACTGTGTGCAATTCTGGAGGCCACATTACCGTAAAGATGTGCTTCGAGCCGAGTCGGTCCAGCGGATGGCCACTAGGATGGTCTCCGGACTCAAGGGTCTCTCATACAAAGAAAGACTGGGCAAATTGCAGCTCTATACTCTAGAGGAACGCAGGGAAAGGGGTGACATGATGGAGACATTTAAATACTTCACAGGTCGTGTCGAGCTGGAAGATGACATATTCGTTCCCAAGGGACCCTCGGTCACAAGGGGGCACCCGCTTAAACTCAGAGGAGGGAAATTTAGTGGTGACACCAGGAAGTACTTCTTCACAGAAAGGGTGGTGGATCATTGGAACAAACTTCCGGTGCAGGTGATCAAGGCCACCAGCGTGCTCAACTTTAAGAATAAATGGGACATTCACGTGGGATCCCTACAAAGGTCGAGCTAAGGAACTAAGTCATCAGCACTCAGACTTAATGGGGTGGGTCAGTAGAGTGGGCAGACTTGATGGGCTGTAGCCCTTTTCTGCCGTCATCTTTCTATGTTTCTATATTCAAGTATATAAGGTAAATGAATATGCCTAATTCAAACCATGCCCTCGCCACGCCTACTTTCTGGTAGGTACCTCAGAGTCGATGCCTGCCTCGAAGTGGTAGGTGCCTAGTAAGTTAGGCACCTACCAGCTAATTAGGGGCCCCTTTAATCAAGCTGCACTAGAGGTTTTTAGTGCAAGCCTGCGCAATAAATGCTCCGGCGCTCATAGAATTCCTATGAGCATCGGAGCACTTACCTCTTCGGCCCCTGCTAAAAATCTTTAGCGCAGCTTGATAAAAGGGGAGGGGAGTGTAATTTTTTAAAAAATTAAATTACTTTTTAATGGTGCTTTTCAATTAACAGCGCTGATTTAAACTTAATTGTATAATTAAGTTAGGCACCTAGATCGACTAAGTGTGCCAATCTAGGTACCTAATTTCAGGACCTTTTGTAGAATTTGAGTCTGTTTTTTGTGTAATCCACTCCCCTGGATATTCAAGTCATAAAAACACATTTCATGCAGGGGATTTTTCCCTGAGGGGGCAGAATGCCCTGCCAAGCATTCCTGGGTTTCTGTGATTCCCTTAAAATCAATGAGTAGGTGGGGCATTGGTTGTGTGATTGCCAAAGAAAAATGAAACTACTTATAGGGAAGCAACTGCCTGTAAGATATTGTCATTTCATTTTACAACTGTTTATTGATTTTGTAAAAATAACTTATACAAAGTGCAACTATGTACATATCGGAAATATCTTCAAGAAGCACTTACATACTATACACGAGAGCATGAAATAACCCCCCCCCCCCCCACCATTCCCTTCCATCCTGGATGTGTATGAGAAGAGTTTGAAATAATCTCAAATCTGGTAATAGCATAAAATTGGAATTTTAAGGGTGTTTGACATAAGACTCCACAGTATATCATCACTACCTGCAGCGGATCCTGCTCTAAGAGTCTTCAATGCTGCTTGAAGCGCAGGGAGAGATATAGGTGTGTCAAGGGATTCCTTAGATTTTAGAAATTCCCCAATTCTAACCGTATCTCCTGAACCTAGATCTGAGGAGTACAATCCTTTATAATAAGCAAGGAATTGGGACAAAATCTACGGTTGATTCGTAGACATTACCCTTTTCATCTTTGATAGCAATGATCTTTTCTCTGCGCTTCTTGGCTTTAAGATAATTTGCAAGTATTCTCCCTGCCTTGTTAGTTTCCATAATACACTGCTTGCTGAAGAAACAGGTCTTTTCTGGCTAATTGACTACTAATAGCATTATATTTGTACTTGGCAATCATCAGACATTTAAAGTTACTTGATTCCATTGAGAAACTAATTTCATTTCAAGAGCAGACGTAATGCCTTCTAATTTAGAAAACTCAAACCGTAATAGTTTCTGTATATGAGCTGAATAAGCTATAATCTGACCCCATAAAATTGCTTTAAAGGCATCCCATAAAGTTTCTAAAGATATCTGATCTGAGGTATTGAATTGAAAAAACTCAGATATTTTTATTTGCATTTCCTCATTAAAATTTGAGTCAGCAAGCAGTGTATTATTAAATCTCCAGATAGGGACTTAAGAATGTTCTTTAGCAAATTGATAATTAATGCAAATACCTGCGTGGTCTGTTATAATAATAGGGTCCATGCTAGCCATCAAAACCTGATGGATTATATGATTCAATACTAAAAAATAATCTATTCGTGAGAATGATTGATGCACTTGGGAGCAGAATGTAAATTCGCGAGCACTAGGATAAAGAATCCTCCAGATATCCCTTAATCCCCAAATATTCATAAAATGATCTAGCCCCATAGATTTCATATTTCTACTTGGTTGTGTATCTATATATGAATCCCCTACAGCATTGAAGTCTCCAGCTATAATTAAATTACATTAGATTACATTAGTGTCTTCTATCCCGCCAATACCTTTCAGTTCTAGGCGGTTTACACAAGAGTTGGCCTGGGCATTTCCAGGGAGAATACATGGTTAATAGATGTAGTATGCATCGGGATCTGTGGAGGGTCGATCAGGTTTAGTTAGATCATTTAACAAATTTCTTGAATAGAAAAGTTTTTACGTTTTTTTCCGAATGTTTTGTAGTTGGGTGTCATAGTCAGCAGATTGGAAAGGTGGTGGTCTAGTTTCGCTGCTCTAGTGGCAGAGTATGTGAAATAATAACTTGTTCCAATTTTTTAAAGAAATCTACTTGATTAGAATTTGGTGCATAAAGATTAAAAAGTGTCAGGGTATCATTTCCAGAAGCCATAGTGTCAAAGAGCCATCTCCCCTTTGGATCAGCATGAAAGTTATTAAAATTTGCTAATACCGTTTTATTGATCACAATTGCCACATCCGCCTTCTTCCCGACAACTGGAGCAAAAAACAATGTTTTATCCAGCGTCCTTCCAGCTTAGCTGATTCTCCTGCAGACAAATGTGTCTCTTGTAAAAGAAATAAATATCAGCCTGTTGTTTTTTCAAAAAGGTAAGTATCTTTTTTCTTTTTATGGGATAACTGAGTCATTAACATTTAGTGAAAAAAAATTTTATGCCATTTTACTTCAACTGCTAATACTCCACCCCCTATTAATCCTACCAGATTCAGAACTGACCCCAGACCCACTCTTACCCATCCTTTTGAAACAACGCATGACGAATGGTAAATTGTTAGCTTTCAAGTCCATAACCATTTATAGCAGGGGTCCCCAAAGTCCTTCCTTGAGTCGGGTTTTCAGGATTTCCCCAATGAATATGCATTGAAATTAGTGCATGCACATAGATCTCATGCATATTCATTGGGGAAATCCTGAAAACCCGACTGGATTCGGCCCTCATGGAAGGACTTTGGGGACCCCTGATTTATAGTCTTTATTTTTTATTTTTGAATTTCTAAAATCTTTATTCATTTTTAAACATACATACAATACATCAGAAAATATAACAAATGATACAGTTAAAAAGCAATAATTTCTAACAAGTAGTATTAAAAAAATATATCTTTCCCCCCCAACTTCCCACCCTCCCTCCCATCCCGGATGTGCATGAAATTCTATTAAGGATGTGTGACTTATACTATTGATTGGTTACAAAATTTGTTAATGGGCCCCCAAATCACATTAAAGATTTTATTATGACTAATTATTTCCAAATTCATACGTTCATAATGATAAAATAAGCATAGGGATTCCCACCAAAAAACATGATTCAATCTATCCCAATTCTTTCAGTTTGTTGTAATCATTTGTATATCTATCCCTGTCATGGCTAGAAGTAATCTATTCTTAGCTACAGAAATTGGAGACTTAGATCTTAATATAGTTCCAAATAAAACAATATCATATGACATTGGAATAGAAGATTCCAGTATCTTATTACTTGTATCTTATTATTGTCTTCCAGAAGCTGAGAATTAAGGGACAATAGTATATCAGATGATCCAGTGTCCCTATCTCAAGATGACAGTGCCAGCATCTATTAGACTTTGAACTATCTAACTTTTGTAATCTAACTGGGGTCCAAAAAACTCTATGCAACAAAAAAAACCATGTCTGTCTCATAGATGTGGGCGCTGAACATCTCATCCTCCAAGACCAAATCCGTGGCCATTGAGTAGCAGAAATTTCTTGCTTTGTCTCAATGCTCCAAATATCCTTTAAGCCAGTTTTTGGTTTCTTATTCAAATGTTCTGATATTAATTTATACCACTCGGTGGCCTGATGCCCTTGGAAATCTATCTGGAAACACAGGACCGGCCAGCCATACTCATTACTTAAATTTTTCCACTCGGGGAACCTCCTCTGAATGGCATTTATAGTCTTTAAATTTCACATCCACATCTTAGTCCTGAGCCTTAGGAAAGAAGCATGCAACTGAGTATGGAAATTATACCAAAGATCCTGAACCTCCCAAGGTTTCTCTGTTTTACCAGGAAACATATTAGGTTACTGTTGACCTTAGATGGAGGGGCTGGAGAGAAACAGAAAATTCAGTCTAGCAAGTTCTTATCCTTAGCAGTTAATCTCCCTCTCCTTGATTTAGTCATCCAAGTTTATTTGTCTAAGCCAGGGATAGGCAACGAGGGCCGCAATTCAGTTGGGTTTTCAGGATTTCACCAATGAATATGCATGAGATCTATTTGCATGCACTGCCTCCCATTGTATGTAAATGGATCTCAGGCATATTCATTGTGGCCCTTGTTGCCAACCCCTGGTCTAAGCGGTGTACAGAGTTACATTTTTGAGGGATAGGACAAAGACATAGACATAATAAGATATACTGGAACAAATGGAGAGGAAGGCTGAACTACAATTGAAATATGACAGAAGGACAAAAATGGTTGATATATTAGGAAGGGGAGGATATACTAGCAGTGAACAGGGTAATAATGTAAGCGCACTACCGAAGATATCCACACCATCTCCTAACAGGAGACTCCTTGGTTTTTACCTTACTTTCAAGGACTTCCTTGTGAAACATGCAGGCAGCTGCTCCTTAGAAAGTAATGGGAGTCCCTTGTGCAAATCCAACACCCTCCTCCTCTGACCCACAACCCTGTTCTCCATTGTATTTTGTCCTCTTTAGTAATTCCTACCTTCAGACTAACTCCTTACTTGCCCAACTCTTTTCATCCCATTGTGCTTTGTGCCTTCTTTCCTTTTATGGCTTTAGTTATTTATTGATTGTTTGGGATTTATTAGCCACCTTTTTCATGAAAAGATCCACTTAAAGTGGTTTACAATACACTGAATAGTAAACAGATACTCTTTTTAGGTATTTTCCCTATCTGTCCCGGCAGGCTCACAGGCTACTTTGTCTCTCTCATCTGTATTTCCCCAGAGCTGTTGCCCAGATGTTTCTTGCCTTTCTCTTCTTACAATGCTCATCTTCCCTACTGCCACCTTTTTCTCACCTCCTATTCTTCTCTCCCTTTTGATTATCTTGCTGTGCTTTTTTTTTCCTCCTTCTGCAACCCACCTGGTGTTGTGAATACCAGTTCTACCCCTCCCCCCCTTCCTTTCAAATACACCCACACAAGATTAATTTCGGAATAAGATCTGAAGAGGAAGCGACAGAACTCGGAAAAAGGCTGCTTGGTATTTCAAAGACTGATGCTAGTGCTGTGCCTTTTGATTAGTTTTGGGTTATAGAGATGGGTATTCATTTTACTTTGCAGGTTGTAATTCTTTGAATTAAACGGGATCTCTTTTTTAAAATATGGTATAATGTTTTTATTGGCTGGCTTTTATGATGATTTTTTAAATTATTTGTTCTCCTGTTATATTGTCTGGCATTTATTTATTGTTGTTTATCCTGTTGGTTGGGGATTGTTTGTTTTTTGTTTTTTTTTGGAGTAATAATTTTTATTGAAGATTCACAACAGCAAATACATCACAAAAGAATACAAGTAAAACAGCAAATAGCCAATTACCCACCCCAAAACATATCCATTCATACTGGTCACTTTCAATACAATGCAATTCTAGCCAACTCAAAATGTCCATCCACCCTTCCCCCCTTCTCAACAACCCAGCCACAAAGACCCATTTCTGTTCCATTCTCACCATCCACTAATGTCCCATTTCTTTTGCTGTTCCTATCCCCCACACATTGTATTGCTTATCTATCTCTTTCTCCTGTCCCCAGATAACTCCTTCCCTCCCTCTCTTCCTGGCATCTCCATCAGATTTCCACCTCTGGCCTGCTGCTTCCTTACAGAAACCAGGTGTGGGGCCATGATCCTCTGGTGTGGGGCCATGATTCTCTGCACATCGCAGCCAGCTCTACTAGGCCATCCCCCCTATGATGTAACTTCTTTTTCAGTGAA
Organism: Geotrypetes seraphini; assembly: GCF_902459505.1. NCBI lineage: Eukaryota > Metazoa > Chordata > Amphibia > Gymnophiona > Dermophiidae > Geotrypetes > Geotrypetes seraphini. Next base: position 163,544,856 of record NC_047086.1, on the reverse strand, counting down.
AGGCCCGATAGAATTGGCTGTGACACGTAGGGATTATGGTCCCGCATCTGGTATCTTAAGTCAGTCAGAGAGGCAGCAGCCTGTTAGGGAAGATAAGGTAGTAGTTGAAGCTTGGAAGACTTAGCCTCCCCAAGCCTATGTGTGCTCCTATGTGTGTATTTTTACATTTTATAAATGTACTAGGCATGTAGCTAAAACATACCTGTTATGCCACCATCCAATATTGTATAAGGACAAACATACTTTTAACTGCATAGCAAACTGATTTTCCAGCATTACATATGTGGGTGCCTTGTGCTTTAAAACTGGCTGGGTTTGTACAGATTAAGTCATAGGCACCTACATTGTCAGTTAGATACCTCAATGAAATTTTACCCTTTTATATTCAAAACTATTTTTTAGCCCGTTACATTAACGGGTGCTAGCAGCCCTTCTTCCTTATTTTTTCTCCCCCCCTGTCCAGCAACACCCCCCTTTTTCTGATCCCACTGGCTAGCAGTAGGCCTTTTCCCTTATTTTTACCTCTCCCCTGTCTAGCAGCACCTTTTCCCTGCTCCCCCTGTCCAGCAGTAGCGCTTCTCCCTAACTTTTACCTCCCCCTGTTCAACAGCACCCCTTCCCTGGTCCCCCTGTCCAACAGTAGTCATTATCCCTTCCTTTTACCTTATGTAGAGCTATCTCCAATGCTCACACTCTCTCCCTATCCTCCTGCTCCAGGGTGCTCGATTTCCCCCGATTTCTCTCGATTTCCGGTCCTTCGTTTCCTGTTTGTCTCCATGGACAGCGTTTGGATTTTTTCGTGTAACCCACTGAAACTGCCGTATGCGACACACGGCTCAAACAGCCGCACGCACCGCAAATAGAATACGGCCACGGAAGCACACATCACGGTGGCAGGGATCATGGCCTCCTAAGTGCGCATGTGGACTTAGGGTTTTATTATAGAGGATTGTTGAGTAAGAAAATACAGTTTTTTTAAAATTTCTTTTGCATGTTTAGTTCAGTGCTTCTCAAACCCCTCCTGGAGGCACATTCAGCCAGCTGGATATTCAGGATTGCCATAGTGCATATGTACGACAAGAGTTGCATAAATTAGATGCTCATTTTATATAGATTTATATTTTGCAGATTCTTTGTGGTAGGCCTGATAACGTGATTGGCTAGTTGTTCCTCCAGGAGAGGAATGAGAAGCATTGGTTTACTTAATCCAATGTAATTACTTGACCAGGGAACGCATTCCCTTCCTCACACACAATTCAGATGAACCACAGGGGCAATGTTGGATTTGTTAGGTCTCAATATTACCTGAGAGTGAGCCCCCCATCCCCCACATTGCAAGAAGAGAATATATAGTACAAGCAAATACTCCAGTATGCTAAAAAAAAAAACCATTTAGAACAGTGTTCTTCAACCTTTTTATACCTATGGACCAGTGGAAATAAAATAATTATTTTGTGGACCAGTACTGGTCTGCGGACCGGTGGTTGAAGAACACCAGGCCAAGTCGTAGGCTAGACCCCGCCCATCTCCACCCCAGACCCCGCCCCCATAATAGTACTAATTATAACATAATTTTTTCCATTCATGCACAATATAATCTTATTAACACAATGATTAACCACAAAATTAAACTACACAAAGCTATATTCCTAAACTTGCCATTGGTGATTATATTTGGTTTTGCATCAATAAAAAAAATTGTTTGATCGTAAACTACACAAAGCACACACTGTATGCTTCTCAATATTCATTCCTATCAGAAAACAGATAACCTCTTTGCAAATACGGGACCAAAAACTAAAAGTACTAATATATACAAACAAAACCCTAAGATGGAAGACTGCATGCAGTACAACCCCAAAGAAAAAGAAACAAATGCATTTCTTCCTGAACAGTGCAAAATACAGACAGCAGATGTACGTGCCAGCTATGTGGACCGGCAGCAAATTTCTACGGACCGGCACTGGTCCACAGACCGGTGGTTGAAGAACATTGATTTAGAACACTGCAGCATATTACAGTAGCTGAAAGAGCAGCCTTGACTGGCATCCTAACTCTACAATGTGACTTTGTTGGGGGCAGACCAAATGCTCTGATTTTCTAAAAGACATATAATCTTTAGCAATTAGCATTTTGAAAGGCTTGTAACATGTGGTGCTTTTTTCTTCACTTTGATTCATCTGTTAGTGTACAACATGTGCCATGGAACAGGAGTGACTTTGTAGAAGGGTAGCTGCTTCCTCTTAACATTTAAATTTTTCTGCTTAAATTAGGCTATGACATTGAAATAAACTATTCTGAAAAATGGTGTCTGTCACCAGTGGATTTCTTTCTTTCTTTTTTTTGTTTTTACTTTTTATTTATCCATATTGTATCATTTACATCAGTAACAAAAGTGATATAAGGAAATAAAAAGAAAATGAACAGGGAATATCAACGTTTGTTGCAGGTTTCTTGGCCTTGCTGCATCTTGTAAGGTAGAAACCAATGTTTCAACCCTCATGCGATGACTTTCTTGAGGGTATGCTATAAGGTCTGCAGTTTGGTTTTGTACAATAGGTCCTCAAAACTGATTGGTTTGGGCATGAGGTGAATGAGGCAGAAAAATCTGTTGGTCACGAATTTGAATTTTGTTGAGAAAGCCAGTTGGTCATAAATTTGAATTTTGGTGGGAAAATCAGTTGGTCTCTCTTTCCCATAGAATGGAAAAGTCTCTGATGGATTTAAAGATGTTTTCCCTGTGAAGCTGGATTATATGTTTTCTCAGGACATTGTTTGTGCTGTTTGGCTTGCCTTCACACTGAGAAAAGCAGTAAGCTATGTAATATTGGTTTGCTTTTACAGTGTAAAAAAAAAAGCACTAAGTTATTTTTGTGTGATATTCTGAGGGCTGTTCTTGATATGTTTTGTGCATGAATAACTAGAACTAGAATTATTGTGTGGACTAAAATATCACTGGTATCGAGCGGTTTGGCTTTCTGTGCAAAATGAAGTACCCAGCACGCCTCACAAGTTGTACTTTTATTGATGTTCTTTCAATAAAAATAAAAGTTAGAAAAAAACCACTACAGGCTTAAAATGTTTGTTTGCAATGCCTTAGGTCCATAAAATTGCATAAAATCATCTTTCAGTTTTATGCGGAGAAGAAAATTAAGACTGCAGGGATGAAAAATGCGCTTCACGTCGGGGCCGGGGTGGGAAAGGTAAAAAATCTTTGGTTGTGGGTAGGGAATGGGATGAATCGCACCACTCTCTATTAAGGAGTTCCAAACCTATTCCCACAGCAAGCACGTATAGTATTATATTTAAGAAGCTAAACCAAAGATTTGACAGTCTTTCAATGAGTCACAAAATAACCAAGTTGTTTGGGTTTGAAAAAAAAAAAGAAGAAAAGTTCTACCTTCTAATATGATTAAACAATTGCGAGGAAATTTCAGTAAAAAAGTAGCACCCAAAGCTAAAACTCTTGACTTTATAAGACAAGAATTCCTGCCTTCTTTTCTGTGTAACCATTCAAGGATCAGGAAATTTACGAATTGTAGAACCCAAAAATTGGTCTTGTAAATGTCTGAAGAACAAACATAACACCATATTACAGTCACTCTCCAATACAAAAGTTATCAATGTGAATCTTTGGGTAATTCTGCATGGGGGAATAAAGGGACTTTAAACGCTTCCAGTATTGCCTGCCTCAGTCCAGCTGTCTGTCCAGAAACCAAGGGGTTGTTCCTGGAATTCCCCCTCTTCTTCCCCATTGCTCAGGCTTAAAGATTATGACATTTCAGAGGTAGGCAGGAGCTCTCTCGCACATCCTTCCCATATGTCATCTTGCTTCCTCTCCCACCAGCGGATTTATTTTTGAGTGTTGATTCCGAGTGTGGAAATTACATCTACCAGGGACTTTGAAATAAAAAGCAGGAGCACAAAAATGATGCAAGTCCTGCACTATGGACCATACAAAGATAGATTGAAATAGCTAAAGATGTACTCCTTAGAAGAAATAGAGGAAAGGGGAGATATATAAAGGTAGAGCCACTGGAATCCTTCAGTATGAGAGCCTGTAGAAATTTCCAGAGCCTCAGCTTTAAGCAGTATAATTTACTTTGTCTAACACTTTAAAATCATAAGTGTTTGAGGTTTGTGCAGTAATGGCAGAGCTTGCAGGATGGAACAGGGACAAGGACAGAACTCGCAGGGATGGGACAGGAATATTGAGAACCCGTGAGGACAGGGACAAATTTGTCCCCAACACTGGGCAGAAAATCATGTAGTCTTTACCCTTTCCAGCCTCTTCCATAACGAAGGAGACACCAAGTTTATTTAAAAAAAAAAAAAAAAAATTGGTATCCTGTAGTACGGTGAAAAACCTTCCAAAGTGGCTTACAACTCTAAAAATCCGGGAAAAAGGGTATGTGATTTTAAATCAATAACATGAAAATGAGGATGGGGGTAGAACTACAAATTCGAATAGGAAAGGTGGGGAGGAAAAATTCTAAGGTAGAGCTGTATGTCCTCGCAAAAACCAAGAGGAGGATATATTCATGTTGTCATTAAAAGACATAATCTCCCCTCCTTATACTAAGGGCTCCTTTTACAAAGGTGTGCTAGCGTTTTTAACGCATGCGTAGGATTAACACGCGCTAGCTGAAAAATTACCACCTGCTTAAAAGGAGGCGCTAGCAGCTAGTGTGTGCGGAATTGTATCTTCTTGCTGTATTAAGTTTCTTGGTGATGATCGTTGTAAGCTTTTGTAGTTTGCTATTGTGTGCTTGCTTGTATTCTGCAAGCTGTCTGTTTCTCTTGTTAACTCGTTAATAAATATGATTACAAAAAAAAACAAAAACCAAACCCACTAGCGTGCCTTCGTAAAAGGAGCCCTAAGTCACAGTAGTGGTTTCTACCATGGCCTGGAACGCTAAATGCTCTGACGCTCATTGAATTTCCTATGAGCATTGGAGCAGCGTCAGAGCATTTAGTACCTCGGGCTGCAGTAGAGACTTCTACCGCGGCTTAGTAAAAGATGGCCAAAATTACAATAGTCCAATTCTGCTGTCACAATAGATTGAACAACATGCCCAGAATCTTGTTTAGACAAATACAATTGAAGCTTACTTAACATTCATAATTTAAAATAAGTTTTCTTAATAACATTCTGTACATGCGATCGAAAAGTAAGCTGGGGATCCAGTATGACCCTAAATAAGACACCTCTCAGAAAAATGCATTGATGTATTTAACACAGTAATAGCAGCAGATACTTCCGCCTCTTGTTCTTTTGACATCAACATAAATTTTGTCTTTGAAATATTTAACATCAATCCATTTACAGTCATCCAGCTCCTAATGAGCTCCAAGATTTCATTCAACCTCAACTCAGCTTGTAACAATAATTTTTCAATAGGGAAAAATAATTGTATATCATCAGCATAAATCCTGTACGATATACTTTGTTGTTTCATCAATTTGCAAAAGGGAACTAAGTATAGGTTGAATAAAACCATAGACAATGCAGAGCTTTGTGGAAACCCCTGTATACACTTTCCTGCATTTTTAAAAATTGACCCCCCCCAAGCGTACTTTGTGTTCTACCTTTCAGAAATGACTCAAACCGATGTTCACAATCGGACAACTTTTTTTGCAAGACGGTATGATTCAATATATCAAAAGCAGCAGAAATATCAATTAACACCATGAAATACATAACTCCTCCATCAAAACCACACCTAATTTCATCCAAAGTGGCTGTTAACAATGATTCAGTACTATGATCCTTGCAAAAACCATATTGATGCAAATGGTCATCTAATTGATAATATAGAACTTTTTCAACAATTTTTGATAGAGTAGGTAACACAGACATTGGCCTAAAATTAGCTAAATTATCAAAACCCAATTTAGGATCCTTAATAACTGGCTATATAGTTGCAACTTCAATGTTGTAGAAGTTCGAGCATCGAATTCACCAAATTTGTTATTATGGATTTTGACCCTTACCCCCAAGTTCCTCAGTTTAATAGGTGAACAGATATCTCTCGAAGAGACTATTGGACAACATGACAGGAAAATTGAGTTAATATTCTTCTGATCAACTGCTGCAAACTCCCCCCAATGTAGCATATTATCTAATTGAAAAACTTTCTTCCTATCATCTAACGGAATGGCTGCTAAAATACTCTTCACTTTAGTATCGAAGAATATACTAAATTCATCAGCTGTAAACAAATCAAGAGGTGCCTTCTTGCTTCTTTCCTGAGTTAAATCCTGCACAATGGAGAACAATTCTCTTGGTTAATTCATTGAATTCTTTAACTTTCTCTGATAATAATCACGTCTTTCTTGCCGCCAGTTTAACATAAAACTTACAATTTTGTTAATAGCATAACAATAGTACAATGATCAAATGTAAACATAAAAACAATAAATGAGGCAAACTTGGAAACTGAAACCTAATAATAGGACTAACATGAAATAGTATCTCAGATATACACATTTAACAGCAGTGCAGAACAACCATGTGGCAGAAATATGATAAATGGCAATACAATACAAACAATACCATAATAGATGGCATAGAAGAACATTTAATAACTGATATTATACAACATCAGCATGATACCAATGAAACACCTAATAAGCACACATTGGAACATTCAGATACAATAGATATGATGCTAATGCTTTTCTATAATACAGCTTAACATGTAGCTGAGGGGCCAAATATAGATATACGGTGTGAACAGTAGATGGGGACAAGATGGGTAATACAGAAGCAGTTGAGATAAATAGATGGGTGGCTAAACTCAAGGCAAGTGGTTTATACAGTTAACTGGTTTAAATTAGTGTGTGTTGCAAGCTAGTCCAGGTGCAGAATGAATGTGTAGGTGGTCACTCCGTTTTAAAGGCTTGGGAGAAGAGCCAGGCTTTCACTTCCTGAAGTAGAGGTAGTGTCAAGCCCTCTGGGGACTACTCCTGAGAGGACTCACTGGTGAGTATCACATCATACAGTTTCTTTTGATGGGGGTACAGATAGTGATGCTTCATGAGAGGACCTTAGAGGTCTCAAAGATATATAAAGGGCTAACTTTTTGTCTGAGATCCTTGAAATTTTGACCTATAAAGTACTAGTAGGCAATGTAGTTTCTGCAGGAATGATGCGATATGGTATATCACTTGCAGCCTTCTCAGTTGTGCTGCAGCATTCTGAATTAGTTGGAGCTAATGTAAACTCTTTTTACGAGGGTCATTTCATAAATAATGCACACTATTTTTATTTTTTTTTTAATTTACATGTTTTATTTTTATTTTTTTTTTCAAGTATTTCTTTACAATCCTTCAATATAGTCTCCCTGCTTTGCAATGACCGAGTCCCAATGTCCGGGAAGCTTCATTATTCTATCCAAGACGCTATTTTTGTTCAACTGTTGAATGGCTCGAGTAACAGCGGAAGAAAGCTCTTCCAGAGATGCGAAACGATGTCCACGCATAGGTTGTTTCAACTTTGGAAAAAGGTCGAAGTCTGGTGGACTCATGTCTGGACTGTAGGGAGCTTGAGGTAATGCCTCCCAGCCGTATTTGCATAGTTTTTCAATGCCGACATTCCTTATGTGCGGGCGAGCGTTGTCATGAAGAATGAGTGGCTCAGCCAAGAGCAACTGAGGTTGGGTTTTGTGCATTTTTCTTTGCATTTTTGGCAAAAAATCGTGATAATACACTGCTGTGACACTTCTTCTACATGGAACTTTGTCTATGATGATGATGCCTTCATGATCATAAGCAAAAATCATCATTTGTTTGACTTTTGATTGAGCTTGTTGAAATTTTTTTGGTTGTGAGGAATATGTAGCTCTCCAGTTGGACTGTGATTTCAACTCTAGCTCAAAGTCTCTGATCCATGTTTTATCAATAACAACAATGCGATTAAAGAATGCCTGACCTTCAACGTCGAATCTTTGTTTCAGCACGGTTGCGTTGTCTAGGCATCTCTGCTGCTGTTCAGCAGTTAAGAAGTGGGGGACCTATCGCGCAGAAATTTTTCTCTATTTTAAATCATTTGTCAAAATTAAGTATACTGATATCGGTGGAATCCCTGTGATTTCAGAAAGTTCCTTACATGTCGCATGTTCAAGAGCATCAGCCACGAGTTTCACACATCATTCATTGGTTGTTGATTTCAGCCTTCCTGGTCCTGCATCATCATTTATGCTCACATGACCACTCCGAAAATGAGTTGCCCACCGAGACACTGTACTACAGACCACTGTTAACTCACCACAAATTTCACGTAACAAACCAGCAGCTACAGTTCAAAGAAAAGCTTATCTTGCAGCTCACAGCGTCTGCATTCAGGAAATCAAACTACATAAGTTTTACTGCACCTCCATGTCCACAGGAAAGGTTTCAGTTCCTACCAGACTCTCCTGGATGTCCATTGCTTCTCTTTGGTCCTGCTCACAGATTCCAGAGGGAGAAAACACCTCTTCAACCTCTGCCATATGCCAGTCTGTCTCCACAGCTTCCTTTGGCTGGTCAGGAAGAATCTCACTCTCTCCCTCCTCCTGCTCCTCCTCCTGCCATCCTCTGTTACTTTTCGTCTGCCTGGCTTTAAGCTGTGGAGAGCCACACCCCTTGAGCCTGGCTGGGGGAAGGGTTCTCCACACACCAGCCTGCTCCGTATGCCTGCCTTCACCTTTCTTTCTTGCCTTTGTTCTTAAAGGGACAGGCTATTTATAATAATAATTTATTTTCTTGTATATCGCCCTGCCAACAGTTCTAGGCGATTCACAACAGGAAAACTGAGATATTTCAGCACAAGATACAGTTTCAAAAAAGCGCTACTACATACATCAATCTAATACAGCATTAGTTAAAATACAATTTCAAATATTGCTATGAATTAAAACATGAGTTAAAAAGATTAAAAAACTAAAAACCTCATCAGAAATATTAAAAATCGGTATTTTTGTTTATCAAATAAGTATGTTTTTAATAATTTCCTAAATGTAAAGTAAGAGTAGGATTGAGCAATCAACAGGCTTAACCAGGAGTTCATCTTCCCAGTCTGATACTCCATTGTCCTGTCCAAAAAAGTCTTATAACGACAGGCCTTTGGGGTAGGGAAGATGAACATACCTGAATTTCTAGTACATTTTATTGAATAAGACAGTTTCAAATAAGAAACCAAATAAGAGGGCAATAATCCAAAAAGCGCCTTGTAACAGATACACCCAAACTTAAAAAACACTCTGGCCCCAAATGGCAGCCAATGCAGTTTGGCATAAAAAGGACTGTCATGATCATATTTTTTAAGACCAAAAATTTAAGTAGTAGTCAGCTAATTCTGCAGTGTGAGTTTCAACTTGATCAGCTCTTCTGCATCGGGGTTTGGTGAATTTCCTCCCTATCTTTGGGACAAATCCCGAGATGAAATTGGGTTTGTCACTGAGGGAACGGGAGATGGGATGGGACTTTGATATAGACATCTACTAGCAAATTATATGAAACTTGCTTAATGCTTTCTCACCAAGAACCTTCATCCGGATCATAAGCAATCACAAATCTCTTTCAAACTCCAAGTCATCTCCCTGTGTACCCCACATTAGTTATAGCTGTTAGTATGTCTCTAGAAAGTTATCATCCATCTCCCCCCCAAACAATTCCACTGGTCATAGGCCTTTTCAGTCCAACCCCTCAACTTTTCTTGCAGGTAAAGGAAGGCAAAACCCTAACTTTTCTTTTTAATAGTTCTTAGAGGTCTAACCTATAAGAACATAAGAACATAAGAACATAAGCATCGCCTCTGCTGAGTCAGACCATAGGTCCATCATGCCCAGCAGTCCGCTCCCGTGGCGGCCCTCCCAGGTCAATGACCTGTAAGTGATCCTTTACTCAAAAAACATTTTGCTCTGTATAGTATCCCTCTAATTATACCCTTCAATCCCCTTTTCCTTAAGAAAATTGTCCAATCCCATTTTGAAACCCAAAATTGTACTCTGCTCTACCACCTCCTCTGGAAACATAGAATATGACGGCAGAAAAGGGCTATAGCCCATCAAGTCTGCCCACTCTAATGACCCACCCCCCTGACTTTACTCCCTTAGAGATCCCACGTGAATGTCCCATTTTCTCTTAAAATCTGACACGCTGCTGGAAGCGCATTCCAGGTGTCCACCACCCTCTGAGTGAAGAAGAATTTCCTAGCATTTGTTCTGAATCTGTCTCCTTTCAATTTTTTTAAGTGCCCTCTTGTTTTAGTTTAAAAAGTTAAAAGTTAGAGAAAAAAAAAGTCACTGCTCTTTAAGCATGCGCAGACCATCTACAGATGGTCTGTGCATAGGTTGGGGGGCGTGATTCCGATTGCCCTCATTTGCATGAGGGCGATTCGTGAATCAGCCCCCCGGGACACGGATCGGATCCAATCCGTGCCCTTAGTGAATCCGGGCCATATTTCATTTTTATTCATGTTATTCTGAGGGTGAGTAAGAGCTCCAGCCTTTATTACTTATTTAAATTTGAGGACTGGGAAGATCAAATATAGGGGCTTTTTTCCCCCCACAAAAGCATGTTAAGCTGTTAGGGGCTGATTCTATAAATGAGCATCCTAATTGTAGGCATCCTACCACTGTCTAGCAGCCAATCGGGGCACATGTTTGTTTGTTTTTTTAAAAAACCCAAGGCAGGCTGTGTACTCTGTAGGCATTTATTGTGGTTGAGGGAAACGTGTCAGGAAACTCAAGCTCGCCCAAGGCCGAACATAAGCGTGGGCATGCTTTTGCTCAGACGTGGCCTTGGGCAAGCTTAAGTGGCCCTAAGCATCTCCCTAAGGCCATGACAGGTGCTAGCCTACATTTCAAATAGACATGGCCGCTGAGTTGATCTGAAACTCTTGATTTCTGATATCACAGCCTGCTTTGGGGGATGGGGTTAGAAATCTCTCCCTCCTCCCCTCCCTCCCACCTTACACACATACTTTCTTTTCCAATGATCAGGGATAGACCAGCACCCAAGACTCAATCTCTCATGACTCCTGTGCTTCTGAGTTTGGCAGAAAAGGAGGCAAAAGATTTTTCCCACTTCTATTTATTAACATTATGATATCATGAGCTCTTCCCTTGACACCTTCAAAATGGGAAGAGTCAAAACCATGCCTGTTCTTTACAATAAGCAAGGCAATGGCAAGTGGTACTCCTGCTTGAAAAGAACATAGAAATAACTTCCAGTACTTCCATTTCTACACCTATCTGACACTAGTTAGGCATGAAAATGGCTCATGCTAGTATTCTATAAAGACAGTTCCATGCAGAACTGCCTTGATAGAATTTGTGCTTAGTGTGTATCATCCCAACATCTAACTTTGGACACCATATACTGAATCTACTGTTATGCACATTAGGTGTACCATTACATAATAGCACTTAGGTGCCCCGTGGACAGTTTTGTGGGTAAGTTTTATACATGTAAGTGTTACCACATTCAAGGGGCACTTAAAGTAAATATAACCACCCAGTTATAGACTGTATGTGATTATCTTAAGGTGACCACACAGTTGCAAAGGTGACGGTGAAAGCTAGAAGGATGCTAGGGTGCATAGAGAGAGGTATGGCCAGTAGGAAAAAGGAGGTATTGATGCCCCTCTAGTGAAACCTCATTTAGAATATTATGTACAGTTCTGGAAACTGCACCTTCAAAAAGATGTAAACAGGGTGGAGTCGGTCCAGAGGAAGGCTACTAAAATGGTGCATGGTCTTCATCATGAGGCGTATGGGGATAGACTTAAAGATCTCAAGATGTATATTTGGAGGAAAGGTGGGAGAGGGGAGATATGATAAAGACATTTAAATACCTACATGGTGTAAATGTGCATGAGTCGAGTCTTTCATTTGAAAGGAAGCTCTAGAATGAGAGGGCATAGGATGAAGTTAAGAGGTGATAGGCTCAGGAGTAATCTAAGGAAATACTTATTTACAGAAAGGGTGGTGATGCGTGGAACAGTCTCCCGGAAGAGGTGGCAGAGACAGACTGTCTGAATTCAAGAAAGCATGAGATAGGCACGTGCGATCTCTTAGAGAGAGAAAGAGATAATGGTTACTGCGGATGGGCAGACTGGATGGGCCATTTGGCCTTTATCTGCCATCATGTTTCTATGTGTCTTTCTAAAATTACTCCTGAAAAGCTGCAGAAATTATGGCTAAAATGAAGCTATAGCTGCAGAAATTATGGCTAAAATGAAGCTATAGCCTTTAATGCTTCCTCAGGAACAAATGTCATTATTCACCCATTCAGAATAAGGACATATTCGGGGATGAATGCTGGGTAGAGTATTCTAGCCAGCATCCATCCCTCAACATGTCCATAACCAAGTTTCATCAATGCACGGGCGTTTTTGTCACCATGTGTACTGTGTTTGTGGGGTGTCAGGTCAAAAGCGCGCCAGGACAAAGGGGCGCCCAGACAATTGAGCGCAGCGCAGAGGCGTGCGCCGCTCTAAATTACTGTTTTTAGGGCTCCGACAGGGGGGCATGGGGGGAACCCCCCCATTTTACTTAATAGACATCGCGCCGCGTTGTGGGGGCATTGTGGGGTGTTGGAACCCCCCACATTTTACTGAAAACTTAACTTTTTCCCTATTAAGTAAACTGGGGGGGTTCCCCAACAAAACCCCCCGTCGGAGCCCCTAAAAACTGTAATTTTGTGCGGCGCGCACCTCCGCGCTGTGCTCAGTTGTCGGCGCACACTTTTGCTTTCGCGCCATTGTCTATGAACCGTTTGTGGGGGTTAATTTGGTAACTGCCATTTTATGTGCAAAAATGCTTTTATAAAATTACTCCCAGTGTGTACAAATAGAGTCACACAAAGTAATACAAAATTCATTAAGGTCATCCTAGGATACCTTCACTAAACAATAAATGTTACTTCCTTACTGAGGTAGCAGTGTGCAAATTCATATTGAAAATAGCTATGTAAACGAAACAGTGGCCCAAAATGCCGGAAGCAGTTTAGCTTTATTAAGCATTATTAAAGCAAATATCTCATGAGCTGGTAAACAGGCTAATTTTATTTTCTGCAGTTTAAGTAATACAGTAATAGCCAACATGAACTATTTTTCTTTATAGTTAAAGAACTAACCCCCTCCCCCCCTTTTTTACTAAGCCGCAGTAGAGGTTTCTACAGTGTCCTGGAGCGTTAAATACTCTGACGCTGCTTCGACGCTCATAGGAATTTTATGAGTGTCGGAGCAGCGTCGGACCATGTAGCACTCCAGGCTGAGGTAGAAACCTTTACCATGGTTTAGCAAAGGAGGGCCCAAGGGTTCCTTTTACAAAGCTGCGATAAAACTTGACCTTAGTGTGCCCTTACACTAAGGCCATTCCTACCACAGCTATTAATAACCCTAATTTTATTTTTATTTCATTAATGGCAGTGCGATTATGTTCAAATCACTGGAGGAATACAATTATATTCTGTGATGAAAGTCTATGGGTATTTCAGTAATCACAGCTCTTATATACAAATATACTAAATGCTATAAAAAATTTTTTAATTTTAAATGTGAAGTGCTCAGACCTTATAACCAGTGTTTTAAGTGTTATCACTAAAACGAGGTTACCAAAGGGACCATCATTGCCTTCACTGTCCCTCGACCACCTGAAGAATATTACCCAAACTTTCAGCGTGAGTAACTTGAATTAAATGGTGTACTTATCTTTAACAGATGGTAATCGGTGATGGTAATCCTCGTTCAAACCAAAAAAGAAAGTGATGTGCTTTTAAAAGATATAATTCTCTATGTGTGCCGTTTACTTCATAGTCCCTGTCCCCCCCTGATTGGCTTCCGAGATCAGACAGGATCAGGCACATTCAGGGTTTGAACGAGGATTACCATCACCGATTACCATCTGTTAAAGATAAGTACACCATTTAATTCAAGTTACTCACGCTGAAAGTTTGGGTAATATTCTTCAGGTGGTCGAGGGACAGTGAAGGCAATGATGGTCCCTTTGGTAACCTCGTTTTAGTGATAACACTTAAAACACTGGTTATAAGGTCTGAGCACTTCACATTTAAAATTAAAAATTTTTTATAGCATTTAGTATATTTGTATATAAGAGCTGTGATTACTGAAATACCCATAGTGCGATTATGTTGCCATTAGTGCAAGGCCATTTTATAAAACTGTAAGAGTAGTTGCCTTCAGTTATTTTGTAGGTGCTAAGGACTCCTATGTTATTCATGCATAGTAGTTTAGACCCACTTTCCACCCTTGAGGTGTTAGCTCAGTCCAGGCAGCACCCTGCCCCGGGACTGGGGCTTCAGCCCCTCGACTCCCAGTCTTATGGGTGGGCCACATTATCTCCCAGCATGGCAATTTCCTACAGTATTCTTTACACTTTTTCCAGTTCTCCCGTCCCGTTAATGACACACTAGCAAAACTCTTCTCAGCACTTTTGCCCACACCAGACTATGGCACTTCTGACCTGTTTTAAAGCTGGCCAGAGTGCAGGGGATGTACCACACTTATTGATCAGTTGGTTCTAATCCTCCCCCCATCCCGTTATCAAGTGCTTCATGTATCTAGGATAAGGGTGAACTTCCCAGTTATAAACACCCTTTCCTTTGATAGGGGTGTGTGTTTCCCTTAAGCAATAAACACATCAAACCCCTTTCGTATCTCAGGGGATTCTCTCACTCGCACATCAGTTTTATGTCCTAGAACTTCTTTATTCATTTTCAAACACCTGGTTTTATTCACTCATTTCTTCAATCAAACTGTCTTCTTCAACAGAGATCCACTCCTGAGTCACTGCAAACAGGCTCACTGACTCCTAGTTCCATTAAGTATTCATCTTTTAATGGCTTCTCACTGCTCTCTTACCATGGGGACAAACAGCCAATTGGGACAGATTCAAAATCTCTACCATCCCCCAGCCTTTCCCTCCCTGCTAACCTTGGCTTAAGAACATTAACTTTCCCAATCTGGTTCTCTCTGAAAGCAGAATTCCTTGAGCATTCGTGCCGTTCTCTGTAGCCCTGATCCATTGGCATTCTGGGCTGTCTGCTGATCACTACATTTGGCTCTAATTTATCTCTAGCCCATTCTCTTCCTGCTTTATAACCCTAAGCAACCACCGGTTGTACAGTATGCAACTCTGCTCCCCTAGCTACACCTCCTTGGTTAACCCCTTTTGTGTCCTATTTTATTCTCTGTGGCTTGCAGAGGCTCTGTTCAGGGTTTCTACAAAAGGAATAATAGGAAGGTGTGCTAGACTGTTTAGTCCTAGTAGAAAGTTGTGTCAGAGGAGAAGCTTCCGCCTAGAAAATGACACAGTGGTTGTTACCCGCGGCTAGCCGCGGGTAACCCGCCAAAACAGTGACCAAAAAAAAGGTCACCGTGAGTTTGGGGACAAGGCAATTCACCGCCCCGTGGAGCGGTGAATGGTTAGCACGCGCGGTGAACGAGCGTTCAATCTGGCAGCCCCCTCTCTACCGCTGGCCGGCTGGCCATGCATCTCCCTCGCTCCTTTTCCCTTACCTTCTCTTGTTGAAACTTCCTGTTTCCGGTTGCATCAGAGGAGACTTTTCTAGCAGGCAACCCGACGCGACTTTAAGGCTCCGGCTGTAATAGAGCGCATAGCCTTATAGAAATTGCCAGTTTCAACAAGAGAAGGTAAGGGAAAGGGAGGGAGGGAGGGAAATGCACAGCTGGCCGGCAGGAGGGAGCTGCTGGACCGCATGAAGGGTGCTGGGGGTGGGGGGATGGAGAGGAGAAGACGCTGAAGATGGGGACAGGGAGGTGAAAGGGACAGCGGGGACGGCAGAGACAGGGACGGGGCAGTGAAGGGGATGGCGGGGACAAGGCAGTGAAGAGGATGGTGGTCAGGGGACAGGGCAGTGACGGGGACAGAATTTTTCCCCGTGTCATTCTCTACTTCTGCCCACACACACATGACAGAAGGCAGGCAAGCTTTGCTGGCTTCAGTAAGTTTTATATGAAAGTGCCATGAAGGTAAGGGGGAGGGAGGGAGATAGATTTGGCTGGAGGGAGGGAGGGGGCTGTGCGCGATCGGTGACTGCGCGCCTTCCCTTCCTTAACTGCAGGGACAAGGCCATTCACTGCTCCATGGGGCAGAGGATGGCTTTGTCCCCGTGCCCACAGTGAGCACTTCCCCCCCCCCCACCGTTTTGGCGGGTTACCTGTGGCTAGCTGCAGGTAACTGCCACCATGTCATTCTCTATTCCTGACCTCTAGGTCGTGCCTGGGAGCCTCTGAGCATGCGAGAACATATTTGACATCATCTGTTCATGCTCAGAGGCCCTCCACACACAACCAGAGCTTTCCAAAACCCCAGCAACTGCTGGGTTTTGGAAAGTCCATCTAGGCACCCGTTCAATCCTCTAAAAAGAGGATGTGTCTGGTAACCCCATCCCTAACCTTAGGACTTGGGGCAGTTTTAACCCTGGCTGAGTCCACTGGAGGATTTCTACTCATGACAGGAGGTTGTCTGTCACAATATTTATTTCTTACATGATTGATTTATATCAGTTCCTCTATGATGATGCCTCTCCTAATTTGTGTTAGATTATTAACATATATCACCCTTCTACTTTACTCTTTTTCTCTTTACATGTTATGGTTATTGCTCTGTTTTTATGGCCTTCTTTATTTCTTAGCACTGTTAAATGTTTGATACTGTTGTTTTATATTATCAATTAATTGATTTATTATGCATTGTTCCTTTTCTATGAGATGTTCTGTTTTGCGATGGTGCTTTTGCCCTTTTCTTTGTCTAATCTATCATTTGAAACATTTTGTTTTTGTTTCAGAATAAATTTTGTAACTGTTTCATTGTTGATTGCTGTTATGATGTAAGTTATCAAAAGAAAATAATAAAGTTATTTGATTAAAAAAAAACAAAGCTTGTGTCTTTGTGGTTATAAGAAACAAATACATTTTAGAAATGTTTTGGCAGTGTGCCAAGAAGAGAGGAAAGGCATTGAAGATTACCTTGAAGTGGTAGTGGTGGTTGGTGGTTTCAGAAAACTGGAAGAATGTTTGTATTATCCATAGAAATAGGAAGATGGGGAGATTAGCTTGGAAGGAAAATAAGCTATGACATGGCCATGGTATGTTTTAAGTTGCGACTGGACAAACAAAACAAAAGAAACTTTAGATGAGCATACAAAATGCAGGCTATGTTTATTATATCAATTGTTAATTACAGTTAATGTTACCACCTTTTTACAAACCAAGGGACCCGACACGGTCCGTGTTTCGGTTAACACGGCTTCATCAGGGGTCCCTAGTTGACAAGGTATCAAATTAAACCGCAAACAAATATAAATATAAGCCTGTGTAGTTCGAAGGTAATCGCTTATGTTTGTTTTTGTTTGCAGTTTAAATTGATACCTTGTCAACTAGGGACCCCTGATGAAGCCATGTTAACCGAAACATGGACTGTATCGGGTCCCTTGGTTTGTAAAAAGGTGGTAACATTAACCGTAATTAACAATTGATATAATAAACATAGCCTGCATCTTGTATGCTCGTCTAAAGTTTCTTTTGTTTTTGTTTGTGCTGGCTGTTCCTCACGGCAGCTTATGTTGGATTGTCTTTTTGTTTTTAAGTTGCGACTGGAACATTCAGGCATATATGTACAACTTAGCTCTCTGTAGCACCAGATCAACTGTTAGTCTGAGCATGTTTCTTTTCCACCAATTTGGACAAAGTTTTTTTTCATTGTGACTTCAGTATTTTGATCTTTTATACTGAACTACAAGACGTTCAGACCCCCGATGCCAGGTGGAGATGCCAAAACCTCGCTCGTGTCGGGTCCAACCTTAAAGTAAGATTACCCGGAACTTGAACGTCCTTTTATGCTTTTCTTGTGTACCATAAAATATAGAGAATACGAGCCAGATTGGTGCGAGATTTATGAAAGTGGAGGTGTAGCATATTTCACTAGTTTGAAAACAAAAGGTCAGGGAAAGTGGCACAATAGTTGGGGAAGTAATAGTCTGGTGAAGATTTTTTGAGGACTGATATGATCACAGCATGTTTGGAGGCAGTAGAAGGTGATTGATAGAGTGAGAAGTGATAATGGAGAGGTTGACTGTAGAACTGAAGAGGTTATAGATATGAATTATTGGATTTGGATTTAATTGCTTATAGCAGTGTCTCTCAAACTTTTTTTTAGCTCTGACACACTAGAGCAAATGTTTTTTCATGGCACATTATAACTGAAATTATAAAATTGCAAATCAAGAAAAAATTAAAATTGGGAGTTATTTAAATTTCTTTAAGCTATGTATGGGTAATTGTAACAATGGTGAAACTAAAGTAGATAGAACTGCTAATCAATGCGATGGATGTGCTTGTTTTTGAGTGCAAATTAATTCAAAACATGGCTCGGTAGTCGAAAGCAAACACATTTCATCATCCAACATCTGCAGTTGTTCTCTTTTTTTCGATTTAATTTCTGTCAGAACCGAAAATCCAAGTTTGCAAAGATAAGATGGTCCAAACAGTAACAAAGCCTTGATTGCTTTGTTGCTAAAGTTAGGATAACTACTGCATAAAAAATATAAAAATAAGACTAAAATTACTTGCCATTAGTTTTAAAGGACCTGGGCGGTTGTATCCTTACACACAGAGACGCTCATAACTTCGACAGACTCTTGCATACGCGATGTACATGCCATTTATTCTAGTGTATACTTATGAAGGGAGATTTTAAAAATAAAGTAAAACTCTGGAATCTCGTGGCACACCTGGAATCTCTTCAGGGCCACCACTGTGCCTTGGCATACAGTTTGAGAGACACTGGCTTATAGATTTAAGCTTATCAAGCTTAATATCTTTAGGTAGGCCCAGCATAGCACTTTACAATCTTTCCAAACCTTTACCCAAAGTGATTTATAATTCAGATAAAGTAGGTAGGTCCCTGCACCAGAGACCTTATAGTCCAAGTTGGTATCTGGGACAGTAGAGGGTAAAGGCACTTGCCCAAAGTCATAAGAAACATCAGTGACAGAACAAGGGTCTGAACCTTGGCTTCCTTTGTCTCTTTAGAGCTTTAACCATTAGTTTGCTCCTTCACTGTATGGGATTGAAGGAACACATTAGATTTGTAAGGAGAACATTGGCAGTTTCATCTGTTTGATGTCAGAAAAAAAAAAAAAGAAAGTCTAGCAAGCGCTAAGAGAAAGGGATGAAGAAAGGTTGTCATGGAAGACATCAGTTATTATGGACAAAGCTATTAGACTAATTTTTGGATTGAAAAAGGAGATAGGATTACACCATGCATGTTGAAATTGCATTGGCTTCCTGGGTAAAGCTAGGATTAGGTTTAAATTTTTTTTGTATGGTGTTCACAATTTGTCAAGGGGCTGTACCTGTTTATATGCCTCCATTGTTATGTTATTCAGATAATAGATTACATGGATTAAGACAGTATTCCCTCTTTCTCTTCCCCAAAGTTAGAGGTATAAAATATACTAGAGCAGGGGTACCCAATAGGTCGATCACCAAGGCAAAGTGAGTCGATCGCGGAGCCCATCCCAGGCTCCGTGATAGATTCCACTTTGCCTTGGAGATCTACCGGGCCGATCAGCCTTCCTCTCCCCGACGTCAATTCTGCCGTTGGAGAGGAAGTTCGGGCCAGCAAATCGCTGCCTGGCTGGGCCGGAACTTCCTCTCCGATGGCAGAATTGACGACGGGGAGAGGAATGCTGGTCGGCCCGACGAAGTGAAGTAGGGAGAGCTTGGGGCGGTGGTGGCTTTAGGGCCTGTTACCCGATGGCGGCGACTTGGGGGCCTGTTTGCTGATGATGGCAGCAGTGGCTTGGTGGAGGGCAGGGAGAAAGAAAGAAAGAAAGGGAGCAGGCAGGGAGACAGAAGGAAAGAAGGGAAACAGAAAAAAAGAAAGGGGGCATGAAGAGAGAAAAAAAGAATGGGGGGCAGGGAGAGAGGAAGAAAAAGTTGGGGGAGGAAATGAGGTCTGGAGGAGAGGAAGCATACAGGCTGAAAGAAGGGAAGAAAGATTGGATGCACAGTCAGAAGAAGAAAGTGCAACCAGAGATTCATGACATCACCAGACAACAAGGTAGAAAAAATGATTTTATTTTCAATTTAGTGATCAAAATGTGTCTGAATTTATATCTGCTATCTATATTTTGCACTATGGCCCCCCTTTTTACTAAACCACAATAGCGGTTTTTAGCTCAGGGAACCTATGAGCGTCGAGAGCAGCGCTGGGCATTCAGCACAGCTCCCTGCGCTAAAAACTGCTATTGTGGCTTAGTAAAAAGAGAGGGGGGTATATTTGTCTATTTTTGTATGGTTGTTACTAAGGTGACAGTGCATAGAGTCATCTGCCTTGAACTCTTTGAAAAAACCCTGGAATAGGAATGGTAATTAACATTTTCTCAGCATACAGTGTGCTTTGTGTTTTTTTTTGTTAAATTTTATTGTTGGTAGATCATTTTGACTTGATCATTTTAAAAGTAGCTCGCAAGCCCAAAAAGTGTAGGCACCCCTGTACTAGAGTGTTCACTTCTACATAGGCTTTTCAAGCTGCTAAACTTTGGAGAACTTCACCAGATCAGACTAGCTTAAGAGTTTTAAAAAGGCCTTGAAGACTCATCTGTTTAAAGAATATGTGCTGAAAAGGTCTTATTTCTATTTTTAATTTACAGAATATTGTTTTACATTTACTGTATGTAAACCACTGTGATCTTTCTGAGAGGTATTGGCGGTATACAAATAAAAATTGTATTGTATTGTATAGATTCTGTAAATGGCGTCCAGATTTAAGTGCTAAACAAAATAAAAGCTGTGCGCTATTCTGTAAAAAGTGCTCCGAGTTGGGTTCCATTTATAGAATAGTGCTTAGCACCAAGATCCGCACCCAATTTTGGGCAGAAGGATTTACACCAGCTGATATCTGGTGTAAATCCTCATGCCTAAATTAGGTGCGGATCTGCCATATTCTGTAACGCTGCATGTAAATTCTAAGAACACCCCTGACCCTTCCTCACCCCTTTCATTGCCACACTCCTCTTTTGGGTCCATACATAAGAATTTATATGCACATCTTTATGGAATACCGACTAGCAAGATACGTGTATAAATTCAAATTATTGCCAATTAACTGCTCATTTGTCAATTAAGTTCTGCGTGCAGTTATGGAATGTGCCCTATATAGAATCTTGGGTGACAGGGCAAATGTGAAGGAAGGGGGCAGTCTGAAAAGACAGCTGAGTACAGCAAAGAAATGGTAGGGATTTGGAAGCACAGAAATTTGAAATAGGAAATAAGAATTGCCATGCTGAGTGAGACCAAAGGCCCATCCCATCCAGTATCCTGTTTCCAAGAGCGGCCAAGTCAAGTCACAAGTGCCTGGCAGAATACCAAGAAGTAGTATTGTGTATGGGCTGATTAAATGGGCATAATCTTAAGGAAGAAGCAGCAGAAACTGAAGTACTGCCTAGCAAAGTGTGTGGGAGAAAAGATTTAACATCTCAAGACTGAAAGAAGCAACTGAAACAGTTTTTTTTAGAAGCAAGTCAGGTCTTGGAGCAAGAAGATGAAATGAATAAGAGGTAATGAATGTAGGCAAACCTTTTTGAAACTAAGTGCAAATTCCATAGGAAAGAGGGAGTAAGGGGTAGATAGGGATAAGGTTGGAGCAGTAATGGGTTGATTTGTCTGACTGACTACATTATGACTTACCATTCCCATTTCTGGTCCTTTAAAAGTATCTCCAGCTGAATGGAGGTGTAATAGTAGTGACGAGGAAGAGGGGTTTTGTGGGAATGGTGATGACTGGATGAAAAAGAGAAACTGTTGAAACTTGTGAGTAGTGGACAAGGCAAAAGAGAAGATATTGGACAAAGAAAATGGAGATTGTAATGAAGGGAGCATTAGGTTCAGTGTTTTGAATAACGAAACGGGGAGTAAGAATATGGAGTGGGAATATGAGAGATTAAAAAAGGGGGAGACATAGGAAGCAAACTGACGAGGTGGTGCAGACCTAAGAAAACTGGAATCCTGTTGACAGGTTCATTTGCCATACTGACTCATTGGTCAAAGGAGAGCAAAATGGCCTGAGGAAGCCCTGATGAGTCATGAAGGGGAGAGTGTAGCGCAGTGGTTAAAGCTACAGCCTCAGAACCCTGTGGTTGTGGGTTCAAACTCATGCTACTCCTTCTGACCCTGGGCAAGTCACCCAATCCCCCCCATTGCCCCAGGTACATTAAATAGATTGTGAGCCTTCCAGGACAGACAGGGAAAAATGCTTGAGTAACTGAATAAATTCAAGTAAACCATTCTGAGCTAACAGTATAGAAAATTGAAAAAATAAATAAAATAACTGCAGTAAGTTGGAGTAATATGTAGCTATAACCAACCCAACTGTACATTGTTCCTTGATAAAGACAAGATCTCCATTTTGGACTTCCTGGACCTTTGATTCACAGGTGTATATATTTCTGGCCTTTCCTTCACTCCTATACAACTAAGCATACTATCATATTTCTTGTAGGCTTATATATATATTAGTTTTTTAGCCTGTTACATTAACGGGTGCTAGAATAGATGTGTAGACTTGGTCATTTTTTTCTTTCTTTCTCTCTGCCCCCTGTCTGTTTTCCTTTCTCCCTTACTTTTACCTCCCCCATGTCCAGCAGCACCCCTTCCTTGCTCCCCCTGTCCAGCAGTAGCCCTTCTCTGTTCATTTTACCTCCCCCCTTGTCCAGTAGTACTCTTTCTCTCTTACCTGCTCACTGTCCAGCATCTGCTAGGCCGGGCAGCCTCAGGGCTTTTGCTAGGCCGGCTCGCTTCGCATTATTGATGTGGGCCGGCCTGGCAAATGCCCCACGGCTGCTGCCACTGCTGGTCCACAAGAAATATGACAGTATGCTTAGTTGTATAGGAGTGAAGGAAAGGCCAGAAGTGAAGTAGAGACTGCAGTATTTTTAACATGAAAACAAAATTAGCAGATTAGATGGGTCATATAATCTGTGTCCTCCTATCTTGTGTCTATTACAGGCAACTTTCCATTCTTCTATGTATGGAGATGAACTGAAAAATCATGGTCTAGGATAGTGATCAGAAACCCACTTATATTTTTAGGATTTTTCTTTAGATGAGCTTCATCAGAATCTGACTGTAGAATCTGACAGAATGCCTACAAAATGGGAAAAATGGCAAAAGTCCTCTATATGATAAGGGATTATTTTTCCTCAGATTTTTTTTTTTTTCCAAGTATTGTATTGTGATTTAATAAAACCCCCATTCATGGAACTTTGACAAGATTGACAACCATAGGGTCCTGGTTTGATTTGGAATTGTGTATGTAACCTCCAGTCTCTTCTCTCCAAAGATCTGCTGGAGACACAGCCCCTGCAGGAGATAGATGAAGACCTGACCGCGGAGGCAGATAATATCCAAGTGATTTCTGAGGAAGAACGAGAGGAGCTAAAGGTTGAACTAGATAAGGTATGGCCCTGTGGCAGTGTTGGCCTGTGCCAAATGTCCCACTCTTTTGGACATCTGTCTGACACAATAGTGTGGAACTGGAAAAATTCCACCTTAGAAATATACTTATTAATGTATCTCTAGTATTAAGCTAGGATTCTTCTGGAACTAGTAAGATCATTAAGTGCATGTACTATGTATGACCTCTTTGCTGAATCTGCATGTCATTGCCCTTCTGGAAAGAAAAACATAATAAGTCACTTGTATCTTGGGGTAGTGACCAGTTTATAACCCTAATAAACACTAGGCTTCCAGATGGTCAAAAGGGTGAAGGAGAGTATCATGGAAGAGTAAACTAACCTATGTACTTGTAATAATGAATCTATTTTTTATGTATTCATGTGATCCCTTTGTGTTTTAAGATGCCAAATTATCTATAAGAGGAGGAGCTGGCTTTTGTCCAGAGTTTAGAACATACTACTGTGTTAACCTGAAAATAAGACCTACCCCGAAAATAAGCCCTAGCATGATTTTCGGGGTAGGTCTTAATATAAACCCTACCCCCCAAAATAAGCCCTAGTCGCCAGCAGCAGCGTTTCCCCACACAATCCCCCCCCCCAACCCTTCCATCTCTCCCGCCAACCACGAGATCGAAATGCTGTACTTTGTAACAAATGGCAGCATCGCAGCAATCTAGACAGGCTGCTTTGTGGCCTTCTCCTTACCAGGCGTTCCTCTGCCACATTACTGATGATGTCATCAGCAATGTGGCACACGCGCCTGGGTAGGAGAAGGCCGTGAAGCAGCCTGTCTAGATTGCTGCGATGCTACCGTTTGTTACAAGGTACAGTATTTTGGTTGACGGGAGAGATGGAAGGGTCGGCGGGGGGGGGGGGGGGAGAGGTATACAAGCTGCAAGGGTTCTGCTGCACAGGGTAAGAGGGGAGGAAAGATGCTGCACATGTGGGGGGAGAAAGGAAATAGGAAGAATTGTGGTGGAGGAGAGGAAGGGAGAGATGATCATTGTACAGAGAAAAAGAAGACCTACCCCAAAAATAAGACTTAGTGTCTTTTTTGGGCCCAAAATTAATATGACAGTGTCTTATTTTTGGGGAAACACGATGTCTGCCTTTAAGACTTATGTGTTCTCATATATTGATATATTACTAAACAATTGTTAAACTGAGCAGAAGCTACTGTTTATTTCCACGATAGCAGAAGAAAAAAGTACAAGTTGTGCTGCAATTGTTTGTCATTCAGCAAAATTATCTCATAAACCAGAATAATGAAAGGTGATTTGCAGAACCACACAGGGCAAGAACTCTGTGCTGGTAAAATGCTCGAGTCTTTCTTGTGTTATGTAGAAGAATCACTTTTCTTCCCATGCATTCCCAGTGATAGCATGTGATCACTGGTATATTATTATAAAACGGTCCATTTGTTAAATGTGAGTTGATGGTTTATGAGTTAAGTCTGAAATGAGAATAAAATATGCTTATAAGACTTCTGCTTTAGGGGGCCAGCTCTGTGCTTTTCTGTCTTGTCTGTTGTGGTTTTTTTTTTGTATTCTTTTGCAACTTCACTTTCATATGCAGCATTGTGTAATGTATGACAGCGGTGTTTTATAAATGATTCTAACCCTTTATGTTTATTCATCAGAAATTGCCCCTTTTGCAGAGACAGGGACTTGTTCATAAGAACATAAGCATCGCCTCTGCCGAGTCAGACCATAGGTCCATCGTGCCCAGCAGTCCGCACCCGCGGCGGCCCCCCAGGTCCATGACCTGTAGTGTTCTTTCACTTAAGACATTTTATCCTTTATAGTACCCCTCTAGCTATACCCCTCAATCCCCTTTTCCTTTAGGAACATGTCCAACCCCTTTTTGAAACCCAAAATCGTACTCTGCTCTACCACCTCCCCCGGAAGCGCATTCCAGGTATCCACCACCCGCTGGCTGAAGAAGAATGCTTCATCTAAACCCATTGCTCCTATCCTGTTCCACATTATCTTCTGACAAACAGTAAGAACAAACTGGAAAAAGCTTTATTTCTTCAAAGAAAAGACATAGAGATAGTAAAGAGGATTATAGGCTTAGGAGTAGGGTTACCAGATTTTCCACTTGGAAAATCCGGACCCCTAGACCTGCCCCCCAGGCCTGCCCAAATCCACCCAGCCCCGCCCCGTTATGCCCCAGCCCTGCCCCCCACTGCCTGCCTGAGAGTGATTTGTTCCAAGCTTTTCAAAATCCGGACAAAGTGCTGGGTTTTGGAAAAGCCGTCTGGACCCCTGGACATGTCCTCAAAAGGAGGATATGTTCGGAGAAATCTGGACACCTGGTAACCCTACTTGGGGGTATGTGTATTCCCATTTTATAGCGTTTGGTTGAGGATGGGATGGAGAGTTCTTTGACAGCTGGAATGATTTAGATGGGCTGGAATGAGCTTTGATGGAGAATTCAGTAGATGGAACCTAAGCACAGTACTGGGCAGAGCTTTGGGTTCTGGCCCAGAAATAGCTAAGAAGGAAAATTTAAATTAGTAATTTAAAAAAGAGGGTAAGCTTGGGCAGACTGGATGGACCATTCGGGTCTTTATCTGCCATCATCTACTATGTTACTATGTATAAGAGGCTTGGGGAGGCTAAGGGCCTGATTCTCTTTAGAATGCCGATCTCAGTGGATGCTTAAAAGCGACCACTGATTGCATGTCAAGTCACGCATTGGAATTCTAAAGAAAATTGTGTCTGCATCGCTGAACAGATGCCTTAAATGTAGGCATCCTTCCCCCCATCTTTTTTTTTTTTTTTTTTAAATGTGTGTCACGATTGACTGAAAGACAACAGTAGGACGCCTACCATCGCCTGCCATCAGGACACACGTTTGCAAAATCTTTTTTTGAGATAAGGAGATCAGAACTGAATGCAATACTCAAGGTGAGGTTGCACATTGAGTGATACAGAGACATTATAACATTCTTAGTCTTGTTTACCATCCCTTTTCTAATAATTCCTAGCATCTTGTTTGCTTTTATGGCCGCCGCCACCCATTGGGTAGAAGGTTTCAATGTATTGCCCATGATGACACCCAGTTCTTTTTCTTGAGTGCTGACCCTCAAGGTGGACCCTAACTTCCAGTAACTATGATTTGGATTATTCTTCCAAATGTACATCACTTTGCATTTGTTCACATTAAATTTCCTCTGCCATTTGCCAGTCTTCTAATTTCCTAAGATCTTCCTGCAGTTTTTCACAGTCTGCATGCATTTTAACAACTTTGAACAGTTTAGTATCATCTGCAGATTTAATCACCTCACTTGTAGTTCAAATTTCCAGATCATTTATAAATAAGTTAAATAGCACCAGTCCCAGTACAGATCCCTGCGGCACACCACTATTTACCCTCCTCCATTAGAAAAAAATGGCCATTTAACCTTACCCTTTGTTTTCTGTCTGATAACCAATTCTTCCCCCCCCAAAAAAAAAAAAAATAAATAAAATCTTAGTTTAAAAACTGCTGTATTTCCTTTTTATGCAATTCACCTTCAACAAACACTTCCAGTATACTAAACTATTAGTGACCATTCACGATCATGTTAAGTTTTATAGTCAGGTAATTTTGATCCTCAGAGGGTTAAACCATCCCATAGGTTCATGTGAAACATCACAGAACCCGATCTTCATAGGATCAACTTGACTTTTTTCCTTTTTAATTAATTATTTCTTTTATACTTTTTTACTTTTTCTTTTTATGTAATGAACTACGTAGAAGCCAGTATTATGGGAGCGCCTCTAACATTAGTGCTAGCAACCTGGTTTGCATATTACCATCAGTAATAGAGGTACTGGGAGGAAGGGGAGAGACAGCTGGCACCTGTGAGCACTTGAAGTCTTTTTTCCTTGAGCTACAAATGTAATTTAAATTATAAGATCAGTAAGTAAGCACAATCATTCGGATTTCCATACATAGATGAGTTGATATTGTCTCTTTTGACATAGACTAGCAGGATTTTTACAGCTGTACCAGAGCTACACAGTGAGGGATTCTTTTCTTGCTGCTATAAAAAAATGCCCCCACCCACAAGGATTTCAATTTGCACTCCTCTACCTAGCCCTGCCTTATACTTTACTAAGCCCCAACCACTTTATCTTCCCCAAACAGCCGAGGCACTGTCTGCCTATGTTTATAGTGATAGTGTATGTATATATTTTATAATTTCCTTGTTGGCATTAAGGGCTGAATTCAGTGAATGGCACTGAAAAACAGGTCCTGGGAAAAATTCACGCTAGTCGCTGTTTTATAAAGAGCACTTAGTCCATATTTTGGCACCCAGCTTTGGACATGAAAATTTCCCCCAACTGAAACCTGGTGTAAATCCTGGCATGCAACTTGGGCGCGTAGCCCCCCCCCCAAAAAAAAATTCTATAATTATGTGCATAATTCTTTGGAATGTCCTGACCTGAACCCTTTCTTGGTGCATGCACGAATATTTTGGGAACGGATCTTTACAGAATCACACACAGCCACATCTGCAGGTGAATCCAAATTAGGGCCAATCATTGTGAAGAATTGATTGTTAATGGCTTATTAACTAATTAATTTGCACACGGATCTCAGGACTGTGCACAAAATTGGGCATCCTTTATACAATCCAGAGGTAAATGTCAGCTACCTGCTCATTTGGATCTGGCTTAGAAACATAGAAATATGATGACAGATAAAGGCCAAATGGCCCATCTAGTCTGCCCATCCACAGTAACCATTATCTCTTTCTCTCTCTGAGAGATCCCACATGGATAAGAGTGCAGCTGTGCTTACCTCTGTGGTATTTAACACCACCACAAAATTGAAGGCAAGAGCGAGTTATTACACTTGGCTCATTTAGAATATTGTGTACAATTCAGAGAACGCACCTTCAAAAAGATAAAAACAGGATGGAATCGGTCCAGAGGAAGGCTACTAAAATGGTCAGTGATCTTCATCATAAGGCGTATGGGATATATATATACTTTGGGGGAGTGTGTGGCGCAGTGGTTAAAAGCTACAGCCTCAGCACATTGGGGTTGTGGGTTCAAACCCATGTTGCTCCTTGTGATCCTGGGCAAGTCACTTAATTCCCCCATTGCTCCAGGTAAATTAGATAGATTGTCAGCCCACTAGGACAGACGGGGAAAATGCTTGAGTATCTGAATAAATTCATGTAAAGCGCTCTGAGCTCCCTTGGGAGAATGGTATAGAAAATTGAATAAAAAAATAAAAATAAATACTTTGAAGGAAAGGCGGGAGAAGATATGATAGAAACATTTACTACAACTATTAATTATTTCTATAGCGCTACCAGACGCACGCAGCGCTGCACAGAGTCACAAAGAAGAAGAAAACAGTCTCTGCTCGAAAGAGCTTACAATGTAAACATCCAAGACAGACAAACAGGTTGTCATGGATACAGTTAAGGGGAATAGATAATCAGCAGGCTGGATTGGAGGCCAGAGGAGTAGGATTAAGGATTGAAGGCTATATCAAAAAGGTGGGGTTTCAGTCTGCTTTTAAACAAGCACCGACACATACACTAAAAATGGGTTGGGAAAGGTAGGAGGCAAACCAGGAGAGGACAGATTCACAAAATCCAAATGAGAAGAGCGTATCGAGGAGTAAGCTGTGATTAACAGTACTGAAGGCAGCAGACAGGTCAATAAGGATGAGGATAGAGTAAAGGCCCTTAGATCTGGCCATGAATAAATGCCCATGAGGCAAGTCTTTCATTTGAAAGGAAGCTCCGGACTGATAGAACATAAGATGAAGTTCAAAGGTGATAGGCTCAAGAGGAATCTAAGAAAATATGTTTTTACAGAGAGGGTGGTAGATGCATGGAATAGTCTCCTGTTAGAAGTGGTGGAGACAAATACTGTGTCTAAATTCAAGAAAGTGTGAGACAGGCACGTAGGATCACTTAGGGAGAGGAAGAGATTGTGGATGGGCAGACTGGATGGGCCATTTAGCCTTTATCGGCCATCATGTTTCTACATTTCTAAAGAAAAATGTACAAGGTGCAGGAATTTATTCAATAAAAGTCCATTAAAACGTATATAAACAGTATAAATAAAATAAATGTATCCAAGTAATTGGTCTTTGTTCTCATTTGTACCGGATCCGACACGGTCCGTGTTTCGAAAAACACTTCTTCCTCAGGGATCCTACGGGATAAAGGGGATATATGCTGTGACAGTGATGTGGAAACATAAAAACATAAAGCCATAAAGTCAATGGTGCGTACGGAGAATACATGAAGGGTGGAAATATGGAGTGACAGTACAAGTGTCTAAAAGGAGTGATATGGTGTCTTAAATCTCTCCACTGTAGTTCCTCTCTCATCTTTCTTCCTGTAAACCATGCCGAGCTCCGCATTCGTGGAGATGGTGCGGTATATAAACCCAAGGTTTAGTTTAGTTTAGGGCAAAAGGCAATCCTGTTGAAATAAAAATGTTGCAAAGAGTCATACAAAATAAAAAAAATTTTGCAAGTATAGATAATGAGGTGATGGAGTGCTTTGTACAATCATTCTGTGGTACTAAGATATGTGGGAGATCTGTGAAAATAAAAATGAGCAGTAATGATAAACATACCAAGATGATCAGTACATGAATATCAAAAAACAAATAGGATAGAACAAGCAAAAAAATCTACAAGTGGAAAATAAACAAATGAATGAATGAGTAAAGGAATGAATGAATTAGACCAATACATAAATAAAATCAAACCATGAGAGAAACATGGTTGTGTGAACCACCAGTTTCTGTAGCTTTGATGGAATCTAACCCAAAAAATATACTAATGACGTAGAGAAAACCAAATAATGGATAAAATACTGAAAAAAATGCCGACTTGCCTCCCATGTTATAAAAAATAACCAGTGTTGGTGCTTTAAAAAAACAAACACACCGTGGGGACAATCGGAATACTAAAGGGCTTTGATAGTACCACCAATGTTCAGCTAGTGCGGGCTGAACTGTAAAAATAAAGGACAACCAGGCTGAAGAACTACTAAAAGTAAAATGCCATGGTTTTACATGACGAATTGAGCAAACAGCAAAGCGTAAAGTGTTGCATAATACCCCAAAAATATACAAGGTAGAAATCCGATATAAAGAAATTGTCGGGAAAGTGAGGGCTTACAAAAAATCTACAGACTCGCATAGGTGAGGGCAACAATATAAAGTAAACAGTGTGAAATACATCTGTGAAAATCAATGCATATGTTGTGAACCGAATATACTGAGATCTGACTTCAATTGTTAAATTCAATAGTGTGATGAAAGAAAATGAAATGTGGCTTACCAAACAAAACGGGCGTAAGACTCTCTTGTCACCGAGAAACACTCGGTGCTGGATGAAAGGACGCTGTGGGAAAAGGATAATAATATGCTGATGAACATGATGACGTAAAGCGTCAACTGTGAGAGGGAAATTCGAACTAGGCAGTCGTTATCTGGTAATAAGGAAATTAAGCAGTATACTGCCAGGGAAAAAAGGCAGCATGTCAGGTGAAGGGAAGAAAAGGAAAATGAGTATAGCAAGGACTTGGACAAAAAATAAACTGTAGGAACGGAGGCTAATAAAAACGTGGTGTTTGCGAGTTGAAATCGGTGAACTAAAAGTACGTAGCGGAAAAAATGAAAGGCATTGAGCATGTGGTGTTATTGAAAACTTAAAGACAAGTGTGGGAAGTATGAAAGCTATGTGTGACTGGATAAATTAAAATGTGATAAAGAGATATGTGGACCACAAAAATGGCTTGAAAACTGAGTACCTTCAGTCTGGTGTGTGGACTGTATAAGCCATATTGACCATGAGGACTGCTGAAAGTGTGTGAAAAATGTTAATATTGTGGAGGATATGAAAAGACATAACTGGTTAAAAATATATGTATATATGTTTCTTTATCAACACACTCAATCTTTATTGGAAATTATAAATATATAAATATAGATTCTCTGTTATAATAAATACCTTCTTCAAAAGAGAAAATCAAATTTTTCTAGAAGTATACTAAAACTATAAATATAAATATTCAATTAGTAGTGCTCAGTGAAAGCCATTCTGAACTTCAAGGCATGAAGAGCACGGGCCTCTACCAGTTCTGGCTTAAATCCATCATAGCACTCCTCCCTTCCTACCACTATAACCTTTAAAGACAAAAAGCTAGCTTTAAATATACGTAAATAGAGGAGTACTTATCTCTGCTGGTTTACTTTGTTGTCATGAAGCCCCGGCTTCTGCTTCAAGTCCAATCAAGTGCTCAGTGTTCCCCAATCACTCTCAAAAATTCCACACGAAAAACAAAAAACAAAATTTCAAAAAATATAAGAAAAAATCACAATCTGTCCAGTCCATGAGACAAAGTCCATATGATGTCCTGTTAATTATCCAAGTTCCCCAACTGCCTCGACACTGTATGTGCTCAAGGCCTTAGTTTCTGCTCTCTCAGAGATTCTCGAGATCTCTGAGAATCTCGGAGAGAGCAGGAACTAAGGCTTTGAGCATGCGCAGATGCTCAAGTCCCAGCAAAAAGAACGAGAGATCTTCCGGCACCGGCACCAGCATGTCCTGTGCGTTGGTGCCGGTGCCGGGTGCCAGATGGGGGGGTAAGTGATGCGTTCGGGTGGGTGATGGGTACGGAGAGGATGTCGGATCATGGCGGGGGGGGGGGTGATGCAAGCAGAGGGGGGATTCCGGATCACGGGGGGGATGGTGGATCACGCGGGTGGGGCCTTCGTGAGCGGGGAGGAGCAATGCCAGTTCTCAGGGGGGTAGAGCAGGGCCACTGGCCTCGGGGGGGGGGAGGGGGAACGAATCAAGTGAGTTTCCCTTACTTTCTATGAGAAAACTCGCTTTGATATACGAGTAATTTGGTTTACGAGCATGCTTCTGGAACAAATTATGCTTGTAAACCAAGGTACCACTGTACTTAAAAATTATCAAACTCACTGCTTATAAACTCTAAACATCCTCATACTGGATACGAGTCCTTCTCAAGACTTCATGGCGGCATTCCCGCTAGCAAATGCTCTCAATTCAACATTGACATGCCCAAACTGTTCTCTTCTAATCACATGACATCTGACATACTTCAAACCAATTGGGCAGTCTGAACTTAGCAACCCAAAGGCCATTCCACTGCTTTATTCAAACCTTTGGGGGTTACTGTGTCCCAGGAAAAAATAAATCTCTGTTCACAGTTAATCAACTGCCGGGAGACATTACCTCCATGAGTATTGTGAAATTGCTTTAAGACCACAAACTTCAAATCGGCTTCCTGATGATGCTTTGCAAGTCAGTATTCAACCAAAGGCGCTTCTTCTTTCAACTAAGGTGCTCAGCAATCCTCAACTTAATGGCTCAGTGAGTTTTCCCAATTTACATTAGATCATACGGGCATATAAGAGCATATAGCACTTGCATGGATATATAATCTGTATAGTCGTATAGCTCATAAGAACGATTGCTGTGAGGTATAGGCACCTTAGTAGTGATCAAAGCATGCTGGCAATATACACATTTACCACATTGGTGATGCTCCCGATTAACATCAGTCAGAGAACCTACAACTCTGGGACGCTTTATTAATTCCCCCAAATTCTGCCCCCGTTTATAAAATTTAAAATGTCTGACGGGCCAATTTTTAACACACCGGGTCAGAGTTTGACATGCCTGGCCTATAGGGAGAGGAGGAGATAGTGGATGCTACGGATGGGCAGATTGGATGGGCCATTTGGCCTGTACCTGCCATCATATTTCTATGTTCTCATTAATTTCTATGTTCTCATTAATTGGCTCCTCTTGTACTGTATATGTAGCTTCATAAAATCTGAAACTTGCTCATGTTTTTGCTGGCACTTATATGTGTAAAGCCCCATCTGACGCCACTATATATTTTTTCAGACTGTTTCTTTTTAACATATCTGTAGATGCTGTATTCATGTATTTCCAGATTTCCTTATACCTATAGTCCTGGATTCTCAAAAATTGCACCATTTTTTAGGCTCAATAAAACTCAAACTCAGTGAAAAAGGCCTTTGAAATGATGTTTTTAACTGAGCTTTTCGAGCCGCCTACCAGCGCCTAAAATATCGGCACCGGAATTGCACCTGTATAGGTGCTTTAGTCTGCCTAATGCCATTGTGGGCGCGGCAAACGCTGGAAGTGGCTTTGGGTGGCCTAAAGCACCTACAATGGC
This sequence comes from Geotrypetes seraphini, assembly GCF_902459505.1. Classification (NCBI taxonomy): domain Eukaryota; kingdom Metazoa; phylum Chordata; class Amphibia; order Gymnophiona; family Dermophiidae; genus Geotrypetes; species Geotrypetes seraphini. The sequence goes on along the minus strand of NC_047086.1, from coordinate 163,511,156 downwards.
GTGATTCGCATCATAGGTAGGTGCCGGAAATGTAGGCCAGGAAAATCCTGGCCTACATTTCCAGTGCCTACCTTTGCCGGAGCGCAATTCTGTACCTGTCGTCATCGCATGATTGACATGCAAAGCAGCCGCCGACAACGGCACCAGTTACAGAATCCATTGTGCAAATGGTTCTGGGGTCAATATACAAAGTGATTTAAGCAGTCAGAAGAGGCTTCTGCTTGCGTAAATTGCACTCAGTTAGCCAGTCACCAATTATTAGTGGTACTTAACCAGAAAGGAGGATTAGAATCAAACCAGTGTTGTACGTTCATAATTTATAACACTAGGATGCACATTGTTACCCCTTCAGAGAAGGTGTGAATGTATTCGTATGTATAAGTGCTGGTTCTGAGGGACTATTTTATAAAGGCATATAAGCTCCTATGTTGCCTGTGTATAATATGTGGTTCTGGGGAAGTATGTCATAAGTGCCCTCTAGAAAAAATTATGCCATTGCATGTAGATGCATAGCTGAAATGACAGCCTGTTTGTTTGTTCTTTATCAGTAGTTTCTCTTCCATTACTGCTTGGGCTCAGCATATTGTCCATGGCTGTGGTCTTTCATCTAAGCCAGGGGTGTGCAACTCCGGTCCTCAAGGGCCAGAATTCATGCATGAGATCTATTTGTATGTACTGCTTTCAATGCATATTCATTGGGGAAATCCTGAAAACCCGACTGGATTCCGGCCCTCGAGGACCGGAGTTGCCCACCCCTGATCTAAACTGTAAGCCTTTGGGGCAGGACCTTGCAACCCTTTAAAGCTTTCATACAGGTTTTGGTATTGTTTTTTTCTCACCTGGCACCGTTGTATCTCACCTATCAACCTTTCTCTCCCATTGCACTGCATAAAACTGGTGGAACATGGTGATTAATGAGCTATTCATTCTCCATTTCATTTCCTTCAGCTGGAGGATGAGATTGCCACTTTGCGCCAGGTGTTGGCAGCCAAGGAGAAGTATTTGATGGAGATTAAACAAAAGCTGGGGATGAACCGGATGAACGAACTGAAGCAGAACTTCAGCAAGAGCTGGCATGATGTGCAGACATATTCTGCGTGAGTACAGAGCTGCTGCTGAAGCCACTTCTTGGATTTTAATTTTTTTACAAAGCTTGTTAATTTAGCTCTAAGAAACAAGAAAACAAATAAAATTTAGGCCACCTATATTGGAATTAAAATTCACTATGGAGTAAATATTTAGCTGACGATGGTGAGTTGTTGTTTTTTTTTTTTTGGTGGTGGGGGGGTTTAGCTACCATTAGTGTTTTTCCTGGATATTCAATTCTGATCCATGGGCAAGTACCAGCATTGAACACCCGGGTTTATGTGGCTGACTATTTCTTTTGTGGTTAAATGTGATATTAAGCATTTAACTGCCTAAGCAACAATACATAAAGACAGGACTAACTTTCCAGTCCGGTTTGGCTGCATAAAGTAGGCAATTTAGTACTAACTTTGCCCCCCCAGACTAGGGTTACCATATTTGCCAATGGAAAAACCCGGACGTATAGCCCCACCCCATTCCATCCCCAGCCCTGCCTTGTTCCGCCCCATTATGCCCCCAGCCCCGCCCCCAAAAAGCATGTCTGTTTGTCCTGACTTCCAGGCCGCGTCTGAAGGGCCTCCAGTTTGCGTGGATGCATGTGAGGTCATCTGTGCATGCTTGATGAAGACCCGTCTAGACGCAGCTGATGTTCAGGGTTTTCCAAAACCCAGACAAACTGCCGGGTTTTGGAAAGGCCGTTCAAAAGAGGACATATCTGGGTTTTCCCGGACTTCTGGTAACCCAGAGTGCCCACAAAAGCTTTCAATTTAGCAGTTTATGGTGATATTCAGTGGCACTTAGATGCCCTTTATAGAATCAGTCCCTAATTCGTTTCTTAAGTGCCTAACTTAAGTGGCAAAATATCTTTAATAGGTTCAATAATTGGAAAGAAAAAAAATTTAATTGTGTGATAGGCTCCTATTCGATTATGTGAAAGATAGGTGCCTATCACATGGCGCTTAGTGGTGCTTAACGCCTAAGTGGGTGTTTTTATGGGCACCTGAAATGTAGGCCTTAAAACCCCTCGCCACTAGCCGTGATTCTGTAAACTGCGCTTAAGTGTGATTGACAAGTGACCGGCGCCTATTTTTAGACACTGTTTATAGAATCAGCCCTAACTTGGTTAAGTGCCACTGAATTATCAGTGGATAGCCCTACATACATGATTTAACCAGCCAGGAGCCATTTCTGGACGGATATATTGCTTTGAATATTAATTGCTATATGCCTTCTGGATGCAGGAGCTGCCCTATTGAATGCATGCCAATTTATTTTGGTGTTTTTCTTTTAGTGGATTAGAGCTCGATTAAGCTTTCGTGGGCTCAGAATGGGCCAATTTGATTGCTGGATTTTAGCTCCGAGTGGGCCGAAATGAGTATCTATTTGTCCTTAATCCCATATTTAAGTATAGCTGAATTAGGGATGTGCTTTCTCCGGTGTGTGCAGAAGCTCTGTGCAACCTTAGGAGGTTAATGTAGCAGATCAATCTAAACTATTTTTTAATAGTAATAGTGATTGTATTTTTTTAGTGCTGGTTGCAAGATTAAAAAAAAAAAAATATATATATATATATATATATATACATGGACATATACACTGCCCCCTCCCCGTTCGCGGTTTCAGTAATCGCAATTTCACATATTCGCAATTTTTGGGGGGAGGGGGAAAAAAGAAAAAAAAAAACCCATCCTTAAGTCTTCCCCCCCGGCATCCCGGCCTTACCTGGTGGTCTAGCGGGCTTTCAGGGCAGGAGCGATCTTCCTATGCTCCTGCCCCATGCAGATCGCCATTAGGAAATAGCTGTAGGGAGTTCCCATCGTAGTCTCGAGAGACTACGGGAACTTACAGCAGCCATTTTTTTGCAAAAATCATCTACTTGGACAGCTTGGCCACCAGGATGTCCAACCTTAGGATACTTATCTTTATTCCCCATTTTCGACCACAGAAGTGGGGAGGTGGGTTTAGGTGGGAAGATAAGCAGCTCCGTTTTAGTCATATTCAGCTTTAGATGGTGGTGAGACATCCAGATAGCAATGTCGGACAGCAGGCTGAGACTGGTCCTGGGGTTTCAGTGGAGATATCAGGTGCTGAGAGGCAGATCTGAGAGTCGTCAGCATAGAGGTGAAACTGGAATCCATGGGAGGAGATCAACACTTCAAGTGAGCATGTGTAAATTGAAAAAAGAGTGGTCCCAGGACAGAGCCTTCATGTACATCATTTGATAGTGGGATGGCTGTGGAGGAGGAACCACCATTGCATACACTGAAGGTGTGATGGGAGAGATAGGAAGAAATCCAGGAGCGAGCAGGACCCTGGAATTTCAGCAAGAACAGTGTATCAAGGAGTAGGCAGTGATCAACAGTATCAAAGGCGGCAGAAAGATCGAGAAGGATAAGGATAAAGTTGAGGCCTTTGAATCTGGCCAGGAAAAGGTCATTGGAAACTTTAGTAAGGGCACTTTCCATGGAATTCAGCAGGTGAAAGCTTGGGATGAGAGGAAGTCCAGGCAGCAGCAGTGAACAGCACGTTCAGATAACTTAGATAAGAAGGGAGGAGGGAGATGTGGCGATAGTTGGAGGGGTATGTGGGGTCCAGTGAGGGTTTTTTGAGGAGGGGTGTGACAATGGCATGTTCGAAAGCACCAGGGATGTTTGCGGTGGAGAGCAATAAGTTGAGGATGTGACAGATAGAAGGGATGACAATGGGTGAGTAGGTGAGTGGGAATCAGATCAGAGGAGTAGGTAGTGAGTTTGAAGGATGAGAGAAGATGTGCGGTTTCCTCCTCAGTGATTTTAGAGAAGGAGGAGAGGGTGGTAGGGGTTGAGGAAAGGTTACCAGAAGGGACAGGCAAAGGGAGGCAGCCTGCCTGAGAGCTCAAGGTGAATCTTCTGGATCTTATTGGAGAAGAACTCTGTCTTAGTTTGGGGAGAAATTGAAGGGGGGATAGGAGGTGAGGATGCTTTGAGTAGGGAGTTTAGAGTGGTAAAGAGACAGAAAGGGTTGGAGCTAAGAGAGGTAGTTAAGTGGATAAGTAATTCTTATCTGGCCAGCAAGAGGGCACACTGGAGTGATGTCAACATGAATTTGAAGTGCATGAAGTCTGCGTGTGTACAGAATTAAAGCCAGAGAGGTTCAGCAGAATGAGCCCAGGAACGCAGGTAGTGGATGTGGGGGAATCAGCAAGAATTGGGGTTCGGCATGCCTAACAGGGTGTGAAATTGGAGGAGCAAGGGTATCTAGAGCAGAGGAGAGAAAGATATTATAAGAGAGGATGGCTTCGTTGGCAGTCTTGTGTGATATAGCGGTAGAGAGAACTCCAGGATCCATAGCCTGAAAGTTCCTGAACATTAAAAAAATTTTTTTTTTTTTTTTTTAAATTTCTACACCGCTTAAAACCTAAGTGGTTTACAAAGAAAACATACATAATCATGTAAGCACCCATAATCAAGACAACATAATACATTGACTCATTACAATTATCTAACATCCTAAATCTAGTACAAAACTAGTAAAGCTTCAGTAAAATAAGGTAACAAAAACTGATCTCCAGTGAAATAGGCTATCAAAATCTAACCTAGTAAAAAGCTCTCACAAACAGATGTATTTTTAATTGCTTCTTAAAAGACATCTTGTTCATACATAGCCTCAAACATCCTGGCAAAGCATTCCATGGGATGGTGGGGACAGGGGGGTTGGGAAGGGTGATGAATTGTGAATGTTAACAGATGATGGTAAGAGAGGGAAAGGGTGGTATTGCAGAATTTTGTGGTTGAGCATTTGGAGGAAAGGATTAGCTCTAGGCAGCAGCCATTCCGGTGTGCTGGGGTGGTGGATTACAGCTGGAGATTGAATGAGGATGTTAGGGCAAGAAACCTAGAAGCAAAGGAGTTGGAGGGGTCGTCGACATGGATGTTGAAGTCAAGGGGGATGAGGGCTCGAGGAAGGAGAGCCAGGAGTTAAAGTTAGTGTGGAAGGAAGAGTGGGATGTACTAGGGGGGGTCGATAGATGACTGTAACTCGGAGAAATAGGGGAGTGAATAGACAGATGGAATGTGCTTCAAAGGAGGGAGAGTGTTGAGATTGTGCTAGGAGAAAGGGTTGAAATATGCAAGAGGGTGACCAACCAGTCAAGGTGTGTGGGAGAAAAGGTAGCCTCCATGACACAAGGTAGCCGCTGAAGTAGAGTCATCAGGGTAGATCCAGGTCTCTGTTAGTGCGAGCAGGTGGAGAGATCGAGAGATGAAGAAGTTGTGGATGTAGGCAAGCTTGTTGTGAATGGAGTGGGCATTCCATAGGGTACAAGAGAAGGGCAGGGAGGACGTGAGGAATAGAAATAATGTTGGTGATGTTGCAGGTTGGCCCATAAGAGTAAGATGGACCGTTAGAGTAGGGTGAGAGTTGGTTGGAAGTACCAGGATTACGGTCGATGTCCCCAGCAGAGAGCATGAGAAGGAGAATAAAGGTACGGGGGAGGGGAAGGGGCACCTGCAGCTGCGATGTGGGTGAGGTACACGTAGGGAGAGAGGGGATGATCAAATGAAAGTGTTGGATCTATAGAGTGGAGAAGAGAGTAGATAATAAAAGGGATGGAGAGGCAATGGGTTTTAAGAAAGAGTGGAGAGGTGTTAAGGTGTTCAGCGGCTTGAGGAGAGGGGAGAGATTGGGGAAGGCAAATATCAACAGGAGGGGAAGAAAAGGAGTCGAAACAGTGAAAGGAAATCAGAAACTTGGTTGTGGGCTAGTCTAGAGAGCAGAGGGATGCGCACAAAGGTAGTATATCTAGGGTTACATAGAGGAAACATGATGGTAGATAAAGGCCAAATGGCCCATCCAGTCGGCTCATCTGCACTAACCATTATCTCTTCCTCTCTCTAAGAGATCCCATGTGCCTATCCCACGCTTTCTTGAATTCAAACAGTCGCTGTCTCCACCATGTCTTCCAGGAGACTGTTCCATTCATCTACCACCCTTTCTGTAAAAAAGTATTTCCTTAGATTACTCCTTAGCCTACCACCTCTTAATTTCATCCTAGGCCTTCTAGAGCTCTCTGTCAAATGAGAGACTCAACTCGTACACATTTATGCCATATTCGTAGGTATTTAAATCTCTCTATCATATCTCTCCTTTCCCGCCTTTCCTCCAAAGTATCTTTAAATCTGTCCTCATATGCCTTATGATTAAGACCACACACCATTTTAGTAGCCTTCCTCTGGACTAACTCCATTCTTTTTATTTCTTTTTGAAGGCGAGGTCTCCAGAATTGTATACAATATTCTAAATGAGGTCTCACCAGAATCTTATACAGGGGCATCAATACCTCCTTTTTCTTACTGACCATACCTCTCCCTATGCACCCTAGCATCCTTCTAGCTTTCGCAGTTATGTTTTCAACCTGTTTGGCCACCTTAAGATCATCACATACAAACACACCCAAATCTCGCTCTTTTTTCGTGCACATAAGTTCTTCAACCCTAAACTGTACTGTTCCTTCAGGTTTTTGCAGCCCAAATGCATGACCTTGTTTTTCTTAGCATTAAATTTTAGCTGACAAATTTCAGACCATTCTTCAAGCTTCACTAGGTCTTTCTTCATGTTATTCACACCATCCAGGATGTCTACTCTATTGCAGATTTTGGTATCATCCGCAAAGAAGCAAATTTTTCCCGACAGCCCTTCAGCAATGTCGCTTATAAAATGTTAAATGTTAAAATGAACTAGCCCAAGAACAGAACCTTGAGGCACACCACTGGTAACATCCCTTTCCTCAGAACAATCTCCATTAACTACTATACATTGTCATCTTCCACTAAACCAGTTTCTGACCCAGCCTGCCACTTTGGGGCCCATCCCAAGGACTCTCAGTTTATTTATTAGACTTCTGTGTGGAACTCTGTCAAAGGCTTTGCTAAAATCTAAATACACCACATCTAGCACACTCTCTTTATCCAATTCTCTGATCACCCAATCAAAGAAATTGATTTGTTTTGTCTGACAAGGCCTACATCTAGTGATTCCATGTTGCCTTCAATCCTGTAATCTACTAGATTCCAGAAACTTCACCATTCTCTGTTTTAAAAACATTTCCATTGATTTGGCTTACCACAGAACTCAGACTTGCTGGCTATAATTCCCTACTTCTTCCTTACTTCCACTTTTGTGTAGAGGGACCACATCCACCCTTCTCCAGTCCTCCGGTACCACTCTCAACTCTAGAGAAGCATTGAAAAGGTCAATCAGCAAAGCTACCAAAACTTCCCTAAGTTCCTTCAGCACCCTTGGATGTACACCATCTGGCCCCATCGCTTTTTTTACCTTTAATTTAGCTCCCCCTCTGCAGTCTTCCATGGCTCGGATTGAATACTGGCAGCATCAGTAATTAAGACGGCCACTGCCAGCATCTTCTGAACTCTTCTCTCTGCTGTGTCCCATGTCCTGTGATACAATTTCTTGTTCTTGCACAGGTGGGACACCGCAGAGAGAGAGGAGTTCAATAGCTGGCAGGCAGTGGGTGTCTAAATCACTGACACTGCTGGCAATGTGTCACAGAAGTCAAAGACTGGGGGTGGGGGGTGGGAAGAGAGAGGATAGAGAGAAATAACAGAATCCCAATCCACATTATGGAGAAAGATGCTGCTCAGAGGGGAAGAGGAGGAAGAAATGAAGGAAACGGAGATCAGAGGAGAGGGTAGGAGGCAGGGTGGAGTGGAGAGATTATACGAAGGAAAAAGGGGAGAGGGAATGCAGAGGCATGCCGCATGAGAGACAGAGATTGATGCTGGGAAGGGGATCAGCAGAGAAATATGAAGTGAGGGAAAAAGAGAGATGCTGGATCTGGTATAGGCAAGATAAAAATGAAGAGAGCTGTAGCTGGAATGAAATGTAAAAAGGAGAGATAGGGTATAGGCTGGATGGAAAGGGGAGAGGGGCAGGGGAAAAGGGCAGACAGTAGATGGAAGGGGCAGATCCTGGATGGAAGGGAGTGAAGATAAGATGAGGAAAGCACAAATCAGAAATGTCAAAGGTTAAAAAGAAAATAATAATTTTTAAAACTTTGTTTTGTTTAAGATAAAGTAATATTGTATTGTGGAGTGGAGCGGGGCTATAGGTGGGGTCATGTGTCTTCATTTTTTGTCTTCACAAATATGGTAACCCTAGCCTAACAGAAGATAAGACTTAAATCAAGCTTTTAGATGAGAGAGGGCCCCCCCACCACACTCATTCTTATCACCGGCCTCTGTCTTTACCTCCCCTCCCCACAGCATCCATCCCCTGGCAGGTAGAGAGAGAGCATGCTTCATACCTAAGCCTGCCTTCTTCTGCTGATTGTCCTGAAGCTCATAATGTAAATCACATTTCCAGCAGGAACTGTGCAACTATGAGGCACATCAGAGTCTAAAGCAGACAACTAAAGCTGGCGATCAGAGTAGGTAGATTGAAGGCTTGTTAGCCTTGGAGATGAGGGATCAACCAGGGAAGGCAAAGAGGGTCTGGGATTTGGAAGCCTAGGTGAGTGAGGTTTGGAGATTGGCAGGAAGAGAAAGAAAAGAAGCCCTATATCCTAAAACAGCTTTTCTGAGAGGGCTCTATTTGTACCATCAGAAAAGGGTTTTCTGAGTTCCTAGCTCATGCTAGACCCAACATGGAGTGATTAAACAAAGAAACATTTATTTTTGTCCTCTTAAATGCACATAGCACAGTGGAAGGCTGTCAACCCAGACAGCATTCAAGTCTAATAGCAGGTTGGTTCAGTTATATAAAATATAGCTAAAGAGCTAGGGAAGTCATTGTTAATTTCTGGAGTGATCTCTGTATATTTCAGCAATTTGGAATTCTAGGCTGTCAAAAAACCTGCAAATGCAGGGCTGGCCCTTTTATCTCTAGCAATAGCTCTTTTGAGGACATGTTTCTGATATTTATTGCTGTTTCTCAAGGTAGTTATTTAGCCAGAACAGGCCTGCAGGTCTTCTGTGGCAGCTCCAATTCATGTTATCTGTGGTTTTAATAGTGTTACTGCATTCATATCATAAAGGACAGGAGAAAGTATAATATATTAGTAAATACATATCCATCCTGGATTTTATGCACTGCACTCAAAAGATTTTCCTAGTTGTCAAAAATTCTGCAGAAATCCCTGTACCGATATATCCCTTCAGTGCCCGATGTGTAGTAAGCGTTTTAGTATAGACTTCTATTTAAAAGGGGAAAAAAAATAAAAATTCTGGAATACAAACAAAAGCTGGTCGTCTTAGAATGAAGAGGTCACGATGATTCATGCTTCTGGTGGGTTGAGGATAACTAACAATAGTTACAAGTAGCCTGCGTTGGGTTCTCTCTGGAGGTGCTTGCATTGGAAGCTATTGTCTTTCATTCTTTTCTCCTTCCCACTCCTCCACCCACCCGCATCCCACTCTAAAACAGTGGGAAAAGAGTTTGAGCAAATGAGTGCCGACCGAGCAATTGCTCCATTAAGGTTGTTATTACTGTTTGCACAGTCGGTGGCAAGCTGGAAAGCCTTTCTACAGTTCCTGTCCTAAACCTGAAAGTGGGTCATAAGTTGGTTGTACAGTAGAGGTCTGCATTGAGCCGGGAGAGGCACTTCACTGCTTCCTTTCCATAAACTGAACATGTGGTGTATGCATGGTGCTTCTGTAAAGTAGTGTATTCCAAGTTGGTCCTAGAATACCCCCTTGCCAGTCAGGTTTTCAGGATATCCACTACTACTACTGTTTAACATTTCTATAGCGCTGATAGGCATACGCAGCAAGCTGCATGTTTAAGAGATGGTCCCCGCTCATGAGAGCTTACAATCTAAATTAACAGACGACAGGACAAGTAGGGGTTTAGGGAGTTTCTTGGGGTGCTTAGGGTGAATATGCATGAAAGAGATTGCATACATTATAGGCAAATCAGTGTTGTGCATATTTATTGTGGAAAACACGAGAGGAAACGCAATTCTGGACCTAATTCTAAATGGATTGCGAGGACCGGCACAAGATGTAGAAGTAGAAGGGACCCTGGGAAACAGCGATCACAATATGATCCGCTTCAACCTGGAAACAGGAGCGAAACATTACATTACATTACATTAGTGATTTCTATTCCGCTTGTGCCTTGCGGTTCTAAGCGGATTACAAATTAGAAGATATCTGGACATTACCAAGAGAATTGTATAACAAAGATTCATGTACAGAACGACGGCCACAGCGCTAAACTTCCGAAAAGGGAATTATGAAGGGATGAGACGCATAGTGGGGAAGATTAAGAAGAGGATAAACACTGTAAAGATACTAGAGCAAGCTTGGTCTCTTTTTAAGGATACGGTCACCGAGACGCAAAATCTATTTATATCGCGTATCAACAAGGGATCAAAGAGGAAAAAGAATAAAGAACCAGCATGGCTCAATGTAGAGGTAAAGGAAGCGATCAGAGACAAAAAAAAAAACAACTCATTTAAGGAATGGAAAAAGATCAAAAACGAATGAAAACTGGAATAAGTACAAACAACATCAACGCAGGTGCCATAAGGCGGTAAAAGGGGCCAAAAGAAACTACGAGGAGAAAATAGCCAAGGAGGAGAAAAACTTCAAGCCATTCTTTTGATATATTAAAGGGAAACAACTCGCAAAGGAAGCGGTGGGGACTGTTGGATGACCAAGGAATAAAGGGAGCGCTAAAGGAGGACAAAGCAATCGCTGACAGACTGAACACGTTTTTTGCTTCTATATTTACCGAAGAGGATATACACAGCATACCGGAACCCATTAGGCTATATGCTGGGAGTGAAAACGGAAACTGACAGGGTTAATGGTCAGTCCAGAAAGGGTATGTAGGCAGATTGATAGGCTTAAGAATGATAAATCCCCGGGACCGGATGGCATCCATCTGAGGGTCATCAAGGAACTGAAAGGGACCATAGCTGAACTGCTTCAACTAATAGCCAATCTGTCGATCGTATCGGGAAAGATTCCGGAGGACTGGAAGGTGGCGAATGTTACGCCAATCTTCAAAAAAGGTTCAAACGAAGACCCGGGAAACTACAGACCGGCGAGTCTGACCTCGGTACCGGGAAAGATGGTAGAGGCGCTGATAAAGGACCGCATCATTGATCACCTTGACGGACACGGGCTGATGACGGCCAGCCAGCACGGTTTCAGCAAAGGCAGACCTTGTTTGACAAACTTGCTGCACTTCTTTGAGGGAGTAAACAGGCAGATAGACAAGGGCAACCCGGTCGACATTGTATATCTGGACTTTCAGAAAGTGTTCGACAAGGTTCCACATGATCAACTACTTCGGAAAATTGCGAGCCATGGAATCAAGGGTGAAATACTCACATGGATTAAAAACTGGCTGGAGCATAGGAAAAAAAGACTGGGGATAAATGGACAATACTCGGACTGGAAAAGCGTCACCAGTGGAGTGCCGCAGAGCTCGGTGCTTGGACCTGTGTTCTTCAACATTTTTATAAACGATATGGACATAGATACGATGAGCGAGGTAATTAAATTTGCGGACGATACGAAGTTATTCAGAGTAGTGAAGACGTAGGGGGATTGTGAAGATCTGCAACGTGACATAGTCAGGCTCGAGGAATGGGCATCAACATGTCAGATGAGGTTCAACGTGGATGAGTGTAAAGTGATGCATGTCGGTAACAAAAATCTCCTGCACAAATACAGGATGTCCAGGGCGGTACTTGGAGAGACCTCCCAGGAAAGGGACTTGGGAGTTCTGATCGACAAGTCGATGAAGCCGTCCGCGCAATGTGCAGGGGCGGCGAAAAGGGCAAACAGAATGCTAGGAATGATAAAGAAGGGGATCACGAACAGATCGGAGAAGGTTATCATGCCGCTGTACCGGGCCATGGTACACCCTCACCTGGAGTACTGCATACAGCACTGGTCGCCGTACATGAAGAAGGACATGGTACTACTCGAAAGGGTCCAAAGAAGAGCGACTAAGATGGTTAAAGGGTTGGAGGAGCTGCCGTACAGCGAAAGATTAGAGAAACTGTGCCTCTTCTCCCTCGAACAGAGGAGATTGAGAGGGGCCATGATCGAAACAATCAAGGTACTGAAGGGGATAGACTTAGTAGATAAGGACAGATTGTTCACCCTCTCCAAGGTAGGGAGAATGAGAGGCCACTCTCTAAAGCTGAAAGGGGATAGATTCCGTACAAACGTAAGGACGTTCTTCTTCACCCAGAGAGTGGTGGAAAACTGGAACGCTCTTCCGGAATCTGTCATAGGGGAAAACACCCTCCAGGGATTCATGACAAAGTTAGACAAGTTCCTGCTGAAAAAGAACATGCACAGGTAAGGCTTGTCTCAGTTAGGGCGCTGGTCTTTGACCGGAGGGCCAAAGCGTGAGCGGACTGCTCGGCATGATGGACCACTGGTCTGACCCAGCAGCGGCAATTCTTATGTTCTTATATCCTGCAAACCTGACTAGCAAGTGGGTACTCCAGGACCGACTTATGAAACACTGCTGTAAAACATAGAAAAGGAATGTATTGTTATTGGGAGTATGTGTGGCTAATGATATCATCAGTCTTAAATAGCAGCCCAAAAAGAGGAAGTTGTGCCTGGTTAGAGGATCCAGCTGTGACCAGTACACTGTCCAGTGGCATCGCCAAGGAAGTTTATGCCTGGGGCGGAGGTGCCTATCATCGTCATGCCATGTGCCCCCCTCTCTCTCCCATTCCTCTTCAAATCTTCACTGGTCACGAGCAGCTTCTCTTAATTGCTATTTGCACCGGCCTCATTCTTCCCTCTGATTTCACTTCCTGGTCCCTGTGAACAGGATGATATCAGAGGGATAAGACCGGCGTGAGCAGTGAATAAGAGATGCTGCTCGCGGCAATCAAAGATTTGAAGAGGTACAGGAACGAGAGGAAAGCTGCCGGTGCCCGTGACTCTGTAAGTTGCTGCTCCCTCTAGAAGGGACATTCTTTTCCTCTTATTGAGTGAGTAGTCCATTCTTGTGTTTTTCTTTCTGTTGCCAGTGTAACAATGAAGGAAAATGAAGTGACTAAAATAGTTAAGGGGCTGGAGGAGTTGCCGTACAGTGAGAGGTTAGAGAAACTGGGCTTCTTCTCCCTTGAAAAGAGGAGACTGAGAGGGGACATGATTGAAACATTCAAGATAATGAAGGGAATAGACTTAGTAGATAAAGACAGATTGTTTACCCTCTCCAAGGTAGGGAGAACGAGAGGGCACTCTCTAAAGTTAAAAGGGGATAGATTCTGTACGAACATAAGGAAGTTCTTCTTCACCCAGAGAGTGGTAGAAAACTGGAACGCTCTCCCGGAATCTGTCATAGGGGAAAACACCCTCCAGGGAGTCAAGACAAAGTTAGACAAGTTCCTGCTACTACAGACACGTGTCTATAGAAGGAGAAAGAAAGAGAGAACTGCATGTGTTTGTGGACCGTCTTTGCAACACACATTAATGCATATTTTATTAGAAGTTGAAATCAGAAAATTTGTTTTGCAGACTTTACCATATAATCCACTAGTGTTTGAGCTCCCATGCATTCTATTTCATTTTCCTGCTGCTATTGACATAAGAACGGATATATTGGCCCAGTACTCCTCCTCATATCTCCTGTCTTGTTGAAGGTGCCACAAGCAGACGCAATATCCATTCTGGGCAGTTAGGGGAATAGAGTAGTTTTCAGCAAAAATCAAAAACTTGTAATCGGAGATAATTGGATAGGCATGTAAATGATGATTTTAGTTCAGATCACAAGTATTTATTTCAGGGTTTGGTAATCCCCCAATATGTGTTCTAGGAGGTGGCATGAAAACATCCCCGATGGGTTAGCAGGGCAAAATGGCAGAAAACAGAATTTTGCTTAAAGGGACAAGGATTTCTTTCCTACAGGCAGAAGAAAGAACCTTCCTCCCCTCATGGTGCAAAAACATCTCCCAAGATTATGCTGCATGTTGTTTGGCCAGCACTTGATTTTAATACAACACAACAGTTTCTAGTACTTTCTCTGTATGATCCCTCCAAATGTGATTTCTCTGCGGAAAGGTTTTTTCAGAGCAAGAATTACCGTATTTTCACGTAGATAACGCGCACCCATGTAAAATGCGCACACGGGTATGGCGCGCGAAAAACACAAATTTATGTACAGAAATTTTTATATACCGCGCACACCCGTATACCGCGCATGCTGCCCGACTCTCCTTTCGCCCGCCCCGACTCTCCTCTGGCCACCCCGACTCTCCTTTCGCCCGCCCCGACTCTCCTCTCCCCCTTGAAGTCCTGTCCCCACCCTGAAAGCCTGATGCCCCCCCGACGTCCGATTCACCCCCCCGGACGTCCGATTCACCCCCCCCCGGGTTTGGGCTCCCTCCTGGCCCGAACAACTAGTGGGGGGGGGGGGGGGTTGCCAGGGCCAGGAGGACTTGGGCTTCCTCCTGGCCCGATATTGTCGGGGAGTTGGGGAGTCGGCGGGGCAAGAGGGCTTGGGCTCCCTTTTGCCCCGATCGTGTCGGGGAGTCGGGGGGGGGGCAAGAGGGCTTGGGCTCCCTCTTGCCCCGATCATGTTGGGGGTGCCGCGGTTGGCTGGGGCAAGAGGGCTTGAGCTCCCTCTTGCCCCGATCGTGTCGGGTGTCATGACCGCCAAGAGGAAGCAGCAGGACACCGGTAGGAGCTTCTACATGATGGGGGGGGGGGTCGGAAGGCTGTGGGGGTGCGAGCGGTCCTTCAGGGTGGTGGTGCGGGTGGGAGTGCGTGCGAGCGGTCCTTCGGGGTGGGGATGCGGGTGCGTGCGAGCGGTCCTTCGGGGTGGGGGTGCGAGCGGTCCTGCGGGGGGGTGAATCGGACGTCGGGGGGGGAACTATGTAAAAAAAATTTTGTACAACGCGCTCACGCGTATAACACGCAAGGGTATGCGCGGTATGTAAAAACCAAGTATAACGCGCGCGTTATATGCGAGAAAATACGGTAAGTGTTTAGATATACAAGAATACAACAACATAACCTTACTTGGTCAGACCAATGGTCCATCAACCCCAGTAGCCCATTCTCACAGTGGCCATGGGAATGATAAAATTCTTAGACAATTTCAGTAGAGAAAAAAAAAAACTTTATGCATATGGCACTTTTACTAGCAAAGGAGGCTATACTGACTCTTTGGACAAATGATCCAGGGCTCACATTTCAGTTCTGGGAACAATATATGACTCTCGAGGACCAGAATTGCCTATCCCTGCTTTAGACCAATGTTTTCCAGTGCGAGGCACACTTAACATTTTGAAATATATTGTTTGGCATGCCTGCCCCTTCTCAGCCCGTGCAGCCCTTGACCGTTCCTGCCTTCCCAAACCCTTACTTGCCTTCCCAAGCCACCTGTGCAGCATCTGTCCTTCTCACCCTCTGCCCCCTCCTAGCCCATACAGTATCTGTCCTTCTCTGCCCTCCCAACCCCCTCCCAGCCCGTGCAGCATCTATCCTTCCCTGTCCTCCTGACCCCCTCCTAGCCCGTGCAGCATCTGTCCTTCCCTGCCCTCTCGACCCCCCCCCCCCTCCCAGCCCGTGCAGCATCTGTATTGAGAAGGGAGGGAGAGAGAGAGCGAGAGTCCTGTACAGGTGATAGTTGAAGAGCCTCCCCTGAAAATCCCCTAACATATTAGGCCAATAAACACAACTAAAGGCCTAAGATGGCTGAGAATGCTCTGACTAAAACTGTCAAGCCTTTGCACAATCTATGCTTGCTGAAATCAGCAAGCTAAGCGAAACTTATGCTAAAAATGAGCGAGTGAAACGAAACTTATTCTTTTACATGGCAACTGGTGTCACATCTGCAGTAATGCCAGGGAAGTGGATCTAAGAAAGATGAGAACATGTCTTAACCAAGAATATAAAAGTACATTATTTTGCAAGAATATCCTGTGATGGGCAGGTTTTTACTGGCCAATGGCTTGAAATTGCTGACATGATAATTAAAACAGCATATGCGGGAAAAGATAGATTTTCTGGTAAACAGGACATGCGTATGATATGACACAGATATTATGAACCAATTAATAAACTGATAAATGTAATGATGTTTGTAAGTGACCAATAAAAACTAACAATATGATATGTGCCAACGTGGCCTCAAGCTGTCAAGAATTGTATAAGAGACAGCCTTGGTGATTGTGAAAGCAGGACAGACATCCAGGTATACTCAAGCGCTTGAGGCATACTATCTGTCAGCTCCATATGATGTAAAGATTTGTTCTTGTAACTTGTTATTGATTGTTAATCAAATAAATATATATTAATTATAACAGCATATTGAGTTTCCATGAAGCCAGTGGTATTGAAAGGCCGTAAACAGGCGGCTTTTCAGTATTTCCCTCTCTTCCCAACCCCAGCCCCCCAGCAGAAACCTGTGGCACGACCTCTCTCTCCAATAGCCGACTCCCCCCACCTACCTCTTCTCCGGCCTCTGTAATTTTGGGCACCCGGCAGTGACAGCAAGGTGATCCTGCTGCTGTTGGCCTGGCCAGTAAGTCGTCATTCTGCATCAACTTTTTGATCCCATGTAGGCGGGATGCTGCAGAATGAAAACTTCCGGGGCAGGTCAACAGCAGCAGGTTCACCTCATATCTACTGCCAGGTGCCTGAAGATTTAAAATTACAGCAGCTGGGGAGGAGGTAGGTGGGGTAGTCAGGAGAGCTATAACTCTTCTGTCCTTCATCCTTGTGGCCACTCCCATTCTGACGGCTATGGTCCACACCATCAAGGCTATCTACCCTATTGCAGATTTTGGTATCATCCACAAAGAGGCAAGCCTTACTATATCAAATCAAGAAATAGTAATAATAATCTAGCCCTTCAGGATTCAGCAATATCACTTACAAAAATGTTAAAAAGAACAGGGCCAAGAACCGAACCTTGCAGTACACCGCTGTTAGCATCCTTTTCCTCAGAGTGAGCTCCATTTACCACCTGTCATCTTCCAGTCAACCAGTTCCTTACCTAGACCATTACTTTGAGGCCCATACAGTTTATTTATTAGATGCCTGTGTGGATCAGTGTCAAAGACTTTGCTAAAGTCTAAATACACAACATTTAGCACTCTCCCTCTATTCAGCTCTGGTCACCCAGTCAAAGACATTGATCAGATTTGTCTGACAACACCCACCTCTAGTGAATCCCTGTTGCCTTGGGTTCTGTAATCACTGGATCCCATAAACTTAATTATTCTCTGTTTTAAAAGTGTTTATATTAATTTACTTACCACAGAAATCAGACTTACTGGCCTGTAGTTCCCTACCTCTTCCTTACTTCCACTTTTGTGTAGAAGGACCACATCCACCCTTCTCCAGTACCACTCCCGACTCTAGAGAAGCACTGAAAAGGTCAGCCAGCAAAGCCCTTATATAACAGGGGTGCATACCCAGAGTTTCAAGGGCTACAATCCAGTCGAGTTTTCAAGATTGCTACAATAAATATGCAGGAGATTGATTTACATACAGTAGAAGTAGTTCATGCAAATCAATCTCATGTGTATTCATTGTAGCAATTTTTGGAAACAACAGAGTTGTGGCCCTCAAAGACTATGACTTCCAACGCCTGCTGTATAATGCGCCTGAAAATATAGTAAATGAAACTTATACTACACATAGCAACCAAAAAAGAATCTCACCAAAATTTGATCAGACTAATAATGTGTCCTTAAACAGTAATATGGACCCACAATTTGAAGAAGTAGAAATTTAAGGGCCCTTTAACAAAAGCTTAACATACCCTAATGCCTAAATTTTCAGATGCAGAGTTATTATAATCCTGAAATGTCTAGTCTGAATACCGTTGCAGGCACTAGAGAATGACACAGTGTTTGTTACCCACGGCTAGCCGTGGGTAACCAGCTGAAACAGGGGAGAAGAAAAGAAGTGGTTGCCACAGGTATGGGGAGAAGGCCATTCACTGCCCCGTGGAGCGGTGAATGGCCTGGCCTCCGCAGTGAAGGAAGGGAACGCGCGTGGTCACCGATCGTACTCCCTCCCTCCAGACTGATAGCCGGCGCCCGATCGCCGCCACCACCCAAGCATCTCCCTCCATCCTGATTGCCACCGCCGCCTGAGCATCTCCCTCCCTGCCTTACTTTCGCGGCAGGGAATTTCTCTAAATATGCTTCCTACCAGCAGTCGGAGCATTGAAATCACGTGTGGCTGCCATAAAGGTCATCTCTGACGCAACCGAAAGTTGCATCGGAGACGACCTTTCCTGCAGCCACACGCAATTTCAACGCTCCGGCTGCTGGTAGGAAACATATTTAGAAATTGCCTGCCGCGAAGGTAAGGGGCAGACGCTGAAGGGACCTGGGGAAGGTAGGGTGGGGAGAAGACGCTGAAGGGAAATGGGGAAGAGAGAGTGAGGAGTAGATGCTGAAGGGAATGGGGAAGAGAGAGTGGAAAGAAGACGCTAGAAGGGAAGAAGACAGAGATGTCAACTATGGGGGAGCAGAGGTAAGAAGATGGGTGCCAGACCAATTGGGGGGGAGGAGAAGGGAGAGGCACAGAGAGAAGACAGACAGTGGATGGAAGGAATTGAATGAGAAGACGAGGAAAGCAGAAACCAGACAACAAAGGTAGGGAAAAAAATTCTATTTATTTTCTTTTTCTTTTTTTTTTCTTTAGGATAAAGTAGTACATTAGTTGTGTTGCTAAAAATGTATAAACAAAGCCCTGCCGGCTGAACATCTCTTTCTCCAGTTCAGCAGCCAGAACTTTGATTTATAAGGAAGGAATAAACTAAATATTGTAGTACTGAGGCTTGTATGGATGCTGTAGGGACGGGACGGGGCGGTGAAGGGGATGGCAGGGATGGGGCGGTGAAGAGGACGGTTGTGCAGTGATGGGGACAGATTTTTTTTCCCATGTCATTCTCTAGCAGGCACCTCCACAGTGTAAAACCTCCCCACCTCCTTTCTGTTCCCTGTCTTGCACGCTCTAGTAGCTGCTGTTTTTATTTTGCACAGTTTACTGCCATTCCATTTCATCTAAATTTAGTCTCTCTTCAAGCGTGTTCTCCGTTCTCGCCTTCCCCTGGCTCTGTGAACCTGAAATGTCATGTTTTGATAATTTATAAAAACTGTAGTTTAATTGCAGTAACTTGTTAGAAACTATTGCTCAGCACTCACACTGAGAGAAATCAACAGTTCTTTTAACACAGATCAGTAGGTTTGCAGATTGCAGAGCACAGTGGAGCTAAATTAATTTTAGATGTGGGGGAGAGCGTGAGCACTGCAGGCTGCTGGCTGTAAATTATTTAGTTGTTTACCTTTTTGATTTGATAACTTGCCATATCAATAAAATGTATCTGTTAATTTTTTTTAAAATTTGTATTTTTGTTAGCATTTAAGATTAAAATCAAATCTCTTTTCATATAATACGAGGGTCATTTCATAGATAATGCACACTATTTTTTTGATCTACATGTTTTATTTTTTTATTTCAAGTATTTCTTTACAATCCTTCAATATAGTCTCCCTGCTTTGCAATGACCGAGTCCCAACGTCCGGGAAGCTTCATTATTCCATCCAAGAAAACCGTTTTAATTCACCAAACAACCAGGTTTTAAGAATTTACACGTTACCTCCAGAACTCCAGCTTCCACCCCTCATGTACAAAAAAAAACACATTATACACAAACAAGCTGTATGATTCCTCCATATCTGCTCTGACCCAAGAAATAGAGATAAACACTTCAAAACCCAGACTGAATCCTTCAAACAAGAAGGATGCAATTCCAAAATAATCTCCAAAAATATTGACTCATCCCTTGAAATACCCAGAGAAAATTTATTGTAGTACAAAGGCAAGAAAACCAAAGAGACTTGTATATAATCCAGAGCAGGAAAAAAAGAGAATAATTTTATAAAAGATCTACAGACATTATTCCTAGAAGATGAATTACTGAAATAAATATTTCCAGCTCCACCTATATTGACCTTTCAACTACCACCTAGGGCTCCTTTTACCAAGGTGCACTAGCGTTTTTAGCGCATGCTACCCGAAAAACTACCGCCTGCTCAAGAGGAGGTGGTAGCGGCTAGCGCGCATGGCATTTTAGCGTGCACTAAAACCGCTAGCGTGCCTTTATAAAAGGAGCCCCTAATCTGAAACAAAACTCGTGAAAAACAAACTCCCTTCCAACATAAGTTCACAAAGAGAACAGCACACATCCCGGCAATATAACAAGCTGCAAACTATGCCAACACATTTACATTACATTACTGATTTCTATTCCACCTCAGCCTTGCAGTTCTGGGCGGATTACAAAAGAGACAACTGGATATTTCCAAGATAATTACAGAGAGAATTCTGGTCATTTCCAGGAGAAGTTATAAGAATAATGGAGCTGTATATTTCAAGAGCTACAAGATGCTGTACAAATAGGAAATAGTGCAGATCCAGTATATATACCATTAGGGAAGCAGTTGACATGCTTGAGGCTAAAGAGAAGGGAACTGGTGAAGGGGGGAGGAGAGGGGAGTTGCGTTGAGGGGGGTCCGGTTGGGGTTAAGCCATCTGTATAAATTTTTTGAATAGGTGGGTTTTGATTTCTTTGCGAAAATATTTGTAGTCGTTTGTTGTTATCAGCAGGTTGGAGATAGTGTGGTCCAGTTTCGCTGCATGCGTCGCCAGCAGACTGTCAAATATCTTCTTGCACTGGGTTCCTTTGAGTGGGGGGGTAGGTAAAAGGGGATCTTAGTTCTTCTTTGCCTAGTGGTGGTGTTTTGGTACAGGCGGTTGTTTAGGTAATTGGGGGCTGTGCCATTTATTGCTTTGAATAATAGACTGTATAGTTTGAATTGAATTCGTGCTTGTATTAGTAACCAGTGTGAGTCCAGGTAGGCCGCGGTGACGTGGTCAAATTTTCTCAGTAAGTAGATTAATCTGAGTGCAGTGTTTTGAATTGTCTGTAGTTGTTTTATCATTGTTGCAGGGCAAGGCAGATAGAGTATGTTGCAGTAGTCCGATAGACCTAGTACTAGGGATTGGACTACTAGCCTATATTGCTCTTTGTCGAAGAATTTTCTGATTTTTCTTAAATTGCGCATGGTTAGAAATGCTTTCTGGGTGGTCTTGTTGATTTGGGCCTGCATTGTGCAGCATCTGTCTATTGTTACTCCTAGGAGTTTTAAGGTAGGTTGTATAGGGTATTTGGAGGCGTTTATTTCTAGTTCTGTGATGGAGGGATTCTTATCCTTTTCAAGCAGTAGAAATTTTGTTTTGTCAGTGTTCAGCTTCAATTTGTGATCTGCCATCCATTTTTCCACTGCTTGAAGGGTTTTTTCCAATTTTTCTGTAGAAGTTGGGTCAGGAGCATCAAAGGGTAGGAGTATGGTGATGTCGTCAGCGTAGCTAAATGAAGTTACATTCAGATTGTCTAGGGTAGACCCAAGGGAGGATAAGAAGAGGTTGAAGAGAGTAGGTGAGAGTGGTGATCCTTGGGGAACTCCACAGGGGTTGGACCATGGTTCTGATTTAAGATTGTTTGACTTTTCTCTATAGGATCTGTATTTAAGGAATCCTTCGATCCAATTGTATACCCTGCCTGAGATCCCTATGGCTTCTAGTGTCTGTAGTAGGATGGTGTGGTCAACCAGATCGAATGCTGCAGATAGATCTAGTTGAATTATCAGCATCCTTCTGCCTTTGCTGAGGTGCTGTCAGGCTGGTCACAGGACCGCACAGTCATAGCTTTAAACTAAGTAGAAGGGGAAAGCCGACAGTTGACCTGGTGTCGACGGTTCGGAAGACAGTATCCCGAGAAGATACTGAGTGGGAAAAATGCTGGGAAGACGCAAATGGCAAACAACAGGAGCTGAAAAAAACAAGGGAGCCAGACGAAGCGAGAGGAGGATAGGAGGAGCGTACTACAAGGAGAAGTCAAAATGGAACAGGATGAAGGGAAGGAACAAGAGGAGGTCAATAGGAACATACCACAAGGGGATGACAAAAGAGACAAAAATCAGGAGTCGGCAAGTCAGGAAGGGGACAGAAAGAAAAATGAAGCACAAGAGAAAACGACAAGGAAGAGAAAATACCAGGACTTGAACTGCATGTACACTAATGCAAGGAGCCTAAAAAACAAAATGGGGGAATTAGAAGTCATGGCCAATAATGAGAGTCTAGACATCATAGGGATCACGGAAACATGGTGGAATGAGGAAAACAATTGGGACATAGTTCTGCCAGGGTACAAGCTCTACCGAAGAGATAGGACATATCAGAAAGGAGGAGGAATCACACTATACATCAAGGACACCATTAAATCGACCAGCATGGACGCTGCAGCCACAAATGACGAACTGGAATCACTATGGGTTAAAATACCAGGAAGGAACAGAACTGAGATAAAGATGGGACTGTACTACCGTCCACTTGGGCAAACTGAAGCAAATGATACAGAAATGGAAGCCAAATTGAGGCAGGAATGCAAGAACACTAACACCATAGTTATGGGAGACTTCAACTATCCCGGGATAGACTGGAGTCATGGAATTTCAAAATGTACAAAGGAAACGGAGTTTCTGGAGGCTGTACGAGACTGCTTCATGGAACAACTTGTCAAGGAACCAACGAGAGGGTCAGCGATTCTGGATCTAATCCTCAACAGGCTGAAAGGACCTGCAAAGGGAGTGGAAGTGGGACCATTAATCTTTGGACTAAAAAAATTTGACCACGTGACACCCTACTATCGGCAGCTACATTGGCTGCCGATGAAGGCACGCGTAAAGTTCAAATTTGCCTGTTTCTGCTTTAAAGCATTACACGGACTTGCCCCCAAATACATTAATGACCTTTTCTCCTTCTCAACCAACAGACACAAGAGAAGTTCACATTCCAACTTCGTTTCCCCCCCAGTGAGAGGTTGCAAACTGAAAAAACACCATGAATTCCTTCTCTCACACCAAGCAGCATCATGGGGTAAAGACCTAGAACAATTACTTTCGCCCCCTACTTATGAGGAATTTAGAAAACGTCTAAAAACACACCTGTTCCTAAAACATCTTGACAACTGATCCACTTATCTCTTTCCCCTCAATAGCGATCTACTGTCCTTTTGATCACTTTTCTCCTCAACAATGAATTTCCTGTCTAATTACTTCTCTTTCTCCTTCCCCTCTTAAAGTCAGTCAATTTGTACCTTTGCTTAATCTTTTGTAAACCGCATAGAACTTCACGGTATTGCGGTATATAAGCTGCTATTATTATTATTACTAGTCTTATAGCCCGTTACATTAACGGGTTCTAGAATATATGTGTGTGTGTCTCTCTTTATTTATTTCTCTCTCTCTCCTTAGCCGCTTTCTTTCTTTCTGTCTTTCTTTTTCCTTGGCTGTCCATCACCACCCCTTGCCTGCTCGCCCTGTCCATTCTCCCTTCTTTTTACCTCCCCTGTGTCCACCACCACCCCTTCACTGCTCTCCTTATGCAGCAGCAGCCCTTCTCCCTTTGTTTTACCTCCCCCCCTGTCCATCAGCACCTCTTTCCTTCTCCCCCTGTCCAGCAGTAGGCGTCCCTTCCTTTTTCTCCCACCCTCCTCCTTCTTATCCCTATTATACACTTACCTTGCTCTGCCCCTGATCAGAGGTTCCCTACAATCGCCCAGTTGCATCCATTGGAAAAGTTCCTTCTGCCGCATCCCGCACCCCTCCTGACACGATTCCCGCTGTCTTTCTTTCTGTCTGTCTCTGTCCCTGGCCCCCTTTGTCTGTTTGTCTTTCTGTATATCTCCCTGCCCCTGTGTCTTTCTTCTTTTCTTTCTGTCTCCCTTCCTCCCTCTGTCTGTCTGTCCAAAGCAGCATTCCCTCCCCCTCCATTTCCCTTCCCCACACCAGTTCCCTGTGCACCTGCCCCTGTGTCTTCTTTTCTTTCTCCCTTCCTCCCTCTGTCTGTCTGTCCGAAGCAGCATTCCCTCCCCCTCCATTTCCCTCCCCCCCACACCAGTTCCCTGTGCACCTGCCCGTGTCTTTCTTCTATTCTTTGTCTCCCTTCCTCCCTCTTGTCTGTCTGTCCAAAGCAGCATTCCCTCCCCCTTCCATTTCCCTCCCCCCACACCAGTTCCCTGTGCCTGTATTAGCGTTTCCTCTATCCCCTTTCCCTTCCCACATTCGCGACTACAAACGCGGGCCCGAGTCCTTTGCCGGCCCCCCCTTCCCTTCCCGCAGGCCCGACTACACATGGCGATTCAAGCAGCATGTGCAGCAGTCTTCACATGCTGCTTCAGGTGCTTCTACTGCCCTGATTTACTCTGGCACGTCCGGAGCAAATCAGGGCAGTAGAAGGGCCCGAAGTAGCGTGTGAAGACTGCTGGACACGCTGCTTAAATCGCCAGTCGGGCCCATGGTAAGGGAAGAGGGGGGGCGGCAAATGAGTTGGGTCCCGGGCAGCGGAAAGTTGCTGGGCTCCTTGGTGGGGGCGCTGAGTGACCGCGATCCCTCTCCTCCCAGACACCCCCCCTCCGCTGGAGGAACGGATATCGGCGGTTACAGCCGCTGGCTTCGGCGTCTTCTATCCACTGCGGCCAACCCTAGCGGAAAGAGGAAGTAGTCAGAGAGGGCGGCCCGCAGTGGACAGAAGACAGCAAAGCCAGCGTTCTCTTCATTTAAAAGCAGGTGAGCCGGCGAGAAGGAGGAGGTGGTGGCTTTGGCAGTGAGTGAGGGCGGGAGGGGGGAGTCGCCGGCTGTGCTGTGCTTTCCCGATCGCAGTGGCGCTGCTGTTGGTGTCAGAGCTCGCCGCCTTTGTGGAGAGTAGGGAGGCTGTTGTGAGGTAATACACGCGCATGCGCACTCATGCGGCCACATCCCGACAGAAATGGGATCAGGGAACATGCTTGTCGCGAGTGCGCATGCGCGGGCTAGCATTTTATTATATAGATTATTATTAGGTACCAGTGACCACAACATGATCCAGTTCAAAGTGGAAGTAGGATTACCAAAAGGAAAGGGAACCAATGCAACAACGTTTAACTTCAAGAAAGGGAACTATGATGCCATGAGACGAATGGTGAGAAAAAAACTCAAAAACAGCTCCAAGAAAGCACAGACTGTGGAGCAAGCCTGGTCCTTATTCAAAGACACGGTAAACGAGGCGCAAAATCTGTATATACCCAGATTTAGAAAAGGATGCAAAAAGAATCAAACAAAAGACCCGGCATGGATAACCACTGAAGTAAAGAAAGTGATAGGAGACAAGAAAAGGTCATTTCGGAAGTGGAAAAAGGATAAAACCGAAGAAAATTGGAAAGAGCACAGGAAGCAACAAAAAGAGTGTCACCGAGTGGTCAGAATAGCAAAGAAAGAATACGAAGAGAGACTAGCTAAGGAAGCACAAAATTTTACTCCATTCTTCCGATATGTGAAAGGAAAGCAGCCGGCGAGGGAGGAGGTGAGTCCTCTGGATGAGGGCAACAAAAAGGGAGTGGTGAAGGAGGAAAAAGAGGTGGCTGACAAGACTAAACTTGTTCTTCTCGTCGGTCTTTACAAGAGAAGACACATTCAACGTGCCGGAACTGGAAAAAATCTTCAGGGGAGACCAAGAGGGAAAATTATCATGCATGGAGATAAGTCTCGAAGACGTACTCAAGCAGATAGATAGACTAAAAGCTGACAAATCTCCGGGCCCAAACGGAATCCACCCGAGAACACTGAAAGAGCTCAGAGACGAAACAGCGGAGTTACTGCAGCAGATTTGCAACCTAACCTTGAAAACAGGGGTAATCCTGAAGGACTGGAGGATAGCGAATGTTACACCTATCTTCAAAAAGGGATCGAGAGGCGACCTAGGAAACTACAGACCGGTAAGCTTAACCTCAGTTCCGGGGAAGATGGCTGAATCATTGATCAAGGAAGGTATCAATGAGCATTTAGAAAAAAATAATCTGATGAGAACAAGCCGGCATGGTTTCTGTAAAGGAAGATCATGCCAAACGAACCTACTGCATTTCTTTGAGGGGATAAGCGAGCAATTGGAAAAGGGTGACCCCATAGACATCATATATCTTGATTTCCAAAAAGCCTTCGACAAGGTACCTCATGAGCGCCTACTGAGGAAACTGTGGAGCCACGGGGTGGTAGGGGACGTGCACAGATGGATCAGGAATTGACTGGTGGACAGGAAACAGAGGGTAAGAATAAAAGGACACTGGAAAGGGGTCAGTGTTGGGACCGCTGCTGTTCAATATATTCATAAATGACCTGGAAACAGGGACAAATTGCGAAGTTATAAAATTCACGGAAGACACAAAACTCTCCAGTAGAGTCAGAACTGTTGAGGAATGCAAAGAATTACAAGGAGACCTGAACAAACTGAGTGAGTGGGCAAAAAGATGGCAGATGAGCTTCAATGTAGAGAAATGTAAAGTCTTGCATATGGGGAAGGGGAACCTAATGTACAGCTATACGATGGGAGGGAGGGTACTGGGGGAAGGCAGCCTAGAAAAAGACTTGGGGGTATTGGTGGATAAAACAATGAAGCCGGCGGCACAATGTGCTGCGGCCTGAAAGAAAGCGAACAGAATGTTGGGCATAATCAAAAAGGGTATCACTACCAGAACGAAGGAGGTTATTCTACCACTGTATCGAGTGATGGTGCGCCCACATCTGGAGTATTGTGTCCAATACTAGTCACCCTACCTTAAGAAGGATATGGCGATACTCGAGAGGGTCCAGAGAAGAGCGACAAGGATGATAAAGGGCATGGAAAACCTTTCATATGCTGAAAGGTTGGAGAAGCTGGGGCTCTTTACCCTGGAAAAGCGGAGACTTAGAGGGGACACGATAGAGACTTATAAAATCATGAAAGGCATAGAGAAGGTAGAGAAGGACAGATTCTTCAGACTAACTGGGCCAACAAAAACAAGAGGGCATTCAGAAAAATTGAAAGGAGACAGATTCAAAACGAATGCTAGGAAGTTCTTCTTCACTCAGAGGGTGGTGGACACCTGGACTGCACTCCCAGAGGAGGTGATAGGGCAGAGTACAATATTGGACTTCAAAAAGTGATTGGATGACTTCCTGAAGGAGAAGGGGATTGAAGGGTACAGATAGAGGGTAACTATACAGGTATAAAATGAATAGGGAATAAACAATTTAGGTTAAGGACCACTTACAGATCACGGACCTGGGGGTTCGCCGCGGGAGCGGACTGCTGGGCACGATGGACCCCTGGTCTGACCCGGCAGAGGCAATGCTTATGTTCTTATGGGGAAAACATTCAGCTTAAGGAGATCCTTCATGTGCTCATCTTCTAAAAAGAAGGTTGCTACATTGGAGAAAGACGTCAGATTCTAAAGACTAGGATCAATCTACACAGATTTCTTATTAAAACTTCAGAAAACCCAGAACACTGTATGGTGAGAATAGTGAAAGGACATTTTAAGACAATCCAGGAATGTAAGATCTTAAATTTAAAAAAAAAAATATATATATATATTTTTTGACACCCATCAGACAGGACTTAACAAAGATCTTGGTTTTCTATCATATTATAAACCATAAAATTATATTGCTTTGTACTCCCCCCCCTTTATAAAACTGTAGAGTGGTTTTTAGCGCCAGCCATGGTGATAACAGCTCTGATGCTCATAGAAATTCTATGAGTAATGGAGCTGTTACCACCATGGCTGGTGCTAAAAACCGCACTACAGTTTTGTAAAAGGAGGGGGGGAGGTGGGTTTTCAGTACTATGCAAATTAAAATTTCTTTGATCAATGGGCTTCACTCAAACCATGATGTTTAGCAATATTATTTATAATTTTCAATATTTTTGTTCTTAATCACCCTTTTTAAATTTTTGTAATCTTATGTAAACTGCTTTAAATCCAGTAAGAGACATAGCGGTAAATAAGATGCCATTATCATTATCCATCCATATCTCTTTATCTCTCACCCACTCAGCTCTCCCTGTTTTCTCACCTTAACCATTGGAATGATTTTATGTTTAGAACATAAGAATAGCCTTATTGGGTCAGACCAATGGTCCGTCAAGCCCAGTAGCCTGCTGTCACGGTGGCCAATCCAGGTCACTAGTACCTGGCCAAAATCCAAGAAATAGCAATATTCCATGTTACCGATACAGGGCAAGTAGTAATCGATCCACTTGTACCCGTTGTACTCCACTCAGGATTTTGTAGATTTCAATCATATTTCCCCTCAGCCATCTCTTTTCCAAGCTGAAGAGCCCTAACTCTTTTAGTCTTTCCTCATAGGAGAGGAGTTCCATCCCCTTTACTATCTTGGTCACTCTTCATTGAACCTTTTCTAAAGTCACTATATCTTTCTTGAGATAAGGAGACCAGAACTGAACACAATATTCCAGATGAGGTCGCACCATGGAGCGATACAGAGGCATTATAACATTCTTAGTCTTGTTAACCTTCCCTTTTTTAATAATTCCTAGCATCCTGTTTGCTTTTTTGGCCACCGCCACACATTAGGCGGAAGGTTTCATCGTAATGTCCCCAAGGTGGACCCTAGCATCCGGTAACTGTGATTCAGGCTATTCTTCCCAATGTGCATCACTTTGCATTTGTCCACATTAAATTTCATTTGCCATTTGTACTCCCAATCTTCCAATTTCTTAAGGTCCGCCTACAATTTTTCACAATCCGCATGCGCTTTAACAACTTTGAACAGTTTAGTGTTATCTGCAAATTTAAACGCCTCACTTATATATACTGATATTTGTCTACATTTGCTCATTTCTGATCTGAAGAAGGGTTACTTTTGAAAGCTAATCTAAAATTTCATTGTTAGTTCATTAAGTTGATCACACTTTCAGAAGATCATTGAGAAGGACATTATGTTTGAGAAGATTGAAGGAACCAGGCAAAGAGGGCGACCTGCAATCAGATAGCTGGACATGTTGAAAACAACCATGGGGATGACACTGGAGGACCTTACCAGACTATTACAAAATCAACCTGTTTTTAGATCTGTAAGTCATCAAGTTGCTAGGACTGGAACATGAGTCGATGGCACCTAACTTAACTAGTCCAAAAAGAAGGCATCATCTTATTTCTTTTATATTTTATTTCTATATATAAATAATTTAAAAGGAATATACTCTAATCTTTTTTTCTCCTGAAATTTATTGAATTAATTTAAAAAAGTGAGTTTAAAAATAAAGCAAACACTGAACAATCCATAACAGATACAGTATATGGAGGGGAAGCAAGATGGCCGCAGTACTGTGAGGACGGCGACAACCTGTCCTCCTGCTAGAAAGTTTCCTAAACACTTGCGGTCGAGGTTTTCCCGATGCCAAAAAGGAGGGGGAGAGCGGCTGCCACAACCCAGCAACCCGAACTCACCTCGTGACGGCGGGGGGCAATGGATGGCTTCCTCATGTCTTCGCCCCAGGGTGAACTGGCTATGCCGAGTCGGAGGGAGGCCTCGGCACTCGTGAGCGAGGTTTTTGCTTAGCCCAGCAGGACCTGTCCCTCCCCAACAGCCACGAGAAAGGGAAACTACGGTGGCTCTGAAGGGACAGGAAGCTACTTCTCTTTCTGAGCTGGAAGGCTCTCCGGCATGCTGGATTTATATGTGGCAGCTGAAGAGACCGAGGAGAGGGCAGACTTGCCTTTGCCAGAGGAAGGACAGATTCCAGCAATTCCCCCACTGGAAAGGCCATCACGCTGGAGTCTATCTAGAAGGCTTTAGACTCCTTGTACCAGTTGTGTGCAGGAACTCTACCTCTAGTCAAAAATCATGGAAAAAAGATTGAAGAACTTCAGGAAGGAATGAAAACTCAGGGGGTAAGAATGGACTCCTTGGACCAACAGGTTCAAGGGATACAAAAATCTCAAGTTTCCTTAATGCAAGATAGACTATTGCTAGTAAGGAAAGTCAAAAATATGGAAAATTATACTAAAATGCTCAATTTAAGAATACTTAACTTTCCTAAAGTTCTGGCAATGTCTCCTAGAGACCTGTTTAATAAATTTCTAAAGGAAGTGTTTAAATACCCTGAGTCTGGACTTCCACCTCTACATAAGATATATTTCCTTCCAATATCTAAGAAGGTTTCACAACCTGAGGTGTTACCTGATTCGGCGAGTGTAATGGACTTAATAAGAATATTGGAAACCTCAGTGGATGAAGCCATCTCATATTCTACACTTCTGGTGACTTTTGTCTTTCAAAAATATAAAGAGGCACTTCTTAGGCTCTTTTTTAGGCTTAAAGAGGTGACCTTTATGGATTCTAAGATTTATATGTTCCCAGATGTTTCAAAGATAACGCAGACTAGAAGGAAAGGGTTCCTGCAATTGAGACAATCTGTACTGTCTTTGGATGCTAAATTTCAAGTTAGATACCCCTGTAAATGTTTGATCCTTTTGGATCAACATTCTTATACCTTTTATGACCCTCCTCAGTTACGGTTTTTCCTTGAGGGAAAAGGAGTAATCCCTCCCAGTACCTCCATGCGGACTTAGTCCTTAATAATTTAGAAGATGT
Source organism: Geotrypetes seraphini (assembly GCF_902459505.1). Lineage (NCBI taxonomy): Eukaryota > Metazoa > Chordata > Amphibia > Gymnophiona > Dermophiidae > Geotrypetes > Geotrypetes seraphini. The sequence goes on along the minus strand of NC_047086.1, from coordinate 163,480,594 downwards.
GCACTGCACTATTAATTTGCTTAATTTGTATATTACCTTGATATCTATCAGATCCCGTGATTGCTTCTTCTAAATTGTGGGCTTACTATTAGAGAGATTGCTTAATCCTTAGGAAATATATTTTATTCTATTTTCTTGTTTAACTATGTGCAATCTCTCCTTTTTCCTTTATATATATATATATATATATATATATATATATATATATATATATATATATACTGTTATTGTATATCTATAAATTGAATAAATATATAAAGTAATAAACAGATACAGTATATGTAAATTTAAGAGTTAAAAGCAAAGTGGAAGTATAACATTTATCAATAAATTTTTGACTTTTTAGATAGATCTTGAATTATGCCTCTAAAAGGGACCAAACTAACCCCCCTCCTTTTATCAAGGCACACTGCTGAGCAGCATGAGCTAAATGCCGAGCTGCTTGTAGGATTAGAATGGGCAGCTTGGCATTTAGCTGGCACTGCTCAGCAGTATAGTTTGATAAAAGGAAAGGAGGTCATTTTTTGTTATGAACTGTTTCAAATTTTTCACCTAATTCAAATTTGAATTTTTGATGCTGAAGTGTACGGATTGCCACCAAAAGTGGAATATAATCTAATAAACAGCATTCCATAGCTTAGGAGCAAAAAAATCTAAATGTTCTGTTTTTAGTATTGAAAAAACTAATATCAGCAGGACCTGGAAAATTTATGCATTTCTTGGAAGAATGAAGGCTGTGTGCCAGAGTATAATCTAATGCAGTTTTCTTCAAAGATCTAAGGCAACCTGAACACCTTAAATTCCATTATTCTTGCCATTTACTAGAGCCTTTCCAAAATAGTAGTAATTGATTGCTTTGTATTGTAGAATTTATAGTCTTTTTAATGATTTAATTGCCCTTGATGCACAAAATTATAGTAATCTAGTCACGTGGACATGTAAGTGATTTGATACACACAAAAGGAGTCACTTGTGCAGGGGTCATCCACAGAGCTCCTGATCATAGAAACATGATGGCAGATAAAGGCCAAATGGCCTATCCAGTCTGCCCATCCACAGTAACCGTTATCTCTTCCTCTCTCTAAAAGATCTCACGTGACTATCCCAGGCTTTCTTAAAATCAGACAGTCTCTGGCTCCAGCACATCTACCTAGAGACTGTTCAACGGATCTACCACCCTTTCTGTAAAAAAGTATTTCCTTAGATACTCCTGAGCCTATTACCTCTTAACTTCATCCTATGCTCTCTCATTCCAGAGCTTCCTTTCAAATGAAAGAGACTCATGCACATTTACATCACGTAGGTTTTTTTAGATGTCTCTATCATATCTCGCTTCTCCTGCCTTTCCTCCATAGTATGCAGATTGAGATCTTTAAGTCTGTCCCTATACACTTTATGACGAAAACCATGCACCTTCCTCTGGACAGACTCCAACCTTTTTATATCTTTTTGAAGATACGGTCTTCAGAATTGTACACAATATTCTAAATGAGGTCTCACCAGAGTCTTTTATACAGGGACATCAGTACCTCCTTTTTTCTACTTGCCTTACCTCTCCCTATGCAACCTAGAATCCTTCTAGCTTTTACCTTCATCTTTTCAACCTATTTAGCCACCTTAAGATCATCACATACAATCACACCCAAGTCCCGCTCTTCTGTCATGCACATAAATTCTTCACCCCTAACTGTACCATTCCTTCAGGTTTTTTGGAGCCCAAATGCATGACCTTGCATTTTTTAGCATTAAATTTTAGCTGACAAATTTCAGACCATTCTTTAAGCTTCACTAGGTCTTTCTTCATGTTATTCACACCATCCGGGATGCCTACGGTATTGCAGATTTTGGTATCATCCACAAAGAGGTAAATCTCACCTGACAGCCCTTCAGCAATATCGCTTATAAAAATGTTAAAAAGAACAGGCCCAATAACAGAACTTTGAGGCACACCACTGGTAACATCCCTTTCCTTAGAGCAATCTCCATTGACTACTACCCATTGTCGTCTTCCACTCAACCAGTTTCTGACCCAGCTCATCACTTTGGGGCCCATCTCGAGGGCACTCAGTTTATTTATTAGATGTCTGTATGGAACACTGTTAAAGGATTTGCTATAATCTAAATACACCACATCTAGTGCACATCCTCTGTCCAATTCTCTGGTTACCCAGTCAAAGAAATTGATCAGATTTGTCTGAAAAGACCTACCTCTAGTGAATCCATGTTGCTTCCAGTCCTGTAATCCACAGGATTCCAGATACTTCACCATTCTCTGTTTTAAAAGCGTTTCTATTAATTTGCTTACCACAGAAGTCAGACTTACTGGCCTGTAATTCCCTACTTCTTCCTTACTTCCACTTTTGTGGAGAGGAACCACATCCGCCCTTTTCCAGTCCTCCGGTACCACTCCCAACTCTAGAGACTCATTGAAAAGGTCAGTCAGTGGAGCCACCAGAACTTCCCTAAGTTCCTTTAACTCCTTCGGATATACACCATCTGGCCCCATCGCTTTGCCTACTTTTATTTTAGCTAGCTCCTCATGTACACAACCCTCTGAAAATCAATCAGGGTCTACCACTCTTCCATCCCTATTCATGTTTGTCTTCTGTGGTCCCGCTCCCGGCGCTTCAGCTGTGAACACAGAACAGAAATATTTGTTAAGCAATTTGGCCTTTTCTTTATCAGCTTCTACATATTCCTCCCCTTCACCTTTGAATCTCACAATGCCACATTTGCACTTCTCCCTATCACTAATATATCTAAAAAATGTCTTGTCTCCCCATTTTACCATTTCAGCTATTTTTTCTTCTATTTGCATCTTTGCTTTTCTGACTACACGACCAGCCTCTCTTAACTTTCCAGATATTAGGGCATTACAGGATGGAGATGGGTGGAACTGGGTGGGTCTTGGGAGTCCGGATTTTCCGATTGGAAAATCTGGCAACCCTAGTTAAGTGACTTGCCAGGGTTACAATGAGCTGTGCTGGGATCGAACTTGCAAACTCAGGGTACTGAGGCAGCAGCTCTAACCACTAGGCCAGAAACCCCCCCACAGAAAAAGCATGCAATTTTGGGTTTATCCGTTTGCCGATATTAATGCCTGCATATTTCAGCATTATCCTTGCATGAGCTATAGGGAAAAGCGTGGTTGTTCTTTGCAAAGAGTGCACACTCTTAGAAACCTAGGCACTGTAATAAACAAATGCTCAGGAAAAACAAACAAACATGCCTGGAAATGGCATGAAAATGACACAAAAAGAAAAATGACCCATCCCTTATCTGCAGCAGATGGAATGCCATCTGTCAAAACCAGAAGGCATCTTCTAAAATCCTGACTGGTTCTGTTGCAAAATATCTTCTTTAAATAAGCAGACAATTGCTCATGAAGCCCCTGTTCCAACAAGTTGCCCACAAAGGGAACATTCAACCTTAGCTGATATTGTCATTAAGCTCTGACTTATCCTCTTTTTGAAAAAGTTTTGAGTACTTTCAATACTGGGGAAAGATCACTATTCCTGAGGCAAGAATTTAGAAATCAGCTAACTAGGGTAGAATAGTTGATTGGCCTCTTTATGATGTCCCTGGACTGGTGACCATTTTCATACGCTTAAGCACCTTTGTGAGGTCCTCATTCTTAACCTCTCAGAAATACATAAACAAGGCGGTAGAAGAGACAGTAAAATCATCTTTACTTATCCCAACCTTCATGTCTGTATTGCCAAAACCCAAACCGTTACCATCTTGCAAAGAAGATTCCCTACAACCACAGTGTCTAGTATAGAATTCTGATTTATGTAAGGAGAGCTGTCACGGTTGCATTGATGGATTAATACCCCAGGGCCACCAGCAAACATTTATTCCTCCCAGTCCAGTTTGCTCAATGAACATACACTCTTATCCAAGGGAACCAGTTCTCTGAGTAGAAGGAATATCCCTTCAAGGCTGTGGATTAGAGGTACTTTTAAACAATCACAGAGACAGATACGGGATGCTACAACTCTCTTTACTGAAGATACATGGGCATAGCCAGGATCCGAACCAGGGGGTGCAAATGATCTTAGACTGAAAGAACTACACTGGGGTTGGACTCGAGCTTGACTACATGGATGTAAGCTAAGGAAGCAGGCTTTTGTTCAAAGTTGGAGGACATGACCAAATAGGCTATTGAAAAAAAGTTTTTACTTTAAACTTAGTCATCAACTTACACTAAAACAATTTTTCTTCTATCTATGCTACACCTTTCCAGAACTTCCTTTTCTATTTCTATCCTTTCCCGAACCAGCTTTCGATACACACTCAACATACACAGCCCATTCAAATAATCCTCTTTCATTGTTGAACTCAATCGAGTTTTCACTCTGTGCAAGGTACTAAATGAGCACTCAGTGAGAAGGAGGCAGGAAGAGAGGTAAAATGCAAGACAATGAGGGGGATTAGAGAAAGGGGAAGATAGCAGACTATGGGGGAAGAGGGGAGAATGAACAAGAGAGGGAGAGAGTGCTGCTGGATTGTGAAGGATGCAGGGAAGATAGACGATTTTATTGTTTAGTAACTGAAAAATATCAGTTTTAAGAATTTACATCTGCTATTTTATATATTGCACTGTACAGGAGGAAATGTGAGGAGGTTGTATTAAGCAATTAATCATGCAACAAAAATTTTAAATCACAATTGTGTGATTAAAAATTTTAATCAACGTACAGCCGTAGTTCAGCTTGAAGAAAGATGCAGGACCACTGGAACCAAGCCAGAGCTTTCTCTCTGCAACATCCTGAGAGAGAGAGAGGGGTACCCTTGATGGAAGATAAACTCCACACCCAATTGGGGTGGGAAGGGTAAGGGAGAAAGCTGCCAAACTGGAGGGGAAGGGAGGGAGAAGGAAGATGAGGGGAGGGAGAAGAGAGAGATGCCATACCATGGGGAGGGAGGGAAGGAAACAGAGGAGGGGAGAGATGCCAAAGGCTAAAGCATGGAGGTGGAGAGCAAAATGGATGGGAAGGAGAGGAGAAGAAAAGAGAGAGATACAAAATCATGGGGGGAGGGAGAGATAGAAGGGAAGGAGACAGAGATACCAGACCTGGAGGGAGGAAAGGAAAGGAGAGAGATGCCAAACCAACCATTTTTTTTTTGGGGGGGGACAAAGATGCTAGACGATGGGATGGGGAAGAGAGGCAAAGATAGAAGAGAGGAACAAGGAGAGGAGAGAAATGCCAGAGCATTGATGGAGGGGATGTGGAAACGGTGAGAGGAAAGAGGAGTGAAGCTGGAGTGAATCATGTAAAAAGGAGAAAGGGAGCATAGGCTGAATGGAAGTGGGCAGGTGCTTGTTGGAAGAGGGAGAGGGCAGACAGTTTATTAAAGGGCATAGAAAGAGGGCAGATGCCATATGGAAAGGGCATACAATAGATAGAAGGTGGAGAGAGGGCAGACAGTGGGTAGAAAGGGCAGAGAAAGGGGACAGATGCTGGATGGAAGGAAGAGGATGAGGAAAGCAGAGACCAGAGATGACAAAAGTAGAAAAATGAAATTTTTTCTTCTTTTATTTTTGCTTTAGGTTAAAGTAGTATTATAGTTGTGTTGATCCATGCTTATAAACAGAAGATGAAAATAAGGTGATCATTTTATTGGACTAATTTTAATACATTTTTAACTAACTTTTGGAGACCAAAACCCCCTTTCTCAGGTCAGGATATTACAGGATACAGTAACAGCATAATACTGTACTGACCTGAGGAAGGAGGTTTTGTCCTCTGACAGCTAATTGAGAAATGTATTGACCCAATAAAATTGTGTTATCTTTTTTTTTTATTATTATTTATTTATATAGTTTTACATTTTCACCAAACATAACAATCTTGACAAAGGATCAGAATATGCACAAATAGGAAATAAAAATTAACATATGCATACGCATAAATGTATAAGAAATACAAAACAATTATTTAGTCCACAAATAATGGATTCAAGACATAGAAATAAAAAATAATGATACATTCCACTGTAATAAGAAAATTATCCTAAATATCCACGCTACAGCCGATGGTCAGGTCATAAATCAATGGACTAAACCGACCCTTCCTTTGGCCCTAAAAAATCTATTAATTGTTTAGGCTCAAAAAAAATAAAATTTTTATTTTGATAGGAAATAAAACATTTTGCTGGAAATTTTAACAAAAAAGTAGCTCCGAGGGCTCGGGTTCTGGGCCGCAAGGCCAAAAACTCCTTCCTACGCCTCAGTTTTTTGTGATAGATCTGGGAAAATCCTAACATTTGAACCCAAAAATGTATCATTTAAATGGCAGAAATATAAACGTAAAACATATTCCCTATCACTTTCCAGAGCTAGAGTCAGCAAAAGAGTAGTTCTATCTGTAACCACCTCAAGAGAACTCTCCAAAAATAAAGACAAATCTACATTGTCCTTAGATGTTTCCTTAGGGGTCGACTCCCCTTGAGGTCTCTTTATATCCAGGTAATAAGCCCTAACAATTGGAGGTAAATTTTCCACAGGAATGGCTAGGAATTCACGAAAATATTTTCTTGCCATCTCCACTGGGGATATGACTGGACATTTGGGAAAATTCAAGAGTCTCAAATTATTTTTTCTAAGTGAATTTTCAAAGTTTTCCAATTTACGTGAAATGCCATTCTGTGATTTTTCCTTTACCAATTCCAACTGGACAGTCTTTACTTCATTCATATTTTCTTCCTGTTTCTCCAATTTTTCAGTTAATTTAGATAGATGTAAACCTTGCTGTTCTACTTTGGAATAGAAAGTGCAATAGTCATTTTTAATTATTGAAAGACTCAATTTTAGGTTGGCGTCCATTATAGATATGGCCTGCCACAGCGCCTCCATATCAATCTTTGCAGGTCTTTTCAATTCCCCAAAGCCTATGTTGTTCCCACTAGAAGTTCCTCTCACCTCTACTTCACTGGTGGTGGAGGTTAATTGGACTTCCAAGCCAGCACCATCCTCCTGAGTTTCCAGTGTTGGCTTCCCTCCTCTGCTGGAATCCAGACTCCTCTCACCGGGCTGCTGAGCTCCTGCAGCTCCCTGCACCACCAAATTTCTGGGCTGGGGAGGAGTTGACCTTTGCTCCGGACTCAGAATCGTCCGGAGTACTCCAGCGTCGAGATCTCCCAACAGCTCCGGGCTTGCCTCCAAAGTAGCGTGTGTCTCCAAACCTGAGCGGGCAAAAGCAGCCAAAATCGTCTGCTGACATCATCTGCGGGGCAACAGATGCCGGAGGGTTAGGGCGAATTGTCCCCTTCCTTTTCCCCATTGCGGGTCAGTCTTTGTTGTGGTAAGTAAACGGAAAAAAGTCAGCGACTCTCTTCCTCCCGATCAAGCGTCCTTCCTCGACGCCATCTTGAATCCCCCCAAAATTGTGTTATCTTATTTTCCATATTTTGTTTTATTTATGTTTATTTATCAGGTTATTTTTTTCAAATTTACATCTATCTTTTTTATATTTTGCACAGTATTAAGGGACATGTGTCATTGTTTCTGTGGTGTTGCATTGCATGCAGAGTCTGGCTTCTTGGCGGTTCAGTTTAACTTTTGTCTACAAATTTCAGTTTTTTTGTTTGTGATTACTTATTCCATTCTGGGCGAGGGTGTATTTTTAATGTATGTGTGTGTAAGAAAAAGACATGGTTTTCTGCTTGGATTGACTGTGCATTGACTTTATTTTTCTTAGAGAGTCTAATTACAGAGGAGACTGGTAGTGTATTAGGCTGGACTAGAGTAACATTCCTTTCTGCGGGTAAGAAAATTAAGACTGCAGGGATGGTGAGGGGATGGGGATGAAGAACAGAGGGACATTGAGGGGACGGGATTACAAAGTGCGCTTCATTGCAGGGATGGGGTGGAAATGAGAAAAAAATCTTTGGTTGTGGAGAGGGAATGGGGATTAATTTTTGTCCGCACATCACTTTCTACCTGAAAGGATCCTTACATTTAGAATAATTTGCAATAGCAAAACACTGTGAGTATTAAATTCAGACTGAAAGAAATTACATTGAGAGGACAAATAATTTCAAATACTCAACCCAATCTTATTCTTCACTGGTAAAATGGAATTATCGAAAGAATTATAAATAGCTTGAATCTCCTGTTCAAAATACATCTTGAAAATATATCAGAACTTTCAATACCCCCCTTCACCTATCCCAAACAAGGTAGGTTTACTAGTCCTACTTGACCTTAGCGCTGCCTTCGACACAGTTGACCACCACCTACTCACATCTAGGTTCCACGACCTCGGTATCAAAGACACAGCCCTCCAATGGATCACCTCCTTCCTTCACCAAAGGACCCAAACTGTCCTACTAGGGACACATAAATCCAACCCTAAGCCTATCAAATATGGCGTTCCCCAAGGCGCCCTTCTATCCCCCCTCCTATTCAACCTCTACATCAAACCCGTCATCTATATAGCCCAAAAATATAAAATCAAAATCCACTCTTATGCAGATGACATCCAGCTGCTCCTCCCCTTAGGCGAAAACCGGCCATCCCAAATTGCTAACCTCGAACTCTGCCTCACTGACATGAAAACTTGGATGTCAAACAACAAGCTTCAACTTAACGCCTCCAAAACCGAACTCCTATGGATCAGAAACAAAAACACCAAATACCTACGACCTACACTAACATGGGATTCCACTCTACTAACGGCAGCAGATCAAGTTCGCAGCCTGGGAGTAACCCTAGACGGACACCTATCCCTATCTAACCACATATCCCAAGTGGTCTCCACCTCCTTCTACTACCTTCGCCAACTGAAAAGGATCAAACCCTATATCTCCACACCAGACCTCGCCCAACTCCTATACGCATATGTCCTCTCCAGACTGGATTATTGTAACTCCCTATTTAATGGACTAACCAAAAATAATATCAAACGCCTCCAACGGGTCCAAAATGCAGCCATCCGCCTCCTACACAACCTCAACTACCGCGATTCCATCTCCCCGGCACTCCATGCTGAACACTGGCTCCCGATTAGCCAACGCTGTACTTTCAAAGCCCTGGCAATTGCTCACAAGAGAATCTACTCCACCACCCCCTCCTACATAAAATCCAAGCTTCCCATCTACAACCCCACTCGCACCCTCCGCTCAAAGTCAGAGATACGCCTATGCACCCCCCCCCCCCCCGGAAGATCCCTGCTCACAGAAACTGCCCACAAACGATCCTACAGCCACTTCATTCCACACCTCTGGAACCAACTCCCCCCCCAACTTAGACAACAGAACTCATTATTAACATTCCGTAAATCGGTAAAAACCCTCCTCTTCAACTAAAGATCTCCTCTGTCTTCTTCCCCCCTTAGGCCCCACCCTCCATTCTCCTATCACCTTCCCGAACGTCCAGTATGACCTCTATCCACTAACAAATTGTACCTAAACGCTTATAACTTTCCTTAAACTAAACTACTGTATTTCCCCCTTCTCTCTTTCTGCATACTCTCCCTGTATTTAATTCTCTCCAAAAACTATAAATCCAATCCCTAAACCTGTTGTACTACTTATATGTCTAGTTACTCCCCACTGTGTATGTTCATTTGTAAACCGTTCTGAGCTATTGGGAGGACGGGATAAAAATCTAAATAAATAAATAAATAAATAGGTTTAGTTAATCTCCTCACTGTGTGAAACTGTTTCTTTCTTCAGTTATCTGCTATACAGTAGTCAGTTACTGACCTAGATATTTCCTTTAAGTCTTCCTGACAGCAGATTTAAAAAATTGTGCATGGAAGCAGAGAAGGGCATATTTTAGGCTAAACATTTTGAAAAAGAGCAGGTTGTGAAGGCTGGAGAGAAAAAGAAGGGGCATGAGTACCAGATGATGTGTCAGTGTTATTTACTGACCGTCTTGCATGGCCACAATTAGTTTGAGTTGGATACTGATAATAAACAGATTAGATAGATTTGCCTCCATGTTTCCGCCACAGTATGCAAATCTGTCTTGTATATTCATTAGGGGTAGCCTGAAACTGAATTGTTGGTGGTCTTCAATGATCCAAAAAGCAAGGGAGAAGACTGGTGCACCCCAACAAAATAGAGAAATTCTGAAAAAGATTGGGAGTGACCAATACAAAGGATAAAGCTATAATGCGAAACATGTCGGCAAGCTGTTTTCCCCTAGCCAGAGACCACAAGATATAAAGCTAAGTATTGCTTTAATGCTTAAATGCTAAGAAATAATAAATCATACAAAAGCAAATAAGTTTACATATATAAAAAGGATCTGATGAGGAGCTAACACGTAAAGCTTAGAGCAATGAACCAGTTTGAGCTCTGAGTTGTGGCGCTGAGGTTCCTGAATAAAAAAGTGAATAGACAAAAGGAAAATATAAGGATGCAAAACAACTGATAGTAAAGTTCACTATCTAGTTGAGGATTGGTGGCATATCAGATAGAGCACCCGTAAATTGGATTAATCATTGTGCATTGTGTGATTACCCAAAAAAGAGGACACATGGCCTTGTCTCTTTCCACCCCCAGCCCTGCCCCCACACAGACCTTGTCTCATCTTCCCTGAGCTCGGGGCCGTATCTAGAGGGCCTCCGAACATGCGCGGATATTGACGCGATGATGCCATACACTGAGCTCTCACGTTGTTGAATATTTACAAAGGTACACTGGGGGGGCGGAGAGGAGGAGAGGGGCTGGTGCCAGCAGTGACAGGCTGTCATATTCGTCACATATTCTTGATTCCCTGGTGGCATACCCGGAATCTCTCCATGGCACACTACAGTGCCGCGGCTCGTAGTTTGCGAGACGCTCACCTATAACCACTTTCTTTAATCAATCTAATAAAATTTTGTAGTGGTGTGTATGAAAAGCAGCTGCAAAATCCAGTAGGATTCACAATCTAGTACCCCCTTGATCAAAACAGCTACACCTTTCTTTTAATAAGGCCACCAGAACTATATTGGTTGTATATCATGGTCAAAATCTGGATTGTGCAGGATCTAATCTTTTTGTCTCTTCCAAATAATCTTGCAACTGCATTGTCACACATGCATTAATTATCTGTGATACTACTACCATGTTTCCCCGAAAATAAGCCCTAGCATGATTTTCAGGGTAGGTCTTAATATAAGCCCTACCCCCGAAAATAAGCCCTAGTCGCCGGCGGTGGTAGCAGTCCCCCCCCCGTGACCCTTCCATCTCTCCCACCCATCCAAACCCCATCCGCCAGACCGAAATACAGTACCATATAGCAAACCGCATCATTGGCAGCACAGGCCCCATCGCGGCTTTCTCATGCCTGGGCATTCCTCTGCCACGTTGCTGATGACGACAGAATGTAAGCTATTTAGATGATCTCACCAATTGGAAGGATAGAAAAATTCAATTAACTTGAAACTTTATTGGGTGTAATATACTGTTATTCATGCTATTGGCATCACAATGCTGTTTATAATATAAAATCAACTTAAAGAATTGAAAGGAATTTTGACAGGATAGGGAGAATAAAAAGAAGCTAAAGACCATACATCCAAGAAAACTACTAATAATCATTTCTATAATGCCACTGGACATAAGTAGTGCTGTATACATTATATGCTGGTAATTTCTCTGCCCCTAGTGGATTTACAATCTAATGCTGAGTTTTACTAAGCAATTTATCCAAACGGCACCCAGTTTTCATATATAAATGTTCTTGTGAGGATCACCAACCAAACTCTCACCAAGATATATATCAAGCTCAATATATACCTCAAACTCCTCACCTCTAATGTATAATCCCTAGCTCCTCAGAAGTACCACCTGTGCTCAAAAGCTTTCCCAGCCTTAGGTTTTATGTACTACGTCCTCACTGGAGCCGTTATCAATTTTTACTCACAAACTTTATTTTTAAATTTTTATTTAACAACCCTTCTAGCATATTTCAAGGGAACTTAGCTTTTAATTGTGGTCTTCTTTTGAGGGAAATAGGAGCCAACATGTTTCACCCACAGAAGGTTTTTTTCAAGGCTTATCATCCCTTAGCAAGCTTTGAAAAAACCTTCTGTGGGTGAAACATGTTGGTTCCTATTTCCCTCAAAAGAAGACCACAATTAAAAGCTAAGTACCCTTGAAATATGCTAGAAGGGTTGTTAAATAAAAATTTAAAAATAAAGTTTGTGAGTAAAAATTGATAACGGCTCCAGTGAGGAGGTAGTACATAAAGCCTAGGGCTGGGAAAGCTTTTGAGCCCAGGTGGTACTTCTGAGGAGCTAGGGATTATACATTAGAGGTGACGAGTTTGAGGTATATATTGAGCTTGATATATATCTTGGTGAGGGTTTTACTAAGCAGCATAAGAGCATTTTACCACAGGCTGACGAGATAAATGCTCCGACGCTCATAGGAATTCAATGAGCATCAGAGCATTTACCTCATCAGCTCACTGCTTAGCAAAAGGAGCCCTAAGGTTTTTTTTTGTTTGTTTGTTGTTAGGTCAATGGAGGGTTAAGTGACTTCCCCAGAGTCACAAGGAACTACAGCGGGAATTGAACTAGGACCCAAGGATCAGAGTCCGCTGCACTAACCATATAGCCAGTAGCACTTTATTTTGCCCCCATATTCATGGAAGCAGGTTTGTTTGGGCAAATGGAAAAAATTGATTTTGGTGAAAAGGAAAATTTCTGCTGAAGAGATGGGAGTGAAGGGAGAGAATTTTTCTAATATACGAGTATGCTTTAGTGTCCACATTCCTTTTGTCAACCAGTCTATCCACTGAATTGTTAGTTTATTGATTTTTTTATTTATGTATTTTTTTTACTTTGGAGTTGAATCAGAGCAAGGTATGTGTAGATTTTGTCAATGGGATGTCCAGTGTTTTGTCAATTTCAACTAAGTAGATTTAAGTATAGAATTTGATTTTTTATGTTATGGTAACAGTATGGAAATGGCAAAGAAAGTGGGATCGGATTCAGCATTTCTTGCTCAACTTTTATCCAGACTAGTTTATATTGTGTGTAGTAGTGTAACCAGTAGAATAAAAGCTTTATGATATAGATAAAAATACAGAAACATTACAGTACTCCCAAATTTTCATTTGTAAATTAAAGGGTTGTAATCTAATTTGGGTCCAAAAAAGTGAGACAAGAGTCTATCCATTGGTAAAATATATATATAAAAAAAGACTAAGGAGTCCTTTTATTAAGATGCGCTAAATGCTAAAGTACCCATAGAATATAATGGATGCCTTAGCATTTAGTGCATGCGAAATCGGTTAGTGTGCCTTAGTAAAAGGACCTCTAAGAATCATACTTAAAACAAAATTAACTTCTAGAGCTATCATCATCTTAATGGTATCATCTTCCCCACCATGTGAGGTGTAAGGGACTACACTTCTCCCTCCATATTCACGGTTTCAGCAATCGCGGTTTCGATTATTCACGGTTTTTAGCTTGCTGGCTCCTCCCCCCAAATTACATCGGCTTGCATAGAGAAATTGCTGATTCCCAGCACTTTCTTCACCGTGTTTTGCCTCTCCTTCAGGAACAGACTAGGTCTCCCACCATGTTATTTGCGGTACCATATTCACGATGGTTTTTAATAGAAAACAGCGATTAACATATGAAATTTGTGGTTCTGTTAATCCCCTATCACAGCGAATACGGAGGGAGAAGTATACTCTACAGTAGAAAGTCTTTCATGTTTTTTAAGAATGTATCTGCTAATCAATAGTACTTTCTAGGTCACTGTCCAAATATCTTATTTTGCTTGCAGACCAAACTAATTGGAATAGTGATAATTGTTCTGGAGTTACATGAATATTTAAAGGTTAGACAGGCTGGGGCTCTTTACCCTGGAAAAGCGGAGACTGAGAGGGGACATGATACAGACTTATAAAATCATGAAAGGCATAGAGAAGGTGGAGAGGGGCAGATTCTTTAGACTAGCAGGGGCAACTAAAACAAGAGGTCACTCAGAAAAACTGAGAGGAGGCAGATTCATAACGAATGCAAGGAAGTTCTTCTTCACTCAGCGGGTGGTAGACACCTGGAACGCGCTTCCCGGAGAGGTGATAAGCCAGAGTACAATTCTGGGGTTCAAAAAGGGACTGGATGACTTCCTGGAAGCGAAGGGAATAACCGGGTACAGATAGAGGTTTACCTCACAGGACACTGAGCAAATAGGGTATGGATATTTTAGGTTAGGTAGGGAACATTTTCAGGTCATGGACCTGGAAGGCCGCCGCGGGAGCGGACTGCCGGGCACGATGGACCCCTGGTCTGACCCGGCAGAGGCAATGCTTATGTTCTTATGTTAATTTTATATCCAGAAAAAACAATAGGTGGTGTCTATTAAATTAAAGACTTCAGGAAGTAAAGAAATCAGGTTAGAAAGGAAAGGCATTAAAGTATATCATCTGCATAAGCTGAAACCTGTATTTCTAATTCAATTTTCAAGAAAGCATAAATTGCAAATCTTCAGGAGATGCCTCTCCTTCCCGACCAATATGGGTGCCATGTTACCCCTCTCCTATTGACTTGGGATCTTCATTTCAATGTTAGTACTATTTTCTCCCTCTCTCCATATTTTTCAGTTGGGATATTCATATTTACTGTCTCTTACTGATTTTGGTGCTTCCAATCCTTTTCTTCCAACTGTGTTTGGGTATGATCAATAGTACCACCTTTCTGAAAGGGGAACTGTTCCGATGAACTTTAAACTGTGTTCCAATCTTACTTTCCAAACAGAAACACTGAATCCTAATCTTCCTGGCAGAGCGAAAAAAAAGTTGGCACTTGCTGTCAGTTTCTCCTAGGCAAACTTGTGTCTGAAATCATCCTGATTTTTTTTGTATCATCATTATCCATGCTGGAAATAGTCAATAGCTAAATAAACTGTTTATCATACACATTCCTAGTAGTTTTCCATATACCATATCTAATCTTGTGATTTACCATAAATATAGCCTGTAAATGCGCATTCAATGCTTCATCATTGCTACTACACTATGCAATGTTGCAACTTTAACTCTAGGTCATTTTTCTCATGGATGAGAATTGGAATGCTTGCTGCTTCTGCTCAGTTTTGCAGAACTAAACAAAGTTACATATGCGCTCTAAGCCTGACTTGGTCAAGGTCCTATAATAGTGAATTCTGTATTCAGTTAGTTTCTGCCTGCTTGATGAGGCCTACTTTGGCTCCAGGCTTTTTTTATCTTGTTTTAGTAGAAGTATAGGGACTCTCGAATAGTTCTGTAATTGTCTAAATGTAACCTAATTGTTGTCATGATGTTTGCGTGGTGACAGCAAGTCGAGCTCTTGACGAGCCATGCTTTGACTTCCTGCCCGTGGTATTCTCTCCTTTTGATAAAGAAAGTTTGAAACACGGCCTGTGTCAAGGAGGAAGGAGGAGTTAACAAGAATTGTTTGGAATTGCCTTTTACAGCTTGTGGGCTTCATGACTACATGAACACTTGGCGTTGGCTCTGAATTTTTGGATTGTGCATTGCATCTCGAGTGGTGCGCTGTGTTTGTTGACTCTATTATACTCTATTATCCTCTGTTTGGATTATTATTTTTCGTTTGGATTTTTTTGTGTGTGTGTGTGGATTTTTTGATTATTCACTTGGATTTCATTTGAATTTTTGCTTCACGATACATGCTGCTACTTTTTCACTTTTTATTCAGGATCACTTTTTTGGATTGGACTCTGTTATCTAAAAATATTTTTTCCCTTGGGATCCTTGTCTGCCTTTCATGATCATGAAGCCCTTGTCATTGTTGGTTTGTGAATTGTCTTATGTGTTTATATGTTGATGATAATTGCTTCTATATAAATCTATTTTGAGATATTTTTGAGATTAATAAAAGTTTTGTAATAAATTATGTTTTCTTATATTTACCTACATATATATATGTATTTATATACACTATTTACTATTTATACTAATGTCTAATATTTATACTAATGCCTAATATATTCTGATTATATATGTGATTAAGTATCTAGTTTCTAGTTTGTATTAAGTATTAAGTATCTAGTTTCTAGTTTGTATTAAAGCTCAGTTGCCAAGTTTTAGACCATTGTTCCAGTAAAAGTAGGTCCTGACTCATAGCGTCATCGACGAATAGTGTAATTATACCTCAAAGTCCCTGAGATAGGTCCCGTACAAAGATATTAAACAGTATCGGACCCAAGACCGAGCCCTGCGGCACTCCACTGGTCACAGCCGATGTTTCTGAGGGGGTATCATTTACCACTACCCTCTGAAGTCTACCACTGAGCCAGTCTTTAACCCATGCAGTCAAAGTTTCTCCTAAATCCCATCACTTTCATCTTGTTTAATAACCTACGGTGTGGGATACTATCAAAAGCTTTACTGAAGTCTAAATACACGATATCCAGGGATTCCCTCCTGTCCAGTTGTTTAGTTACCCAGTCAAAGAAGCTTATCAGATTGGATTGACAAGACCTTCCCTTCGTGAACCTATGCTGCTGAGGGTCCCTCAGCTTCTCATCATCTAGAATCGTATCCAATCTGTTTTTAATCAACGTTTCCATAAGTTTACACATTATTGATGTGAGACTCACCGTTCTGTAATTTTCAGCCTCTGACCTGCATCCCTTTTTGTGGAACGGAATGACGTTAGCAGTTTTTCAGTCCAAGGGGACTTTTCCTTTGTTTAGGGAAAGATTGAAAAGCTCAGATAACGGCTCTGCCAGGACATCTCTCAGTTCTCGAAGTACTCTGGGGTGCAGGTTATCCGGCCCCATTGTTTTGTTCACTTTTAGCCTCGCTAGTTCATAGTATACATTGCTCGCGGTAAATTCAAAATCCCGGAACGGGTTTTCCGAGCACACCCTTGTTTGCGGCTGCGGTCCGGATCCCGGCGCCTCACAGGTAAAGACCGATCAGAAGTATCCATTGAGTAGTTCGGCTTTGTCTGAGTCCGAGTCTACATAGTTACCATCAGATTTCCTTAGGCGCACAATCCCGTCTGTATTCCTTTTTCTGTTGCAAACATACCTGAAAAAGGATTTATCCTCTTTGTTTACATGCCTAGCTATATTCTCTTCCATCCGGAGTTTGGCATTCCTGACTGCTGTTTTAACAGTTCTAGATTTCACCAGATAGGCTTGTTTAGCTTGTTTAGCTTCTTTAGCTTCCGGTCGTTGTTTGTAGGATGCAAATGCTCTTTTCTTTTGCTTAACTAGTTCCAAGATCTCCGATGAGAACCATTGGGGTCTGTTATTTCTCCGTCGTTTACTCACAGTCTTTATGTAGAGGTTGGTTGCTTCCTGTAGGGTAGATTTCAGAGCCGACCACATTACCTCCACACTGTGCGTTGTATCCCGGTTTTGCAGTGCCTCATAGACGTAATCTCCCATGCTCTGGAAGTTAGCTCCCTTAAAGTTAAGGACCTTTGTCGATGTATTTGACCTAGTGACTTCCTTCCTGAGATGAAACCACACCATGTTGTGGTCACTGGAGGGCAATGCCTCAAATACCGAAACCTTTGTGACACTGTCACCATTGGTGAGCAACAGGTCCAGGATCACCTGATCCCTGGTGGGCTCCAGTACCATCTGTTTGAGGTGTGATCCTCGTATGGAGGCTAGTAGCCTCCTGCTGCCACTGGTCGTAGCGGAAAGTTTGTTCCAGTCTACATCAGGCATATTGAAGTCCCCCAACAGCACAGTGGCTCCACGCAGAGTGATGATCTCAGTGTCTTCGATTAGTTCTTTGTCTATGTTGTCTTGTTGTCTTGGAGGTCTGTATACAACACCAAGATACAGGCATTTGTCGTTGCCTCTGGCAAGGTTCAACCAGAGTGATTCCCCCGTATACTTGACGTCTATGATCTGGTAACTTTGATGTCCTCTCTGATGTACAGTGCTACCCCTCTTCCGGTTTTGCCTTCTCTGTCTCGACGGAGCAAGTTATATCCTGGTACAGCCATATCCCAGTCATGGAATTCCGAGAACCAGGTTTCCGTTATCGCTACCACATCCAGGTCGGTATTTCTCATTTCTGTTTCCAGTTCCAGAATTTTATTGCCCAAACTACGTGCAATAACATACATAGCCTTCCATTCTCTATGTTTGTCCGGTCTGCATGGAGATTTTCCTGTTCGAGTTAGTTTGTCCCCCTCAGTACTGTCTTTGATGCAGATACTTACATCAGACTCAAAGATGGAGTTATTTACCTTATGCGGATGAGAGTGGGTCTCCTCCCCCAGCTCTCTTAGTTTAAAAAAATACTTTTCCTCTTTTTTAGGTCCTAGTTCACACTTGCTATTTAACACCAGCTCTGACAGGGTACATATTTCAAATCTGATATATTATAATCACAAAATTGTTGTCTAGTCATTATTCAAATCAGGTTGGTCCCAGACTCTGGTGTCTGGTTGTCTTCTGATAACTCACTTGCCAGGGTCTCCTGCCCATTTGTTGTTTTCTTCTTTCTCGGTGCTAACCATTCATCTTCCATCTCTGTCCTCCCCTTCCATCTACCTTCCCTCCCCCAGAGATCTGGCATCTTTCATTTTTTCATCTCCATTCCCGCAGCTGCAACGATGGACCCCCACCATCCCCAGATCCACCATCTCTCCTTTTCTCAACTACCCTTTCATCTAGAATCTCTCCCTCCTACCCCACCACCCCAGGATCCACCATCTCTCCCTTTCTCTTCCCAACTACCCTCCTATCTAGTATTTCTATCCCCTCCTCCGCACCGTCCCTTGTGTCCAACTTCTGTCCCTTTCTGTTCCATCCCTCCCTTCATCTTATTGTCTACCATCTCTCTCCCTTTCCTCTGTTTTTAGACTCATTATTTCTTCCCCTCCCCCCTCAGTCCGGCATATGCACATCTCTTTGGACCCCCCTTACCTCCCCCGTTACCTCCCTCCATATACTTCTACAACAGCCCCCCCCTCCTCCCAAAGGCCTGTATGTTTTCCCCCCTTCTTTCTAGCGTCCTCTGGCTTCCCGGTCTCACCTTCAAAGCTAATTACGGTAGCCTGCAGAGGATCATTGGTGCTGTAGTGATCCTAGCAGATTGCCGTTGGTCTCCCTACCCCCCTCTGACGTACGGGACCGCAGTAGAGGGAACGTGCTGCAGAAGCCGACAGCAGCCTGCTAGGATTGCTACAGCACCGGCGATCCTCTGCAGGCTGCTGTAATTAGCTTTGAAGTGAGACTGAGAAGCCGGGAGAGAGATGGTGGACAATGGTATGGAATGAGGGAAGGAACAGAAAGAGTATTTTCTCGTGGGCCAAATCTAATTACATTGTGGGCCAGATTTTGACACCACTGATCTAAACACACATCCTCTAGTCCAGGGGTGTCCAACGCGTCGATCGCGATCGACCGGTAGCTCAGGAAGGCAACATGAGTCGATCGCAGAGCCCATCCCGGGCTCTGTGATAGACTCGTGTTGCCGTCCCGATCTACCGGGCCTATCAGCCTTCCTCTCCCCGACGTCAAAGACTGGGCATTAGGCTGTTTTTGTCATTTCGGGGGGGGGGGGGGCGTGGTGGCATGGCGGCAACAGCCTGAAAAAGAAATCATCCTGGCCCGGGTCGGTGTCATACTCCGGAACTTCTACCTCTTCCAGCAGCCCTCTCCCTTCTACCTGCTTCTGGCCACACCCCCTGCTCCGCGGCTCTCTTTGGCAACTCAACAGCAGCGATCGACACAAGCTTCTGACGTCGGGGCCTACCCTCTGCGAGTCCCGCTTGTTTCAACTTCCTTTTTCCACAAAGGCGGGACTCATAGAGGGAAGGCCTCGATGTCGGCAGCTTGTCTTGATCACCGCTGCTGACGAGTTTCTTAAGAGAGCCGCGGAGCAGGGGGGTTTTGCCAGGTGCAGGTAGAAGGGAGAGGGCCAGATGCAGGACTCGTGGGTGAGGGAGCAGAAGAGAGAGAGAGAGAGAGAGGGGAGGGAAACAAAAGGAAATATTTCATACTGGGCTGGGCCGGAGTGGAGGGAGGGTGGAAAGACAGGGTGCATTAACAAAGGAAAAGGGGGGAAAGCTGAAAATGGAGATAGTGACACAAAGAAGAGAAAGAGTAAGCAGGACCTACTGAATAAGGATAGAGATACAGAGGGGACATGAAGAGGAGGTGAAATAGAGACATAGAAGTAATGCTGAAAAAGTGTGGGGGGGGGAGATAAAGACATTGAATGAAGATTCTGAAAAAGTGGTGAGATAGGGATATAGATGAGATGGACACAAAGAAGGGTGATGCTGGAAAATAGGTGGATTGGTAATTCTGACAGACACAAAAGGGAAATGCTGGATCAAGGAGAGATGGGGTCAGGCTGAATGGAATGAGGAAAAATGCCTTGTTGGCCCGGAGCTTCCTTTCCTACATCAGAATTGACATCAGGGAGCGGAATGCTAGTCAGCGCGACGCTTCTGCAGGGAAAGCTTGGGACGGCGGTGGCTTGGGGGCTGTTCCACGATGGCGGTGGCAGCAAACCGAGTGGCTTGGGGGAGGGCACGGAGAAAGAAAGAAAGGGGGCAGACAGGGAGACAGAAAGAAGGGGGAATAGGGAGACAGAAAGAAAAAGTTGGGGGAGAGAATGAGGTCTGGAGGAGAGGAAACATACAGGAGGCTGAAAGAAAAGAAGAAAGATTGGATGCATAGTCAGAAGAAGAAAGTGCAACCAGAGACTCATTAAATCACCAAACAGCAAAGGTAGGAAAAATGATTTTATTTTCAATTTAGTGATCAAAATGTGTCGGTTTTGAGAATTTATATCTGCTGTCTATATTTTGCACTATGGCTCCCTTTTACTAAACCGCAATAGCGTTTTTTAGTGCAGGGAGCCTATGAGCATTGAGAGCAGCACGAGGCATTCATCATAACTCCCTGTGCTAAAACCTACTATTGTGGTTTATTAAAAAGGGAGGGAGTGTATTTGTCTATTTTTGTATTTTGTTACTGAGGTGACATTGCATAGAGTCATCTGCCGTGACCTCTTTGAAAAAACCCGGAATATGAATAATTAACATTTTCTCTGCCTTTCAGTGTGCTTTGTTTTTTTTTTATTTTATTTTATTGTTGGTAGATCATTTTGACTTAGTCATTATAAAAGTAGCTCGCAAGCCCATAAAGTGTGGGCACCCCTGCTCTAGTCTATTTGCATAAATAGAATCCCAATAAATACATTCTGACGTGTACATTCTCTCCATATACTGTTCCTGCAGTGAAGGTAATTTTTCCATCTCTAAATGAGATAGAATTATACCACATTTCATTAAATTATGTTGTTTGCCAGTAAATGCAAGGATTTATTTTAAGCTTTGTATTATGATTTTTAATATTCTATGTGGCCAGGTGCCACATTATTTAGTGGAATTGATTTCATTACTAGCAGGAAGACCAGGTCATATTGTACGGAAGCAATTCTGTCTTCAGTTTCCCTCACCAAAGACAATTAGATCATTTGTTCAATAGAAGGCATCCATCTTTTATCAGGCTCCTTTAATTTGGAATGATCTTCCTATTTTAATAAGATCAGTAGGTCAATACACTGTTTTTAGAAAACTTTTAAATGCATTCTTGTTAAAAAAGATTTTATCTTGACATTTATCATCTTATACTGTTAATATTCTATTTGAATATTTGTCATTGTGTTAAGTTTAACTGGATTTGTTCCCATTAATAGAAATATATTGTTATCTGCCATGAATTCATAAGGGCTTTGGCAAAATGTAAGTCAGAATGTAATGTACTTACAGTGACCCAAATTTCTGTATTCTCTTGACACTTTCTCCTTTGGTTCGATAAGGAACCACCAGTATTGGAAATATGATTGCAAGTGGTAAGGACAGTCAGGGCAGTGTATTTTAGTATATAGTTCCCTGTCCCTAGGGCCCAATATATAGCCTGCCACTATAAGCAACATGTAAACTACTCATAGCTGTGGGCTGAATTAACCTCAGATATCCAATGCCAGAGCATATCCAGCCTCCGGCATTGAATATTCGGGTTAACATAACAACGTGGAAGTTAACTGGGCACCGGCTGATATTCAGACCAGTGCTTGGTTAACTCAGCAGATACTTACTTTTCCAGTTAGTGGACTGAAAATCACCACTAACTGGCTAAGTGGTGGCTTTGTCCAAACTCTGCCCCAGATCACTGCCAGCTTAGATAGTTTCTCAATGGCCATTTAAAGCCAGTATTACTACTACTATTTATTATTTCTATAGAAGTACCAGATGCACACAGCGCTGTATATTAAACATGCAAGAGACAGTCCCTGCTCAAAACAGCTTACAATCTAATTATGACAAACAGAACAAAAAGGGTGAATCTACACAGGGAATGATAAAGGAAGTAGGGTATGGGACTAAGGAGGGAATGACAAACAGATATGGGTGCTTTACAAGTGGGATTGGTAGGGACTTGAATGCAGTCCTCTTTTATGAAGCTGCATTCAAGTCCTAACCCATTCCACCTGTAACGCAATGTGTGGCACAATGGTTAGAGCTACAGCCTCAGCACCCTGAGGTTGTGGGTTCAACTCCCATACTGCTCCTTGTGACCCTGGGCAAGTCACTTAATCCCCCATCGCTCCAGGTACATTAGATAGAGTGTAGAGAATGACACGGTAGTTGTTACCCACGGCTAGCCACCCAATCGCTGCATCTCCCTCCCTCCACCTCACCTTAGGTGTCGACTTTAATTATTCTTCTCCCAGCTGCACGCATAGCTTGAGCCTGTATATGCGATGCACAAATGGAAGATTAGATTAGATTCTTGAGTTGTTGAATCTTCTCCTCTGATGCAACTTCCTGTTTCCAGTTGCATCAGAGGAGAAGATTCAATAATTCAAGTAGCTTACAACCATCTAAAAAGAGGTGGGTTTTTTTGAGCATGGCCTACCTCTATGTTCAGTAGTTTAATCGCCCAGACCACCACTTCGTCTAACCTTAAAACACATTATCAACCAAAAAATTGCCCAAGTCCCAAACACCCAAAACAAGACATTTTAAGCGAAGGAAGGGGCCAGTCCTTACGCCTAAAAGCTGGATTGTGTAACCGGCGTCTGTCAAAAACAACACCGGTTACAGAATCCCCCTCCCCCCCCCCCCCCCCGCAACAATCACAGCAGGAGAGATGCTTAATCTCTCCTGCTGTGATCGCGATCCCCCCCACGAACTGCCGCAAACCGCGTCGGGAGAGATGCCCAATCTCTCCTGCCGGCACCCTAATCCCTCCTGCCGAGGTGCAAGCCCCCTCCAACCCCCCGACAATACAGGCAGGAGGGAGCCCAAGCCCTCCTGCTGAGGCACAGGCCCCAATCCCCCCAAACCCCCCCTCAAGTACAGGTAGGAGCAATCCCAGGTCTTTCTGCCCACGGCGCACCTCCCCTACGACCCCCCCTCCCCCGATTGCCCCCTAACCCCCGACAAAGTCATATGGTTCTATAATACTGAATGTGTAGCATTTTGGTTTATTGTTGGGCTTGGTGATGAGGCACAAGGGTACTGGTTGTTGGCTTAAGTATGGGATTTTATGTGGTCAGTGCCCAAGAGTGGTAGAAAACAGTTGACAGAACAAAGTCTGACTTGGATAAGGATTGATCTACAAATGGTCATATGTCTTTGACTGCCAACTGGCATATGAAATAACAGTATGGACAGGTTTAACGGTCTTTTTCTTTCAGAATCTACAATGCTACTCAACTGTATTACAGTCTTTATTTCTT
This sequence comes from Geotrypetes seraphini, assembly GCF_902459505.1. Lineage (NCBI taxonomy): Eukaryota > Metazoa > Chordata > Amphibia > Gymnophiona > Dermophiidae > Geotrypetes > Geotrypetes seraphini. The sequence continues at coordinate 163,456,905 of NC_047086.1, read as the reverse complement.
TTCTGTGTGACCTGTCAGCCATGGAGCTTATATGTAGGCACTCAGGATTGTTCTGCAACTACAATTCTTCCTACAAATGTGAAGGATGTTAGTGTTTGCATAAATGTGCCCCATTCATGAAACAAGGCCCCCTTGTCTGGTACCGAGTCAGACTAACTAATAGGAAAACCAGGGGAGTAAGCACTAGAAATCTTTCCTCTGATTGCTGGAGAATTTTCAGCACTGTGGAAGGTGGACAGTTCACATACAATATCTTCTTGCCAATCTTTTTAAATGGTTTTAGAATCTACAGAGTCCAACAGAGGATTAAAGAAAGAATGCCCTTGACTCCTTCAGCAATTCAGTAATTATTCTCTGTGGAAGTCCTGTATATACTCAAATATAAATCTATCCAAGTATAAACCAAGTTAACAGTCTTCCCCCCCCCCCCAAAAAAAAAAAGCGGGAAAACTGTTAACCCAAGTATAAACTAGAGGGGTTTATATTCAAGTATTCATGCAGAAGCAAGCAACGTTTCCCATCCCGCCATTGCCTCCACCCCCAACAGCAACTGACATTTCTTTCTGATACCCCTCCCCCACCACTGATGCAAACATTTCCTACTTCCCCATCCCCTCCAGTAATCAGCTTTTCAAGTACAGGTACTTCCACAGTAAACACTGACAAAGTTTCAAGTACAGGTTCTTCCTCAGTAAACGCTGACAAAGTTATCCTCTGGCTGGATTGGCGTGGTGCTTTGAGTCAGAAGGCTTAAGAGCATGCACAGATGCTCAAGGGCCCACTCTGATCCAATCAGCAGATAACTTTGGGCTAGATTCACTAAGCAAACCAATTGTGTACCGATCTATTTGCAAGCTCTTTGTTACCCAATTTCCCTTCTGACCTGATTCACTAACCTATGTACCGATCCGATCCTGATCTGTGCATGCAAATGAGGGGAATTGGCATGCAAAGCAAGAAGGATGCGATTCACTAAATTTTCTTCTGGCACACCGACTGGCTGGCTGATCAAAACACTAGCGACTGGTGAGGACCAGTTGCTTGTGTTAAAACCCTGCTCTCTGCCCCGATTCTCCAGCTCTGGCTGCCCTGCTTTTTGCTCCAATTCTCCTGCTCTGGCTCCCTGCTCTCTGCCCTAATTCTCCTGCTCTGGCCATTCTGCTCTGTTCCCCGATTCTCCTCGTCTGGCCCGACTCTCCTGCCCTGCTCAACCCTGACACGCCTGCCCTTTACCGCAGTGTGAGCCCGTGGTTTTAACCCACGGGTTTAAAGCTGGTTAAAACACGGACTCGCGAAGTTTAAAAAAACAGTGAAAGTTAAAAAAGACAAAAACACGGGCATGAATGACCAGCGCATGTGCAGACCATCTACAATCAAGGAAGATGGTCTGCTCATGCTCAAGGATCGCTCTCCAGCAATCCGTACGGTCAGGGGAGGGGGGTCGTGCCAACGATCGCCCCCATTTGCATGCAGTCCTTTGGTAAATTCGTCAACCTGCCTGCAATCGGATACGGATCAGACACTGATCTCAGGTTAGTGAATCTAGTCCTTTGTCAGTGTCTACTGTGCAATCAAGTATCTGTAAGTGAAAAGCTGATTATCAAGGGGATGATGGGGGAGGTGTGAAATGCTTGCTGCAGCAGTAGGGTCAGAAAGGAATGTCAGTTGCTGCTGGGGGTGGAGGCGATGGGAGATGGGAAATGTTGGCAGCTGCTGCGATGGAGGGAGAGCGGCTCAGAATGAAAATTTGGTTGCTGCAGGAGCAGGTGATGGCAATGGGGAGATGAGAAATGTTGGCTGTTGCTGCTGCTGTGGTGGCGGCCGGGGAGAGAAGTAAGTGACTCAAATATAAACCGACACCTCCATTTTTGGCCCTTTATTTGGATCAAAAATCTTGGTTAATATTCGAGTATATACGGTAATAGTCATTGAAACTCATCCAATTTTGTGGCTTCTGTCGAATATGATGCTCGATAGGGCATTGCTGCTTACCCCATGGCTTTTTTAATTTCCTTTGGAGTCTCTCATAAAAAAACTTTGTCAAATGCCCTCTGAAAATTCAAATATGTGCTATATCAAATGGATTACCTTTATCCAAATAAAAAAAATTGAATATATTGCGAAGGCAGGATTTGCTTTTGCAAAACTCGAGCTGACTCATTTCCATTGTCTCTATTTATATGGTCAGTATTTTAGCTTTTCACAATAGCTTCTATTTAGCTCATGTATGGTTGACATCAACGTGAGTCACTTCCAAAGGATTTGTGACTTTAAAGCTATTCATGTCACTGTGGCCTGGGCTGCATACCTGAAGAAAAGTAACAGAAAACCAGAAGTTTTGGAGTTTGATTTGGTTGCTTCATCATTTATTTTATTTTCATGTTAGCTGTTTCTTTTAAGGCCAATTGGCCATAATAGAATTTTTTAATAACATTGCATCAAGGCTTCCACCTTGGACAGTCACGTAGCAGGAGGGAGAGAAGACCGACTAGTGACCTGTCTCCCAGGAGCGAGGACAAAGGACATCACCAACAGAATTGAGAGGATCCTGGAAGGAGTGGAGATGGAAAAGACGGCAATGATAATCCACGTTGGGACAAATGATGTCAACAGAAGCAACTACAGCAGGACTGCACTAACTGAACAATTCAAGATCCTGGGAAGGAAACTGAAGCTGAGGAGACAGAAGATAGCGTTCTCAGAGATCCTGCCAGTACCGAGGGCAGACGTGAAGAGGCAGATGGAACTACAAGCAATAAACGCATGGCTGCGAAGATAGTGCGAAGAAGAGAGATTCTACTTCGTGAGAAATTAGACAACTTTTTTGGGGAAGAACAAGCTCTTCAGGAGGGACGGACTTCATCTGAGCACGGTAGGAACAAGACTTCTAGCAAGCAACGTTAAGAGAGGAATAGAACAGGCTTTAAACTAAAAGGAATGGGAAAGCCGACAGTCAACCGGACATCGACAGTTCGGGTGAGAGTATCCAAAGAAGATACTGGGCAGGAAAAATGTTGGATAGAAACCAAAGGCAAACAACAGGAGTTCAAGGAACAAGAGAAATTGGCAAACAAAGGCAAGGGAAATCACCAAAGGCTGGAGGAACAGGCGAAACTGAGGAAACAAGTTGAGGCAGAAAAAGATGTGCCAAAGAAGGAGGAAGAATGAACAGAACTCAGGGTCTGGCAGCTCAAAAAGGGGACGACAAGAGGAACATAACACAGGGAAAAATAACAGAGAAAGGAAGTAACTGGGACCTAAATTGCTTGTACGCAAATGCAAGGAGCCTAAAGAACAAAATGGAGAACTAGAAATCATGGTCGCAAAAGAGGCCCTGGATGTCATCGGAATCACGGAAACGTGGTGGAACAAGGAAAACAAATGGGACATAGTACTGCCAGGCTACAAACTTTATCGAAGGGACAGGACACAAAAGAAGGGTGGAGGAATAGCACTATATATAAAGTACACCATTCACTCGACCAAAGTGGATACGGCAACAGAGACGGATGGATTAGAATCATTAGGGGTTAAGTTACCAGGAAGAAATGGACCTGACATAAAATTGGGACTGTACTATCGTCCACCGTGGCAAACAGAGGCAAAAGACAAAGAACTGGAGGCAGAACTAAGGCGGGAATGCAAGAACGGAATTGTCACGGTAATGGGGGACTTTAACTACCCCGGAATAGACTGGAGTATTGGAAACTCAAAGAACGCAAGGGAAATGGAATTCCTAGAGACTCTGCGGGACTGCTTCATGGATCAGCTCATCAAGGAACCAACAAGAGGGAATGCAACTCTCGACCTACTACTCAACGGGCTGGGGGGACCTGCAAAGGAAGTGGAAGTAATAGGACCACTAGGAAACAGCGATCACAACATGATCCAGTACAAACTAGAAGTAGGAGCATCAAAAGGGAAGAGAACCATGGTGACAACGCTCAACTTCAAGAAGGGGAACTATGGCACTATGAGAGCAATGGTGAGAAAGAAACTCAGGAAAAGCTCGGGAAAAACAAAGACCGTGGAGCAAGCTTGGTCCCTATTCAGGGTCACAGTACAGGAAGCACAAAACCTGTACGTCCCCAGATTTAGAAAAGGGTGCAAAAAGAATCAAACAAAAGACCCGATGTGAATAAGCAATGCAGTGAAGGAAGCGATACGGGACAAGAAACAATCATTCCGGAAGTGGAAAAAGGACAAAACCGAGGAAAACTGGAAAAAGCACAGGGAACATCAGAAAGAATGTCACCAAGTGGTCAGGAAAGCAAAAAGAGAATACGAAGAGAGACTGGCCAAGGAAGCAGGAAATTTCAAATCCTTCTTCAGATATATTAAAGGGAAGCAACCCGCGAGGGAGGAAGTGGGGACCGTTGGACGATGGAGACATCAAAGGAGCGATAAGAGGGGAAGAGGAGGTGGCTGATAGATTAAACATGTTCTTCTCGTCAGTCTTCACAAGTGAGGACACATCCAATATACCGGAAACCGAAGTAATCTTTAATGGAGACCCAAAGGAAAAGCTATCGACGTTAGAGGTAAGCCTCCAAGATGTCCTCCGACAGATAGACAGGTTAAAAACCGACAAATCCCCAGGCCCGGACGGGATCCACCCAAGGGTACTAAAGGAACTGAAAACTGAAATAGCGGAGATACTCCAAAAAGTTTGCAACCTGTTCTTGAAAACAGGGGTGATCCCGGAGGATTGGAAAATAGCAAATGTCACACCTATTTTCAAAAAGGGATCGAGAGGTGATCCAGGAAACTACAGACCGGTGAGTTTGACTTCAGTCCCGGGCAAGATGGTAGAAGCACTGATAAAAGACAGTATCTGTGAGCATAGAGAAAGAAATAGGCTAATGAAAACGAGCCAGCATAGCTTCTGCAAAGGAAGATCATGCCAAACAAACTTACTACACTTCTTTGAAGGGATAAACAGCCAGATGGACAAAGGGGACCCCATGGACATCATATATCTCGACTTCCAAAAGGCCTTTGACAAGGTACCTCATGAGCGGCTACACATGAAACTGTGGAACCACGGGGGGGTGGGGGGGGAAGGGGACGTACATAGATGGGTTAAACACTGGTTGGCAGACAGAAAGCAGAGAGTTGAAGTGAAGAGCCACTACTCGGGCTGGAGAAGGGTAATGAGCGGTGTCCCACAGGGGTCTGTACTTGGGCCGCTGCTGTTCAATGTATTTATAAATGGCCTGAAAGCAGGGACAAAGTGTGAAGTTATAAAGTTTGTAGATGACACTAAACTCTGTAGCAGGGTTAAAACTATAGGGGAATGTGAAGAACTACAAAGAGTCCTGACAACATTGGAGGAGTGGGCGAATAAATGGCAGATGAACTTCAATATAGAGAAATGCAAGGTCATGCATATAGGGAAAAAGAACCCGATGTTCAGCTACAAAATGGGGGGGTTGGTACTGGGGGAAATTAACCTTGAAAAAGACTTGGGAGTGTTGGTGGATACAACAATGAAACCAACGGCGCAATGCGTGGCAGCCTCAAAGAAAGCAAACAGAATGTTGGGTATTATCAAGAAGGGTATTGCAACAAGAACGAAGGAAGTCATCCTGCAGCTGTATCGGGCGATGGTGCGCCCGCTCCTGGAGTACTGTGTACAATATTGGTCGCCGTACCTTAAGAAGGATATGGCGATACTTGAGAGGGTCCAGAGGAGAGCGACACGAATGATTAAGGGTATGGAGAACTTTTCATACGCTTAAAGGTTAGAGAAGCTGGGCCTCTTCACCCTGGAAAAGCGGAGACTCAGAGGTGACATGATAGCGACTTACAAGATTATGAAAGGTATAGAAAGGGTGGAGAGGGACAGGTTCTTCAGCGTACTAGGAACTACAAAAACAAGAGGGCACTCAGAGAAATTGAAAGGGGATAGATTTAGAACCAATGCTAGAAAATTCTTCTTCACTCAGAGGGTGGTGGATACCTGGAATGCGCTTCCGGAAGATGTAATAGGACAGACTACATTAAAGGGTTTTAAAGAGGGACTAGATAAATTCCTTAAAGATAAGGGGATTGAAGGCTGCAGATAAAGGAGGACACAGGAATAAAAAGGGCATATATAAAAGGGGAAAAGGGGGTTTTTAGGATATAAGGGAGTAGAAATCAAAGGGTTAGACAAAAGATCACATACAGGTCATGGACCTGATGGGCCGCCGCGGGAGCGAAACGCTGGGCTCGATGGACCCTTGGTCTGACCCAGCGGAGGCAAATTCTTATGTTCTTATGTTCTTAAACCTCTTTAATGATGCAACAGCAGTATTTGAAAATCACTAGCTTCTGTAGGAAGCTCTGGATCGAGGTCTGTGTGTTTATTTCATCAGCTTGGCAAGATTTTGGAATGAGATCATGTCTTACTTCTCTTGTGGTTTTAAAACTTTATTAAAGTCACAGGATAAATGTGAACATCCCAGAATGTGTAATTACATTTTGTACTTTCTAGTTTTCTTTAGCAATCACATTTCTCCAGCTGGTTCACCACCCCCATAATGTTTGTGATTTGCAGGACTTACAGAATATGTAGCACAACTTGGCTGCTACTGATCGTTCATTGATACACACTGATTCGACAGAACTCTGAAAAATACTTGTTCCAAGCTCCCTCCCTTCCTTCCCCTTCTCTCTTCTCCTATTCCTAATCAAGCATTTGTTACCTAAAAGGCTTAACCAGTGGGAACCACAACACCCACTCTTGGCCTGCAGTGTGGCTCATGAGAGCCCAGTAATAGTCACGAGTGCCAGCCTTGAACACGGGCCTGAGACACAATGGGGGACTCTTCAAACAGGTGATGGTATTCTGCTGATTTATCCAAATTGAAAAAAACCTCCCCACAAAGCTTGCTTGCTTGTTCTCTTTTTGCAGTAAAGTGGCTATACATAATTAATCTGTTAAATCAGACCGACTAATGATGATTTCATTTCATTGACACTTGCGCTGGGGCATGCAGGAGCAATATGGAAACTGCGGTTCATTTGTAGAATGAATATGAAATTCAGGAGTACAGAATGCTATTTTTATTTCTTTTTTTTTTTTTGGGGGGGGGGAAGGTGGCCACCGTGGCTTGATAGCCTCTCTCTCTGTGTTTCAACACAGGACATGTTGGGACTGCTGGCATATAGGAGAATCATAGTCTGTCTAACTTGCCTGCATATTCATCCTTTGGTTGTCATAGAAACAAGACAGATATCATCAGAATCTGTTACTTTTAGCTGCCACAGGAGAAATATGGTTTTAAATCATTAATCTTAGACTTCATGTACTTATTAAAAGTAGCATTCAACAGGACAGAATTGTGATATTAAGATGAGCCAGGCTGGGTCTGGCCAAGGTCCACCGAGCCCAGCATCCTGTCTCTGACAATGGCCAGTCCAGGTCACCAGTAGCCAGCAGATCCTAAAATTGAATAAAATTTCTCATAGCTCACTTTAAGGGACAAGTGATGACTTCCAAATCTACCTGGCTATTAATTGTTATAGATTTGGCAAAGCCTCTGTTGAACCCTACTCTGTTAGTCATCTTGTCAACAAATTCCATAACTTAGTTATGAGATGTGTGAAAATTCTGAGACCTTAAAGTAGACCCAATGTAAGAGGGCTCCATACCATTAAAAAAGAAAAAAAGCTGGAGCATACTGGATGGTAAACAAAAGATAGCAGCTTTAAGCTCTGGGATCTACTTAATATACATTGGCATCACACCTAGAATAATAAACTTAGCAGGATTGCTTAATGACATTACCCTTTCTAATACAATATTTGTCACGATTTATCAGCAGTTTACATTATTTCTTCGTAGAAGTTGCAAAGGCATGCTGACGGAAGAATGACAGCAGATTTATTCACAGAAAGGCAAATTATGTAGGTGTGGAATAAAAAAACAAACCCATCAAAGTCCCTTTTTGGCCTAAGTCAGTAGACACTAAAGTTGGCAGCAAGGAAATGTCCATTCTCAAAAAAAGGTCCAAATTGAGGGGGGGGGGGGTTGTTGTTTTTTTTGAGAATGGCCTACCTGCACGTTCAGCAATCTATTGACCCAGACTGCCACTATGTCTATCCCTACACCACATTCCTGACCAAAAATTCACCCAAGTCCCAAACGCCCAACCCCAGACCTTTTAGGTGAAGGAGGGGCCAGTCCTTCGCCTAAAAGCAAGATTCTGTAACCGGCATCTGTCAAAAAACAACGCTGGTTACAGAGTCCTGTAACTGGCCCACCCCCCACCACAACGATCGTGGCAGGAGAGATGCTTAATCTCTCCTGCCATGATCGCAATCCCCCCTCCCCCGACAAAACCCTGAACCGGCAGCAGGGATCCCAAGCCCTCCTGCCAAAGAAGGCACCCCTGAATCGCCCCCCCCCCCTCCCCGTGAATACCAGCAGGAGGGATCCCAGGCCCTCCTGCCGAGGCAACTGGGATTCGATCCCACAACCTTAGGGTGCTGTACCACTAGGAGAGTGCTGAGCTCCTGAAGGCTCTGAATGTCAGTTGATGAATAAAAATATTCACGGGGTATCCTGGGACACATACTCAATGTATGTAAAACCACTTAATCCTCTATTGCCCCAGATACAAAATAAGTACCTGTATGTATGTAAACCCCTTTGAATGTGCAACTAAAAAAAGTCCCATTCCTTTTCCCTCCTTCCCCCCCCCCCCCTTTTATGGTCCATCCTGCATCTAAGTTTTACAATGGAACACCACCAAATCTCAAATAAAAGCATATTTATTTCTGACAACATGCAACCAGCATTTAGGGCTTATTCCTTAAACTCATGGTAAGTATGTACTTGGCAAAATTCTCAGCTGAGGAAAATGTTTCCTCTAGACTAGAGAAGATGAGTCTGCTCTCTTTATTCTGAAGTACAGTAAAACCTTGGATTGCAAGTAACTTGGTATGCAAGTGTTTTGCAAGACAAGCAAACCATTTTATTAAATTTTAACTTGTTATACAAGCTAGGTCTTGCGATACAAGTACATAGAATAGACACACATCACATCATCACAACTGAGCTGATGGTTCTCTCTCTGATACAGCAGGAGTGTAGTGACGTTTCTAAATGAGCGAGGTCTTGCAATACAAGTATATATACTATTTTGTATTAAAGTTTTTGGGTTGTGGAATGAATCATCTGAGTTTCCATTATTTCTTATAGGGAAATTCGTTTTGATATATGAGTGTTTTAGATTACAAGCATGTTTTTGGAATGAATTATGCTCGTAAACCAAGGTTTTACTGTATCATCTGGGGTAAAAATCTTTGCGTATTGACTTGCTTCAGGGCTGGTATTAAACATGCTGGGACCTGGGGCAAAATTTTGGAGGGGACTCCAAAGTACACTAACATGGCGGACCTCTTCAGCTTCAGACAGATTTAAGGCCCATAAAGTATGGGGGCTCAGGGTAATTGCCCTGTTTGCACTGCCTTAATTCTGGATTTACTTTTCATCAGTTGCAAATATGGTCAACTGTCTTTTTTTAATCACAGTAAGTAAAAAATGATTGAACCTATCTATAATTGTAGCTGCAATAAAAAGAAACAAAAAATCTGCATCATGCTCACAGACTCCCACGGGTGGGACATGGTCATACCGGGTTACAACTTGCTTCGCTGGGACAGAGAGGGTAGGATGGGAGGGGGTGTAGCATTATATACTAAAGATGACATTAAGGTCACGAGAATCTCAGATGTCCAGTATACTGGGGAATCCCTTTGGGTTAATTTGGCCAGAGGGAAGGACAAATGCTTGTATCTTGGCGTAATTTACAGACCCCCAAGACAACAGGATGACCTGGATATGGAAATAATCGAAGATATAGAAAATATCACCTTGCGTGGGGACACAGTATTGCTAGGTGACTTCAACATGCCTGATGTGGATTGGGTTACACTTACCTCTGCTTCCGGCAGCAGCAGGAGGCTATTAAACTCTATGAAAGGAGCAAGCCTCAGGCAACTGGTGTTGGAACCGACAAGGGATCAGGCAATACTGGACCTGATACTTACCAATGGAGAAAGTGTCACAGAGGTCTCGGTGGGCGACACATTGGCCTCCAGTGACCACAACATGGTATGGTTCAATATCATGAAAGGTTTCACTAAATCTACTACACTAACCAAAGTCCTCAAATTCAAGGACACAAATTTCAAAGAAATGGGAGACTTCGTTCACCAGGCGCTACAAAGCCAAGAAGAAGCCGATAACGTGGAAGACATGTGGTCGACTTTGAAAGCAACCATACAAGAAGCAACAAACCGCTATGTAAAATCAGTAAGTAAACGGCGAAGGAACAATAAGCCACAGTGGTTTACTGCGGAGATCTCAGACCTGATCAAGGAGAAGAAAAAAGCATTCATCTCTTACAAACAATCAGGGAAGCAGGACTCTAGAGCAAACTACCTGACCAAATCAAAAGCCGTCAAAACAGCAGTCAGGGAGGCTAAATTCCTCATGGAGGAGTCTCTAGCAAAGAACATCCAGAAGGGAGATAAATCCTTCTTCAGGTATATCAGTGATAGAAGAAAAAACTCAGGCGGGATTGTACGTCTTAGGAAACCAGACGGAGACTATGTGGAAAAGGATTCAGAAAAAGCCCAACTATTAAATGAATACTTCTGCTCAGTCTTCACCCGAGAAGCGCCAGGGCTCGGCCCTCAGCTACAGACAAGGGATGGCTCAGTTGACCCGTTTAGTAACTTTGAGTCTACGGTGTCTACGGTGAGCTGTCAAAGCTCAAGGTTAACAAAGCAATGGGGCCGGACAACCTGCACCCCAGGGTGCTTAGGGAGCTGAGTGATGTCTTGGCGGAGCCACTGTCCGCGCTCTTCAACCTCTCCCTTAGTACAGGCAGCGTCCCGTTGGACTGGAGGACGGCTAACGTCATTCCACTCCACAAGAAAGGCTCAAAGATGGAGACAGCAAACTACAGACCAGTGAGTCTAACATCGATAGTGAGCAAACTAATGGAAACTCTAATCAAACACCAATTAGATAAGATCCTGGATGAAGAGAATCTACGGGATCCCCGACAACATGGATTTACTAAGGGGAGATCCTGCCAATCCAACCTGATCAGCTTCTTTGACTGGGTAACGGGGAAGCTGGATATTGGGGAGTCCCTGGACATCGTGTACCTGGACTTTAGCAAAGCATTCCATAGCGTACCACACCGCAGGTTACTGAGCAAGATGAGTTCTATAGGATTAGGTAACACATTGACGAAATGGGTTGGGAGCTGGCTTGGAGGTAGGCTCCAAAGGGTGGTGGTGAACGGCACCCCCTCCGAAATGACGGAGGTGATTAGTGGAGTACCACAGGGCTCAGTCTTGGGCCCAATCCTATTCAACATCTTTATAAGAGACTTGGCAGAAGGGCTTCGAGGTAAAATAACATTATTCGCTGATGACGCCAAACTGAGTAATGTAGTGGGCAAATGCACAACAGACGAAGATTCAGTGCCCGACAACATGATGCACGACCTACTCCTACTGGAGCGATGGTCTAGGACATGGCAACTCAACTTCAATGCTAAAAAATGCAAAGTTATGCACCTGGGCAGCCAGAATCCATGCAAGTCTTATACCCTTAATGGCGAGATCCTAGCAAAAACAGTAGCAGAACGAGACTTGGGGGTAATCGTCAGTGAGGACATGAAGTCTGCCAATCAAGTGGAGCAGGCTTCGTCCAAGGCATGGGCTGCATACGAAGGGGTTTCGTCAGTCGTAAGGCGGAAGTCATTATGCCATTGTATAGATCCATGGTGAGGCCCCACCTGGAATACTGTGTGCAATTCTGGAGGCCACATTATCGCAAGGATGTGCTGAGACTGGAGTCGGTGCAAAGAATGGCCACCCGGATGGTCTCGGGACTCAAGGATCTACCATACGAAAAACGGCTTGACAAATTACAGCTATACTCGCTCGAGGAGCGCAGAGAGAGGGGAGACATGATCGAGACGTTCAAGTATCTTACGGGCCGCATCGAGGTGGAGGAAGATATCTTCTTTTTCAAGGGTCCCACGACAACAAGAGGGCATCCGTTGAAAATCAGGGGCGGGAAACTACGAGGTGACACCAGGAAATTCTTTTTCACTGAAAGAGTGGTTGATCGCTGGAATAGTCTTCCACTACAGGTGATTGAGGCCAGCAGCGTGCCTGATTTTAAGGCCAAATGGGATCGGCACATGGGATCTATTCACAGGGCAAAGGTAGGGGAGGGACATTAAGGTGGGCAGACTAGATGGGCCGTGGGCCCTTATCTGCCGTCTATTTCTATGTTTCTATGTTTCTATGCTCAGAAAAGCACATATGACCAACACAGAGACAAATGAATACAGAGAGAAGCAAAGAGTACCTAGGGAGCCTCACTCTTTTCTCTTTCTGTGCTGGCTATATGGTGAAGTCAGTATTGGAAAGATCTTATATTTTGTTTCCAGTCCCTTCCTCACTCATTCCTTTATGACTAAATTTATCATAATATGAATTGTACTCTTTTGGACATGACCCCCAATCATTCAGCTACTTGTTACAGCAGATTTATTTTCTGAGCAAATAGTGTGAGCATTGTTAACTGTGTCTTCTTTACGTTCCCTGCAAGTCAATTTGCCGTTGGAGCTATTTCAGAGTGCAGCTCAGTACATAAAAGGTGTGTCTTGCAAAGCCTCCTTTATGTGTGACTTTGGCCAACAATAGGGAACCTTCCTGGGTGTTGCTAACCATCTATGATTACTAAACTGGAAACTGCCAATCTCACAGAAAGTTCATTTATTCTTAACTGCAGCTTTGCTGCTGACTTTGAGTAGAATTGTTCATGAGCGCCAAGTTGGGCCCTCTTACAGTAACTGTTAGACTTTTGTAACTGGTCAGAAGGGCGGTATGTACATAAAAGGCAGTTCTACATTCTAGCACCGAGTTGATAGACTACTAGCAATCACCTGTGTAATTGGCGCCACTAAATGGCTTTTTGTGTCACTGGGGCTTGTGCGCATCTGTGAAGCTGAAAGCAATGCCGTCAGTAGTTTCGCTCCCCGCAGGGCCTCCCAAGGTGGACAAGCTTCAGCGTAGATATCAGATGGGCAGTGTTGGAGGTGGAAGATCGCATCTGATGTGACAACGTCGAATTTATACTGCGCAGAAGAAAGGCCTGGCAATCTATTTCTGTATTCTGCCACAAAAACTTGATTTCATTATGAAGTCGCTAGGATTCGATCACGAGTCAGTGTTACCTAACAACAACAGTTGGCAGTTAACGTGCATAAGTGTTGGGCATTACTCTGTAATCCAGGTCCACCATGTTCTTTCTTCTGGCCCTCAAAAGCTTGGCAATTCTTTTGATGCTTACAGTGGGATTCTTGCTTACCCATTATGTCTTGACTTTTATAAGACTGAGTCATGTGGTGCCAGAAGTTTGGATTAGTCTTGCTGATCCAAACTTATGGCACCATACAGCTCTAGTTTAGAGAGAGGTGGAGAAGCACGGATCCCGATGTTTCTTCTGCAACTGAAGCCACATGAGGGGAAACTATAGAAATGATAAGTAGTAGCATTAGTAGTAGCAGGGGAAAGAGACTGGGGGAAGACAAGGGTGAGGGTACATGACGGAGAGAGAGAGAGAGAGAGACGGGTGAAGGCTGGGGAGGGGACAATACACTGTCATATTTTGCCACCGTTTGACATGTGGCAAAATACTAAGGTGCATGCTTTGACTTTCCTAATGTTAAGAAATACAAAAATGTGGCTCCCCAATAGAAGAAGGTTGGACAACCCTGTTGTAAACAGTGCAAATGTCATGGGGAAATACACAATGGCGTAGTAAGGGGGGGTGGACCACCCCAGGCGCCCTCTTAGTGGGGACAATGACACCCCTCATGCCACACCCACACCCTCCCTTCCCCGTCCCCATACCTCTTTAAATCATTGCTGGCACAAGCAGCTTCTCCAGCTTGCTGCTCGCGATGGACTCCCTCCAGGGATTCAAGACAAAGTTAGACAAGTTCCTGCTGAACAAGAACGGGCGCTGGTAGGGCTAGTCTCGGTTAGGGTGCTGGTCTTTGACCAGAGGGCCGCTGCATGAGCGGACTGCTGGGCATGATGGACCACTGGTCTGACCCAGCAGCGGCAATTCTTATGTTCTTATGACTGGCTCCCTCTGAAATCACTTCCGGGTCGCAGGCCCAGGAAGTGACATCAGAGGGAAAGCCAACACCAGTGCAAGCAGCAGATGAGAGAAGCTGCTTACGCTGGCGAAGATTTAAAAAGGTATCAGGGTGGGGGCCGCGAACATGGTAAAGGGGACATGGAAGAGTGGGGTGGAGCAGAGAGGAGGATGCAGGGGGGTGCCTCCTACCCTCCCTATACCATTGGGCAAACACATGGGCATAGCATGGCGTATATATTGCATGGCACACTTAGGTGTGCTCACTTTCACCAGCCATTGACTTGCCATATGTAGGACATGCCTAACTTTTGGTGCACCAATGTGCTCTTATGCTAATCTATAAACAGCTTGGGTATGCCCTTAAGCTGATATAGAATTGATACTAAGAGCACCCCTTAGGCACCATATAGCCAGAACAGAAAGAGAAAAGAGTGAGGATCCCTGTGTATGCTTTGCTTCCCTCTGTATTAATTTGTCTCTGTGTTGGTTATATTTACTTTTCTCAGCATGATGAGATTTTTAGCTTTTTTTTTTTTTTTTTTGCAGGTACAATATATGGAATTGCTGCCTTAGTTTCCTGCTTCTTTCTTCCATGATAACCTAGTTTGTCTCCTTTTTTTCTTTCTATCCAGTTACAAGAAAACCCAGGAAACGCTAAGTCATGCAGGACAGAAGGCAACTGCAGCCATAAGTAATGTGGGAAGTGCCATTGGCAAGAAGCTGGGAGATATGAGGTACAGAAATGCAACAGAATAATGGTGAATGGGGGAGGAAGTGACCATGCTTTGGGGAAGGAGGGAGGGGAGCATTGTCTATTCAAATGAAATTGAACGCTGCTAAAATCAAATTGCTTTGGGTTTGGCCAAGATTAGAAAACCTCCCTTCCTCTGTCATACTGAAAAGAGGTATTTCACTGCATATAGATTTTTCACCTAGAGTCCTGGGTGTCATCTTGGACTCATCACTTACATTCCATGAACAGATAAATTCTTTGACATGTTGAGGAAGGTCAGATCACTATTTCATCAAGAACATTTCTTAGTGTTGGTACAATCCACTGTGCTTGCACAGCTAGATTATTGTAACTCAGTTTTTCTGAGCATTAAGCTGGGCAGTCTAAAACGACTTCAGCTGATACAGAATCCTGCAGCTAAGCTCATCTTTGGGAAACAAAAGTATGATCATGTTTCCCCTTTGTTGAGAAAGCTTCACTGGCTCCCAGTTCACTTTAGGATCCAGTTTAAATGTGCATGCATAATCTTCAAACTTCTCTATGGAGTATTTGATCCTTTTGTCCCCTTATGTTGGAATACCCTTAGTCTTTGCCATTTGAGAAACACACAAAGATATAAGTTAGCTTTCCCTTCCTTTAAGAGAATTAAATCTGCTGGGAAGCTCAGTTGATCTTTTGTTTTCAAGTTCATAGAGATCTGGAATAGAGAATGACACGGGGAAAAAATCTGTCCCCGTCACCGCCCCGTCCCCGGCCCACCATCCTCTGCACCGCCCCGTCACCGCCGTTCCCTTCACCGCCCCGTCACCGTCACCACCAACCCTTTCACCGCCCCGTCACCGCCACTGCCATCCCATTCACCGCCCCGTCACCGTCCCCACTGCATCCATATAAGCCTTAGTACTGTAATATTTAGCTTATTCCTTTCTTATAAATCAAAGTTCCTGCTGCTGAACTAGAGAAAGAGATGTTCAGCTGGCAGGGCTTTGTTTATAAATTTTTATCAACACAACTAATATACTACTTTATCCTAACACAAAAAATAAATAAATAAATATAATTTTTTTTTCTACCTTTGTTGTCTGGTTTCTGCTTTCCACATCTTCTCATTCAATTCCTTCCATCCACTGTGTGTCTTCTCTCTGCATCTTCCATTTGCTGTTACTGTGCCTCTCCCTTCACCCCCCCCCCCCCCAATTGGTCTAGCACCCATCTTCTTCCCTCTGCTCCCCCATAGTCTGGCATCTGTCTTCTTCCCACTCTGTCTTCCACATTTCCCTTCAGGGTCTGTTCCTCTCCACCCTCCTTCAATGTCTGTCCTATTCCTTTCTACCACCACCCTTCCCTCCCTCCTTTACCATCTGTTCCTTTCTACTACCCTTCAGCTCCTCTCGCGTGGCCTATCTATCTACCTTCCTCCCTCTTATTTTCATGGCACGTTACAATGTAATTTGTGCAAGCCACTGGAGCCTGCGAGCTCGGTCCCTGTCCCATCCCCACAAACCATCTTGCTTCTGTGCTCCTATTTACCTCATTTCTAATATCTCCCCTATGTATCTGCCATTGCCCCCCCCTGTGTCCATATACCATCCCCATGGCATGTCCCCTTTATGTCTCTGTCCCTATGCCTCATGCACATAATTTCCCCTCTTTCTGTTACCTTCCTGTGACCAGATTTCCCCTATCTTCCTCTTCCATACCAATGTGTCTCTTCTTTTCAACCCCATCTAGCTTTTTTCCCCTCTTTCTTTCCCCCCCTCCCCCCTGCTTCTAGCATCTGGCTCATCTGCTTGTCCTTCCCTTTCTTTCCTGCTGTGGATTTTTCTTCCGTCTTCATCCCCTTGGCCCATAATCCTTTTCCCTTTCACTCCCTCCTTCCAGTTTGAGCCAGGAACACGAGCGATCGCACGGTCCCTGCAGCCACAACCCGCCTGCCCAATCGATCCTAGTGTTTAGCCAGCTCTCTCCCTTCTCCTCACCTTAGTTTGTAAGTTTTCTTTTTCGGCGACCTGCACGCTTTCCCAAAGAGCCACGCACGCGCGGCTGCTCAGTGTTCAATCTTCTGCAACTTCCTGTTTCCGGTTGCGTCAGAGCAGAAGATCGAAACTGAGCAGCAGAAGATCGAAACTGAGCAGCAGCGGATGCGCGGCTCTTTGATAGCGTGCGGGTTGCCGAAAAAGAAAGCCTACATACTAAGGTGAGGAGAAGGGAGAGAGCTGGCTATACACTAGGATCGATTGGGCAGGCAGGTGGTGGCTGCAGGGACCGCGCGATCCTTCATGCCTCACTGCGGGGACAAGACCATTCACCGCTCCACGGGCGGTGAATGGCCTTGTCCCCGTCCCCGCAGCGACTACTATTTTTCGTTCCCCGTTTTGGCGAGTTACCCGTGGAGAAATGCGGTGGCCGCGGGTAAACCGCAACCGTGTCATTCTCTAATCTGGAATAAACTTCCTGACTCTATTAGGCCAGCTGCAATTATTTTGTAAATCCCTGAAAACTTTGTTGTTCTCGCAATTTTTAAATGGTTTAACTACAGTCTCAACGAAATGATAATATTATAGTTCTTATTTCTTTTATGATTTTTTTTACTATGCAAACCGAGTCGAGCTCCATTGGGAGATGGCCTGGTATATAAACCAAAGATTAGATTAGATTACACTGAACTAGGGTTACCATACATGTCCTCTTTTTCAAGGACTGTCTGGGTGTCCAGACAGCCTTTTATCAAATGGGGAGTCTGTCTGGGTTTTGCCGGCTCTCCCAATTCCTCCCCCCTACTTCCTCCCCAGCTGCTATAATAGAATCTTTGGGCACGGTAGTGGCAGCAAGGTGAGCCTGCTGCCGCTGGCCTGCCCCAGAAGCCACCTTTCTGCAGTTCCTGCCTATGCAGGAACAAGAAGCTGCTGCAAAGAGGCGGCTTCCAGGGCCTGCAGCAATAGACTCACCTTGTTGCCACTGCCAGCTGCTCAAAGATTCAATTACAGCTTCTGGGGAGGAGGTAGGTGGGGGAGTCGGGAGTTAGAGGCTATGAGGGGAAGTTAGCTGCAGAGGCAGGAGGGCTAAAAAATCAACATCAGGAGAGGAGGAGCAGAGAGAAACAGCATGTGGAGAAGCATTATGGAAAGGAAAGAGAGGGGCACCCCGTGGGGTGGGGGTTTGAAGGGGAGAGGGAGAGAAAAAAAGAAAGAAGCACTCACAGGAAAGGGGTGTTAGAAGGATAGAGAGAAGCACCCTTGGGGAAGGAGGACTGGATGGAGGGAGAAGCACTAAAAGGGTACAGAAGATGAGAAGGGGGACCAAGGAAATGGTGAAAGGTGGGGGACTGTGGATGGGGTCAGGTGTCTTCTTATTTGTCTTAACAAATATGGTAACCCTATGCTAAATTATATCTGTATCTACAGGTTTTAGATGCAAATGCTCCTGATCCTGCTTATTGCAATCAGGATTCTATGGTTCACTGTGTAGCCTAAAGGAGGGTTATATGCTTATTCATTCTGACAGGATGAATTTCTTTCCATCTGTAAAAATGCAACCAAGGCAACAGTGAAACGCATGTTTAGAAATGTTCTAACTGCACTATTAGGCCCAGAAAAATAAGAGAGCAGCAGCATCTACTATCTCCAATGAAGTGTAGAATTAAGACTGAACGCACATTGCAGAAGATAACTGAGCCCACTTGCATTTCTTAGATAATAAAAGTAACAATCAAGTTTGGCAGAAAAATAATTTGGAGAGCGTCAGAGTTGCTGTAGATGAATTCATGAACAAACCTGAGCTGGCAAAGCAGAAGATGAGCATGAGGACAAGGATGTCAGTTCCCCCCCCCCCTTCTCCTCCTCTAAAAACAGTGTGCCCAGCCATCATGTCGGCAGTACCTAAAGCTTTATTGCTATACTTTGTTCTGACATTTTGTACATCTGTACTTTATTTTATTTAGATACATAGCAAGTTAGAAGATGACAGCAGAAGAGTCATTTGGGCTACTTAGGTTGCATAGGGAGAAGTAAGGCTAGTAGGAAAAAGGAGATATTGATGCCCCTGTATAAGACTCTGGTGAGACCTCATTTAGAATATTGTGTACAATTTTGGAGGCTGCACCTTCAAAAAGATATAAAAAGAATGGAGTCGGTCCAGAGGAAGGCTACTAAAATGGTATGTGGTCTTCATCATAAGACTTTAAGATCTCAATCTATATACTTTGGAGGAAAGGCAGGAGAGGGGAGATATGATAGAGACGTTTAAATACCTAAGTGTAAATGTGTCGAGTTTCTTTCATTTGAAAGGAAGCTCTGGAATGAGCGGGGCATAGGATGAAGTTAAGAGGTGATAGGCTCCAGCGTAATCTAAGGAAATACTTTTTTACAGAAAGGGTTGTAGATGCATGGAATAGTCTCCCAGAAAAGGTGGTGGAGACAGAGACTGTGTCTGAATTCAAAAGAGCCTGGGATAGGCATGTGGGATCTCTGAGAGAGAAAGATGGTCAGAGTGGATTGGCCATTTGGCCTTTATCTGCCATCATGTTTCTGTGTTTTATTTCCATGTTTGCTGTGGTATCATATGTCTAGTTGTGATCTACTCTCATCTTCCACTATTAAGGACCCTTTGAGGCTGACTTTATAACAGGGCATCTGGTGAAAGAGGGCAAGAAGGTGTCGACTTTAAGTGCTATTTTATAAATATGCAGGCCTGTATGTATGTATAAAATTCTAGCATAATTGGCAGAAATCATGCCTACCTTGCAGGTGCAGACAGGCTCAGGCTTAAACAGGTTTAAATTCCATATGTAGGTTATTCAGGTATGTGCATAGATTAGCATATTTTATAAACTATGCACGTACTACTGAACTTATCCCAAACTCTGCCTCTGTCATCGGTAATAATTTTACACTATGTGACTTGTATATATTGTCACTAGGGAGGAGCAGCCCAGAAATTTTTCATTTTGTGTCATTTTCTGGGAACATATATTTCTTCATTTTTTTCTGGGTGCATGAGCTATGCATGCACTATCTGGAAAAGAGTGTGCTCTCTTTCAAACAGTACACATTCTTTAGGAGTGCAAACTAAAAAAAAAAAAAAATCCCACAAAATATGTTTTTCTTTAGAAACATAGAAACATAGAAAAAAGCGGCAGAAAAGGGCTATAGCCCACCAAGTCTGCCCATTCCAGGTATCCCCCCCCCCCTGAATTTACTCCCTTAAAGATCCCACATGAGTATCCCATTTTTTCTTAAAAAATCTTTCTGCTCATTTTTTCTTAAAAAATCTCATTTGATTAAACGGCATGCACTGACATTTCATTGATATTTTCCTTGGTGTTGCAAACGGCAGCCTATTCTTAGTTGTCACATACGCACAAAAAATGGCCCCTATCATGTCTTTCCTAGGCTTGCTTGAATTCAGTTGCTCTTTTCACTCCTGTCACTTGCTGAAAGCCTATTTTGATGTCTACCATCCTCTTGGTCAAAGTATTTTCACCTCCCTCCCTCTGCTGTCCTTGAACTTTTCCTTAATTTTATTGAGATATCTTATTGCAGGAATTTGGTTTATGCCTTTGTTTGGCCTTCCTTTCCACTAGCCAGATTAGGTTACATACTCGGTGTCCATGTCCTTACATCTTCCTTTCTCCTGCAGCTTTAACTGTAATGGTGTAACTGTTAGAGTGGATACAGATGTTCTGGAGATAATTTGTTATACTCTGACATATAAAAACATGAAAATTCAATGAAAAAAGTACAATGATAAAAAATACAGTGGTAAAAATCCAACCGGACCCTAAATAGTCCGTGTTTCGGCGAACACGCCTTCCTCAGGGGTCCAATTGTTTGCAAACTCACATATAAAGAATTAGACTGAAAACAGTCTATTGTCTTTAAACATGTGAGCAAAGAAACTGAGAAATAGACTGTTTTCAGTCCAATTCTTTATATGTGAGTGCTCATGCTCAGAGGCCCTCCATATGCGGCCAGAGCTTGTCGGGGCTTTTCATACCCAGACATCTGGGAACCCAGACAGTCCTCTAAAAAGAGGACATGTTTGTGTTTTCCAGGATATCTGGTAACCCTAAGTATATTTAGTATTCATCTCTATTAAAGTATTCCCCTTGTAGCAGCAAAGTGTGACTTAATTGAAAAGAAGTCCTGGACTAAACTATCATTTTGGAAAGTTCTGGGTTTTTATATTTAAAAACTGCTTATAGTTCCATCACAGACAGCAGGACCTGGTTTGATGCAAGGGGACTGGAGATTACTGTAGATGTTTTGTTGTTTTAAATCTGGGTTGCTTGTTTTTTTTTTTTTTTTGCAGGGGTATTAATGTGAAATTATATAAACTCAACACAGTACCTTGCTCTTCCCTGCAATGCTACCATGCTGGGTGCATAAAGTGTAGTTCCTTACCTATAACATAGGTTCTCCGTGGACAGCAGGATAGGTCAGCCACAAATTGTGCACGTGGAGACTTGCAGGCACAGTGCAAAAAGGGCTGGTCCTCAAGCAGCAGATGCAAAAATCATGAGGATCCAGCGTACTCATCCTCTTCTTGCAGCCGGGGCACGTTCTTGAGGATTCAGGAATCTTCAGAAGGTAATTTGGTTCTTAGGTGGAGAGCTAGCTGTACAAGATCCGACTATTTGGAACGAGCGGAAACTGTAGACTGAGGAAGATGGGAAAAGGAGGGACTTAAGAGGGACCTGCCTGGGTGTACCCAAGGGGGTCCCAGGAACCAACAAGTTCAGAGAGAGAGAAAAAATCTCTGAGCTATTGGAGACCTTATCCGGCCAATTGGAGCTGTCGGGGACATCACCCATTTGTGGCTGACTCATCCTGCTCGTCCTAGGACAGGGATGTCAAAGTTCCTCCTCGAGGGCCGCAATCCAGTCAGATTTCCCCAATGAATATGCATGAGATCTATTAGCATACAATGAAAGCAGTGCATGCAAATAGATCTCATGCATATTCATTGAGGGAAATCCTGAAAACCTGACTGGATTGCGGCCCTCGAGGAGGGACTTTGATACCCCTGTCCTAGGAGAACAAGAGAATCTAAGGTTAAATGAAGAAAATGCATACATTGGCTTTGGGGGTTCAAAGATAATGGAGGAGATTGGCCTTGGAGTGATTGTATTTTCATCCAGTTCAATGCCTGTGATCTCCCTCTTCCTGTTCTTATCTCCTGCAGGGTTTTTTTTTTGTTCTGTTTGTTCCTAACACACACTCTTAACTGGTACTTTTTTCCCCCCCTTCATGCTGCTACAGGTC
Source organism: Geotrypetes seraphini (assembly GCF_902459505.1). Taxonomy (NCBI): domain Eukaryota; kingdom Metazoa; phylum Chordata; class Amphibia; order Gymnophiona; family Dermophiidae; genus Geotrypetes; species Geotrypetes seraphini. Next base: position 163,434,719 of record NC_047086.1, on the reverse strand, counting down.
TCATTCTATCAGGTAAGGCTTGCATGGTTCTATAAGCACTGCTGCTGTTTGTTATAAAATTAAAATCCACCCGCAATTTGGGCTCTTTCTTTCTTTTTCCCCTCTGGGATCAAACACAAAGTTTTGTTGCCTAAGACTAAAACACAAAACACTCTTTATATGGATTTTGAAAGACCTTTGATTTCACAGCTAGACCAGCAGGGTTAAAATGAAAGAGGATGTGGAGCTGGATTTCCTGAGAGTCTCTAGCACCCAAAGCTGATTTCTCTAAGGAAAAGCATATAAGGATGTCAAGCAGAAAAAAAATAATTCCCAGCCCATCTGCCTGATGTTGGCAAACAGGATTTAACCCAGCCGTCTCAAACTCATGGCCCATGGGCCGCATGCGGCCCCCCCCCCCCCCAGCTGCTATTTTGTGGCCCACGGTCTTGTACCCAATCTTGCACTCTGGGCAGGAAGAGAGGCATCGGCGTCAGCTGACTTGTAACTTCCTGCTGCCATCATGTATCTGCCGGATACGCGAAGGCAGGTGTCCCGGCATACACGACGGCAGCAGAAAGTTGTAAGTCAGCTGACACCGGTGCAGTCTCGCACACTGGGCATGAAGAGAGGCTCCGGCATCAGCGTCAGCTGCCTTGCAACTTCCTGCTGCCGTCGTGCATGCCGGGACTCGTGCAAAATTGTCATTTCTTTAATATCTCATTAACTATTTTTTTTGGCGGCCCTCCCAAGTACCTACAAATCCAAAATGTGGCCCTGCAAAGGGTTTGAGTTTGAAATCACTGGTTTAACCAGTAAGCAAAATAGGCAGTCACCTAGGGCAGCACCTTCGAGGCAGGGCGGGAGAAGGGGAATGAGCAGGTGCAGTCAAACCAAAATAAATTCTGATAGCCACACAGACTCAGAGAACCCTCAGCCTGGCTTTTAACTGTTTAATATTAAAACATGTGATAGCTAGGTATGTGTTGGTTTGTTTTTTTTAAAGATCATTCTAGAAAGGATGCTATTAGAGTAATCATGATTTGCTAAATTTAATTTTTAAAATCTTGTAGGGAGGGGGAAGGCTAGGAGCTGAGGGTTTCTGTTCAATGTACACTTAAGGGAAATTCTATAAAAGACATTCAAAAATGGATTCTGGTAGTGGCTTAGTAAGGGTAGGAGGTGCCCGGGGCAGAGATGCTCCCCACTCACGCTTCCCCCCTCCGTACCTCTAAATGTTTAAGCATGCTCCTCGCACTAGCATTGGATTTCCCTCTGACATCGCTTCCTGGCCCTGTGACCCGGAAGTTATTCAGAGGGGAACCAGGCTGGCGCGAGCAACAAACAGGAGAAGTTGCTCGCACTAGCGAAGATCTACAGAGGTACAGGGTGGAGGAGAGGGATAATGTGGGGCGGAGAGGTGCCCCCACCGACACAGCACCTAGGGCAGTCCACCCCCCACCCCCCATCCCCCTTACTACCCCACTGGATGCAAGAAACGATTGCTGCTAGTCTTTAAACAGTGCATGCCCTTTGTAGAACAGCTCTTAGTCCTGATTCCCATAGCCAGTTCTGGTTGCCAGATTTATACCTGCTAAGATCTGCTGTAAATATTTTATAGCACTGCATGTGCTATAAAATATTGCCCATTGCCACACCCCCTTTTGGGTGGCATGCTATAGGATTTAGGCACCCTGGGTTATAGCGTGCAGCCAGAGACATACGCAAATCTCTCTGAGTGCCAATTATCAATTGGTTGTTAGTATCCAATTATTGATAGCTGTGTTAACAGCTCATTAACCAATTAAGTTGTGCATACATCTCAGCAGCGTATCCAAAGTTCGGTGGCCATATATATATGCGCCATATATAGAATCCAGGGAATCAAGTATCTAATGCCCTTGCATCATCCTTGTTTGTAGCTGGGCTTATTGCATGGCTTCTGTGATCTAGAAATTATCAGTTACCTGCCCTGCTTAAAGAACTGCTGCCAGGGAAAGCAACTGGGAATTTGAAACATTTTTATTTGTCCCAGAACTTTTTCCTCCTACCTCTGTCACTGTGGATTATATTTCTTGCAGGCTCTCATTTGTTTTCCCATACTTGGACCAAGATTGTGAAGATATTAAGGTCTCTGCTATATAGTATACATGCCTGACTTTCACTTACAACTATGATGAAGCAGCAAAAAATATGCAAATACCCTGTGGTGATGCTTGGGAACTGTTCTAAGCTGAATGGGTTATTCCTCAGCAGGGTTGCCAGATACAGTAGAATTTCAGTTATCTGGCACCCATGGAGATTGGTGGATACCGGATAGCCGTTTTTCTGGTTGATTGAGAGTGTGATAGAAACCTTGTCTTAACATAGATCTCAATTCCAACCCCTCCCTCCCACCCCGAAGCAGCAGCACGGCAGCGGTCCTGAGCTGCAAAGCCCCCCTCCCTCCCTCTCTCAAGCCCCAAAGCAGCAGAAGCAGGTGGCGGTCCTGAGCCATGAACCCCCTCGCTCCCCCCTCCTTCTCTCCCTCCCTTAACCAAAGCAGCAGCCAGTCACCAGGAGGAAGCGCTCAAAACAGGCTACTCGCAGCCAGCCCTGGGTCTTTCCTCTGGATGTGTTAAGAAGGAATTTGTGCCTATTCCTTGTACATACTTAAATATCAGATCAATTATAAGTAAGGTTCACATGGTAAGAGATTGGCTTTTGGAAGAACAATTAGGATGTCTATTCATGACAGAAACCAGGTTGAGATTTGATAATGATCCATTAATAAATGAATTTTGTCCTTCAGGTTATATAAGTCTTTCCATTATGTAGACAGAATAAGCGTGGTGGAGGTTTGGCTATCATTATGAAGTCGTTTATTAAGTTTACTTTGTTGGACTCCAAATTTACACCTGATCTGGAGATTTTAGCTTGATAGTGTCTTTAGCATACATTCTTTGTTATGTGCCTCCAGGTGGTTGGTCAAAAGTGTGAAGACTTCTATGAATTTGTAGCTAATAACTCATTGATGTCTTCATACTGTATGTTAATGGGTGATATGAATTTGCATTTAGAATATCAGACTGCACCAGTGGTTGAAGAAATTAAAGCTAGTTTAACTTCTCTCAGATGCTATTTATGTTTTTTCCAGGACACATCAGAAAGGGCATCATCTAGACCTGGTCACTTTTTCTAAAATAAATTCTTTCTGGCCACATATTTATCTTTCTGATGTATCCTGGAAAGCAACTCTATGGTATGATCATTTTATACGTGCTTTTATTTTAAATTGGCAAAAATTTACTGGAATTAAGAGTGCCTCCCAGAAGGGTTTCATCATATGGCCATGTAGATGCTGAGTTATGGTCACATTATGATCTTAATGTAACCCCTAATTCTTTAGACTTTTATTCTCATTGGGATTCTCTCAGTGTTAGTATTTGGATTCTCTTGCCCCTAAGAGAGAGCGTGTAAAGTTTCAAAGTAACTCAAATCATTGGTACGATCAGAACTTTTGGAAAAAAGTGAATGATTTGCTGTTTGGAATGACTTTGGCATGAATCTGGCAGGGTGGATGTTGGGGAACAATGGAGAGAGGGGTAAACGATATTGCTGAAGGGCTGTCGGGTATGATTTGCCTCTTTGTGGATAATACCAAAATCTGCAATAGAGTAGACACCCCAGATGGGTTACAGGATCCGAGGCAACATGGCTTTACAAAAGGTAAATCGTGCCAAACGAACCCGATTGAATTTTTTTGATTGGGTGACCAGAGAGCTGGATCAAGGACATATGCTAGATGTAATTTACTTAGATTTCAGCAAAGCCTTTGATACGGTTCCTCATAGGAGACTGTTGAACAAACTTGAAGGGCTGAAGTTAGGACCCAAAGTGGTGAACTGGGTTAGAAACTGGCTGTCGAACAGACGCCAGAGGGTGGTGGTTAATGGAAGTTGCTCGGAGGAAGGAAAGGTGAGTAGTGGAGTCCCTCAGGGTTCGGTGCTGGGGCCAATTCTGTTCAATATGTTTGTGAGTGACATTGCTGAAGGGTTAGAAGTAAAAGTGTGCCTTTTTGCAGATGATACCAAGATTTGTAACAGAGTAGACACTGAAGAGGGAGTGGAAAATATGAAAAAGGATCTGCAAAAGTTAGAAGAATGGTCTAATGCCTGGCAACTAAAATTTAATGCAAAGAAATGCAGAGTAATGCATTTGGGGATTAATAATAGGAAGGAACCGTATATGCTGGGAGGAGAGAAGCTGATATGCACGGACGTGGAAAGGGACCTTGGGGTGATAGTGTCTGAAGATCTAAAGGCGAAAAAACAGTGTGACAAGGCAGTGGCTGCTGCCAGAAGGATGCTGGGCTGTATAAAGAGAGGTGTAGCCAGTAGAAGGAAGAAGGTGTTGATGCCCCTGTACAGGTCATTGGTGAGGCCCCACTTGGAGTATTGTGTTCAGATTTTGGAGACCGTATCTGGCTAAGTACATAAGAAGACTTGAAGCAAGGAGGAGGGCGACGAAAATGATAGGAGGCTTGCACCAGAAGACGTATGAAGAGAGACTGGAAGCCCTGAATATGTATATCCTAGAGGAAAGGAGGGACAGGGGAGATATGATTCAGACATTCAAATACTTGAAGAGTATTAACGTAGAACAAAATCTTTTCCAGAGAAAGGAAAATGGTAAAACCAGAGGACATAATTTGAGGTTGAAGGGTGGTAGATTCAAAGGCAATGTTAGGAAGTTCTACTTTACGGAGAAGGTGGTGGATGCCTGGAATGCGCTCCCGAGAGAGGTGGTGGAGAGTAAAACTGTGACTGAGTTCAAAGAAGCGTGGGATGAACACAGAGGATCTAGAATCAGAAAATAATATTAAATGTTGAACTAAGGCCAGTACTGGGCAGACTTGCACGGTCTGTGTATGGCCGTTTGGTGGGGGATGGGCTGGGAAGGACTTCAGTGGCTTGGAGGGTGTAGATGGGCTGGAGTAAGTCTTAACAGAGATTTTGGCAGTACCGGGTAGAGCTTTGGATTCTTGCCCAGAAATAGCTAAGAAAAAATTAAAAAATTTAAATTGAATCAGGTTGGGCAGACTGGATGGACCATTCGGGTCTTTATCTGCTGTCATCTACTATGTTACTATGTTACTATGCATACATGAAGAAAGACCTGGCAAAGCTTGAAGAATGATCTGAAATATGGCAGCTAAAATTTAATGCTAAGAAATGCAAGGTCATGCATTTGGGCTGCAAAAACCCAAGGAAACGGTACAGTTTAGGGAGTGAAGAACTTATGTGCATGACAGAAGAGCGGGACTTGGAAGTGATTGTATATGATGATCTTAAGGTGGCCAAACAGGTTGAAAAGGTGACAGCGAAAGCTAGAAGGATGCTAGGTTGCATATGGAGAGGTATGGCCAGTAGGAAAAAGGACTCTGTATAAGACTCTGGTGAGACCTCATTTAGAATATTGTATACAATTTTGGAGGCCGCACCTTCAAAAAGATATAAAAAGGATGGAGTCGGTCCAGAGGAAGGCTACTAAAATGGTATGTGGTCTTCATCATAAGGCGTATGGGGACAGACTTAAAGATCTCAATATGTATACTTTGGAGAAAAGGTGGGAGAGGGGAGATATGATAGACATTTGAAAGGAAGCTCCGGAATGAGAGGGCATAGGATGAAGTTAAAAGCTGATAGGCTCAGGAGAAATCTAAGGAAATACCTTTTTACAGAAAGGGTGGTAGATGCATGGAATAGTCTCCTGTTAGACGTGGTGGAGACAAAGACTGTGTCTAAATTCAAGAAAGTGTGAGACAGGCACGTGGGATCACTTAGGGAGAGAAAGAGAGAGTGGATGCTGCGAATGGGCAGGCTGGATGGGCCATTTGGCCTCTATCTGCCGCCATGTTTGTATGTAATCTTTACTTAATTATTATTTTCTGGAAATATTTTTTTTATTTTGTTTGCAAGTTGTTACTTGGATGTTATAATTATTGAAACAATAAATAAATAAATAAAATCCGAGCTGTGACACTTTTTTTTATTTATTAGCCTAGCTGCTCCTGAGACAGTAGGGGCATTTGTAGAGAATGGCTTAGAAGAGTTAAAAGAGAAAAAATAATGATTTAATGCATTTTTTAGTTGAAAAGCAAGAATTACTCCTTACTGTGTGTGCTTTTGAAATATTTCACAATGCGCAGCATTTAAGCAGCAGTACATGCTAGCAGGCCAATTTTTTTCTACCAGCTGACAGAGTGAAACAAATAAAAGAAGGCAGTTTTTAAATTTCTTATGCCTTGCTCCTGCAGCTCCTTATTAAACAGAAATAGCAACTGAAGAGGCTCTGGCGTAAGAGTTCTCGAACACTTTTTGTGTTTCAGCCAGCAGGGTAACTGGATTTGTAGCTCTGTGGCTTTTTCAGTTACCCACAAGTTATGCGCCTACATCAGAGTACATAATTGATAATTGATAAGGCACCCAACTTATTACCCTACCTTTCACAAAACCGTGCAAGAGATTTTTAGTGCCAGCTGGCATGCTGAATGCTTTTGCGCTGCTCCTAAAGTCATGGAGTTCCTATGAGCACTGGGGCAGCGGAGAGTATTCAGTGTGCAGGCTGGCGCTAAAAACCTTTTGTGCGTTTTTGTAAAATGGGGGTGGGGTAAATAGGCTAAATCAGTGCTGATAATTGGGACTGAACACCTCTTATTTGGCACTAATTGGAGTTAATTGAAAGGCACCTATCTTGGTAGGCATAATTCTACAATAGTTAGGCACCTAGTGCAAAGTGTATAGTTAAAAGCGGGTATGGTCATTTGTTTATTTAAGTATTTATACGCTCCTCCCTCAGTATTAGTGGGGGTTAGGGGCAGGGCCGGCCCGTGAATATTGAAAATTCGCAAATAACTTTTGGGCCGATTCTGACCCACCCCGCCTTCCCCCTGGCATCCCGGATCTTACCTGGTGGTCTAGCATTTTGGGGGGGGCAGGAGCGATCTTCCTACACTCCTGCAGCCATTTTGGATGAGTGATCTGCATGGGGCAGGAATGTAGGAAGATCGCTCCAACCCCTTAAGACCGCTAGACCACCAGGTAAGGTCCGAGAGGCAGGAGGGAGTGATTCCGGTTTTAGGAAATCGCGAATAATCGAAATCGCGAGTCCTAAAACCTCAAGCATTTTCCCTTGTCTGTCCCAGTGGGCTCACACTCTATCTAATGTACCTTCCCAGTATACTTTCCTTAACTGTTCTCTCTTTCTCTAGAATATTATAGTTCTTACCTTTTTACCTTCTGTTCCTTTTTGTCCCTGGTTAAAACATCCTTGGATGTATTAACTACTCTTAAAGATGTCTAGTAATTTTAAATTTGTATTATAGTCAATGTATGCTTTTATTATTATTGTACACCACCTAGAAGTTTGATTAGGGGGTATAAGAAATTTTAAATAAACTTGAAACTTGATTAAGTGATTTAACCAGGGTCACAGGGAGCAGCATGGGATTTGAACCTACATCCTCAGGTTGCTGTTAGGTGCCTATTATTGAGTGAGGAGCCATTGGGCACCTAACTTAGGTACAGGCATTTGGGAAAAGAAAACCCTGGCATAAATAGGGTATGCCTAAATGGTAGAATGTTTAGGCAGCGCTAAGTGTGATTCTATAATGGGTGCCTAACTTTTATAGAATCTTGCTTAGTGCCACACTAGTCGGTACCAATTTTTTAGGCGAATGAGGTCCTTAGGGGGACATTCTATAAATGGTGGCGCTAGGCACCCTAATCAGGGACAGCTAGTAACGCCTAGCTGAAATCTGTTCAAAACTTAAATTTTCTTAATGTTTAATTGGTGTGGTAATTAACCAGACCATTAAAAACTAATTTAAAAACAATCAATTAAGACTTCTGTGTGGAACTTGGAGTGGTGCCTAATGATGCCTACCTGAACAGCAGGCATGGCTAAGGGTAGAGAAATAGTGTGGTATGACTTAGGTGTTGCTAGGCGTCTGTGGTGGGTACCGGTGTATATTAGGCCAGGAAAACCCTGGCCTAATGTACCGGCACCTGCCATTAAGATGCCTAGCAAAACCTAGGTCAAGTTAGGCGCTGCTAGGCATGATTCTGTAAATGGCGCCTATTGGTTGTCTGACAACAGTGTGAGCGGTGCCGAGAAGTTAGGCGCCATTTATAGAATCAGGCCCTTACTGTCAGATTCTCTAAATGGCACCGTTGTTGGCAGCTGTCTTAAGAGGCTACTGAAAGTTTTAAATACACCTCTATAGTTTATTAGACTTACTATACCACCACAGGCTAGCTCGCAGATCTAGGCAGTTTACAATATTAAAAATAAAACAAAGCCAGAAAGGAACTACAATATCTGGATAGAAAAGTAGACAGATATCAGACATTCAGACACATATCAAACATTCACAAAGACTAGGGGACACTCAATGAAGTTACAGGGAAATACTTTTAAAACCAATAAGAGGAAATATTTTTTCACTCGGAGAATAGTTAAGCTCTGGACCACATTGCCAGATGAAGTAGTAAAAGTGGTTAACGTAGATGGGTTTGAAAAATGTTTGGACAAGTTCCTGGAGGAAAGGGGGAAGTCACTGCTTGCCCTCGATCAGTAGCATGGAATGTTGTTACTTTTGGGGTTTTGCCAGGTACTAGTGACCTGGGTTGGCCACCATGAGGCCTAAATGGACCATTCATCTGACGCAGTAAGGCTATTCTTATGTTCTTATTCAAGATGACAAGTAGCCAGGAAGATAAAAGGTAAGAGAGATGATGCAGACTCTATGCAACAGTGACAAACTCCCGAAGTAAGCTGAAATACTTGTGCGAATAACCAGGTTTCTAACTGCTACTTTGAGGGAGAATTGGAAGTAGAGATGCCTCTTCCTTCTCCTGCCCTACAAAGTGCTGGGTTTTGAAAAGCCGTCCGGACCCCCAGACATGTCCTCGAAAAGGAGGACGTATCCGGGGAAATCCGGACGTCTGGTAACCCTAACATGGAGTAATGTTATATATATATATATATATATATATATATATTTAAAAACCATAAAACCTGGATACTTAGGCCTTGAGATCCTTTTCAATTCAAATGTGAAAATTATGTCCATCCAAAAATATAGCTGTGAAGTTCCCTTTTGAGGACGCAGGCTTTTTATCTGGCACACTTCTCTGTAATCTTCATTCAGAACCAGCTAAAGACTCTGGTCCACAGATCTGGGTGAACAAAGACCTTTGTGCGTTGTACATTCAACCAGCCCTGCAACAGCAAAGGCTTTTTGTATTATGGACTGAATGCTAGAGTATGGTTTATTATTTATATTCCACCTTTAATAAAGGCGGATTACAACAAAACATATATAATAAAATGTACAATACAAAACAGAAAATATACTAAATACATCAAAGCTGTCATCTTGTCTCACTGAGGTAATTAAGGTTCATACTTCATCTTACAGAACAGGTGACGTTTCAACCAGTGGCTAAGTAAGGGGGGAGAAGCGGACTGCCCCGGGTTCCGTCTTGGTGGGGGTGCTGGCATCTCTGCGCCCCCCCCCCCACAAGCCACACTCGAGCCCTCCCTTCCCACCCACCCCCATACCTCTTTAAAATCTTTGCCAGCGTGAGCAACTACTCTAGCCTACTGTTTGCGCTGGCTTGGCTCCTTCTGACATCATTTCCAGGTCCTGGGGTCAGGAAGTGATGTCAGAGGGAAAGCCAGGGTGAGCAGCAGGCTGGAGAAGCTAGCTGCTCATGCAGACGATTTTAAGAGGTATGAGAGTGGGACGGGAGAGTGTGAGTGTGGCGCAGAAGGAGTGGGGGTGGGGGAGAGGAGGGTAAGGGGGTGCCCCGCTACCCTGGTCGCCTCCTACCTTCACTATGTCACAGGTTTCAACATTTTCTTAAAGCTGCACAAAATCTTCTACTGTCTTAATATATACAGATTTATGGAGTTCTGGGATTTACCATACTTTGTTTTTCTTTCTTCTTTTGCAATGCTTTCACGTGGAAGCTATTCTATTCGCCATTCCATAAGCATGCCTGCGATGAGGTAAAGTAACTGCAGCAGAACCAACATTTTAGAGCAGGGATTCTCATCGTAGTCCTTGGGCCACACCCAGTTGAATCAGGTTTTGGGGATATTTACTATATGAGACATGTTTGCATGCACTGCCCCCATTACATGCAAATCTAAATCGTACATATTCATTGTGGGTATCTTGAAAATCTGACTGGTTAGATGTATCCCGAGGACTGGGTTGAAAAACCCTGCTTTAGATGATGTTGTGTCAGTTTCTCTTTCTATAGAAACTTGCATGATTATGTGTATGTCTCTGTCTGTATATGTGTGTGTGTATCTGTTTAAGCCAGTGACTCACAAACCTATCCTGAGGGAGCACTGGCCCATCCAGTTCTCAGATTGTGTACAGTGAATACTGCATATATGAGAGCAACTGGTGTGAAGGAATAGCCTGATAATTAGAGCAGGGCTTCCTATACCGTTTACTGCGGGTCATGATCCCACATGGGGGATCACCAAATCCACATTTGAGGCGTGGGCCAAAAATGCCCTCATTGGCTTCTACCTTCCATTGAGCCTGTGCTATAATGGGGCCACGGAAGGTGGGGGATGATGGCAAAAACAGCTTTGACACACTGCAGGAGGGCTGAGAACAGCAGTATGAATGGAAGGTAGGTTTCCAAGTCATGTATTTTCTGTGGCCATGATAATAGGTTCTCAGCCACAGAAAGTGTAATAAGTACTAGATGACAGCCATGGCCTGAGAGACAGGCTAACTTAGGCGAGTCACTTTACCGTTCATTGTCTCAGGAGAAAGGGAACGGGGACTTGTATACCACCTTTTTCTGGCTTTGTCCATTCAAAGCGATGGGCACAGGAGGATTAAGTGATTTGCCCAGGGTCACAAGGAGCAGCACTGGGATTTGTTCTTATAATTTATTGCTGCCGAAGCAGTAACTCTACCAATGAGCCACACCTTACCACCAGGCACAGGCCAAGGAGGCTTTTTTTTTCCTTTGGACCACCCGGGTCATGCCTCAAATGTAGGTTTTATATCTGAATATACCTTGCTTTGAACTTTCGTACTACTGAAAAAGTGTGAACAAATCCATTGCATGCAAATATATCTTTTGCATATTCATTATTGATATCCCGAAGTCTTGATGACTTGTTATTATATGCCAAGCGGAGTTTGAGGCGGTTTGCAATCAGCATTATCGCTTTACAAAGATTAACATAGAGTTCAGAATCAGAACAGTCTCAATTCATAACATAGAGATCTTTGCTGGTTGTGCTGGCTATTAATTAAACATCAATGCTATAAATGTGAAAGTTTAAATCAGTGATTCTCAAAGTTGTTCTGACCGAGCACAACAATGTAGTCCAAAAGTCCTTTTCTATACTACAACAGTTAAGAAGGGGGAGACCCTGTTTTTTTCCATCAACATTACAGGATACTGATTTAGCCAACTATTCTGTCGCTATTCAACTTCTGCAATGCAGTGCTTTCTGGAATCTCGATGATATGGATGAAAAAACTCCACCCGATACCAAACACTGCAGCGGGACAAATATTTTATAAATTAAGATTTGATCACATTGCACCAATGCTCATAAAGTTACACTGGCTTCCAGACGGCATTTTCATTACATAGAGATAAGCATACAGTGCAGAGTCAAGTACACCTCTAACAAAGACTTTCTTTAAAAAAAAACATATTAGGAGTAATACAGATCTCTACAGTAGGTTAATTTCAGATTTTTCTAGTTTGATAACACTAGCCAGCATTCATTTTGGTGCTTCAAATGTTAAACCTGTTTCTGGGCGTATGAATATGATCTGCTGATTCCAAAAAAATGGTACCAGTTTTCTTCTATCAGCCCTAGTTTTTTAGATACAGAACATGTGCCATTTACCACTCTTCACTCTGCTCATCCACTAAAAAATCAGGATATTTTAATGCAATGTTTGCATTAATTATCTTTTAAGCACGAAGAAAACATTAAAAATTAAAAGAAAAGTGTACAACATGAAAATCTACTTAGTTCATACCAAAAGCATAAGTTTATAATACAAACTTTCCAGTCATTCAACACACAAGAAGCTCCTTTTGTAAGACTTCCTAGAGTGGGATCTGCCAGGATAATCCCACATAAGATTCCAACAGTAATCTGCCATCATGTGCATCCTATCTTTCTTGGTATCTGGCTTTCATTGTTTTTATGTCTTGGTGAAATCTTTTACCTTGCTCTTCGTTTAAGTCACCAAGGTTCTCTGGAAAGCGATCTAAGTGACTGTGCAGATAATGGACTTGTTAAAAGTCAATCAAGCCTGTTGAAATGAATGAGCATATCCTCTATTAATTGTGTGTCGTTGTCTGCCTTCTTGTTGCCAAGAAAGTTTTTCACAACAAGAATAAATGAAAACTAGGCACTTGAGTTGATTTCATTCATTGATGCTGAGAAATGTGGGTCATTTATAAGTTGTCTGCTCTGTGGACCATTGAAAATTCCTGCCTTCAGTTTTTCCATTGTAAGTTCAGGTAACATATGCTCTATGAATTCAATGCATGAACCATTTATTCAAAGTCTTTACAAATTGTTTCATCAGGCATAGCTTTATCTGTAGTGGTGGTAGTAGGGTTCTATCTTGTGCTACCAAAGGTTCATTGATTACATTTTGTCCTCCAACCACCATATATTCCCTCGGAGGCCAATCTTTTTTTGCCCAATGTTCGTTTGGCTCTACTATCCCAATGACATATCTACTATCCCATAACTATATCGAAGAAATTAGAATTGATGTGGTCTATCCAATGCAATTTTCTGAATCAGCACCCCAAATAACCCCAAGAACAAGTCAAAAACCCAAGGAACCAAGAAAAAAAGGGTTTTTTTTGTTGGCCTGTGTAATTGAATGATTTGCAATGATTTCATTTCTGTTTTTCACTTTTCAGAAATGGAAAGGATAAAGTCAAATGATCAGAGTTATGATGTTATACAGATCTTCATAATAGTTCAGTAAATCTGAAGAATCTGATATTAGGCTTATCACCATATAAGATCTTAAATGTTAAACAGTATAACTTAAATTCAACTCGCTTTTCTACCTTAAGCCAGTGTAGCTCTGTGAACAGTGGTGTAATGTGATCAAATCTTGATTTATAAAATATTGGTCCCTCTGTAGTCTTCGGTTTCATCTGGAGTTTTTTCATTCATATCATCAAAATTCCTGAAAGCAGTGCATTGTAGTAGTCCAATAGTGACAGAATAATTGACTGAATCAGTATCCTATAATGTTTGATGGAAAAAATAGGGTCTCCCCCTTCTTAGCTGTTGTAGTATAGAAAAAGACTTTTAGACTACATTGTTGTGCTCTGTCAGAACAATTTTGAGAATCACTGGTTTAAACTTCTATACATGTGAACATTTAAACCAGTTTTTTAAAAACTTTTACGAGCATTGATTTTTAACTTTTACCGTATATACTTAAATATAAGCCCAAAACATGGTCCAAAAATGGGGGGTTCGGCTTATATTTGGATTAGCGCCCACCTTCCTTAGAAGATGCTGCTGTGCGATTTTCAGCCGCTTCATAGGCAGCTGCTGAGACCAGCATCCTATACAGAATCTGCCACTTTGTCTTTATATATAATGGGTCCTCAAACCTTGATTGACTGGGGCTTTAGGTGACAGACACAGGAAAGTCCATTGGTCATGAATTTTTGATTTTGGCAGGAAACTAGGATTGAAATTAATTTGGACAGTTCTGACTCTTGGGATGGGGGGAAGGAAGATTTTTCAGAGGTCATATTCAGAGGTAAAACTTTGAGAGGGAGGAAGAAGGCGTTTGTTCTGAGCCCCAGTCCTTTGTGTGCTAAATTTCTTTTGCCACGCTTTATTTAGAGAGAGCCCTTTATCTCCATTGAAGTTATTGGGGTGCCTTGCTATTGTTGTTTTTTGATTCTTCTTGGCCACCACCAACAGTCTTCTTTCTCCAAGATTTTTGTGTCCTCAAATCTAATCGTATGACTTCATGTGAGAGATTTGTATATAATGAAGGTGACGGACATGCAAATCTGCCCCATGTATATTCGTTAGAGCTGTCCTGGTGGTCCTTCAGGACAGGGTTAGAAACCACTGGTTTAGAATAAATAATCATTAGCAAGCCAAATGCAAAACATAAATAGAATAAAAACATAATTCAGACAACATAGAAAAAATTATATTCTAAATAAGCTGTCATAACAAATTATGCATATAAATATGTTAAAACTAAATAAACAATTACTCCAGAACTAACTGGATTATATAAGAGTTAAATAGTAACTTAAAAGCTAACATGGAAAATAATAACTTAAAAGTTACTTAATAGGGAATAAGAGGGCACTAATGGGGTTAAAAATATGCAGAGTAGTACAATCTAATAAAAACACTAAACCTGATAAAAGCAGTTGGGATTAAAACCAGAACAATATGGAAGGAGAAACATACATAAAAAGCACTTTTAAAAAGAAATACAGAGGGTTGTTTTCAGATTTGGTTGAAGAGAAATGACTGACTTTAGCACAGCCCAGAGTAGCAAACCTCTGCAACTTGCAGGGACATAGACCTGACTGCCAACCACCTGGAAGTGGGCCTTTAGAATGTGCCAGTCCTTCTTCTGCCTAAGATCTTTACCAGCAAAAAAAGTTTAAAATTAAACAGGATTCTAGCGATGGAGCACAGAGATCAAATTTGATTTGTATAGAAGTTTAAAGCTTTTTGCAGGTTATTCGATCAGGATCAGTTTTGCATGCTTGTTTATCTTTAGGTATTTTTCTCACAAAGCTATGGAATTGAAGTCCTGGCTGGTCTTTTCAAAGTGGAAAGCTGCAGACACTGCAGAGAGCTTTAATGACTTCAAATGGAGATTAACACAAAAATAAAAAGCAGCAAATATATGCCATCTGTAAAACTGATAGAAAACAGTGGAATATCTAGACCACAGGTGTCAAAGTCGGTCCTCGAGGGCCGCAATCCAGTCGGGTTTTCAGGATTTCCCCAATGAATATGCATGAGATCTATGTGCATGCACTGCTTTCAATGCATATTCATTGGGGAAATCCTGAAAACCCGACTGGATTACGGCCCTCGAGGAGGGACTTTGACACCCCTGATCTAGACCCTCCTTTTCAAAAGGTTATTTTCCAGTATTATAATCTTGCTTTCCCATGACTTTATAGAGTCCTTAACAGAGCAGTCAAGTGGTGATGTCACTGAAAGTTGTCTATGGAAGTAAGACTTGGATGCCCCTGCCCTGTATAATCTCAGGGGAACCGGGAGCTCAATATTGAACTGGCAGTCACCGAACAAAGTTAACCAGACAAGTGTGTCCAGTTGTCTTTGGACTATTTAGGCGCATCTATCAGTGTTCAAGTGTTGCTGAATATCTTGGTGAATGTACATGCACTCAGCTTTATCCCTGGCACTAATTTAGCTGGGCTGCACTAAACAGTGCTATCCATTTAAATTTGGCAGCCCACCCTCACTAGTCCTCTAGCACCACCCCAGTTTCATTCAGGTAGCTGTCCACTCTATACTGCACTTTTGCGTGGACAAAGTTACCCAGACTAAGGGGATAGATGTAAAATGCTTGTGTGCTAATTTTACCTACAGAAATGTTCTGAATATCAACCTGAGATGGTCTTCCATCAATTCCCCCCTTGTTTTTTTTTTTTATTTCACTCCCTTGAACCATTCCTATATTTTATCCATCGCAGCAGCAAGATGCCCAGCAAAAAGAAATTGGACAGCAGCTTTAAAGAGGCCTACAGACCCAGGACAGTGCTACTTTGTTCCACTACCTGTTGGGAGCAAACAAAAAAAAACAGTGGAGACAGATGTTCTTTGATAAAGACTTTTATTCAAGTAGAACAGTCAATAAAATATATCCACAACTTGGAATAGGGGACCCAACACGGTCCATGTTTCGAACTAAGTGTCTTCCTCAGGGGTCCAAGTGTGGTCTCAAGACTAATGTAGATAAAATCCTGAGATCGCCCACCACCAATCCTGTAGCTTTCTTTCTTCGGTGACCATCCCCCCTCTGTTACAACCTCTCTCCTTTATCAGGAACATCTGTCTCCACAGATTTTTTGGTTTGCTTTGGACTTCAATTTCAACTGTGGAATATACGGGTCAGCTTTCCTGGTTGGCCACTACCTGTTGGGTACATATAGTACTTAAAGATGTTAGAACAACTGCAGGTCTTAATTTAAGCCTAAAACACCAAATTTTAAAATCACCAAATTTCTGGGATAGACAGTTACCCAATTCCACTTGCTCTATGACCATGTTCTGTGATCTCTTTCCCCTCCACTCTCCAATTCCAAGCTCCAGCCTTTTAAATCTAACCCTGCACAGCTTTAAAAATCACAGGAAGCTACTGAAGAGAATCAGTGCTGATGGGAATTTTAGCTACAACTCATTCTGGAAATCAAAGACAGAAATGCTTGCAAATAAGTTCCACTCTGGTAGGCAGCATAATTGTGATCTGTGGTGTGTTTAAAATTCAAGGATAACTTAAAAATAAGAAGCAGTTAAGGAGCTATATATAGATTTCGAGAGAAACAGAAAGATGATTCAATTGCTGGGATGCGTGAGGGGTTGCTAGTGACATTAGCTTTGTTTAGTGAAAATGAAATGCATTCAACAAAGCCATAAGAACAATGGGATTTTATTTAGAGAAAAAAGTCACAGCCTTTTTTAAGGCACAGCAGAGGAAAATGCAACCAAATGCAGTCGGCATTTTGACCGGAGAAAGTCTGTCTCAGAAAGCCAGTCAAAAGGGGGCAATACTAAAGCGTATTAACATCCATGCACTGATTATACATGTAAATATTTACATTAATACTTGCCAAAAGATATAAGCACCATTAAAAAATATACTGTATGTCAACAGATATATCTAATTGAAAAAACCCCCACTTGTATGTTACCTGGTAAAATATGTAACAATAAATTGTAATTGAATTTCAGTGACTTTCAGAAGCATAGAAACTAACAGATGATTCTTTCTGGATCAACTCCACACTCTTCATTGTCATAACATAATATTAATTCATTCTTCATTATCCATTAGGTAGAAAAACAGCACTTAGTTGATCACACTTTTTGATACATCTTTTAAGCTGAGTGCTATTTTTCTATCTAATGGATAATGAAGAAAGAATTAATATAATATTTTGACTTACAGGTCCTTTTATTAAGGTGCGCTAACCAATTTAGCGCATGCTAAATGCTAAGACATCCATTATATTCCTATGGGCCTCTTAGCACCTTAATAAAATGACTCCTTAATGAAGAGTGTGGAGTTGATCCAGAAAGGATCATCTATTAGTTTCTGTTGAAACTTGATGCTTCTGAAAATCACTGAAATTCAATTGCAATTTATTGCTACATATTTTTCCAGGTATAACATGCAAATGTTTACATTAATGTCATTTATACATGTATGTGTGCACACATGCACTTAACTGCCAAAACTTCACCTAAGCACTTTTCCATCATTGCCCACATAACTTAAGAGAGCTCATAACTGAAGAGTGATTCTCCAAAATTCACTCAGGCCTGGATTTTCTAAACGGCTGCTTTAAAAGCAGCTGCCGATCGTGTGTCATTCATGTGACAGCGCCATTTAGAGAACCACTCCTCCAGGAAAGAAAGGCACTGGAAATGTAGGCCAGGGTTTTCCAGGCCTACATTTCCGACACCTATCTTTGATGTGAATTGGGCCTCTGAAGGCACTTACCAGAACCTAACGCTTCTTCTGGCGCTAGCCACACCTAGGGTGGCATTAGGCACTGGTAGGTGCCTCCAGAGGCACGATCCTGGCACCTTTTGTTTAGGCATTGATAGGCGCTTTGAATTTTTACTTAAGGACTATTTACCACGGTATTTCATTCTTAACTTAGGCACTGGTAGGGTGCCTACCAGCATCTAATTTATGTTGCCGTTTATAGAATTCCCCCCTCAGTGCGTTATTTTTGAGCTATGCAATTACTGTTGCTTATTCCTATGCCAAAGCTCTGTAAGTCCATGAGTTATGGCACAAGAATAAGCTACAGTAAACGAATCTTGCTTTGATGAACAAAATTGATCGCATAGCTCAAAACTGACAAAAAAAATGGACTGAGTGAGTTTTGGGAATGTGCTCTTCAGGTGCAATGGGTTATACACAATGGGGCTCTAACATGCATGTAAAACTTATGGAATGCTGTAAATTACACGTGTCTACAATCCTTAGGTATTACCATCTACATTAGCTCTAGGACTACATAAGCGGTCACATTTACATGCTAAGCATGTATATATCTGGTTATGCTAGTGTACTATAAAGGAAAGTAAACTCCTATAGGCACCCCGTTATAGAATTGCCCTCAAAATAATATGTGATCATTCGGAGAGAGTAAGCAATACGACTGAATTGTTTTACTTATGTAACACCCGTGAGACATTTCACAATGGCTTAGTTCTGTATTTCAGCAAAACCTTTGACACAGTTCCATGGAGGTTCTTGAATTTACTTGATGGGCTGAAGTTAGGCCCCAAAGTGGTAAACTTGATTAGACACTGGTTGGCAAAAAGACATCGGAGGTTACGGAATCTACTTGAAGGAAGGAAAGTTGAATAGAGAATGGCATCAAGGATCGGTGTTGGGGGCCGATTCTCTTTAATATATTTGTGAGTGATATTGCCAAAGGATTATAAGGAACAATTTGCCTCTGTGCAGATGATACCAAGATTTGCAACAGATTGGACACACCAGAGGGCATGGCCAACGTGAAAAGTGATCTGCAAAGAAGTGCACAGTGATGCACTTGGGGAATAGAAATCCAAGGGAGTCATATGTGCTAGGAGGTGAGGCTGATTTGAGACAGGGAGAGGGATTCTGGTGTGATAGTGTGTTGAGAATCTCAAGGTAATGAAACAGTGCAACAAGGTGGTAGCTGTACCAGCAGAAGAAAGGAAGTGATGATGCCCCTTTACAAGCCATTGGTGAGGCCCCTTTTGAAGTATGCTCAATTTTGGAGGATGTTTCTTGCTAAAGATGTAAAAAGACTTGAAGTGATTCAAATAAAGGTGAAAAAAATGGTTCAGGTTTGCAACAAGACATATGAGAATAGACTTGGAAGACCTGCATATTCTATTATGGATCGCTAATATTCCCCAATAGGAGTTCAATGTGATTTACAATTTAGAAAAGCCTGGCCATATCCAGGGATTACATTATGTTATCAGGGTTTATGACAAAGATAGCTTTGTTTGTGTTCATGTAGGCATTTGATTATGGCATATGGTTTGGAGAGAAGATTAACTTTATCTGGTGTTGTAGTATATTTTTGATGGATTTTTTTGAGATTTGGTATATTTGAGCAGTAAACTTAACAACTGTTTCTGTGATTGGGGAGAATTCTTTCCATTACCTATCTGCTGGGCATTTTGTTTGCGGAGGGTTTTCTCTCTCTTGATTTTGTGCTGTTTCCCAGTAATTCTATCCAGTTCATTGCGTTTCCTTTGTTAGTGTCAGTTCTGATGTGGTCTACAGTACTTTTGTTTTGAAAAAGGTTGCCAGTTCAGCTGCTGTTGGGTTATTTGTTAATCTGGTTGTTAATTCAGTTGGGTTAGCTAGGCAGTGTGTTAATTGAAATATTTTTCTCAAATCTGGTTTTCCTTTTCCAATTTGTTTGGAATAATACTTACATTTGGCTAGTTTTGTTTGGGTTTTGTAGTGGTTGATCTTTTTCCTCCATAAGATTTTGGCTTCTTCAGTTTGCCGCTTATTCCATTTTCTAGGACCCTGCATCCACATTTCAGTAATAGTAGCTCTTCTGTGGCCCAGGGGGAGCTTCTTATATCAATGATTCTTTTCACTTTTTTAGGGTATATTTCATCTAGTACTTTGTTCTCATTTCATTTGTTGACAGCTATTTTCTTGGTTGTGAAGCTTTTCATCCATTTTTTGCCAGAATATGATTTTATCTATTTAATCTCTTGTTTCTTTGGTAATTCTGTTATGTTTTATTTTCTTATTTTGGTGTTCTTGCCAGTAGATGGTGAAATGCGTTAAGAAGTGGTCTGACCGTATTATGGGTGTCCAGTTTTTTGCTATTATCTTTAGGTTTATTTTCATTTTTCTATTTTTTATTATAAAGTCTAGTTTGTGATCTTTATTGTGGTGGTGGGGGGGGGCTTAAGGATAGGATCTCTAGGTCTGTTTTTCAGGAAAGAGAGAAACTCTAAAGTGTCCTCGTCTTCTGTTTTTTTCTAAGTGTATGTTCAGGTCTCCAGCGACTAGAATAGCGTTATCTTACAGCATTAGATTGATTAGGAAGGCACTGAAGTAATCTTTGGCTTCTATCCAGTTCCCTGATGGGTAGTAGCAGATGGCACAGATTAGTTTGTCTTTTAGGGAGGGGTCTTTCATATCATATGCTATGATTTCCAGTGATTCTGAGAGGTAATCATGTTAAAGTGATTTCAAAAGAGTTTGTATAGATGATTGCTACCCTTCCTCCTCTTTTTTTCTTTCTGCATAGATGCAGTATTTTATTACCATATGGAAGAAGGTCTCTTAATACTGGGTCATCCTGTAATTGCAATCAGGTTTCAGTTACTAGTAATAAACTTGGTTGGTCTTGCATTAGCCAGTCCCTGATTAGGTCTGTTTTGTTTATCAGGGATCCAGCATTAATACAGTTGCCAGGGATTGTGAGCAAGGAGTTGTTTGGGGAGGAGTTATGTTTAACCTTTTGGGTCATAAGGTTGTTGATTGATCTATTGTGGTCTGGTTGCTTGTGTAATTTCTTCTGGTGTCTATTACGTGCGACTACTTCTCTTTGGCGTTCTGTTCTTAATCTTCTTGGTAACCTTTCTCTAAAGTTCTATCTTTGGCTTCATCTCAACTAATATGGGCAGAACAAACTTTAGTTTTTTCCCTTACCATATTGTTCATTCCTTCCCTTTCCCCAACCTTTTTTGTTTATTGTAACTTACCGACTCCTAGTTGGTTTGATTGTTTAATTGTATTTTATGTTCCCTATCCTTTTAATTTTTATATTCACATATTTTAAACTTTTATTGTAAACTGCTTAGATTTACCCTTGTTTTTATATTTGCGGTATATTAAATAAATTGAACTTGAACTTGTGGCATTTTGGAACATAGTTTGTGTATGAGAGGTTTATCCTCTGCACTATCTGGATTCTATTGGTCATGATGATAGTTAATGGGCTTTTAAGTAGTGAGCTTTCTGTTAGTTGACTTAGTAGTATTACCAGTAAACCTAGTCTTATTTACATTCTAGCTATGTTCCTTAGCATTCTGAGTGTTGTATTAGGTAGAAGTAGGTAGGGATTCAAGACAAAGTTAGACAAGTTCCTGCTGAACCAGAATGTACGCAGGTAAGGCTAGTCTCAGTTAGAGCGCTGGTCTTTGACCTAAGGGCCGCCGCGGGAGCGGACTGCTGGGCACAATGTACCACTGGTCTGACCCAGCAGCAGTTCTTATGTTCTTATGTTTGTACAATAGGTAATGTAGTTATAACAAACCTTTTGGCTGTCCTGTCTTTGGTGGTTGTTTGGTTCTTTGGTGGGTTTATCAGCAGTTTTTGTTGTGTCTGAGGGTCTTGCTTGGAGAGCTTATCGTGGCTGTGCACTTTGCTGCGAAAAGAAGTGTGCTAAGCGTGCCTTTGGCTTGCACTTCCCAAATAGGAAGGGGCAGAGGTTCAGCTCCAACGCCTCTCTCTTGCCTTGTCGTTCTATTGGGGCAGCTCCTTGGTGGACCAGAGCTGCCCTGAAGAGCTTAATTGGGGATTCTGGTGGCCCTGGTGATGCCGGCGGAGCTATCTGACAGTTCTAGGTGGTGTACAAGGCAAAACACACACAAAATCAATAAAAACGCAAAACAAGATCAGAACAAAACGTAACATTACTTAATCAAAACTTACATTATTGAGTGTTACTTTCAAAGTAGAGAGCTGCACAGGGACTGCAGGATTGCCATGGGTATGGAAGAAGTTGTCAAGGGATTCCCATGGGGATAGAAGAAATTGCCAATCATTCCTGCGAGAGTGTAGTCAAAATCTCTTGTGAGTTCAGAATAAGGTTTGGAATGCACTGAGAAAAGCAATTGGTGTACCAGAAGGAGGCTTGGAACATATGAAGAAAGGCAATTGGAGCATCAAATTGAGGCTTGAAATGCCCAGCGAGGCAGCTGGAACATCAGTCTTAGGCTTGAAATACTCATTGGTTGAATCATGAATACCGTCCAAAAAACTGGGAGGCTGTTGGACTATGCTCCCTCTGAAGACTGACTGGGTGCATGCAAATTTTTTCTCATGTGAGCGATAAATTCTAAAAAAAAAAAAAAACTTTTTGTGTGAGCAACAAGTTCTAAAACCTAACCATTTTCCAAATTTGCAAGTATTTTTGTGAGCGACCATGCAAAATCTGTGAGCAACACTCCTAGAATGTATGAGCAATTTTTCTCAGGTGCTCAGCTTAGAGGAAACATAGCTGTTGGGGTTAGGAGGAAACAGAGGGCTATGAGCAAGTAAATAATAATGTTGACTCCTGCAGGTACATGTGGAGATGGAGGATATCAGTTGTGGGTATGGAATGGATCTTGGCAGATACGGGTGAAATTTCTGTCTCCATGCAACTGAAATAAGCTGAACCACCAGGTATACTAGTAAAATCTAAAAAGCCCAAGAGCTATAAATTTGCAAACACAAGTAAGCTTTCAATCCCTTTCTACCCTAGAGCAGGGGTGTGCAACCTCAGACCTTGAGGGCTACAAACCAGTCAAGTTTTCAGGATTTCCCTAATGAACATGCATGAGATTTACAGTATTTGTATACAATAGAGGCAGTGCAGGCAAAGAGATCTCATACATATTCATTGGGGAAATCCTGAAAAACCAACTGAGTTTGCAGTCCTCGAGGACCAAGGTTACCCACCCCTGGCCTAGAGGAAAAGAGGACTAGGGAAGATATGATACCTGAACAGTATTAATATAGAAACAAATCTTTTCCAAAGACAGGGAAAGATTAATACCAAAACTAGAGGACATTAACTGAGGTTGCCATGTTAGTGCACTTTAATAAAGGAAAGTACAACAAGAAAAAGAAGATAAGGTGATTATATTTTATTGGATTAATAACAATTTTTATCTAGCTTTATTTTAAAGTGTTAATTTTAACTCTGTCAACCGACCAGATACTTGTTGATGGCCGGTCTATCAAATTATAAATAAACTTGGAAACTCTTTCTTCAGGTCAGTAGAAATCATCTAGGAACCACTAGGGAATTGCTGCCCTAGTTTTTGCTGAAGAGAAGTAGTTTTTGTTGCGCCATCTATTTCAGCAGACATACAGTTTTAGTTTATTATCATTTCTAGTCCATGAGGACAGACGCGATTATCTATAGGCCATCCGTATGCGATTTTCAAAAACCGCATAGGCTTCTGAGACCAGGAGCCCTTTATAGAATCTGGGCCACAGGGCCAGACAATCACATAAATACCTGGGCGCCATATGATTAAAGCTCAAATAAAAAGACAAATATCTTTGAGGCAAGAGTAGGAAAAAAAACATAAAATATATAAACAGCAAATACTCTACTCTCTTCCGCAAGGAGGGAACTGACTGAAGCTGCAATATTAGCACAAAAAGTGGAGAAAAAGACCTCAGTACATCCTGCACAAAACTAATATAGCATAAGCTAGAAAAAATAGCAAATGCAGCTTAATCATAAGTCAAAAAAACTCCACTCAACAAACAGTTTTAAAGCAACAAAACACTCTAAAACCACCCTCGGGCAGATCAGAAAAAAAAAATAGTAACACTTTCTCTTTCAAGTTCATAAAGATGCAGGAAAAAACTGCACTTATCTTAACAGCAAAACCAGCCAGTCCTCTTCTTAGCAATCAAATCCTGCACACTGTATCTCGACAGGAGTACCTTGTTTTGCAATTTTGTGGATATCTTCAGGAGATATCCACAAGAGAGAACTGCAGAGCAAAATATTTGTACCATTGAAAAAAATGAATAAACCCCCCCAAAACAGGCAGACAGACCTGTTGGTTTTTCGATTGCTAAAACCCCAATTATTATTATTATTTTTTTTTTTTTTTTGTAATAGCCAAGTGATGTTAATGCTCCACAAGCTCTGTCCCAGACCCCACCCAATCTACGCCCCAGACTCCGCCCCGTAATAGTACTAATTGTAATACCATTTTTTCCATTCATTTTTCATATATACACACAATATAATCATATTAACAATACTTAATGGTTAACCACAAAATTAAACTACACAAAGCACAGTGTACGTATGCTTCTCAACATTCAGGGGAGCCAGTTAGGAAGCTGCTCAGCACCAAAGTGTGCTAAAGCTCAGTGCCACTCAGAGGCTGAAGGAAAGAGAACTCTGGTAGCCACCAATGATCGGGTTAGCAGCGGGAAGGAGCGCGGAAGGCTCGTTCCTCCCCACAGCACCTCTGGACCACCAGGGATCACAGGACATGGCAGGAGTGCCAATTTTTGGGGAGGCCACGGCCCCTGTGGTCCCCCTTCCCCATTCCAAAGCCTATGATCTAAGGCTCAGGTTTCAAAACTGTCACAAATTAATATCTTGTAAATGTGTCTTGGATCCATTTCCCTCATACCTATATGAGAAAATTCCCACTCAGGCTCTCATCGCTCACCAGATTTATAAACTCCGCCTTACTGTCTATTTTCTGAAGAGATGGGCCACATTGCTCTGACCCCATTACTGAAAAAAGCTGACCTAGACCTCTTCTCACTGTTTAGCTATTTACACATAGTGAACATTCCCCCCCCCCCTCCCGACCAAAATGTTAGAGTCCATCAAATCTGCTCAATTTTCATAATATTTAGAGAGATTTTCCATTCTTTTACCTTGCTAATATGGTTTCAGACCTAACTTCAGTATCAAATCTCTATTGGTTTCACTAATCTCAAAGGTTCAGCAACTACATTCTTGTAATAAGTTTGCAATTTTATTATATTTTGACCTATCTGCGGCCTTCGACGTCAATCACCACGACATTCTGATCTACCAACTTTCTGAGATAGGTATTGATTCTACTGTCTTAGACTGGTTCTTGAAATTCTTATGATCTCACTCATACACTGATAATATGAATGGCATCAAGTCATCTCCCTGGAAGCTGTTATGCAGAGTCCCACAGGGATCATTTCTGTCCCCTATTCTTTCCAATATCTATATTTCTACCTTGAAGCTTTTCCATCTCTCCCCCTTTGAAACACTGTATACATATGCAGATGACATCTTCATCCTTCTCGAGATAAATTCAAATCTTGCTAACCTTACCAAGAACATTATAGAATGCATAATGAAACTTCAATCCTTGGCCTTTACTGTACAAATGAAACAAAATGAGTCCATAACTAAACTACTTTGGCTTGGTCCAAAATTAGATCAGCTATCAGTTTTGGGTGTCATTATAGACTCAACACTTTCATTTACTGATCATCTTAATTCTCTGGTTAAAAAAAAATGCTTTTTTAGTCTTCATATGTTGAGGAAAGTGAGATCCTGTTTCCACCAACAACATTTTGCTGTCCTTGTTCAATCAATCATTCTTTCAAGGTTGGATTACTGTAACTCAGTCTATTTAAGTCTGACCAAGAAAAGTCTCCAAAGACTTCAGCAGATCCAGAACACTGCAGCCAGGCTGATCTTTGCAAAGAGCTAATTTGACCATGTTTCCCCGCTCTTGCTAAAACTCCACTTGTTCCCAGTTATCTCCAGGGTCTACTTTAAATGTGCCTGCCTAACTTTCAAGATCCTACATGGCATTCTTCCCCCTTTAATTCCTCTATCTTGGAATGCTGCGAGACCAGACATCACCAGATCTACCCAGAAGCTCAAATTATCTTTCCCCTCACTAAAAGGTGTTACCTACATTGGAAAACTAGGGAAATCTCTTCACTTCAAACTACAGAGCTTTGGAATAATTTTCCTGCTCAGTTGTACAATCTGGGCTCTTTCCAAGTATTCCGAAGACACCACTCTGGATTTTGTAGACTTCAATCAAATCTCCTCTCAGCCGTCTCTCTTCCAAGCTGAAGGTCCCTAAACTCTTTAGTCTTTTCTCATATGAAAGGAATTCCATCACCTTTATCATCTTGGTTGCTTTTCTTTGAACCTTTTCTAATTCTGCTATATCTTTTTGAGATAAGATGATCAGAATTGAACGTAGTATTCAAGGTGAGTCCATACCATAGAGCAATACACAAGTTTGCATTATAACATTCTTATTCTTGTTTACCATCCCTTTTCTAATAATTCCTAGCATCTTGTTTGCTTTTTTGGCTGCCACCACACATTGGGTGGAAGGCTTCAGCATATTATCTACAATGATACTCAGATCTTTTTCTTGGACGCTGACCCCCAAGGTGAACCCTAGCATCTGGTATGATTTGGGCTATTCTTCCCAATGTGCGTCACTTTGCATTTGTCCACATTAAATTTCATCTGCCATTTGGACACCCAGTCTTCTAATTTCCTAAGGTCTGCCTTCAATTGTTCAGTCTGCGTTTGAACAACTTTGAACAGTTTTGTGTCATCTGCAAATTTAATCTCCTCATTTGTCATTCCAATTTCCAGGTCATTTATTAATAAGTTAAATAGCACTAGTCCCAGTACAGATCCCTGTAGCACTCCACTATTTATGCTCCTGCATTGAGAAAAATGATCATTGAACCCTCTGGGGTTGTTGTTGTTTTTTTAATCAGATAACCAGTTCCTAATCTACAACTTGTCCTATGACTATTTAATTTTCTCAGGAGCATCTCATGAGGAACTTTGTCAAAAGCTTTCTGAAAATCTAGATACACTACATCAACTGGCTCACTTTTACCAACATGTTTATTCACACCTTGAAAGAAATCAAGCAAATTGGTGTGTCAAGACCTCCGTTGGCTGAACCCATGCTGACTTTGTCCCATTAAAGCATGTTTGTCAAGCTTCCAGTCTGTAATTTCCTGGATCTCCCCTAGAACCCTTTCTTGAAAATTGGCATAGCATTGGCCACCCTCCAATCTTCAGGTACTATACATGATTTTAGCAACAGGTTACAGATCAGTAATTTCATGCTTGGGTTCTTTCAGTACCCTGGGATGTATACCATCTGGTCCAGGTGATTTATCACTCTTTGTCAATTTGGTTTAGTATGTCTTCCAGGTTCACTAAGATTTATTTCAGTTTCTCTGCATCATCACCCTTGAAAACCTTTCCAGTTCAGATAGATCTCTTGCATCTTCTTCCATAAAGACCAAAACAAATAATGAATTCAGTCTCTCCACTATGGCCTTATCTTCCCTAAGTGCCCCTTTATTCCTTGATTATCAAACAGTCCCACAGATGCCATCATAGATTTTCTGTTTCTGATGTACCTAAAAAAATGTTATGAGTTTTTGCCTGGGGAGTCAAAATTTTTTTATGCAAACTGTCTTCTTGAAAAAATACAAAGCTATTACTTTTGGATGAATTTAATATATTCTAGTTATGACATAGCATCTTGCTTCTCTAATACATGGGATTATATTCTGACAACCTCCCTGATATTCTGCCAGCGTCATAGTCATTAAACAGATATTGCACTAACTTTCTCTTGTCTTTGAACTTTAGGAATTCCCCCACCTTCAAATCATTCGAGGAGAGGGTTGAGAACACTATGACCAACTTTAAGGTAAGTTTCAGACAACAAGTGAAAAACCCAGTGTGCCACATGCTAAAACTGTATTACCATATTTTTTGCTCCATAAAACGCGCTTTTTCCACCCCCAAAAAGGGGGTGGAAATAAGGGTGCGTCAGCATAGCTATTGCTAGCAATAAGCATTTTTGGTTGACCTAACCAATGTCAGCAAAGGCCTATGGGAAATTATATCAATCTGACTCTGGAATGTGGATACAGATAGACCCTGAGTGCTCATGCACAGAATTCACATACAGAAAGCATCCAGGCAGACTGTTTCAAACAGCCCTAATTAAATCATGCTTAAAAGGTAACAAACCAACTTGCAGCTAAGAGGGGCGAAGAGGTGCTAAGAAGATGTGTTAATGTCTGATGCTTAGGATGGACAGCTTAAGATATACAATGGATCCAGGTGGTCAGTGAAACTAACTATTGTTTCAAACAGTTTACAAATTCTAAACAGAAAGATACTGGGAAATACAATAGTTTCTATATTTAGAATAAGATTCCAAGCTTTAAAAGCCCCCTCTCATACATCATCACCCCGGGCCTCTCTTGCCTGTCTCTGGAATCCGAAGCTTAGACCATCACCCCCCATCCTCCTTTCTCTCTCTCTCTCTCTGCCTCTCCCTGGAACTTCACGCTTCTCTCTGGACTCTGTAAGGCAGGGAAACTGCTTTGATCTCTCCTTAATTGTAATGCTTATGATTATTACTTTTCTGTAAGCCTATTTCTATAATATATTCTCTATGCCATCACTTCTGGCTGTGCTTCTTATTTGAGTCTGCTTCTTGGTGAATCTTCTGTGAAGGTATTGAACTCGGGACCTGGCATTTGTAAGGGCGCCTAACATAACCCCTCCAACCTTACATTGGGGGGCGTGCGACCAACCTTACAGTAATGTTAGGAAATTCTTTTTCATGGAGAGAGTAGTTGATGCCTGGAATGTCCTCCCGAGGGAGGTGTTGGAAAGGAAAATGATAGAATTCAAAAAAGCATGGGATAAACACAGAGATCTCTGATTTGGAAATGAATGATTAAAACTGAAGAACTGAGGCTGATACTGGGCAGACTTACACGTGTCCAGTATATGTAGATTCAGTGTAAGATGAGCTAGGGAGGGCATCGATGGGAACTCCAGTAACTTGGAACATGAGGCAGACTTTACGGCATGTATCCCACAAATGAGATGGTTGGATAGGCTGGAGTGAGCTTCAACAGCAACTCCAGTAGTTGAAGCCTAAGGGGGAAGGGAAAGGGCTTATATACTGGCTTTTTGTAGTTTTACAACCACACTCAAAGTGGTTTACATACAAGTACTTCAAGCATTTTCCTAAGGACAGTACCAGGTGGACTTTACGATCTATGGCCCAGAAATATCAAAGAAAAAAAGACAATTTAATTTAATCATGAATTTATAAGGCAGAAATTAGGGAGGGGGCCCCTCTGAGACAGAAAACTTTGAGCTTGAAAAGTGCCATCAGTGTGAGGGCAAGGGAGGGAGATGGCCTGACAATGGGAAGAGAAGCCTGGACCGTGGGGTCCCCTGGAGCTGTGGGGCCCAGGGCTGCCCTGTTTGCCCTCCTGTAAAGCAGGCCCTGTGTGTAACGAATGGGCAGACTGGATAGACCCTTCAGGTCTTTATCTGCTATCATTTACCATGTTACCATGTTTTCAGGCAATGACACAGGGATAAATTTGTCCCCAACCCCGCGGGATCTATCTCCATTCCCACCCCGTCCCCACGAGTTCTGTCTCTGTCCCTCTGTCCTCATCTGCACAAGCCTCGAAATCATAAGTGTTCAAATCTTATGCAGATGAGGACAGGGCTTGCAGGGATGGGGATAAAAGTAGATCACATGGGGACTGGGACAAATTTGTCTCCTTGTCATTCTCTAGGCCAATGATTCCCAACCCTGTCCTGGAGGAACACCAGGCCAATCGGGTTTTCAGGCTAGCCCTAATGAATATGCATGAGAGAGATTTGCATATGATGGAAATGATAGGCATGCAAATTTGCTTCATGCATTTTCATTAGGGCTAGCCTGAAAACCCAATTG
Source organism: Geotrypetes seraphini (assembly GCF_902459505.1). Taxonomy (NCBI): domain Eukaryota; kingdom Metazoa; phylum Chordata; class Amphibia; order Gymnophiona; family Dermophiidae; genus Geotrypetes; species Geotrypetes seraphini. The sequence continues at coordinate 163,404,866 of NC_047086.1, read as the reverse complement.
GCCTGGTGTTCCTCCAGGACAGGGTTGGGAACCACTGCTCTAGGCATCTATGTGTCTTTATAAATTACTACCATAAAACCTCAAATAGGCTACAATGTAGCCTCATACGTTTACCACTTGCTTGGGAGCCCAAGTAGATGTGCATACCTGAAGTAAGTATATGTAGGTGTATATTTTATAATCTACATGTCCACTTTATGATTCAGGCCAAGCTCCTTCCTCAAATATTCCTTCACCTAGGTCAGGGGTAGGCAATTCCGGTCCTCGAGAGCCGGAGCCAGGTCAGGTTTTCAGGATATCCACAGTGAATATGTATGAGATGGATTTGCATGCACTGCCTCCTTGAGATGCAAATCTATCTCATGCATATTTTTTGTGGATATCCTGAAAACCTGACTTGGCTCTGGCTCTCGAGGACTGGAATTGCCTACCACTGACCTAGGTCATGTATTGAAAGGAGGGTTTTGGAAATAAGCCCTTCAATTAAGCACTTACTTGTCATAGTATGTGCTTGTGTGTGGGAATAATATTACAAGAGGTTGTTTGCATATGAAAACTCTTTATAAAATTGCCTCCATGTGTTTCTGTCTCACTGCTAAGAGAAGGCCCATTTGCCAGGTGAGACTAATGTTTATAATTTTGGAAAGATGAAGAAACTTTGAAGAAGAGGGGAGGTTAGGTGGGGGGAGGATCGATGTAATCTTTTAAGGAATCCGATGTGCACTGCCACAAGCCTAATTTGTTATCCTGCAGATATAATTAGAACGGATTTACTTGAAATTTAACATAACTGGGGACTGACAATGTTGTTTGTTTGTTTTTTTCCTTTGCCTGATCACAGACTCGGGTTGGAGGAACAGGTCCGAGCGGAGGCAATTTTGAAGAAGTTCTGAATTCTGCAGCACACGCCAGTGCACAGAGCTCTGTCTTAGAGAGCCGACTGCCTGAAAGTGAGGAAGAGCTGCAGTGTTAATATTACATGCTCCTCGTGGTCACTCACCGTTTCCCCCATGCTTCTCTCCAGGAATTCCTTCTAGAAAATGGACTGAGTCTCAGATAAATGTGGTTTCAAGTAGTGAAGGCACTAGGGACCTTTACTTTCATTTTCCTCCTCTATCATGTAAAACTTTCGGAGTTCAGGTCCTAGCCCTTATCAAAGCAGCATACAATTCTACTCTGACTCAACCTTAAGTGTTATGGGAGGTTTATTGGCTGTTTTTACCTCTTACTCATTACTCTCTTTTCTGCAGTACTCTCACATCAAATTGCAGGAGCTTCCTGAGATGGGAATTGATGACATTATTGCAAGCACTAACTAATCTTTGGTTTGATCTATTTTCTTTGCTTTAAAGACTCCGCCCCCAAGTCTTTCTTTGCAATAAAAAGCAGAGGTAAAGGGGGGAACCCAGTGGAGCGCCAAGCCAGGCTTTACAAACGTGTTCCATTTATTCCCATAACTCTCTCCTTGCTCTTCACTGGTAATGTGCTAATCGCATGCCCTTGATGACACTTTCAAAATTGCAAACAGCTTAGGAATCTCCCCAGTGCGTGTGCATAATTTGGTGGGGAAGGACAGTAGGAGAGCAATGGCGCAGTAAAGGGAATGTGTGCATGTGGGGGGGGGACTGCCCCAGGTGCAGTGTTCCTAAGGCCGCAGCACCCCTCTGCCCTCCCCGCCATGCAAGCGCACCCCTTGCCTTCCCCCGTACCTCTTTTACTTCCCCGATGCAAGAAGTTAAAAAGGTACAGGGAAAGGGAAGGCGGTGCATGCGCAGAAGGGGGGGGGGTCACCACCGCTCAAGGTGCCGCTAACCCTTACTACGCCACTGGAGGAGAGGGAAGAGATGCAACTTTTATAGAGTGCAGATCTGGCCCACTATGAAGCTCTCACATCACCCCATACTTACCCACCCCACTTTCTTCTAACGCTTGAATCAATTATAGTTCCTCTTCCTAAAGTGATCTCGGTCCTGTCCTCGCTGCTTTAACTCGCATCTCTCACTTGCTTTTGCCTTCTTTGTCTTGTTATATTCACTAGATTGTAAGCTCCAAGCAGCAGGGTTTGCCTTTTACATGTGTCTGTATGCACACATGTGATAATGCTTTATAAAAAAAAAAAGGATGAGGTTAAGGGGTCAGGGCAAGCAACAAGGGGAGAAATCAGCATGGAGGGCTGATTATATAGAAACATGCTGGCACATAAAGGCCAAATGGCCCATCCAGTCTGCCCATCCGCAGTAACCATTATCTCTTCCTCTCTCTAAAAGATCCCACTCGTTTATCTCACGCTTTCTTGAATTCAGACATAGTCTGTCTACACCATCTCTTCCGGGTGTCTGTTCCATGCATCTACCACCCTTTTTGTAAAAGTTCTCACTGGCCAACTCTCATTTTGGTGCCTCAGACCTGTGTCTGGGTATATTTGACCTGCTGATTCCAAAAATGGCACCTGTTTTCTTCTATCAGCTCTAGTTTTTGAGATACAGAACATGTTCCATACACCACTTTTCACTCTGCTTGCCCACTTAAAATCAGGATATTTTAATGTAGTGTTTACATTAATTATCTTTTAAGCACGAAGGAAACATATTAAAAATTAAAATAAAAGTGTACAACATGAAAATCTACTTTTTTCATACCAAAAGTCCAAGTTTATGATACAAACTTTCCAGTCATTTGACACACAAGAATCTCCTTTTGTAAGACTTCCAAGAGTGGGATCTGCCAGGACAATCCCGCATAATATTCCAACAATAGTCTGCCATCATGTGTGCATCCCATCTTCCTTGGTATCTGGCTTCCATTGTTTTTATGTCTTGGTGAAATAGTTCATCTTGCTCTTCGCTTAAGTCACCGAGGTTCTCTGGAAAGCGATCTAAGTGACTGTGCAGATAATGGACTTTAACTCTCATGTTACAGCCATGCCTGTTGAAATGAAAGAGCATATCCTCTACTAATTTATTGTGTGTAGTTGTCTGCCTTCTTGTTGCCAAGAAAGTTTTTCACAACAAGAACAAATGAAGACCAGGCACATGATTCAATTTCGTTCACTGATACTAAGAAATGTGGGTCATTTATAAGTTGTCTGAACTGTGGACCATTGGAAATTCCTGCTTTCAGTTTTTCCATGTAAGTCCAGGTAACATATGCGCTATGGGGCTCATAATCAAAACTTAAACACATCTAAAAACCCACCCAAGTCAGCATTTGGACAACCTAAAAGACAAGTCGTCCAGGTGCCGGTAATCAAACCGACTTTCTGGACGTGTCGAGGGATTTTTTATGCCTCTGAATGCCACTATGCACCCAGAACTGAAAGGAGCATATTTGGAGGAGTGGTTAGGGCAGGATGTGGGCCAACCTAGACTTTATTTCAAACTCACTTTCCTATCAAACTTTCAGGAAGTCAATTAAAACCTATTTCTTTGATAAATTTCTCTGACCCCATTCTTGCCTTGAGGTATCTTTAAAATACCTCCAGATAAATGTCATTAATCTTAACATGCGAATGTAATTTCAAATATTTTTTGTAATGTCGCTGTCTGTATACAGTCTCTTCCGCTGTAAACCGCTCTGAACTGTTTGTGGTATTGCGGTATATAAAAATAAAGTTATTATTATTATTATTAGTCATCCTGCACAGATAATTGAATGTTTTACTAGACATCCTGGATGAAACTTAAACAGGTATGAGTGCCAAAAAGGTATCCAAAGTGACCAGATAACCACTGCAGAGACAAAGTGAAGACCCCCACACATTTCCCCAGTATTCACTGGTCCCCTCACACTCCCACAATGATCAGAATAAAAAAGTACATACCTATCTCCAGGACATCAGCACCTGGTAAAGGAAAGTCTAGTAGAGCTGCACACAGGTGTCTTAAATAGTCTGGGGGATGGGCTAGTGAACCATAGAGAGGAGGACCTAGGCCCATAAGCCACTTTAACTACTATATATATATTGGAAGATGTGCACCCACCAAAACCCTACTCTACTGCCATATAGATGCCACATGCAACCATAAGGGCTATTGGGGTTGTAGATAGGTGGATATAGTGGGTTTGTGGGGCTCACCATAACCTATAAGGGAGTTCTGTTTATCTGGCACCCTTTTTGTGAAGTTCACAACAGTGGCCTCTAAGTTGCACCACTGCTCTGTTGCCATGTCTGGGTGGCTAGTCTATTACAAGATTGGCCCCTCCCATGTCCAAATGGTCTTGTTCTGGGCATTTGGGACTTGGAAAAAATTTTGGTCAAAAATGTGGTATGGATGACCAATAGCTTGGACATCCAGATAGATGATTTAAAACTATATATATATATATATTCTAGATGTATTTTTTGAAAATGGGCATTTTCCCACTGCCAACTTTGGGCATCTAGTGCCATCCACCCAAATCAGACTTAGATGTTTTTTTTTATTATGCCCCTCCACATATTCAGTGCATGAACTGTCTGTATTTCATCCGGCCTAGATTTATATGTAGTGGTGGCAGTATGATTCTATTGCGTGCTACCAAAGGTTCATTGATTATATTTTATCCTCTACCCACCTCCCTTGGAGGCCAATCTTTTTTTGGCCAAATGTTCATGTTTCTGCAGAAGAGATCTTTTAAATACTGGTAAAATAATAAATAAATTCAACCAAATCTAAGAAACTAGAGCTGATGCGGTCTAACCAATGCAATTTTCTGAATCAGCGCCCCAAATAACTCCAGGAACAGGTTTAAAAAAAAAAAAACCAGGGCACCAATAAAATTTGTTGTTGTTGGTCTGTGTTATAATTTTTAGATTTTGAAAAGCCACTGGCCTGGGCTTGGAAACACCCAAACATACTGTATGTAACCTTGGAACTGCAAAAGAAAAAGAAACCAAAAGAATTCTAGAAACACAGACACATTCCTTTAAGACCTTCTATTACATAGATATGGAGGCTTTTGACCAGAGTAGAAGAGGGGCCATTTGAAGCATTTGAAACACTACATGTTTGCATCTACTACAAATAGTGCAGATGCTCCCCTAGTTAGTGATACCCCGGGAGAGATTTTGCTGTAGGAATTCATAGTCAATTGTGTTTCTAGTAGAACATTTTATTCTTGCAGATATTTCTAAATTATTTTACATCCACTAGAGGTTTAATTTTAAGTGGTGGTTCTAACATAGCTCTGCTTTAAAAAAAAAAAAGGCAGAAGAGACCAAATGTATGTAAGTTTTTAATGCATTGCAGTGTCTTTTTAAAACATTGTTTTCAGTTGTTGGGTTTTTTATTGTGGTTTTATCTTGGATTGTACCATATGACTGTAGTATCTTAAGTATATTTCCTGGATTCTATAATTCTTCTCACTGCCGTATTATAGAGACATCCCAGATCTTTTACTGGGTTGCAGTCTGCATCTGTACAACTCTGCAGGCTGCCATGGGTCCCTTTTCAGGAGGGTGGACAGTGCATATCCACCATGGGCAGGGATGTTCTGCTTTCACGGTGTGGTGTCTGCACGCTTGGTTGTCTTGAGGTACTTCAAGTAGGGTTGCCAGATATCCTCTGTTAAAAAAAGGACAGCTGGTCCTGTCCCATTTTGCCCCAACTCCGCCCCATTCTGCCTCCTGCTCTGCCCCCAACATGAACCTCCCTGAGATCGGGAATGCATCTACAGGGTGCTGCGCAAGTGTGGATGTTGACACAATGGCATCAAGCACATGCACACATACATGACATCAATGCGTCGACATCCACACTTGCACAGATGACCTCCAGACACAGCTTTGAAGTCAGGAACTTCCAAAACCTGGACAAACTGATGGGTTATGGAAATCCCTCCGGGCACCCAGACAGTCCTAAAAAAAAAGAGGACATGTCTGGGTTTTTCTGGACGTTTTGTAGCTCTTACTTCAAATTATTAGAAGAACAGCTCAAGTTTAGAAAAGGGCAAAGTCACCCGGAGGCACTTTCAAAGACTTAGCTGACAAAAGACGACTTGAGCTCTAATACTGTCACGTGGCTGCACTTCTCAAGGCTGTATTGTTTGTTCCCCTGATGAGCCAAATATTGGTGAAACACAGTCGCTTGTTGGGAAGATTGGAGAAGACATGACAGTGTTGGAGCTCAAGTCATCTTTTGTCAGCTAAGTCCTTGAACGTGCCTCCGGGTGACTTTGCCCTTTTCTAAACCTGAGCTGTTCTGTGAGGGAGTTTTTTTTGCCAGTGAAAGTATCAAAAGCAGTTTTGATTTGTACCTTTTGGTTCTATACTGCTACATTAGTCTGAGGATTTTTCTCCCTCTTTTTGGGTGCATTCTGGGTTTGAAGAGGGGGGTACCTTGGTGCCACAATCACACAACATTTTGAATCATTATATGAACATATTATATGTTGTGCATCCTCGTATAATTTGTTAACAAACTGTATGTTAACAAATTTCTTAAAATTTCTCTCTTAGGGCACAATGAATGGGCAGGGAAAAAGCATGGAAATGATAGCCAGTTAGCGTGTTGTACTTACCACATGCAAACTAACATGCAATTGACATGGAAGCACTTAGGGCCAGATTCTGTAAATGGTGCTCACAAATAGGCACTAGAAAAGAATGGCGCTAAGCATAATTCTGTACATTTTCTTCACTGAACGTGTAATTAAACCCTGGCAATCGTTGTTGGAGAATGTGGTGAAAGAAATTGCTTAGCAGGGTTTTAAAAAGGTTTGGATAATTTCCTAAAACAAAAGTCCATTAAGCCATTATTGAGATGAACTTGGGGAAATCCAGTGCTTATTCCTAGGATAAACAGCATAAAATCTGGTTTACCGTATTTTCACCCATATACCGCGCACCCGTGTAAAACGCGCACACGGGTATAGCGCACAGGGAACATAAATTTTTGTAAAAAAATTTTACTATAGCGCGCACACGCGTATACTGCGCATGCCGCCCCGACTCTCCTCTCGCCTGCCCCGACTCTCCTTTCCAAAGGACCGCTCGCACCCCCACCCGAAGGACCGCTCGCACCCCCACCCGAAGGACCGCTCGCATCCTCACAGCCTCCCCCTTCCGCATGGAGAAGCTGCCTACCGTTGTTTCCGGATGCCAGTGAGCCCATCTGCTTCCTCTGCCGGTGGTCCCGCCCCTTCTCTGAGCCCTGCGCTATGCTGCTTCCTCTTCCGGCGGTCCCGCCCTTTCTCTGACATCAGAGAAAGGGCGGGACCGCTGGATGAGGAAGCAGTGCAGCGCAGGGCTCAGAGAAGGGGCGGGACCGCCGGCAGAGGAAGCAGCTGGGCTCACTGGCATCCGGAAACAACGGTAGGCAGCTTCTCCATGCGGGAGGGGGAGGGGGGGATGCTGTGGGGGTGCGACCGGTCTTTCGGGTGGGGGTGTGAGCGGTCCTTCGGAAAGGAGAGTCGGGGCAGGCGAGAGGAGAGTCGGGGCGGCATGCGCAGTATACGCGTGTGCGCACTATAGTAAAATTTTTTTACAAAAATTTATGTTCCCTGCGCGCTATACCCGTGTGCGTGTTTTACACGGGTGCGTGGTATATGGGTGAAAATACGGTAATCCGGGTGGAAATACGGGTGGGGGTGATGAATCGGACATTGGGGGGGGGGGAGAAACTATGTAAAAAAAATTTGTACAACACGCTCACGCGTATAACGCGCATGGTTATGCACGGTTTGTAAAATCGTGTATAACGCGCGCGTTATATGCGTGAAAATACGGTACTCCTTGGGATCTTGCCAGGTACTTGTGACCTGGCTTGGCCACTGTTGGAAACAGGATACTGGGCTTGATGCCCTTCAGTTTGTCCCTGTATGGCAACTGTTATGTTCTTATGTAAAGGGCACATACCCTTTATAGAATTGCGTTTAGTGCCGATTCTTGCACTTTAATGGTGGGTACCAAACTTACACCTACTGAAATCTAGTGTAGATGCTGGTGCCAAAGTTAAGTACAGAGATCCAGTACTCTGTAACAAAGCATGCAGTGCTCCTGGCACACCCATGCCCCTCATAAGATCACACCCCTTTCTGAGTCGCATATGATGGAATTTAGGCATCATGTATTTTATAGACTAGAGAACAGCCAGATGACAATTATAGGTTGTTAGTGGTCAATTATAGCTCATTAATGACTCAGCCAATTAAGTTACATTTATCTTGGGATCATATGCAAATTTAGGCACCCACATCCAGGGGTTAGTGCTTCCTATATCAGAGGTACTAAGCACTATCGTATTAACTGTGAGCAGGCACCACATGTTAATGGGAACATTATCACACGCCCCAAATAGAAAATTATATTACAGATGTCCCCACTGATTTCCACCTCAGATTTCAAGTTAATGTGTGGTAAAATCTCATGTTAAGCAGCAATTAACTGCACATCTTAATGCCCCCAGGATTTATAATGTGCCCTACTGAAAAGGATGAAATGAATTTCCAGGAAGTATAGCCAAACTCCCTCTGGCAGAGAGCTGTAACACAAAGTTCCTTAGTTTTTCACATTACTGATTTATTTTACTACTAAAACCTCTTTCAAGTCCCTGGAACTGGACGGTGGATTACTGTGAATAAATAATAATTTTGATCCGATGCCTAATAAATGTGACTGTTTATATTTAAAATGAAAAATTACCTTTTTAAATGTTCTTCTGAAAATCAGTTTGCTAATGCTGTGTGTATATGTAAATGTTAAGTTTTATGAGATTAAAATGATCATCTTATTCAGTTTTGGAAAATGAGAGCCTCTCTGTTCACCATCCTCACAAAATAGTTTTACACACCATCCTAATGCTTGTCTACCATGCTGTTTAGTTCGTTCCACAGGTAACACCACTCACAACTGGAGTACACTATGAAACAGAGGTTTCTCTTCAGCCTAATTCGGTTCTTTTCTGTAAAAGAAGTTGGCAGGATAGAGCTCTCCCCCTTCCACCCTCCAAAATGTCTGTTTCCTATTTGTAATTTTTATGAATTGAGATTTATTAACCACCTGTATGAAGAGATTCACATGTGTACAGGTGATATAGCTTGATAGAAATCTTACTCATACCTGAAGTTGTTTCCAGGTTTTTCAATGTGCCTTTTGGCCTAAGAAAGGACAGTTGCTGATGTGTAGCCAAAAGCTTAGTTTGGCAACTTTCAGTTACATTGAAAGTGAGACTAATGTATAAAGCACAGTCCTTGAGACACACCTAGCCAGTCAGGTTTTCAGGATATCCACAATGAATTTGTATGAGACAGATTTGCATACAATGGAGGTAGTGAATACCAAAGAGGTAGCCACAGGTGGGCACAGTCCCACTGAGCAGTAGCACATCTCCAGTGTAGCTAGTGGGGCTCCCCAAGCCCCACCAGTTGAAGACTCCCAGCACCTCTCCTTCTCCTCCTCTGCAGGCATTCCAGAATCTCTCAACTTCACCTTAGTCCTTTAATACCTTTTAAAGCCTTCATTTCTTTGCCAGCAGTGACTAGTGACTCATATCTGTTGCTCATGACAGAACCTTCCCTCTGATAAAGTGGTGTAATAAGGGTGGATTGGGGGGGGGGGGGGGGGGGTTGGTCCACCCCAGGCACCAACTTGCTCTGGTCACTGGTACCTCTACCCCATCCCTCTTCTCCCCCTGCTACCCGTGCCCACCCACCCACCCCTTCCCTTTTTAACTTCAGCACGAGCAGCCACCAACTTGCTGCATCAGCTTTGGCACTCTCGCTGACATCACTTCTGGGGACCCGCGCCTAGGACGTGAAGCTGACACAGGCAGTAAGTTGGTGGCTGCTTGAGGCAAAGTTAAAAAGGTATGGGGAAGGGGTGCATGTGTGCAGCAGGGGAGGGGCGCCACTGGCGCTGCTCACCCTCGCTACACTACTGCCTCTGATTCAACTTCTGTTTCTGCAAAGGAAGGACCAGGTCAGAGGGAAGGCTTGTGACCAGCATGAGCAACAGGCATGAGTCGCTGCCAGCAAAGCAATGAAGACTTTCAAAGGTATAGAGGGGTGGGGAGAGTTGAGAGATGCCTGGTCATCTGGAGCTGGAGGTAAGGGAAATGAGAGATGCTGGGCAGGGAACGGGATTCTCATGCCCACCCACTTTGGGCTCAAGCCCACCTAAAATTGGGTGTCTTGCTATATACTCTTGGTTTGTGCAAATTTATATCATTCATATTCATTATGGGTATTCTAAAAATCTGACTAGCAAGACTAGATTGAGAACTCTTGCAACATAGCTCAGAGCCAGAGAGCAGCACTAGGAAGAGAAGGGACATTTTTAAAAGAAGGGAGACCTGACTGAAAAAGGTGTGTACACTTTTTAAACAAATGTTAACACATCCAGGCATAGAAAAGCTAAAAAATTCTAGCAATAAGACCAACAGGAGCAGGGTTTAAAAAAGGTCTGGATAACTTCCTAAAAGAGAAGTCCATAAGCCATTATTAAGATGGATGTGGGGAAATCCACTATTTTTTCCTAGGATAAGCAGCATGAAATCTGTTTTTCTCCTTGTGACCTGGGTAGGCCACTGTTGGGCCTTGATGGACCTGCAGTCTGTCCCAGAAACATGATATATCCAACACTCTATTTACCATTAGATCTCTCTAATACTCTTTTACTACCAAACGTTATCAAAAACCCATAATTTCACCCTATTCTTATCTCCTAAAGACCTCCACTTCCCTTTGGTAACTCTTTATCCAATACTAGCTGATCACCCGGCGTTGCCCGGATATAAATTCCCTTGAGGAACATTCACTTGAAGATTAACATAACACAAATTTTCAGTTTTCACTTTCTGTTTAGGCTTCACCACACCACACCACACCACAGCTGCATTTCCTTATATACTCTTAAATGACTGTGACATCATTCCCAAAGCTGGCATCTCTCCTCCTCTTTTCCCCTTACCCACCTCTTCCCATTCCTCCCCTCTATGTTCTCGCCCCCTTCCCTTCCCCCATACCTCTAGTTGAAGTTGTTTGCGGTTTTGCCCGGCTATAAATTCCCTTGGGTTTTGGCTTACATTCACTTGAGGATTAATATCACACAAATTTTCAGTTTTCAGTTTCTGTTTAGGCTTCACCACACCACAGCTGCACTTCCTTATATACTGTTCATTGTGACATCAATCTGACTGTGTGACATCATTCCCCAAGCTTCACACCATTGGTCCATCTATATATTTAAATAGCTGATGCCCCGGCGTTGCACGGATATTTAATTATAGCAATAACACTGTAAATGGATTCAAATAAAGATACTTTATAGTGGTGAATGAAATTATTTTTTTACAGCTTAATAAAAAGTACAATATTCAAATTATAATGTGAAATATTTGACAAAATGAATACAATACAACTAATGCAAAACGTGATTAGAAACAACATTTTTAGTTTCACCTCCTGGAGCAAGAACATATAAATTCTTGGGTGAACCCAGCCTTGAGCAAGCAACATAGAGTTGTGGGCCGTGAGACCCCCCAGAACATATCACCCCAGGTAGTGAGGGATCTGCATACCAAGTTTCGTTCAAATCGGTCAAGCCGTTTTTGAATTACTGTGAGAATGGCAGCTTTTTACATTTTTTCCATTGACATGAATGTGTGAAATCTGATTTTATGTTTGTAGCTCCGCCCACGTGTGCAGGTGGGCCGTGAGACCCCCAGAACATATCACCCCAGGTAGTGAGGGATCTGCATACCAAGTTTCGTTCAAATCGGTGAAGCCGTTTGTGAATTACAGTGAGAATGGCAGCTTTTTACATTTTTTCCATTGACATGAATGGGTGAAATCTGATTTTCTGTTTGTAGCTCCGCCCACGTGTGCAGGTGGGCCGTGAGACCCCCAGAACATATCACCCCAGGTAGTGAGGGATCTGCATACCAAGTTTTGTTCAAATCGGTCAAGCCGTTTTTGAATTACTGTGAGAATGGCAGCTTTTTACATTTTTTCCATTGACATGAATGGGTGAAATCCGATTTTCTGCTTGTAGCTCGGCCAACGTGTGCAGGTGTGCCGCGAGACCCCCAGAACACATCACCCCAGGTAGTGAGGGATCTGCATACCAAGTTTCGTTCAAATTGGTCAAACGGTTTTTGCGTGATCGCGGCACATACACACATACATACCTCCGATTTTATATATATAGATATATTATTACCTTAAAAATTCTATGTCATCGCTTATTCTATTCCTTCAAATTTTGAATGTAATTTTTGTTTTAGTTTGGATGTAATCTGCCTTGAACTGCAAGGTAATGGCGGAATAGAAATCACTAATGTAATGTAATATATAAAATGTTGCTCTTTAACTTGGAACAAGTGCTTAGGGTTCTTCAATGTCCACATAAGGCAGGTGGAAGTTCCACTTTCAACAGATTTTTAATAGTTTGAAAGCCTTGTATAAGTTATTACTAAGCAGTAATATGCTGTACAGCAATAACTTATGTAATAGGCTCAAAACTGATGTAGAAAAGGCTGGCAAGCTAAAAGCACTCGAGGGCTTGGCAGGCTGTCTGTCAGTCATAGCCATAAGCAGCCTCATTTGCAGGTCTTGAGTCAGAATACCCCTGGAGGGAAACAGGAAAGCGACACACATCAGCTACAGCTGTGGTATAATATACTGTACAGCCAGCCAAGCTCCAGCAAATGCTTTGCTCAGGTGCATCAGTTATGTACCTTGAACCATTAAATATCCTGTTCAGAATAAAACATGAATGCAATGTTAAAAAAAAAGTTAAAACCCACACATTGAAAATGAATGCTAATGTTTAGGCACTTTTCTTCTCTTACTGATTCACAGTAGTGCAAACTGCAGGACACCCCATAACAGAAAGCAAATTTAGGGGCCCTTTTAGTAAGCTGCGATAAGCGTTAATATGCGATTAACACAGGTTGCAAAGCACTACTGTGGAACACACTCAGGAGTCATGCAGTAGTTTTGGGATTAGAGTTTGCTTCCCACATGCTAAAAAAAATTACATTTATTTTTTAGCGTTAGGGGAGTGTCTGTGCAGGATCCATCCTGAGCCAGAAATGTGTCCCATGCAACACACTCCCTTGAGCTCCTAGCCCACACTCTGAGTCATAGTCAAGCAATGGCCAGGACTCAGTTTTGGAGCTCACCATGGCCCTGTGTCTGGGGCAAGTGAGTAGATGAGTTCTACGCTAATTGGTTAGCTCAACTGTATCATTTGCACTAACTGATTAGCACTAGATTAGCATGTGAGCCTTTAGGGGGAAATTCTATAACCAGTGCCCTGTCAATGGTCAGAAAAAGCAGGGTTGAAGTGCCTACTGACGCCTAAATAAAAGGCAGCTGAAATGGCCGCTGGAATCATGGCTAGGAAGCTGCTTTAGGCTGCGGAATGCCAAAGTAGGCGTGGCCAACCCCCAGTGGCATTAGGCGATCTAAAGCGGTTATCCAACCATGAATCACGCTAAGATAGGCGGCTGAAATGTAAGCCTGGAAAGCCATTGCCTACATTTCAGCCACCTATCTTTGCCTAGACCGCAGCAGCCGAGCGCAGCGGGGAAATTCCCCCCTCTCCTATCAGCTGGTCATCAGGGATTCCCCAAAGCCACAATTCTGCAACCAGCACCCAAGTTTGGGGCGCTTGTTACAGAATCATGATTTTCGGGAGTCCCTGCTGCTCAGCTGATGGGGAGGGGGGAATTCCCCTGCCGCGATCATCTGAGAGTGGCCGCAGCAGGGAACTCCCAAACCCCACTGCAAATCAGCTGACAGAAGATGCCTACTCCCTCCTGCTGGCACCCCCACACTCCCTGCTGATATCCCCGGCAGGAGGGATGCCCAAACTCTCCTCCGGCACCTCCCCTGAACATCCCCAGCAGGAGAGATGCCCATTCCTCCTGCCGGCACCCCCCTAAACACCCCTACTCCATGAAACCCATTCGCACCTTCCCCATATAATTTTGTAGAAGGCCGGCCGGTGGAATGGCCACTCCCTCTGGCCGGCAGGCCCGCCTATTACGAATGGTAGGCCTTCCCCTTCCCAGTGCACTCATAGTTAGTAGAATTTTTTTACCATTTTTGTTGCTGGATTTATGGCATATCAAACTCCATTTAAAAAAATATATTTTAAAAAATTTCCATGCTCTGCTGCTTGCCTTTCTGATATCAGATTGTTGTTATTTCCAAGGTGACAGAAATATGAAAGTAAATATAAGAACATAGCTTGAGGAGGAGTGTGTGGCGCAGTGGTTGGATCTACAGCCTCAGCACCCTGGGGTTGTGGGTTCAAACCCCGCACTGCTCCTTGTGACCCTGGGCAAGTCACTTCATCCTCCATAGCCCCAGGTACGTTAGATAGATTGTGAGCCCACCGGGACAGAGAGGGAAAATGCTTGAGTACCTGATTGTAAAAACCGCTTAGATAACCTTGATAGGCGGTATATAAAATCCTAATAAAACTTGAAAAACTTGAAAAAAAAAAAACTTGAAAAACTAAAACTTTTACTATTTAACTCATTCCATTCTCTTCTGCTGCATGTCCCAGTCTAAAATAAAGCTCAGACTTGTTAAGAATACAACACAGAAGTTAAGATTTGTTTGAATTAACTGCCCCCCCCAAAAAAAAAAAAAACACAAAAAACTTCCATCTCAGAAATGGGTTAACACCTGAAGGAACCAAGCCTTGCTCTCCTGGGCCATAATATCATCAGAACCCCTCAGTTAATGCCTACATTGATGTAGGTCAGAGCACTAGTTAAACCAGCTTCAGGAGATTTAATTTATGTAGCTACCTAGGTTTATTTGTGGTGCATTTACATTACTACTACTTATCATTTATATAGCACTGAAAGGCATACGCAACACTGTACATTTTGACATTTATAGACGGTCCCTGCTCAGAAGAGTTTACAATCTAACTTGGACAGACAGACATGACATAGAAGGTAGGGGATGCAGAACCCAAGGTGAGAGGAGTTAGGGCTAGATTCACTAAACTTATTGATCCTGTAATGATGGTCACAAAACTGGTTCCTGTTCCCCGACCTGATTCACTAAACTGCTGTCCGATAAATTTCCGATCCGATCCACCCATGCAAATGAGTACAACCCCATGCATAATAGCCAAGCGATTGATTCACTAACAATTGCTTGGCTATTTTGCATTGGGTTTTACAATTGTAAAACCCGACTGTGTTACCGACAGGTCTGCCTGTTTTTTTTCCCCATTTTTTATTTTAATGGCAGTGATATTTTGCGTGTATTACACACGCAAAATATCTGCCCAATTAAATTTTTTTTTAAAGTGCTCTCTCCCACCAAACCAAAAAGAAATGCCCGCCGCTGCCGCAAACAAATGGCAAGAGGGATGCTCACTTCCTCCTGCAATTGGCGCTCCCCTCACCACACTCAAAAATATGGCAGGAGAGATGCCAACTCCCTCCTGCCATTGAGCTGACTCCTTCCTTCTCCCCCCAAAACAAACGGCAGGATGTCCACTCCCTCCTGCCACCGGATACAGACAGGAGGGATGCTCAGTCCCTCCTGCTCTGGAGGCCTCCAGCCCCGTGCATGGCCAGTGACTTCCTTAGGCTACTCTAAAAGAAGTCCCTGATTGGCTCAGGTGCCTCAGGCCCCTCCCCCATGTATCACATGATGCACTGAGGCAGAGCCTAAAGTTCATCACTGGAGGCCTCCGGAGCAGGAGGGACTGAGCTCCTCTCCTGCTCTCAACTTTTAAAGGTACGGGGAGGTGGACGGGGCATCTGGTGGCAGGAAGGTGTGGGCATCCCTCCTGCCATTTGTTTTTTTGGGGGGAAGGAAGGAAGGAGTCGGCCAGATGACATGAGGGAGTCAGTATCACTCCTGCCATATTTTTGAGTGTGGTGGGGGAGTGCCAATGGCAGGAGGGAGTGGGCATCCCTCCTACTATTTTTGGGGGGGAAGGAAGGGAGTGCTTTGTCGGGGGGGGGGGGTGAGGATTTTTTTCCTTTTTTTTTTACTGGCCAGATATTTAGCATGTGTAATACACGCAAAGTATCTAGCCCATTAAAAAAAAAAAATAAGATGGCAGAAGCCCTGACAGCAGTGACAGGAGGCTGCTTCTCCTGTCACTACTGTCAGGGCTCTGCCCCGACTCAATCACTCACTGAGCAAATGATTTGCATGCAAAAAAGATAGTGAATCAATTGCTGTTTTAAAATCAGCCAACAGCGATTGAATCGCTATCTCTAGTGAATCTGGACCTTAGTTCACTTCATACTGCATGCCTGCTAATAAGCTGTCAATTACAGGAATATGCTCCTCCTTTTGTGATAGTACTACATTGTGAACTTTGAGTTGCTCTACAGGCAGCCAATCTGTTTGACAGTTTTCAAAACAATGAGAGATGTTTGAGGAGCCCCAGAATACCTAAAGGATTTGCTTAAGTGGCATGTTTCAACTCTTCATTGCCCTAACAGCATGCTCATTTGCTTAAGGTCCCCTAACTACACTAGTCCAAATCCATGCTAGTGTATTTTCTGCTAGTGTATTTGCAATTAGTGGACGTTAGTTTATGTGTTTTAATACAGATTTTGTGTGTTAAGATGGAAACTACATAAAATAGTTTTTATTCCACTCTAGTGGTCAATAAGTGAGTTTTTAAATAAACAAATGTAGTGTGTATGCTGCTGAAATGAACCAGATATAAAGAAAACAATGAGCCTGATCATCTAGGGGAAGACTGCCAATAGCAATTTTATCCTCTCATATTCTGCTTTGCAAAACAATTCTCAAAAGCTGAGCTAATATCTAGGACAGCCATATAATAAAGGCAGAAATCACATGTGTTTAGGAAGAAGCTACTTTACACTGATCCATCAGGTGTTCTTATAGAGGGCATCTAGAATCTACAACTGGCCTGTAAACATGGTCCTGTAGTGAATTCCAGATGGTGACATTCTATTTTTCTCATCAGGTAACATAGGGATGGGGAGGGAGCTGATGAAAACAGCAAAACCCCAACCTTGACTAACCTAGTAATAAACTCAATCTCATACACCATTCACCCATGCTAAAACTCCTCGGAGTGCTGATAGACAGAGGCTATATCATGCAACCACAAATCAACAAAATAATAAAAACATCATTCGGCACTATGAGAAACCTAAGACAGAAAACAATTCCAACTCGTGGTTCAATCACAAATCCTAGGCCTAATAGACTACTGCAACATACTATATCTCCCCTGTCCAGCAACAACGATGAAATAACTTCAAACAATACAAAACACAGCCCTAAGACTTATCTATTTGTTGAAAAAATACAACTACATTACAGAGGCATACCACAACTCACACTGGCTCCCACTACAAGCCAGAGTACACTTCAAATTCCATTGCCTACTATTCAAAGCTATAAACGGAAACAGCCCTACCTACCGGAACAATCGATTCAGTGGTGTACCAAGGGGGGGAGGTCCGCCCCGGGTGCAGCATTAGGGGGGAGTGCACAGTCGGCCAGGTCCAGAAAAATCCTGGGCTGCAACGGCGACAGCACTCAGTGGCATCGGTGACAGCACTCGGCGGCATCAGCACCCCTCCTTCCGCGACGGCACTCAGCGGCATCGGTGCCCCCACCCCCCACGATAGCACTCAAGTTCGGCCTCCTTCTCCCGGCATTAACAGAACTTCAGATCGGCAACAGGTGCTCAGTCAAAAGCTTCCCCTGACTCAGCTTCCTGTTTCCGCCCAGGCAGTTCAGTCAGAGGGAAGCTTTTGACTGAGGACCTGTTGCCGATCTGAAGTTTTGTTGATGCCAGGGGTAGAAGGAGCCCGTTGCCGATCTTAAGTATCATCGCGAGGAGGGGGGGGGGCCTTGCCGATCTTGTTGCCAAAATCGGAAAGGTGAGGAAGGGAGAAAGATGGGCCTGTGGTGGATGGAGAGATTGAGAGAAGAGGACAGATGATGGAAGTGGGGAGAAGGGGGAGAGAGAAGAGGGCAGATGAAGGAAGTGGCGGGAAGACAGAGAAGGGGCAGATGATGGAAGTGGGGAGAAGTGGCAGATGATGGAAGTGGGGGAGAGAAGAGGGCAGATGATGGAAGTGGGGGGAAAGAGAGCGAAGGGGCAGATGATGGAAGTGGGGGAAAGAGAGAGAAGGGGAAGATGATGGAAGTGGGGAGAAGGGGCAGATGATGGAAGTGGGGAGAGAGAAGAGGGTAGATGATGGAAGTGGGGGAAAAGAGAGCGAAGGGGCAGATGATGGAAGTGGGGAGACAGAAGAGGGCAGATGATGGAAGTGGAGAGAAGGGAGAGCAAATGCTGAATGGAAGTGGAGAAAGAACACATACTGGATGGAAGGAGGGATATAAAGAAAAAGGACACATGCTGGATGGGGGAAGAAGATAGAGTTAGTGAGATAGTGGAGGGGTGAAGGAAAGGGGTGGCATGCTGTGGGTAGACATAGTGAAAAGAGGGAATTTGAGAACTGCATAGTAAGAACGAATTTAATTTAGACGGACACAGAAAATAAAGAAGGAAGATCAGAGAAAGAAAGGGAAGAGAGATGCCAGAGAACGGGGAAAGAGACAGAGATATCAGATCTGAGTGGAGGAAATGAGAAGAGAGAGATGCTAAAAACCACAGGGGGAGGGAAAGAGAGATGAAAGGAGAAAGATGCCAGACCATGAGGGAACAGAGGGAAGATGATTGATGCCAGACCAAAAGGGGGAGGGGGGTCTAGAGGAGAAATGGCAGGGGGAGACAGAGTTTCTGGAAGGGGCAGACAGTGGATGGAATGGGCAGATGCTGGATTGAAGAGACAGGGCAGACGCTGGAAGGAAAAGAGTGAAAAGAAGATAAAAGCAGAAACCAGAGACAACAAAAGGTAGAAAAAAATCATTTTATTTCTATTTTGTCATTAGAATATATCAGATTTGAAATATGTATCCTGCTAGAGACATAACTGGGGACTGCATAGCCCAGGCAGTGATTCTTTAGCTTCCAGCTGGCTTAGGGCTCTCTCAGACCAGGGAGCATTCCCCTAACACTATTCCTGTAATGTGTGACTGCAGTATTCTGTTAGCATGATATTTCTGTGTAGCATTCTATAATAATTTGGCTTGTTCAGTTTTCTTGATAGTAGAGGCGATATATGTGAAGAGGAGGGGAGACAGGGGTTTTGTTGGTCCTTGCTCTGTATATTTATAAAATGACAATTGTACAGAATATTGTTTCTTTTTATACTTTACTAAAATATGTTCAATATAAAATCATAACTGAGACTTATGTGGATGGGATCAGATGTTTTGCGGGGACTGAGCTTGCGGAGACGGGGCAGAAATGTGTTTTTTAAATTTCAGTCTTAGTAGCTTGCCGGTCAACAAAATAATTATTTTATTTCTGCCGGTCCAGGATGTAAAAAGGTTGAAAAACACTTCTCTAGAGCGGAGTCGGCAGCTGCGCTGAGGTGCAGAAAGCTCCCCCGATGACTCGACTGCAGGCTTTGCTCTGGAAGAAGTAAGTTATGTCGGAGGGGGTGGACCTTGCAGACGCAATCATCACGGGTCCTTGCCACAACTCCCTGCGTCTGCCGGGTCAACCCCCTCTGACGTAACTTACTTCTTCCAGAGCAAAGCCTGGAGTCATCGCGGGACCTTCCAGCATGCGGCTGCCGACTCTGCTCCAGAGCCAGTACGTCAGAGTGGGGTGGGACCGGCAGCCGGCAGCTACAGTCATCGCGAGAAAGGAGCAGAACTGCTGGAATGAAAGATTGGTGCAGGGAGAGAAAGGGGGCAGGGTGGAATGGAAGGGTAGTGCTGATGGAATTGATGTACAGGGAAAGGGGAGAGAGACATAAGAGGGAAGGATACTGGATGGAATTGGATTGGAGGGAAAGAAAGGGGGCAGATGCTGATTGAAGAGGGGTGGATGGAGAGAGAAAGGGCAGACATTGGTTGGTAGTGTGGCGGGTAGAGGGGGAGCCTATACTGGATGGAAGTGCAGATGGGAGAGGTAAGGGAGAAAATGCAGGAAGGAAATGGGAGGAGAGAAAGAGGGGAGCAGACAATGAAAGTGGACAGAGAGAGGAGAAGGTACTAGATGGAAGGGGTAGAGAAAGAGGGCACATGATGGAAAGAGGGGATAAATAAAAGGAGGGCACATGATGGGGAAAAATGATTGAGTTAGGGAAATACTGGAGGGGGTGAGGGAAAGAGGTGGCGAGCTGTAGGTAGACAGTAAAAAAGGAAATTGATGAGAGGGTAGTAAGAATTTAATCTAGATGGATGCAGAAAATAAATTGAAAAGGAAAATGAGGGAAGAAAGGGATTGCAGAAGAGAGGTGTGGGAGAGGGAAGGAGAGGAGAGAGATGCCAGACCAATGAGGGTGAAAGAAGAGATGGAAGGGGAAGGCATACAGTTTCTGGAAGGGGCATAGAAGGAGAGAAGATGGCATATAGGGGCAGAGAGATGGTAGACAGTGGATGGAAGGCAGATAGTAACAAGAAGATGAGGAAAGCAGAAACCAGAGAAGACAAAAGGTAGAAAAAAAATTTCTATTTATTTATTGCTTTAGGAGACATGCGTCACTGTTTCTGTGGTGTTGCATTGTGTGCAGAGTCCAGCTTCTTGCTGGTTCAATTTAACATTTGTCTATGTATTTCTATTTTATCCCCCCTTTTACAAAACTGTGGAGTGTTTTTTAGCGCTAGCTGTGGTGGTAGCAGCTCTGATGCTCAGAATTCTATGAGCGTCAGAGCTGTTACCACCGTGGCTAAAATCCACACTACAGTTTTGTAAAAGGGGGAGGGGTTAGTTTGTGATGACATATTCCATACTAGGCAAAGGTGTTTTCTGTGTTCTGTGTGTTCGAAAGACATGGTTTTCTGTTAGGATTGACGGTGTAGGATTGATCTGTACTAGTCTGGCTTGTTTAGTTTTACAATGGGTGTATTGATATTGTACTACTCACTACAGTATGTAAGATGCTGCCTTTTCCTAGGTACTCATGTGTGACATGTGGCTTGTTACTAAAAATCATGTTTTTCGTACAAATGGGGGAGGGGTGCCAAAAAATGATGGGCCCTGGGTGTCACATATGCTAGGTACGCCACTGAATCGATTAACTCATTCCACCTCAACCAGACAAAGGAGAACCCACACAATATTCACACACCCGACAACCAAAAATGTCAAACGAAGAAAAATGTGTGACAACCTACTGGTCACCAGAGCAGCGAAATTGGACCGACAACTCACCAATCTGCTGACTTCGACCACAGACTACAAAACCGTCAAAAAAGAAACAAAAATCCTACTCTTCAAAAAAATACATAAAACCAATATAACACAGCCAATAATGTTCCGAACTCCTCCTGCATTACCAACTACTCCTTAGCAAATTAGAAAATGTTCAAACTATTCCTTAAGCACTTCTTAATATCTTATCAATATGTACTTCTTAATATCATAACAATTCTTATGTAATCCGCCTTGAACCGCAAGGTAAAGGCGGAATAGAAATCACTAATATAATGTAATGATGGGGTTCCGATTCCAACTAGATATATGAGGAGAATCTACTTTTTTTTTGTTGGGGGTGGGTGGGTGGAGAGGAGGTACGAGTATAAGGAGGTTATTAAACTATACAAAAAGCTTAAGAAACAAACCTCACATCTAAGTGACCAAAAAATAAATAAATAAAAAAAGGTAAACATACCCTTTGCCTGCAAAATGTTTAGAATGAAGGGCAAGGAATTCCAAATCCTGCAAAGAAAGACCACTGTTATTTTTTTACAGTTGCATGCTGCTCTTGGTCTGTCATTGTTGATCAATGTTCTTCCTAATAATGGATGCATGCCTAAAACCCATATTTAGACTCTTCTTCAGTCTCTGGAAGCGATAAATTATTCTAGTGTGGTAGGTAATTAGTTTGCCTGTAGTGAAATGTGTTCTAACTTCCTGCTGACAGGCTTTTAAGCTACGGTTTTATCTGTCACCTAGAGCTAAATAGCACAGATTGCTTCACTCCTGACACAATATTACCTTGGCTGCTAAAATGAACTGCTTGTCCCTCTAGGTTTGCTGTAAAGCACTTCTTTGCTCCAGCAAATACTTTTTGAGAAAATAGAGATCAATCTTGTCTGCTTATAGAGAAGAACAGTTAGTTGTTTCCCATGTTGACTGCTCTACTTTTTTTTTGGCTTAGCAGTTTGCTTTAAACTAAATTTCTAGTTCAATAAAATCTGGACCCTACTGGAGACAACGTACCATGAGCTTCCATTTGCTGCTATTTGACCTTCTCCCTTTTCCTGCCACCTACTTAGAGAGCAGCAAAATCTTCCACCAAAGGCTACAGCTCTCTGACCAGTAGGTGACCACGTTGAATGCTGGTTGCAACTCCCACTGCAGCATTCTTAGTCCTGCCAACTTGATAATCAACGGGTGGGCAACTATGGTCCTCAAAGGCTACCACCCAGTTGGGATTTCAAGATTTCCACAATTAATATGCATGAGACCTATTTATTTAAAATATTTATAATCTGTGCTATTTACAGTCCTAGGCAGAATACAGAGCTACATATCCAATATTTATCAAAAAGCTAGACATAAATGTTCTTTTTTCTATCATCAGTACTTAAGCTCATTTGACAAATGCATGATCTATTTGCATAGAGTGGAGGTAGTACATGCAAATCAATCTCATGCTCATTTATTGCTCATTTATTGTAGAAATCTTAAAAACCCAATTAGGCTGTGGCCCTCGAAGATTGTGGTTGCCTACTCCTGTGCTAATCTATCAGGACAATAAGAACAAAAGAATAGCCTTACCGCAGCCCCTCAGTATCTCTCCTCTCTTATCTTTCCTTATATGCTTCCCTGAGACCTCTGTTCCTCAGGTAAACTGCTTTTATCTTTACCCTTCTCCTCTACTACCTATTCCAGACTTCAAACCTTTCATCTGGCTGCCCAGTATGCCTGGAATAAACTGCCTGAATTTGTCCATCATGCCCCTTCCCTTGTTTAAAAGAAGACTGAAAACTCACCCTTTTAATTTAACCTTCAATCCATAACCCTACCCCCCACTACCCACTGCTTATCACCCTAGCCCACAAATTAACCATCCCCTTGAACTGTATCCCCACCCTGGCATCCTGTTTGTCTGTTTAGACTGTAAACTCTTTCAAGCAGGGAATGCCTTCTTTGTGACTTTGTACAGCGCTGCGTACATCTGGTAGCACTCTAGAAATAATTAATAGTAGTAGTAGTACTGGGTCAAACCAATGGTCCATCTAGCCCAGTAACCCGTCTTCACGGCAGTCATTCTAGATCACTAGTACCTGGCAAAATCCCAGAAAGTAGCAACATTCCGTGCTACCCAATCCAGGGCAAGCAGTGGCTTCCTCCATGTCTGTCTCGATAACAAACTATGGACTTTTCCTCCAGGAAATTGTCCAAACTTTTCTTAAAAATAACCCACCCACATTAATCAACTCCTCCCTAAATGCTTCATATGTCATATTCCTGCAGACATGGAGCTCTGTTGTAGATTATTGTGAACATTTCTCAATTGTTAATCGCTTAGTTTGAGGTGGTCTAGAAATATTAGAAATGAATAAATAGAACACAGAACTAAGATATCCAGGTGGACAAGTCTAATTCCAATAGCATTTTAGAAAAAAATCTGCCACCTTAAGAGTCTTTTCTAAAATGCATTCATGAATGTGTATTACTGGAATGTGTGTGAGAGGAGCTACCATTTTACATTTGTCAACATCAAGAGAGGCAATTCAGTAGCTCACACTTGAAAATTGGTATTTCAGAACACATATGTATAAGTGCCAGCTCTTACATATGTAGATTTCCAAAATGGCAGACATACATCTTAAAAAGCGCCTAATTAAATACAGAGACCACAATCATTTTATATGATCATTTTTGATGGGAGACAAACACTAGGGCAGGGGTAGGCAATTCTGGTCCTCGAGAGCTGGAGTCAGGTCAGGTTTTCAGGATATCCACAATAAATATGCATTAGATAGATTTGCATCTCAAGGAGGCAGTGCATGCAAATCCATCTCATACATATTCATTGTGGATATCCTGAAAACCTGCCCTGGCTCCGGCTCACGAGGACCGGTATTGCCTACCCCTGACCTAGGGGATTAAGGGGAAGACCTTCTTTAATCCCTGATGTGGAGTGCTGCTCAAGATGAGCACTTTTATAAAACCTATACATATTGAAGAGCAGCTGAAAATCCCAACCTGTTCTTACTGATTATAGACATGCATACCCTTTTGAAATGGGGAATACACATGTAGTTTTTGCTTCTGCTTCTGCTCTTGTCGTGCCCAAAACATCCCCCCCCCTTGCCATATGCTCGTAGTGCAGATTTACATGTGTAAATCCTGGCTTTCCAAAATTGAATTTTTAATGTTTATTTGAGATATATTTATTTAATTCAATTGATATCACGTCCTCCCCTGAGAGCTCAGAACGGTTTACATGGTAACATACATAACAGCACACAAGACATATAACAATTAACAAGGAAGAACTGAAAACAAAGGCCCTAGGGCACTAAGATGTGTACACTTCTCCCTCTGTATTCGCTGTAATAGGGTTTAACAGACCCGTGAATACAGAAAAACTGCGAATAACTTTTTCATATGTTATTTGCTGTTTTCTGTTAAAAACCATCATGAATATGGTGAAATCGCAAATAACATGGTGGGAGACCTGGCCTGTTCCTGAAGGAGAGGAAAAACACGATGAAGAAAGTGTTGGGAATCAACGATTTCTCTATGCAAGCTGATGTAATTTGAGGGGAGGAGCCAGCAAGCTAAAAACCATGAATAATCGAAACCGCAATTGCTGAAACCGCGAATATGGAGGGATAAGTGTATAGGTTTATTGTTCTGGATTAGCAGACACTTGGAGCCTGAAGCATGCACAAGGAGAGAGTCAGTGTGGGCATAGGGAGGGTTGGACATCTATTAGGAATACAGTGGTTTGGGTACAAATGCTGTAAACTGTGGGTAGTTTTCTGAAGTAAGGGCCTACACATAAAACAATTGCTTGAGAACACAAACATCGCCATCAAATACAATTCCTCTAAAATGCATTCCATCATAATACATCACTAATCCAACACAGCCATACAAAAACACGCCTTCAAAATGTAAAACAATAAATACTTTATTTCTGCATGGCAGCATTCTGCAGTTTAAGAGTGTCAAGGCTGTGGCTCATTTCTGGCTGCTGCGATATTCGAATTTCTTTCTTCATTAATGGTTGCAACAAGCTGGACTATTTCTGGGTGTCTAAAGTTTCCTGTAAAGCAACACAAGCGTTAGTTTTAAAAAACAAGATTTAAAAAAGAAACAAAAATTTTAAAAATAAGATAAAAATATTCCTATCACAGAAAATGAACTGTGAAAAAGTGACATTGTGAGACTCAAAGGTGAAGGGGGAGGAACAGGTAGAGGCTGATAAAGATAAGGCTGAATTGCTTAACAAATATTTCTGTTCTGTGTTCACAGCTGAAGTGCTGGCAGTGGAAACACAGAAGACAAAAGTAAATCGGACTGGAGGTGTGGTAGACCCTGATCGATTTTCTGAAGACTGTGTTCATGAGGAGCTAGCTAAACTAAAGGTGGACAAAACAATGGGGCCGAATGATGTACTAATGAGGAAACTGAAGGAACTTAACAGTAGTTCTGGTGGCTCCGCTGACTGACCTTTTCAATGCTTCTCTAGAGTCGGGAATGGTAACAGAGGACTGACTGGAGAAGAGCAGATGTGGTCCCTCCCACAAAAGTGGAAGTAAAGAAGTAGTAGAAAACTACAGGCCTGTACGTCTGACTTCTGTGGTTAAGTACATTAATGGAAACACTTTTAAAACAGAGAAAAGTGCAGTTTCTGGAATCCAGTGGATTACAGGACCCAGGGCAACATGGATTCACTAGAGACAGGTCCTGCCAGAGAAATCTGATCAATTTCTTAGACTGGGTGATCAAAGAAAAGGATAGAAGGGAGCACTAGATATGGTGGATTTAGATTTTAGCAAAGCTTTTGACAGTGTTCCACATAGGCATCTTATAAATAAACTGAGTGCCCTCAGTATGGGCCCCAAAGTGATGGACTGAGTCAGGAACTGGTTGAGTGGAGGGCTACACAGGGTAGTGGTCAATGGAGATTGATCTGAGGAAAGGGACTTTACCAGTGGTGTGCCTCAAGGTTCAGTTCTCGAGCCTGTTCTTATTAATATTTTTATACGCGAAATTGCTGAAGGGCGGATGATGCCATAATCTGCAATAAAATAGATACCTTCTCATGGTGTGCATAACATGAGAAAGGACCTAGTGAAGCTTGAGGAATGGTCTGAAATCTAAGTACACTGTCGCTAATCTTATGTGTATCTAGCTGGTTGGATAAATAACTGAATAAGCAAAAAAAAACAAAACAAAAACCCAACTAAATAAGTAGAAAATGAATAAGTATAAAGAAGAATGAATTGAAGGAATATTTAATTAATTATTTATAACCATACACAAAAAAAACCAATGGGACTAATGAAGAGTCCAGCCAGCTTGAGTCTGTAGACCCAGCTGGTCTTCTGAAGACCCAATGGTTGAATACTAGCAAGTTTGCACTTGATGAATACTTTTTGTATGGTAGAGTTGAGAATTAAATCGTCATTAAAGTTTAAAGTTCATTGTTTTACAAAATGGCCCATCAAATATAAAAAGGGAAAAAAGAAAAAAACAGTGAAAATGGGAACAAAGCCGATCTAATGCAAAACAAGTGCCGGCAGACAGAACTTTCCTCTGGACAAAGTTCCAGAATGCATATTTAAACAGAACAAGATGGCTAATAAAGATCATATGACCTATTGAGTCTGCTCATATACATCAATTGCCTATCTCTACAATCCTTTCCTCTACCCCAAAAGGTTCTCTGTGCTTCTCCTTTGCTTGTTGAATCTTGAATTCAGATGCTGGTCTCATCTCCACTACATCTACTTGGATGCTCTTCAATGCATTCACCACTTTTTCAGTAAAGAAATATTTTAGATATCACCACAGTCATACTTATCTCATAACACCTGTTTTCCAAAGTCTGTTATCCTTTGAGCGAGCCCTGCCTCATTACTGTATATATACATTATTATAACAGTATTAAGATATTATTATAACAGTATTAAGACAGTATTTATAACTTAAGAGATATTTTAAAATGTCTATTGATATTGCAGGAGAGATACTAGGAAAGGCTTACCTTTTTGTGCATACCAAAATCTGAAACAGAGGAGAGGACACACATAGAAGATATGTGGCAAAATTTGACTGATCTAGAGCAGTGTTTCTCAACTCAGTCCTGGAGTACCCCCTTGCCAGTCAGGTTTTCAGGATATCCACAATGAATATGCATAAACTTGATTTGCATATACTGCCTCCATTATATGCAAATTTCTTTTATGCACATTCATTGTAGATATCCTGAAAACCTGACTGGCAAGGGGGTACTCCAGAACTTAGTTGAGAAGCACAGATCTAGAGAGTGGCAGCTAAGATTCAGTGCTAAAAAAAAAAATACATGGTCATGAATTAGGCTGCAAAAATCCAAAACAGCGGTATAGTTTAAAGATAAAGTTCTTCTGTGCAAGAAAGAAGAGCTAGACCTGGGGATGATTGTACCTGATGATTTTTAGGTGGCCAAAGAAGTAAATAAAACAAGACAATGGCAAAAGTCTTCAAAAGGATATGAACAGGATAGATTTAGTCTACAAGGCAGCTGTTAAAATAGTTTGTAGTCTTTTTGCTATAAACTATATAGGGACAGACTTGGAAGATTTAAGTATGTATACTTTGGAAGAAAAGTGGACGTGGGAGATGACAGATAATTAAATATCTGTAAGCTATAAATTCACACAAGGCAAGTCTCTTTAGCTATAAATGACAATATTATTATTAAGACTTAACCAGAAGGAAAGATTTATAAACTATAAAGAGTTTTACCTCATGCAAAATTGTCATTTCTTTAATAAGACATTAACTATTTTTTTTCTGAGGCCCTCCAAGTACTTACAAATCCAAAATGTGGCCCTGCAAAGGGTTTGAGTTTGAGACCACTGGCTTTAGGCCGACTAACATTACTTCCGGCATTAGCCACACCCACAGTGGTGTTATGCGGCCTAAAGCACCTCCGGAGGCACAATTCTGGTGCTGATTTGTTAGGCACCTTGAAACTCAGTTAAAAACGTCAATTCAACAGTGTGTTTTTATTGAGTTTGGGCATCTACCGGTGCCTAAAAAAACCAGCGCTGTTTACAGAATCCGGGCCTATGTAAATTAAAGAAAGCAAGAGACCAGCACAAATCATCTCTGAAGGAGACAGTCTAAAGAGCTTAGTAGTTGATATAGATGGGTTTTATCTACTATAATTTTTCTATGTTAAAAAAGGTCAATCAAATCATACCTGCTGTTGAATCGTAAAATTCTTGCAAACATCCAGGTTTTTTCTTCAACTCCTCATACTCGAGTGCCTGAAGAATCATTTCACACTGATCCAGGTCTTTCACAAATTTGGCTTCTGCACTGGACTGGCACTCATATTCCTACACAAACAACACAGTAGCCTACGATCAAAGCACTTGAAATCACGCTGCAAATCATGCTAGCAATTTAAGCTTGTTATGTGACCCTGGGAATATTAACCATAAACAACAAAGGCAAGATGATTCTTCTTAGACAGATTGTATTAGCACAAGAATACATAGTAAAATTTTGAGAGAACAAAACCCAACTCTCTCTTTTGCTCTCTAGAGTGGAGCAGACAAGTTGTTTATATATTTAGTTGTTGGGGTTTAAAAAAAAAATCTTTCAAAATATCACATCAATCACAAAGTTTGAATAGCAATAGGTGTTCCAAAAATTAAATTCACAGGAAAATAATATAAAAGGTTAGGATCCAAGAATAGGAAAGGAGGAGAGCAAATATCCAAGAAACTTACTAAATGAACGAAAAATGTCAAGTCTTCCCCTATATCTATACTGAAGCTCTAAATTAATCCAGGAGGTACTTTACTGGTCCATTATTACCCCAATTGTACTTCCTCTGATGGTATGGGTCTCTTCTTATTCTCAAAGAAACTCTGAAATTGTGATAATTCAAAGAAAACATACTTACGTGCTTCACAAGTTCCTATACATTGACAAAGGAACTTTAATAACTACTTGCACCGCAAGAGTACAAGACTCCTGGGTCAAAGAAGAAAATCAGGATCACCCATAATTTCTGACCTAGAAATAGCACAGAATGATGATGACAACACAAAGAAAAAAAATCCTCTCTATCTTGCTCGAATATAAAGGCCACCAACAAGATGGCCCTATTAGTCTCTTCCTCTACTGATCTTTCTAATTTAAAAATCTCAGTTTCTTCTCAATCATCTCCAACCTCTGAATTATTTTATTTATATATTTATTTATATTTGCTATACCACAATTTCTGTACCCGACAGGTCTAAGCAGTTTACAATTTGAAAGTTGGACTTGCAATTGGAACAGAAAGCCAATATGTTGATAGAAAAGTAGTGTAGCACTCGCTTAGCATAAAAGTGGAGGACATTCAAAGTGAGGAAAGGGATATCAATATGATGTTAGGAAAGGAGGGTAACAACTCATTCGACACCTAAAGTGGAGAGAGAGATAGGGATTGAGATGACAATCTGAAGGAAAAAGACTTTGAATGGGTGGCCTGGCAGTAGTGGTAATCTGTATTTCTGTGTTAGGTGGGTGTCCACATCCCTATGTTACGTAGGTGAGAAGGCTAGAGTGAATAGCCATATTTTGAGGGCAACTTTAAATTCCTTGAGAAAGGGAATGTTGCAGATAGCAAGGGATAGAGTATTCCAAGCAGATGGTCTGACAAAGTAAAAAGCTCAGTGACATGTGCACTCCAGATGTGCCTATCATGGGCCAGGTATGATTAGGTGAGTTAGTCAGGGAGCAAAGGGGCCGGAAAGGATTGTAAGGGATGGCGAGACAAGATACTCTGGGGTTCTGAATCGATATTATAGCAGGAGAACATTGTACATAATCCTCTGTTTAATCAGAAGCCAATGGTGAGATTTTAGAAGACTGGTGACTCTTTCCTGCCTACCAGCTTTACAAAGCAGCCTAATGGGCACATTTTGTAGAGTTTGTAGTCTTTTATGATAAAACTGGACTACTGTATCTACAAGGGGCTCCCAGATTACGAGACAAAGAATGAGAGGATTAGTGCCTGGAAAGTGTTGTAATTGAATAGGTGGCAAATTGAGCAGAGCTGGTGGAAGGTAAGGAAACTCAACTTGGTTAGAGCTGAGATATGGGGGAGAAAGGATAGTTGAGAGTCTAGGAATACACCCAGGTAATGGAAACTGTCGACTGGAATGACCTTATTGCTGAAAATGAGATCAGGGGGTTTTGAGAGGGCACCAGTGAACCAACAGGTGACTATCTGTTTTGTGATAGCCCAAAAAGTCTAAACAGCTTTGTAGAAGGTATATCAACGGGGCTGAGGGGTTCATTGGGAAGAGCAGGAGAATGCCATCTGCATAAAAATGAACCAAGATCCCCTGAGCATGGATTAATGATGTGAGGGGGACTTAAGAAAAGGCTGAACAGGAGAGGTGAGAGTACGAAGCATTGGGGTACTCCACAGTTTAATACAATACAATACAAATTCTTGTATCCAGCAATTTTCTACATGGAATCAATGCAGCTCACAGCAAGAGGATTTTACATTAGTGACTCAAGGTTAGAGATAAGCAGATTTAACATTGGTAGCTTAGGTTTAATAGGTGGTTAGGTGACTGAAAGAGGGAGGTGTATACCTTAAAGACTCTGTTAGTTAGAAAAGATTTAAGCCAGGACAATATTGTTCCCGATAATCCTAGTGATTGCAAATGAAGCAGGAGTAGATGGTGGTCTATTCGATCAAAGGCTATACTTAAATCTAGTGAGACTGCCAGTACAATATGGTGTCTGTCAAGATGTGAGTATACCTTGTTCAAAAGGGTGGTTATCAAAATTTCTGTGCTATACTGGGTTCTGAATCCTGACTGCCTAGGGCAGAGGATTTGTAGTCAGCTTAACTTGTACTACAGCATTCTATCTTTTTCAACCTCCCTGAAATTGAATTCATTCTCTCTTCCTGTTGGACTTTATTCTTCTTCGCTGAGATATTCCAGCAAGCCTTTTAGAATTCTTAGTCATTGAAGCTTCCAATCTCACCAGGGTTGAGCAAATGGAGTCCAACATGACCACTGGTGGTTTTACCAGAGGAACAGTAGTCTGAAGCCCTTGGACAAAGAAGTTTTTCAAATTTTAAGTTTTTATTAAAATTTGATATTCCACTTATTAGTGTCCTAAGCGGTATACATTACAAGTCTAAAACCAGAAAGACATAAAATCAGACATAAAGACAAACTGGTACAAAAGGGAGAGGGAAGACAGATACAGGACAGAAAAGATATTACAGATACAAGACAGATATTACAAATACAGGACAGAAAAGATATTTAAGGGTAGCACAGTAGGAGGGTGCCTATCTAAGATTTTGTGTTTTGGGAAGAAAAAAGAAATACGATTGACTAGAGATCGAATGCATCTTTAAATAAGAATGTTTTTTATTTGGTTTTAAAACAATCTAACTATGTTTCTTCCTGTAGTTCAGTGGACATTGAGGCCCTGATTCTATAAAGGGCTGCAACGAATGTGCTGGGTCCATGGAAAAAGCTTTCCAGAGAAGCCGAATAAATTCCAGTGAAAAGTCACACGCAGTGTCCATGGCAGGGAGCTGTTGAGACACTCGCGCTCCACCATTAGAGTCCCAGACTTCGAATGCCGGTGTTTTGTGCCAAAAGCCAGTAGAACCGCTGGATGAAATTCTTTACCGAAGTAACGGACCCAGGTCAGCT
The DNA here is from genome assembly GCF_902459505.1 of Geotrypetes seraphini. NCBI lineage: Eukaryota > Metazoa > Chordata > Amphibia > Gymnophiona > Dermophiidae > Geotrypetes > Geotrypetes seraphini. The sequence goes on along the minus strand of NC_047086.1, from coordinate 163,372,970 downwards.
CCCCAGCCTGTGAGAATGCAGAAGAGCCAAATCTGAAGCTCCTGTCCTTTCACCTTGTGTGCTATGGCATATAGTACATGATCGCTTATCCGGTGCCAATTCAGCGCAATCACTGCACAAATTCAGTAGATTAGAGGCTGGGGAGTCCATCTCAAATGATTTTTAATCAAATTGAGGAGTTTTGAGGCAGAAATAAAACTTTGAAAAAAAGATTGATAAAAATCCAAGATGGCCACTGCCAGCGAATTTGCATGTAAAGCGAAAAAAATAAATAAATAAATCTGAAAACAAAAATAGCGATTTGGGGTATGGGGTTTTAAGCCTGTCTCTGCTTTCCCGACACTCATTCAGTATTGCAGACAATCTTTTTTTTTTGTTGTTATTGCTAGTTTGTTTTCCTCCCATCCAAAAACAGAAATTGACAGTGCTTGAATGACTTAAAGCTGTAAATTCTTGTTATTTTTGGCCTTTCAGCTTCCAACTCAATTTAAACCAGCCCCTGTTGGTATGCCATGATCGTTCCCTTTATAACTATCTGGGATCCTCCTCCCAACTTCCATCTAATCTTGGTTTTGTAATGATAATCCTCAGCTAGAGAACACTGACCATGCAGCTCACCTACAAAACTCAGGAAATGTACACATTGAGCCTGGTAATTAAAGACTGCTGTTGAACGATGGTCAATGCTCCCTTCACTTCAGTTGGCCCAAGCAGCAGACACTAAACTTGAGAACAAAATTCAATTCTCCCTTGTTAGCAACTCACACTATTGATCTATTGGGCCAGCCCACATTTTAAATGTTAAACTGTTTGGCAAGAGAAAAATAATTCATTTTTCCCTAGCATTCCATGATCCCTTTATTTGATGGAAATGTTAAATCTTGTCCACATTTTTATCAGCGTGACAGCTCTTCTCTGCTCAGCTGCTTCTATTTTTAAATCCTGTTGCTTGGAGGAATTTTCTTCTTGGTTACATATTTTCTTCCACTGCATCTGCCCACTTTTTTCCTGCTTAAAGCTTGCCCATGGCTCACCCTATTAGGGCAGAACCATCACATGGCTGGTGTCATGGTTTTGCTGGGCATTTGTTCACAAACACACCGATATCATCAGCATAAGAAAAGAATTTAAAAGTTAAAAACTACCTTTTTGAATGTAACGGAAAAGAAAAAATAAGCAGGGAGCCAGGAGTAGCTTTGTGAGAGCTTTTGGTCTGATTATACCCTTTACACCTTCTTTCTTTCAAAAGATAAAAGCATAAAAGATCAGAAGATTGAAGGTGGAAAAGGAAAAGCAAGTTAATTAGAATGGTGAACCTCCATCCCTGTGGTTATCCATACACTCTGTACAGTCCTGCTCAGAATTATAAAGCACTAAAGTGGGAAAGAAAGGTGTTCAACTGATCAGACTGCATCACTTTAAGGGGTGTTGGTAGCAAGGTCAGTGTCATATCTTTCCTTTGACAATTACAAAAATAAAAATTTATACGTATATGTACAAATTGTGCATATATGTATACGTATATGTATTTGTACGTATATGTATCAAAAAGTAAAGGCAAAATACATAAGAACATAAGAACATAAGCAATGCCTCTGCTGGGTCAGACCAGAGGTCCATCGTGCCCAGCAGTCCGCACACGCGGTGGCCCAACAGGTCCAGGACCTGTGCAGTAATCCTCTATCTATACCCTTCTATCCCCTTTTCCAGCAGGAAAATGTCCAATCCTTTCTTAAACCCCTGTACTGTACTCTGCCCTATTACGCCCTCTGGAAGCGCATTCCAGGTGTCCACCACTCGTTGGGTAAAGAAGAACTTCCTAGCATTCGTTTTAAATCTGTCCCCTTTCAACTTTTCCAAGTGTCCTCTTGTTCTTTTATTTTTCGAAAGTTTGAAGAATCTGTCCTTCTCTACTCTCTCTATGCCCTTCATGATCTTATAAGTCTCTATCATATCCCCTCTAAGTCTCCTCTTCTCCAGGGAAAAGAGACCCAGTTTCTCCAATCTCTCAGCGTATGAGAGGTTTTCCATCCCTTTTATCAAGCGTGTCGCTCTCCTCTGAACCCTCTCGAGTAACGCCATATCCTTCCTAAGGTACGGAGACCAATATTGGACATTTAACTTTAATAGAAGTAACTGTGAGCAACTGAACATATCACTTTTCTACACAGTCCCCGCGCAAGACGACACATTTGTTGGATCATTCAACTAGTTTCTGCATTCCTGCAGAGAAGTTATTTTTCAGCTGCTTCCGAAGCCAGGTAAGCACCGCTTCCTTTACTTCATCTTACTTTGTCTTTTGCTCTCTGGGTCACAGTGATGCACCTATGTCTCGTTGCAAGTGACAATTCTCTTCTGAATACTCATAAGAACATAAGAATTGCCGCTGCTGGGTCAGACCAGTGGTCCATCGTGCCTAGCAGTCCGTTCACGCGGCGGCCCCCAGGTCAAAGACCAGTGCTCTAAATGAGTCCAGCCTCACCTGCGTAAGTTCCAGTTTAGCAGGAACTTGTCCAACTTATCTTGAATTCCTGAAGGGTGTTTTCCCCTATAACAGACTCCGGAAGAGCGTTCCAGTTTTCTACCACTCTCTGGGTGAAGAAGAACTTCCTTACGTTTGTACGGAATCTATGCCCTCTCGTTCTCCCTACCTTGGAGAGGGTGAACAATCTTGTCTTCAGTATTTTGAATGTTTCAATCATATCCCCTCTCAGTCTCCTCTTTTCAAGGGAGAAGAGGCCCAGTTTCTCCAGTCTCTCACTGTACGGCAACTTCTCCAGCTCCTTAACCATTTTAGTCGCTCTTCTCTGGACCCTTTCGAGTAGTATCGTGTCCTTCTTCATGTATGGCAACCAGTGCTGGACACAGTAATCCAAGTGAAGGCGCACCATGGCCCGGTACAGCGGCATGATAACCTTCCCCGATCTTACTCTTGATGAAGGGGCAGCGGAAATCATTTTGCACACAGTTGTAAGGTGGCTAAGTAGGCACACATTTCTGCAAAGATTTCGTGATTTGCTGAATGAAATAAGAAGTTTATTGAAGGAGAGGAGAGATGACCAAGCAAAATTGGAAGATGAGGAGTGGTTATATGATCTGGCATTTCTCGCTGACTTTACAGGCGAACTAAGTGATATGAACCTTGAACTACAAGGTAAAAACAAATGCATTGGCGAGATGATGAGTACAGTTTCATCCTACAAGAGCAAATTTGAGCTAATGATGACTGACCTTGCAAACAACACTTTTGATCATTTTCTTAATATGCAGGACCATCTGGGACAATATCCAAATTTTGTTTTTCAGAACGAGAAGTATGCGACAGAAATTGGTTCTGTTATCCAGGAATTCGAAAATAGATTCTGTGACTTTCAAAAAATTGAAACAGTTGTGGAGTACTTGTCATACCCATTCAAAGTATATGTGGACATTAAAGAAACTGCAGCTGCTATCAGTAAAAATGACTCATTGAACCAAGTCATGTCTTGAAAATGAAATATTAACCCTTAAAAATGACATTTTTTTCAAGACCCATGCTGAACAAACATCATTTTGGAAGCTAGTGCCTAGAGACAAATTTCCCAACTTGAGAAGATGCAGTGAAGCTGTACACTCCTGTTTCGGTTCAACTTATTTGTGCGAATCTGTGTTTTCCCATCTGAAAATGAATACACAACTTTCCAACATGACAGATGAACATCTCCAGGATTCCCTGAGTCTGGCCCTCACGCAAATATTCCCCCAACTTCAAAAAGCTGGTGGATGAAATGCAGGCTCAGATGTCTCACTAATGAGTAAGAGTGAAATATTAAAGATTGTGCAAGATCAGCCTGGATCAATAATCAACCTAAATTTAACACAAATTACTCAATAAAAGTTAAAGTTATTAAGATAGTTAAAGAAAGTTATTACTTAATAAAACTTTAAGAAAAAATGTACTTTCCATCTCCCTTCACAGTTCTTACTGGATCTTCGTCTCTCTCTGTTTTGTTTTTGCTTAACAACTGATTACATCCAAGTACATGCGCGCAAAACACAGGGGAAACAAATCCACAACAGATAGAATAATAGGGACAAGTGGAATTATCCAATAAGAAAAGGTCCAAGTACATGACAGAAGGTTCATTAAAAAATGGTGGGGGGGGGATCCTCCAACTTTATTGGGTTAAAATTTAATTTGAAACTAATTTGAAATTTAATTTTCATGGTGGTAGATCACCGTCACTTTTGGCCGGAAAAAGTAGATTACGACCTTTTCGAAGTTGGACAAGCCTGGTCTAGAGTATGAGCTGCAACATGAGTTAGTAACCTGACAAATTCTTGGATACCCATTTCAGACTTAAGTGAAAGAAACGATAAAGATCTGGAAATAATGGGGGAATTGATGTGTATGCTAAAATCTTCCAGAATTAGTAATCTTTTACAAAGGTTTAAAAAAAAAAAATCTTGTATGATATGGACTACAGTGAGTTCCAAGAAACGCAAACAATTGAGCCTTTTCCTTACTTGACAGAGACTTCAGAAGCAGGTTTTTTGAATTTTTGGTATTCTAACACCACATATTATGCAATAAGAGCAGCATGGATTTACAACCTCTCCTTCCCAGTTTAAATCTTCCCCTCATTTTAGTGTGTGTCTGTGCTGGCTAACAGTGTGATTGCTTGGCTAGAGGTTCAGAATCTGACTGATCAGCAAAATATGACTTTATAAACATGAGATTTCTTTCAAAAGAGTGTGAAAGACAGCTGGAAACTACTAATTAAACTTACATCCCAGAGTTCATACACTTCTTTTTTCAAATCCACAGAAAGAAGGCTAGTTAATTGCTCCATAGCTTCCTAGAAAAAAAACAAAAAAAGGATGATTTCTATCAATAAGATTGAGCACATGACAGCGCTTACTGCTCATACTATAGACTGTCCCTTGGTTTCTATACAAGGTGCTGAAATTTTGACATGAATCCCAGATGCACGTGTGTAACTAAATTGGCCAGCAATCCACCGACTATAAATTAATTGACCTTAATCAATTATTGAAGTTACTTGGCAATAATTTGGATTTGCACTCGCATCTACCTATGCACTATTCCGTAACACCAGATGCTAAATTTCATTGCATGCAACTCAAAAGTGGGCATGACCAGGCGAGGTGCATGGCTGTTCTGAAAAATTGGACACAGTGTTATAGAATAGGGCTATTTGCATGCCCAAAGGCTATGAACTGGACCACTGAATATTAGCAGTTGGCCCATCTGTCATGGTTTAAGTAGGGAGAATCCTCTCCTGCTTGCTTAAACCACACTGAATATTGGCCTCAATATTTCTTCTGCTTAACAGAGTATTAAATGAAGACACATTCATCCTGTCAACCACCATGCACAATGCTAATGCATAATGTGACTTGTGGGTCTAATATGGAGAAACTGAGATGTCAGACTTTGTACCCATGAACTTCCAAGCTTATTAGAAAATCTATCAGGCATGCACACAAGAGTACACAGGTTGTCTGAACTACTGCATGCACTATAGAGTATTTCTGGCAATTTCAAGATAAATCATCATTCAGACTTTTTTCCTCCAATCTAAATCCATCCCTTTATCCCCTGCAGTAGAGAATGACACTGGGACAAATTTTTCCCCATCCCCACAGGAACTCATTTTCCCGTCCTGTCCCGGCAAGTTTTTTTTCCTGTCCTTGCCCCATTCCTGCAAGTTCTGTCCTCCTCTGCACGAGCCTCAAACACTTTAAAATCATAAGTGTTCAAGGCTTGTGTGGTTAAAGGCAGAGAACGTGGTGAAAACAGTTAGCTTAGCAGGTTTTAAAAACAGGTTTGGCTAATTTCCTAAAAGAAAAAGTCTATAAGCTATTATAAAGATGCACTTGGAAAAATCCACTGCTTATTCCTAAAATAAGCACCATAAAATTTGTTTTACTTTCTTGGATCTGCCAGGTACTTGTGATCTGGATTGGGTACTGTTGGAAACAGGATACTAGACTTGATAGACCTTGCAATGCTTATGTTCTTACAAGTCTATTTTGGTTTGTCCAGTGTCACACAACTATCCCCTGCTCAGGCCGTCAGGCAGTTTAGCCCTGTTTTATCCTGACCTGTCAGTGTGGCTTCCCCAGGAAAGAGGAAGGCCTTTCAGGTAAAACAGACCTAGGCTCCTGCCTAGTCTGTCCACATCACACTGAGATACGTTGCCAATAAAGGGAGACACAATCCAGGTATGGTCAAATTCTTATTCCTAGGCTTTATTTGTTAGGGGGGGTCTGAACACCGTCAGCTCCTCTCAGGACATGCATCAGTCAGGCAAAAAGTAAAAATAGATCATACAGTTTTCAGAATGGCCTAAAGTCCAAGTATGGCAAACAATTGCATTCCCCTGGACTTTCTCTGCTTTAAAAGATAGTCCTCTTCACCAGGGTTCAAACAAACAGTAATGCAATGAAAATAAATTTCAAAACAATGAAAGCAAAAACTGCCTAAACATAGCAGGCAAGTAAAGTAGCAAACTTTGGAAATACAGTCACAAGCTCCCCAGCTAACCTTGCAGGGTCAAATGTTCAGTTCCCAGCTCTGACTCCGTTCAGAGCTCTGCCGTTCAATCAGGCTTATCAGCATCAGCTGAGCTTTTCAGCCATTGAAATAACATTTTTTTAAAAAATTGGCACCGGAATCAAGCCTCCATAGGCACTTTAGGCCACCCAACTACACTGCGAGCGTGGCTAATGTCTCCAGCATTTTCCTCATTTTGTGTTGCATAGACCATCAAGAGAAACTAGAAACTTCTACTTATTTGCTTATCCAAAAATTAATGGCTGTAGATATAAGACCTTCTTAGATAGGACCCTAGCATTTCAAGCTGGTAGGCAACAATCTTGGTTAGGTAAATGTATTCAGCAAGCTATGTTATCCTATTGCAGTTTTTGAAAATTAATTAAGATCACTTTGTTTGATAAGTTTATTACTTAGTGCAGTGTTCTCCCTAGGGCCTTTCAGCTGGGCGGTCCGCCCGGGTAATTTAGATGACCGCCCAGCTAAATTCTGCTGCCTCCGTTGCTGCTCAACATTAAAAAAAAAAAAGCCGGCTTGAAGATTTCACCTTAGCCCGTAGCGAACTTATGCTCGGGGGCTTTAACGTGTGTGTGCCGGCTTCCCTTCTCTTCCCTCCGAAACCAGAAGTTATGTCGGGGGGGGGGGGGAGGAAAGAGAAGGGAAGGGAAGCCGGCACGCACATGTTAGATCCCCGAAGCATAAATTTGCTACGGGCTAAGGCGGGAGAAATTCGCTACGGGCTAATGCAGTGAAGTTTTCCATTTGCTCTTCTTGCTGCCGGGTCCTGCCTACTTTCAGTTTCCGCGAAGGCAGGACCCGGCAGCATTTCCCCCAATCGATTGTGATCTTGGGCCGATCAGCCTTCTTCTCCGACGGCAGAATTGACATCGGGGAGAGGAATGCTGGTCGGCCCGAAGTAGGGAGAGGTTGGGGGGCGGCGGCCAGCGGCTTTGGGGCCTGTTCCCCGATGGCAGTGGCATTGGCAGTGGCTTGGGGGAGGGCAAGGAGAAAGAAAGTAAGAGGGCAGGAAGAGAAACAGAAAAAAAGAAAGGGGGCATGAAGAGAAAGAAAGAAAGGGCAGGAAGAGAGGAAGAAAAAGTTGGGGGGAGGAGAATGAGGTCAGGAGGAGAGGAAGCATACAGGCTGAAAGAAGGGAAGAAAGATTGGATGCACAGTCAGAAGAAGAAAGTGCAACCAGAGACTCATGAAATCACCAGACAATAAGGTAGGAAAAATGAGTTTATTTTAAATTTACTGATCAAAATGTGTCTGAATTTATATCTGCTGTCTATATTTTACACTATGGTCCCCTTTTACTAAATCGCAATAGCGTTTTTTAGCGCAGGGAGCCTATGAGCGTCAAGAGCAGCGCTGGGCATTCAGCGCAGCAAACTGCTATTGTGGTTTAGTAAAAAGGGAGGGGGTATATTTGTCTATTTTTGTATGGTTGTTAGTGAGGTGACAGTGCATAGAGTCATCTGCGTTGACCTCTTTGAGAAAACGCCGGAATAGGAATGATTATTAACATTTTCTCTGCGTACAGTGTGCTTTGTGGTTTTTTTAAAAAAATTTTATTGTTAGTAGATCATTTTGACTTGGTCATTTTAAAAGTAGCTCGCAAGCCCAAAAAATAGCCAATGGTAGACTTCAGAGGGTGACTTCACTTCTCTAAAATGTCAGAAGTGACAAGTGGAGTACCGCTCCTTTTCAACTTATTCATAGGGGACCTGACTCAGGGGCTTCAAGGTAAAATAACACTATTCGCCGACGATGCCAAACTATGTAACATAGTGAGCGGCTCCGATTTACACGATAGTATGACGCAGGACTTGTTTTTGTTGGAACGTTGGTCATCTACCTGACAGCTGGGCTTCAATGCCAAGAAATGCAAGGTATCCATATTCAAGTTTCATCACGGTGCTCTGGTTTTGGCTCCAGTATTTGTCATTTCCGTTCACCAGGTCTGGCTATCCGTTACCGTCTCATATTTTAAAGACTCACTCGTTATAATTAGCGGTGATTCACACGTCTCTTCGTAATGGACATGTCCAATTTTAGCATTTGGATCTTAGTACTATGGGTTTGGTCTTTTCTGGTTTCCTTTCTATAGTATGCTTTTCGTCTGTAGTCTTTTGAGTTTAGAATTACATTTAATGACATATTTTTGTGGTTATAATTGTATGACATGGTCAAGTTATCCGTTCTTTCTATTATTTTTTTTCCCTCATACAGTGGCAAACCGCCCCGGGTGCCAGCCCTAGGGGGGTACATAGCCGGCTGGATCCAGAACCTTCCAAGCTGCTCTAAATGGCACCTGCACCTCAGCACTGCTGCCGTACTTATTCTGAAGCAGAGTCAGCAGCCGCACTGAAGTGCAGGAAGGTCCCACGATGACTTTTGCCGCCTCTGCCTCCAGAATTGCGGAACCTTGCTGCAACTCCCTGTGTCTGCCAGCCCACCCCCTCCAACGTCACTTACATCTTCCAGAGGCAGAGGCAACAGAAGCAGTCATCATGGGACCTTGCTGGTTTGGAGGGAGAGAGGAGTATAGAAGGGTGGTGGAGGGAGAAAAAGGAGGTCAGGGTGGTAAGGAAGGGTGGTGGAGGGAGAGAAAGGGGGCTGATGCTGATGGAACTGGTATGCAGGGAAAGGAGAGAGAGACATAAGGGGGAAGGATACTGGATGGAATTGGGTTGGAGGGAAAGAAAGGGAGCAGATGCTGATGGAAGTGGGGGGAAGGGAGAGTGAAATGCCAGACCCTGGGGGTGTGGGAGAGGGAATGGAAGAAGAGGAGAGAGATGCCAGACCATTGAAGGAGAGAAGGGAAGAAGATGGATGCCAGAATAATAGGGGTGTAGGGAGAGATGGAAGGGGAATACAAGGAGAGAAGATGCCATATAGAAGGGGCAGAGAGAGGGTAGACAGTGGATGAAAGGAAGAGAGTGTCAAGACTATGAGGAAAGCAGAAACCAGAGAAGATAATGTAGAAAAAAATTATATTTATTTATTTTTTTGCTTTAGGGGAGACGCATCGCTGTTTCTGTGGTGTTGCATTGTATACAGAGTCCAGCTTCTTGGTAGTTCAATTTAACCTTTGTCTACGTTTTTCTATTTTATCCCCCCTTTTACAAAACTGTAGTGCGTTTTTTTTAGCACTGGCCATGGTGGTAATTGCTCAGAATTCTATGAGAGTCTGAACTGTTACCACCATAGCTAAAAACCACATTCCAGTTTTGTAAAAGGGAGAGGGGTTAGTTTGTGATTACATGTTCCATACTAGGCGAAGGTGTGTTCGAAAGACATGGTTTTCTGTTAGGATTGACTGTGTAGGATTGATCTGTACTAGTCTGGCTTGTTTAGTTTTACAATGGGTGTATTGATGTACTGCTCACTGCAATATGTAAGATGCTGCCTTTTCCTAGGCACACTCTTGTGTGATGTGTGGATTGTTACTAAAAATCATGTTTTTCATACAGATGGGGGGGTGTCATAAAATGATGGGCCTCAGGTGTCACATATGCTAGTTATGCCACTGCCTTCATAGTTTATATCTAATCCACAAGCCTGCTTTTAGGACCTACAGGGTATGTATCCCTCTGATTCATGACAATTTCACTTCTCATGTTATCTTATCCATTCTTTTTATTATACAACTGCCCAGATAAGCATCATTCTTTGATGTGATTGGACCTTGAAAATAAGGGCATCAGTGTTCTCCCCAGAAATTTTTCCAGCCATGAAAAAACATTTGCTGTATTTAGTGTGCCACAAAAAACATTTGCTCCGTTTAGTGTGCCGGAGTTAAAAAAAGTTTGAGAGACGCTGCTCTGTACCATTTGAAAGAGGGCAAATATCTAATTATTCTAGAATTGGATACTTCTTAAATTTAATATATATATTATGGAACAAGTGTCAAACCTTAAGAAAGGCAGTCATATTGAGCATTGGAAAATAACTAATAATAATTAACTAATACAAATAGTACACATTTAGGGCTCCTTTTACTAAGCTGCGATAGCGGTTTTACCGCACGCTTAGCTCGCGTAGAATTGCCGCACATGCTAGACGGTTAGTTCTAGCCGTGTAGCGTAGCAATTCTGCACGTGCTAAAAACGCTATTGCAGCTTAGTAAAAGGAGCCCTTAATTTTCCCCACCACCAAATTTCCCTGTCCTGCCCCACCCGGCTACTTTTTCATGCCACCCGGCTGGAAAAAATTTCTGGGGAGAACACTGACTTAGTGAGTTTTATTACTGAAATTTTATTTTACAAATATTTATATTTTTTACTGTATTATTGTATTTCGCTGATTGTCCAGCTCTTTTTAGTGTACACCACCTAGAACTTTTGGTTATGGCGGTATAAAAGAATAAAGTTATTATTATTAAAGCACCTATGGAGGCACGATTCACATCATAGGTAGGTGCCAGAAATGTAGACCAGGAAAACCCTGGCCTACATTTCTGGACTACCTTTGCCAGAGGTTCGATTCTGTGCCTGGCGCCGTCACGTAATTGACATGCGATTGGCAGCTGCTTTCAGAATACGAACCTAAATGTGTAGTACCTAGGGACACGCTCAGGATCTCTTTCAATACCAACCTTCTCTCGTCGATGTTTTTCTTCTTTCGAGATATTATCTGCTGGTGCTATGTCGCCCACGATGCACTCTGCCATGTCATGTACCAGTGCCAACCGCATACACCTAACATAGGAAGAAAAAGAGCACTAACATGCAATGGACAGGTCTTTAACATTGTTTGCCAGCGGGCACTAAGACCAGTTAGCCCAATCAGCAGCACCTGCCTGTTACTGTTCTCTGGGCCTCTAACTTCCACATTCTTATCACCAGACTCTGCTAACAATCTTTCAATTGTGTTTATCCGGTTATTCTTTCCAACCCAACAAAAGTTAGAAAGGATTATATAAACAGGGTCAACAATCTCTCTCTGTCAAGCAAAATAACTCTGAAAATGGAATGGAATGGGATGAAAATTGGTATGTGGAAAAACCTGATAAAAAGACATATTGGGGTAAATAAAAAAGGGAGGAGGGGCAAATTGGATGAGGAGTTTAGGAGAAATAAGCACCACCCCACCCAAATGCATTTCTATGAGAGGAGGATTTTCAGCAGTCAGAGAATGCCTTCTTTCTAACTTTTCCTACAAGGGGGGGTTGAAAAGTTCTCAGCCCGACCAAGAAAAGAATGACTGGATATGGTTCAATCAATGATTTGAAATAATGTCAAAATATAAGAATTTTGTTTCTGCAAATTGGCACTTAACAAAAAGCACAGTTACTTACCGTAACAGGTGTTATCCAGGGACAGCAGGCAGATATTCTTTACGCATGGGTGACGTCACCGACGGAGCCCACGGTACGGACCTTTTTACTAGAAAGTTCTAGTTGGCCGCACCGCGCGTGCGCGAGTGCCTTCCCGCCCGACGGAGGAGTGCGTGGTCCCCAGTTAGTATAAGCCAGCTAAGAAGCCAACCCGGGGAGGTGGGTGGGACGTAAGAATATCTGCCTGCTGTCCCTGGATAACACCTGTTACGGTAAGTAACTGTGCTTTATCCCAGGACAAGCAGGCAGCATATTCTTTACGCATGGGTGACCTCCAAGCTAACAAAGAGGGAGGAGGGATGGTTGGCCATTAGGAAAACAAATTCTGAAGTACAGATTGGCCGAAGTGCCCATCCCGTCTGGAGAAAGCATCCAGACAGTAGTGAGTAGTGAATGTGTGAACTGAGGACCAGGTGGCCGCCTTGCAGATTTCCTCAATGGGTGTGGAACGGAGGAAAGCAACAGAAGCGGCCATAGCTCTTACCCTGTGGGCCGTGACAGCACCGTCCAGTGACAGACCGGCCCGAGCGTAACAGAACGCGATGCAAGCTGCAAGCCAGTTGGATAGCGTCCGTTTAGAGACCGGTCGACCCAAACGATTCGGGTCGAAGGTCAGGAAGAGCTGAGGGGACAAGCGGTGAGCCCTTGTACGATCAAGATAGTAAGCCAGGGCACGTTTGCAGTCAAGACTGTGCAATGCCTGTTCTCCGGGATGTGAATGAGGTTTCGGGAAGAAAACAGGCAACACAATGGACTGGTTGAGGTGAAAAGCTGAGACCACCTTTGGAAGGAACTTTGGATGGGTGCGTAGAACCACCTTGTCATGGTGAAAAATAGTGAACGGTGGATCGGCAACCAGTGCATGAAGCTCACTAACCCTCCTGGCAGAGGTGACAGCAATGAGGAAAAGAACCTTCCAAGTCAGAAATTTGAGCGAAGTTGTGGCAAGTGGCTCAAAGGGAGGTTTCATGAGGGCAGACAAAACCACATTCAGGTCCCAGACGACCGGAGGAGGCTTCAGAGGTGGTTTGATGTTGAAGAGGCCCCTCATGAATCGGGAAACCAGAGGGTGAGCCGTGAGGGGTTTTCCTAGGACAGGCTCATGAAATGCCGTGATGGCACTGAGATGGACTCTGATTGAGGTAGACTTGAGGCCTGCGTTGGACAGGGAGAGTAAGTAGTCCAGGACAGTTTCCACCGCTAAAGAGGTGGGATTATGATGATGACGGAGGCACCAAGAGGAGAACCTGGTCCACTTCTGATGGTAACATTGGAGGGTGGCCGGTTTCCTGGAGGCGTCCAGAATGAGACGTACAGGCTGAGACAGGTTTCCTGAAGAGGTCAGCCCGAGAGAAACCAAGCTATCAGGTGGAGCGAAGACAGATTGGGATGTAGTAGAGACTGATGTTGCTGTGTAAGTAGAGTAGGAAACACAGGTAGAGGAATGGGCTCCCTGGAGCTGAGCTGAAGTAGAAGGGAGAACCAGTGTTGGCGCGGCCACCGGGGAGCTATGAGGATCATGGTGGCTCCGTCCCTGCGGAGTTTGGATAAAGTCCGCAACATCAGAGGTAGCGGAGGAAAGGCATAGAGGAACCGATCCGTCCAGTCGAGAAGGAATGCATCCGGGGCCAGACGATGAGGAGAGAAGAGTCTGGAGCAGAACTGGGGCAGCTGATGGTTGTGAGGAGCTGCGAATAGGTCCACCTGCGGAGTGCCCCAGCGAGCAAAGATGGAGTGGAGCGTGGGAGGATCCAAAGTCCACTCGTGAGGTTGAAGGATGCGGCTGAGATTGTCGGCCAGGGAGTTCTGCTCGCCCTGGATATAGACAGCTTTGAGGAAGAGACTGCGGGCCGTGGCCCAGGTCCAAATGCGAAGAGCCTCCTGGCAAAGGAGGCGAGATCCGGTGCCGCCCTGTTTGTTGATGTAGTACATGGCAACTTGGTTGTCCGTGCACAGGAGCAGAACCTGAGGGCAAAGAAGGTGCTGGAAGGCCTTGAGAGCATAGAACATGGCTCGTAGTTCTAGGAAATTGATGTGATGAAGGCGCTCCTGCGGGGTCCAAAGACCTTGGGTGCGAAGGTCCCCCAGGTGAGCTCCCCAAGCATAAGGGGAGGCATCCGTGGTGATGATCATGGAATGCGGGGGCAGATGAAAAAGAAGGCCCTGGAAAGATTTGAGGAGTCCAACCACCATTGTAGAGATCGCTGAAGAGACGATGTCACAGAGATGGGATGAGAAAGAAGATTCGAGGTCTGTGACCACTGGTTGGCCAGAGTCCATTGAGGTGTCCTGAGGTGGAGTCGTGCCAGGGGAAGCACATGCACCGTCGAGGCCATGTGGCCCAGAAGGACCATCATTTGTCTGGCAGAAATGGAGTGATGAAGGAGCACCTGACGACACAGGTGGAGCAGAGTTCGCTGACGATCGGAGGGGAGAAACGCCCTCATTAGGGTGGTGTCGAGAACCGCTCCGATGAACTGAAGTCGCTGTGTGGGAAGCAGATGCGACTTGGGGTAGTTGATCTCGAACCCCAGAAGATGGAGGAGAGAGATGGTATGATGAGTGGCTTGTAGCACAAGTGGAGACGTAGGTGCTTTCACCAACCAATCGTCCAAGTAGGGAAACACCTGGAGGTTGTGAGACCGGAGGAACGCCGCCGCCACAATGAGGCATTTGGTGAACACTCTGGGTGATGAGGCCAGGCCAAAAGGTAGCACTTTGTACTGATAGTGTCAATGGTGCACCTGGAATCGTAGGTAGCGACGTGAGGATGGATTGATTGGGATGTGAGTGTAGGCCTCCTTGAGGTCCAGGGAACATAGCCAGTCGTTCCGAGAGAGATGAGGGTACAGTGTGGCAAGGGAGAGCATTCTGAACTTCTCCTTGACGAGACACTTGTTGAGGTCCCGGAGGTCGAGGATGGGACGTAGGTCTCCTGTCTTTTTTGGAACTAGAAAGTAACGGGAGTAGAATCCCCGGCCCCTTTGTTCCAGAGGTACTTCTTCGATGGCATTGAGTAGAAGGAGGGATTGGACCTCCCTCAGGAGGAGGGGGGTTTGAGTTGAAAGAGAAGCAGACTCTACGGGAGGATTGTCTGGTGGAAGAGTCTGGAAGTTGAGAGAGTAGCCGTGGCGGATGATGTTTAGGACCCACTGGTCCGATGTGATGACCTCCCAACGGCTGACGAAGATGCGGAGCCTGCCTCCGATTGGCTGAGGAAGAGGCAATGAGGGTGGAAGACTGGCTAAGCCCTGGAGAGAGGAGTCAAAAGGGCTGAGAAGGTTTGGCAGGAGGAAGAGCCTTGGCCGGTTGGTTAGACTGGGCACGAGCCTGGGCGTGCTGGTGTTGGCGGGCCCGCCTAGGCTGCTGTGGAGGTGGATTGAGCGGCCTAGCGGAGAACCTGCGCTGGTATGAGGTCGGTGGCCTGTAAGGACGAGCAGGTGGAGCCTTTTTCTTAGGTTTAATGAGAGTGTCCCATCTGGTCTCATGGGCAGAGAGTTTTTGCGTGGTGGTGTCCAGGGACTCTCCGAACAATTCATCACCAAGGCATGGGGCGTTGGCTAATCGGTCTTGATGGTTGACGTCCAGATCAGAGACCCTGAGCCAGGCTAGGCGGCGCATGGCCACGGCGATGGCAGATGCACGGGAGGTGAGCTCAAAAGAGTCGTAGATCGAGCGCACCATAAATTTTCTCAATTGAAGCAGGCTGGAGACATGCTGTTGGAAAAGTGGGACTTTATGCTCTGGCATGTACTTTTGCATGGCGGAGAGTTGCATTACCAGATGTTTGAGGTAGAAGGAAAAATGGAACGAGTAGTTGTTCGCCCTATTGGCAAGCATGGCATTCTGATAGAGTCGCTTGCCAAACTTGTCCATAGTTTTGCCCTCTCTGCCAGGAGGGGTGGAGGCATAGACACTGGAGCCCTGAGTCTTTTTTAAAGTGGACTCCACCAGGAGAGACTCATGAGGGAGTTGGGGTTTATCAAATCCTGGGATTGGTATAACCCTATAGAGGCTGTCTAATTTACGGGGGGCCCCAGGAACAGTCAGCGGGTTCTCCCAATTTTTATAAAAAGTTTCCCGTAAGATATCATGCACGGGCAACTTTAGGAACTCTTTGGGAGGTTGATCAAAATCTAAGGCCTCCAGGAAAGCTTGTGACTTCTTAGAGTCAGATTCCAGTGGCAAAGACAAAGCACCTGACAACTCCCTGAGAAATTTTGAGAAGGAAGATTGTTCAGGTTTAGATGCGGTATCGGGTGCCGAAGGCTCTTCGTCCGACGACGATGCATCCTCCTCGGTACCGGTAGGGGATTGTTCCCAGAGGTCCGGGTCTCTGACATCGGTATGTGCGTGTCGAGAGACTGGAGTGGAAGGCTCGGCATGGTGAGTTTTAGACAAAGATTTGCCTGAGCGTACCGAGACGTTACCGGGTGATGTAGACCTGTGTCTGTCTCGGTCCCGGGAAGTACGGTGCCGGTCAGAGTCGTGGGGAGACCGGTGCCCTGCCCGGTCCCGAGGAGGATCGGTCGTCGTCAAGGCCATAGTCTCGGCATGGGAATGGAGATGTGGTGCCGAGAGAATGGGCATGGAGGAGTCCATAGGTACCGATGGCGTGGATACCGGTTGGACGGTGTGGGGCTCGGGCCGGTCTGGTACCGAGAGCAGCGGTGCCAAGATAGAGGGTAAGAGCTGCTTAAGTTGCTTGTGGAGTTGTTCCTGCAACTGGTCCTGGAGGATGGCCGTAATGCGGTCGTCCAGGGGAGGCACCGGAACCACTTTTTTCTTCTTTGGTTCCATGGGTGCCGCTCTACACTCCGGCGATGAGGGGGCCGATGACGAGGCACTCACCGAAATCGGAGTGGAGCGTTTTTTGGCTCGGCGTGGAGCCGAAAGGACTGGTGCCGTCCCCGAGGTGGGAGGGCGCTCAAGGGTGGAAGGCTTCTTAGCCGGCTTACCTGGCGCCGGAGGCGCCGATGTCGACTCAGGCGGTGTCGAAGTGGTCGGTGTCGACTTCGACGGTGCCGCAGATGAAGAGGTCGAATCCATAATCGGGCCGGTGCCGAAAAGTAGATTTTGTTGGAATTGACGATTCTTCAAAGTGCGTTTTTTAAGAGTGGCACAGCGGGTGCAGGAGTCCGCCCGATGTTCCGGTCCCAAGCACTGTAAGCACCAGTTGTGTGGGTCAGTGAGGGAGATCGGGCGTGCACACCGCTGGCACTTCTTAAAACCGGGCTGCGGGGGCATGAATGGAAATACGGCCTCCGCAAAATCAAACCCCGAGGCCTGGATCGTGCCAACAGGCCCCGCCGGGGCAGGAACGAAAAATAAAGCAAAAAGAAAGGAAATTTTTTTTTTTTTTTTTTAATTGAAAGAAAAAAGCACCCGAAGGTGAAAAAACCGAAAAAAGAACGCGAGCGGGAAGGCAAAAGGAGGATTTCAACGACGTTGAAAAACACACGTCTTCTTCGCTCCGCGGAAACGAAGAAACTGGGGACCACGCACTCCTCCGTCGGGCGGGAAGGCACTCGCGCACGCGCGGTGCGGCCAACTAGAACTTTCTAGTAAAAAGGTCCGTACCGTGGGCTCCGTCGGTGACGTCACCCATGCGTAAAGAATATGCTGCCTGCTTGTCCTGGGATAATAGATAAACACTCTTTTTAGCTACAGTGGCAAAATAACGCTCAGAATTTAGGAAGGTGATTGGTTGGGATGAGAACTTTTCAGCACCCCCTTGTACTCTCCAAAGCCCCTCCCAAGAAGCCTCCACCAGTTAAAACTATTCTATCACTCCCCAAGCTGTTCCCACAACCCAAAACTCCCCTCTTCCAGCTTTTCCACCGTTCCACAAACTGTACCCAATTCCTAAAACTACCCCCAAAAGACTACCTCCCACATATGTGCACACAAACAAAAAGATATACACACTAGAGAGTTGCACGGGGACAGAAATCCCACCCATCCCCGCCAGGATCCTCTCGGTCCCCACCCATCCCCGCAAGGAATTACCTCCATCCCCGCCTGTCCCCATAAAAAGCAGCAATTACTTCTGACAGGATCATCAATTCCACAGTTTCCTTTGTGTTTGCGATGCTGTTTTCCTTGTGGAATCTCTTTGGTGGAACCTTTTTTTTTGTTTTCTGTTCAGGTAATTAACTTATAAACCCCCTCTTTTACTAAGGCTGACATGTCCATTATATTATATGGATGAACCCTGCTTCCAAAGCCTTCCATCTCCGTGGGAGTCCCGTTGGCTAGAGGGGGGTCCCCGAGGGAGTCCCGTGGGCCAGAGGGGGGTCCCCGTGGGAGTCCTGTGGGTTAGGGGGGGATTCCCGCGGGAACTGCAGGATTCCCGTGATCCCCGTTCCCGTGCAGACCTCTAGTACACACACGAAGATGCATGTATATGCACAGAAAGGCCAGAAAGAATTCCATAAGCCATGTTCTGCAAGTTGTCACCACTTGCTTCATATAGAACTATGCTCTTGTTCGATTCCCAATCATCCCTCTCTCCACATTAAACTCTGGTCCATCCCCTCACACAATTGCATCCGCAATTCATTCTCCTTTCCTAGGCTCCTAATATGTCAAAGTGTGACATTCTCAGTTTCCTTGGGACAGGCATGGAGAGGTAGAACTCCATTTTGGATAGGAAGGAAGCAGCCCATTAAGTTGTTTGGAAGCCGCATCCATGGCTCAATGCCTAAGCCATAAGGAAAGCCTAAGGGCTCCTTTTACAAAGTCGCGCTAGGGCCTTAATGCGCGGAATAGCACACGCTAAATTGCTGCACGCGCTAGCGCACACTAATCCGGTGCATGCGCTAAAACGCTTAGCACACCTTCGTAAAAGGAGCCCTAAAATTAATACAGGGAGTATAGAGGCACCCTTAGTACAACACTGGCAGGATAAAAGACATAGGATAACTGATATTAAGTGGCGAATTATTGATCAAATGAAATTAGGGTGGGAGGGTGGAAATCTAGTTTAGAAACTTAATTTTAAGGAACAAAAATGGATTTTTTACTCTTGATACAGTGAAACCTAGGGGCCTGAACGCTGAACTGGAGTGGATGTCGTTGGTGTAACATGAGCTTCTGATCTATTCACGTCATTAGAGGGTTTTCCCTCCTGATTGGCCATGTAGAGATATTTACCTCATTACGTTGTTTTGAAAGCGTATAAAGAATAGGATGCCGCGGCCATGTCTTCCTGCATGAATTTAGAAATGTGGGAGACATCGCTCCGGCCGACTTAAATGGTTAGTTTTAAAATTTTGACTATTTAACTAAATTATATAGATGAGATAACTTATATGTATTTATTTACTTATAAGGGGAATCCTTGATACAGCCATCTGGCGAAACCTAGCTCTGTGTCGGAGTACAAGTCGCGTTTTCTTGCACATTAAGACGAGTACTTTGTATCTATGAAATATATTTATAAGGATTGCACTTTAAGCACTTTGATAAAAATTTTTGGACCGATGACGATTCTTGGTGTACAATATACTGTGTGTATTGAAACTTGATTTTCACACAGTTACACCACTGAGGTCTATAAACTGTTATAATATGTTATGCTAAGGTTTTCTCTGAAGAAATATGGCTATGGACCAAGCCATTTGCTTGGTGGACGACCTGACCAAGTCGTACAAAGAACCCGGCAGACAGGATAGGACCGACTGCATGCTGGAAAAGGAGGCAGCTGAGCAGAACCCTGTTCTTCCTCGCAGTCAGCTATCTGCTGAAGCCAAGAGAGGCACGTTAAGGCAGCATACGAACTGCAAACCGTGGCCTGGAGGGACAAAGCCACACCTTTGAAACAATGTTTAAGAAGTTTCAAGTTTCAAGTTTATTAGGTGACTTGATTAATCGCTTAATCAAATTTCTAAGCGATGTACACATAAAATTTACATTTGTTAGGGGACAATACAATACATACAAATACTTAAATAAAACTAAATTGCACTCAGATTAACATATTCTAAACATTGGGTAAGGAGGGATGAAATACAATTCATAAAGTAAAGAAGAAACATTAAGGGAAAATACAAAAGGGTAATAAATAAAAAAGGTATAATAAAGTAAAGTAGAGTAATAAGATAATAAAATTAGGTTGCAAAGGCATCTTTAAAAAGGAAAGTTTTTAAGTTACTTTTAAATTTCCCAAATTCCTTCTCCTCCCTTAAAGAAATAGGGAGGGCATTCCAAGTCTGTGGTGCTGTACATGAAAAAATATATTGTCGTCTTGTGTTAATAATTTTCAGTGAAGGAATAGACAGTAAGTTTTGTTCGTTAGATCTTAAAATTCTCCTTGCAGAATATGGAATAAGTAACTTAAATAAAAATGCGGGGGTCATATTATATAGGGTTTTAAAGATGATTATACACAGTTTATAAGTAATTCTGTGAATAACAGGGAGCCAGTGAGCATTTTTGAGGAGTGGTGTTACATGGTCAAATTTTTTGGACTTGGTTATTAGTTTAATTGATGCATTTTGTATAATTTGTAGCCGTTTTATTTCATGTAAAGCAATTCTTTTAAATAAAGGATTGCAGTAGTCGATTTTAGACATCACCAAAGAGTGTATCAGTATATTAAGTGCTTTGGGACATAGAAATTTAGAGATGGAGCGAATTTTACGTAACCTATAAAAGGTAGTTTTCACAATGTTACTAATGTGGTCATGGAAATTAAGCTTATTATCGAAGATTACCCCTAAAATTTTAATATTTTTGACTGATTGTAGGGGAACGTTTTGAATTGAAATAGGAGTAACAAGAGGGAAACTATCCTTCCAAGGAAAAAGCATGACATTAGTTTTTTTGATATTGAGTGCCAATCTGTTTTTATCCAGCCAATGATGAATTAGATCAAGTTTTTCATTTATAGCCGAAATTTCAATTATGTTATTATTATTTAGAGGATGCAGTAGCTGTATGTCATCAGCATAGGCAAACACATGAAAGCCTACAGATTGGCATAATGTCATTAGTGGTGCAAGAAAAATATTGAAAAGCAAAGGTGAAAGAATAGATCCATCTGTCCTGCATGTTCTTCAACTCAACGCCCCCTTCAATATGGAGGGCCGTCTTCTTTGGAACCTCTGTGACCAAGGCGTCGACCTTAGGCCAGCACAACTTCTCCTCAGGAACATCATGGCCCTAGAAACTTTAAGACCTGCATCTGGAGAATCCCACTGCGCAGAGATAAGCTCCTGAATGTCTGAGTGAAGCAGAAGGCCCTGGAGGGCTTCCTAGTGCTTGCCATTTTAGGGTTCACGATGGCAGAAGAAGGAGTCTCAGGAGACTCGATATTAAGAGCCTCCAGTGCCTTAATTAAAAGCAAACAAAAAAAAAAAAGTAGGGTACTAAACAATTTAAAAATGAGAAAGAAAAAAAATCTTGTATAATCATATACCCCAAAAAAATCTCTCTCTGAATTTGAATGTATATATTCAATATTATTAATACTTTGCTGTTCCCATAAGCTCAGAGATATGAAGCTCTGTAAGGAATAATCCCCATCTCAGAGCTTACCATCCAGTCATTGCATATGGTAACATCTAATTTTGATTTGTATACCTTTTATGTGCTAGTATAGCTTATTGTGACTTTAAACTTTTACTTTTACTGAAATTCACTTGTAGTTCAAACACGGCAAAAAGACAAGCCACACAACTTGAGATAGATAAACCACTTATCTTAACTGTATCAGTTACAATGAGACAATGCCATTGAAAGTACTGATCAACGTTTAAATTTTGGGAAATAATACAATCACGGCCACGCCACACAGTAAGTCACTCATAAGCCCTTTGCAGGGTGGTTCACAGCTTAAGCCCGCAGTACTTGAATTTTTATTTTGGGTCTCCTGAGGAAGTTACCAAAACGGGGCCACGTTGGGACCCCTGAAGATACAGTTAAGATAAGTAGCTTATCTATTTCAAGTTGTGTGCTTGTCTTTTTGCCAAGTTTGAACTACAAGTGAATTTCAGTAAAAGTAAAAGTTAAAAGTCACAATAAGCTATACTAGCACATAAAAGTATAGAAATCAAAATTAGATGTTACCATATGTTTTGGTCTTAATAAGTCACAAAGTTTTAAATGGCTGCAGCTGAAGCAGGCTATTCAGGTGGGGTTCCCTTAATGGAAAAATCTGAATAATCAATATAGTTTGGAGTTTCTTTGCTTTCAAGCAGATTTTCTGGAACATCAAGCCGCAATGTGGTATAAATTACTTTCTGGATATGAGAATAAAAAACCAAAAAATGGTCTTAGAGACATTTGGAGCATTGAGATCAAGCAGCAAATTTCTGCATCTCAGTGGCCACGAATTTGGTCTTGGAGAATGAGATGTACAGTGTCAGCATCTATGAGACAAACTTGGTTCTTTTTGTTGCATAGAGCGTTTTGGACCCCTGTTCGTTTACAAAAAGTAGATAGCTCTAAGTCTAATAGATGCTGGCATTGTAATCTGGAAGCAGGGACATAGGACCATTTGCTTTATTATTGTCCCTGTATTAAAATTTTTTGGAATTCAATATGGACTCAAGTAAATTGTCTTTTAGAAAACCATGTAGCTCTTTCCTATGATACTATTCTGTTTGGCATGTCTATGAGGAAAAAAAGTCAAATTTCATCCCATAATAACAAACTTTTACTAATAATGACAGGGGTTACAATCCAGCATATTACTAATAATTGGAAAAATTATTCTAATTTTAATTATTCGTTTTGGTGGAATTCACTTTGTCATATTTATAAAATGGAAAGAGCAATTGCTTTACAGAAAGGTAGCTATGATAATTTTAAGAAGATCTGGAGGCCATTAGAAAGTTATTGTAATGAGTGAACATCATTTTCCTTTGTTAGATATATATATTTTTTATTGGGGGGGGTTGGGGGAGAAAATGTGTTCTTTTTTAATAAGCTGTGTTTCTACTTGTATTATGTTTATTTGTAATAATTGAGGGTGAATGAATGGGTGGGATGGGTGGTAATTTTTTATACTTTATGATTATATGTGTAAGATTTTCAAGTGTTATATGTCTGTTACATAATGGTATTATTTGGTACACTTGTTGTTGGATTTAAAATGAATAAAGAATTTGGGGGAAAAAAAAAAAAAGATGTTACCATATGCAATGATCGAATGGTAAGCTCCAAGATGGGGATTATTCCTTACAGAGCTTTATATCTCTGAGATTATGGGAACAGCAAAGTATTAATAATATTGAATATATAATAATAATAATTTTATTCTTATATACCGCCAAAGCCATAGTAGTTCGAGGCGGTTTACAATAAGAGGAGCTGGACAATCAGCGAAAATAGGCACAATGTAAAGTCATGTAAGCAGGATACAGAGATAAGAAGGGCTGGAACAATCAGCGAACAATCAGCGAGAATAGGCACACTATAAAGTCATCAATACATGTAAGCAGAGTACAGAGAGGGTTAGAGAGATCTTGGTTACAAATCGGATAGAGTATAAAGAGATAGGGCAATAGGAGTTCTTAGGTTACAAATCGGTTGTTCAAGTTTGTTTTTACTAGTTTTCTAAAACTTAGATATACATTCAAATTGAGATTTTTTTGGTATATGATTTAACAAGTAAAGGCAGCAGCTCCTTCTTGCAGAACATCCTCACAGCCGAGGGATCATCTGCACCTCTGGTGGACGTCCCTAACTCTTCCAGCTCCTCAAAAAAACACGTAGAAAGAGAGGAGACTGGATCTCCCCCCAAATAATGATCTGGAAAAAAACAGAGAGGTGTTCACTGTCTATGTATCTGGTAGGTGCCTATGCTTGGGCGCTGAGCCCCCAGCCAGTGCCAGAGCCGACATTAAGGCACTGCGGGACAGCACAGCAAATGCCTGTCCAGGCAAACTGAAAGTGTCTGTAGAAAACCCCAGGGAAGCCTGATGTAGATGGGCCTGTTTAAGTAAATAAACAGCAGGACAAATTCAGGAACAAGGACTGGCCACAACCCATCTCCCCCCCCCCCCCCGCCAACCCCAAAGGGCCGACCCCAGCCCAACTCCCTCCAAAGGGCCCCCATGGTAGAACCCTCTGAGAAAATCTCAGGAAGCTAAGTCTTCCTGCGAGTAGGCTACGCCTGCAATTGGTGCCCTGCTTCCCCCATGTGCTGCCATTTCCCTGTGAGCAGGCTGCACCTGCAACTGAGTTCCTGCTTCCCCACATGCTGCCAACGTAGGAAGAGCCGCTGATGAGACTGTTGGGATTGCCGCCGTAGACAAGGATGCTGCGGTGGCTAAAATCATTGAGGCAGGAGGAGCTGGGAGTCGGTCCTGTCTCTCTTCGTGCCTCCTAAACATATGACTGGCATTCACCACACAACTCTCAAGGGCCTCACCACCCAATTAAATCTAAGGTGAGATGGGATAAGGTGTAGCAGGGCCTGCAGTATAGAAGCAAAGTGATAGGGGGGCCAAGAACACCTGCTCAAAAGAAAGATGGCCATAGTCCTGACTCCTTCTCAACCAATCACAAAGATGCTGCAACAAGCAGGCTTTATTATAACTCTTAAGGTCAGGTAGCCCCAGCCCGCCCACATCCCAGCCACCAAACAACCGGGATATTTAAATTTGTATTTTTTATCCGCCCAACAAAACCTGCGAAGCAGTTTGCACAAACTGGTCACATCCATTGCCCATAACTTAATAGGAAGCACCTGCAGCAAAAACAACCACTTAGAGAATATAGACATCTTATAAAAACTAATCCAGGCAGCTAACAATAACAGGAGAGTTGTCTACATCTCCAACTACCTCCTGGTGCCATCCAATAGGCATTGAACATTAAGGCCATATAAATCCGTAATCCATCTCAGGAGCAGAATCCCCAAATACCGAAAAGAACCTTCTGCCCAACGAAGCTCATGGTGACATATAAAGCTTCCCTGGAAGTCCCGCACAAAATGTTTAATGTTAAATGTTTAGTGCGGACTTGATATACCATCCTTCTAACAGCATCAAACAGTTTACAAAATTAAAACAAAAATTAAAGAAAAAGAAAGTACAAATATTAACAGGAAAGACAAAGAACAAGAAAAGAGGGCTGAGTAATACTTCCTGAGCTCAAAATTCCCAAAAGCTTGTGAAAATAAATGGCCTTTCAACAAAGTCCTAAACTTATATTTTAATCATTTGTTTGGTATTTAGGTGCGTAGACAAAGTGTTCCAAGATGAAGGTGATAACTATACCCCAACCCCCTACCCTCTAAAACATATAATGAATTTCCAAACCTGTCTTTATTCAGCTGTTGATCCTTCACTAAGAAAGCCATGATTGCCATTCGGTACATGTGATCTGACACACTTTCTGGATTCTCTATATTCCTGTAGACCCAGCCCGTGCGAGGAACTCTCTAGAATGAAAGAAATGAAGAAACCTCACACTGGAGGGCAGAGTGCAAGGAAAATGTAGAGAAATAGGGCAGATACACTTTTACACCTCCTGCCCCATTTAAATTTTCGAACAGTCATAGGATCCTATCTTCAAACTTAATAGTGAGAGCTTATGGAGGCAAGATGCAGGGCCGGATTAAACGGCAGGCCCAGTAGACACGTGCCTCAGGCCCGAAAACATCAGGGACTCCCAGGGCTGGCATTAGGGGGGAGCAAACAGGCCAGCTGTCCTAGGCACCACAGTTGCAGGGGGCCACCGACTGCCTGGTGAGGTAAGATGAGGTCAGCTTCCTTCCCTTGCACTCCCTCGCTGCCCTCTCGCTTACCGCCCATAAGCGAACTGAATCCAGGCTGCGAGGCTCTAACACTGCATGCGCCGGCTTCCCTTCTCCTCCCTCCCCCTCATGATGTAACTTCCTGTTTCAGAGGAGATGGTAAGTCGGTGCGCACAGTGTTAAGAGCCCCGTGGCCTGGGTTCAGTTCACTTACGGGCAGCAGGTGAAAGGGAAGCAAGGGAGTGGAAGGGAGGGAAGCTGACCTCACCTCAGCAGGCAGTCGGGGCCCAGGAGGAAGAAAAGAATTTGTGAGAGGAAGAGAGATGGGTCCAAAGAGGGCTCCTTACATTGGGCAGCTCCTTGAGCTCTGGGGCTGGTAGGCGGACATGTTAGGAGCAGCCCATTCGCTCCTATAGCGACAGGTTTCGTCAGTGGCAACAGTCACAATTGGCTGCTCTTGATGGCACTGGGCCTTCCTCTCTGCTGAGTCCCATCTACTTCCTGTTTCTGGTAGTGAGGAAGGCCCGAAGCCAGCAAGAGCAGTGAGTTATGAAGGATGTGCTGCTTTGGGGGGGAATAAATGCTGCTGCACTCAAATGGGAAGAGAGAGGGAAGGAGGGAGAAGAAAGAGGGAGAGGAGAAGAAAGAGAGATGTCAAGACCATGGAGGGGGAGGGAAGGGAATAAGACAGATGCTAGACCAGGGGCAAGGAAGGAGGGAGGGAGAGAAAGGAAGGAAGGAGAGGAGATGCCATAATGGAGGGGGAGGGAGAGACAGAACAGAAGGAGAGCAGAAAGATGCCAGGGCATGGGGGAGGGAAGGGAAACTAAGCCAGACCAGAGGGAAAGGAAGGATAGGAGATGCCAGAGCATGAAGGGGGATGGAGAGATAGAAGAGAAGGAGAGGAGAGAGATGCCATGCCATAGAGTTGAGTGGAAAGGAAGGAAGGAAGGAAAGGAGAAGAGAAATGCCAGAGCATAGGGGAAGGGGTAGAGAGGGGGGTGAAGCTGAAATGAATTATGTACAAAGGAGAGAAGGGGTACAGGACAGTTTATTGAAGGGACATAGAAAGAGGGAAGATGCCAAATGAAAGAGAGAGAGAGGACAGACAGTAGATTGAAGGGGTAGAGAGAGGGTGACAGACACTGAATGGAAGTGTGGGGGGGGTGAGAGAGGGGGACAGATGCTGAATGGAAGTGTGGGGGAGATGGGGACAGACATTGAATGGAAAGGGTGAAAGAGGGGAGCAGATGCTGGAAGAAAGTGGAGAAAAAGAAAAAAGGGCACATGCTGGATTGGGGGAAGAGGATAGAGTTAGATACTTGAAGGGGTAAGGGAAAGAGGTGGCAAGCTGTAGGTAGATACAATGAAAGAGGTAAATTGAGGACTGAATAGTAAGAAATAATTTAGACAGAGGCAGAAGATAAATTGAGAAGGAAAACCAGGGAAGAACAGGAGGAAGGGAGAGGAGAGAAATACCAGAGCAGGGGGGAAGGAGAAGGGACCAGTTCTGAGGGGAGGAAAGGAGGAGAGAGAGATATGCTAAAATCTGCTGAGGGGGAGGGAGAGATGGAAGGGAAGAAGACAGATGCCACACCATGCGGGGAGTGGAGAGAAGTAGATGGATGCCAGACCAATACGGGGGGGGGGGGAGAGATGGAAGGGAGAGGCAGACAATTTCTGGAAGATGCACAGAAAGAGAGCAGATGCCATATGGAAGAGGCAGAGAGAGGCAGAAAGTGGATGGAAGGAAGAGAATGATGAGAAGATGAGGAAAGGAGAAACCATGGTATGGACAAAAATAACCCATTTGGAGAAACGGCCCTAAGAGAACACAAAAAGCAGATAAGCATGCTAAACAGATATGCCCATGCACAAGGGGGGTTTGGAAAGAATCCCATGAGTTGCGCTCTCCATACTTCCCCTACTTGTTAAGAATTACAAGGAGAAAGCATCCACAGAGAGGAGGAAGGAGGAAGACTGGCAATGAAAAGCAAAGTAAAAAGGGGAGGAAAGATGCTGAACACGGACAGGGGGAGGGAAGGAAAGATGCTGAAGAAAGGAAGCTATAAAAAAACAAAAAGGAAAGGAAGCTATTTAAATCTAAAAGTTAGCTCACACCTTTTCTCAATGACATTCAAGTGAAATAAGTGTATTTTCCTGTCCACAGAGATCTTATAGGGTGGGGTGGAGGAGAGGAAGATAGGGAAGTGAAGATGGTGGATTGTTGGGGGGGGGGAAGGGGAAATGCTGGACAATAAAGGAGAGGAAAGAACTAATGGGGTATACTTAGAAACGTGTGTATCTAAACAGGACATGTAACAGAAGGTTCACATAGGGCCTTAGTCTTCTCTCCTAGTGCTTAAAGGTTGCAATGGATAAGGTTTTCAAATATCCTTAGTAAATATGCATGACAAAGATTTGAATACCTCATAGTCCTGTTTTATGCAAATCTCTTATGCATATCATAGGATATCTTGAAAATCTAATTGGCAGTCTTCAAGGACAAAATGAAAAAGGGAAAGGGAAGTGTAATTCCGAATATACATGGGGGGAGGGGGGGACAGGGGATTGGGTCTTGTATACTGCCTTTTTGTAGTTATACAACCACACTCAAAGCAGTTTACATACAGGTACTTCAGACATTTTCCCTATCTGTTCTAGTGGGCTCAGAATCTATCTAATGTACCTAGGGCAATGGAGAATTAACTGACTTGCCCGGGGTCACAGGAAGCAGTGTGGGGTTTGAGCCCACAACCTCAGGGTGCCGAGGCTATAGCCCTAACCACTACGCCACACTCTCCTCCACTTTAGGTGCATTAAAAGCTGGTCCCAAGACTGAGCCGCTTTACAAACGGCACAGATCATTCACAGAACACCTATAGAATACAGCAGACTTTGTAATGAATGTTTACTCTATAGAATTCCCACCCATCTACTTACCACTATCTCTCTATTGTCACCCCCTCTATCTGCTATATCCTCAACCTATCACTCTCCACTGCAACTGTGCCTGACGCCTTCAAACATACCATTGTTACACCACTCCTCAAAAATCCTCTCACAGGACCATATCTGCCCTCCCAACTATCGTCCTATTTCCCTCCTTCCCTTCTTGTTCAATTCTGTTTTATTAAGAGTTAACAGCTGCAATACAATTATCCAGAAAAAAAAAATAAAACAGCTTCAACAGAGTGGCTATCCCCTCTATAGAGCTACACAAAGCTACTCCCCCTTCCTCCACTTTACTTATTTATTTAATTTTATATACCGTTCTTCCAGGGGATCTCAGAACGGTTTACATAAATTTATTCAGGTACTCAAGCATTTTTCCCTGTCTGTCCCAGGGGGCTCACAATCTAATGTACTTGGGGCAATGGGGGAGGATCAAGTGACTTGCCCAGGGTCACAAGTTGCAGCATGGATTTGAACCCACAACCTCAGAGAGCTGAGGATGTAGCTTTAACCACTGTGCCACACTCTCCCCCACCATCATCTATGTTGCACCCACCCTCCCCTACACATCAAAAGGGGCATTTATTGACACAATCATAATTTGTTTAATAACAAACTGCGTCCCCGAATGGACAATGACTGCAAATATGGATCCCATGAATTCAAAAATAGTAATTTCCTTTTCCTGGCTCTCCTAGCATCAAGAGCTTCCCAGCTGATCAACTGATGTAGCTGGTTACGCCAGTGCCAATAGGGCTGGGGTGTCAGCCACCGTCCACCTTCTTCCCTTCTTATCCAAGCTACTTGAACGTCCTGTTCATCATTATTGCCTTGACTTTGTTTCATCTCAAGCTATCCTTGACCTGCTTGTTACATGAAACTCAGAGACGAATCCAAACTACAAAGCTTTAACAAGAAATAACACATTTTTACCCTTTCTTGGACCTCTAATTGGGGGGAGTGAACAAAGAAATTAGAAGAGTTTAATAAAGTAACATGAAAAGGTAAAGACCCTAGTGTGATCCACTTCGTTTAGCTTCTAATTCCAAATGTTAATCTTTGATGATTTTCTTCAAATCCAGAAAATTTGTCAATTGTTAAGAACATAAGAACATATGAATAGCCTTACTGGGTCAGATCAATGGTCCATCAAGCCCAGTAGCCCGTTCTCACGGTGGCCAATCCAGGTCACTAGTACCTGGCCAAAACCCAAGGAGTAACAATATTCCATGCTACCGATACAGGGTAAGCAGTCCTCATGTCTTTCTCAATAACAGACTATGGACTTTTCCTCCAGGAATTTGTCCAAACCTTTCTTATCCCAGCTACGCTATCCGCTCTTACCACAACCTCTGGTAACGCGTTCCAGAGCTTAACTATTCTCTCAGTGAAAAAAAATTTCCTCATATTGGTTTTAAGAGTGTCCCCTAGTCTTTGTAATTTTTGACGGAGTGAAAAATCGATCCACTTGTACCCGTTCTACTCCATTCAGGATTTTGTAGACTTCAATCATATCTCCTCTCAGCCGTCTCTTTTCCAAGCTGAAGAGCCCTAACCGTTTTAGACTTTCCTCATATGAGAGGAGTTCCATCCCCTTTACCATCTTGGTCACTCTTCTTTGAACCTTTTCTAGCACCACTATATCTTTCTTGAGATAAGGAGACCAGAATTGAACGCAATATGCCAGATGAGGGCACATGATGGAGTGATACAGGGGCATTATAACATTCTTAGTTTTGTTAACCATCCCTTTTTAAATAATTCCCCGCATCCTGTTTGCTTTTTTGGTCGCCGCCACACATTAGGTGGAAGGTTTCATTGTATTGTCTACAATGACACCCAGATCCTTTTCTTGGGCGCTAACCCCCAAGGTGGACCCAAGGATCCGGTAACTGTGATTCATGTTATTCTTCCCAATGTGCATCACTTTGCATTTAATCACATTAACTTTCATCTGCCACTTGGACGCCCAGTCTTCCAATTTCCTAAGGTCCGCCTGCAATTTTTCACAATCCGCCTGCGTTTTAATCACTTAGAACATAAAAGGATCCCGCATACCAGACCAGGCATTTTCAAGGATAATCCAGCAGGAAGGTCGCTCCCATTTTAATAGTCTCTTGTCTTAATGAAAGAAACATTTTTCTCAGTTCCTGTATAGACTTTGCAACATCTGGATAATCCCAAATTCTTTAGCCCCCCAAACGGGAGATGAGAATTTTTAAAGTACAGTCTTAACACCATATTCATGACCTGTTCAAATACAAATGATACCAACAGCATTGCTCTGTCAGTCACAATAGCAAATATATTATCAATATCAATCTGAACTTCTCCTCAGTTTTCTTTCTCACCTTCTCCTTGAGAAATTACTTCTGTAGGCAAATAATATAATTTGTTTATTGTAGGAATAGCATTAGAAGAAATGTTTAAATTTTCAGTCAAATATTGTTTAAAGAGATCTTTAGGTAATATCCCTGGTGTCTGAGGAAAATTCAACAGACAGAGATTCAAACATCGATTATAATTTTTCATTTGCTCCAATTTTTTATGCATTAACGTTCTGTCTGTTATCATAGCAACCTTAAATTGCAGTAAATGTTGAATCTCTTCCTGTATATGCCTGACTCGATCAGTGAGATCTTCTTTTACCAATTCAACAATCTTAGTCAAATTATCAACCTTTTTAGCTATTGTTATTACCTCTTCTGCCGATTTCAAAACTGTAGAATCCAGACGCTGAAGGATTTGCCAAATATTAACCAAAGACTCCTCCGTTGGAACGGTATCAATTTCCAATTCCTTGCTCTGCTTCTTCAGCTCCTTAGCCACTGACATGGTACCTTTGCTGGAAGACCCTGTCTCGCCACTTCTGGGTGCCACTTCTGGGCGCCACTTACTAGTGTCCCGACGATTGCTGGACATGGAAGACTTATGGGATCTGGAGGGGACAATAATGTCTCAAACCCAAAGGGAGGAGGCGGCTCTCCTCTGCCTCGCCTCACTGCTGGTTTTCTCCAGCTGCTGACAAAGGAACCACTGCAAAGAAATGGTCAACGGTTTGCTGCATGAGGGACGACAAGAGGGCCGGCAGGGGAACAGTCCTCTTGACCTTTCTCTTCTTATGCAGCATCGTAGGCAAAAAGACAAAAAGTAAGGTTTTAGCTACAAACTTTCTTCACAGCTTTCTCACACCGTCGTCATCTTGGTCACTTCCCTTCCCCCTCGACCTGCTTCAACTGGGCTATCATCCTCTTTAATCTACAGAAACTGCCCTTACAAAAGTCTCCAATGACTTGCTCCTGGCCAAATCCAAAGACTTCTCCATTTTTGTATATACATTTGTGTATTTGAGGAATACACAAAGATATAAACTATCTTTCCCTTCTTTTAAGGGTATTAAATCTATAGGAAAGCTTAGTCAATCTTTTGCCTTCAGGCTGGTAGAGATGTGGAATGGACTTCCTGACTCCATTAGACTGATAGGCCAGCTACAACAATTTCGTAAAGCCCTGAAAACTCTGCTGTTTACACAAAACTTAAATGGCTTAACTATAGTATCAAAGAACTGACGACAATCCAGCTTTTTTTTTCTCTCTATGCTCTCTTTCTTATGTGCTCTAGTCTTAATTACATGTGAACCAAGTCAAGCTCCGTTGGGAGATGACTCGGTATATAAATTGAAGACTAGATTATATTAGACTTCTACACCATCCTCATTCTTCCTGATCTATCCACAGCTTTTGACATGGTAAATCTACTACTACTACTTATCACTTATATAGCACTGAAAGGAATACAGAAGAGTTTACAATCTAACTTGGACAGACATGACATATAGGGTTTTAACGTGGACTTGAACATTACCAAAGACGGAGCCCGCCAAAGGAATTTGGGTAGTTTGTTCCAGGCATACAGCGCAGCAAGATAGAAGGGACGGAGTCTGAAGTTGGCAGAGGAGGAGAAGATCACAAATCACCCACTCATCGATATGCTGTCCTCATTTGGATTTCAGGGCTCTGTTATTGCATTGCACCTTTAGCTTATGCTATGGTGCATTATCTTCCACCACCATCCTGCTATCGGTCAGTGTACCTTAGGGCTCTGTCCTGGGACCACTTCTTTCCCTGGTGTTCTAATCTCCTCCCATGGCTTTCAGTATCACCTCTATGCCTATTTCTGTTAACACCACCCTCATCCTTCCTGTCTCATCAGCTCATAACTTTGGGGAAATCTTTGATTCATCTCTTTCTTTCTCTTCACAAATCCAACAGGCTGCTAAAACCTGCTCTTTCTTTCTCTATAGTAATTGCTAAAATCAGACCCATCCCTTTCTGAGTGCACTACCAAGACCTACATCTATTTCCCCATCACATCTCGCCTAGACTACTGCAACCTGCTTCTCTTTGGCCTTCTGCTAAACCATCTCTCTCCCCTTCAGTTTATTCAGAATTCTGCTGTAGGCCTCATATGCATCTTTGAAGAAGTGGGTTTTTGAGTCTGGACTTGAACATTGCCAGAGATGGAGCTTGACATACTGAGTCAGGCAGTTTGTTCCAGACATAAGATGCAGCAATGTAGAAGGGACGGAGTCTGGAGTTGGCCATAGAGGAGAAGGGTACAGATAAGAGAGACATCTGATATGTGGAGTGCCCAGGATGGGGGGAAGGAGTGTTGGGAGAAATGAGAGAGGAGAAATATTGAGGAGCTGTGGAGTGAATACACTTGTAGATCAGTAAAAGGAGTTTAAACTGTATATGAAAACAGATAGAGAGTCAATGAAATGACTTGAGGAGAGGAGTAATGTGGGCATAGCGACACTGGTGGATTTCAATTCCAAACACCAACCCACCTAAGCACCAATGTCTGTCTTGTCATTCTCTCTGTAGCCCCCCCACCTGAGCACTGTGCATTGATGCACCCTTTTGTCCAGTTTGTCTATCTTGACTAGATTGTAAGCTCTTCTGAGCAGGGACTGTCTCTTCCATGTTTTGATGTAGAAGGGGATGTTGTAAAGTTCTTCGCCAAACCAAAAAGAGAATGGCATGTCACAAGAACCAACGGCAGGCATTGAAGAAGCTGCACGGGGCCAGGCTGGATGCCGAAAAGATTGCTCCTGCCCTGCACCGCTGGCTGCGACATTGGAGGAGGCAGCCAATCAGCGAGGGAGCTACAGTATTTTAAAAAGTACAGGAGGGACTACAGTAGCGCCGCAGCTGATCTACTAATGGGGTGGCTTATCTACGATGTCTTTAGATAGGTTGCCAATATAAGGAAGCCGCACCCACTGCATAAGTAAAACCCATGTATAAGCCGCGGACTATACATGGGGAAATATGGTAGTGGTTCTTGTAAAATAACAATCTTAGTTGATTACTTACTGCTTTAAATACCTTATCTTAAATTATATGTATAATTTCACATAGCATGCATGATCTATGTATAATTCTATGTAACGATATGCTGCTTGTAATTCCCAATTTAGCAAGGATTTGGCTGGGATATGATTACCATATACCAGTGGTCTCAAACTTGCGGCCCGGGGGCCACATGTGGCCGGCCAGGCACTATTTTGCGGTCTGCTGTCTGTACTAGTGCTGCCCGCTCTTTGCAGCGTCCTCCGGCTTCCCCCCTAGTCTCCCGCTTTTCCCTTTAGATAATTACCGCAGCCTGCAGAGAGGATTGCCGGTGCTGTAGCGATCCTTGCAGGCTGCCGTCGTCCTCAGCAGCATGTTCCCTCTGCTGCGATCCTGCCCCCGATGTTAGAGGAGGGACGGGATCACGGCAGAGGGAATGTGCTGCGGAGGCCACTGGGAGCCTGCAAAGCATGCTACAGCACTGGCGATCCTCTCTGCAGGCTGCGGTAATTAGCTGAAACTAAGACCAGGCCAGGGGGGGAAGCTGGAAGATGCTGCAAAGAAGGGGGAAAAATGCAAGCCTTTGGTGGGGGGGAGGGGGAAGATTTATAAACTATAAAGAGTTTTACCTCATACAAAATTGTCATTTCTTTAATAAGACATTAACTATTTTTTCTGCGGCCCTCCAAGTACAAATCCAAAATGTGGCCCTGCAAAGGGTTTGACATATACGGTATATAGTACCAAGACAGCCGATCACAATCAGCCTCACTCCAGAAAAAGATCATAGATACAGTACAGAGGTAGCCTCAACCACACTTAGGTCAGCGCGAGCGTAACCATATCTTACTATATAAATGCAGCCTACCTTCAGCTGTCCTACAAGCTTCAGAAACTGCAGTAAACTTTTCATGCCGCCGGCAGCCGCCTCAGCCATAGGACAACAGGAAAAAGAAAGAGGGCGGGACTAATTGCTACAGCAACACGGAAGTAAGAGATTAGAACTGGCAACCCCCAAAGCCAACAACCGCTCAGCCAATAAAGATTCCTGCTCGCAGGAAGCTCCTGCAAAGCCGGGTGCAAAGCCGGCTTCTGATTGGTCCGTGAAGACCCTCTTCTGCCAGATTTTTTTCCCCTCTGTCTTGCTGTCTGTTTAGTTATTTGGCGGCAATGTTGCAGTGGGGAGACTCGTTGCGGGTATTTTGTTTTTAACCACTTTCTTACAGCGAATGTGGTTTATTCGGGCGGTATTCACAATTGTTAGGAGCCTTATTCTGGTGTTCCAAAGGCCTCTTTCTAGCGTCCGTGCGCTTTTTTTCCCCTTTTCTGTACGTTTCGGAGCTTTTTTTTTTTTTTTTTTGGGGGGGGGGGGGATCGATCTCTCTTTACTCTTTGATAACATTGGTGCAGCTGCAGAGGTAAAGTTTTTAGAGGCTGGAGCGTAAAGATGTCTAAATAAACAAACAAACAGTACTAGATGAACTTTTTGAAATATTCACATTACAAAAAGTGGAAAGACTAGGAAGGAGTTGGGTTGGGAGTTATAACGATGGTATTCAGGGGTTGCTTGACGTGTGCCGCTTGGCTGGAGAAGAGAAACCTTAGAGATCTGAAAGCGTAAGCCCTTCTTTTTTTTTGGGGGGGGGGGAGGGTGACTTGCATTCTCAGGTGAGTGCTCCACTCTAGAAGACTGCAAGCAGGGTCTTGGGTAAGACCAGGCAGTTGCCTAGGGCAGCAAAACAGCAGTTCTGACAGCCACCCAAACTCAAAGAACCATCAATGCTACTTCTACCTGCAGGATGTGTTCAGTTTTCAAATAGCCCATTTACATAGGTAAATAGTTTATAGCCTAGGGCAGTGTCTCGCAAACATCTGGAAGCCGTGGCACACTAAACCCTATGCCGCGGCTGGATGACTTCTGGAAATGCGTGGACATCAATGCAATGATGTTACATGCATGCATAATGTCATCTCGTCGATGTCCGCACATCTGCAAAAGCCCTCCAGACGGGGCCTGAGCCGCCGGGAGTGTGTGTGTCTGCGCACTGCAAGAGGAGAGGCGCCAGATGCCTGCCTACAGAATGTGCCTCTCACCAAGGGAGACATCTAGTAGGCAGCCAGCGCCTCTCCTCATTGCTGGCATCTCGCAGCACACAGTTTGCAATACACTGGCCTGGGGCATCCAATTCTCTTCCAGCAACCCTGGCTACAAGTACCTGAGGAAGCTCTATTTGTCCTTCCTGGTTGTGCTGGTGTAGGTTTGTCACTTTCCTAATACTTAGAAAATCCCATTGTTCTTTGTAGCAACCTTTCACTGTGAGTAGGGAATTTTGTCCTTACTTGTTTTTTGGTGAATAGACTGCAGCAGAAGGTTCAACTCAGAAGAGTTGCTGAGATAGCAAGAGAACTTAGACTATGGTTACCAGACGTCCGGGAAAACACGGACATGTTCTCTTTTTGGAGGACTATCTGGGAGACTGGATTAATTTTTAAACGACAGTTTTTTGTCCGGGTTTTTGAAGAGTGCTGAGCTTGGGGCCGTGTCTGGAATGCATCCAAGTATGTGCAGATGTGATAAAATGACATTACATGCATGTGCGCATGCATGTGATGTCATCCCATCACATATGCGCATGCTCGGAGGCCCTCCAGATGCGGCCCTGAGCTTGAGGAAAGAGAAGAGGTTTATGTGGAGGCAGGGTGGAACTGGGGGTGGAGCCACATGTCTGGTTTTTGGCTCCATGACATCTGGTAACCTTAACTTAGACCTCATAACTATAAGACCCAATATTTGAAATAGATTGAAGGTGCTTAAACTCATCAGAAATTATTTGCTCCCCACCAACACACACACACACCCCTACACATTTTTTTTAAATAGGGACAGATATTGTGCATGTGTATCACACACACATCTGTGCCCATTAAGAAAAAAAGAAAGTCTTCCTGTCCCACTGAGCAGCAGGAGGCTGCTTTGGGGCTTCCCCTGCCACTCAGTTATTTGGGCTGCCCCTGCTGGTTCTGTGCACCTATAAGTTGCTTTTCTGGTTCAGGTGCAGGATGAGCGTAGGAGCCTTTTCCCATGGCTTTGTGCTGCAGCACTCAGGGAGCCGGACTGAAGATGCTGCGTTGATCGCACCATGGACTGGTGGCTGAAGAACACTGTCTTCTGCCCTGCGGACCGACAGAAAATTTCTGCAGACTGGCGGTTGAAGAACACTGGCCTTGTGGATGGGCTAGTGAGCCATAGAGAGGAGGACTCAGACCCATAAGGCATTCTAACCACTACATTTATGGTGGAAAGTGTGAGTTCACTCAAACCCACCAAATTCCTACTGTACTGCCATATAGGTGCCACCTGCAGCCATTGGGGTGGTAGGTGGGTATAGTAGGTTTTGGTGAAGTTTTGGAGGGCTCGTCATACATTAGAAGGGGGTTCTAGTGAGATGCACACCTGGCACCCTTTATGCGAAGTTCACAGCAGTGCCCTCTAAGGTGCCCCACTGTTCTGTTGGAATGTCTGTATGGCCAGTCCATTACATTGCTGGCTTCTCTCATGTCCAAATGGTCTGGATTTAGACGTTTCTGTGATTGAAAATGGCAAACAAAGTTAGGTATGCTAAGGTTGGATATCCTGACGGCCAAGATGTCTAAGTAGAGATGATTTGCTGAGATGATTTTCAGAAAAAAATATTTGGACATCTAGCAGTCTCGAAAATGCCTCTGACGCCCTATTAAAAAATGGCCCACTTTGGATTTAAGTTTTCTTTTCACCTTAAAATGAAGTACAGATTTAAGGATGAGTAGCCAGAAAATTTTCATTTTGTGGTGGGTTTCTTGTGTTATTTCTGGGGATGTTCATTTGAGGTTTTTTATTTGGCCATTTTTTTGTTACGGGAGCAAGTTTTATAATCTGCAGTCTTTCAAAAGAATGCACACCACTTGGAAAAGGATGCACTCTAATAATAGGAATGCACGCTCTTTTCCTGATAGGATGTACAGGTGCATGCAATTTGTGTATGAGCAAGGGTTTTCAGGAATGGGTGTGTAATGTCAGGAAAAATGTGCATTTTTTTTTTTTTGGAAAGTGTGTACTCTATTCCAAGTTGTGCACACTCATTTGAAGGACTTCGCACTGCTACTGCTGTTAATCTTTTCTATGGTGCCACTGGACATATTCAGTGCACTTTCTCTGTCCCCGGTGGGCTCATGATCTAGGTTTTGTGCCTAGGGCAATGGGGGGGGGGGTTGGATGACTTGCCCTAGCTTGCAGGAAGCTGCAGTGGCAGTTCCCCAAGATCTCAGCCCACTACAAATTTTCATGTGGTTTTACTGCTCATTTTTGAGTTTTTAATGACCATTTGCCATGTTGTTGCAAATGACAGCTCATCCCTAGTATAGACCAACTATGCTCTTTTTAAAATTTCATTTGCACTATAAGCTATTCTATACATTGACAGCAGGTGGCACTCTGCACTAAGAATTAAAACAAATCATAAGTCCTGCTCTCTTGCAGGCTGCGCTTAAGCATGTGTATAGGATTTTCAGTGGTATGGCTGATGTTTTTTAGACTAGTTGAATGCACAGAAATAAATATTAACAAATAACAAAAATATAAATTGATACTTTTTAATTGAATAAATGAATACATTACTTGACAAGCTTGGCCAATTTCCAGGAGTTAACAGCATAGGTCTGAAATCACTAGGTACCGGGATCACTTTGCTTCTTTGGGTTTAATTTTTGTTTTGGGAAGCCACAACCTTTCTGTATTATACAATAATGTTATAGCCTTGCAAGCTACACATCAAAAAGTCTTTAGCAGGTCAATATTTAAACCTGCTGCTTACTGTGACCTTTTAAATGCAGTGCACGGCATAAATAAAATGACATGTATTCTGCACAGCTACACAGATTAGGTATACAGAGAGATAGAATATTATGACTGTTAGTAACTACAGAAAAGGGGAGAAGAACAAAACGTTCTGCAGACAGAACAAAAAAAGTGGAGATGGATAAGGGGATAAGCAAAACAAAAGGCTTAATTTAACTTTTACAGCAGCTGTGAACACATAAGATTGGTATGAAGAGCTTAATGTTTGTGTAAGTACGGTGAGCTTATTATCATAAAAAACTAAGGATCTGTGACGCAGGCACTTGCCTAACCTGGCCTCGTCAGGTCATCAGTAAACTAAACGAATCCAAAACAAAACTCCTTTGGCTCGGCCCAAAATTAGACCATCTATCTTCCTCCATCCCATTGTCCTCCGGCCCCCCCATTACAGCTCGAGTTCTCAAGCAAAGTTCTGGGTGTCACCTTAGACTCTTCTCTATCCTTCAACGAACATCTCCAATCCCTGGTGAAGAAATGCTTCTTCAGCCTTCACATGCTAAGGGAAGTCAGACCCTATTTTCACCAAAAACACTTCGCAGTCCTAGTACAATCCATCATCCTCTCCAGATTGGATTACTGCAATTCTATCTACCTCAGCCTAACCAAGAAAAGCCTCCACAGACTTCAGCGGATTCAGAACGCCGCAGCTAAGCTTGTTTTCGCGTAAAGCAAATTTGATCACGTCTCACCACTCCTGTCTAAGCTCCATTGGCTCCCAGTAATCCCCAGGATCCACTTCAAATGTGCGTGTCTGGCCTACAAGATCCTACATGGCATCCTTCCTGCCGTTATCCCTCTATCCTGGAACTCCCCAACCCCTACTTCCTCCAGATCCTCCCAAATTTTTAAACTATCCTTCCCTTCCATAAAAGGTATTTCCCATGTAGGCAAACTTGGGTCATCCCTCCCCTTTAGAATCACTGAGATCTGGAATAACCTCACCTCCCCTCTCCGAACCTCAAGCTCCCTCCAACTCTTCCGCAAACACCTAAAAACCTGACTATTCTCAAAACTGTAACACTTCCCCCCTCTTAGGCCTCTCACCTTCCCCCTTTACACCTAACTCTTTAATCTCTCCACTGTAGTTCCTCTCTCATCCTTCTTCCTGTAAACAAATACCGAGCTCCGCATTCGTGGAGATGGTGCGGTATATAAACCCAAGGTTTAGTTTAGTTTAGTAACTATTAAGCTAAGTGGCTCCAGCAGCATCCTTATCCCCTTGGCCAGTAACTATACGTGTGAAGGATGATTTTAGAGCCGAGCATCCCATGCAGGTACGTGTTCACTTGCATGCGTAAATTGCAAATAAACATAAGCAGAGCCGTGCAGGAAAGTGTGCCAGCTCAAGAGGAAAACGTGATATGTCCCTGACAAGGGGTGTAAATTGATGTTGCTGGGCAATGATGGGTGAGTTCAAGCTGGGTTTGGGTTTAGAGGTAAGTGTGTTGGCGAGGCACGAGCTGGCATATGTTGCTTATGAGCCAGCAGTGGTTCCCGAATGTTCTACGAATGACAGGCAGTTGGGAGGAAATGGTAAAACAGGGTGGTTGCTTGAGAGTGTTATCAGGTTGAGAAAATTTGAAGAAATAAGTTTGTTTTGGGAAGAAATGAAGTTTTACTATAGGCCAGTGATGGAAGCTGTTTGAACGCTCAGCAGGAGCTGAGAAAAGCGCGTTGTATTGAGGGTGAGAGAAAAAGTGTTGAAAGAGCTGTTTTGAGAAATTAGAGGCTCTTGTCAGACTTGTATAATTGAATGATTGTATAATTGGAGCATCTTCTGGACTGGCTGATATTAGAATATCAATTCATGGCCTCATTACGATTGTGCCATATTTTGAGTATCAAGCTGCCAAGGATTTATACCAGGGGTGTCAAAGTCCCTCCTGGAGGGCCGCAATCCAGTAGGGTTTTCAGGATTTTCCCAATGAATATGCATGAGATCTATTAGCATACAATGAAAGCAGTGCATGCAAATAGATCTCATGCATATTCATTGAGGAAATTCTGAAAACCCGACTGGATTGCGGCCCTCGAGGAGGGACTTTGACACCCCTGATTTATAAGGACAATAGTATTCTTTGTGCCACATGGAAAACATTAAAATTCATTAACAATTTAACATCTATACCAGTACAACAATCCACGTGTCAATCCTTATGGTTGAACTCCAAGATTCAAATTGGCGAGTCTAAGATCCTCTGGAAACATTGGTTGCAGGCAAGTATATGTACTTTAGATGATGTATTATCAAATGGGAAAATGCTTGATTTTTCTTTTTTTTTTTATAATTCTTTATTCCTTTTATAATTCACAACAAGTGAATAGCAAAATATTAAACAACTAGCTTTATAGCCCGTTACATTAACGGGTGCTAGAATATATGTGTGTGTCTGTCTTTATTTCTTTTTCTCTCTGTCTCCTTAGCCGCTTTTTCCTGTCCATTCTCCCTTCTTTTTACCTCCCCTGTGTCCACCACCACCCCTTCACTGCTCCCCTTATCCAGCAGCAGCC
The DNA here is from genome assembly GCF_902459505.1 of Geotrypetes seraphini. Taxonomy (NCBI): domain Eukaryota; kingdom Metazoa; phylum Chordata; class Amphibia; order Gymnophiona; family Dermophiidae; genus Geotrypetes; species Geotrypetes seraphini. Next base: position 163,331,648 of record NC_047086.1, on the reverse strand, counting down.
CTTCTCCCTTTGTTTTACCTCCCCCCTGTCCATCAGCACCTCTTCCTGCTCCCCCTGTCCAGCAGTAGGCCTCCCTTCATTCCCCCCCCCCCCCCGGGTCCATCATCACCTCTTCCTGCTCCCCCTGTCCAGCAGTAGGCCTCCCTTCATTCCCCCCGTGTCCATCATCACCTCTTCCTGTTCCCCTTGTCCAGCAATAAGCCTCCCTTCCTTTTTTTTTCCCCTGTCCATCATCACCTCTTCCTGCTCGCATTTCCCTCCCCCTCCAGGTCCCTGTGCAGCAGTAGCAGCATTTTCCCCCACCCCCTTCCAGGGCCGCCATCAGGGCAGTACCACCAGTCCTGCATTCAGGGGCCCGGAGCTGACAGGGGGCCCAGGCTCCCCCAGGGTCCAAGGCCACAGTCTAGGGGGAGGGGCAGTCCGCCCCACGTGGACAGGAGAGAGCTGGACGGGGGACCCGCGGAGTTCAATACATCTCGAGCCGCGAGGCTCGTCTTCTGTTCCTACCTGCTTTGAGAATTTATATATGCTGTCTATATTTTGCACTATGCGTTTTTTAGCGCAGGGAGCCTATGAGCGTTGAGAGCAGCATGGGGCATTCAGCGCAGCTCCCTGCGCTAAAAACCTCTATCGCGTTTTAGTAAAAAGGGAGGGGGAATATTTGTCTATTTTTGTATAGTTGTTACTGAGGTGACATTGCATAAAGTCATCTGCCTTGACCTCTTTGAAAACCCGCGGAATATAAATGATAATTAACATTTTCTCTGCGTACAGCGTGCTTTGTGTTTTTAAAATTTTATTGTTGGTAGATCATTTTGACTTGGCCACAAAGGTAAGGGGGAGGGAGGGAGGGGAACTGCTGAAAGACATCTAGTAATCCTTGAAGGCTTGACTGTGCAGGGAATTATTTTTGTAAAATCATGTTTTGTTATGTGACTGGCATTATTTAGACTTTAATTTCTATGAATGAATAGAATGAAAATGATATAAATTACTTGCTTGTTTTTATGTGCGTGTGCTAAAGGAAAGTGGAGAGAGAGTGGGCTGAGGACGCTGAAGGGAAATGGGGAAGAGAGAATGGGGAGAAGACGCTGATTTATAAATTGACAATTGTACAGAATATTGTTTCTTTTTTATATTCATCCATAGCTGCATGTTAATGATGTGCTCATATGCACTGATTTATCATCATAACATATACATCAACATTAACATGCAGCTGTGGATGTGTAAGGACAGGCTGAGGAGGATGGATGGGAAGGAAGGAAGGTGCACATATCAACATATCGTACATTTTTAACATGCATGATGCAGCTATAGGCAAGCAGAGGAGGATGGGATCATACAGATGTGTATGTTCAGATATGCGCTCAGATGTGTAGTTTTTTTCTGATATATTTATTAAGCTTATAGTATTTATAAAAACACATTTAATACTTGTTACAAAAAATATTGTGCAATTGTGATCTACTTCTGGCCTACAAAGGTCAAAAGAAATCCTTAACTGAGATTTTACATTCAGAAGTGAATTATAGCTACTAGCACTATTATTTATTAGTTATTTATTATGCAGATGTTTGTTAGTTTGTTATTAGTTCAGTATTAGACATATGTTAGTTTAGAATAGATAGGTATAGATTAGTTTAGGTTAGGTTAGGACCCTGCTGAAAGAGTCTACCTTGACGTGGTTGCAGGCTTACAAATCTTTTGGTCAAAGAGTGCGGCGAGAGAGAAAAGTATGTGTGTATTCGGCCCATGGAAGAAGGGGGGTTCGGGGGGGGGGAAGGGGTGCGTGGGGGGCCCAATAGGATTGCTCAGTAAGAGGCCCAGAAATTTCTGATGGCGGCCCTGCCCCCTTCCCTACTCTTACCACAATGTGGCCTGCTCCTTTTGGCCCCTCCGCCTTCCATTCCCGCGGTCTAGCCTGCTCCCTTATTGTGTTCCCCGCAGGCAGGCCCAGCTTCTCCCTGCACGTTACCTTTTTTCATTCTGTTGCCCTCCCTCGCGTGGCTGGCTGGCTGCCTGGTCCCATTGAGCGGTGAGTGGCTGAAGTCTTTTTTTTTGGCGCTTCCCTGCCCTGTGTTTGTTTTGGTGTTTGTCTCTTTGGCTGATGTATGTGGATTTTTTTTTTTCTGTGTCTCTCTCTCCTTTTATTTTTTTCTTTCTTTCAATCTTTCTCTATTGCTCCTTAAGTTTCACAGAGTAAGTTGGGTTTTTTTTTTAATGTATATTACCAGCATTCCCTCCCTCTCCATTTCCCTCCCCCCACACTACTTTCCTGTGCAGCAGCAGCATTTCCCCTACCCCCCTTTCACTTCCCGCGGTCTGGTTGGCTCCCTTAGTCCCTTTCGGTCCCCCCCCTTCCCTTCCCGCAGTCCCGACAAACCTGCTACACCAGCAGCGTCTGCAGCACTGTACACATGCTGCTTCGGGGCCTTCTACTGCCCTGATTTGCTCTGCTTCTGTGGCAGAGTAAATCAGGGCAGTAGAAGGCCCCGAAGCAGCGTGTGTACAGTGCTGCTGGAGTCGGAACCGCGGGAAGGTTTCTAGAGAGTAGCTGAACAGGTCACCGGCAGTCAATGAAGGGCTGCTGTCCTCGGGGGCAGAGCCGCGGCAGGAGTTTCAATTTACAGTTTGCGGTCGGGCGGCCGTCCTCGCGCTCCGTCCACCGTGCGTGTGGGCTGCCTCTGCCCTCGGGTGCGCTCGGCAGCTTGTGGCAGCCGTTGTGAAGGGGCGGCGTGGTGCGGTGTGTATTGTGAGGTGGAGAGCAGGGAAGGGCGTGCATGCGCACTTGTCTTGCCACATCCCGACAGAAAAGGGATCAGGGAACACGCGAGGCAAGTGCGCATGCGCGGCTAGCATTTTATTATTTAATATATATAAGACAAAATCACTTTAAAATCTTCCATATAATGCTTGATTTTTCACAACTGCAACAATCATTCAGCATTACAAAGTCTCAAGCATATAAGTGGTTGCAGTTGAAGCAGGCCATTCATAAGGGGTTCCCTGATTGGTGAAATTTAAATAATCAATATAGCTTGCCAGGCCTATGCTTCCAGACAGATTTGCTAGGGCATCAGGCTGCCAAGTGGTATAAATTAATATCTGAATATTTGAATAAGAAGCCAAAAATTAGTCTAAAAGATATTTGGAGCATTGAGATAAAGCAACAGATTTCTGCCACTCAATGGCCATGGATTTGGTCTTGGAGGATGAGATGTACAGCGTCGGCATCTATGAGACAAACTTGTTTTTTTTCTGTTGCATAGAGTTTTTTTGACCCCAGTTCGTTTGCAGAAGTTAGACAGTTCAAAATCTAATAGATGCTGGCACTGTCATCTTGAAATAGGGACACTGGATTATTTGTTGTTTTATTGACCTTTGATACTCATCTTTTGGAAATCATTATGGGGACAAATCAATTTGATTCTGGAGTCCGTGTTTTGGCCTCTTGTCGGAGGCCTGTCTCAGGGGTGGTGGAGTTGGTCCACTAGATGGTGCAGTGACATTTAAAATTCAATCTTTGGCCTTGTATTTTATGTGCTTCAATGGGAACTCCAAAGTTTGGGTGGAAAAGCGGTACTCAAATGTCTCAAAAGCTTTTAAAAAAAAAAAAGCAAAAGCTTGAATTTTAAGTGTCACAGCGCCATCTAGTGGACCAACTCCAATCCTACATTACCATTTGGGACTTTCTTTACACTGTCAAAATCTGGATGGGTATATAAAATGCAGTACACTCCATTTAAGCACAGACTCCATTTATCTGCGTTGGAAATGCACCAGTCCAATATTTTTCCTTTCATTCAGTCAACTTACCTTGTTTGGTATGCTAGCAATAAGCACTTGCTCTGTTAATTGACAACATCACTCCATTTAGATGCACTCTCCAAAGGTAATGGTGGGGATCCAGCACCCTTCCTCATTCATTCCCAGCCACGTGATCGAAGCAGCTGCACATCACAAAGCTGTGAGTCAGAGAGAGGCAGGACTGCCCCAACAACCTCATTGATTCCCAGTTTCATGGCCTACATGAAGCATTACAGAGTGCTGGTGTTGCACCATCTGATGGGCAAACAACGAAAAGAGGCCCTGGAGATGTCAGGACCAACTTGTGTTCACAATGTCTTTAATTAACAGTTTGTACCAGAACACAATGGTGAGTCCTAGAAAACTAAAACAAACAAGAGTCCCAGCTACGGTCCAAGTTTCGGCGATTCCTTCGCCTTCCTCAGGGGACAATAGCAAACTAAAAGGAATATATGAACATATTATGGACAATTAGTACATTTTTGTATTTAAAGAATTGTACACAATAAAAAAGAAGAAGAAGAACATAACAGGAACAAAAAGCAAAGTGATATGATAGAAGAGATACATGCTTCAATTGATGTAGATTGCTCTTTGTAAGGAGTACTTCTCAATAGACAAAAACAACCATCTGATGGGCACAATGGCTAATGATGCAAACTTAGGCAAAGATCATATCAGTCCTTTCTATCGTCTGTTACATTGGCTTCCGATAGAGGCGTGAGTACTATTCAAATTTTCTTGATTTGGGGAATTGCCCCAACTTACCTTTTAACCCATTTTATGTTATATAGCCCAATGAGGACAACTAGGAGTTCTAATGTATTTGGCTACCCAAAAATTACTGGCTGCAGATACAAGACTTTTTTGGATAGGACCCTTGCATTCCAGGCAAGTAAGCAGCAGTCCTGGTGGGGTAATTGCATCGGTGGAGTCATGATGTCTTATGGTGCATTTCAAAAATTAATTAAGTCAGCGTTGTTTGACAAATTCATTTCCTAAAAGTGGATATCAGGGTTAACGAAAAATTTTATACTGAATATTGTTAAGTAACATGTTGTATTTGTAATTATCTGTATTTCGCTGATTGTCGAGCCTTCTGTGTAAACCACCTAGAAATTGTTTGATTATGGCAGTATAGAAGAATAAAGTTACGTTATGTTATGTTATGTTATACCTGCAGAAGGGGGATTCTTCTGTTGAAGAAGGGGCAGCTCTTCCTGTTTGGGAAGGGAGGGAGAGACAGAAGAGAGGAAAGAAGGAGGGCACAGTCCAGAGTTTCAGATTCAACTGAAAATGCATCAGTCCTTTTGGCTAAAACCAAACCAAAGCCAAATATGAATTAATAGCTGGATTCAGTGGTGAAACCAAACTTTGGTTGGCCTCTGAATTAAATACTCCCCCAGAAATGCTTCTTTTTAGTCTGATCTGTAAGCTCCTTTGAGCAGGGACTGTGTATGTCTGGTAGTGCAATAGAAATAATTAATAGTAGTGGTAGTGGTAGTATTTTAACCTAAAGTGCACACTTTTAGCTGGATTAGGGAAGGAGGCAGCTATTTTCAGCCTGGCCGTTTTGACTTCAGTAAATATCTATTTAGTCAAGTGAATTGATTCGAAAGAACCCTCCCCATAAATAGACATATCTACTTTGCCACACTCTTGTTCAATGTTGGCCTTGATAAACTGATGGGCAACAGCCAGGATTTGTTCCTCCGTACCTCAAGTACTGACACGTCACCCTAGCAACATCGGGAAGACGATAACGCTTGAAAAATGACTCAACATGAAAACTATTCAGTGCTTTGTGGTTTCTCACAGTGTGTCTCCAAACAATTTTACACAAAGGTCAAATTAAAGGACTGTGTGTGTGTGTGTAGCGACATACTGCAAGCAGTTGCTGGAGATAATAGAATTAGGCAACCTTTTCTAAATTAGCTGCCCTGTAATCAAGGACATGAAACCCACCACATCTGACTTGCTTTAATGCTTTCCATTTTTATTCCTTTGTGTTTTGTATTTTACACTTTTCCCTTTGTAGACACGACTTCCCAAATCAATCCTGTTAACCCTGCTTTGTACTTCACAATGATGTCATGCACCCTGCACACTTGGGGGAGAGGGGCAGGGGGTTTGCATAAGGAATTAAAGCTGTAAGAACTTCAAGACACTTATCTCTGGGGAGTTAGCTGTGAGATGAATCTGTGCCCACCGAAGATTATTCTCCCTGCCATCCTCTTACAGTTCAGTTCTATCAAATTGAAAATATCACACAGGAATATTTAGGGCACCAAAAATATGGTATGCACTCTTTTATACAGACTTCATTATGTCAGGGTACTGATACTCTCTTGTTGCTTGATCTTTCATCAGCCTTCAATCTTGTGGATCATGCTATTTTGCTTACAAGATTGCAAGATGGTGGTGTGACTGATGATGTGCCTGGAAGATGTTCCAACGAACAGCACCTTATTCATAAATTTTATTCAACAATCATTCAGCTATGACCATACATCAAACTTGTTTCCTTTTCGAAACAGGTCATAAAGGATTGCCTACTAGATCCTCAGATGCACCACTCCACGTTCAATTCGATTTCATAACGTTAAGCTTAATGTGCATTGTCTTCACCGGATCCTATTTTATAAATTCATACATTGCACTCTTTATTAACTTTATAAATAATTTTAACTTATTAAGCATTTCTTCCCTTCCCCCTTCCCTGCCCAGCATTTCTACCCTTCCCCCCTTCCCTGACTAGTTCCCCTGCTGAAAGCCGTGGGCGTCTACACCTCACCGATCCATGGCTGTGTCGGAAGCCTTCTCTCTGATGTCGTGACGTCAGAGAGAATACTTCTGACGCAGCCGCGAATGCCCACGGCTTTCAGCAGGGGAGCTGGCCAGAAGCTGAGCAACGCCAGTGAGCATCCGCGGACACTCCTGTTTACTGTTGCTGCTGCTAGTTAAGGAAAGGCAGCAGCGGCAGAATAGGGAGTGTGGCCGGCTGTGCACTCCCTTGGGGCATGCACCCGGGGCAGACCGTTCCCCCGCCCCCCCTCCCCCTTGGTATGCCACTGAGACGAATCTGGCTATATGAACATCTAGGACAGTGTCTCTCAAACTGTGCACTACATCAGTGGTTTTCCCCGAAGAGATTCCAGAATTCTACTTTATTTTTTAAAATTCCCTTCATAAGTATACAGTACTCAATCAGCACTCAATGATAATCTATAATAGGTGCTCCTCTTTGAGTTCCCATTACAGAATAGCACTGAGCTCCAATGTTTTCCATGCCAATTTTCAGTGCCATTTACTGTATCTAGGCCTACACCGGGACAGGCAGGTAAAAATGTATGAGTGCCTGTATAAATTCATGTAAACACTTCTGAGCTCCTTGGGGAGAATGGTATAGTAAAACTGAATGAATGAATAAATGTCTTGCATCCAATACTATATGGTTTGGGATGCCACATGTGGAGTGCTAAAAGCAAAAGGAATTGACCCCAAAATATCCACAAAGAAGAAAATCCAGAGAAAACCAAAAAAACTCTGTGGAGTGACGATGTTCCTAAATGGACTTTATTTGAAAGTGTCAAAGTTCCAAAGGTACACTGAAATCATCCACATAAAATAATTTCATCCACATAAAAGCCTTAAAGGACCTAGTCCGCTAGGGATACAGGACCCAACACGGTCCGCGTTTTGACAAAAAGTCTTTTTCACGGGTCCCTGGGGGTCCTATAAAGGTGAATACGTGGGAAGCACCACATAATTGTTTCCCACGTATTCACCTTTATAGGACCCCCAGGGGCCCCTGAAGAAGACTTTTTGTCGAAACGCGGACCATGTTGGGTCCTTTATCCCTAGCGGACTAGGTCCTTTAAGGCTTTTATGTGGAGAAAATTATTTTATGTGGATGATTTCAGTGTACCTTTGGAACTTTGACACTTTCAAATAAAGTCCATTTAGGAACGTCGTCACTCCACATGTGGAGTGCTAGACATTTTCTCCTGGATTTTCTGAGGTCCTGATTCTTTAAACGCCTAAGATTCCAGTTGGCCCATGTACCAATCAGGCCCTAAGCCCCTCCCTGGATGGGCCTGCTGAACGTATGGAGGACCCGTCGATCCAGCCATCTACTAAGGTTAGAGGGGGGGTCCAGGGGAGTGGGGGGGTGCACGGGCAGGCCGAAAGGGGTTCGGGGGAGGGTTGTCCTGCAGGAGGGATTGGGCACCCTCCTGCCAGTAATCGCGTGGGTGTTGAGGGGGTGTTTGTGTCCGGCAGGAGGGATTGGGCATCCTTCTGAAGGGGAGGTTTGGGGGGTATTGCGGCAGATTAGGCATCTCTCCTGCAGGGGAAAGTTTGGGGGTATCACGGCAGGAGAGATTGGGCATATCTCCTGCCGTGGAAGATTCGGGGGAAAGGGGGTCACATGATATTGTGGCAGGAGGGACTGGGCATCTTTCCTGCCATGATCATTGGGGGGGGAGTCCAGTTTCAGGATTCTGTAACCGGCATTGTTTATGACAGATGCCGTTTAGAGAATCCTGCTTTTAGGCGAAGGACTGGCCCTTCCTTTGCCTAAAAGATCTTGTTTTGGGCATTTGGGACTTGGACAATTTATGGTCAGGAATGTGTTGTAAGGATATACGTAGTGGTGGTCTGGGTGATTAAACTGCTGTACGTAGAGGTAGGCCATTCTAAAAATTAAAAAAAAGACTCATTTTGGACATTTTTTTTGAGAATGGACATTTCCCTGCTGCCTCCTTTCTGCACCTAGACACTTAGGCCAAAAAGGGCCTTAGCGTTTCTTTTGATTGTACCCCTCCATATGTTTTAGTTTACTTTTATTTAATTTGCTTTTAATGCATTTTATGGTATATTTGTATTTAATGCATTTGCATTTTTTATTTTAATTGTACTGCATTATACAGTATACATGTAACATGAAAGCTGGGTAGTGGTTTTTGATAGGCAGGTTATAAAGCTAATGGATGAATGAATGCAGCATTTAAAGCTGTCACAGGATGGGCTCAGAGTTCATAAATGATCTCAGTTCACCAGATTAGCTCAGATGACTAGAAGGGGAAAATATGCAAGTACCAGTTCTTTTGTCAAAGTACAGATGCTAAAACACGGTGGAATTTATATACTTATGCGTTACAAACATCACATGGCTGCAGACATCCTAGACCTGCTTATCGACAGGGGAACAGGACTGGATCCAGGAGCTCTCGTTCCTTGAGAAGAGGGAATTTATCAGTATTATACATGGCTCAACAACAAAAGGTCACCAGTAGTTCAACCACAGGGCACTGCTCTATCAGCCTCTTCTTCTTTCCAATGTGTCTCTAATAAAATTACAGCAAACCATTTGTACAGGCAAAAGAGCAATTTGAATATAGAAATAGCTTGGAGTAACTGCTTATAAATATGTGGAGGGGCATAATCGAACGTAACGTCTAAGTTCGTTTTCATCTAAATCGCAAGTCGTCCAAAGTAAAAAAACAGCTTAGGACAAATTTTTGAAAAATACTTCCAAATTTTTTTTTTTTTGTTTCGAAAAGTATACGTCCTACCGATCTGATCATCCAAGTCGCTAAATCGTCCATCTTTATACTACATTTTCATCCAACTTTTCGTCCAAGTCAAAAATGCTTAGAACAAGCCCTGCTGGACGTGGGAGGGGTCTGCAAAGTGATGGACTGAACACCCAGACATGGCACCTAAATAGTGGGGTACCTTACAGGGCACTGCTGTGAACTTCACAAAAAGGGTGCCATTTCTTTATCTCACTACAGCTCCCTTATAGGTCATGGTGAGCCCCCCAAACCATCTCCAGAATCCCTTAGACCCACTTATCTACCACTCTAATAGCCCTTATGGCTGCAGGAGCCACTTATATGCTAGTAAAAAAAGGGTTTTGGGGGTGTATAGAGGAGTGCACATGTTTCAATATCAATGCAGTGATTACAGGGGCTTATGGGCATGGGTCCTCCTCTCCATGGGTCCCTAACCCACCCCAAGATGGTTTAAGCCGCCTCTGTGCTGGATGACTAGGCTTTCCTATGCCAGGCTGCCAGGTGATGATGGTCTGGAGGCTGAATTTTAAAGCTGTGATTAATATTTTTATGGGGGGGGGGTCGGTGATCACTGGGGTAGTGTGTGTGGGGTCTGTATTATGTGTTTGCAGTGCTTATCTGGTGACTTTAGGTGGGTTTTTGTGACTTAGACCATGCTTTAAATGGTCTAAGTCACAACGTCCAAGTTCCGTCGATCCTGTGCTGTATAACTTTTGGTTATACAAGCAGTACGACAATTCTAAGCCTGCCCATGTCCCACCCTAATCCCACGCCCAACACTGCTCCTGACACACCCCGTTTAGCTATGGTTGTTCAGCGGCACTATGAAGGCCTAGGTCGTTTATAAATACATCCAAAACCTGGTTTTATTATCGGCACTTGGACATTTTTGACTGATGATCGTTCAAGTGCCGACTTAGGCTGGTTTTTGGATGTTTTTCTCTTTCAATTATGAGCCCCCTAGTATTTACATAAGGTTCTGCGTACTGATCAGACGAGCTTCCTATGGTTTCTACTTTGTGTATGTTTAATACAAGATATTAAACATACATCCTCCTACCTCCAAGCAACACCCCCCCTGGTAGTGGGAGAGATGCCCACTCCCTCTTGCTGCCAAGCAACAGCCCCCTGACACTCCCCCAGGCCTCTGACGACCCCTCGCCGCACCCTTCCTTGTTTATGAAGGCCAGCCAGAGGGATGCCTACTTCCTCCAGTCCAGTCCAAGTGCCGACTCTTCAAAATGGCGGGCCTTCCTGTGCATCCTGGGATGTGCTACAGAGGGATCTAAGGCTCTGATTGGTCCAGCTTTCTCAAGGCTATTCCCCTTAGTTTGCCGCTTGCACCGTTCCCACATTAGACTTTCTAAATTTAAAAGCCTGAAGGAACAGTGCAAGTGGCAAACTAAGTGGAATGTCCTTGAGAAAGCTACGGCGAAACATAATTCTATGTTGGAATGAGACTCCTCTAACCATTTTCCTCTTTAAAGATGAGTATTGGAAACTATATATGAACATCCAACTTATGTCAGACTCGTACTTACGAATGGGGGTCCTGCTTTTCCTTCGGTGTCTCTATGTGCCCCTCTCCCTTCCAAATCCCAATGTGCCCCTCTCCCTCCCTACAGAGTCCCAACACGCCCATCTCTCTCCCTCCCTCCATTCTGCTTCTCTCCAGTGGGTGTTTACCTTCTGGCCGGCTCCCTCCTCCTTTCAGCTGCAGTAATTTCTCTGCATAAAGTCATGAACAGCGGCTCCTACGCACGTCCTGCGGCTGAGCTGGAAGCCTTCCCTGTGACGTGGGAGGAGCTTCTTCCCAAGTCAGAGGGAAGACTTCTAGCTCAGTTGCGAGATGTGCATAGGAGTCACTGCCAGTGGCTTTGTGCAGAGAAATGACTGTATGGAGGGACAGGGGCACATTGGGATTCGGGAGGCAGCACAAACTTCAGTCAAAGGATGGAAGAAAGGAGGGGGGAGCATGAACTTGGGACACAGAAAGGAGGGAGGGAAAGGAAAATGAGCCATAGGATGGAAGAATGGAGGAAGTGAGAGAAAGAGAATAGAAAGGGTGAATTAGGTATCTGAGAGAGAGGGAAAGAGAGATGGTGTATATGGGGAGATGAAGAAAGAGGAGAATTGTTGGGCATAGGGAGGGAGAATTATTGGACATGGTGGTAGGAGAGGAGTGAGGTAAAGATGAATGGGGAAGAGAGAGATGAGAGGGAGTAATGTTAGATGTGGTGGTAGAGAAGGAACAGTGGGATAGATGAAAAGAGATGAAAGAGGGGTCTCAAGGAGGTGAAGAAGGTGGGAAGAATACTAGGATCCAAGTTACATACAAATTTAACAAGAATAGTTTAAAAAAATAGAACCTATTCTTAACCTGGGGACTGCCTGTAATATATACAATTTTGATGGAAAAATGAGACATGCATAGTGAGATATTTGAAGATAGAGTATACAATTGAAAGCTTATTGAGACCGATGATGAGAAAGGTGTGATAAGTCTGTATGTGGGAAGTTTGTTCATACAGCTCATCACCGAGGTCTGAACTCAATTCAGAGTAAAGTGTAAGCCAAAAACAGGCACCTAACTCAAAACACAGCCCCAATCTTCCCCTAACCATGCCCAGTTTTAAATGCATGCTTTGGACTAGGCACCTACTTTTTATAGAATCATGCTTTGTGAGTTGTGTGCCTAACTTTCAATTAAGTCCAATTAACGGCAATCTTAAGGTGGTAAGTGCCAATTATTGACATCAATTAAGCCTATTAATCAATTAAGGTAGGCACCTAATTTTAAGTGGACTTTATAGAATTTCAGGGTCTTTGAAGAGAAAAGAACCCCCTCACACATACATATCAAAACAATAAATTATCCAAGACAAAGAAGAATGAACTGAAACAAGAGAAAACCAAAAATCTCCACAACAACTATAAATAGAAACGCAAAAAGCGGAGTCTCAAAACGATTCAAACGTGGTTGTCAGGAGTCTCTGTCTCCAAGTTTTTAATCTTGCAAATTCAAGCTTTATTAGTATGGCCCTTTAATGGATAAGGCCCGACACAGACTGTGGCCCTCTTTTACTAAGATGCGCTAACCCAGGGTTGCCCAACCTTTTGGCTTCCCTGGGCCGCATTGGCCGAAAAAAAATGTTTCTGGGGCCGCACAAATGCGCAAACACTTCAGCAAGACAGAGGAGGGAGCCGGCAAGACGTTAAACACCTGGGGTTAGCAGAGGAAAACACTGCATCGCCCTTGACCGGGGCCGCACAAAATACTTCACGGGGCCGCAGGTTGGATACCCCTGCGCTAACTGATTAGCATTCACTAAACGCTAACGCTTGCATGTTAGTCTATGGACATGTTAGCGTTTAGCGCACGCTAATTGGTTAGCACACCTTAGTAAAAGAGGGGGGTATTTCAGCTACACAGAGCCTTCCTCAGGGATCACGCAGTCAACAAACCAAAGATTGTTGGGTCTTCTGGAGAATCTTACCAAAAGTTGGTAAAGATGTTCCAGCTCAACGGAATCTTGTTTGTAAAATGCCTTTGGAAGCTGTACAATAACAAGGGCAAAGAGACCTTTAACACTTGTCCAGGTCCTCTGCTGTTTTCCAAAAATCCTCTCACACCAGCAAGACAAGACCCCCAACACAAGCCCCCAACTATGTAAGGAAGCACACCAATCTACGTAAATAATGCAAATTGCAATAACCAGAGGGGGAAAAAAAGTAAAGGAATGGATGCTCATCATCCCAAAGTGCACCTCCCACTGTTTAAAACCATTAACAACCCCGCAAAATTCCCTGAACCGCCATGTTTTTAAGGTTTAAAAAAAAAAAAAAAATCATTCTCATGTCCAACAGCAATGTGTTCCAGAGAGAAGGTGTTATACACTACACAAAGCAGTCTTACTTAAGTAACATCCAGAGTCTCATGATCTTTCTGATTTATAAACTTTTATTCAATAAGGACCTGAATCTGTATAGTGTGATCCAAGCTGCATCCTCAAATCTATACAGACTGCTGGACACTGCTTGCAACTTAGCACACACTAATGTTTAACTTAATGCACACAAAATTGTTTATCAAGCTAATTAGCACTGATAATTAACAAGTAATAATTGGCACTAACTAGAATTTGTGTGCATAAATTTCTAAGCATATTCTATAAAGTAGTGTGCATAAATTCTAGTGCATGAATCTCAAAAGGGATGTGGCCAGGGGAGGATCCTGGGCAGATCATGGCCATTCCCAAAAATTAGGCATACTGTTATAGGATATCCCCCAATTTGTGCATAACTTAGGCCCCTCTGTGGCCTTGCCTCCTTCCTGCCCCTGCCTCACGTCCTCCATCCCGTGAGTGTACCTCTGGGCCTGGCTCCAGAAGTCCAAGCAGCACCTCCTCCTCCCTTCTTCATTATTCAGTACAATCAAACTTGCAGTCTTCAAAAGGCCCATGGCTGACCCCGAAGCCTTCCGTTTGACACAAAATCAGAGGAAAAGCTTCTGAGGCAGTCAGGGGCAGCATGTAGGAACTGCTGCCTATGGTGTTTTGAAGACAGCAAGACTGCAAGTTTGGCTGCACTGAATAATGATGAAGGAAGGAGGAGGTGCTACTTGGACGTCTAGAGCCAGGCCCGGAGGCAGGTATACTGATGTCATTGGAGCAGGCAGTGCACTGGGCCCCCCTGAATTCTTTGGGCCCAAGGCACCTGCCTACTTGACCTATCCTTTAATCTAGCCCTGCTTCAGAGATGTTGTACAGAATCATGCTAGGCACTGTCCATTTGGGGGCTGATTTTTTTAGGTATCATTTATAGAATATGGCTCTAAGCACACACAATAAAACATGATAGTTGTGCAGGCCTTAGAGGGAGTGTGAGTGGGGGGAGGAAAGAGGGAAAAGAAGGTTATGATGACAATTTTGCACATACTTTCTGTTTATATCAGGGGTCTCAAAGTCCCTCCTTGAGGGCCGCAATCCAGTCGGGTTTTCAGGATTTCCCCAATGAATATGCATGAGATCTATGTGCAAGCACTGCTTTCAATGCATATTCATTGGGGAAATCCTGAAAACCCAACTGGATCGCGGCCCTCAAGGAGCGACTTTGAGATCCCTGGTTTATATCAAAGGCTTAGCTTATGCACATATTTTCCATATAAGTTACACAGCCTGTTGTGTGATTTATGTGCATGTTTGTTTTCTCAAAAAAGACCAAACAAAATTCCATCCCTTCCACACAGTGTTCCTTTCTCTCTCTCTCTCACTTTGGAAATCTTTGTAGCATTCTTTCAAAACCAATGTAACGCTGACACATTATTTTCTAATGGCATAGAAACCATGGAACATATTTCCTTTCTGTGGAAAATCCTGCCTTGTACTGTTAAGCCTTGGTCCATGCACTGGATTCATAGGAAAAAAAAAAGAGGCAAAGAGCGAAGCTAAAAACCAACTATCATCATTAAACATACATCAGTAAAGAAAAATGCTTTATAGAATTAATTAATTTTAAAACCAAAGGCTCCTTTTACCGTACTAAGGTGCGCTGGGGCTTTAACGCGCGGAATAGCATTGAGCTGGTGTTAGTTCTAGAAGCGTAGCGCACGGTAATATCCTGCGTGCGCTAAAAACGCTAGCGCACCTTAGTAAAAGGAGCCCCAAATGTTTATGAATTATCTATCCACAAGTTTTTTAAAATATGAAAATGATCTTGCAAAGCCCGTTTCACACATGTTTTCACTAAGGGGTCCTTTTACTAAGGCGCACTAGTGTGTCTTAGCGCGCGCTAAATGCTAACACGTGGCAACACGTCCATAGGCTATAATGGACGCGTTAGCATGTGTTAGCATATTAGCACGTGCTAATATTTAGCGTGCTAAGACGCACTAGTGCACCTTAGTAAAAGGACCCCTAAATATCTCAAAGTGCAGCTTTGTATGAATTTGCATCGTAGCAACTCAATAATAAAATTGCATGCGAAGGGAGCTGTGTTTGGCAGTTTACTACACGCCTGCCTCCTTTTATGAAATATTTCGCAAAAGTGGTTTGTGATATTTTGGGTATGTTAGATGTGAATTTTATATGCATTTCCATGACTTTATTTTATATTTCAAAAATATTTATTTTCTTAGACCTATATATTTTTCTGCAATCTTAACTGTAGGTCTAAGGCAGTGGTCTCAAACATGCGGCCTACAGGCCGCATGCGGCCCCCCAGGGACTATTTTGTGGCCCGCGATCTATCCTCGCCTAAAGCAGGGGTCGCCAATCTGCTTCCCTTCCCACTGCCCTCCCCCAAGCCGCTACAATCAGGGAACAGGCCAGCGCCGGAGGTCTTAGCTCTCCCTGCATATCTTCCCCAGCTCGGAGCCGACCAATTCTCGCCACCCGACGTCAATTCTAACGTCAGGGAGGAAGTTCTGGGCCAGCCAATCACTGCATATCATGGAGGTGGCAGGCATGCAAATTTGTCCCATGCATATTAATTAGGGCTATCCTGAAACCTGACTGGCTGGTGGTCCTTTAGGACAGGGTTGGGAACCACTGTTCTAGGCGGCTCACAATAAAAAAAAACCCATAATAAAATAAAATATTCACATTCAGCCAAAATGAAAAACACACCCATTAACAATTAACACCGGATCACCAAACTAGTGAGAGAATAATCTCCCCAATTATTCACTGAAAGACATTCTTAGAAAAATGAGATGTTTTCAGAACTGAAGAAAATTAGAGCTCCTTTTACTAAGCTGCGTTAGGACATTAACGCGTGGAATGGTGCGCGCTGAATTGCCGTGCGCTAGACCTTAACGTCAACATTGAGCTGGCGTTAGCGCTAGCTATGTAGCGCACGGTGTAGCGCGCGGTAATATCCTGCGTGCGCTAAAACACTAGCGCACCTTAGTAAAAGGAGCCCTTAGTCATGGAATAAATTCCATAGCAGAGAGCCTGAAATCAATGAACAATAACCATCTAATATGACACAGTAAAAAGTTGAAATATCCAGTAATAACTTATCTACTGATCCTAATGCCCGAGAGGATTGATAATTTCCCTGAGTAGTGGCCAATGGTAAAGGAACATTATTACTCAATTCTTGATCATTGAAGTCAATACTTCAGACTAGATCCACCATATTAGTGGAAGCCAGTGTAGTTCTTTCAAAACAGGAGAAATATTATTTTGAATTGACTGCTTTTAGATTACTGGTTCAATCGTTACTACTGAGTCTTCTCGATTATTGTAATATTATCTATCTGACAGTCACCAAGAAAGAATTAGCAAGACTTACAATAATACAGAATACAGCGGTCAGAATGATTTATGGCCTGAAGAAATTTGATCATGTTACACCCTTTTATTGCGAATTGCATTGGCTGCCAGTGGAGGCCAGGGTATTGTTTAAACTAGGCTGTTTCTGTTAAAAGGCTGTTTATGGTACAGCTTCTTTTTACTTAGATTTTCTTTAGCATCATACAGACATAGTAGAACAACTCATCCTTTGTTTAATTTTCCATCTGTCCAGGGTTGCAGGACTAAGAAATTTCTGAATCATACTTTGGCGTCTCAGGCAGCTCTTCATGACAACGAATTCCGAACATTGTTGCTTGCTACCCATTCCTATGGCCATTTTAGAAAACAATTGAAGACCTATCTTTTTTCTAAATACAGTGGTACTTCGGTTTACGAGTAAACCAGTTTGCGAGTGTTTTGCAAGACAAGCAAAACATTTGCAAAATCGGTGCCTCGGAAACCGAGCGTGCCTCGATTTACGAGCAGCGTCCCCCGCAATCCAGCACCCTCCCCGAGATCTCGGAGAAAGTGTGAACTCACAGGCCTTGAGCATGCGCAGATGCTCAAGGCCCAGCAAGAAGAGGAGGCCGATCTTCGGGCACTGGCACCAATGCACAGGACATGCCGGTGCCGGTGCCGAGGCCCAGATGACAGTAAGAAGCGGGTTCGGGTGGGTCTGGGGAACTTCAGATTGCGGCGGGGGGTGCCGAATCACAGCGGAGGGGGGTGCCGAATCGTGGGGGGAGGGGTGCCGGATCGCGGGGGGCCTTCGGGGGGAGCAATGCCGGTTCTCGTGGGGGGGATAGAGCAGCGCCGCTGGCCTTGGGGGTTGGGAACGTATCAAAGCGAGTTTCCATTATTTCCTATGGGGAAACTCGCTTTGAAATACGAGTACTTTGGTTTACGAGCATGCTTCTGGAACGAATTATGCTCGTAAACCAAGGTACCACTGTATTTGACTGTTTAATGAATCATCTTATTTCATGTAACATGTTTACTTTTAGAACTTTTTGTAAACCGGGTTGAACTTCTGGTTACGCGGTCAATAAGCACCATGTTATGTTATGTTAAATATGTTCAAGTCTGACAGCAGCAATCTGCAGATGCATTCTGAACAATGAACAAACTAACCCCCCTACCACAGCTCGGAGCGTTAAATGTTCCGACGCTCATAGAATTCCTATGAGCATTGGGGCAGCATCTGAACATTTAGCATTCTGGGATGCAGTAGAAACCTCTTAGTAAAAGAGGCCTAAATAAGCTTGTACACCTAACTATAATGAATTGCAATAGTTAAAAATATAAAATCACAATGATTCAAATTAGAGAAAGCCAAAGGGACAAATAAAGTTTGTCCCTATTTCTTCCCTGTCCCGGCAAATTCACACTCCATCCCTACCCTGTCCCAACAGTATAAAACCCCATTCATAAAGTTATCGTCTTATATCGAAAATGATGGAACCAGTATGGCGAGTTTTTGTTTGCACGGGAGGGGTAGGATAGGGTGGAGTCGGAGATGGGGATTAGGTAGGGATGGGGGACAAATTTTGTTCCCATTACATTCTCTAGTTCAAATCATAATCCTAAATTTATTCGATGATGGTAAATCTCATAACCTTTGAAAAATTTCGAATTTATTAAAAAAAATTCTGTTGCGTTTCACAGTTGTACCTAGATGTCACATCTCTTTACCAACAGGAATCACAATCACATCAGTGTTGACTACTGGAGAAAAGGAAACAGAAGTCCATCTAGATAAAGATAAAATCTGTGTTTCTGACGTGTTCAGCATAAATCTATTAGCTGTCATCCAAGATTTGATAAACTGTAAAAATTGAAAAATTAAAGTGCACCTGAAAAAGCTTCTTTAGTTAGAAAGGAAATTTGTAAATTGTCTGCATAAAGTTGTATATTGTACTCCTTGATAATGTAATGTAATGTAATGTAATTTATTTCTTATATACCGCTACATCCGTTAGGTTCTAAGCGGTTTACAGAAAATATACATTAAGATTAGAAATAAGAAAGGTACTTGAAAAATTCCCTTACTGTCCCGAAGGCTCACAATCTAACTAAAGTACCTGGAGGGTAATAGAGAAGTGAAAAGTAGAGTTAGAGGAAAAATAAAAATAAAATAAACATTTTAACAAGACAGCATTGATCTAAATACTTTGGAAGGTAGAAGAGAGGAGAGAAAGGAATAGAAGCAGAAGGGGGAGCCGTTGAACAGTAGAATTCTGGAGAAATTTAAATGATAGAAATAGAACAAAACAAAGACAAAAGGCAAAACAATAGATAAGATTAAAGATAAATCATAAGCTGGAAAGAAAAATAAAATAAAACTTTGTCTTCAATCCACGGTTTCAGCATAAGATAAGATAGATGTTTACAACTAGAATTCTGATAGATATTAAATAAAACTGGGGAGACATCCAGGGAGCGCTCTTTTAAAGAATAGTTTAAATGGTACTAAATTCAAAAAGTTTGATGTGACATAAAAGAAGAAAACCAATGTAGAACTTTATGAGACACCTAGGGGTCTTTTTACAAAGGCGCGGTAGCGGTTTAACGCGCAGAATACCATGTGTTAAACCACCTGCCGCGCTAGTACCTAACGCCTAATGAGGTGTTAGAATTTTAGGCTGCCGCGGGGGTTAGCGCGTGATGAAATGTCCGACGCGCTAACCCCGTAGCGCGTCTTGATAAAAGGAGCCCCTAATGATTTCAATCAATCAACAATCCACGGTAAATAGTATCAAATTTGGGCTTCTGTAATATCCAGCACCACCGTCATGATCATACCCTTCTCGAATGGGATCACATACTGAAATTAAAAAATTTCTGTGCACTATTTTGGCTGAAAACTAAATTGAAAATAATCTAAAATATTATGTACCTCAAGAAAATCCTGCCTCCAAGCCAATTTCTCAAACATCTAGTTTTTCACTATTTAACAATGATATAGAGGTAGCAAGATCTTCCCGCAAAACTTTTAGCATTGTAGAAGATTGGACATCTATAGAATTGGATGATAAATTTTAAAAAAAATTTAAGAGCATCCAACCTTGCTTAAAAATAGTAAGGAGAATTCCTGCCAATAGATTGAGAAGAAAGTTATGAACCAAAGAATGACTTTGGGAAGGACTCAATATTTAGAGTGCCAATTCCAGCCCAGAGCATCTGGCAGACTGTGCAAAACCACAACAATAATCATCATTGCCATAATCATAATATTAATAGGACATGACCCAGTTTACTGTCCATCTGATAATAAAGCTCCATTCTGACTAGAGTCATGCTGTTGGTTAGATATGCATTAAAGTGGAAGTTCTACTATATTCCCTCAAAGATGATAGGAGATCCTTTAGAGCAGGGGTAGGGAACTCTGGTCCTTGAGAGCCATATTCCAGTCAGGTTTTCAGGATTTCCCCAATGAATGTGCATGAGATCTATTTGCATGCACTGTTTTCAATGCATATTCATTGGGGAAATCCTGAAAACCCAACTGGAATACGGCTCTCGAGGACCGGAGTTCCCTACCCCTGCTTTAGAGGCTAATGAGCAAGGAATAAGGATTTCAATATTTCAAAAATTATTGAATCGGGATTCCGAGACTCTGTCTTGAAGGGTGAGGCTAACGTGGGGAAGGGAGGTCCATCCAGTGGTGGACTTGCGACAGCAGGAAGCGAGCAGAGAGTTGGCTGGCGGGGATTTCCAACTGAAAAGTTGTGCAGTGATTGAAGGTCTGCAGCTGCAGGGGACATTGGGAGGGTGGGTCCTCCGAGGCGGTTTTTCCTGCCCGTCCTTCCTTTAGGGGGCTAGAAAGCTGGTTAAGGGTAGGACTCGGGAGCGGTATCCTGAGCTACTGACTGCTGGGCTCATCAGTGGGGATGAGCTGCAGGCTGGCGGGGGAGCTGTGCCTGGGAGGGAGGGGGTCAGGCGACCCTAGAGAATGGGGCATGTGGGGGACATGCCACCCCTCAGATCCTTGCTGATATGGCTGGGTCGGGGGCTATACTATGATACTTTCTTATAGCTCAGGACAATTGTTATGTTGGTTGTTTGTTGAATTGTTAATTATCAATAAACAGGGCTGTGGCTACATTTCCACCAATAAGTGTCTGTGTGGTAATGTTATGTGAGTTTGGAGGCATGTTGGTTTTGGTGGTATAGGGTGTGGGGTTTAAGGGAGAGAAGCGGGCCTATCCAGATCCCGTTGTTATCTTCTTTAACAGAGAGTTCGGAAAGATCAACATTACTGGTATCATTTGTTTTCAAACAAGATGTGAATTTAATTAATAAGTTGTACTTTAGAAATGCCCAAGTTCTCTTTTGTGGGAGAAAGATCTGGATTTACCCAGATGTGACACAACAGACACAAAATACTAGAAAAGCTTTTTGGTGAAATGAGACAGGAAGTTTTGTCATTGGGTGCAAAGTCTTTGCTGGCTTACCCATGTAAATGTCATATAAACTATTTGGGTACATCCTATGATTATTACCAACTGGAGCATCTGAGAGCTTTTACAATACCCTCCTTGAAGGTTATAAATACCAGGTGAAATGAAATCTTTTCAGTAAAGGCCTCCAACAATGGAATCGCCTATCTACCCATCTAAGAGAGGAAATGACACTAGATAAATTTAAGAGTTCTCTGAAATGCTTTCTTTTCAATGATGCCTTTGGAAATTAATTTAAAATTAATGCCTTATAACTTCTATTCAAACTTCATTGTTAAGTAACACTAAGGAAAACATTTCTGATTACCAGCAACCCCATCCCTGATTTTTTTTCCACTACTTGTTCTTTTCTTTAAACATTGTATTCCTCCCATTTCTCCCTCATTTCAGTTTTGTCATATCTAAAGTCTGTCTATTATATGTTTCACCTATGTATTTTTATTAATGTACATTGCTTTGAGAATTTGATATAAGTGTTTTATCAAATTTTAAATAAAACTTTGAAACTTGGAAGTTGTCTACCTGAATTTCAAGCTGTTTTGATTGCTACTTAAGGATTGTATCAGGGCTTAAATCTCGTTAAGGCCGTTCCTTACATATTTGTTACTTTTTTTCTTTGATCTCCTTATTATCTAGACATGCCCCACTTTTTGTTGGGGTCTAAGGAAGAACTTTAAATTTTTTCCTATTTGTTTACTGTAGTTATATGTATCTAGTTCTGTGTTACTTGAACAAGTATATGCTTGTGTGATTATTTTGAAAAGCATAATAAAAAAAGTGGTAGCTCTATAACTGGGTAACTCCTTCTAGGCACCCTGATGCTGCACAGTGAGAGGAGCCTATTTTATATTGAAACCTGTGCATTCAAATGCCATTATAGAATATTACCATTGCCTGGCATTGGGCACCTAAAATCTAGGGCCCAGCAGTTACACCAGCCATAGACCAGATGTAACTGTGGGCCCCCAAAAGCAGCAAGGTAAGTGGTATGCACTGAGTGGCAGCCCTGCCCATGCCCCTCTCATGTTCTGCCCATGTGAAGACCCCTTGTAAGAGAGTGGTTTGAAAAGTTTGGTAAAGAAGCAAAGTAGTCTTCTTTGAGGGCTATACACTTAGTCCAGCAAGTTTCCAGGGTTTGTTTGTTTTTTGTTCGTATTGTAGGAAAAATAGCTTATGAAAAAACTGGAAACTTCTTGTACTTATAGTTCTTGATGAAGACTACGTTGTTTAACTTTTTTTTTTTTAACCAAACCTTTAAACCACCCTCGTGTTACATGCAGTGCCACTTATGTGCACTCTTACAGAATACTACTTAGCCAGTGCCGGATTTATCTATAAGCTAAATAAACTACCGCTTAGGGCCTCACAATCTGCAGGAGCCTCACGAAAGTTCAGAAACTGATCCAAATTACTAATTTTGTCAGCATTATATATAGAGATATCAATGCTAAAATTATTTTAAAATTTTCATTTACTTATTGTTTCTATATGATATGGTGTAGCTTATTAGCAAATGGCATCCAAGCTTTATATATCGTAGGGCCTCACCAACTCTAAATCCAGCACTGTGCTTAGCTGTTCTACTGCCACTTATGTACCTAAGTAAACAATAACCCACAAGTGAGCAGGTACTCTGTAAATTCACACATTAAAAGCGGTGCTTAAAAGTGGGTGAAAATAAGAGACAAGAGGAAATGGACCTATTTTTGGGGAGTTATTTAATTTACTGTGGATCACATTTTTTATGATTATAATAGCATGACTGTGATAAGGATACTGTTACCAAGAATTATCTAATCTAATCTAATTCTTAGTCTTATATACTGAATCATCTCCTAAAAATAGGAGCTTGATTCAGTTTACATAATTAGATCACAAAGAAAGATCCATTAATATTCATTGGAGCTATAGCCTAAATAAAGATGAAACATAGTGGTTTTAAAGGTTTTGCGAAAGATCTGGTTCCACATCAGCTATAAGAAGAATATCCAGTGGGCTAAGATAAGTATTTTTTGAGTTGTATAGTTTTGTGTATGATGGCAAATTAATGTATGTATATTGTGACAGGAATCTGGCTAGCCCTACTAGAGACAGGGAAAAAGTCCCTGTAAGCCCCGTGAAAAACCCTGTTACCAGGTATAGGAAACATCCTGAACAGTTTGGAAATACTATGCACAACTTTAGAAAGGAGACTGTCCCTTTAAGAGTGTCCAGAGCTCAGGCTGACATTGAGAAGGCAGGGCCCTTTAAGAGTTTGTCTATTCCTTCTAGGAGGGGGCGTGGCTGGTTGCTGAGGCTCCCATTTACTGAGCTTTCCTCCTCAGTGAAGGGAGAGAAACAGCTGAACATAAGCTGGGAAGGAAGCCAGTCCTTCCAGCTGAACCAGGGCCAGCTCAAGGCAGTTTCTCTGAGGACTGGGAGATGGAGGAAATGGAAGCCAGCCATACCAAACCAGTCTCAGAAGCCCAGCCTGAGGACTATGTTTTGCCTGACTGGGAAGAACAGCTGATGGACTGTGAGTAGGCTGTTAAGCCAATCAGTTTTTTCCTCACTGGAGTTTTGCATTTTGGCCTTTTGTTTTAAAGCCTGGCAGAGTATTATGCTGGGCATTGCGGGGTTCTAGCTACCCCAGGAACTGTAGAAACCAGAAGCTGAAAGTTTTGAGTTTTGTGTTTTATTTTTGGAGCAGCTTGTGCACTGCTCTGTTGGGGATTCGGCTCTACCCAACAGGGCCACAGCCAGAGCTAGGGAGAGTGTTTTCCAAAGGAGAAGTGTTTGACTGTTGCACTATTTTGTTAGGCCCAAGAGTGAGGCTAGAAGGAAAGGTTTTGGCCTTTTGTTTATGGACTGGACTGAGTCTAAAAGCACGGCTTGTGCTAAAGTGGAACTTACTTGTTTCCTAAAAAGAATGAACTGAATTCATAGAAACCTTTTTCTTTTTGCTCGTGCCATTTCTGCAGTTGTGTTTGAAGTTTGTTTACCATTAAAGTTTTTTGCCTTATTCAACCAGGGAAATCTCAGTGTGCAATTCTTGGGAGGCACTGAATGCTGTGTTCCACCACTTTTATTCAAACTCTGGGACTGGGATTCAGAGGGGACAGGATCCTGGCTAGGCCTAGTTGCCCCTCTGAATCCCAGTCCCAGAGTTTGAATAAAGGTGGTGGAACACAGCATTCAGTGCCTCCCAAGAATTGCACACTGAGATTTCCCTGGTTGAATAAGGCAAAAAACTTTAATGGTAAACAAACTTCAAACACAACTGCAGAAATGGTGTATATATATATATATATATATATATATATATATATATATATATATATATATATATATATATATATATATATATATATAAATAATATGACACATATTAGGAACAATTGATGTGCAATGATGTTTCCATAAAATTGGTCTCATGCTTTTGCGATTGCACTGTTGGTGAACTGAGCACATTATCACACCAATATTTGACATTTATTATATTTGAAATAGTAATAAATTTTATTATATATGATTTGTTTGCTATCTGAGAAAAAAAAAAAAAGCAAAGGAATAGGGGGTCTGACAAAATGTCTTCCAGACGATATTGGCTTTTTTTTGCTGGTTTTATATAGGTACAATTCCTTTCTACCCTGGTATTTTGTTGGGTTTTTTTTTTACCCTGCTTGTTTTGATACCTGTACAGATTGTGAGTTATTTGGTGAAAATTGGTACAGGATTATATACAATTTTCTCCCAAATGTTTGATATTTGAAAAAAAAAAAAAGAAACATCAGGAATGTACAAGGAGCTGCTGAAAAGTTCTCAGCCCAACCAGGAAGAGACTGATATGGAGCCATGAAACTTACAGATTATTCCACACTTTTCTTGACACATTTCATTTCAATGAGTCAAATGCATCTAGTAAATGGGCACAAGTATAGGGAAAGAAAGCCATTGTGACATCACTGATAAGATTGGCTTTTAGGCATTGGTGGAATGAGACATTATGACATCACAATATGAAGGGCTGCTGAAAAGTTCTCAGCCCAAGCAAGATGAGAATGATGAGGAGCCATGAAACTTTCAAGCTATTCCACACTTTTATTGACACTTTTCATTTCAAATGAAACGTGTCAATAAAAATGTGGAATAACTTATAAGTTTCATGACTCCACATCATTCTCTTCTTGGTTGGGCTGAGAACCTTTCAGCAACCCCTCACAAGGGGCTAAACAGGGGAATGTGCCATATAGATGTGTAAGGGGGGGAGGAGTTCATCAACAACTGCTAAGTGATTTAGAATACGTTAACCGTGTATATTAAAATGCTTAGTGCCCGTTGATGAATTCCCCCTAAATCTAGGAAAAACATGTCTATAGAAATGGTCCCAGAATTCAGAACTCCCTTTTATTATTCACTACATGCCAGTTTTCAGATGTCCAAAATACTAAAAGAGGCACTTTTGCCTACAGAGGCCTAGATTCTTAAAAAAACACGTTAGAAAATGTTGGGCTGCTATCGCAGCCATTCTTGTAGCAAATTTAAAAAAGCAAGTCATTCTCCAAAAACGCTCATGTAAATGAGGTTGGCGGAGAGTACCGAACTCATGCTAAATTTGCATGTGCCCATCGCTGGTGATAGCGATGGGCACATGCGCAGAAAAAACACAAAAACAAAAAAACCCATCCAAAAACCCAAAACACAACAACAGCGGGAGAGATGTTCAATCTCTACCGCTGCCAAGCGAACCCCACTTAGCAGCGGGAGAGATGCCCACTCTCTCCCGCTGCCAAGCAAATCCCCCCTCCCCCCCCCACCGCAGCAAAAGAGATGCTCACTCTCTCCCGCTGACAAGATAGCTCCTCCTAGCAGCGGGAGAGATTCCCACTCTCTCCCGCTGACAAGCGACACCCCTCCCCCAGCAGTGGGAGATATGCACATTCTCTCCCACTGCATCACAACACCCCAACCCCTCTCCCCTGTACCTTTAATTAGATGGCTGACCTGAGAGATGCCGATGCCCTCCAGCCAGCTGGCCAGCTTCTTCCAAAATGGTCCTTCTCTTCCCTGGTGCATCCTGGGAAGCACCAGGGAGGAGCCTGGAGCTATGATTGGCCCATGTTGTTTAAGGCCTCTCCCATAGGAGTTTGTTGGGATTTGTTGGGTTTTTTTTAACATGCTAAATTGTTATGTTTTATAACAATTTTCAAACCTGAACTCAGTGGGAAGGTTTACTATGAGGCATAGGTGTCGGAACGGAGGGGGCCACAAGGGCCATAGCCTCCCCCAAAATTGCCCGTCCACACTTCTTCCGAGACTGTCAGCAGCACTTTGCTATTGGCCAGCGTGCCTACTGGTCGGCAGTCTCTGCCACACCCCTTCGCCGGCATCCACTCCCCCCGCCCGCTGCGTGTCTATCTTTAATTTCTTAGAAAAGCACTGTGGCCCGGCATCTGCTCTCCAGTGCGGCCAGCCCTAGCAGAAACAGGAAGTTGTCAGAGCAATGGAGAGCCACTGCTCTTTTCTAAAAAATTAAAGGTAGACACACGGCGGAAGGGGAGAGGCAAGGCCGACGTTAGGTGAGTGGAAAGCTCACATCCATTGTTGTGGAAGGGGAATGTCAGCTGCGGCAGCAACTCTAAAACGCAGCCTGCGGCATCCCTTTGCGCTTTCCTTGTGCCGCGCTCCACCCACTAATGAAGCTACTTTCGTTTTCAGCTTAGGCGGAGCGCGGCACAAGGAAAAATTGGAAGATAGCCAACGTTACGCCCATCTTTAAAAAGGGATCAAGAGGTGACCCGGGAAACTACAGACCGGTGAGTCTGACCTCTGTTCCGGGGAAAATGGCGGAAGCACTGATAAAAGAAAAAATCGATGAACATTTTGAAAAACACGAACTTCTGATATCCAGCTAACATGGTTTCTGCAGGGGGAGATCGTGCCTGACCAACTTATTGCACTTCTTCGAGGGAAATAACAAACAGATGGACAGAGGAGACCCCATAGACATCATATACCTAGATTTCCAGAAAGCCTTTGACAAGGTGCCTCATGAACGTCTACTCCGGAAACTGAAGAACCATGGGGTGGACGGAGATGTGCATAGATGGATCAGAAACTGGTTAGCGGGTAGGAAACAGAGGGTAGGGGTGAAGGGCCACTACTCAGACTGGAGGAAGGTCACGAGTGGTGTTCCGCAGGGCTCGGTGCTCGGGCCGCTGCTATTTAATATATTCATAAATGATCTAGAAACAGGAACGAAGAATGAGATAATAAAATTTGCGGACGACACCAAACTATTTAGTGGAGCTCAGACAAAGGAGGACTGCGAAAAATTGCAAAGGGACTTGGACAAATTAGGGGAATAGGCAGAGAGATGGCAGATGAAGTTCAATGTTGTGAAGTGTAAAGTATTGCATGTGGGAATCAGAAACCTGAGGTACAGCTATACGATGGGAGGGATGTTATTGAATGAGAGTACACAAGAAAGGGACTTGGGGGTAATGGTGGACATGACAATGAAGCCGACGGCACAGTGTGCAGCGGCCGCTAAGAGAGCGAATAGAATGCTAGGTATAACCAAGAAGGGTATTACAACAAGAACGAAAGAAGTTATCCTGCCGCTGCACCGGGCAATGGTGCGTCCGCATCTTGAGTACTGCGTCCAGTATTGGTCACCATACCTTAAGAAGGATATGGTGTTACTCGAGAGAGTTCAGAGGAGAGCGACACGACTGATTAAGGGGATGGAAAGCCTTTCATACACTGAGAGATTGGAGAAACTGGGTCTCTTTTCCCTGGAGAAGAGAAGACTTAGAGGGGATATGATAGAAACTTACAAGATCATGAAGGGCATAGAGAGAGTAGAGAGGGACAGATTCTTCAAACTTTCAGAAAATAAAAAAACAAGAGGGCATTCGGAAAAGTTGAAAGGGGACAGATTCAAAACGAATGCTAGGAAGTTCTTCTTTACCCAACGTGTGGTGGACACCTGGAATGCGCTTCCAGAGGACGTTATAGGGCAACGTACGGTACTGGGGTTTAAGAAAGGATTGGACAATTTCCTGCTGGAAAAGGGGATAGAGGGGTATAGATAGAGGATTACTGCACAGGTCCTGGACCTGGTGGGCCGCCGCGTGAGCGGACTGCTGGGCGCGATGGACCTCGGGTCTGACCCAGCGGAGGCATTTTTTATGTTCTTATGTTCTTATGAGTGAAGGGAGGTTGCAGCCTGCGTTTTAGAGTTGCTGCCGCAGCCGACATTCCCCTGCCACAAAATCGAATCCAAGTGGAGGTGAAGGAGGAGAATGTGCCGGAGCAGGAAGCCCCCTGGACTGTTTTTTTTAAAAGGTATTCTACCCCATGTCACTGCTCTTGTGTTCTGCATTAATAAGTCAGGCCCTTCAATATGGCCCCGTCATTTCAGGAAACTGGAATTCATTTGAAAAAAAGACTCCTTCATATACTGTGTTATACATGGAAATAAAGATCTTGTCTGAATGATTTTATTTGCAATTTTCAGTTTTACTACCTCCCTATGCCTATGTGTGCTACAGAGACAACCTCTACCCTCATTTTCAAGGATTGTGAGGAGAGGGAAGTTTGATAGCAGAAGTTTATTCAGAAGCTAAAATGAACTTCAGAAGCTAAGATCTGTACAGTCAGCTGAGTTCCTGTAACAAATGCAGCTACACACAGAGCTGCCAAAAGGACTCAAGTTTTAGATGGGGGATGGATTTCCAAGACGTGCTGGTTAGACTGGGGCATGGGGAGTAAAGGGGAAGAACTTATAGGGCCAAAAAGAGAGGGTACTAGAGAGAGAGATGGTTGGCAATGTTGTGGAGGAGAGTAGTTGGGCATGGGATGGTGTGAAGGAAAGGGGAATGAGATACTGAAGGGAAGACAGTTGGAAAGAGAAATGCAGAGATGGTGGACCTGAGGGTGGTAAAGAGGGAGGGAGATATATAGAATAGGAGAATAGGATAGTTGGAAAGGGAGAGATATGGCATGGGAGGGCAGTTGGGAAGAGAAAAGGAGAGAATTGGACTTGGGGATAGAAGGAGAACATAAGAATTGCCACTGCTGGGTCAGACCAGTGGTCCATCATGCCTAGCAGTCCACTCCCATGGCGGCCCTTAGGTCAAAGACCAGTGCCCTAACTGAGACTAGCCTTACCTGCTTACGTTCTGGTTCAGCAGAAAATTGTCTAACTGTCTTGAATCCCTGGAGGGTGTTTTCCCCTGTAACAGCCTCCAGAAGAGCGTTCCAGATTTCTACCACTCTCTGGGTGAAGAACTTCCTTACGTTTGTTCGAAATCTATCCCATTTTAACTTTAGAGAGTGCCCTCTCGTTCTCTTCACCTTGGAGAGGGTGAACAACCTGTCTTTATCTACTAAGTCTCTTCCCTTCAGTATCTTGAATGTTTCGATCATGTCTCCTCTCAGTCTCCTCTTTTCAAGGGAGAAGAGGCCCAGTTTCTCTAAAATCTCGCTGTACGGCTCCTCCAGTCCCTTAACCATTTTAGTCGCTCTTCTCTGGACCCTTTCGAGTAGTACTGTGTCCTTCTTCATGTAAGGCGACCAGTGCTGGACGCAGTATTCCAGGCGAGGGTGTACCATGGCCCGGTACAGCGGCATGATGACCTTTTCTGATCTGTTCGTGATCCCCTTCTTAATCATCCCTAGCATTCTGTTCGCCCTTTTCTCCGCCGCCGTACATTGTGCGGACAACTTAATTGACTTGTCGACCAGTACTCCCCTTTCCTGGTGGGGTCTCTTCAAGTACTGTACCAGACATCCTGTGTTCATGTATAAGATTTTTGTTACCAACATGCATCACCTTACACTTATCCACATTTGCCATGTTGCGGCCCATTTCTTGAGCGTGTTTGTGTCCTGTTGCAGGTCTTCACAATCCTCCTGCGTCTTCACTACTCTGAATAACTTCGTATCATCTGCAAATTTAATCACCTCACTCGTCGTACCAATTTCTAGGTCATTTATAAATATGTTGAAGAGCACAGGTCCAAGCACTAAACCCTGCTGCACTCCACTCGTGACACTTTCCAGTTGGAGGATTGTCCATTTACCCCCACTCTCTGTTTCCTATCCGCCAGCTAGTTTTTAATCCACATGAATATTTCACTCTCGATTCCATGGCTCGCAATTTTTCAAAGTAGTCGTTCATGCGGAACCTTGTCGAACGCCTTCTGAAAATCCAAATATACGATGTCGACTGGGTCACCCTTGTCTATCTGCCTATTTACTCACTCAAAGAAGTGCAGCAAGTTCGTCAAGCAAGATCTTCCTTTGCTGAAGCCATGCTGGCTGGTCCTCATCAGATTGTATCCGTCAAGGTGATCAATGATGCGGTCCTTTATCAGCGCCTCTACCATCTTTCCCGGTAACGAGGTCAGACTCACCGGTCTGTATTTTCCTGGTTTTCCCTTCGAGGGAGGGAGAATTGTTAGATCTGTGGGTGGAAGGGAAAGAGATGGTGTACATGGGGAAAGGAAGAAAGGATAATTATTGGACATGGTGATGGGAGAGGAGGTAGAGAGAGATGAGGGAGAAATGGTGGATGTGATGGTGGAGAGGAAACAGTGCGACAGATGGAAATGGATTCAAGAGTGAGAAATGTTGGTCATGGTGGTAGAGGTAATGGAGGAAGAGATGTGGCATGGAGCTGGAGAGGGGTGATAGAAGAAGAAATATTGAATATGGGGCTGGTAGGCAGAGGTGAAAGATGCTGTACACAGTCCGGGGGATAAGAGAGGAAGAAATATTGGACGTGGCAGTAGAGGGGGTGGGAGAGAGGCACCCTAGATCCCTCTCTGCCTCTCTCTTTCCCCACTACTTTGCAGCAAGGGAAGGAATGAGAGAGAGAGAGAGAGATGGTGGACAGGGAGAGAGAGGAGATGTTGGGTGTAGGGGTGAAGGAGAGAGGAAGAAATGCTGTGCAGTGGTGGGGAAGGGAAAAAAGTGTGCTTTGTGTATTTTAATTTTGTGGTTACCATTGTGAATTATAAGATTATATTGTATATATATGAAAAATTAATGGGAGAAAGGGCTTTTAAAATTAATACTATTATTATGGGGGTGAGATCTGGGGGCGGGCTTGGGCACATTTGGAGTGGAGCATGGCAGGTCTGGGGCGTGGTCTAGGGTAGAGCTTTTGGGCCCCCCCCAAACAAAACAGTGTTCTGCTGCCTATTCTATGAGGAACCTAGCTAAAAATGTTTCCTAGGAAGGATAGCAAAACAGCTTATTCACACCTTGGGTACCTGTAATGGAATACACTTCCCCTTGTCACGTCTTTAAATCAAAATGGATGAAAAGTTCACTTACACTATAACATTCTGGCCCTGATTAACTTGAGGGATAAAATAGTTTCATTCATTTAAAGTCTGACAGTTTTGCACAGTCAAGATTCAACATGCTTGTTCCAGGCAGACAGGGCTGTCTGTAAAGTACTTATCAAAATGCAGACCACATTCTATTTCAGCAACACATATGGCATTGGGTTGCTGAGAATTACATCTTAGTGCCATGCTGACATCTAATAACATGAAGCCATTAAGGCTTTCATATTTCCAAAGGGCCATCAGGAAGTCTATTCCTCCTGAGCCAGTAACCCAGCCCCGACGTCTGTCAGGAATGAATCCCCGTGTAAACTCCAGGCAACCTGTGTGTTGTCAAAACAATCGATAGCTGTAATTTTCTTTCTGTTTACAGGAAACAATCTCTTCCTTCCTGTCCTCTCTGCCTGTGGCAGAAAAACAGGCAAGTCTGCCGAATGCCCATAGACACACTGGATGAGCACCGCTCTAGCCATGGTGTGGCAGCTTTCAGGGGGGGCTTGCTTTGTCCCTGCTTATTTTTAGCAGGTTTCTTGTTGCACATCCCTTTCGTGTTTCCTCCTTTTTCTCTCGTCTCTCCTTTCCTGCTGCCCTCGGATGTGTGAACTATATATGGCCTGGGAAATCTAGGGCAGCAGATCCAACTAATTCCGCAGAGTTTCTCGTGAGAATCCGGGGTGCCTGGCAGTGGTGTGTGGCGGCTGCTTATTGATAGCATGTGCCCTTGTTAATCAGTCCATGGGACTTCATCCTACAGGTCGAGGTCTTGGGAAACAAAGCAGGAGGGCTGTGTGGGCAGCGCCTTGCCACGGTTTTTCCTTTTGGGAGCTTTCATTCATACAGACCCAGGGGGAAGTTGCACCTTGACCATATAGTCGGATGTCACAAGACAGCAGTTGGGTGAAATACCGGAGAGAGCCCCATTACACATTGCAAACCATTCTTTGGTCTTTTTTTTGTTATAAATCTTGCTTCAGCAGCAGTGACTGGCATGGTGCTCTGCAGAGCCATTTAAAATCCTCCATAACCCACCTGTATGAGAATAGTGACCTACTGAATTATATTAATATCAAATAATGCATTCAGTAGAGCACTTTTGATATTTAAGTGTAGAACTGAACAGAAGTCACTGTATATAACAATAAAATGACTTCAAATGTAATTACCAGACATAACAAATACTTATTTACTTAAATTCTTGCTTCCATTATGTTGTCATGTTTTTCTTAAGATACTAGAGCAGGGGTTCTCTGTGCCTCTGTCCTTGGGACACATGGGAAGGGGCATTTGTCGACAGGGTGTTTGGACATTTTGGGAAAGACATTCATTCTCAAAGCAGCGAGACATCTCTTTTTTGCAAATGAGCCTGTTAGCCAGTGAGGTTTTCAGAATACCCACAATGAATATGCATGAGATAAATCTGCATGTGCTTAGTTTTAGGCGGTCAATACATTTTAAAAAAAATAAATAACTCCATTATATGTAAATCTCTCTCATGTATATTCATTGTGGGTATCCTTTTAAAAAAAAAAAAAAAATTCTGTATTGATTTTCAATTCGAGTACAAAGTGCAAAAAAATTTTACAAACAAGAAATACATTGAACAGCACTTACATCCAATCAAATAATAATTCAAAATATATTTCCCCCCTCCCTCCCACCCTCCCTGGATGTGTGTGAAAAATCAAGTAGGAACTGAAGGCTTATACAATTAATCAGATTTAACAAATTCCATTAACGGACCCAATGTTGCTTTAAATATTTTATTTTATTTCTGTATTCATATTTTCATATCTGTAACATTGACACAAAATTTCCCACCAAAAGGAAAAGTTTAGCTTGTCCCAGTTTTTCCAATTCCTGGTGATCATTTGCATGGCAATTCCTGTCAAAATCATAAGAAGTCTGCTTTTATACCTGTCTAATGGATTTTTAACTTTCATAAACCTCCCACATATGACCACATCATAGGACGATGGAATCGATGTTTCCAGTATCATATTAATTTGTCCCCATATCGATTTCCCAAAATTGAGTATCAAAGGACAATAAAACAACAAATGATCCAGTGTCCCTACTTCAAGAAGACAATGACTTAGAACTGTTCAACTTTTGTAAACGAACAGAGGTCCAAAAAATTCTATGTAACAAAAAGAACCAGGTTTGTCTCATAGATGCTGACACTGTACATCTCATCCTCATTGTGGGAATACCTGATTAGCTAGGTGTGACCTACGGATTGGGGACATTTCTTTAAATGACAGAGATGTCAGGTTACCCAGTTCCAGGGGAGATCTGAAGCCAGTCTTATATTTTTGATCCCCATCCTGCTGCTATGAGATTTACAACACTTATCTCAGTGGGTGGAATCGAGGACTACAAATCCCACACAGCTTTGGGATGTAAGTTCAAAACTAGGGCTGACCAAAATGTTTCCCTTCTGGAACTGGGCATTTGACAGCACTGAAATGATGGGAAGCATTTGTCCCTAAAGGAAGTGAGGGGGAAGAGTGAAATGGGCAAATGGAAGGAAGACAGAGGTCCGACTGGGAGAAGCAGATAAAGGAAAGAGTGAGATGGGGAAAGGAAGTTAAGGAGTTGAATTTAGAATGTACAGGAAGGAATCCACTATACCTGAATGTTGCTGCTTAACAAGGCATGAGCTAAATCCAAACCCAAGATTAAGAATAAGAGAAAGATGTAGTGGGAGACATGGAAGAAGAGGCCATGCAGATTGGAGAAAGATGGAGAGAAGTGAAAAGAGAAACAGAAACATAGAAACATGATGGCACATAAAAGGCCAAATGGCCCATCCAGTCTGTCTATCATGGAGAAAAGTGACGGATGTGAAAGATTATAGAGGCCAGTGGAGTAAAATTTACTTTTGGGTGGCTAGCAGGTGGAGTCATGCTGTCTATTGCTTAAATCTATACATTATTGAAGACATATAGGCACCTAGATGTCATTATAAAATAGCTGAAAAAACAGTCACACACAAAGAAAAAAAATCTGAAGATGTTATTCTCACTTCGAGCCAATTAGTAACATATGAGGTCATTATGGAAGGTTTACAGGGCATTTACACATGTAAATAATGACAATTACACATGGAAACTTCCTTTGCATTGAAAGAGTGAATAGAGAAATTCACAATTTTAAAAAGTAGCATGTTGCGAATGCTTGTAAGACAGACCTGAAAAGGCAATGCACACACCCACACATATGTTACAAAATCTAGACATTGGCATTTACCGTATTTTCACGCAAATAACGCGCACCCGTATAAAACGCGCACACGGGTATAGCGCGCAGAAATCACGATGATATGTACAAAAACTTTGGTATACCGCGCTCACGGGTATACCGCGCATGCTGCCCGACGCTCCTTTCGCCCGCCCTGACTTTCCGACTCTCCGTTCACCCCCCCTGACTTCCGTGCACTGTCCCCCCTTGAAGGTCTGTCCCCATCCTGAAAGCCTGATGCCCCCCCCCGACGTCCGATACATCCCTCCCCCCGAAGGACCGCCGACTCCCCAACAATATCGGGCCAGGAGGGAGCCCAAATCCTCCTGGCCACGGCGACCCCCCTAACCCCACCCCGCACTACATTACGGGCAGGAGGGATCCCAGGCCCTCCTGCCCTCGACGCAAACCCCCCTCCCCCCAACGAACGCCCCCCCCCAAGAACCTCCGACCGCCCCCCCAGCCGACCCGCGACCCCCCCTGGTGACCCCCACGACCCCCCCACCCCCCTTCCCCGTACCTTTGGTAGTTGGGCCAGAAGGGAGCCCAAACCCTCCTGGCCACGGCGACCCCCTAACCCCACCCCGCACTACATTACGGGCAGGAGGGATCCCAGGCCCTCCTGCCCTCGACGCAAACCCCCCTCCCCCCCAACGACCGCCCCCCCCCAAGAACCTACGACCGCTCCCCCAGCCGACCCGCGACCCCCCTGGCGACCCCCACGACCCCCCCACCCCCCTTCCCCGTACCTTTGGTAGTGGGCCGGACAGACGGGAGCCAAACCCGCCTGTCCGGCAGGCAGCCAACGAAGGAATGAGGCCGGAGTGGCCCATCCATCCTAAAGCTCCGCCTACTGGTGGGGCCTAAGGCGCGTGGGCCAATCAGAATAGGCCCTGGAGCCTTAGGTCCCACCTGGGGGCGTGACCTGAGGCACATGGTCGGGTTGGGCCCATGTGCCTCAGGCCGCGCCCCCAGGTGGGACCTAAGGCTCCAGGGCCTATTCTGATTGGCCCACGCGCCTTAGGCCCCACCAGTAGGCGGAGCTTTAGGATGGATGGGCCAATCCGGCCTCATTCCTTCGTTGGCTGCCTGCCGGACAGGCGGGTTTGGCTCCCGTCTGTCCGGCCAACTACCAAAGGTACGGGGAAGGGGGGTGGGGGGGTCGTGGGGGTCGCCAGGGGGATCGCGGGTCGGCTGGGGGGCGGTCGGAGGTTCTTGGGGGGGGGCGGTCGTTGGGGGGGAGGGGGGTTTGCGTCGAGGGCAGGAGGGCCTGGGATCCCTCCTGCCCGTAATGTAGTGCGGGGTGGGGTTAGGGGGTCGCCGTGGCCAGGAGGGTTTGGGCTCCCTTCTGGCCCGATATTGTTGGGAAGTCGGCGGTCCTTCGGGGTGGGGGTGCGAGTGGTCCTGCCGGGAAGGGGGGGATGTATCGGACGTCGGGGAGTCGGCCGGGCAAGAGGGCTTGGGCTCCCTCTTGCTCCGATCGTGGATGCGGGTGCGGGTGGGAGCGCGTGCGAGCGGTCGTTCGGGGTGGGGGTGCGAGCGGTCCTGCTGGGGGGGGTGAATCGGGCGTCGGGCGGGGTGGGAACTATGTTTTAAAACTTTTGTATACCGCGCTCACGCATATAACGCGCGAGGGGTATGCGCGGTAGGTAAAAACGCGTATAACGCGCGCGTTATATGCGTGAAAATACATGTAATCCGAGGAACGTATGTCAGCTAAATGATTTTTTGGGTTCATCGGGGAGATGTGGGATGGGGAGGCTTTTTTCTTTTCATGGGGCAGATATTATGCTTGTGTAACACATGCACAGCATCTGTGCCCATTTTAAAAAGTGCTGGTAAGACAGGTAAGTGTTGCTTTTTTAAATGGCTTTTTTAAAATTATGCATCGCCAAGCGATGTTATTACATCAATCGTTCGAGTAGTTTTAAAGGGGTTTTAATATTAAATAGCTAATTTGCATGGCCGGATCAGAAAATGGGTGATTGAGGGGGACATGGTGAGCCATTTTGTGCATCGGGTCAGCAAATGCAATTGTTGGTAAAGTAGTCAAAACTGGTTTAGCGATGATCACTGACTTTAATGCATCTAGGCCTTAGTCTTGCTTCTCAGCCCTTTCCTCCTAACACATACAACTCCTTTGAATTTTATGCACTCCATCTACATCCATCACTGAATTCCTTGCATTAAATATTAACTTCCAAACATTAGACCAGTTTCAGTGGATTTGTTTATTTGGGAAAAACTTGATTGACAGCCTTTCAGTTAAACACTACAAAATAGTGCAGTGCCATTGGATAACATTAATGAAGCATACAAGAAGAATATACTGTAAAGGAATGAAGCTGTTTATACAACAATGCTGGACATGCACCTGCTGCCCCAACAGCAGCCCCATGCCACCTACGTAGCCATCTGAGAAGGCCTTAAACAAATGTGACATAACATAGCATAAATTTGTATTTATATATCGCAAAAGACTTTTAGTTCTATGTGATTTACAAAGAAGTGGACTGACCATAGTCAGTGAGCTACAAAAGAACTTAAACATCAAACTGGTAACAATAGATGTGCATCTGTGCATTTCTTAGGAGGGATTACAAGGATTTGGAGAAAAGGTGAGATTAGAATCTTTCTGAAGTGCATCTATAAAGCAGATATTCTGACCATTGGACCCAGTACATGATCATAAGAATAGCCTTACTGGGTTAGACCAATTGTCCATCAAGCCCATTAGCCCATTCTCATGGTGGCCAATCCAGGTCCCTAGACCCTGGCCAAAACCCAAGGTGTAGCAATATTCCATGCCACCAATACAGGGCAAGTAGTGACTTCCCCCATGTCTTTCTCAATAACAGACTATGGACTTTTCCTCCAGAAACTTGTCCAAACCTTTCTGCTCTTACCACATCCTCTGGTAACGCGTTCCAAAGCTTAACTATTCTCTGAGTGAAAAAAAATTTCCTACTATTGGCTTTAAACGTATTTCCCTGTAACTTTATCAAGTGTTCCCTAGTTTTTGTAATTTTTGACGGAGTAAAAAGTCAATCCACTTGTACCCGTTCTGCTCCACTCAGGATTTTGTAGACTTCAATCATATCTCCCCCCAGCCATCTCTTTTCCAAGCTGAAGAGCCCTAACCGTTTTAGTCTTTTCTCATACGAGAGGAGTTCCATCCCCTTTACCATCTTGGTCACTCTTCTTTGAACCTTTTCTAGCACCACTATATCTTTCTTGAGATAAGGAGACCAGAATTGAACGCAATACTCCAGATGAGGTCACACCATGGAGCGATACAGGGGCATTATAACATTATTAGTCTTTTTAACCATCCATTTTTTAATAATTCCTAGCATCCTGTTTGCTTTTTTGACCACCGCCACACATTGGGCGGAAGGTTTCATCTTATTGTCTGCGATGATACTCAGATCCTTTTCTTGGGCGCTAATAACTGTAATTCAGGATATTCTTCCCACTTTGCATTTGTCCACATTAAATTTCATCTGCCATTTGGATGTCCAATCTTCCAATTTTGTAATGTCCGCCTACAATTCTTCACAATCCACATGCGTTTTAACAACTTTGAACAGTTTAGTGCCATCTGCAAATTTAATCACCTCACTCGTCCTTCCAATTTCCAGATCATTTATAAATAAGTTAAGACCCCTGCGGTACTCCACTGTTTACTCTCCTCCATTGAGAAAGTGACCATTTAACCCTACCCTCTGTTTTCTATCCAATAACCAATTCCTAATCCACAACTGAACTTTTCCACCTATCCCATGACACTTTAATTTTCTCAGGAGCCTCCCATGAGGAACTCTATCAAAAGCTTTCTGAGAAAATCTAAATACACTATATCAATCGGCTCCCCTTTATTCACATGTTTATTCACACTTTCAAAGAAGTCAAGCACATTAGTGAGGCAAGATCTCCCTCGGCTGAACCCATGCTGACTCCATCTCATTAAATTGTTTGTCTACGTGTTCCACAATTTAATTTTTTATAATCGTTTCTACCATTTTGCCCAGCACTGAAGTGAGGCTTACCGATCTGTAATTTCCTGGAATCTTCTCTGGAGCCCTTTTTAAAAATCGGCGTAACATTAGCCACTCTCCAATCTTCAGGTACTATAGATGATTTTAGCAACTGGTTACAGATCACTAACATCAGGTCAGTAATTTCATATTTAAGTTAGTTTAGTACCCTGGGATGTATACCATCCAGTCCTGGCGATTTATCCCTTTTTTAACTTGTCAATTTGGCTTAGTACATCTTCCAGATTCACCAGATTTCTTTCAGTTCCTCCACATCATCACCCTTGAAAACCATTTCCGGTTCAGGTATATCACTTACATCGTCTTCCATAAAGCAAAGAATTCATTCAGTTTTCCGCTATGGCCTTATCCTCCCTGACCACCCCTTTTGCTCCTTGATCATCCAACGGTCCCACAGATTCCCTCACAGGTTTTTTGCTTCTGATGTACCTAAAAAAAATTGCTATGAGTTTTTGCCTCTTTTGCAAGTTTCTCTTCATATTCTTTCTTAGTTGTCTTTATCAATGCTTTGCATCTAACTTGCCAGTGCTTGTGCTTTTTTTCTTATTTTCTTCATTTGGATCCTTTTTCCATTCTTTAAAGGATTTTTTTTTGGCTCTAATAGCCTCTTTCACTTCACCAAGAAACAGTCATTTATGACATCTAGGAATTTTACCTCCCTAGCACACCCCGATGTAACATTTAACCAGTCAATGTTGGGGTAATTGAAAATAATCATGTAGCAAAACTCATACTCTATAAACAAATTTATCTATAGAACCCCCTACAATTCCACTCAGTGCTGACAAATAATCACTCACAAATAGAGGAAAACACCACCATAATCATATACCACACACTAAAACAGAAACAGAAAGAAAAGGAGCACAAGAGAACCAGAAAAGAAAAAGAAAGTGGAGAAAAAGCCTCAGTTCAGCTTCATGGGCTCAAAAAACTCCACTTTCCTTGTCATCAACAATAGATGAATCCAGAAACTAGTGGGGATTACATCCATCAACCAGCAGGTGGAGATAGAGCGCACTTGATTTATTCTTGGGTATATCTTGGATGCACAGCCTCCTGGCCAACCAGTATACTCTATCTCCAGCAAGTGCATGGATGTGTCCCTCACAGCTCCTGGCTTCTGCTTGTGGATTTTGGTTCCAGGCATACATTTCTATGCTAATTGGAA
This sequence comes from Geotrypetes seraphini, assembly GCF_902459505.1. NCBI lineage: Eukaryota > Metazoa > Chordata > Amphibia > Gymnophiona > Dermophiidae > Geotrypetes > Geotrypetes seraphini. The sequence goes on along the minus strand of NC_047086.1, from coordinate 163,291,692 downwards.
TAAGATTAATACCCGCATATAGGCTGCCCCAGTGTATAGGCCGCAAAAAATGCCTATACATGTTAGATAAGCCGCCCCATGTTACAAGCCGTGGCTTATATGAGAGTTTTAAAACCACATGGAGGCAGCCTATACATCCCTTCCCCCTCCCCCCCCCCGGTAAATACCCTACCTCTGCCAGCTGCCTCCTGCAATGCCGCGGTGCAGACCAGGAGAGATCTTTTTAGCATCCAGCCCGCCCCGCGCTGCTTCCTCAATGCCTCCGCAAGAACTGACACAGGCAGTGAGGAAGCAGCGCAAGGCGGGCTGGACGCTGAAAAGATCGCTCCTGCCCTGCACCGCGGCCATGACATTGCAGGAGGCAGGAGGACAGCGAGGGAGCTACATTATTTTAAAAGGTACAGGGGGGGGGGATCTACTAATGGGGCAGCTTATCTACGATGTCGCTAGATAGGCTGCCCCATATAAGGAAGCCACACCCACTGTTTGGACTGCAAAACCCATATACGTACTGTATATGCCGCAACCTATATATGGGAAAATACGGTATAGGGGCTTACTTCTGTTATAGCACTGAATTTCTGGAATTGCACTCTTTGATACATTGAAAATCATTGAAACACACACACAAAAAAAGCACTAAACTGGAAGTAAACTCCAATGCTAAGATTACCCACTTGGGGCCAAAGAATGCCTAAATGAAAATTGTAGCCTTCATGTACCATGCGGTATTTCAGAAGTGCACATGACAAGTGATAATCATCTAAAAAGCTAATTCAAAATGTTTTTGCACAGTCATTTTTCCCCTGATTATCTAGGAGCAGATGTATTTGCACTGCAGTTTCGAGTTCACACTGGCAGCAATATCATACTTTGGCCTCCTTTTACGAAGGTGCACTAGGGCCTTAACGCGTGGAATAGCGGGTGCTAAATTGCCCCGCGCGCTAGCCGCTACCGCCTCCTTTTGAGCAGGCAGTAGATTTTCGCCTAGCGCGCACTAATCCGGTGCGTGCGCTAAAACCGCAAATGCACCTTCATAAAAGGAGCCCTTGGTGTCATTTGCTTACACTGCACACGATGACCAAATCCCATTTTAGGTATGCAAATTTATGACACACCTCTAAGTATAGCTGCGGGGTTTTATAGTGTATGATATTCAATATCCCTTGACCAGAAGAACATTTAATAAGCACATAAGCAATGCCTCTGCTGGGTCAGACCTGAGTTCCATCATGCCCAGCAGTCCACTCACGCGGCAGCCCAACAGGTCCAGGACCTGTGCAGTAATCCTCTATCTGTACCCCTCTATCCCACAATCAGTAGTCATCGGGAGGTCAGTCAGATACATGCATGGCAAAGTACACCGAGGCCTCTTGTAATCAGCAGAAGGTTGGTGGGATTTTGCTCCCTCTGCTGTAGAGAGAGGGGAGATGCTGCCTATTTCTTACTCTTTTCTTCTGGCAAAGGCATGAGAAAACTCTTGTCTGGCGAGGGCTTTGCTGCAGACGCTCTGACAAAGAGCATTCTTTCTGCATGTCTGCTGAGGCCACTGTGAGAAAGAGCACGAGGGACCCCGCACTATTTCCAGCAGAAATGCCTCAAGAATGTATTTTCTCATGATATTCCGTCTCTGTGAGTTTCCTAGGGGTCAAATGCGCACGCAGGCCTGATACACGCCTAAGGAGCAGAACTGTTAAGAGTATATTAAATCTGACATGGGGAGAATGTGTGTGGGCAGGCAGTCTCTCCTAGTGTTACTTTTGGATTGTCTCTCCTTCCATTTCAACTCCCTGTATGACATTTGTTTTCAGTCACATGTGCATCTGAGCGAGCATGATTGAAGTCAGGGGCATTTCCTGTGCATTGACACCTGGCTGGGGAAGATTAACGCCAATCCCTTCCAGATAATGCTGGGGTGGCTCTCACGGTTCTAAGTATTTTCCCAGAGTTCCTTTGACTGTACTGATCCTAGAGTTATCTGCACCCATTACAGGATATGAAGATTTTTATTGAACTAACCTATGAATAATCCAAAGAGGTTCTGGTTCATTAGGTTTCAGGGTCAGACAGTGCTTTTCTTTAGAGGTGATCTGTAAGATAAGGATGCATGGGGAGGGACCTAAGGCTCCGATTTGGCTCAGGTGCCTTGGGCTCCTCCCTTGGGAGAGGTATGAGGCACCTGAGCCAATCAGGGACTTCCTTAGGGAGCAGCAGTTGGGTTTTAGGATTTTATCCTATCTCCTATCCTATGACCTCTCTAAAACTCCTCCATCTATCCCCCCTTGAAACAATATACACCTATGCTGATGACATCCTCGTCCTTCTCGAGACCGACTCGAACCTCACTAATCTCTCAGAGAACATATCCTCTTGTATCACGAACCTCCAATCCTGGGTCCACACCGTCCAAATGAAATTGAATGAATCCAAGACAAAACTACTCTGGCTTGGCCCAAATTTAGCTCAGCTACCCACCTCAATCTCACTGCCCTCTGGCTCTACTCTGCAGCTCGAATTCTCCAGCAAGGTCCTGGGCGTCATCATTGACTCTACATTGTCCTTCAATGACCACCTCAACTCCCTGGTAAAAAAATGATACTTCAGCCTATATATGCTGAGGAAAGTAAGATCCTGCTTCCACCAAAACATTTTGCCGTTCTCGTCCAATCCATCATCCTCTCCAGACTGGACTACTGCAATTCTATCTTCATAAGCCTAACAAAGAAAAACCTTCACAGACTCCAACGGATCCAAAATGCCGCGGCCAAGCTTATCTTTGCAAAAAGTAAATTTGATCACGTCTCACCGCTCCTTTCCAAGCTTCATTGGCTCCCAATAATTTCCAGAGTTCACTTCAAATGCATCTGCCTAACTTTCAAGATCCTCCACGGCATCCTTCCTCCTTTAATTCCACTTTCTTGGAATTCCTCAAATCTTAATACCACCAGATCTACCCAAAAATCGAAATTATCCTTCCCCTCATTAAAAGGCATTTCCCACCCAGGAAAACTGGGGACTTCCCTCTCCTTCAGATTCATCGAGCTTTGGAACAACCTTACCTCCCCTCTTCTAAACCTGAGTGCTCTTCAACCCTTCCGTAAACATCTGAAAACCTGGCTCTTCTCCAAAACCTAACACTCCCCCCTCTTCTGACATCCTAGCCCTCTAACATTCTTCTCCCCTCTGATCTTCATCTAGCCCTTCCATGGAGTTCCTTTCTCATTACAATTCCTGTAAACCGTGCCGAGCTCCACAACTATGGAGATGGTGCGGTATACAAACCCAAGGTTTAGTTTAGTTTAGTTTAGTATACTTGGGAGAGCCATTGCTTATCCTGTAAATAAGCTGTGAGAAACAGATCAACTTTTGGGGATCTGTTAGGCACTTGAAACCTGAATTAGCTACTGTTGGAGACAAGGATGCTATGTTCGATAGATCTTGGTCTAACTCAGCATAGCTTTTCATATGTTCTTTTTTTTTATTATTATTATTATTTATTTATAAATTTCAAATTAACAAATCAAGATGAATCTTGTACAGAAAGTGATTACAACAAAAGAAACAAAAAAAAACACCTCATAAATTTACATAGGAACCAAATATTGTATAATCTCTCAAGTCCACCATATGATCCATGATGTAAAATGAACGGAACTAACAAAGAAATATTAATTAAAGATAATTGGTGCATGGTTAACTGATGTTCAGGCGTCTAATATCTTAAAGCCCTCATTCTTTCCCCTTCTCCAGGCGGGACAAGGAGAGAAGGGCTGTCAGCTGGTTTGGCTCAAAGAAAACATATTTCTGAGAATTATATTGTACTATACATTTGCAGGGATGGCGAAGATAGAAAGTTCCCCCAAGAGCCAAAACTCCTGGTTTTAGTAATAGAAACTCCTTTCTACGTCTTTGTGTATCTCTTGCCAAATCTGGGAACATCTGTATCTTAAGATCAAGAAACTTTTTCTCTTTATTTTTGAAGAATAGTCTCAAAAGCCAATTTTTATCCAACGTAATAGCCAAGGTCACAATCAATGTAGCAGGTATTGCAACTTCTTTATCAGATAGTTCAAGTAAAGCAGATACATCAATTAATCCCTGAGTTTTTTTCTTGAAGATCCTGATTTTTATTAGGTAGATAATAGACCTGGGTGAAAGGAGGCAATGAATCTTCCGATACTTCCAATATCTCCAACAAATACCGCTTTAACATTTCTTTGGAGTCACTGTTGAAATTTGTGGAAAATTAATCAATCTAAGATTATTATTCCTAGAGAAATTTTCAAATGTCTCTATCTTCCTTCTTAAATTAATATTATCCTTGATTAAAGTGTCCTGAAGCAACTTGGAAGATTTAAGTTGATCTTTAATACTCTGGATATCTAATTTTGATTCTTCCAGGTCTTGTTTTATCTGAAGAACTTCTTTCTCCTGAGTTTTTATTTTCCCCTCAATTTGAAAGTAATTGGTATTCACTGTTCTAACCAAATTGACAGTCAAATACCACAAAGCCTCCAATGTAACTTCTTGGGGCTTTACAATATTGAAAGTCTGCAAGTTTGATAGTAAAGAGTTAGGCTCACCAGCCAAAGGATCCTCTCCTCTCCGTTCCTCCTGTGTCAGGGTTGATCCCAGCGTTGTGATGTCCTCGTGTGCATTCAGGCTCTGCTGCAATCTCTGCGAGTCTGAGTCGATGTTTGTCTCGCCGTTCCCTGCAGCCTCAGGATGGGAGCTCATGCCGACTTCCGGCTGCCTCTCCAGCCCCGGGGAACTGGCGGCTCGAGGGTTGGGAGGAGGGATTCTTACGTTGGGGCTCAACGAGATCTCATGAGCCCAAAGAGACGCCTCCAGTCCGTTTCCAGGAAGGTCTCAAGCGGGGGCGACACCGACGATCCAATGGCGCCCTGCATCCGTCTCAGCAACTCCTCAATGTTGCCAGAGGAGGCTACTCCAGGTCGCTGCGAGGTTGAAAAGGCTCCCTTTCCTCTCCTCTTCGGCATAATCAAAGTCTACAGCGGGAAACCGCCAGAAAACAAAATTTCCTAAGGTAAGGTTTGCGGGCGGTTGCTCAGTGAACCACGACCGCGGCCATCTTGGATCGCGAGTCCTACCTTCATATGTTCTTAAGTTCTTTTTTTATTTATTTATCATATTTTCAAAATAAACAGCACTTACATGCATCAGGAAATAGAATTCAATAGCTATCATAGTTTAACAAAAAAAAAGATATTTTTTCAGAATATTCTGCATGAGAATGGAATTCAATGGAGTGCGACATGATAGTTACCTGCTAATCTCTTGCTGGGAGCCTCGACCTTGAAGAAAAATTTGAAACATGGCATGTCGGTGGAGGCGCTCCTGTATATCTTAAGATAAGTTCTTTAGAAAATTATTATTACTGAAGTTGCATAATATTTAACGTTTACATTTGCTGAGTTTGCACAATGATTGCAAAGTTTGCACTTTAAAGAAAATTGAATAGAAAAAAAAAAATAAAAAAATAAATATATATATATATATATATATATATTTAAAACTCAAGTAAAAGGGATCCACTGAAGAATTTGGCTAATCCTATTCCTGTGAGACATTAAACTAAAAATGATTCTGATATGAGTAACACTTATGGAATTAATTCATAGCAATGAACTGGGAGATAGTGAGTGATTTGTGTATTCTTTTCATGACACTATACATATTTTATAAAAGGCACCATGTTCAGTGAGCCTTTTATAAAATGTTATCACAGTTTTGCATGCAGAAACCTAAAAACACATTTTTGATTTAGATACACTACATGAATTTAAGAGGTAGGACTTCAGACTTGGCATAAAATGCTGAAAGGCATCAGGAAGTTATAGGAAGCTCTTACCAGTACACTTAGCTTTTCTGGGGTAAAGTAGGTTTTTTGTAGGGATGTTTTCTGTGTATTGAGAGTTCCTACTACTAAGCCTTTTTCTCTGTCTTTCATTCATATGTGAGTCTGTATATATGCACAAGTACGGACAGACACACACAGAGAAACTTGAGGTTGTCAGAAGTGGTGGTCAGCCTGACGAGGAATGAAGATGCTGGTTGCAATGCATAAACCCCCTCTCTCCCATCTGGAAAAGCAGCGGGCTGATGGTGAGTGATTCAACAGGGTGATGAGGAGGCTAGACACTACCACATGAAGATAGAGCTGTTAATGGTCCCTCCCTCTCCTCTTCCCTGGCTAGCATTGAGCAGTATGGCAGCAGGGAGGCCAGGCCCCTGAAGAAACAGACCAAGGATGTTAGTGGATGAAATGTCCCCTCAACCAGTCAATAGGAAAGATGTTCAGCCACTGCACATTATGGCCCCCATATTCCTTATGGCAGTGATGACCTGATTGGGAGCAGTGCTTCTCAACACAGAGAGGCGATGGTAATGGTAAGCTGGAAGAAAAGGGAAGGAGAGACAGGGTAAGGGAGTAGCAAGGGAAAGAGAGCAATGGGGAAAATATGAGGTAAGAAAGAGTGCCTCCACACAGCCTTCTGTTCACACACACACACACACTCCTGCACATGCACTTAACTCACCTACATACACACAACACCCCCGCAAATCCTCATATAAACCTATAGTCCTATACCAGTGGTCTCAAACTCAAACCTTTTGCAGGGCCACATTTTGGATTTGTAGGTACTTGGAGGGCCTCAGAAAAAATAGTTAATGTCTCATTAAAGAAATGACAATTTTGAATGAGGTAAAACTCTTTATAGTTTATAAATCTTTCCTTTTGGCTAAGTCTTAATAATAATGTTGTAATTTATAGCTAAAGAGACATATGATCAAGAAACTGTTTTACTTTACTTTTGTGATTATGGTAAACATCCTGAGGGCCTCAAAATAGTACCTGGTGGGCCGCATGTGGCCCCCAGGCCACGAGTTTGAGACCACTGTCCTATACCCTCTTAGATCCCTACAGTATATTCCTGCACTCCACATCCTCCACCTCTATTTACACCCCCAATGCACTTTACTCCCATTTGCACATCCTATCATTCCCATATACTTCCCATACACATCCCCACAGACATGCTACCAAAAGATACACATTTATTTATGTATTTATTTGCACTCATAAGCCACACACCCGTAACAGCTTCATGGGATGTGCAACAATCAATATGATTTCACAAAACATATCTTGTAAATCATATCATAACCCCATAACCCATCAGCATTCATTTAACCACTTCTAATAAGACCTTCAACCTAACAACTTTCAATCAATCAATCTCCCCTAAGCATGGTGAAACAAATATGTTTTCAACCTTCTCTTAAATCTTAAAAAAAGATCAGAATTCCCACAGGAGAATATGCCACAGTTGAGGTGCCTAATTTAAAAAAAAAAAAAAAAGATTTATCCCAATGGAGAAATCATCCTTATATTTTTTCACATCCAATACCATCAATGGTTGTACCCTTTATGAACATAAACAATGGTCTAGAATATAGAATTAACAAAATACAATACAATGGGAAACAAAAATGGAAAACCAGCTTCAAACTAAAACACTATTCACAATAATGACGCAACTTTTATTATATAATTCAGTCAATTTTTTACTACAACCATAATTAAACATAGCAGTTAAATACAAACCACACTTTACCATTCTATAGCATAGCCCTCAGACCACCGCCCCACCAAAGTGATAAATCAAAGTCCTCTATATTCAAGCTCCAAACTGTAGACAATCTTATAAAAGTTCACAGCAGATTCTTATTCTAGATCATTATTATTGGAGAAAAAGTATTTCATGATTATTCTCATTTCCAATGAAACAGCCAGTTGTGATAGCGCTTCAGATCAGTCCTGCTCTACACCCGACGGTGTTTTGCTGAAAGCGTCTTCAGGAGACAAGACATATGAGGGGATATCCGCAGAGCTACACACCTACAAATGTTAATCATATATAAATATTCTAACATGTTAAAAATTAAACTCAGATCCTTAAAATAGAAAACATACATAGTAACATAGTAAATGATGGCAGATAAAGACCTGAACGGTCCATCCAGTCTGCCCATAAGTTATACTCATTAAAAAATACATGATTAGATTAATATACCTCATTTTAATGACAACAACCAACTGGAAAGGGAAATCCAATCTCTGCTCACCCACTTCACTTGAAGGTGAATCAAATCTGAATGATCTAAACAAGGAAGGTGCCATATTTGAATCCCCTGTCTAAGGCCAATTGGGCCAATCACAGAACTTTATCCATCATCCACTAAACCCCACTCGATATCCCTATTTAACCCATGGGTTCCATAGTATCCCATTGATACATAAGTTTTTGTTCTTTATTAAAACCGCTGACACATCCCCTCCTCTAGTTAAGGTTACATTTAAAAGTACCACAAATCTCAAATCAGCAATAGGGTGATTACATTCTCGCCAATGAAGTGCTAGAGGGGCTTCTTCTCTATTGGTTCTCAAGTTGCACAAGTGTTCGGAAAGCAAAATTCAATTTTTCATTTAGTTTGCCCGACGTAGATAATATTTCTGACAGATTTCATTGCTGGTTATAGGCAAACTGGGGAAGTTCCCACAGTTCTTCATGTAAATTTAGGATACCCCAATGTTTACAGATCACCTGATGGATTGACAGAGCCTGATGAGAGATTTTAAAGTGTTTGAGGCTTGAGCAGAACAGGGCAGGGACAGGAAAAATTAGTTCCTGCAGGGATGGGGGAAAAATTTGTCCCCGTGTCATTCTCTGGTCTAGAACACAATCATGAATCTTCCTTTGAATATATGAAGACTTGTGCCCTTGTGTTACAGTATAAATGTTCACATTCCAGCTTTTATCATCTTTATCTGCTTGAATTTCAGCCCTGTCATATCAACCCCCTTCTCTTCCTCCTACTCTCTCTCTTTGAAAAAAGGAAAAAAAAAATCAGAGATGTTTATTGTGTAACGACTTTGCCACTGAAAAAAAATATTTGGATTGGCATGGTGTAAAAATCTAACACATGCCACAATAAAAAAAGAAAATAGCAACCACAATGTCTGGAAGGGATAGGGTGGGGTATTTTGTGGTCGGTGCAGGAACTCAAAATCCGTCTTTCAGTGGTGACAAGTTATGAAGAGGAAAACCCACAAAACTGGAACGTGTCTCTTTCTCCTTAAGGAGTTGCTATTATTGGCTGTCACAAAAGTGCAACGGGACAAATCTATTTTTATGCTCATTAGTAAATTAAAGCATTTGCCAAGCTTCATCTGTTAAAAAGAGATCAGTAAAAGAAAGAAAGCCATATCGCTGGAACAGACTGCTGATGATTTCAACCAACGTAGCGCTTTACCACATCAAATTTCCCTTCCTCTGCCCCACCCCACTGCATGCTTTGTTTTCCATTATTTCAACCATTCCGATTAACTCATCTCACCACAGAAAGGAATCTACCATATATAAATGTGATATATTTCTCAGGCTCCTCTTCTTTGGAGCTCCATACTCTGGTGGTAGTAGTGGGACAGGTGTGTCCTTTCTTCTCTGGCTTTGTTCTAAATTAGTGGTGGATAGGTTTACCATATGTTTAATGCTCCTCCTAAGCAATCTGGGCCAATCAGAGTCTTAGGCTCCTCCCAGGTGCATCCCAGGATGCACCAGGAAGGGGAAGGCCTGACATTTTGAAGAGGCAGGCCTGCTGGTTGGCGGGATTAGATATCTCTCCTGCTGGCCATTGTGAACTAGATATGGGGGCAGAGGGTCATTGGAGGCACGGGGCGGGGGGGAGGGCATCAGGGGCATGACAGCGATGGCAAGAGAGAGTGGGCATCTCTGCTGCTGGGGGGGTTGGGGGAGGTTGCTTTATGGCAGTGGTAGAAGGGAGTGGTCATCCTTCCTGTTACTGGGGCATGTCGGGGTGGGGGAGGTTTGCTTTATGGCAGCGATGGGAAGGAGTGGGCATGCCTCCTATTGCTGGGGGGGTGGATGTTTGCTTGACAGCAGTGGTGGGAGGGAGCAGACATCTCTCTCGCTGGCAAAGGGGAATGGGGGGTTGCTTGATGGCAATGGGAGGGAGCATTTCTTCTGCCAGGGGAGTTGTGGGAGGGGGCAAAATTTTCTGGCAGGTCTGAGCTGTCATGCCTTACTTTCCTCTCAATGCCTGAGCCAACCAGCGCCTGAGTCTATTTTCCAGAAATATCAAAGAAGAGACAAGGTAATTTAATCATTTTTAATGGGTATAACTAATGGGCAGACTGGATGGACCATTCAGGTCTTTATCTGCTGTGGTACCAGTAAACCATTCTGACAGGAGTTGTCAGGGAAGGAGACAGGAGATGCCATAACACACCAGGAAAGGGAGAGGAGAAAGATGATAGACTATAGGAGGTGAAACGAACAAGATCCGTTTCTTGGTCCCGAAATCATCCTGCAAACATTCTATCATCTATTTCAGATGTCTGGAGGCAATTCCCCTTAGAAAGAAAGATACGCAGACTGTTCTAAAGGGATAGCCTGTTTTATTATCAGTGTACATTCAGTTATATATCCTTCACATGGGTCAGTGGTAACCATCACAGGAAAAGGGGGATGGACAAGAGAGGGAGGGGGTGCGTGAGCAGGATATGTACATGGCAGGGGGGTTGAGCCTTCATTGTCTTCAGACAACTAACTTCGTTAACATAGATTAAATGACCTCTTCCCAAACCATCAAGAGAGTAAACAGGAACATTCTGCATTTGATTACTTCCAGCATAGACAGAGACAGAAAACTTATCCTTTCCTTTCAATCCCCTCTTACATCATGAAAATGACGTCATAAATGCACAGCATGAGCGTGGAGGGAGAGATATTCTAGATATGTCTCTTGAAGAGGGGTTTTAGGGGCTGTAATATGAGTCAAACAGCGCAGGAACAGTCTAAAAATTACATAAGCAACAAGAGTGCAGATAATAAAGTACTGGGGAGAATTTTACAGACACCCAACAAAGCGTTGCTGATTATAATAAATGTAATTAATCCAATCAACATTCTTATTGATAGTAATAAGGGACTCAAACCTAGCCTTAACCTGGTCTCGGGCCTTGAATTCATCTGGGACCCTTCTTGGGACCCCTATCTCATCTATGTATAGCTAAAGCGCACTGGCCTATCTACTGGCTGGGTAGTTTAACACGGAGCCGGAGGTCTCCACAGAGCCAGTAAATATCACCTAAAGCAAAATCTAATGCTGCAACAGTGAAGCATACCCACAATTTCCAAAAAAGAATACTAGGCTGTAGTTAAATTTCCAGCATGCCTCGGACAATAGTTTCTGATTAATACATTAACACATTTTAGCTAATCATGATTTAATCAGGACTACTTGAAACCATCTTCCTGCCCTCAGGGTCTATCTGCATCCCCATGCTAGAGTCAGATTGATACAATTTCCCATAGGCCTTGGCTGACACCAGCTATGCCAACCAAAATGCTGAACGCCTGCAACTGCTATGCTGACATCTTCCATATTCTTTGAAATGAAAGCAAACTTGTGGTACCCTTAGCCAGCTTGCCTCGCTTAAGCCTTGCCAATCTCTAACAGTATATCAGCACGTCCCCTGTCCTCCAAGCTATGAAGATGAACAGTTCCCATTATGAGTTCAAACCTCTGTCTTAGGTTGCATAGGTCGTATCTATATCTTACCCGTCGTTGAGCGAATGAACGGTGCATAAGGGATGCAGGAAACTTTCTCAGGAGGCCCAGGCAAAAAGGTACAAAGATGTCATAAGAGAGTATGTAAGTATGGGATATGGGATAATATTATCTCTGACCCTGGTAATGGTAATGCAATAGGCCATGCCAAATTAAAATCAAATTAGAACCAAATTAGCAAGTGTCAGAGAAGATACTGGAAATTCATGTATAACTGCCTTAAAAACTAGAAGGAACCTTGTGAGAAAAGAAATGTACACGTGTTTCACTCTACAGCAAAGGAGAATCATAACAATACATAGCAAAATTTGTACAATAATTAAGATAATGATAGGGTGAATTAAAACATTAAATACATGGTTTGCAGTGGGCGAATACTCAAAGAAAAGTTCCACAGCTTGAGACATGAGCATCTCGGAGCAAATTTTGTGCAATCTGTCCATTTTCAAAAGTGATAGTATGATTCACTTCTTTGGAAGTTTTCTTAAGTTGTTCAATAAAGTTCAGCAGCTTATGAAATGTCTCATTGCCCATACCAAGAGGTAGTAGATGTACAGCATATGAAATAAAGTCTGGAATGTCCGTAGAATAGGTTAAATAGGTGGAATTGTACAGCAAAGCGTTCTTAGGAAGGTGGCTATATCCGATGAACAGGAAACATTGTGTAAAAGTCTTTGCAGTCAGGGTGCAGGAAGATGAATTACAGTCTCTTTAAACTGGTGAGATGCACGCTTGGGATGAAATGTGCACAGGATCTGTCAAGTCACTGGAAGCTAGTGGTGTTCACCCTTGAGATGAAATGATGTCTGTGCATACAGGGAGGGATTTGAAAAGAGTCCCGATATCATTCAGCAACTGTACTTCAGTGTGATCCAAATAAGAGATAGAAAACGGGAGAGAAACCATGTTGCCTGTACTGAATGGAGAGAGAGAGAGAGAGAGAGAGAGAGAGAGACCAGGTTGCCTGTACTGAATGTGGCAACATGTGACAATATTAAAACATTTACTTGTTATAGTTATGGCAAAAGAGAGACAATATTCAAGTACTTAAGGTTCTTAATCAGACATTCCAAAAATATATGTTTTTGTGTGCTGCATATAACTATTATGGCACTTCAGAGAGACCATAATTCTGTGCTGAATGTATTTAAAAAAAAAATTATGTCAGAAATGTGTACTGAATGGTTCATATCACCATAGAATAGAGCAAAACCTTTTCTTAAAAATATAACCCCTAACTAAGCTACATTTAGCATATGCAAAGTATAGGAAAAAAGAACATTGCACATTTGGGCTAGTAAAAGGTGGGAATAGAGCTCTAGAAATGGCCAATGCTATGTATCCTGGGGTACCCCTCAAACCAAAACAAGTAGACAAAACACAGACCACATGGCACAGACAAAACACAAAACACATAGCTCTATGCTGGAAACTATTCTTCCATCGGTCAAGTGTTCAGAGCTGAACTTATCTCTGGAAATAAACACATTGTTATAGAAAAACAAAACAAAGATGAACACATGAGTAAAGTATATGGACAAATAATGCATAGCATAACCATCTTATATTTAGAAAAGCTAATGTCTCTTTGGATCGTCTTTATCTCTGCAGTGACAAAGAGGATCCCTGGAAACACCAGAAATATCCTTGTGCCAAAACTGGGATGGCCATGCATATATCCGAACCACTGCTAAGAAAAAGAAAGGAAAAACACATTTTAATTTTGCAACATCCTAATCTATATATATAAAATCGGAGGTATGTATGTATGTATGTGTGTGTGTGTGTATGTGCCGCGATCACGCAAAAACGGCTTGACCGATTTGAACGAAACTTGGTATGCAAATCCCTCACTACCTGGGATGATATGTTCTGGGGGTCTCGCGGACCACCTGCACACGTGGGCGGAGCTACAAACATAAAATCAGATTTCACCCATTCATGTCAATGGAAAAAATGTAAAAAGCTGCCATTCTCACAGTAATTCAAAAACGGCTTGACCGATTTGAACGCAACTTGGTATGCAGATCCCTCACTACCTGGGGTGATATGTTCTGGGGGTCTCGTGGCCCACCTGCACACGTGGGCGGAGCTACAAACAGAACATCAGATTTCACCCATTCATGTCAATGGAAAAAATGTAACAAGCTGCCATTCTCACAGTAATTCAAAAACGGCTTGACCGATTTGAACGAAACTTGGTATGCAGATCCCTCAAAACCTGGGGTGATATGTTCTGGGGGTCTCGCGGCCCACAACTCTATGTTGCTTGCTCAAGGCTGGGTTCACCCAAGAATTTATATGTTCTTGCTCCAGGAGGTGAAACTAAAATTGTTGTTTATAATCACGTTTTGCGTTAGTTGTATTATATTCATTTTGTCAAATATTTCACATTATAATTTGAATATTGTACTTTTTATTAAGCTGTAAAAAAATAATTTCATTCACCACTATAAAGTATCTTTATTTGAATCCATTTACAGTGTTATTGCTATAATTAAATACCCGTGCAATGCCAGGGCATCAGCTAGTTTCAGATAAAACAATAGGAAGGAATTTTTTCGAAATCACAAATGTGCAGCTGTGGCTTTCCAGATTTTGTCTTTAATAGTCCTGTTCATGCGTTCGACAATACCGGAACTCTGTGGGTGATATGGGAGATGAAATTTCCACTCAATGCGGAGTGCGATAGCTAAATCTTTGCATACTCTGGCAGTGAAAGCAGGACCATTATCTGAGTTGATGTGTGTGTGACATCCCCACCTAGGGATGATTTCGCGAAGTAAAATGTTCACCATAGTCTGAGCAGTTTCATTTGTAGTGGGGAAAAACTTCAGGTTATCGGGAGAACATGTCAACAATAACAAGGACAGCTGGTATACAGGGTTTCCCCTCTTTGCACCAAAGTCCGTCCGAAGGGCGGCTTTGGGCACCGGCCAGATGGGCATTGATTAAGCCAGTGACCAGGGTCTCCGCAACTAAAACATCCAGTACTTCTGGATGGATTATTACCACCTCGATCGGAGGCAGGGGCCCGCCCCTACAAAATCCGTGACCCCCTCTTCCGCGAGGAGCGGACAGGCGTGGTCCCCAGGTAGGTAGCTGGCCCTGATAATGCAGGATTTCCCGAGGCTTAGAGATCTCAAAGCGTAGGAGAGTGTTGTGTAGTAGTTAGCGCTACAGCCTAAGGAACCTGAGGTTTGGGGGTTCAAACCCCGCACTACTCCTTTTTCCAATCTGAAATTCTGCACGAGAACTAGTGGGCCATTCTGAAATCATTTGTTTGACCAGAATCTGCAAAGGAGAATGGAGGTTAGAAAGGAAAGTCTGAATAAGCAGGGAATCCATATTTGCATGGGCACTAAGACCTGCCTCTTGGGTCCAGGTTTCTTTAAACCTCTTCCACACCTATCAAGCTCTGTCTGCAATCCTGATCGAATCACATTGGATTCCTGTTACTCATCGCATTACCTTTAAAATCCTACTTTTAGTTTTTTGGTTTTTTTTTTAAACACTGTCTTTGAACGAACCCCAATTCATTAATAACTATTTATTCCCCATAGTATATCACGTTATTTAAGATCCATTAATCAAAAACTCTTAACAATTCCATCACTGAAAGTTATCAGAACTCGTCATCATGATATCTTCTCTGTAATGGCCCCACAATTATGGAACACCTTACCTCAGCATGTAAGAGAAGAAAATGACCTAAACCATTTTAAAAGCAATCTGAAGAACTTCCTTTTTAAAGACGCCTTTAATTTATTTATTCTCCATTCCTATTGTTTTCACCATTCATGTCTTCTTTTGTGCTTTATTAATACAATTGTAGTTCTGCCCTTTCTTCCTTATGTATCTGTTAGTTTGTATGTCAATATGTCAAACTCATGTAATTTAATATAAATAAGCTTATGTGTACACCTTTTGTTTTTATTTGTAAATCGCTTAGCAAATTAAATTAAGCTATTCAATAAGTTAAAAATAAACTTGAAACTTGAATCTCACAAATTTCCATATTTTTCTTGCTCTATCTGTAAAACTGATTCTGGCCCCTGTATTAATTAAAGTTAATTTATCCTGACCCTCTTAGGTAGTATTAACATTGGGGTGGCTGCAAGTGTCCAAAATCAAAGGTGCCACATACCTCAAGCTGAATTCAGAGTCTGACTTCTTTCCCTTATCCTGCATCTCCAAAAATGAGTCCACAGGAAAGTGATAGGAGTCCGGCAGGGCTGTGAAGGTTTGAGTGACCTTGGTATTTAGATACAGAAAGTCAGGACATCCCTATGCACTAACACTGTTTTTTTTCTGGCTGTCAAATCACTTTTTACTCTTTCCAATTCTATCTGCATTGTATCTCGATCCTGTTGCAATGCATTATATAAAGGCGTCACTAAGAAAGAAAGATAATGCCTCCAAATTATTCAAAATACTGCCATTAAAATCATTTCAACTTAAAAGCTCGAAAATTTGATCATGTCACACCACTTTTGATTAACTCCCATTGGCTTCCCATAGATCATCGATTTACTTATAAAATAATGTTACTAATACATAAAACCATAGCTTCCGGTCTACCTGATTTCATCAACAGGTTATTAATCCCCCACAACCTCCATCGCACATTACATTCTTCTTATCAAAATCTGTTATCCATTCCCTCTTTAAGACACATTGGCACCATGCATACTAATATCTTTTCTGTGACGGCCCCTACCGTCTGGAACTCAGCACCAAATTATATAAGAGAAAGTTCATTACTTGATGAATTTAAAACTAGCTTGAAGGCCTTTCTTTTTAAAGACGCATTTGGAGTATAATAGTCCTTTTAAGGACTGTAATGGGACTTTGCTCCTTGCTTTTCTTATTCGTTTTAATCTTTTCTACAAAGTGCTAGATTATTTCTTTTTTGTTTCCTCCCTTTTATTTTGATCCTTCTCCCTCTCTTTTTCATTATAATTTGTTTTGTTTTGTTTTATTTATTTATTTTTATTAATATATGCCTTTCTGACTGTCTGTTTTAATAATTACACAAATGTATTTCTACCCTTTTTCTTTTTGTTTCGGTAAGTTCCCCAAACAAACCTGAAACCTAAAACGGAATTTTTTTTTTTTTCTTTCTTTCCGGCGACACAGCACAAGAAACGGTAGAAATTTAAACCTATAAGCAGTGCAAACACATATGGGAAAGGACCGGTGACACAGAAAGATGTGAGCCGGTAGGAGAGTATCACACACACGGGCAGCATAAGCCTTACAGGGAGCTCTTCTACGTTTAAAAGTTTCAGAAATCATATTCGTTCTGTCCACTGAATATATATTAACATTTTATAACATTTCCAATATTCTTTTATCATTCTTAAAAACTTATTTCAGACAATTTGTCTATGTATCAAACAAGCTGCTGAAAAGTTCTCAGCCGGCCTACAAATAGTGCTGAAAACTAGTCAGCCTGCTTGTCACTACAACAAAGGAGAAGGAGGACGCAGTGGCGTACCTAGGGTATGTGGCACCCGGGGCCCATCATTTTTTGACACCCCCCCCCATGTAAAAAAATATTTTTTTGTAATGACCATGAAACGGAATAAATGGTCAGAATAGAAACAGGCAGTGAAAATTTTCTTATATTCCAAACATAACATAACATAAATTATGTCTGAATTGTCATGACATCAGAAGTACATATGGAGTAGTTGCAGGTGATGCTTGGGACAGTTCTGATTGTGTTAGTTCGGTTTTATGTGTTTTTTGAATAGAAGGGTTTTTATTTCTTTTTGAAGGTTTTGCAGTCTGTGGTCGATGTCAATTGGTTGTAGAGTTGGGGGTCGAGTGTTGCAGCTCGAATGGCTAGGAGGTTGTCGAACAGTTTTTTTCTTTTGACGTTTTTTGTTTGGAGGGTGTGTGAATGGTGCGTGAGTTCTCCTATGTCTGGTTGAGGTGGATTGAATTATTTAGCTGAAGAAATTAGTTACCCCCTCATCCCACACACATTAATTCTCTTCCATTTTTGTTCCCATTATAAAAAACACTGATAAGTTCCCAGAAAAAAAATACATTAAAATAAGAAGTGAAAACAAAGGCCCCTACAGATGAGAACATAACATAAGAATAGCCTAACTGGGTCAGACCAATGGTCCATCATGCCCAGTAGCCCATTCTCATGGTAGCCAATCCAGGACACTAATACCTGGTCAAAACCCAAAGAGTAGCAACATTCCATGCTACCGATCCAGGGCAAGCAGACACTTCCCCCATGTCTTAATAACAGATTATGGACTTTTCCTCCAGGAATTTGTCCAAATCTTTCTTAAAACCAGCTACACTATCTGCTTTTACCATAACTTCTGGCCACTTCATTTTTAAGTTTAGATCTTTCCTTTCAAACAGAGACCTTGCTAGATGTCAAATACAGCACAAGGTAACTTCACATGGACTTAGCTGTGCAGGAAATGTGAATCTCCTCATACACCCACCATATAGTGCAAAAATGTGCAAAGGTCTGTTTTTTTCTTTCGATCACTACATAGCCTAATGCCACACAAGCAGCGCTGTTACAAACATATTCTGTAGGTCAATGCTAAGGATAACAAAGTTTCCTTCCTTGGACCAGAAGGAGATACTGATAAACCACTGGAAGAGATCCCAAAACAACACCCAAAGACCCACTCAGTGTGTGAACCAGTTGAGTGGAGTGGACTAACTGGGGGGTTGAAATGGGCCCGGAGTTTGCTCAGCAGAATTTCCCAGACCACCTCTTCCTCTCAACACATTGACACGCTGCCACCACCACCACTAGGAACACCTCACTGGGTAGGCCAGCTATGCTATAAACTTTATAAAACACATTATTATATTTTCTTATAAAGCACATATTTTAACTGAACTCTCTGACATCCTCAGCCTTTCCATTCACAAAAATAGAAGGAAGAAAAGTTCCCATTTCCTGCTGTCTCATGTCCCCGGCCTATACAATATTTTTTTTCTGCAGACCCTTCAAAAGTCTGACCAAATCCTCGTTTCACTTGCATTATAAAGTACTGAGGATGCCATCTCTCCCCAATCCCAGGTCCTAAAGTCTAAGACAGTAGCGCAAACTAATGCTGCCAGTTTCAGGAAAAAAATTTTTGATTCGATTCAGCCTATTGAATTGTTTTTTCAATTCGATTTTCCTGCCCAGTTGGGTGATTTTTTTCAAAACTCCTGGTGGGTTTTATAGCTTTTTCACCCCCTTTGGCTTTTCCTAATCACACTGGCGCTGTGGTGTAAATAAAATAAAGAAACAAAAAGGACTTTTCCTCTCTCTGTTAAATCCTAGCTCACGTTTGCAGTCCAACACCAGCTCTGGCAGGATACACATTTCAAATCTGACATATTATAATCACAAAACAGAAAATAAAATTAATTTTTCTACCTTTTGTTGTCTGGTTATATTTCAAATCTTGTTGGTCCAAGGCTCTGGTTTTCTTCTGATAACTTGGGGTTTCCTTCTTTCTTCTTTCTGCATGCTAACCATCCATCTGCCAACTCTGTCCTCCCTTTCCATTTCCCTTCCCTCCCCAGGAAGTCTGGTATCTTTCCTTTTTTTCATCTCCCTCCACAGATCCACCTTTTCTTAACTACCCTTTCATCCGGCATCTCTCCCTCCTTCCCCACCACCCGAGTCCACTATCTCTCCCTTTCTTTTCCCAATTACCCCCCTATCCAGTATCTCTATCCCTCCTCCACACCATCCCTTGTGTCCAATTTCTCCCCCTTTCTGTTCCTTCCCTCCCTAAATCCCATGGTCCATCATCTCTCTCCCTCTCCTCTATTTTCAGACCCATTATTTCTTTCTCCCCCCCAAAGTTTGGCATATGCACGTCTCTTTGAACACCCCCTTCCCTCCGTGTACTTCTAAATCATGGTCCCCCCAAAGGCCTGTCCCCCCTTAAAGGTCTGCCTGTCCCCCCTTGAAGGCCTGCACCCCCCTTGAAGGCCTGTCCCCCCCCCTTGAAGGCCTGCCTGCCTGTCCCCCCCTTGAAGGTCTGCACCCCCCCGAAGGCCTGCACCCCCCCCCGAAGGCCTGTCCTCCCCCCTTGTAGGCCTGTCCCCCCCTTGTAGGCCTGCCTTCCTGTCCCCCCCTTGAAGGCCTGTTCCCCCCCCTTGAAGGTCTGCACCCCCCCCGAAGGCCTGCACCCCCCTGAAGGCCTGTCCCCCCTTGAAGGCCTGCACCCCCTTGAAGGCCTGCACCCCCTTGAAGGCCTGAATCCCCCGAAGGCCTGCACCCCCCGAAGGCCTGTCCCACCCCCTTGTAGGCCTGTCCCACCCCCTTGTAGGCCTGTCCCCCCCTTGAAGGCATGTCCCCCCCTTGAAGGCCTGCACCCCCCCAAGGCCTGTTCCCCCCTTGAAGGCCTGTCCCACCCCCTTGTAGGCTTGTCCCACCCCCTTGTAGACCTGTCCCCCCCCTTGAAGGCCTTCCTGCCCCCCCTTGAAGGCCTGTCCCTCCCCCTTGAAGGTCTGCGCACACCCCCAAAGGCCTGTCCCCCCCTTGAAGGCCTGCCTGTCCCCCCCCCTTGAAGGCCTGTCCCCCCTTGAAGGCCTTCCTGCCTGTCTGTCACCCCCCTCCTCCTTGAAAGCCTGCCTGCCTGCCCGCCCACCCCACCCCGAAGGACCGCTCGCCCCTGGCCTCCCCGCACCACTATGAAGCAGCATTACCTATGCTCCCGGCCTTGCCGTTCAGTCCCCCCACCACCACCCCCGAAGGACTGCTCGCCCCACTGACCTTCCTGCACCACCTATGAAGCAGCCGCAGCAGGATCCCGACGTCAGCGATCTCTGCGCTGCTTAGGCGTTGCTTCCTGCGCCGCGTTCCTGCCCCTCCTCTGACGTCAGAGGAGGGGCGGGACCGTGGCGCAGGAAGCAGCGCCCAAGCAGCTCAGGTATCGCTGAAGTTGCGATCCTGCTGCGGGCTGCTTCACAGGTGGTGCAGGAAGGTCAGTGGGGCGAGCGGTCCTTCGGGGGTGGGGGGGGGAAATGAACGGCAATGCCGGGAACACCCCCTCATGGCTGGCACCCGTGGCGGACCGCCCCTCCCGCTCCCCCCCTTAGTACGCCACTGGGAGTACGAGAAGGAGGGGCTGCCCTTCCCCTCTTCCCGCCAAAGACTGCCACAGAATCAGAATCAGATCTCCGACTCCAACTCAACCACTTCACCCATACCACACATCCACAACCTGGTTCACTCACATTCAATTCATATTAAGCCCTACAGGGTTCACCACTTTCACCTACCCTATTCAACATTTACATATCCTCTCTAGGACACCCACTGCAAAAACCAAACCTGATCTATTACATATATGCAGACGACATCTCCATCCTAATCCCAGTGAATAGCATAACAAATGAAACCTCAAAATACATTACTCATATAATGACCGAAATAGAACATTGGACAAGCAACTTCAAACTGAAACTTAACACAGAAAAAAAACAAAAATCTTCCTTGCAAGCCCAACGGATAAAATTACCAGTTCAACGCTACATATAAAAGACCATGATTACCCAATTACCAACACAATAAAAATATTGGGAGTCACATTGGACACACACACCTCACTATGATTGAACACATGAATATAGTGGCAACAAAATGTTTCACGATGTTATGGAGATTAAAGACCATCAAAAAATACTTCGACCCACTATCGTTTAGATTACTAGTGCAATCACTAGTGCTTTCTACCCTGGACTATTGTAATATCGTTTATTTGGGTATCATTCAGAACTCAGCTGTCCGTTTGATATATGGATTAAAAAAGAATGACCATGTCACCCCCACCACAAACCACTGCACTGGCTGTCAGTCGAGGCAAGAATATTATTCAAGTTCTCCTACATATGTTTCAAGCTAGTTTGGGGACTAGCACCTATGTATCTACAAACTCACTTTGCACTCCACAACCCAACAAGACAAACCAGAAACAGCTATCTTTTTGCATACCCAAGCATAACCAATTGTAAATACAAAACCTTTCTGGACAGAACCTTCATGCTCCAAGCAAATAAACAACAACATTGGCTAGACAGTCACATTAATAAAGCCGAACTGACCTACAATGCCTTTAGAAAACTCATAAAAACTACCCTATTCGACAGATATGTCACCTAAACAGAACCTCATAGTACAAAAACTCGGATATGGTGAATATCAATAGTAATCACAAAAAACACTTTCACCAGAAGGATATATTGAAGGTGTGTTAAACAAAACGGAGTCTACCCACTTCTCAATTTTTTCGCTATCGCCGTTTGTGCTCTGACATACATGATTATAAATCGAAAAGTAAACAACTGTATGGAAGATTGAAAAGCAGGGGCTATCCTACACAAACACTGAGAAAGGCTTATAAAAGAGCTAAATTCCTAAATAGGGACTTATTGTTTGCTCCGAGAAACAAGAGTAATGATGACAATTTAGTGACATGTATTTTACAATACTCACCAGGCATTAATGACGTCACTAAAATACTCAGGCGCCATTGGGAAATCATGGCACTCCAATCTACCTTTGCTGATACTCATTTTCGCATTGCTTTCACAAGACAAAAAAATTTCAAAGAACTTTTAAGCCCGTCAGACCTAACTAGAAGCATTTCTCCTCAGGAGTCTCCTACTGGTCATCATAAATGTGACAAATGCTCTATTTGTCAGGTCACCCTGGAACTTAACGAAGTCTTAATACATCCGTGCACTGGGCAAATTTTCAAACTAAGACATTTGACTACCTGTACTTCTTCTTTTGTTGTGTACATGATCGTATGCCCTTGTCCTAAACTTTATGTAGGACAAACCACACGTTTATTCAAAACTCGTGTCATTGAACATAAAAGTTGTCTTCGCAACAACAGATTACAAGCTCCGATGGTGACACACTGCCTAGAACATAGTCACACATTTTCTGAATTGCGCTGTTGCGCCATTGACCACATTGCGGACAATTTGACCTCTAGATCTCAACGTCTCTTACGAGCTGAGCAATTCTGGATTCATACGCTCAACAGTGAAGAACCTGCTGGATTGAATGTTAGATCTGATTGGAATGTGGCTTTATAGTTTCATATGTTTTTTATAATTATACACTCAAGTAGAAGTAAAAGAAATAATGAAAGACCTTAAAAACATATGAATATAAGTAAATGAACAATAATAAAATATAAAAAATAATAAAAAATAATAAAAATTTCCTCTTAAAAAATCACAAAAAAATCAAACAAATATATAAAAGAATATTATAAAAATTAAAAATTAGAAAATGATTAAAATATTAGAAGTGGTAGACGATTCAGACAGCATAATTCAAGTATTCTTCTGAAATATCAAAAAGTTTTTTATTGCCTTTCCTGTATCATTCCAAATAGACTTGACAAGTATGAAACAATCTTTTACCGGCTTGTAAAAAGCCGGCTTGTCATTTCCGGTGTTGACGCAAGCATACGTCATTACACCGGTATGATTTAATCTGGTTCGCTAACCTTGCCGCCATCTTAGGATCTTTTGAGACGCGGTGGCGTCCGTAAGAGAGGTATGTAACCGGTTTTATGATATTTTGTATTCACAATACATACCGGTTTTTCAAAATTTATTCTGATTTGAGTGTTTTATGTTTATATTCATAGTGCGATCGGATTGTTTACACCCTGAGGCAGCTTAACAGTGAAACGCTGGCCATCGTTGGTGTTCCGATCCTTAAGGAGAAAGTTAAGTTATTATTACCTTCTTCTGCATCACTCAGTTTTGAAAGCAATTTTTTGACACATTGCTATGACCTTTACAATAGGAGGTTTTATGCCAGTGAAGTGATCGCCTGAACACCGTTATTCCACCATTGTGGAGGTGGGTGGGCCCCTGTCTGAGGCTTTTTCCTCCATTAAGACTGGTCTTTGCTTGTGTCTTTTGTTTAACACACCTTCAATATATCCTTCTGGTAAGACCTAAACAGAACCTCACCAAGTACTCTGAAATCCTAATTCTTGCTGTTTCTGAATCTCTAAACAAACTGTACATTGTAATTTTTTCCCTTTTTTCAGGAAAGCTGCGATTTTTCTTTACAGGTCCGCTCCGAAATTCTTAGCAAACATTATATTTTGTAATTTTGATTCCTAATAGTCTCTATACTCTGTACTCCCTCCACATATTGTAAATCACTGAATGTCCAGCTCTCTTAAATGTAAACCGCCTAAGTGCCTTTATGACCCATAACCAAAAACAATATCACAATGCAGGAATTTTTTCAATAACAAAAACAATATAACAATGCAGAAATTTTCGCTTACCTTACCTTATAAGCGAGGTACATTAATAATATACAATATAATCTTATACTCTATAAAATCTTATCTAAGCGATAGAAGAGAAAAGCGCATGCAAAGAATGGTACAGATGACAGAATGAGCAGACGTTTCTATAAATCCACAATAGAGACTTTCCAAAAGTCTTCACTTAATTTCATTCTTCCCGAAAGAATGGCAGCTGCTTATTTTCGCGGCGGGAGCTTACCGAAAACTCCACATTAATATTTGTCCTTGCCAAAAGAACAGTAACCGCGGTGGGTTTACCAAAAACCCTACAATTTAAATAAAGGGTTGGAACATGACGCCCCAAAACCAGTGAGTATTAAGGAACAGAATTCAAAATTCAGAAATACTCACAAAATATTGGTAATGTCAAGTCCATCGCGGACGTAGCCCCCAAATTGAAACGAACAAGATCCGTTTCTTGGTCCCGAAATCATCCTGCAAACATTCTATCATCTATTTCAGACGTCTGGAGGAAATTCCCCTTAGAAAGAAAGATACGCAGACTGTTCTAAAGGGATAGCCTGTTTTATTATCAGTGTACATTCAGTTATATATCCTTTACATGGGTCAGTGGTAACCATCACAGGAAAAGGGGGATGGACAAGAGAGGGAGGGGGTGCGTGAGCAGGATATGTACATGGCAGGGGGGTGGAGCCTTCATTGTCTTCAGACAACTAACTTCGTTAACATAGATTAAATGACCTCTTCCCAAACCATCAAGAGAGTAAACAGGAACATTCTGCATTTGATTACTTCCAGCATAGACAGAGACAGAAAACTTATCCTTTCCTTTCAATCCCCGAACAAGATCCGTTTCTGGAGGAGCAAAGGGGAAGGCTAAGATGTCATAACATGGGGAGAGAGAGGTGAGAGATGGTACACAGTGATGGAGACGTAGAACAAAATCTTTTCCAGAGAAAGGAAAATGGTAAAACCAGAGGACATAATTTGAGGTTGAGGGGTGGTAGATTCAGGGGCAATGTTAGGAAATTCTACTTTACGGAGAGGGTGGTGGATGCCTGGAATGCGCTCCCGAGAGAGGTGGTGGAGAGTAAAACTGTGACTGAGTTCAAAGAAGCGTGGGATGAACACAGAAGATTTAGAATCAGAAAATAATATTAAAGATTGAACTAGGCCAGTTACTGGGCAGACTTGTACGGTCTGTGTCTGTGTATGGCCGTTTGGAGGAGGATGGGCAGGGGAGGGCTTCAATGGCTGGGAGGGTGTAGATGGGCTGGAGTAAGTCTTAACAGAGATTTCGGCAGTTGGAACCCAAGCACAGTACCGGGTAAAGCTTTGGATTCTCGCCCAGAAATAGCTAAGAAGAAAAAAAAAAAAAAAAAATTTTAAATTGAATCAGGTTGGGCAGACTGGATGGACCATTCGGGTCTTTATCTGCCGTCATCTACTATGTTACTATGTTACTATGAGATGGTGCACAGGGATGAATGGGGAAAAGAAAAGAGATGGAAGAAATGTGTTTATGGATAGATGGGAATAGGAGAGAAGAAAGAAGGAAAGAGATGGTGCACATGGATAAAGGGAAGGGAAGATATTGGAAAAGCAGATAGATTTGAGAAGAAAGCAGAAATGTGGAAGAAAGTTTAATGTTATAAGTTAATAACAAAGATGGATGTAGGGTAGAAAGTGAAGGAGAGAAAACAGAAAATGGATAAGAAGGTCCCTGGAAATGGAGCATGTGCCATGGAGTTGCAAGGCTGGGGCCTATGGTGGGGAGAGAGGGTTGGAGTGGGGGCTGGGTCATGTCTGTGGGTTGTAACCTTGGGGCTGGGGGAATGATGTCATGGAGGAATGATTAGCCACACCATAGTATGAATAGTAAAATGTGGCACAGTGGTTAAAACTACAGCCTCAGCACCCTGAGGTTGTGGGTTCAAACCCACGCTGCTTCTTGTGACCCTGGGAAAGTCACTTAATCCCCCCATTGCCACAAGGTACATTAGATAAGATTGTGAGCCCACTGGGACAGACAGGAAAAAATGCTTGAGTACCTGAATAAATTTATGTAAACTGTTCTGAGCTTTCCTCAGAGAATGGAATAGAAAATTGAATGAATAAATAAATAAATATAGGTGACACCTACTGGCACAAGAGCTATTAAGGTGGTATACAGTAAGAGTTTTAGAAGGCCTAAAATAAAATGTAAGGGGTTTGTGGTGAGATGTGTACCTGGGACCTTTTAAGTGAAGTTCGCTGCAGTGCCCCATGAGGTGCTCTTCAGGAATCTCTTTGTGTAGAATACAAAAGCGGTAACACGGTTATTATGGGAGACTTCAACTACCCTGGGATAGTCTTGGAAGCTCAAAATGCGCTAGGGAGACAGAATTCCTGGAGGCTATACAAGATTGTTTCATGGAGCAGCTTGTTAGAGAACCAACGAGAAGAAATGCCACTCTGGATCTAATCCTAAATGGGTTAAGGGGACCTGCAAAAGAAGTAGAGGTAGTGGGACCATTGGGAAACAGCGATCATAACATGATCAAGTTCAAGGTTGAGGTAGGAATACCGAAAGGAGAGAGAACCATAGTGACAACTTTCAGCTTCAGGAAAGGAAACTACGAAGCAATGAGGGAATTGATAAGGAAGAAACTTAGGAACACTTCCAAAAATGGCAAACGGTAGAACATGCCTGGTCTTTTCTCAAGAACACTGTGAGCGAGGCACAAAATCTGTATATCCCCAGATTCAGAAAGGGGTGCAAAAAGAGTTGAACAAAAGACCCGGTGTGGATAACTAAAATAGTGAAGGAAGCGATAGGCAATAAGAAAAACTCATTCAGGAAATGGAAAAAGGACAAAACTGAGGGGAACTGGAAAGAGCACAGGAAGTATCAAAAAGAATGTCACCGAGTGGTTCAAAAAGCCAAAAGAGAGTATGAAGAGAGGCTAGCCAGGGAAGTACGAAATTTCAAACCGTTCTTTAGATATGTTAAAGGGAAGCAACCGGCTAGGGAGGAGGTGGGACCGCTGGACGACGGAGACAGGAAGGGAGTGGTGAAGGAGGAGAAAGAAGTGGCAGAAAAACTTAACATGTTCTTTTCGTCTGTATTTACAAACGAAGACACATCCAACATACCGGAACCTGAGCAATTCTTCAATGGAAATCAAGCAGAAAAATTAACATCCATGGAAGTGAGCCTTGAAGATGTACGCAGGCAGATAGAAAAACTAAAAACTGACAAATCCCTGGGTCCAGACAGAATCCATCCAAGGGTTCTGAAGGAATTAAAGGAGGAGATAGCGGAACTACTGCAGCAAATTCGCAATCTATCCCTGAAAACAGGCATGATCCCGGAGGACTGGAAGATAGCCAACATTATGCCCATCTTTAAAAAGGGATCAAGAGGTGACCCGGGAAACTACAGACCGGTGAGTCTGACCTCGGTTTCAGGGAAAATGGCGTAAGCACTGATAAAAGAAAACATCAATGAACATTTTTAAAGAAACGAACTTCTGATAACCAGCCAACATGGTTTCTGCAAGGGGAGATCGTGCCTAACGAACTTATTGCACTTCGAAGAAATTAACAAACGGATGGACAGAGGAGACTCTATAGACATCATATATCTAGATTTCCAAAAAGCCTTTGACAAGGTACCCCATGAACGCCTACTCCGGAAACTGAAGAACCATGGGGTGGAAGGAGACGTACATAGATGGATCAGAAACTGGTTGGCGGGTAGGAAACAGAGGGTAGGAGTGAAGGGCCACTACTTGGACTGGGGTCCCGCAGGGCTCGGTTCTCAGGCCGCTGCTATTTAATATATTCATAAATGATCTAGAAACAGGAACGAAGTGTGAGATAATAAAATTTGCGGACGACACCAAACTATTTGGTGGAGCTCGGACTAAAGAGGACTGCGAAGAATTGCAAAGGGACTTGAACAAACTAGGGGAATGGGCGACGAGATGGCAGATGAAGTTCAACATTGAGAAATGTAAAGTATTACATGTGGGAAACAGAAACCCGAGGTACAACTATACGATGGGAGGGATGTTATTAAATGAGAGTACCCAAGAAAGGGACTTGGGGGTAATGGTGGACATGACAATGAAGCCGACGGCACAGTGCGCAGCAGCTGCTAAGAAGGCAAACAGAATGCTAGGCATAATCAAGAAGGGTATTACAACCAGAATGAAAGAAGTTATCCTGCCATTGTATTGGGCGATGGTGCGTCCGCATCTGGAGTACTGCATCCAATATTGGTTGCCGTACCTTAAGAAGGACATGAGAGGGGTTCAGAGGAGAGCGACGCTTCTGATAAAGGGGATGGAAAACCTGTCATACGCTGAGAGATTGGAGAAACTGGGTCTCTTTTCCCTGGAGAAGAGGAGACTTAGAGGGGTTATGATAGAGACTTACAAGATCATGAAGGGCA
The DNA here is from genome assembly GCF_902459505.1 of Geotrypetes seraphini. Taxonomy (NCBI): domain Eukaryota; kingdom Metazoa; phylum Chordata; class Amphibia; order Gymnophiona; family Dermophiidae; genus Geotrypetes; species Geotrypetes seraphini. Next base: position 163,263,273 of record NC_047086.1, on the reverse strand, counting down.
TAGAGAGAGTATAGAGGGACAGATTCTTCAAACTTTTGAATAATAACAGAACAAGAGGGCATTCAGAAAAGTTGAAAGGGGACAGATTCAAAACGAATGCTAGGAAGTTCTTTACCCAACATGTAGTGGACACCTGGAATGCGCTTCCAGAGGACGTAATAGGACAGAATACGGTACTGGGGTTCAAGAAAGGATTGGACAATTTCCTGCTGGAAAAGGGGATAAAGGGGTATAGATAGAGGATTACTGCACAGGTCCTGGACCTGTTGGGCGGCCACGTGAGCGGACTGCTGGGCACGATGGACCTCAGGTCTGACCCAGCAGAGGCATTGCTTATGTTCTTATGTTCCAATGTCCCAATGACTGGATTAATTTTGTGCACTTTTCCTTAGGACTTTTTTTATATATATATACACCCTGAGGACACACACATCTAGGAAATGGACATTTGTAGAAAAAGATGTTTGAAAATGGCCATTTTTTTTCTACTGGATATTTAGATGTTTTCCCCCAAACATCTAAACTCAGACTTAACATCATATTGAAAATGCCCCTTCATGTTACTATGTTATTAATATTAAGTCTATTTTTTATTTCAATTGCACAGAGCAATTTAAGTTTGTAATTAAATATTTTTCAGGAGGTTTTATATGCTAATGATATTGTTACCCACAATTCCTTGCTTTTTTGAGGGATAGTGGGTAGAGCTCTGAGGCTTTTTTTTCTCCTGTGTGTAGCATTCTTATTTAATTTGAGTGAGTTCACCATTTGTTTTATTATTTGACAAGTGTGTATAGGTTTAATCTAATTAAGGTACCACAATGGGATGCACTTAGTGCCAATCCCTTAATAGCATTAAAAACTTAGGAACAAGATCCAAGATGGCCACAACGGTATGACTGTGGGGAGACGCTCTCGATAAACCTTTCCTAATCTTACCGTATATCTGCAAAATGCCGAAGAGGAGAGGTAAGAGCGCTGGTGGAGCCTCACGGTGCCCGGAGACCTCTTCTCTGGTAATTATAGATGACTTATTGAGGCGCCTGCAGCAGGAGAGAATAACACCGGGGAATCGCCCGCTGGAGGTCCCAGCGGTGAGTGAAGCTACTGTGAACCTCCCTGGGCTAGATGCGACTCTGAGCCCCAACGCAAGGACCCCGCCTCCACAGCCGCAGGGAGCCAGCTCATCTAAGGAAGACAGTCTATCTGAGGAGGTAGACTTGTTCTCCCAGGAGGCTTTGTTGAGCCAGGCTCCAGAAGACATCGAGCCTGCGGCAGGAACATTACTGGAGCAGATAGAAGGACAAGATGGAAGAGAGAGAAATCCTGGGACTGAGAGAATCCAGGCAATACATTCAGGTACTTTCTCTTTTTCAAAACCCAACAATGTAACACTGGATTCTTTGTGGAATTTAGTTGTAAGTTTGGGGCAGTCATTATCTCCACAAATAAAAGAATTGGAAAAAAGAGTGTTGGAACAAAAAGAAGAATTTAAAAACTTTAAACAAGATACTCTTGCAATGAAAAATAAGTTGGAAAATATCGAGAAAGAGTTATTAGAAGTGAAGCAAATACAGACTATCCTTATTAGGGATAATACCAATATGAGAAGGAAAATTGAAATTTGGAAAATAATTCCCGCTCTAGTAACCTTAGATTATTAAATTTTCCAAAAACCTCAATGATTTTTGCGAAAGAAATATTGAAAAAATATCTCATGGAAATATTGAATATTTCGGAAGATATGCTTCCTCCTTTTGTACAAGCATTCTACCTACCAATGAAAGAACAAGAAGATTTTCCTCTTCAAAAACAGGATTTACAAATGGATGTTACTGCAATCCTGGAAACATCATTGAAGGACATAGTAAAACCTGCTACACTTATATTAACAGTGGCTCTATTGCCTGATAGAGATTGGCTATTGAAGATGTTTTATAAAAATAGACAAAGAATTTTTGGGACTAAAAATACCGATGTTCCCAGACGTCACTAAAGATACCCAAAAACGAAGACGACAATTCTTGCTCCTTAAACCAGGAGTAACAATGATGGGAGGTGTTTTCCTATTGCGATATCCCTGTAAATGTATTGTCAAATATAGATCTAATACATATGTATTCTTTGACCCTTCTCAGTTGACAGGGTTCCTCTCTACGAAACGCCTTGAAGGGGTAAATGAAACAATAGCAATAATTTAAAGTAACTAGAAAGACTCCTACTACCGCAGTTAGATGTTTGCTCTTCTTGCTAAATTGAAGTGATTTATTTTCATTAACACTCACTAGAATTCTTGGAACTCTATTAGCGTCGGGAGCAGCGCGGACCATTCAGCGCGGCTCTCTGTGCTAAAAACTACTAGCGTAGTTTGATAGAAGAGGCCCTTAGTGTACTATTGGAGCAAGCAAGGTTGAACATGATGCATTTGCAGAACCTGAAGAGCATTTCAGGCAACTGTTTGAGGGCCACAATGGAGGACTTTGGAAGTTTGATGCGGCCTGCAGGCGATCTGCAAGGGGCAGGAACGTGGGAAGATTGCTCCTGCCTGAAAATCCGCTAGACCACCAGGTAAGGCTTAAGGTGGAGCTTACAGGGCTTAAAATAGCCTGAAAAACGAAAATGCATTTTTTTATTTAAAACTGGGAATAAGCGAATCCGTAGATACGGAATTTGCGAATACGGAGGGGGAAGTGTATTTATTTTAAACATTTATATACTGCATAATACCTACATGGCTTACATAAAAAGACCAGGTGGACTCCATAATCAGAAAGGGTTTTTTCACTCTCTGGAAACTGAGATCCGTTAAGTCATATTTTGATACGTCAGCATTCAGAATCCTGGTACAATCCCTCGTACTAAGTCAACTTGACTACTGCAACAACGCCTATTTAGCAATTTCCCAAAAGAATATGCGACGTCTGCAACTAGTGCAAAATGCAGCGGTCAGACTTATCTTCGGTTTAAAGAAATTTGATCACGTGACACCTTACTACCGGCAGTTGCACTGGCTACTGACAGAAGCACACGTAAAGTTTAAGTTCGCCTGCCTCTGCTTCAAAGTACTATATGGTCTAGCCCCTAAATACATAACGGACCTTTTCACCTTCTCCACCAACAAACACAAGAGAAGCTCACATCTGAACTTCGTTTCCCCCCCAGTCAGAGGTTGCAAACTAAATAAACACCACAAACACCTTCTCTCACATCAAGCAGCATTATGGGGCAAAGACCTAGAACAATTGCTTTCGCCCACCACTTACGAGGAATTCAGGAAGCGCCTAAAAACATACCTATTCCTGAAGTACCTAGACAACTGACCCGTACACCTCTCTCAATAACGGTTTTCTTGACCTATTCTCACTCTCTTCTCTCTTAAGTTCACTCATTTTGTACCTCTTGTAATCTTTTGTAAACTGCATAAAACTTCACGGTATTGCGGTATATAAACTGTTATTATTATCATTATTATTATTAAAAACATATGTAAAGATTGAAGATTTCTCACATGATCAATTAAGAGGGAGGAAAGAAACACTTTGCTCTTCAAAACCACCTCCTACATAAGCGCAGAGCTCCTGGCAAAGCATTCCACAGCTTCGCGGCCCCTACTGACAACAGAGCGTTACCAATCCTGGAGTAAGAAACCATCATCTTCGCTTTGCCTCTACCCATCCATCATGATATTTTCCCCCTTTTGTCCTTCTTTCCTATCCATTATTGTATTTCTTACCCTCCTCTCCCTTTGGGCACTCTAAGGGCTCCTTTTACAAAGCTGCGTTAGCGGTTTAACGCTCTTAATAGCGCGCGCTACACTGCTGGCCGCGCTAGCCGCTACCGCCTCCTCTTGAACAGGTGGTAGTTTTTCGGCTAGCGCGGGGGTAAGCGCGTGATAATAAGTCGCGCGCAATAAAGCCGCTAACGCAGCTTCGTAAAAGGAGCCCTAAGTCCTGTATGTCTTTGGTAAGTCTATCATATGGTTCCCCTTGAATGTTGTAAATTTTATTTTTTAAATTATGTTAATCGCTTAGAATTTTGATTAAGAGATCTATCAAATTTAAAATAAAACTTGAAACTTGATCTTACTACCCGAACTCAGTTTCACACTATTTTCCGACCTCAAACACCTTCTGGGATGATAAATTTAAAAAAATCCTTGCAAAATGGTAGGAGATACATTAAACAGCACTTGATGTACTATCGACAGAATTCTATCATGTACTCTTTGTTGGATTGGCAGCTAGTGTAGCTGCTTTAGAATAGGTATTATGTGTGCCATCCTGGGTGTACCAGTAATTAACCTTGCTGCAGAATTAATAAGCAGCTGCAACGCCCTGATCTTCAGTGATTGTGCAGTTACAGTTAATCAGTTATTTTATTTGATACTAGTCTTTAAGCCCGTTACATTAACGGGTGCTAGATGTGTGTGTCTTTCTTTCTTTCTCTCTCACTTTGGCCACTTTCTTTCTTTCTTTCTGTCTCTCTCTTTCCTTGGCTGTCCACCACCACCCCTTGCCTTCTCCCCCTGTCCAGCAGTAGCCCTTCTCCCTTCCTTTTACCTCCCCGTGTCCAGCAGGACCCCTTCCTTGCTCCCCTGTCCAGCAGTAGGCCTTCTCCCTCCCTTTTACCTCTCCCCTGTCCAGCAGCACCTCTTTCCTGCTCCCCCTGTCCAGCAGTAGGCCTTCTCCCTTCCTTTTACCTCCCCCCTATCCAGCAGCACCTCTTCCCTGCTCCCCCTGTCCAGCAGTAGGCCTTCTCCCTTCCTTTTACCCCTCCTGTCCAGCAGCACCTCTTCCCTGCACCTGTCTCTCTCCCTGGCCCCCTGTCTTTCTTTCTTTCTGTATGTCTCTCTGTCTCCCTCCCTGGCCCCCTGCTTGCCTGTATTTTTCTGTTGTGCCATGCCTGACTGTCTCTCCGTGGCAGAAGGGAGAAGGCCTACTTCTGTCTTCCCCTCCTCCAGAGCAAAGCATGATTGCTGTCTGCCCCCCAGCACACCCCTCCCCCCAAAGCAGCTCCCCTTTCCCTATCCCCCTCCACTTCCCTGAGCATTTGAGAATGTTTACCAGCATTGGACACCTCACAGCACCCTCCAGCCGTTCCTCTCTGCCGCTCAAATGCCTGCATGCGCCGGCAGCCAGCGCAAGCCGCCCTGCATGCCTCAAGCTGCCTTGCGCCGTAAATAGAATACGGCCATGGAAGGACACAGCACGCTGTCAGGAGGAGAAGGAGGATGTGGCTGGAGTGGCTTTGATACAGACAAAGGATGTCGATAGACTTTCAACAGAGCATCGTAAGCAGAAGAGGAGAGGGCAGGTAGCAAAAGAAGAGGGGGGAAGGGGTTGGATTGGAAGTCACAGAGGAGGAGGAGCAGATACAGAAGAAAGAGGAGTCGGGACCTGGAGCAGAAATGACAGAAGCGAAAAGAAGCCGTGACTGCAGCAGAACCAACTCAGCATGAATTAGTGGCTGCCTGGTGTCAGCGGCACAGAAGGACGAGAGAGGTTGATGCAGAGGAGGAAGTAGTGATTGCAGTAGTGGCAGTGTGACTCACAGAGGCTTATTGTGAGTGAAATGGGCACAAATGCACTTTGTGTTAGTCAAGCAGGGCGTTCCTACCACCCATTCCAATATTATAATTATCACAATTCCTTACCCAGCACTGGGAATTCTCTCACCACGTATTTGCAGTCCCGGCACGAACATAATTATCCTGGTCACTCGCTCCAAGTTCCTTTCTTTTATTATTCCAGCTCCTTGAATATGTGGATAGCATTTTAATGCTTTCTTGTTCTCTCTTTAATTAAATTTTGGATGGAATCATTTCTCTCCTGATGTGGCCCTCTTTTTGCTATAATGGGATATTTTTTTTTTTTTTTGTGGCAGACATGCATTCCAAGCTGACGGTCACAATAGCAATTTAATTTGCTACATCCCGATTCGGCTTCGTTAACTCACAAGCTTCAAAACCCACATGTTTATGTCATTAGAGCTGGCTGGTATGATTTCACCAGGCAATTATGTGGCATGAAAGAGAAAGGCAAACTCTTTAATGTATGTAACAAAACTGCAGTATATAAGACAGAAGCGCAGCATGACACGACCTCTGCCAGGTCAAATCAGGGGGGGGGGGGTGTTATTTTCCTATGTACTTGACCAAATATAATGTTATCTATTTGTATAACTATATAAAGCATTTCCCATGTCTAAAGCTTGTTTTGCACACTTTAGAAGGGAAGGGAAAGGTTGGAAAGGCTCCTCCTTGAAACCAGGATGCTAAAACTGGCTCTTGTAAATGGCACAGCAGAATAAGGGCATTTTAATGTGTGCTGATAAGAGGGTGTGCACCTATTCACGTGCCATATGTGGAGGGGCATTTTAGAAAGGACACGCAACTCAGAATGTTGACATCCCGGGCAGTGCGTCACAGGTTATATAGCCTGTTCTGCAATACACACATTTATTTAATTAATTTGATTTATATCCCGTCCTCCCCAAAGATCCCAGAAGGGGTTACATGGTAACATGCAGAACAGCAAAACAAGACACATAACAAGAAGGACAATAGGGTACCATGAGATGTGTCTAGTTCAATTGTTCTGGATTAGCAGACACTTGGAGCCTGAAGCATGCACGGGGAGAGAGTCAGTTGAACATCTATTAAGAACACAGTGGTTTGGGAGTCAAGTGAAGAGGTAGGTCTTTATTGCTTTTCAAAAGCTCAAAAGTCCATCAAGGGATCTGATGTTAGGAGACAGCTGATTCCCGTACTTTGGTAAAAAGGTGAGAGTATGACCTTTGTCTGGCACTTTCTAGTTGGAGGCTCCGACCAGGGGGTATTTGAAGACTTGTTTCCTCCTGGGAGCGGAGGGGTCTATTTGGGACATAAATGTGAAATAATAAACAAAAAATCCTCTGGATGTATACTATGAACGCATATGACCATTGTGATGAAACAGATAAATAAATTGACAATCGCCACCATATAATCTGATGTTAAAATGATTACACATGATATAATATAGAGTGTTTGTGAAGGTCCTCAGTTCCTAATGCAGGTTCACCAAGACTGAACCACACATAGAATGGCTTTTAAGCCACAACCCAGATGGATACATTCAGTGAGAACATCCCATGACCTCTCGCATTCTGATTGGACTCTGCTGTATGAATGTTTCTTTGGTCCCAGTTTTAAGATTGTTTAAATTTTGCTGTTTTATACTTTGTATATTATGTGGTGTTGTGTTTGTTTTTAATATTGGGTATGTTATTCTGTTACTTGCCTAGATTTGTGAATAGGTGGATTATAAATAATTATAAATGAATAAGATTGCCGTGATTATCAAATGAAATTGTAGTGGATGTCAGTTTATACCAAAAACAATGGTCTCAGAATCAATATCAAATCAAAAAACAATGTATGCCTTCAAACACACCACATTGTAGGTTTACTGTGTAGTGTTTACTGTGATGACATACAAAAACATAGTAGCTTCAATGTATACTAACGTGCGTATATTTTGCCAAACACTTATCTTGATGGATTCCCAGCAGATAATCAATAGCGGGTTTGATGAAGCTATGTTGCAGAGAATTGCATTCGTTCCTCAGGAACCCAGTGCTGCGGCAAGGGAATCAGCATGTGTTGAAAATGGCATGGGCTGGAAACCTCAAGCATAAGCATCCATTGAACAGTCAAAATGATGAAAGAGGGGAAAACAAAGGACATGGACATCTGTATGACACCATAGGAATGGCCATCTTATAAAATGTTTCTCTAACAATTTATCATAGAGTGTACATTATAAAACAAAATTATCAAATATACCAGCATTTAAAAAAAAATATTTTATGAAGTGCTCAGACCAACCTCCTATGCGCTCGATGGGTTCAAGCAACAGTGGCACATGGGACCATCCCAGCACTTCAAAAAGTCCCATACTGCCAAGGTACTTATCTTTGCCTTATCGGCGGTGTTATTCCATTTCTACCACTTCTTGCTATCTCTTGTATGCTGCTACACTCCCTGTGAAGTAACACTACCCCCCCCCCCCCCATCCGGATTTCGCAAAATGCTTCATCAGGAGGGGAAACGCTCAGAGAGTGCATAAATAGGGAAGGACAACAGGCCAGACCCATACACATATCCATGCAGAGTGGAGGGGTAGCCTAACGATTAGAGCAATGGATTGAATCAGGGGACCCAGGTTCAAATCCCACTTCAGCTCTTTGTAATTTTTTTTAAATTCAGGAATAGAAATATACCCACTGTATCCACTTCAACCACATTCACTTTTTCTCTAACTAATAAGAACAGCCTTACTGGGTCAGACCAATGGTCCATCAAAGCCCAGTAGCCCGTTCTCATAGTGGCCAATCCAAGTCACTAGAACCTGGCAAAAACCCATAGAGTAGCAACATTCCATGCTACCAATCCAGGGCAAGCAATGGCTTTCCCTCATGTTTTTCTCAATAACAGACTATGGACTTTTCCTCCAGGAACTTGTCCAAACCTTTCTTAAAACCAGCTATGCTATCCACTCTTACCACAATCTCTGGCAATACATTCAAGAGCTTAACTATTCTCTGAGTGAAAAAAAAATTTCCTCCTATTGGTTTTAAAAGTATTTGCCTGTAACTTCATTGAGTGTCCCCTAGTCTTTGTAATTTTTGACGGAGTGAAAAATCGATCCACTTGTACCCGTTCTACTCCACTCAGGATTTTGTAGACTTCAATCATATCTCCCCTCAGCCGTCTCTTTTCCAAGCTGAAGAGCCCTAACCATTTTAGTCTTTCCTCATACGAGAGGAGTTCCATCCCTTTTATCATCTTGGTCGCTCTTCTTTGAACCTTTTCTAGTGCCGCTATATCTTTCTTGAGATAAGGAGACCAGAATTGAATGCAGTACTCCAGGTGAGGTCATAACTTCTCAAATCAAGCCCTTTTCTATCTCAATTTAACCCAAAATAATTCTCTCTCATACCCTCACACTCGGTAACATCCACTCGCTTTCAGAGACCAGTCCCAACTGCCAACAAACTTCTTTTAGAACTCACACATACCATTCTATCACAGAACTTTCATCCTGCACACCAGTATCCACAAATTCACGCACACGAACAAGCATTCATACATAGCAACCTTACTTGTCCTTTAGCCTTCAGGTTTTCAGGTGTTTATATATTCAGACACAAGCAAAAAACGAAACGATGTGATGCACCACCTTTCTGTGGTTACAATCAAAGCACTTTGCATATTTTATACAGTTACTTATTTTGTACCTGGGGCAATGGAACATGATATGACTTGTCCAGTGTCATTAAGAGCTGCAATGGGAATTGAACCCATTTCCCCAGGTTCTCCAGGAGTCCCCTACTCCTCCACTCCAAACAATTTACATAATATACAGTATAGGTAGGATTAGATATCTTTCTGTCCCTGGAAGGCTCACAAAAAAGGAGCCATAGTGGGATTTGAATTTAGGTCCTTTGGTTTCCAGCCTACTGCACTAACCATTAGGATAGACATATGTGATTCTCTGCTAAGAATGTCCAAAATACCTGGAGCTGTCATAGAACCTGGTACCCTTGCCGGTTTCACATTCAGGGGAGAGTAGGGGAAGAGGGACAGCAACTACTTGGGATTACCCCTTCAGTGGACAGCTGCTCAGTTAAAGCACTTATCTATAAGCTGGATGTGACGAGAATGACACGGAGACAAAGTTTGTTCCAGTCCCCGCCCCATCCCAGCGAGCTCTATCCATGTCCTCACTCCATCCCTGTGAATTCTGTCCCCATCTTCGCCCCATCCTTACAATCTCTGTTCCCGTCCCTAAGAACTCAGTCTGATCCCACCCGCACAAGTCTCAAACAGTTTTTTATACTTACGAGTTGTGACAATTAAGTTCATGAACTTGCCACCGTGTACATACATTGGCAGTACTGTACAAACAACTCAGTAAGGTTTCATAACCTTGGTATATCAGTGTCTCACAGCTGTGTTTGTTTCAATGTGTGGCGGTGTCTTACTGAGTGGCGTTCATAATTGTTATTGCATGTTTTTGTGTGCCGTCATAAGAATGTCGGAGCTTGAATTAGAGCAATGTACAAACATTAAATTTCTTGTTAAACTTGGCAAGAGTGGAAGTGAAATCAGAGACATGTTAGTCCAAGTTGATGGGGATAATGCCATGAAAAAAAATATCAGTGTACAAATGAATTAAATGTTTTTCTGAGGGGAGAGAAAGCGGCACAGATGAAGAAAGGGCAGGGTGACCAGTTACGAGCAGAACTGACAAAAACATTGCAAAAATTCATTGAATTGTGCGTCAAAATCGTCGGCTGACTGTGAGAAACATAGAGAATCTTAACTGAAAAGCCTGGCATGAGAAAGATGTGTGCAAAAATGGTCCCAAAGGAGCTTACCGATGAACAAAAGCAAAGGACAGTTGAAGTTTGCCAAGACCTTTTGGAGAGACAAGATGATGGTTTGGGCCCTGTTATCACTGGTGATGAAACAGGTGTACCAATATAGAAACATAGAAACATGATGGCAGATAAAAGCCAAATAGCCCATCTAGTCTATCTAGTCTGTCCATCCATAATTACTATTATCTCTTCCTCTCTCTAAGAGATCCCATGTGTCTATCCCATGCTTTCTTGAATTCAGACACAGTCTCTGTCTCCACCACTTCTTCCGGGAAACTGTTCCACACGTCTACCACCCTTTCCATAAAAAAGTATTTCCTTAGATTATTCCTGAGCATATCACCTCTTAAAGTCATTCTATGCCCTCTCATTCCAGAACTTTCTGTCAAATGAAAGAGACTCGACTCATGCACCTTTACGCTACATAGGTATTTAAACTTGCTGATTATTGTGCGATATAACTGGATAACTTTTAGCCACTAACCATAAATATTCAGTCATGATAACTAGTTATCTTGTGCTGAATATATGAATTTACCTAGTTAAGTGCTATTTAACTGGTAAGCGCAGTTTCTGGCCAATTAAATAGCACTAAACATCGGATAGATTGCGTTACTAAGGAGAAGCAAGATAATAGGTAAATAATATTTCATTCAGAGAAAAATTACTTATCCAGTTACAGACTTCAGAATTCTTTTCTTCCTTTCATTTGGTCCTCTTGAATTTATCAGCGAACACCAGCAGGAGGTGAGCAATGGAAGGAGTAGGCAATCAAGAATGCAACTCTACAGTACAGTTTAAAGCCAGTTTTAAAAAATTTACTTTTTATTGTTTATTTAAAAATAAGCGAACAAGGCACCTGCCATTATTTCTTCAGTGAGTCATCAACATTAGGGACATTTAATAGCCTTCCTAAAACAAGCTGTTCTTGAAGTTCAAACAACACAAGCTTTTACTGCAGTGTGTAAATTAAAACAACACTCATCTTTGCAAATATCCAAAGCAGAAATCTATCATATTTCCCCTCTCCTGCCTTTCCTCAAAAGCACATGTGCCCGCCTGCCCATTTTATACGGTCCACGAGGACTGTGCACCTGACACTAAACTCTCCAAGGACCTCCTTGAGTCTCGACTCCCCCACCTACCACCTCCCCGCCGTTGAAATTTAAAATCTTCGGGCAGCCGACATGAAGCCAGCCTCTCGCTGTCAGCCTGCCCAGAAGTGTTCTTTCTGCAGGATCCTGCCTACCTGGGAAGAGGAAGTGCTGCAGAAAGAATAATTCCGGAGTGGGTTGACTGTGGAGGCTGGCTTTGTATCGGCTGCCCGAAGATTTTAAATTTCAGCGGCAGGAAGGTGGTAGGTGAAGAAGTCAGGAAATGGGGACTGTCGTACCATAGTATCCAGCTGAGAGGGAAGGGCTGGGGTTGGGAATGAGGGAAAGACATGCTGCATGGGCTGCGGGGGGGGGGGGGGGGGGGGGTTGGGAAAGCAAGAAGGACAGATGCTGCACAGGCTGGGAGGGGGTTGGGAAGGACAGAGGCTGCACGGGCTGGGGGTTAGGAATGGAGGGAAAGAGAGATGCTGCTGGTGGGTGAGGGAAGAGAAAAATAAAATTCTTGGACATAGGTGTGTGGAGTAGGAGGGAAAGAGAGACGGTAAACATGGGGAAGAGAGAGAATTGTTGGAAATGATAGTGATGGAGAGGAGGAAGGGAGAAATGTTACACTGGGAGGGAGGAGAGATGACTCAAAGAAGGGAGAGATGTCAGATTCCGGAGAAGGATGATGGAAGTCAGGAGCCTAAGAAGGCTGGGGAAGAAATGTCATTGCGCTTTTTGTGCAAAATTTGCAAATTTTGACAGCGGCGTGAACAGGAACATTGTCATGATACAGGAACCATGACAGCTCCCTCCAAAGTTCAGGCACTTCTTCCTGATTCTCTCACAGAGTTGTCTCAACACTTTCAGATAATAATTTTGGTTGACAGTTTGTCCTTGTGGCAGAAATTCTTAGTGAACAATGCCGCGACTGTAAAAATAAAAACTGTCAACGAAGTTGCTGAGCTCTTTTCAGTCTTGGCGATGTTTTAAGAACATAAGAATTGCTGCTGCTGGGTCAGACCAGTGGTCCATTGTGCCCAGCAGTCCACTCACGCGGCGGCCCTTAGGTCAAAGATCAGTGCCCTAACTGACACTAGCCTTATCTGCGTACGTTCTGTTTCAGCAGGAACTTGTCTAACTTTGTCTTGAATCCCTGGAGGGTGTTTTCCCCTATAACAGCCTCCAAAAGAGCGTTCCAGTTTTCCACCACTCTCTGGGTGAAGAAGAACTTCCTTACATTTGTACGGAATCTGTCCCCTTTTAACTTTAGAGAGTGCCTTCTCGTTCTCCCTACCTTGGAGAGGGTGAACAACCTGTCTTTATTTACTAAGTCTATTCCCGTCAGTATCTTGAATGTTTCGATCATGTCCCCTCTCAGTCTCCTCTTTTCAGTTTCTCTAATCTCTCACTGTATGGCAACTCCTCCAGCCCCTTAACCATTTTAGTCGCTCTTCTTTGGACCCTTACGAGTAGTACCATATCCTTCTTCATGTACAGCAACCAGTGCTGGATGCAGTATTCAGGGTGAGGGCGTACCATGGCCCGGTACAGCGGCTTTAATAACCTTCTCCGATTTGTTCATGATCCCCTTCTTAATCATTCCTAGCATTCTGTTCGCCCTTTTTGCCGCCATCGCTCGTTCAAGACAAAGTTAGACAAGTTCCTGCTGAACCGGAACGTACGCAGGTAGGGCTGGTCTCAGTTAGGGCACTGGTCTTTGACCTAGGGGCCGCCGCGGGAGTGGACTGCTGGGCATGATGGACCACTGGTCTGACCCAGCAGCGGCAATTCTTATGTTCTTAGATGTTGCATTCCTCTGCCAATTCTCTAACAGTTAATCGCCATTTAGCATGCACAAGAACCTTCACTTGAGCAACAAGATCATCATAAGTTGACATAGATGGTCTTCCAGTTCGTGAATCGTCTTCCACTGAATCACGACCACTTTTGAAGCATGAATACCATTCAAAACACCTTCCACCACTCATGACATGTTTTTCATAAGCCACTTTTAACATTTCATAAGTTTCTGTAGTGGTCTTACCCAATATAAAACAGAACTTCATGCTGTAGCACTGCTCATTGAGGTCTCACTTGATGAAAATAGCCGATCACGAAAACACACTTTCACAAAAGCTGCTTTAGCTCGGAAAACAAAACAGATATCAACAAGCAGAAAAAAGGAGGTTACTTGTGAAGTTTCAAGCTACTCAACACTGCCTAGCAAGTCTCAGAAGAACTTCCATCGGTGTGCAATTCAAACTGTCCTGGAACTTTTTGAACAGACCTCTCCTATATCCCAGTCATGGTTCTCCGTAAACCACATCTCTGTGATCACCACTAAATCTAATTCAGCCTCTTCCATCACAGCCTCTAGATCTAGAACCTTTTTTCCCATACTTCAAGCATTAGTATATACCGTATTTTCACGCAGATAACGCGCACCCGTGTATAACGCGCACACGGGTATAGCGCGCAGAAACCACGATATTATGTATAAAAACTTTTGTATACCGCGCTCACAGGTATAACGCGCATGCTGCCCGGCTGTCCTTTCGCCCGCCCCGACTCTCCTCTGGCCACCCCGACTCTCCTTTCGCCCGCCCCGACTCTCCTTTCGCCCTCCCCGACTCTCCGTGCCCTGTCCCGACTCTCCGTTTACCCGCCCTGCCCTGCCCCCCCCCGGCAGGACCACTCGCACCCCCACCCCGAAGGACCGCCGACTCCCCGACAATATCGGGCCAGAAGGGAGCCCAAACCCTCCTGGCCACGGCGACCCCCTACCCCCACCCCGCACTACATTACGGGCAGGAGGGATCCCAGGCCCTCCTGCCCTCGACGCAAACCCCCCTCCCTCCAACGACCGCCCCCCCCCAAGAACCTCCGACCGCCCCCTCATAAATGCTTTTATTAGAAGCTTATGGCTTGCCCACTAAATATCCTCCCTTCTGGAAGACACAGCATAGAGTCTAATAAGAGCCCACGAGATACAAAAGTTTTTCTACATAGTTCCCACCCCGCCCGACGACCGATTCACCCCCCCCCAGCAGGACCGCTCGCACCCCCACCCCAAACGACCGCTCGCACGCGCTCCCACCCGCACCCGCGATCGGAGCAAGAAGGAGCCCAAGCCCTCTTGCCCGGCCGACTCCCCGACAATATCGGGCCAGGAGGGAGCCCAAACCCTCCTGGCCACGGCGACCCCCCACCCCCACCCCGCACTACATTACGGGCAGGAGGGATCCCAGGCCCTCCTGCCCTCGACGCAAACCCCCCTCCCTCCAACGACCGCCCCCCCCAAGAACCTACGACCGCCCCCCCAGCCGACCCGCGACCCCCCTGGCCGACCCCCCCGACACCCCCACCCCCCTTCCCCGTACCTTTGGTAGTTGGCCGGACAGACGGGAGCCAAACCCGCCTGTCCGGCAGGCAGCCAACGACGGAATGAGGCCGGATTGGCCCATCCGTCCCAAAGCTCCGCCTACTGGTGGGGCCTAAGGTGCGTGGGCCAATCAGAATAGGCCCTGGAGCCTTAGGTCCCACCTGGGGGCGCGGCCTGAGGCACATGGGCCCAACCCGACCATGTGCCTCAGGCCGTGCCCCCAGGTGGGACCTAAGGCTCCAGGGCCTATTCTGATTGGCCCACGCGCCTTAGGCCCCACCAGTAGGCGGAGCTTTGGGACGGATGGGCCAATCCGGCCTCATTCCGTCGTTGGCTGCCTGCCGGACAGGCGGGTTTGGCTCCCGTCTGTCCGGCCAACTACCAAAGGTACGGGGAAGGGGGGTGGGGGTGTCGTGGGGGTCGGCCAGGGGGGTCGCGGGTCGGCTGGGGGGGCGGTCGTAGGTTCTGGGGGGGGGCGGTCGTTGGAGGGAGGGGGGTTTGCGTCGAGGGCAGGAGGGCCTGGGATCCCTCCTGCCCGTAATGTAGTGCGGGGTGGGGGTAGGGGGTCGCCGTGGCCAGGAGGGTTTGGGCTCCCTCCTGGCCCGATATTGTCGGGGAGTCGGCCGGGCAAGAGGGCTTGGGCTCCCTCTTGCTCCGATCGCGGGTGCGGGTGGGAGCGCGTGCGAGCGGTCGTTCGGGGTGGGGGTGCGAGCGGTCCTGCTGGGGGGGTGAATCGGGCGTCGGGCGGGGTGGGAACTATGTAGAAAAACTTTTGTATACCGCGCTCACGCGTATAACGCGCGAGGGGTATGCGCGGTAGGTAAAAACGCGTATAACGCGCGCGTTATATGCGTGAAAATACGGTACTGCTTTCCAGGCACTGCCTCCTTTTCCCATTTGTGTAGAGGTATTTAGTGATTCACTTACCTGAGGGTTTATACTCACCTGAGGGCTCTGATCACCCTGCCCCAATGATTCTAGTTTAAAGCCCTCTTCAGTAGGTTAGCCAGTCTGCTGCTGAAGACACTTCTTCCCTCCTTTGATATATGCACACCATTCCTGCTCAGCAGCCCTTGGAAAATCATCCCATGGTCCAGGAAGCCAAAACGCTCTCTACACCATCCATGCAGACACACATTCATCTCCAGAATGTGAACTCCTCTACCCAGGTCTTTACCCTCAACAGGGAGGATCAACAAGAATACCTTCTGTGCGTGATAACCTGCAGAAACAGGCCCAACATTCCCAGCTAAACTGGGACTTTTCCTGCAGCTGTTTCAGTGGCCAATGAACCTCCCAAAGGCCTAGAACAGCCATGAATCATGATCACCTGCGTCTGCCTTGATCTTCATTGCAGACATCCACAGACACATCCGGGAAACACCTGGGACCCTCTATAGGTGAGAAGGTGGAACTATTCTTTTTAATCACTGGTTATATTAAGATAGATAAACTGATGCCTGAGGTTGCACCAAGTAGTTTATTTCAGAGAGAGGATGATAAATATGAAAACAATGACCACTTGTATTTCCAAATACAAGACAGCTGGGGCAGGTAAGGTCAAGAGCAACTTCTGAGATGAGCTTAAGGCCCACAGAAGAATATATGGAGTAATTAACTAATTAAAATAGAAAGGAATCCCACTTTAAAAATCATGACATGTTAACAATATTTTAAAAGGCAATCTTTGAGATACTGGAAGCTGGTGATATTTAATTATAGAGGATTAACATGGTTGTAGGATTTACAACTTTATCTCCTGAGAGTTCTGGATAATTTGTGGTTGGCATAAGAAAAAGGATTTCAAACCATCATACAGAGAGTTATAACAGTCAATACAATTCAGATTTCTGACCAACTGACTTTCCCACCAAAATTCAAATTCCCAATCAGGTCAGTGAACCCACTATTTACAAAGTCAAACTGCAGACTTCAGAGCATACCCTGAAGGAAGCCAAAGCATGGTGGCTGAAACGTCGGTTTCTACCTGACAAGATGCAGCAAGACCCAAAAACCTACAGCAAGCACAATGCCAGCTGCGGAAACCCTGAGAGAAGAAGAATTCACTTTTACTAGAAAATGATGATTACTAGAATCTTCTTGACTAGTAACTTAAATCATGTAACTCATTTTTATCCTTTCCTTGTTACTGATGTAAATGAAATCCAACTTAAGATTCTTCATGTACAGAAAACATGAATTTTTTTTTTTTTTAAATTGTGGAAATAGTAATTTTCATCAAAAGTATGACAACCTACAAAGATTTGATCAAAAGAAGACTTTGTTTGCAGTGCCAGAGGGATCAGCTTAATGTTCATGGTGTACTTTATGCTCCATTATCCCTCCTCCCCTCCAAACCATTGCTCTTGTAGCCTGGTCAAATTAGTGCAATAAGTGGGAGAGGGAATACTTTGAATTGTGTTGTCTTTTTTTCTTATTCAATGTCTTTCTTTCTTGTTACTTTTTGTTTCATGCTTTAAAACTCCTTTGATTTTTTTTTTTTTTTATGAGAGACATGAGACGGCTTGGTGAGGCAAAAATCTCAAACATCTTTCACAAGCCTGGTTTCTTTAGAGGTATCTTGTGAAAACTAGAGACATTTTTTTCTGGTATTTCAAGTGGCTTAGACATATTAGCAAATTTTCTTTCATTCATTTTTTTCAGGCTCTTGTGTTGCAGTCTGTGGCATGGAAACATGCCAATGAGCATCCCAGCATCAGGCATCGGTTTGGCATGCAGACTCCAGCTGTCATGTTTTCTAAGGCTCATGCATAGCTTATTCACTGCTTGGCAGTTCAAGTGCTTTGGTTTTGGCTGCCTGTCTTAAGAGAAACTACAGGGGTCAAGAGCCTGCCTGACCACCAGGCAGACTGGGCATCTGCCTAAGACAGTGGTACTGGTGCGGCCATCGATATCACTATACAAAAGTAAGCTCAGGATTACATGTAGTGGTTGCCCTTCACTGCTACCCAAACCAGTGTCATCATTCAGTATGGAGCTTCTGCCCCTCAGAGTAGTACTGACCTAGATGGCAACGAAGACAACTACAGCTGCCTGGCTCCCCTGGACAACTTCTGAAGACCCCTGGGAAGGTCCTGAGAGGTGGGGAAGTGTAGGGAAGGGTAAAAATCCAGATGGGCTTGGTGGGGAGGAGGTGTGACTTAAGAATGGGGACTTTATTTGGAGGAGGGCCCGGATTGCCACTGGGGTATGTGAGGACTGTTGGGTTGAGATCAAGGTATATCATGAGTATCAGGGAAATGGAAGAGTGCTGGAAATGGAAGAGTGCTAGAGGTGACTGAAAATGGAAGAGTGCTAGAGCAGGGATCGGGGTATACCATGAGGCTCAAGGAGGTGATTGGAAATGGAAGAGTGACTGGAAATGGAAGAGTGCTAGAGGTGACTGGAAATGGAAAAGGGATCGGGGTGTACCATGAGGCTCAAGGAGGTGATTGGAAATGGAAGAGTGACTGGAAATGGAAGAATGCTAGAGGTGACTGGAAATGGAAGAGTGCTAGAGCAGGGATCGGGGTGTACCATGAGGCTCAAGGAGGTGATTGGAAATGGAAGAGTGACTGGAAATGGAAGAGTGCTAGAGCAGGGATCGGGATGTACCATGAGGCTCAAGGAGGTGATTGGAAATGGAAGAGTGACTGGAAATGGAAGAGTACTAGAGGTGACTGGAAATGGAAGAGTGCTAGAGCAGGGATCGGGGTGTACCATGAGGCTCAAGGAGGTGATTGGAAATGGAAGAGTGACTAGAAATGGAAGAGTACTAGAGGTGACTGGAAATGGAAGAGTGCTAGAGCAGGGATCGGGGTGTACCATGAGGCTCAAGGAGATGATTGGAAATGGAAGAGTGATTGGAAATGGAAGAGTGACTGGAAATGGAAGAGTGCTAGAGCAGGGATCGGGGTGTACCATGAGGCTCAAGGAGGTGATTGGGAGCAGAGGAGTGCCAGAGCAGTAGTTGTGCTGTGCCATGGGTATCAAGGAAGTGATTGGGGGTGAGGAAATTCCAGGGAGGTGACTGGGAGTGGGGAAGTGTCAGAGCAGTGAACAGGGTATGCCATGAATATTGGAGAGATGATAAGACGAGGCACCTGCCTAAAACAGTAGTACCAGCATAGCCATTAGCATCTTTAAACACAAATCAGCTTTGTATTACATAGCAACAGAGTAAATTTATTTAGTTAGTTTTATAGCCCGGACTTCCCAGAAGCCCAGAACGGGTTACAGCAATACATTCAGCAAAGGCAGATCTTGATTGATGAACTTGCTGCACTTCTGCCATGTTCTGAATAAGCTGTAATCTCTTCAAATTACATTTGCTCAAACCGATGTAAAGAGAATTAGCATAGGCTAAATATGCTAAAATTATAGCCTGGACCAAAATAACAAAGCGATGTTGATGAAAGAAACAATGAACCCTCCTTAGCATCCATAGGCTAAAAAAGCACTTTTTAGATATGTTATTAATTTGATTAGTCAAAGAGAGCTTGGAATCTAAAACAAATCCAAGAATTCTAGATGAAAATTCAATCTTTAGGGAATCACCCGAATTTAATCTTATAGATAGAAGTAAATTGTGTAAAACAGGACCAAACCATAACAGTTTGGTTTTAGTGGCATTTAACTTCATACGCACAAAAGAAGCCCACTCTTGAAGTCTTGAGATACAAGAATTGATATCTACTGTTAAATTTGATAGTGATGGATCAACTTCAAGTAAAATAAAAATGTCTATGAAATAGAAGCTATAGCAGATTAACAGAGCTAGATTCCAGGACATAACACAGAGAGGGCAGAATAGGGGGTGGGGTAGCATTATACACTAGAGATAATATCAAAGTCACCAGAATCACAGATGTCAACTACACCGGGGAATCACTCTGGGTGAACCTGGCCAGAGGAAACGAAAAATGCTTGTATCTGGGTGTGGTATACAGGCCCCCAAAACAACAGGAAGACAGGGATATGGAACTAATCAAAGACATTGAGAACATCACTTTACGCGGGGACACGGTACTGCTAGGGGACTTCAATATGCCCGATGCTGATTGGAAGACACTTTCCGCTACTACCAGCGGCAGCAGAAGGCTTTTAACCTCCATAAAAGGGGCGCGACTCAAACAAATGGTGCTGGAGCCCACTAGAGATCAGGCGACACTGGACCTGATACTCACCAACGGAGAAAGCATTTCAGAAGTTTCGGTAGGCGATACGCTAGCCTCCAGCGACCACAACATGGTATGGTTCAACATCAAGATAGGCTTCACTAGATCAAACACAGCAACAAAGGTCCTCGACTTTCGGGGCACTGACTTTAAACGCATGGGAGACTTCGTCCATCAGGCGCTACAAAACCAAGCTGAAACCAATAATGTAGAGGCTATGTGGTCAATCCTGAAATGCACCTTGCATGAGGCAACAAACCGCTATACAAAAACAGTAAGCAAATGACGGAGGAAGAACAAGCCCCAGTGGTTCTCTGCAGAGATCTCGGATCTTGTTAAGGAAAAGAAAAAAGCTTTTATTTCCTACAAGCATACAGGAAACAGGGAGGCAAAAGAAGACTATCTGACCAGGTCTAAAGCAGTCAAAGCAGCAGTCAGAGAGGCCAAGATTCAAACAGAAGAACATCTAGCGAAAAACATTAAAAAAGGGGATAAATCCTTCTTCAGATACATTAGCGACAGGAAACGAAACACAGATGGGATAGTACGCCTCAGGAAAACAGACGGGAATTATGCAGAAACGGATTCTGATAAAGCCAAACTACTAAATGAATACTTTTGCTCAGTCTTTACCTGTGAGGCGCCGGGGACCGGTCCACAACTGCAGGCAAGGCAAACCTCAGAAGACCCGTTTCAAAATTTCAAGTTTACACCCAGCAGCGTCCATGGCGAACTATCAAAACTCAAGGTGAACAAAGCCATGGAACCGGACAATCTACACCCCAGGATTCTTAGGGAGTTGTGTGATGTCCTGGCGGAACCGCTATCCGTGCTGTTCAGTCTTTCCCTGAGTACCGGAAAAGTCCCCATGGACTGGAAAACAGCTAACGTCATTCCATTGCACAAAAAAGGTTGCAGAACGGAGGCTGTGAATTACAGACCGGTGAGTCTCACCTCAATAGTGAGCAAATTCATGGAAAGACTTATTAAACACGAATTAGATACGATCCTGACCGAGGAGAATCTACAGGATCCCCACCAGCATGGATTCACAAAGGGAAGGTCCTGTCAGTCCAATCTGATCAGCTTCTTTGACTGGGTTACAAGGAAACTGGATATGGGGAAGTCTCTGGACGTCGTGTACTTGGACTTCAGCAAAGCTTTTGATAGCGTCCCGCACCGCAGATTGTTGAGCAAGATGACTTCGATGGGATTGGGAGCGACATTGACGACATAGTAGTTAACAGTACCCCCTCCAATACATCGGAGGTGACCAGTGGAGTGCCACAGGGCTCGGTCTTGGGACCAATCCTTTTCAACATATACATAAGAGACCTGACTCAAGGGCTTCAAGGTAAAATAACACTATTCGTCGACGATGCCAAACTATGCAACATAGTAGATAACAGCACCTTGCCCGACAGTATGGAACAGGACCTGCTCTTATTGGAACATTGGTCCTCGACTTGGCAGCTAGGCTTCAATGCTAAAAAATGTAAGGAAATGCACCTTGGCAGCAGAAACCCGTGCAGAACTTACACTCTAAATGGTGAGACCTTAGCTAGGACTAGGGCAGAACGTGATTTGGGAGTAATCATTAGTGAAGACATGAAAACTGCCAAGCAGGTGGAGAAAGCTGCATCCAAGGCTAGACAAATGGTGGGATGCATTCGTAGAGGTTTCGTCAGCCGGAGGCCCGAAGTCATAATGCTCCTGTATAGATCCATGGTGAGACCTCATCTTGAATATTGTGTTCAATTCTGGAGACCACATTATCAAAAAGATGTGCGGAGAATCGAGTCGGTTCAGCGAATGACCACCAGGATGGTCTCGGGACTCAAGAACCTCCCATATGAGGAAAGACTGAATAAACTGCAGCTATACTCGCTCAAGAAATGTAGAGAGAGGGGGGACATGATTGAGACTTTTAAATATATCAAGGGCCGCATCGAGGTGGAAGACGATATCTTCTTTCTTAAAGGACCTTCGACCACAAGAGGTCATCCGCTGAAAATCAAAGGCGGGCAATTTCATGGCGACGCCAGGAAGTGTTTCTTCACCGAAAGGGTGGTCGATCATTGGAATGAACTTCCATTGCAGGTGATTAACGCCAGCAGCGTGCTCGATTTTAAAAAGAAATGGGATATGTATGTGGGATCTCTAGCGGGGTGAAGTCTGGGGGTGGGTCATTAGCGTGGGCAGACTTGATGGGCTACAGCCCTTTTCTGCCGTCATATTCTATGTTTCTATGTAACATAACATAATTCTTTATTAATATACTGCTCAGTGCCTTTCAGTTCTAGGCGGTGTACAAAAGAATACAGTAAGGAAGGAATAATACAATAAAGAAGAATACAATAAAGGAAGAATTATTAACATTAAGGATAGAAAAACCATACCACGGCCCATAGATATTCCCAAACTTTCCTAGCCAGGATTACAATCTATATTAGCAGTCTCTAAAATGAATGATAGGAGATATACAGTATACAAATGAAGGAAGACAACAGTATTAAAGCAATATAACCTGCTGCTAAAAGGTAAGTAGAATGCCTAATACCGGAGAAACTGGTAGACAGTTAGAACCAACGGTTATGTACAGTGAAAGGAGACAAAATAAATAAGATCAAATGGAAGCACTGGTCAAGGACACAATCTGCGAGCACATAGAAAAAAATGGACAACTGAAGGCGAGCCAGCACGGCTTCTGCAAGGGTAGGTCGTGCCTCACGAACTTACTGTACTTCTTTGAGGGAATAAACAGCCAGATGGACAAGGGGGAAGCCATAGACATCATCTACCTCGACTTCCAAAAAGCCTTCGACAAGGTACCTCACGAAAGGCTGCTTAAGAAGCTGTGGAATCACGGGGTGCAAGGGGATGTACACAGATGGATCAGACACTGGCTGGCGGGCAGAAAACAGAGGGTTGGAGTAAAAGGGCATTACTGAGACTGGCAATGGGTCACGAGCGGAGTCCCTCAGGGATCGGTGTTGGGACCACTCCTGTTCAATATATTTATCAACGACCTGGAGACGGGGACGAAATGTGAGGTCATTAAATTTGCTGATGACACCAAACTCTGTAGCAGGGTCAAAACCAAGGAGGATTGTGAAGACCTGCAGAGGGACCTGACGAGACTAGAGGAGTGGGCAAAAAAATGGCAAATGAGTTTCAATGTGGACAAATGCAAGGTCATGCATGTAGGGAAAAAGAACCCGATGTTCAGCTATAAAATGGGGGGAATATTGCTAGGGGTGAGCGACCTTGAAAAAGACCTGGGGGTGATGGTGGACGCAACATTGAAGCCATCGGCGCAGTGTGCGACAGCCTCAAAGAAAGCAAACAGAATGCTGGGCATCATCAAAAAGGGTATCACAACCAGGACGAAAGAAGTCATCATGCCACTGTATCGTGCAATGGTGCGCCCGCACCTGGAATACTGTGTCCAGTACTGGTCGCCGTACCTCAAGAAAGACATGGCAGTACTCGAGGGAGTCCAGAGAAGAGCGACAAAACTGATAAGAGGTATGGAAAATTTTTCATACGCTGACAGGTTAAAAATGCTGGGGCTGTTCTCCCTGGAGAAGAGGAGACTTAGAGGGGACATGATAGAAACCTTCAAAATCCTGAAGGGCATAGAGAAAGTGGACAAGGACAGATTCTTCAAACTGTGGGGAACCACAAGCACTAGGGGTCACTCGGAGAAATTGAAAGGGGACAGGTTCAGAACAAATGCTAGGAAGTTCTTTTTTACCCAGAGGGTGGTGGACGCATGGAACGCTCTTCCAGAGGTTGTGATAGGCCAGACCACAGTACAGGGGTTCAAGGAAGGTTTGGATAGGTTCCTAAAGGATAAAGGGATTGAGGGGTACAGATATAAGCAGAGGTAGGATATAAAAATGGTCAAATCACTTCACAGGTCAAAGGACCTGGTGGGCCACCGCGGGAGCGGACCACTGGGCGGGATGGACCTCTGGTCTGACCCAGTGGAGGCAACTTCTTATGTTCTTATGTTCTTAAATAAAGATTTACAAAAACTCTAAGAAATTCAGATAATGAAATGGAAAGAATGAAGATGACGGGTAAAGTAAGCACTCTTCAGAGGAGTCCAGTTATCAGGCAGACAAAATCACTGGTATCGGAGCTCTGCTGTGCTGAGTCTAATCTAATCTTCCATTTGTGAATCGCACAAACCTATGCAAGCTCAAAGCGACAGATCAAAGAGGAAGTGGGAAAGTAGTAGGGGAGGCATGGAGAAGCAAGGGGAAGGGCCTAGAAGTAGGGGGTGCTATACAGAAGCTGAAACAGTTAATTGTCAAAGAGGTGGGTCTTATCAAAGAGGTTTTTCGTGAATGCGGTATAGTTTGTCTCTTTCCTGCAGAGGAGGGAGAAGAAAGAAAACCCTAAGCAGTTATAGTACCCAGATTTCTTTCCATCTTGTCTTGATATTCTGGGCACTCAAACTTGCGGCTGAGCATTCAATTAGCTTTTTATTTTCTGGGATAGTTCAATTTACCAGCCTTCTAATTTCTTAACTGAGTCATTTTGTCAGGGACCATGGCTGAATCACAGTTACAGGATGCTAGAGTCCACCTTGGGGATTAGCACCCAAGAAAAGAATCTAGGTATGATCATAGACAATACGATGAAACCTACTGCCCATCGTGTGGCGGCGGCCAAAAAAGCAAACAGGATGCTAGGAATTATTTTTTAAAAGGGATGGTTAACAAGACTAAGAATGTTATAATGCCCCTGTATCGCTCCATGATGCGACATCACCTGGAGTATTACGTTCAATTCTTGTCTCCTTGTCTCAAGAAAGATATAGTGGGGCTGGAAAAGGTTCAAAGAAGAGTGACCAAGATGATAAAGTGGATGGAACTCCTCTGAGGAAAGACTAAAATGGTTAGGGCTCTTCTGCTTGGAAAAGAGACGGCTGAGGGGAGATATGATTGAAGTCTACAAAATCCTGAGTGGAGTAGAACGGGTATAAGTGGATCGATTTTACACTCCGTCAAAAATTACAAAGCTAGGGGACACTCGATGAAGTTACAGGGAAATATGTTTAAAACCAATAGGAGGAGATTTTTTCATTTAGAGAATAGTTAAGCTCTGGAATGCATTGCCAGAGGTTGTGGTAAGATCGCATAGCATAGTTGGTTTTAAGAAAGGTTTGGACATGTTCCTGGAGGAAAAGTCCATTGTCTGTTATTGAGAAAGACAAGGGGGAAGCCACTGCTTGCTCTGTATCAGTAGCATGGAATGTTGCTACTCCTTGGGATTTTGCAAGGTACTAGTGACTTGGATTGACCACCGTGAGGACGGGCTACTGGGCTTAATGGCCCATTGGTCTTTCCCAGTAAGACTATTCTTATGTTCTTATGATGTAGGTAGTTCCTGGGAAAGGATCCTCTTGTAGAAAGGCAATGAGTGCAGCTGGCCACAGTGCAGTTTAAGGGGCAAGTTTAATAGTATGGTTTAATTACTTGATATACCACTCTTCATGGAAACACAAATCGGTTTTATGATTTAATAAAACTATAAAGAAGAGAAAAAGGAAAGGAATGGCACAATTTAATAGGACAGTAGAGGTAAAGAAATTAAAACCAGAGGTTAAGAAAATATTGGAAAATATATTACATACGTAGGTAGAGATTATCATCCTGGCAAGAGTATCCTAACCCAACCTTTCACCGAAGGCTTAACAAGACAGGCAGGTTGAAACAAAACTAGCTTCTAGTGCAATATTCACATTAAGACAGCAAAAGTCCAAACTAAGAATCCAAATCAGATTATGAGTCACAAAGTAATGTACACAGGGATACCAGGAACAAGAACAGAAGACACTGACAAGGAATGCAGGCAATAGCAGCGGAAGTATTGCAAAGATAATGTGAAGGTAAAGACCCATGTGAAGCAGATAAACTCTCAGATATCTGTGCTGGCCCTAGTAGAGCCAGTTAGGACAAGAACCACTCAAAGGCAGGAGACTAAATATCACACACATAGGTGCCTGCTCTGGGAGTTCTGTGGGTGCTTGAGCACCCCCAAAATTGAGCAGATTCCTTCACTGTGTCTAATGAAAGGCAATTAGTCTTGAGTTCAGCATCTTCAATCATTTTAAAAGCTGGTTCCTATGAACACATACACCCATTCAACCAAGACAGGAGGGACAGGAAGATAGCTCTCATTCAAACAAGGCAAGAAAAATAGGAACACAGCTCTCCCTGGAGGAGAAAGTCTGCAGGGTATCCTAGCCTAGATAATACCATTTTAGTCAACCTTTAGAAGGATTGTGTTGAATAAAGTTGTAGGAGATATCTTGAGTGTGACATACTAAAGCAGAATCCTCTCTATGATGGCTTAAATACTGAAGATGAAGGGTAGATGAAGCAGTAGTGATGGAGCCCTTGTCTATAAAAAACGAAGATCAAGTAGCTAATAGTCTTAGCCTTGCTAGCCTGGGTAAAAAGATGGTGCAAGGAAAGGTACATTTCTAATATCCTGTGAATAGTGTTCCTTCATGGAAAAGACACCTACCAGTGAGCGATGCAGAAAAACAGGAAGACATAATTTTTTCTCCATTTTGGATACCAACTAATTTTGTATGCTAGTACTGTAGTTCTTTGTTCCTTGTATCTTGCTAAGGCATTGGTGGTTAGTTTTCTGTCTATGGGCTCCTTTTACAAAGCCATAGTAGAGGTTTCTACCATGGGTCAGTGAGATAAATGCACCGATACTCATAGGAATTCAATGAGCATTGGAACATTTCCTCGCCGGCCCATGGTAGAAACCTCTAACGCAGCTTTGTAAAAGCCATTGTATGATAAGCATTTCCACCATGCATTTAAAAATCCACTTTTTTTATAAGTCTAATGTAGTATAATGTATGACCATCAGAAATCACAGAAACCATGAAAATTACAAGCCAATAACAGTAAAAAACATGGAGGGGCATTTTGATAGGACATCTAAGTCCGACTTTAGATGTTTTGAGAAAAACATCCAAAAATAGGGTGAAGAAAATATCCATTTTGAACCCGCGAGATGTCTATTTTTCTTTTTGAAAATGGTCCAGCTAGATGTTTTATCCAACTAAACTTCTTTTTTTGAAAATGTCCCAGCCAGAAGTTTTGTGCAGCTAGACATCTAATTTATTTTGCCATATCAAAAAAAAAAAAACGCTCTCCAAATTAAAAATATCCAAAACAAGCCATTGCCAGTAAAAGGGGCCAGCATTTTTTAATAGACTGACCAAACAGACATGCCAGCAAAGCAGTGGGGTACTGCTGTGGACTTTAGGGTGTGGGGTGTCCTAATTTATTCTTCAGCTAGAATATACATTTTTGTGGATATCTTTTGTTTCATGAGTAAATCAAGGAACATTTTTGTTGTTTACCTTCAATTACATCACTTTCTTTTAAAGAGATAAATAAAAAGATTTGACATCGATATGTGAACATTTCTTAAGAAAGAACTGAATATTTCATGGGGTGTCCTAATTTTTTCACATGACTGTACTAGTAAATGTGGAAATAGAGGACATAGACAGCAGAAAGGCATATTGTCTATTCAGTTTGCTCATTCAAGCCAATATCCCAGTTTCTATAATCTCCTTCTTCGCCCTCATGGATTCTCTGCGCTTGTATTCTGATACTATCCTTGTCTCCACCATCTTCACTGGGAGGCTGTTACACAAACCCACTACCCTTTCTGTAAAGAAATATTTCCTTATTACTCCTGAGTCTATCCTATATCTCTCTCAGGCCATACCCATTTGTTCCTGAGCCTTCTTTCCAATTAAAAGCACCCACTCGTGGGCATTTATAACATAGAGGTATTTTAATGTCTTTATCATATCTCCTTCTTTGGTCTAAGACATGAAATTAACAAATGGCTTGCTAGTAAAATGAAGGACCCCTTATGCAAAGCATTTTAACAGAGGTTGGTGCAGTAAATGCCCTGAAACACATAGGGATTTAAAGGGCTTTGGGGCTTTTGCCATTCGGCATTCGCTAGTGCTGCTTTGTAAAAGTGGGCTTAAATCTAGACAGCAATGTTTGTACTCTTTTCCTAAATTCAAATAAAGTATAAGTAGCAACAAAATGCTATCTATTCTGGCATTACAAAGACTTGTCTCCAAAGATTACAATTCATTCAGAACACCGCAGCGAAGTTGATCTTTGGAAAATGAAAATTCGACCATGTGACTCCTTTGCTTTTGAGCCTTCCTTCATTGGCTCCCGGTTTTTTTTTTTTAGGATCCAATTCAAAGGTGCTTGCATCACTTTTAAAATCTTATATGGTGTTTTTATTCCTCTTGTTCCTCTGCTATGGAACATGTACAGATTTTCCTTTGCAAGAGGTATTCAACAAGTCAAACTCTCCCTCCCTTCCAGAAAAGGGAATAAAGGAGTCAAGAATTTTGGTAATTCTTTGGCTTTCAAATTTTCTCAATTATGGAATGAACTCCCTGTAACTTTGAGAAGCCCTAGTTCTTTTCAATTCTGTTGCAAATCTTTAAAAACTTTCTTATTTGCTAAACATTTTGAAAATTAATTCTTTGTAATTTGCTGCTGGTTTTTTTTAATACTCCTTTTTCCTAATTACTGTTAACCGAGTCGAGCTTCCTTTGGTTGATGACCCGGTATATAAAGCTAAGTTTTAGTTTAGATCCTGTTTCAAATCATTCCATAGATGGCATACGAAGGGGTGCGGAAAAGTTCTCAGCCTAACCAACCAACTTCCTAAATTCTGAGCGTTATTTTGCCACTATCGCTGAAAAGAGTGTTATCTTATTTCCTTAAGTGATAATATGTAGAAACAAAATTTTATGGTTTTTTGACATTGTTTCAGTTCGATGATTGAACCATAACCACAACATTCTCTTCTTGGTTGAGCTGAGAATTATACAGCACCCTCTCGTACAGCATTAAAAATTGCCCCGTTTTGGGTGGCCTCTAAGCTGGTGACTACAACAAAGTGCAGTGTTGAAAGGCCTGTATGAGTACATTGGAAATCCCTTTTTCTAACATATGGAGCAGTTCAGGAAGCAAGAAAAGTGGATGAATTCCTTTATTGTTTTAAATGCAAACACTAGAAATTTAATACAAATATTTTTTCACTTAACGCATGGTAAAGCTTTGCAACTTGCTGTGGGAGGTTGTGGGAAAAGCAAATGGCATAACTGAGTTTAGAAAGGTTAGAGAAATTGTCAGCAGACTTGTTATTAAGGTAGACCTAGGGAAAGCCACTGCTTATCCCTTGGGGTATGCATCGTGGAATCTATCTACTGTTTTGGATCGCACTTGGTATTTTGTGGCCTGGATTGGCCACTGTTGGAAACAGGATATTGGACTTGATGGACTTGTGGTCTGACCCAGTAAGGCAATTCTTATGCTGTAGTGTTCTAACTCTATATTGGCCTTGGAAACGGTGCAGAAGGGGAGAAATATGAGCCCCAGCCAGTCAACAAAAGACCAGCAGAGTTTTGAACTATTTGAGGTTTAAGTCATTTACTGTGAGTTAAGCCAGAACACAAAGAATTACACAATTCTATACATGTTAGTACAAGGGCCTGAATCATAGTGGCTAAATTATCTTTATCTATTAACTACAGGTTTTGTCAAACATCTCAAGTGAAAAAGCAATTATATAGCATTGACAGTGATGTGGATTTGTGATGCACTTCATAAAAGAAATGAAATAAAAATGCAATGAAATAGTCTTGTGTTAAGACATTTCAAAGTGAAATGCAGAACCCTATCCACCCACCCCTTCTCCCAAAACCCCTAAACTAAACAAAATGAATTTCATATGTGCTATTTCCAAATGACCCTTGGAATGAAATGACATGAACCCAGGAAAAAGAAAATGAGGCAAAATCCACATCCATGCATATATACCCATGCCAAAGCCTTTTTTGTTTTTGTTTTTCCTCCATCTAAGGGCTGTAGTAGGTACAAAATATATCATGATAAAACCCACTCTTTTCAAATTGCTTTATGGGACAAGGATTTCAAGCAGCTTTCATCATCATCCATTTCTTACCTTCATTACAGGAAACAACTTAAGACTTTCTTGTTTATAAAATTTCTTAGCTCTTAATACTAACATATTCTTCACGTTGATTTATGTATCGTAGCTAGTCTTTTGTAAACTGCATCGAACTTTACGGTAATGGCGGTCTAGAAATAAATTCTTATGTTATGTTATGCCAATGATGAGACCTGAAAGCCCTTATGTAAAGTTTCATTTAGAATAAGATGTAAACTTCTAACCCTTGGAGACCAAAGTAAGAGTTTTGCCAAAAGTAACAGTGGTGGAACAGTGTGAGTGCCCGGTTTTCCTGATGGATTCCTGTGGACCTGGGACAAATAAGTACGATGAGTTCATAGATGATAAAATTTCTAGAGCAGGGCTTCTCAAATCCATTCCTCAAGATCCACAACCAAGCTTGGTTTTCCAGACTTCCACAATGAATGTGTATGAGATTTATTTTGCATTTACTGCAAATAGATCTAATTTATTGATTTAATGTGTTATTTATAACATAACATAACATAAATTTTTCAGTTCTATGCGGTTTACAAAAGAGATGGGCTGACCATTGTCAGTGAGCTACAAGATATAGAATATTGGCATCAACAAGTTAGCAATAGTTTCATGTTATCACGTTTATCACATTCTCCCCAAAGAGTTCAGAACAGGTTACAGGTTAACATACATAATATACAGTCAAAATGGGTTACAATTTGCCACATAGGCAGTGGAATTCTTTTATGTTTGGGTTTTTGTTTCTTTGAGTTTGTCTGGCAGGATCTATTGTTTTGCTTTAAACATGGGTGACCTGGGCCTAAAGGGAGTGGTGTGTGAGACTCTGCTGTCATTTACTGTGTTACTGAAGCTACTAACTTCTAAGAAGCTTCTGCCATAGGCAAGTGGCCAGTCTTGCCTAATAGTTGAGGCAGCCCTTGCCCCCACTTCCTTTTTGGATTCTCGAGGGGGGGAGAGCAGCTCATCCCTCGCCTCAAGCAGCAGATTGCCTTGAACCGCCCCTGAGCATACATATTTATTGTGGAAATCCTGAAAACCAGGCTGGGTTGTGGACTTCGAGGACTAGATTTGAGGAGCCCTGTTTTAGAGGGATAGCAGTGTTAGTCTACAGTTGCAAAAACAGCAGAGACCAGTGCCACCGACTAACATACTTAGGAAGACATAAGCTTCTGAGGAAGAATAATCCACTTCATCAAATGCATCTGCCAAAGTGTTGTTCTATTCAGCTTTTTCCTCAATAAATCTGTTAGTCTGCAAAGTGCTACCAGCCTCCGTGTTTATATAGAACATAACATAAGAACATAAGCATTGCCTCTGCCGGGTCAGACCAGGGGTCCATCGTGCCCAGCAGTCTGCTCCCGTGGCGGCTCCCCAGGTCCTTGACCTTTAAGTTCCCACCACCTACATTGTTTGTGCCCTAATCCTGAAATACCCTGTATAATAACCCTCTATCTATACCCTGGAATCCCTTTCTCCTTCAAGAAGTCATCCAAGCCCTTTTTGAAACCCAACATTGTACTCTGTCCTATCATCTCTCTTGGAAGCGCATTCCAGGTGTCCACCACCCTCTGAGTGAAGAAGAACTTCCTAGCATTCGTCTTGAATCTGTCTCCTTTCAGTTTTTCTGAATGCCCTCTTGTTTTTGATGTCCCCGCTAGCCTGAAGAATCTGTCCCTCTCCACCTTCTCCATACCTTTCATGATTTTATAGTTCTCTATCATGTCCCTTCTAAGTCTCCGCTTTTCCAGGGTAGATGAGACAGAAGTATGGACAGGTGATTTTTACTGTTTACTCCATTTTCTGAGAAACTGGGACCCTTGTACTATGTTGCATTAAGTGCTAATTTGTGCTGAACACAACAAAAATGGTCTATCAAAGGACGTGCTGAAATGTTCCATGTTAGTTTTGCTATGGACACTTACTAAATATTCATATTTCTTGAAAAATAATTTTTTTGAGGGTGTTCTTGCACTAAACCAGTTAGCACATCTATTACCACTGGCTAGCGCGTGTATTATAGAATTTGCCAGTAAGGGCTCCCATATATGGTCCACCTAAAAGTTAGGCACATACATCAGTGTGCTTAATTGATATAAGTGCCTAACTTACCTATCCCTTTTAGGAAGCCACGTTTGGCTTTTATATCACTGGCCATGGCGGTATTAGCTATGATGCTCATTGAATTCCTATGACCATCGGAGCTAATACCGCCACGGCAGACAATAATAAAGCCTAACACGGATTCGTAAACGGAGGGGGTGGGGGGGTGGATAATTGATTAATAGTCTTAATCAGTGTCAATAATAGGGACTTAACACCTCATAATTGGCTTTACTAGGACTTAATTCGGCACCTAACTTGAAGACACATAGGGCTAGATTCACGAACCTGCCCGATCGGGCCTGATCTGGGCAGGTCCGATGAATTCGCGAAACAACAATATGCAGATGGGAGCGATTGGAAGAATGCCCCCATCTGCCTGCCCGGATCACTCTATAGCGATCCCGGCACATGCACAGACCATCTCTAGATGGTCCTCCGAGCCATGGGCTTGCACTGCGGAGAAGGGTGGAAGAATCAGGGCAGGTAAGCAATCAGGGCAGTTCGGGGCAGGCAGGAGATCAGAGCAGCGGGAGAGTCGGGGCTGCAGGAGGTGTTCGGGGCAGCAGGAGATCAGGGCTGACAGGGCAGAGAGCAGGGCAGCAGAAGTCAGGGCAGCTGGAAAGTGCTTGAGCGACTGGTCCTCAGCAGTTGCTTGTTTGTGATCGGCCAGCCCAGTCGCAGGGTTTTGGTTTGTGAATCGGGTCCCTGCCTACTTTGCAGGCCGTTGCCCTCATTTGCATGTGCAGATCAGAGGATGGTCGGCAGAGAGGTAAGTGAATTGGGCTGGAGGGAAATTTGGTCGCTAAGGGGTTGCAAACCGATCGGTACACGATCGGTTTGCTTTGTGAATCTAGCCCATAATGGGCTAGATTCACTAAAGATAGCGATTCAATCGCTGTTGGCCGATTCTTGGCCAATTTTTTAACTGTGATTCACTATCTAGTTTGAATGCAAATAATTTGCACAGAGATGCAATTCATTTGCATGCAAACTCCCCAACTCAATTGCTCAGTGAGCAATTGAGTCAGGGCAGAGCCTTGACAGTAGTGACAGGAGAAGCAGCCTTCTGTCACTACTGTAAGGGCTTTTTTTTTCTTTCTTTTTTTTAATGGCAGATATTTTGCTGTGTATTACACAAGCAAAATATCTGCCCATAAAAAAATGAACCCCCTCACTGCTGCCCCGACATAAACACGGCCCCGGTCCCCCTCCAAATGTGGCGGTGGCGACCCCCCCAACACAAACGCGGCAGGAGTGGTCCCCACACACAAATGCGGCAAGAGGGATGCCCACTCCCTTCTGCCATCAGCCTCCCCTCCCCTCCCTCTACCTTTCCGTTGGGAGCAGGAGGGTTGCCTCCTGTTCCTCCTGCTCCTGGCGCATACTGCGGGCCTTAGACCCCGCCCCCGGTGCATCATATGATGCATAGGGAGGAGCCTAAGACCCTGATTGGGTCAGGCGCCTCAGGCTTCTTCCTTTGGGGGGGGGGGGGATCGGGAAGAATATGACAAGCAGTTGTATAGTAACATAAGGATTGACCCAGAGCAGTTATAGAACAGCAATATTGCCATCATGCATGTCAGATAAGTAACAGCTTTATTTTTGATCAACCAGCTATTGCCAATGTAATTACATAGTAACATCATGTTTAAAACTGGAATTAAATAGAACAATAGTTCTATGACAGCAGGTGGCGGAAATGGTGAACATGCTATAATGGTCTCTAATACAACTTGCTCTGTGAATTATCACTAGAGTGTTGGTTGTGGGTCTGAGCGTTCACTTTAAAGCATCTCAATATTTGGTGTGATTTTTTTGTTTTGTTTTCTTATTGACTTATTGAGGTGAATAGTGACTGAGTTATTGTATTATAAATAGTTTTTATTAGCGATCAAATGCAGAAACTTACAATTAGGAATCACATACTAAAGATAACCTACACATCATTACTTAGAGACTTAGAGAACTTAATATGTATACACTGTAAGAAACATGGGAGAAGCGATATGATAGAGATGTTTAAATATCTCTGTGGCATTAATGTATAGGAGATGGATATTTTTCAAATAAAGGAAAACTATGGAAGGAGAGGGCATAGGATGAAGTTAAAGGGTGATAGGCTCAGGAGTAATCTAAGGAAATAGTTCTCTACAGAAAGTGTGGTAGATGCGTGGAACAGTCTCCCGGAAGAGGTGGTGGAGACTAAAGACTGTGTCTGAATTCATGATAGCCTGGGACAGGTATGTGAGATCTCTTAGGGAGTAGAGGCGATAGTGGATGATATGGAAGGGCAGACTGAATGGGCCATTTGGCCTTTATCTGCCATCATATTTCTGTTTCTATGTCTGTATTCAAGCAGTCTTCTAATTTTTGTAGATCACTTCTCATGTTGTCTATCTCTTTCACTGTGTTGCAAACCTTCATGTCATCTGCGAAAAGGCAATCTTTCCTTTTTTAACCTATTAGCAATGTCACTCTGACAGATATTGTCTAAGGGTTTTTCTGTTAAGTTTTTGCTGCAGAAAATGGAATGGAGGCGGGGCCAAAGCAGGGAGAAAAGAAATAAAATAAAAAAGATATTCAGTCAATTGATCTGCTCAGTCTCACTGTATCCCCTTCACTGAAACAAGCCATTTTTTTTAGAGGGAAACACATTCAAGAAAATAATATGCAGATTTTTTTTTTTGCATAAATATAGGCTATATTCTAAAATTATTAGACTGGGAATCAGGGATGGATGTGCTTGGGTTTTGCATCTACAAGGGGGTAACCAGCTACATTTAGTAAGGAAACAATCAAAACATTTCTCAAACAAGCTTAAAGCCGTATTCAATAAAGATTTTTTTTTTCCTATAGGCACAGAATGGGGAAAAGTCATTTTTCAGTAAGGGCCATAATGTTTTTATTAACATAGTTCAAAAATCCAGAGATTTTAATAGATTAGAGTTGATCTGCTTGGTTTCATTTTGTTTTGTTACTTGGCGATATCCGTGGGGTCCATTTTAATCTGATTTAAATAAACTCCATCACAGAGGATTCCTTGCAATTTGCTAATAACTATGGCTGTAGATCTTTATGCTCTGCCATATGGTATCTTTCTCACATCTAGCCTTTCTTCAGAAACAGACACTTGTTTTATCTATTGGTATTTTTACATAAATTGGCCATGTTAGCACTTGGGCAATGAAAGTATATCAGGTAACTTTCTGAATGGTTAACAGTTATAACGCTATGGGGCTCATTTTCAAAAAAAGACTGACGTCCAAAAGACGGCATAAACTGTCACTGGGGCATCTTACTAGTCAAAACGTCCCAAGTGGGCATTTTTGAAACTGACTTTCTAGATGTCTTTCTGCTTGTTTTGTTTCCACTGTGTCTAAATATTAAGGAGGTATGTTTTGAGGTGTGTTTTAGGTGGGATCAGGGCAGATTTAGCACTTGGAAGTTTTACAGCAATAATCAAACATTTTACAAAATGTCCAGGGCATAGTTTGGATATTCTGGGTTAGACTTGTTTTTAAAATATATAGGGGGGCCGGGCTTAGTATCAGCAATTTTAGCAAGCACGTCCGTTAAGGCAAGCACAAGTAGCACACAGCACTTTAAGTCTAATGCACTTTACTCTCATCGCTGCTGGAGGTTAAGGAGTCTGCCGCCAAGTCCATTGAAGTCATTTCAAAGATAAGTGAAATTTATCTACTTATCTTCATATACAACATTGTTATGCTGTGAAAGCTTGTTAACGGTCTGTTAGAAAGAAACAGGTAGAGCTGGAAGTTAAAAGTCTGAAATGTAAATTAAGTACTGTGCTGGGAAAGCCTGTTAACTGTTTGATAGAGAGAGGTGAGGCTGGTCCCTGGGCTATAGAAAGAAACTGGGGAAGTTTGAAAGCCTGTTAAATGCCTGCCTGGAGAGAGAGACAGGTACTGTTGGAAGAAGCTGGGGGGAAATGGAGACCCTGGAAGGATAGAAGGGGGAAATATGCTTGTTGTTAAGTCACCCACTTGAGTGATTTACTTTATGTTAAAAAAAAAAAATAACAGACTAACAGTGGCATGCCAAGGGCGGGGTGGGAGGGGACGATCTCTTAGAGAGAGGAAGAGATAATGGTTATCGCAGATGGGCAGACTAGAAGGGCCATTTGTCTTTTATCTGGCATCATGTTTCTGTTTCTAGTTCTCTGTTTTTTCACATTTACATCTGCTATCTTTATATTTTGCACAATATTAGGGGACATGTATCTCTGTTTCTGTTTCTGTTGTGTTGCATTGTAAGCAGAGTCCAGCTTCTTGGTGGTTCAGTTTAACTTTTGTCTACATATTTCTATTTATAAACCGCCCCCCCCCCCCCACCCTTTTACAAAACTGTAGTGTGGTTTTCAGCACCGGCCAAAGTGGTAACAGCTTAATTCTATGAGTGTCAAACCTGTTATTGCCGTGGCCAGTGCTAAAAACCACGCTATGATTTTGTAAAAGTGGGGGGGGAGGGTGTAGTTTGTGATTACATATTCCATACTGGGCAAAGATGTTTTCTGTGTTCTGTGTGGGCTCAATCTGTACTAGTCTGGCTTCTTTAGTTTTACAATGGGTGTATTTTGTTCCAATGCTCACTGCAGTATATGAGATGCTGCCTTTTCCTAGGTACAGTCTTGTGCGATGTGTGGATTGTTACTAAAATCATGTTTTTCATAAAGATGGGGGGGTTTCCAAGAAATTATGGGCCCCGGTGTCACATATGCTAAGTATGCCACTGCAAGCTAAAGTTCATGAATAAAGTTTTATTTAACTGATTGGAAAAGAAGTGTAGGCTCTCAAAAATTTGGCTCAAGGTGTGCACAGAAGGCATTAATGGGGTCTTCCCCATTGCTGGTATCCTGGTGGGGGCGCTACAGGATCATATAACATATTTGGTATTATTTTCAAATAACATTAAAAATTGTAAAATGTAATTATTTGTAAAAATTAAACATTTTAAGAAATTTTATAGCAGAAAATTCCACCATTCTAGTGAGAAACAAAATTGTCTTACCTTCCAGAGTTTGTTATGTTATGCTATATTAATTTCTAGACCGCATTACCTTTAAGTTCTATGCGGTTTACAAAAGCCTAATTAAAAATACAATAAATGATGAATAAGAAATTAAGAGTCCAAAAATTATAAAAATAAATAAGTTTTCAGTTGTTTTCTAAAATGGAAATAAGAAACTGAAGAAAATAGCAAAGATTTTAAATCCTTATCCCAAACTGCAGCCTGGTAGGAAAGCATATGATCATGATATCTCTTAAGTTTACAACCTGTCGCCATTGGGAAAGTCAATAAGGCTTTAGAGCTTGGAGAATATTTATGAATGGAGAAGCAGAATAAATCATTCATGTAAGACGGGGCTTCACCAGCTACTACTCTATAATAGATGCAACCTAACTTTGAAAATAACCCACGCCTCAACCGGCAGCCAATGCAGCTCTCGGTATAAATGGGTAACATGATCAAACCTTTTCAAACCAAAAATAAGTCTGGCAGCAGTGTTTTGAATGATTCTTAGTTTGGAAAGATTTTTCTTAGTACCGGCTAAGTAAACAATGGTGCAATAGTCTAAATGGCTTAGTACTAAAGACTGTACCAACAATTTAAACACTGAGAAATCAAAATAAGCTCTAAGTGTGCATAATTTCCAAAGAATATGGAAGCCTTTGCGGACTACAATAGCAACTTGTTTACTCAGTTTAGAATCAATCTGGAATATTCTGAAAAAAAGGTAAATTTCCTGGTTACAAAAGCAAAGTTTGAGGGGAATGATAGCCATTTTATATACGTTTATGGCATAGACAATTAAGAAAGAACACTTATTACCCAGGAACAAAAAAAAACAAAACAGTTAAATTTTATTACGTGGTGTAATAAATACAGTACAATAAAATATAGGTGTATTGTGTTCTAGTGCTCACTGCATTGTTTAAGATACTGGCTTTTCCTAGTTGCACACTTGTTGTGTGACTCATGAACTATTACTAAATATATATATATTTATATAGAGAGAGATGAGGGGGCTGTTAAAAAATGATCGGCTCTGGGCATCAAATATACTAGGAATGCCACTGCCTTCCCAGTCTCCATTCAAAATCAAAATCTTCCTTTCCAGAAGGCCCCGGCATGGCAGCCATTCTCACAGGCTATTGGCACTGCCTCAAAGCTTTCCCTCTGCCGTGATCCACCTCCTTCTAACACAACTTCCTGTTTCCGCCTGGGCAGATCATGGCAGAAGGAAAGTTTCGGGGCAGCGTCAGCAGCCTGTGAGGATGGCTGCCATGCCAGGGCCTCTCTGAAACAAAAGATTTTGATTTTGAAAGGAGACTGGGAAGGTGAGGGAAGGGAGGGAGGGGGATGGATAGAAGGGTAAGAGATGCCTAGACTGAAGAGCCCCGTGGAGCTGTTTTAAGTTAGCCCAAGGGTGAGGGTGGGGAGGGATGAGAGCGGGGAAATGCAGACTGGAGGGAGGGAAGATGTTGCACTGTAAGGAGCAGAAATTAGGAAGGGAGGGAGAAATGTTACACTGGGATGGAGGAGAGATGGTTCAAGGAAAGGAAAGATGTCTGATTCCAGAGAAGGGTGATGGAGGAAGGGAGAGAGAGATGCCTGACCAGAGAATGGAAGGGAAGAAGGGGAGAGAGATATGCCAGACTGTGGGAAGGAGAGGAGAGAGATACCAGGCTATGGAAGGAGAGGAGAAAAATGCCAGATCATAGGGGGAAGGGGGAAGACAAATGTCAGACCAGAGGAGAGGGAGGAGATTGTGCACAGGGATGGAGGGGAAGGGGAGAAAAAAGAAGGAGATGGTGCACAGAGATGGGAGGGAAGAGAGAGAGAAGAAATGTTTGTTATAGATAGATGAGAATAGGGGAATAGAAAGAGGGAGGAGATGATACACATGGATAGATGGGAAGGGAAGACATGGAAAAGTAGATAAATTTTGAGAAGAAAGCAGAAAAATGTATGTTAAAAGTTAAATCCAAAGATGGATGTAATATCAATACAAAAAAATCCCAGTAGAGGAATGCAAAACAATTGTCAAATAAAGATCCTCAATCCATATAATGTTATAATGGTGTAAGTAAACCCTCAGTGTGTAGTCATAAGCTAAGCGAGTCAAGTAGCTGAAATGGTTACAGCTCTACTGCTTTCTAAATGCATGGAGGGGCGTAATCAAAAAATACGTCTAAGTCCGTTTTGGGCCTAAGTCGCTAGTCACCCAAAGTCGACAGTGTCTAAAGTCCATTCTCGAAAAATCTGTCCATTTTTTCAAGAATCGTCTAATTATACGTCCAGCCATTTGATCGTCCAGACTGTTAAATTGTCTATCTTTATATCATATTCTTGTCCAAAAATTCATCCGTCAAAAATGCCTAGAACAAGACCTTTTGGACGTGGGAGGGGCCAGCAAAATGATGAACTGGGCACTCAGATATGGCAACACAGTAGTAGGGCACCTTACAGGGCACTGCTGCGAACTTCACAAAAAGGGTGCCACATAAACATCTCACCACAACTCCCTTATAGGTCACGGTGAGCACCCCAAAACACCTCCAAAACCTACTAGACCCACCTGTCTACAACCTCAATAGTCCCAGACTACCTCGGTGCTGTTCTACTAGGCTTTCATAAGAACATAAGAATAACTTTACTGGGTCAGACCAATGATCCATCAAACCTAGTAGCCGTTCTCACGGTGGCCAATCCAGGTCACTAGTACCTGGCCAAAACCCAAGGTGTAGCAATATTCCATGTTACCTATACAGGTCAGGCAGTGACTCCCCCCGTGTCTTTCTCAATAACAGACTATGGACTTTTCCTCCAGGAACCTGTCCAAACCTTTCTTAAAACCAGCTACACTATCCACTCTTACCACATCCTCTGGCAACGCGTTCCAAAGCTTAATTATTCTCTGAGTGGAAAAAAATTTCCTCCTATTTGTTTTAAGAGTATTTCCTTGTAATTTCATCGAGTGTCCCCCCTAGTCTTTGTAATTTTTGACGGAGTGAAAAATTGATCCACTTGTACCCGTTTGGTTCCACTCAGGATTTTGTAGACTTCAATCATATCTCCCCTCAGCCATCTCTTTTCCAAACTGAAGAGCCCTAACTGTTTTAGTCTTTCCTCATACGAGAGGAGTTCCATCCCCTTTACCATCTTGGTCACTGTTCTTTGAACCTTTTCAAGCACCACTATATCTTTCTTGAGATAAGGAGACCAGAATTGAACGCAATGCTCCAGATGAAGTTGCACCATTGAGCGATACAGGGGCATTATAACATTCTTAGTCTTGTTAACCATCCCTTTTTTAATAATTTCTAGCATCCTATTTGCTTTTTTGGCCGCCGCCACACATTGGGCTGAGGATTTCATCATATTGTCTACGATGACACCAGATCCTTTTCTTGGGCGCTAATCCCCAAGGTGGAACCTAGCATCCAGTAACTGTGATTCAGGTTATTCTTCCCAATGTGCATCACTTTGCATTTGTCTACTTTAAATTTCATCTGCCATTTGTACGCCCAGTCTTCCAGTTTCCTAAGGTCCGCCTGCAATTTTTCACAATCCTATGCCAGGTGCTGATGTTCTAGAGGCAGGTATGTATGTTTTTATTCTGATTTTTATGGTGTTGTAGGGGGGGTGTCAGTGATCACTGGGGCAGAGTGTGGGGGATCTGTGCTTTGTGTCTGCAGTAGTTATCTGGTCACTTTGGATACCTTCTGGGCACTTAGACCTGTTTTTACATTTCCTATGTTACAACTTATAAGTTCCATCTAGGCAGTCTCGTTAAACTTTTGGTTATATTTGCAGTACGACTAAGTCTAGCTCAGCCCACATCCTGCCCAAATCCCGCCCTCACCACTCCTCCTAAAACGTCCCTTTCAGCTCTGGGCATACAGCAGCACTGAAAAGTCCTAAGCTGTTTTTAGATACATCTAAACCCTGTTTCGAATATCGGCACTTGGACGACTTGTCTTTTTGATCGTCCAAGTGCCGATTTAGGCAGGATTTTAGACGTATTTCCATTTTGATTATGAGCCCCTTAGACTTTGCCAGGGATTATTTCAGCCTAATGACACATACCATCATATGCTACTGGGCTCACTTAGCTTATGACTACACACTGAGGTTTCACTTACACCATTATAAAATTTGTTATAATATTGTGGTTAATTATTCTCGAGCTGTTTTGCTCATGTGCTTACCATGTTATAACATTATATGCTTTGAGGATCTGTATTTGACAAAGATGGATGTAAGGCGGAAAGTGAAGGAGAGTAAAACAGCAAATGGATAAGAAGGCCCTGGAAACATAGTTAAGAGTACAGACAGAAAGAAGTACAACCAGAACTTGGGAAAAGATAATTAGAAAAATAAAATCACCAGACAACAAAGGTAAGGAAAATGATTTTATTTTTAACTTAGTGACTGAAATGTGTCAATTTTGAGAATTTATGTCTGCTGTCTATAGTTTGCATTATTCAGGAAGAAATTATTTTCTTTCTATTTCTGTGGTATTGCACTGCATGCAGAGTCTGGCATCTTAGGGTTTTGTATGTGTATATTAGTACTTATAGTTTGTGGTCCTGTATTTGCATAAGAGTTATCTGTGTTCTACATGTGCGACCAAGGCATTCTGGTAGAAATGAATGCTGAGAAGCTTACAGTGTAGTTTAATTTTGTGGTTAATCATTATGTATTGTTAATAGGATTATATTGTGTATATAGATGAAAAAGGAATGGAAAAAATAACATTACAATTAGTACTATTATTATGAGGGTGGGGTCTGGGGCAGAGCTTGGGTGGGGTCTAGACCAGAGCTTTTGAGCACTCCCAATCATTTTGAAAAGTTGGCTCCTATGCTGACAGCTCACCATTCCACATGCCAGTTCTATCCCAGTGTTCCGACTCACCAAACACCCTTCTACAGGAACTCCCACTACTGCGGAAGGTTCAGAGGAAATGAGGAAACAATACTTTAGTGAAAGATGATGGATGTTTGGAATTGCCTACCAACCTACACTATGACAGAGGAATTCAATCCAGGAAGTGATGAGAAGGACAAAAGAGGAAATGACTAGGGTCTGTGGTGACAGTGGCACACAGCAACCGGACAGATGGGTGAGCTAAAAGTTCTTAATCTGCCAAGATCATGTAGTTATGTGTTTCCTTTACTTACCAGCCCATCAAACTCATACACATTGCTGCTATCAACCAGATGTGAAAAGGAAGGAAAAATAGATCTCAAAGACTGCTGAACAGCCAGAGAAATGATTTTAGGCTAGAAGTCTCATTTAGAGACTTCATAAAAAGTCATAGGAGCCAACTTTCCAGAATGAGTGAAGGTACTAAACCCATCACAAATTACCTTTCTCGGACAAAGTGAAGGGATCTGATCAATTTTGTAGATGCTCCAGTACCCACAGATCTAGCACCTATGCCTTAGCAATTCAAAATTATGCTCTTTTATACCAAAGTTCTATAACTTTGTGAAAACTTACATCGCAGTTTGCCAAAATGTATTTCACTATGCAGTTGCAGCAGCAACATTATGGGTCTCTTGTGGTCGATTCTGAGAAAGTGGCCCATTATAACTGAACCTTAAACTTCTGGAGGGGCTACTCCAGGTAGCATAATTATGGGTGGTCATGAGATGGCCTGAGTCCACCCACTTTTAACTAATGCCCACCTAGCAGTGGTGTCACTATCAATGTGGCTAGAGGGGATCCTCAAGCCCCACCAGCTGAAGACATCCTCATCCAAAACTCCCATGTGCAGGGTATCAGACTGGGAGCGTGCTGCAGTGTTACAGCTGAGGCAGAGCATGAGGATCATAATTACTCCCCCTCTACCAGCCAAAGTATTAAATTTGTAAATTTGGTGGGGTAGGGTAGGGAGAGGGAGAATAGGGATGGAGAGGAAATGCATATGTCCACCCATTCCACTCATGGGCCCACCCAGTCTACCTAGAAATTTGCTTCTAGCCTTGGCTCCCTAATATGTTTAAAAATTTTTTTTTTGCTAAATTTAGCTTGTATATTAATTGATGTTTATTTTAGTCCCCCTTTTTTTACTTGTAACTTGCTTAGAAGTCCAGATAAGTGATTGTATAAAATTTTAAATAAAACTTTAAACTTGAATCTATGGGTTGCCTTCTGGGCTGTGACATACCGGGGGGAAAGGGGGTGATCCACCCCAGGTACAAGCACTAAAGGTGTGCAGCTGGCACACCGGCATCTCTCACCTTTCTCTGTTGCTGCTGCTGCTTTCCTGAACTAGCAGCAGCAGTAGTAGTAAACTTAAATGTAGCCATCGCAAGACCTTTGGGCACCCCCCCATGACTGCTGGTTCCAGAGCACAGCCGGCAGCTGTGATGGCTGCATTTAAGTTTATTGCCTCCGCTGCTGCTGGTTCGGGAAAGCAGCAGTAGTGTGGAGGTGAGGAGACAGGATACTTTTTATATATTGTACATGTATGCTATTACAGAGCCCAAGTTTCTATGGGGCCCTTTTACTAAAGCTTATTAAATGCTATGAAGTCCATTGTATACCTATGGACTTCCTAGCATTTAAAGTGTGTTAATTCCATTAGCGCACACTAACAGCCTCTTTTACAAAGCCGCGCTAGCGGCTGCGCTGTGCTAATAGCCCCGAAGCCTATAGAGATTTAAAGGGCATCGGGGCTGTTGCTGCACGGCTTTGTAAAAGAGGCCGTAAGCTTTCTATTTATATACATGCCCAAAATATTAAAATTTAAATGTACAACACCCAATTATGTCTTTTCACAAGAGGATTGGTGTTTAGGTGACTGTATTTAAGTTTACTTATTAAAATTTGGGGTGGGTGGGAGGAGTTCTAGGAACCTGAAAGTTAATGGGGGGAGGGTGCAAGGCTGAGGATTCACCAAAGGTACCTAATATTCTTGCACCATTCTATAATAAAATGAACAGTTCTTGGTTTCATCATCACAAGAACTCTTTGTAACAGCGGAATAGATTACACCAGGGAACATTATATGTCATTGCTCACCCTTTCAGTCATGTAATATGTTATTTAACCTTTGCTGGTATATATATGCATATTCACTATATATGATACCTATTTATTCCGAAACAGCCAACAGTCATATATCTTCTGTGTGAGAAGGGAATTTTCATGGGAACTAAACATGAGAACTCAGTTTGGATGAATGTGAAGGCAAAAATAAATGGGCTGCAGAATATTCTTCATTAACTTTTTTTTTTTTTTGTGAAGGGAGGGAGAAATCAAGGGGGGTTGAGGTGATGGGAGTGCTAGAAAGTGTTGGGTTTTTAAAAAAAAAATCTTGCCTGTCTGTGGGTATCTCTTCCTGTTTCTGATCCCATGCTTTATCTTTTCAGGAGGCAGCTGATTTAGCAGAGCCCATGTGCCGCTGAACAGACAGCTCTGGGAGATGTGGGGCGTGGAACTGGAGAAGGGAGCCCTTGTAGGCAGCATAGCGGCTGCAACTGAAG
Source organism: Geotrypetes seraphini (assembly GCF_902459505.1). Taxonomy (NCBI): domain Eukaryota; kingdom Metazoa; phylum Chordata; class Amphibia; order Gymnophiona; family Dermophiidae; genus Geotrypetes; species Geotrypetes seraphini. The sequence goes on along the minus strand of NC_047086.1, from coordinate 163,218,506 downwards.
CTGCCTGTGGGTTAGCGCTGGCAGCTAGAGGTCCTGTGAAAAAAAGACTGGGCGGCCTCTGTTGGCCACCCTCCAGCAAGAGCTGTTCACAGTTCTGTTCTCATAGCCCCTTGTTCCAGAGCATCTGACTGGGAACAGAAAATGAGCTGCATTTTCATCGGCCTCAAAGAGTGCCTTTTATGGGCAAAGCCTACGCCTGTCATTTTTATTTGATCCCACTTAAGAAGCTGACCTCGGCTGCCTGCAGTGCATGCCCTCAGTCAAGCGACAGGTGAAATTCCCATCAATTTTAAGCCTTTGAGAATCACTCCATCTCACCATCCTCCCCCTCCCCAACCCAGCATCCGCCTCACCCCTTGTGTTGCAAACTGAGCCAGAACAAATGAAAGGCAAAATGGATGTCTAGCTGGTGCAACAGGTTGAAATGTAATGGGATCTGGTTTGAGGACGGTCTTGGTTTAACAATGTGGTGGTTGAAATACAGCTCAGGACTTCAAAGTAAATCCTTAAGCCCAGTGCCTTGCTTCACAACACATCTTGGTCATACTGATATTTTATCCCACAAAGGATCTCTGGTGAAATATTAGTTATGGGAAAACATTTTGCTATAACCCAAACTCCTATAGCCTTATAGAACTATGCCTGTTTTACCAATATTCTGCACAACTGGAAGCAGAAACCCAATTCACAAACACCGCCAGTTCTGCGTCATTTTCTGCGGCTTGAGGAATTGGATTGGGCTCTTATCGAAGAACCATATTTTCATAGCTATTTGGATGGTTTTATTTGCTCATGTCACAGCCTCTAGGAATGCAGGGCAGGGGTTGATATTCGACAGCAGTTAACCGGCTAGGAGAGGCTTTGACCTGGCTGATTAGTATTGACTGGGCCAGGTGCTGATGTTCAGTGGCATTTTGGAAAATGCCACTGAATATCATGTATGACCTTTCGAGCACAATTTGGGCAGTGCCAGGACAATACAGAACAGAGTCAGGGTAAGAGCTGGGAGTTAACCAGAGCTCCGCTGATATTCAGGGATGGTAACGAGATGATTATCTGGTTAATTTAGGGCAGAAAAAAGCCTATCCTTAGTTAACTGCATAGCTACCTGGGTAACACTGGTGAATACTGGAAGCACTGGGTACCTCGCGTGGGGGGGGAAGCGATGCCGGTTCAAGGGGGGGTGGAGCAGCGCCTCTGGCCTCGGGGGATGATGGTGGGTGGGAACGTATCAAGTGAGTTTCCCTTACTTCCTATGGGAAAACTCGCTTTGATATACGAGTAATTTGGTTTATGAGCATGCTTCTGGAACGAATTATGCTCGTAAACCAAAGTTCCACTGTACTGAAATTTGTTGCCAGGCAATGTGGTGAAAGTAGGGTTAAAAAAAGGTCTGGATAATTTCCTAAGAAAAAAGTCCTTAAGCCATTATTAAAATGGTTTGGGGAAATCCACTTTTTATTCCTAGGATAAGCAGTATATAATCTGCTTTACTACTTGGGATCTAGCTAGGTACTTTGGGTTTTTGCCAGGTATTAATGACCTGGATTGGCCACTGTGAGGACAGGCTACTGGGCTAGATGGACCTTTGGTCTGTCCCAGTATGGCAATTCTTATGTTTTTTTGCCCAACTATGTAGTGCCGGTACTCATATAAAGGCCGCCATTGAATATTCATGCCTAATTCAGTTGGCAGCAGCCAACCTTTAAAGAAATGCTGACTGCTGCCAGCTGAATATCGTCTTAACAGTTGGTAGAATGTCATGTGTTCTGCCAACCTTTGCATCTTGAGATATGAATGAACTAAGTTCATTCTTCAGAAGAATAAAATCTAAAGGACTGACATGTATTGTTACCTTTCTCTCTTTTTAGTTGTATTTTATACTGTCACTGGGATCCTTTTCAGTTATACAAGGGATCTTGATGCCTCAGGATAAGAAGTCTTGACCAAGACCCTTGTCGGTGAGAAAAGAAGTCTTTGAACATTCAAAGGAAATTGTGAAGTTTCAAGATACAGAAAGAGACTTTAGGTTTTCATGGGGTTTTCAAACCTTTTTTCTTCTATCATTTTCAATGAATGGTGTTCAAAAGTTGTTCTATGGTGCAGATATATTGATGATATCTTCTTGATATGGGAAGACTCGGTATCTAATTTACAATCTTTTGTTGTATTTTTGAACAGTTGTTTACCTACAATTCAGTTTGATATGTCATTTGATACTCAGCGGATTTCTTTCCTAGATGTATTAATTGAAGTCAGAGATGAAAGGTTTTTTTACTTCTATTTTCCATAAAGACACAAACAAGAATACTTTTTGGGAGTTTTCTAGTTCTCATCCATGACATCGGAAACAAAGTCTCCCGAATTCTCAATTTCTCCGGTATCGTAGACTTTGTTCTACGAAAAAGGAGTTTAAAGCTCAAGCTCTAATTTGGGGGGAAAAGCTTTTAGAGCGTGGTTATCTGTAAACTTGTATATTAAAAAAGCGTATACAAGAATACTATAAAATTAGAAGGATCGATTGCTACAGTATACACATCCTAAACCAGAGACAGATAAGCTTGTGTGTGTTTTAAGACATTCTCAACATGCAAGATTTTTTGGAAAAATTTTGAAAAATATTGGAACTGTTTATCAATTCACTCTTGTTTCAGAGATGTGCAAATAACCACAGCATATTCTAGAAATAAAAATCTACAAGAAATTATTTGGCCAACAAGCAAAGGAGCTTTGATATGTAATGAGTTACAGAATAATCAGGGTAGATTGGTGGGACATCAGAGATGTGGACATTATTCTATTTGCCCGATCTCTCAAGAATGTACTTCTTTTTTTAATCCAATGGACAACAGAGAGCATATATTGAAATCTTCTATTACTTGTCAAGTTACAAGTTTTTTTATTTTTGATATACCATCTATCAAAACAAATGTCTAGATGGTGTACAATATAAAAAGATTGTAAGGGACAATTAAAATAGGTAAATAAAAGCAATATTTTATCAAATATTAAAAATACTAGACGAATTCGGATTACCATACATGAAATGGAAGGAAAGTAGGGGAGGGAAAGTTTGTTTAAAATACATTGAAGTAAAATTAATAAAAAAAGGACGGCAAATGGGGATGGTAAGAAAATTAGGAGGGAAATCATCTAAAAGAAGTATCAGATGTCTCAAAGCTTCACATGAATCAAGGAGTTAAGAGGCTGAATTTAGTACTAAAGAATAAAGGCATCTTTAAAGAGGAAGGTTTTAAGGTTGGCTTTAAATTTTTCCAGGGAGTTCTCTAATCGAACGTCTAATGGGAGGGCATTCCACAGAATGGGGGTGGTAACTGAAAAGATGGATTTGTGAGTAGTATCGTAAAATAGTTCCCGTATTGATTGTATGGAGAGTAAATTTTGATTATTTGATCGGAGGGTCCTGAATGATGAGTAAAGGATCAAGAGTTTATCTATGAACGCCGGTTGGTTAGAGTTTTTTGTTTTAAAAGTGAGGAGGAGTATTTTATAGGAGAGATGATGAGTAATAGGTAGCCAATGTACTTTGCAGAGGAGTGGAGTGATATGGTCAAATTTTTTTGCATGATAGATTAATTTAACAGCAGTGTTTTGCAATAGTTGTAGACGATGGATTTCTTTCTGAGTTATACCTTGATAAAGGGCATTATAATAATCTATATTTGAAATTACTAGGGAGTGAATCAGGATATTAATTGAGGAGGGATCAAGAAAAGAAGAAATAGAACGGATGAGCCTAAGCTTATGAAAACATTTCTGTATAACTGCACTAACTTGTTGATGAAAGGTGAGGTCCTTGTCTAGAATGACTCCGAGAAGTTTAACTTTACTATCAGTTTGAATTGGAAAGGAGTCGATACAGATGGGTAGACATAGATGTTCATCTGGAGAGGGCGAAAAAAGGACACTAGTAGTTTTTAGAATGTTCAGTGAAAGTTTGTTATGCCGAAGCCAGAGGCTGATTTTATTGAGTTTTTTTATTAATTTCAGTAGGATTTAAGAGGTGAAGTAGTTGGATATCATCGGCATATGTAAATACGGTGAAACCTATAGATTGGGCCAGAGTGAGTAGTGGTGCCAGAAATATATTAAAAAGAAGGGGAGAAAGAATAGAGCCTTGAGGGACTCCATAGTTTTGGTAGATAGTGGAGGAGATATAGTCATTGAACTGACTTTATAGTTTCGATCCTGAAAGTAAGAAGAGAACAATTGCAAAGCTGTACCAGAAATATTGATAGATTCTAGTTGTGTGAGAAGTAGGGAATGATCAATTGTGTCAAAAGGGGAAGTGAGATCTAAAGAAATTAGATCAGAGGATTTACGGTGATCTTTAAAATAATGAATTGAAGTAGTTAATCCGATGAGCGAGAGTTCAGTGGAGTAAATTTTCCGAAAGCCTGTTTGATAGGGATGTAGAGCATTAGTGTTTTTCAGCGAAGTTGGACAGTTGATTGAAGACCAGTTTTTGTGATACGAGTAGAGTGGTTTATGCGGTACATTGTCCATGAAATTTGTTGTATATTGGACAGACTTCTCGACCTTTCAAAACCCAAATAATTGAACATAGGTCTTGTCTTACCTACAATAAAGTTGAAGCACCTATGGTGCAGCATTGCCTGGACTTGAATGACTCTTTTACGGAAATGCGATGCTGGATCATAGAACAGCTGGTTCCATCTAGTAAGGGAGGGGATTTTAAAACTTTTCTAAGACAGCGTGAACAAAAATGTTTTTTTAAATTGAATACTTGTATACCTAATGGCTTAAATGCCAGAGTTGAATGGCGCACCTTTTTTTGAATCACCTACTACAGAAGAGGAGATGTTTTTTGATTGGTTTTCCCCTTACTATTTTTTCATTGGCTGATAGTGACGCCAGCATGCATTTTAAAGCCTTGTCAAATGCCGAGTTGCCATTTTCCTGAGGAGAATCTTTGAAGCGGTAGCTTGTTTTTCAATGTAAATGGAGTTTGTGTATTACTATTGGTAAATGGAGTTTGTGTATTACTATTGGTTTTTTGCTTGGTTTTCCCCTTACTATTTTTTCATTGGCTGATAGTGACACCAGCACGCATTTTAAAGCCTTGTCAAACGCCGAGTCGCCATTTTCCTGAGGATAATCTTTGAAGCGGTAACTCATTTTTCAATGTAAATGGAGTTAAAAATGAATATTTTTGTTAGAAGTAATATTTTAACTGATGAATTATCTGACTATTTTTTGGGTTTTTTCTAGAAATTCCCCTGATGCAGCGATAATGTGAAACAGGGCCTGTCGGGAATTCTAAATTCTTCTCCTGTGCGTTGCATTTATATCAGCACTAGGAGACTAATCTTAACTGCGAAGATTTTGTTCCAACACCAGCAGACACATTGCTGCTAATAAGATAAGTGGGGGGTTTCCTATTTTTATATGAAAGCTTATTCTAAGAAGTTTTTTGATATGCTATTTATTTAACTATAAATGGAGTTTTTCTTAGACAAGTGATGTATTTCTCTATGGCAACTATATACTTGCCATAGAAAGTTTCCTGGGTGTGTTCCTGGGAAACACTGAGGTCTTTTCTCCATATCAACTTGGAAACTCACCTTACACAGTCTTTGGTCTTGGTATATTATATGAATATTTTTTGGTGGCTATATAGGTACAGTTGTATGTCATCCGCAAAGAAGTGGATTTGTTTTTGGTATTTGCATGCTATGTCTAGGACAGGTCTGATGTAGAGATTGAATAATAGGGGGAGAATGGACGTTATCTGCAGTAGCATTCCGGGCCATCATTCTTCGATAGGGACAGTCAACTTTCGATCTGAAGGCTATGGCGAAAACAAGAAGGCAGACTGGTTCTTCAGTCAAAGATCCAAGCCTGGAAAAGAATGCCTGGATTTCCTAGTCCAGCCATGATCAAAGAACGAGCTCTTGTATGTGTTTCCTCTATGACCAATGAAATGGCGAATACTTCACAGAACTGCAAGCCACCCAGGGAGAGTGGTTCTTGTAACACTGGATTGATGATGCGTGCCATGGTATGCATACCTAGTGCATCTTCAGAGAGACCAAGGTCTCAGATGCAGGTGTAACCTAATCTTCTAGCTCAGGGCCCAGTGGTAATAGAAGATCTGGATTGCTATGGTCTTACGGCATGGCTCTTGAGCACATGGCGTAAGAACGCAAAGGATACTCAGAAGTAGTCATTGCTATTCTTCTCAGAGCCATGAAGCCTACAACAGTTTCCACTTATGTTAAGGCATGTGAGACATTTCAACACTGATGCACGAAAGAGAATGTGGAGTCATTTAGTATTCAGATTACTAGCTTTCCTCCAAACCAGTCTTGCCAAAGGCCTCGCAGTGGCATCAGGGTCGAAATGGTGGGCCTCTCATGTTTCAGATCCCATAGTTATAGAGCTCCCCTGGCTTCTCATCCAGATATAGCGAGATTCCAAAAGGGGGCACTAAGGCTCAGACCATGGGTAAAACAATCATTTCTATCATTGAACCTTAACGTGTTTTTGCAAGGCCTCAGTCAAGTTCCTTATAAGTCTCCTCAGATTTGTAGTTCGGGGAGTTTCCTCGTACTCCTCCTTCTTATGTGCTCTTATGTGGAAGAAAAAATAGCTGACATGGTAAAATGGGGGAGACAAGACATTTTTTAGATATATTAGTGATAGGAAGAAGTGCAGAAGTGGCATTGTGAGACTCAAAGGTGAAGAGGAGGAATATGTAGAAGCTGATAAAGAAAAGGCTGAATTGCTTAACAAATATTTCTGTTCTTGGTTCATGGCTGAAGCGCCGGGAGCAAGACCGCAGAAGACAAATGTGAATAGGGATGGAGGAGTAATCAATCAATTTTCAGAGGGTTGTGTTCGTGAGGACTAGCTAAAATAAAGGTAGACAAAGCAATGGGGCCGGATGGTGTACATCCTAGGGTGCTGAAGGAACTTAGAGGAAGTTCTGGTAGCTCCACTGACTGACCTTTTCAACGAGTTTCTAGAATCAGGAATGGTACTGGAGTATTAGAGAAGGGCGGATGTGGTCCCTCTCCACATAAATGGAAGTAAGGAAGAAGTAGGAAATTACAGGCTGGTAAGTCTGACTTCTATAGTAAGCAAATTAATTGAAACTCTTTTAAAACAGAGAATGATCAAGTTTCTGGAATCCTTCGGATTACAGGACCGGAGGCAACATGGATTCACTAGAGGTAGGTCTTATCAGACAAATCTGATCAATTTCTTTGACTGGGTGACCAGAGAATTGGATAGAGGACGTGCGCTACATGTGGTGTATTTAGATTTTAGCAAAGCCTTTGACAGTGTTCCACATAGATGTCTAATAAATAAACTGAGTGCCCTCAGGATGGGTCCTAAAGTGACAGGCTGGGTCAGGAACTGGTTGAGTGAAAGGCGACAAAGGGTAGTGATCAATGGAAATCGCTCTGAGGAAAGGGATGCTACCAGTGGTGTGCCTCAAGGTTATGTTTTTGGGCCTGTTCTTTTTACCATTTTTATAAATGATATTGTTGAAGGGTTGTCGGGTAAGATTTGCCTCTTTGTGGATGATATCAAAAGCTGCAATGGAGTAGACATGCCAGATGGTGTGAATAACATGAAGAAAGACCTGGCGAAGCTTGAAGAATGGTCTGAAATTTGGCAGCTAAAATTTAATGCTAAGAAATGCAAGGTCATGCATTTGGGCTGCAAAAACCCGAGGGAACGGGATAGTTTAGGGGGGTAAAGAAATTATGTGCACGATGGAAGAGCGAGACTTGGGTGTGATTGTATGATGATCTTAAGGTGGCCAAACAGGTTGAAAAGGTGACGGCAAAAGCTAGAAGGATGCTAGGTTGCATAGGGAGAGGTAAGGCCAGTAGGAAAAGGAGGTATTGATGCCTCTGTATAGGACTCTGGTGAGATCTCATTTAGAATAATGTGTATAATTTTGGAGGCTGCACCTTCAAAAAGATATAAAAAGGATGAAGTCGGTCCACAAGAAGGCTACTTCGTGGTTTTCATGATAAGGTGTATGGGGACAGACTTAAAGATCTTAATCTGTATACTTTGGAGGAAAGATGCATGAGTCGAGTCTCTTTCATTTGAAAGGAAACTGCAATGAGAGGGCATAGGATGAAGTTAAGAGGTGATAAGCTCCAGAGTAATCTGAGGAAATACTTTTTTACAGAAAGGGTGGTATATGTGTGGAACAGTCTCCCGGAAGAGGTGGTAGAAACAGAGACTGTGTCTAAATTCAAGAGGGCCTGGGATAGACACGTGGGATCTCTTAAAGAGAGAAAGAGATAATGGTGGGGATGAGCAGACTAGATGGGCCATTTGGCCTTTATCTGCCATCATGTTTCTATGTATTGCCTGCATTGGTAAAAACAGAAGGGGGTAGCAGAGCCCTCTGGAGAAGGAGGAAGAGTTGAAAACCTGAAATGGAATCCTTCTGCACAGTTTGTGAGCATGGAGAGAATCAGTGGCGTATCAAAGGGGGGTGGGGGGGGCAGTCCGCCTCGGGTGCAAGCCCTGAGGAGGTGCTCCCGGTCCGGTCCCCCCCCCCCGGCGTCCGGTTCCTCCCCCTCAACGTCTGGGACTCCCGTCTGGCGTCCGGATTCCCCGCCCCTCGGCCTCCCCGCACCATTTACCTAGAGAAGCAGCCTGCAGCAAGATCACAATGCCAGCAATCTTTGCGCTGCTTCGGCGCTGTTTCCTCTGCCGCGGTTCCGCCCCTCCTCTGATGTGAGAGGAGGGGTGGTACCGCAGCGGAGGAAACAGCACCGAAGCAGCGCAAATATCACTGGCATCGCGATCTTGGTGCAGGCTGCTTCTCTAGGTAAATGGTGCAGGGAGGCCGGGGGGATGAGTGGTCCTTTGAGGTGGTGGTGGGGCGAGCAGTCTTTCGAGGTGGGGGGAGCGGTTCTTCAAGGGGGCGAGTGGTCCTTCGGGAGGGGGCAGCAGACCTTCGGGGGGGAGACAGGCCTTCAGGGGGGACATGCCTTCAAGGGAGGGACAGGCCTTCAAGGGGGACAGGCAGGCAGGCCTTCAAGGGGGGGACAGGCCTTCAAGGTGGACAGGCAGGCCTTCAAGGGGGGGACAGACCTTCAGGGGAGGGGGGCCATGGTGTAGAAGGGGGGGGGGGGTTCAAAGAGACATGCATATGCCGGACTTTGGGTGGGAAGAAATAATGGGTTTGAAAATAGAGGAGAGGGAGAGAGATGATGGATCATGGGTTTTAGGGAGGAAAGGAACAAAAAGGGAGAGAAGTTGGACACAAGGGATGGTGTGGAGGGGGGGATAGAGATACTGGATAGGAGGGTAGGTGGGAAAAGAAAGGGAGATATGGTGGACCCTGGGGTGGTAGGGAAGGAGGGAGAGATGCTGGATGAAAGGGTATTTAAGAAAAGGTGGATCTGTGGAGGGAGACAAAAAAAAGGAAAGATGCCAGACATCCGGGGGAGGGAAGGGGAGGACAGAGATGGCAGATGGATGGTTAGCATGAAGAAAGAAGAAAGAAGGAGACCCTGGCAAGCAAGTTATCAGAAGACAACCAGAGCCTTGGACCAACAAGATTTGAAAAATAACCAGACAACAAAAGGTAGAAAAACTAATTTTGTTTTATGTTTTGTGATTACAATATGTCAGATTTGAAATGTGTATCCTGCCAGAGCTGGTGTTAGACCGCAAACGTGAGCTAGGATTTAACAGAGAGAGGAAAAGTCCTTTTTGTTTCTTTATTTTGTTTGCACCATTGGTTCCCAACCCTGTCCTGGAGGACCACCAGGCCAAACGAGTTTTCAGGCTAGCCCTATTGAATATGCATGAGAGAGATTTACATATAATGGAAGTGAGAGGCATGCAAATCTGCTCCATGCATATTCATTAGAGAATCCTGAAAACCTGATGGGCCTGGTAGTCCTCCAGGACAGGGTTGGGAACCACTGGTTTACACCACAGCGCCAGTGTGGTTAGGAGAAGCCAAAGGGGGTAAAAAAGCTATAAAATAAACCCACTAGGATGTTTGGAAAAAAAACCACCCAATTGGGCAGGAAAATCGAATCGAATTGAAAAAACAATTCAATAGTCTGAATCAAATCGAAATTTTTTTTCCTGAATCGGGCAGCACTAGTTTGCAGTACTGTCTTAGACTTTAGGACCTTGGAATGGGGAGAGATGGCATCCTCAGTACTTGATAATGTAAGTGAAATGAGGATTTGGTCAGACTTTTGAAGGGTCTGCAGAAGAAAAATATTGTATAGGCCGGGGACATGAGACAGCAGGAAATGGGAACTTTTCTTCCTTCTGTTTTTGTGAATGGCAAGGCTGAGGATGTCAGAGAGTTCAGTTAAAATATGTGCTTTATAAGAAAATATAATAATGTGTTTTATAAAGTTTATACAACACCGGCTATTCATAGACTGGTTCCAATTATAACATCAAACATCAACATCTAGTCTTTCAATTGTATATATTTATATGTATATATTAATGATCCTCAGAGGGCACCGAAGCCCATTTGGTTACTGAGAAGCTTATCACAATCACCCGATCATCATGGGATCGATATTATGTATCTTTTTATATATCTTTTATCATTTTTTGATTTTTACTTATCTTGATTAATATAATGAATCCCTGGGAGTGCCTCTACCGACACGCACGTTTCAAAATGATTTTCATCAGGGTTGAGGCTCCCACATATAACTAAAAAACACAAAAATTATCAATATTAGTCACTGAGAATACCTTCATTTTTATCATCATTACATGACTATTCTACAAATATTCTAACCAGGACCTAGTTTTTACGTTAGATTTGTTTAGCATTACTTACTAACGTGCTTCAAAGCTGTCGCTTCTCTCCATAAGATGTCATGTTAAGTTAGCGTCTGTCGTCAGTTCCGTTTTTTAAACAAAATTTCAAGGGGGGAGCGAATATCTTTCAATTGACTAGCGAAAACACACCACCAAAATAAACTTATACTTCTATGGTGTTAGTTAAAAAATATATTTTGGTACTAAGTATTACAACTTATAAAGCCCCTTTATATTATAAACATCATAACCGTCTCTTCATCCAAACCATTTCAAGCTAAAATTTTCAAAAGATAAATCCATTTTTTGTTTTTTCACATTCAAAACTTTTACATCCAGAGCCTTTATTATATGAAATTTTAAGACTGGATGAATACAGCTTATAAAGCCCCCTTTTTTTTTTTTACACGATAGACATCCAGTCAATTTCTTCATTCAAACCATTTGGAACTAAAGTTTTTAAAAGATAGATCAATTTTTGTTCTTTTATATTCAAAGCTTTTTTATAGTTGCCACCCTCCCTCCCTACATGTACAGTGTGTCTCCCAGGGATTCATTATATTAATCAAGATAATTAAAAATCAAAATACGATAAAAGATATATAAAAAGATACATAATATCGATCCTATGACGATCGGGTGATTGTGATAAGCGTCACAGTAACCAAAAGGGCTTCAGTGCCCTCTGAGGATCATTAATATATACATTTAAATATATACAATTGAAAGACTGGATGTTGATGTTTGATGTTATAAAGTTTATAAGCATTGCTGGCCTACCCGATGAGGTGTTCCTAGTGGTGGTGGTGGCGGCAGCGTGTCAATGTGTTGAGAGGAAGAGGTAGTCTGGGAAATTCTGCTGAGCAAACTCCGGGCCCATTTCCACCCCCCAGTTAGTCCACTCCACTCAACTGGTTCACACACTGAGTAGGTCTTTGGGTGTTGTTCCTGGGTAGTTGTTTTGGGATCTCTTCCAGTGGTTTGTCAGTATCTCCTTCTGGTCCAAGGAAGGAAACTTTGTTAACCTTAGCATTGACCTTCAGAATATGTTTGTAACAGCGCTGCTTGTGTAGCATTAGGCTATGTAGTGATCGAAAGAAAAAACCAGACCTTTGAACATTTTTGCATTATATGGTAGGTGTATGAGGAGATTCACATTTCCTGCACAGCTAAGTCCGTGTGAAGTTACCTTGTGCTGTATTTGACATCTAGCAAGGTCTCTGTTTGGAAGGAAAGATCTAAGCTTAAAAATGAAGTGGCCAGAAGTTATGGTAAAAGCAGATAGCGTAGCTGGTTTTAAGAAAGATTTGGACAAATTCTTGGAGGAAAAGTCCATAGTCTGTTGTTAAGACATGGAGGAAGTATCTGCTTGCCCTGGATCAGTAGCATGGAATGTTGCTACTCTTTGGGTTTTGACCAGGTACTAGTGACCTGGATTGGCTACCATGAGAATGGGCTACTGGGCATAATGGACCATTGGTCTGACCCAGTTAGGCTACTTTTATGTTATGTTCTCATCTGTAGGGGCCTTTGTTTTCACTTCTTATTTTAATGTATTTTTTTTTCTGGGAACTTATCAGTGATTTTTATAATGGGAACAAAAATGGAAGAGAATTAATGTGTGTGAAATGGGGGGGTAACTAATTTCTTCAGCTAAATAATTCAATCCACCTCAACCAGACATAGGAGAACTCACGCACCATTCACACACCCTCCAACCAAAAACGTCAAAAGAAAAAAACTGTTCGACAACCTCCTAGCCATTCGAGCTGCAACACTCGACCCCCAACTCTACAACCTATTGACCTCGACCACAGACTACAAAATCTTCAAAAAAGAAATAAAAACCCTTCTATTCAAAAAACACATAAAACCAAACTAACACAATCAGAACTGTCCCAAACATCACCTGCAACTACTCCGTATGTACTTCTGATGTTATGACAATTCAAACATAATTTATGTTATGTTTTGAATAATGGTTACATATATGAGGTTCAATAAAAGAAAATTTTCACTGCCTGTTTCTATTCTGACCATTTATTCCGTTTCATGGTCATTACAAAAAATATTTTTTTACATGGGTGGGTCAAAAATTGATGGGCCCCGAGTGCCACATACCCTGGGTACGCCACTGGGGAGAATACCCTACTGTCCAGAATGACACACCTATCTACTAGAAAAGATATTAGCAGGATAAGAACCTAAACTCTTTATAATTCATGACAGGGAAGAGAGAGAGAAAAAAAAAGAAATCAAATTGAATTACATTAATGGATTTACAAACTATAAAAGAAATAATTCATTATTTGTACAAATGTAATGTCAAATTCCAAGCTGCTTGTTATATTTCTAATCCTCCCAAGCTATTGTCTTTCTTGGCTAATCAAAATGGTTGTATCTATTTGCCTTACTCAATATTTTGAAAGGCCCTAATCCAATCAGTTACCAAGTGGAAATCGATTTGGCTCAAATTTGCAACTGCTTGCCAATTTCCCTTTATATTTTATTTCTTGTGTTTTCTCCTGCATAATGTTGACATTTCCTAGATGTTTTAGACCAATCTACAAGGTCTTTAAGAAATCTCCATTCTTTTGTTTTCCTATAAGCTGTGTTACAATTAAATGTTTTGATTTTTCTTAAATAAGTGTCTTGCTCATGTTGTAAAGGCTACTGCTTAACACATCAAGCATTTTCCTTTGTTAAGCATTTACTCCCTAGTTCTAGAATTTTAGTATCTACATGTAAGTGCTATTTGTGTACTAAGATACAGAGTACTAGCACTCACATGCATAGTGGTTAGAGCAGGGGTGGGCAACTCCGGTCCTTGAGGGCCGGAATCCAGCGGGTTTTCAGGATTTCCCCCAATGAATATGTATTGAAAGCAGATGCATATTCATTGGGGAAATAATGAAAACCCGACTGGATTCCGGCCCTTGAGGACTGGAGTTGCCCACCCCTGGGTTAGAGCTACAGCCTCAGCACCCTGAGGTTGTGGGTACAAACTCTGTGCTGCTCCTTGTGACCCTGGGCATGTCACTTAATCCTCCACTGCCCCAGGTACATTAGATAGATTGTAAGCCCACCAGGCAGACAGGGAAAATACTTGAGCATCTGAATGTAAACTGCTAAGGCTATAAGCAGTATATAAATACTTAAATAAAAAAATAAATAAGTGGTAGATATGTGTAACCAGGCTAAAAAATATAAGCTTACCCAGGGTTGTCCTGGGGTGGCTAAGGAGCAAGCAATTTGATTTAGTAACTTTAGAATCCCCTCCCCCTTGTAGTTATGCACTATTGCCACTTAAGTGTCACCTTACAGAATAGCACTTAAGTACTCTGCTGGTACTTTTGTGCACTAGTTCTCAGCCTGATACTCTAACCATTAGGCTAGAGGCATGCAAAGGGGTTCACAGGCATGTCAGGTTTTCAGAATATCCCTAATGAATTTGCATGAGAGAGATTTGCATGTCATGGAGATGACTGGCATGCAAAATTTGCAAATCCCTCTCATGTATATCTATTAGGGATGTCCTGAAAACCTGACTAGTCTGCAGACCCCTAGCACAGGTTTGAATGTTTAACTCGGTCCTAGAGTACCCCCTTGCCAGTCAGGTTTTCAGGATATCCGCAATGAATAGACATAAACTTGATTTGCATAAACTGCTTCCACTGTATGCAAATTTCTTTCATGCTTATTCATTGTGGATATCCTGAAAACCTGACTGGATTTGAGAAACCCTGTCTTATTTGACAGATCCATCCAAGCCATATAAAGGGGGCTGTGTGGTAATCCAGACATAGAAGGTAGGAAGGAGGAAGCCCCTTTAACCTCATTATCTTTACTGTATCCAATGCCAGCATTAATCACAGGAAACTGAAAACATGTGATTGTACCAAAGACGGCTGAGATTAGTGGTTTAGAGGCCCAAAGAGGCTTCACAGAGGTTCTTGGATGGTTTTAATTAAGATCTTTTCCTTTTTCTTTCCCCAAAGATTTGAAAGGTGAAGGAGGCGCAATCTTAAACTGCATTAGAAGACAACAATTTCACAGCTGGATTGCAGCTACTGTAGTCTCAAATATAGTAACCAAATTTGAAATGCAGTCACCCAAACAACTTAACCTCTTTTGCTGGCAACTTATTTCAAATTTGGTTACTGTATTTGAGATTAGCTGCAGTCCATTTAAGTTGTTTCTCAAGGTGAAGACAATTACGGTAACTATGAAAAAAAAAGATCTTTACCAAATTCATATTTACAGAATGTCTTGCATTCAAAGGGCAATTCCCCAAACACAGTCTAATTAAAACTAGACAAACATAGAATATGATTCAGTAAATATGTCTTTGGAAGCAACTCAACATTTTGGGGGAGAAGTAGTTGCAGGGATGTAGTGCTATCTAAAGATCAAATATTAAGACAGTTTAATTGGAGTGGGGCAGGCACTACCAGGTTGACATATAACAATTTCTATGTCAATTAAACTTTCAATTCCTAATTCACACTCGCTATACAAATACTAATGTCCATCCTATCATTCTCTCTGCAAAAAATTCCCCAACGTCCCTATGTCATATCTGTCTGACTAAATTAGATTGTAAGCTCTTCTGAGCAGGGACCATCTGCTGCCTACGCCTTTCAATACTATAAAAGTGATAAATAGTAGTAATAGTTCAAATCAAAGGGAATGCTATAAAAGTTTTCATTGCTGCACATTTTCTTAATTTTCCTAGTGTAAACTTCTAAATGCCAAGACAAGTCAGAACACTTCAGAATAAGATAGGCAATGGGCAGCCCAATGGCTCTGTACAATTATTTGGCAATAATTGGGTGCTAACAGTTAATTATTGCTGCTAATTAGCAACAATTAGAATTTACACGTGCATCTTTCTAGTTGGTATTCTATAAAGATGCACATGTAAAATTTCCTTGCTGATCCAAAAAGAGGGAGTGGCCATGGATCATGGCATTCTTAGAATTTGCATGCAGCGTTATAGAATATGATAGATCCACTCCTAATCCAGCTGTGAGGATTTACACCAGGTTTCAGTTAGTTTAAATCCTCACACCCAAAATTGGTTGCAGATCCCTTCTCAGAGTGCCATTTATAGAATAGCAGTGCTCTTTTTTTTTTCAGCATCCAAATTTGGGCTCCATGTACAGAATCTAGTCCTATATGTAAAAACTGGTATAGGTTACCATCATAACATGACTAAGAAACATAAGATAAAAAAGGTCAAGAAGAATGGTAACAAAATAATTTCAGTCTGTAGACTTGACATAGAACTGAGAATAGATTAGGAATGATAGTAAGTATATTATTGTAACCTAGCCCCCCTCCCAATAAATAAATAAAAAAGAGCAGCATAGATAACTAAATTCAAGATTCTTCAAGAATGTTCTGGAACAGCAAGGTTTTGCTTCAAACTTCACGGTATAGCAGTATATAAGAAATAAATTATTATTATTATTAACTCCTGATTTTAAATTTTGGATGAATTTATGAGGAAGGGGAAAGGCAAAAGAAAACTAATCTGCGATAGGGGGCAAAAGGAAAGAAGAAAGGGATGATGGGTAAAGGGAGAGATCTGGATTGAAGGAGAGTAATCAGGACGAGAGGGCAGACAGAAGAAGGAGCGAGAGGAAGAGGTCCATGGATTGAGGCAGCAAGAAGAAATGGGACCAGAGATTAAGGAACAGAAGAAAAAGAGAAGACTAGGAATGGGAAGTACGAGTTTAATCCACTCTATCATCCACTTCTGGATGGAGTATAATTTACACACAGAGTTCAAATCATCAAAATCAAGACAGCCCAAAACAAACAAAAAAGCTAAAACTGTACTAAAATCTGCATCAAATCATAATCATAACATCAGCACTAGTTTGCCTACAAGGTTCTCAATGCAGCAATTTCCTCATTTCACTCCATCAAGTCTTCCTTAATAAGACTGTCGTAGATTATGGTCAGTTCATAAATACCTTTTGAAATAATAAGGTCTTTAAAATGTAGATCTCCCACCCCTAAAAAAATGTCATTTTTACTTTAGAGAATAGTCTAAGCACACATCTTATCAAATACAGACCTCTGACAGACACTGTATCAAAAATAAATAAATAAATCTATTGTATAGTGCCTCAGTATAATCTTAAATTTAGACCTGCTTGGGGCTTGATAGTACTGGCCTTAAAAGGGGGGGAGGGGGAGGATAAACTCCAAAGAGCCATAAAAAAAGCAATAAACAGAAAATAAAAAAAATAAAGTCCTCCTCAAAAGATCAAGACTCTCCTCTTCGTACCACTTTTCTCTCTCCCATACACAGCTCTTTCACTTCCTGTTCATCCTCCCATTACCTCCCATCTATCACTCCTTCCCCAGCCTCCTCTTTCCCTTCTGTCGTTCACCAGTTCCCTAATACTTCATTTCCATTTCCTACTTTCTTCCTCCTCGGCTCTTATCTACGTCCTTGTGCATCTCACCTCCTCACCAAACCTAACTCCTTCCATGTCACTTATCTCTTCCTTTAGCTCCTTTCCTCCATTTGTTACTCTCTTCCCGGCTTCTCACTACCCTTCTTTCACTTTTTCCCCAACCCTTTTTCTCATTCTTTCTCACTCCTTTCAAATCCATGCCCTTTCTCTCTCTAACCCCTCCACAGAGCTTCAGGATTTTCCTATCATCTTTAAAATCCTTCCCCACTGTCAATCCCTCTCCTCTGCTCCCTCTTCTATTTTATACACTCAGTGGGAATCTGCTTACAGCCCATTAGCAGATTCCCACTCACACCCCCTGCCATTTACTGTTTCCCCACTGCCCTCCACTTGGATTTAGATTATTCTCTTTTTTTCAAAGTCCAAATTCAAGGCAAATAACATTCAGGTAACTAAGTTATTTCCCTGCCCAAACTGTATTGCAAATAATTGCAATCTTGTATGGGGGGGAATAAATAGCAAAGTGACTTACTCAAGGAGGACCTGTTGGAGAAGCTGGGTTTGAACCCTTTCTTGGCTCACAGCTGCTTCTCTAACCACCGCAAGGTAATGGCGGAATAGAAATCACTATTGTAATGTAATGTAATAAAATTTTTAAAAAAATCGATATAATAATTTCAGTTTTGCTTAGAAGGTTTTTTATGCCAGTGATGTAAGGGTAGAGCTAACAATATTTTTTGGCTCACCAATACCTGAGGCTTTTTCCTTCTTTGCTTCAAAAGTATCAAATGCATGGATGCTGGCACTACTATTGTGGAGAGGTTATAGAGCTAGATTGGTTGATTTTGAAGTCAAGCACACTTTTGGACTTATGTATGCTTTACATAATGCTATTTAAGTATGTGGAATTGTAACCCACTTAGTTAAAGGCAGAATATAAATATTTAAATAAATAAGGGACTTTTTTTTTTTTTTTTTTACTAAGCTTAGGGTTACCAGACATCTGGATTTTCCTGGATATGTCCTCCTTATCGAAGACATGTCCGGGGATCCGGATGGCTTTTCAAAACCCAGTATGTAAAAATCACGTTGGGAAGGGGCAGACACAATGCGGTGATTGATATTGAGAAATCTTGCACTTTAATGATGTCAAATTTATCCTGTAAACTACATATTATGTATATTGGTATTGGATCTCTAGAATGTGTCAAGTAAGGACAAACTTGTATTGAAGAATCTTGAACTGGAACTATGTCAAATTGTAACCTGTAAACTGTATACTATGGGGCTCATAATTGAAACAGAAATACGTCTAAAAACCCGCCCAAGTCGGCACTTGGACGACCTAAAAGACAAGACATCCAAGTGCTGATAATCCAAAGACTTTATAGGCCTTTGAATCCCACTGTGTGCCCAGAGCAGAAAGGGGCATTTTTGTAGGAGTAGTTAGGGCGGGATGTGGGCCGACCTAGACTTAGTCGTATTGCAGGGATAATCGAAAGTTTGACGAGACTGCTTAGATAGAACTTATACTTTGTGACTTAGGCGATCTAAAATCAGGTATATGTGCCCAAAAGATATCCAAAGTGACTAGAGAATCACTGCAGGGACAAAGTAAAGACCCACACACACTTCCCCCATGTTCACTGACCCCCTCACACCACCATAAAAATCAGAATAAAAATGTACATACACTTCTCCTTCCATATTCACTGTGATAGGGGATTAACAGATCCGCAAATACAGAAAAACCGTGAATAACTTTTTCATATGGTATTCGCTGTTTTCTATTAAAAATCATCATGAATATGGTGAAACTGCAAATAACATGGTGGGAAACCTGGCCTGTTCCTGAAGGAGAAGCAAAACACAGTGAAGAAAGTGCTGGGAATCAGCGATTTCTCTATGCAAGCTGATGTAATTTGGGGTTTGGAGTCAGCAAGCTAAAAACCATAAATAATCGAAACCGCGATTGCTAAATATGGAGGGAATACGGAGGGAGAACATCAGCACTTGGCATAGGAAAGTCTAGTAGAGCTGGACAGAGGTGGCTTAAGTAGTCCGGGGGGTGGGCTACTGAACCATAGAGAGGAGGACCTAGGCCCATAAGCCACTCTAACCACTGTATTTATGGTGAAAAATGTGAAGCCACCCAAAACCACCCCCAAACTCTACTCTCCTGCCATATACTGTAGGTGCCACCTGCAGCCATAAGGGCTATTGGGGTTGTAGACAGGTGGGTATAGTGGGTTTTGGAGGGGTTCACCATGACCTATAAGGGAGTTCTGGTGAGATGTTTATGTCACACCCTTTTTAGGAAGTTCATAGCAGTGCCTTGTAAGGTGCCCCACTGCTCTCTTGCCATGTCTGGGTGACCAGTCCATCACTTTGCTGGCCCCTCCCACATCCAAAAGGTCTTCTGTACATTTCAGACTTGGATGAATATTTGGTTGAGAAGGTGGTATAAAGACAGACTTACTGGCAGTCTAGATGATCAAATGCCCAAACGTACAGAGAGACAATTTTTTAAAAAAAATCTTTTGGACGTACTTTTTAAGAATGGACCTTCTGCGGCTGCCAACTTAGACGTTTCTTTCAATTATGACCCTCCATGTATATTGGTATTAGATCCCTAGTATGTGTCAAATTAGGATAAATCCAGTGTCAATCGTAACCTGTTAACTGTATATTATGAATGTTTAACCTGTAACCCATTCTGAGCTCTTTGGGGGGAAACAGTTTAGAAAACGAATTAAATAATAATAATAAATACAGCATACTGGTAATCTACAATATATTAAGGTCATATATTTAATTATTTATTTTTTAAATTTCTAGTCTGCTTAGAACAGTCAAATAGGGAAGACCACAGGGGCCATGGCTCTACCAATTTGTTTTCTCACACAGCTTCAGCAACCAGGCAGATGCAGGGTGTGAGAAGAGATGTGGGGTGGGGGGGGATCAAGGACAGGGGTTGCTTTGAAAAGAATTGTGGCTGCTCTTTGTGACTCTGGGCACATAACCTGCTCCTTCACTGTTCCAGGTAGACTGTGAGCCCACCGGGACAGACAGGGGAAAATGCTTGAGTACCTGAATAAATTTATGTAAACTGTTCTGAGCTCCCCTAGGAGAACGGTATAGAAAATCAAATACCGGTAAATAATTTTTTGTGCCATTCGTGCTTGTCTCCAGTTAGTTCTTACTATATGCTTAAAGACAAGTACACTGTTTTCAGTCCATTTCTTTTTGTGTATTTGACATCAATTGGACCCCTGAGGAAGGCTTGTTCGCCGAAACACGGACCGTGTAGAGTCCGGTTGGACTATTACATATGTATTTTTATGATTTTATGGTTTTATTGTGAAAGGACGTATAATAAATCATTTTCAGAACATCAGCATCCACAGTTTTTTGTTTTTATCGTTGGATTGATTCTACTGTGGATTTTTGGGTCTTCTTTTCTCTTTTGTTGTGTTACTTGCTTTTTGTACAATTTTCTTCTACTGTTTTCACAAATGAACACGATTGTATTTAACCCTTATCTTGTATGGTGCTCTGGGGTTTTTTTAATGGATGTATAGAAAGATCCTCAAGGCACTTTACAAACCTTGACCTCTACTTACAACTACTAAGCACTGCTCTGGGAGAGGTTAAAAGGTCGAAGGTCTTCCTAACTGCTTATCTCGCTTCTCCCTAGGCATTCTCATCTCGCCCTGGGGAAATTCCTCCCTGCAGTTAGTTATGGCTGTGCGTGCTGCAGGTACCAGCTAGTGCTCATCAGTCATTTGCTGGGAGACTCAGTCAGAAGCGCTGGGGTTGTCAGTGAGCTAGACGCAGCCTGCCAGGAAATAGCCCTAGCTGACGGCTCCCAGGGTCTGCATCTGGCTGCTAATGAGCTTTTCTGGATGCAACTCTGTTCTCATCTAAATCCAATTGTTTATCCAGCCTGCCCTTTGTTGAAGTTCGGCTTGTTTTCCTTTGCATGTAGTAAAAATATTCTCAGCCACTAAACCATTACCCACTCCCACTGCCTCCTTTTCATCTGGGACTGCATGGGAGCTAAATTTAAACTGATCTATCTTTAACCCCAAAGGAGTTGCTTTTTTTTTTTTTTTTTTACGTTAATGTTCTGCTTCGTTTGGCTCTGGCAAAAACATATCTAAGTAGGATATGTATTAGACAATTTACCTAAGACCTCAAAGGGGCACCCTCTATGTAGGTTTCTTCAGGGCACATTTATTTATTTCAATTTATATCTCATCCTCCTAGAAAGCTCAGGCGAGTAACAAGTGAACATACACAATTTCAAAACAGAAGACAGCCTATCTAGTATCTAAGGGCATACAGCGTTACAGCAATCTACAACACATGGTTACAATAATCTTCATCACAGGGGTGGATCAAACAGACGGGATAATTGGGCCATGGACATGAGGGGTCATCATGGGACACTTGCGTATAGAGACAGTACGTGAAAGGTCTTACTATCCTATCTTGAGATGTAGTTCTTCCCCTCCGTCCCTATTGTTTCAGTATGACTGTGTGACTTATTTTATGTATTACCCTGATTTTAGATTTATGTATGCCGCGTAGAAACCTGGTAAGCGGATGATCAAATTCTAAATATACTTGAAACTTGATATGGCATGTCAGGTCCATGGTTGAGTTCTTAGGCAGAGGAGGTTTTCACTTCGAGGTCCGTGGATGGGTCAATGGAAGAGGAAGGTTTTTTACTGCTTTTCTGAAGTCCATCAGGTTGTCCAGTGACCTGATATGTGTGGGCCATGAGTTCCATAATCAGGGAGGAAGTAGGTATAGGAGCATTTACGAGTTGAAGATAGGAACCCATTCTATAGAGAAATCTAGTTGCCTAAGTTCGGTGATAAAATTCTAGCATAACCGGTCAGCGGTCTCAATGTCCCTCCTTGAGGGCTGCAATCCAGTTAGGTTTTCAGGATTTCCCAAATGAATATGCATGAGATCTATGTGCATGCACTGCTTTCAATGCATATTCATTGGAGAAATCCTGAAAACCCGACTGGATTGCAGCCCTCAAGGAGGGACTTTGAGATCCCATACCAGCCCTTGTGCCAGCCAAAGAGCTGGTGTACATACGAGTACCTAAATGTGGCAGATACCCATGTAATCAGTGGTGTAATAAGGGTGGGTGACCACCCCGGGCGCTATCTTGGTGGGGGCACTGGCACCCCTCCTCCTCTCCACCCCACTCCCAAACCTTCCCACTCCTCACCTGTCACATGCGTGGCTTCACTTCCCCCTACCATTCCTCTGGCTCTTCGTTGGTGCTCGCACCAGCCTCTGGGTCCCGTGACTAGGAAGTGGCATCAGAAGGTGAGCTGATGTCAGCAAATTGGAGATGCTGCTCGCGCTGTGGAAACTAAACAGGTATGGGGGAAGGGAAGGAGCGCACATGCTGGGGGGGCGGGGAAATAGCAATGGGGGTGGAGAAGAGGGTGAGGGGGATGCTTTTTCCTGTTGCTTTATGATATTGAGGGGAGCACCTAACTGCGCCTAACTTGTAGATAACGGTAGGTGCAGTTCTCAATCAACCACTAGGCGCTGTTTATAGAATCATGCTTAGTGGTGCCTAGGCATGTTTAGGCAACGTTAGGTGTTCTAGAGGTAGGTTCCAGTATATTAGGTCAGGTTTAACTTGGCCTAATATACCGGCACCTAACTCAGGCGCCTAGCAATGCCTAAGTCTACCACACCTATTCTCCACCCCTAACTATGCCTACTTTGTAGGTAGGTGTCATTAGGCGTTGAAGGGCACCTTGACTTAGATGTCACTAGGTGCAGCACAGATATCTGTGCATAACCTAAATTATCAATGTAAAATATTGTCAATTACCGCACCATTTAACCCATTAAAAATAAATTACATGCAAATTTTAGTTACCATATATACTTGAATATAAACCAAGATTATGGGGCCCAAAAATGGGATTCTCGGTTTATATTCGAGCCTCCTTTGGATGATGGTGCTTTTTTGCCTCCCCACCCAACATGATAACCAACAATGCTATTTTCCACCCCACCAGATGCCCAACACTGCTATCCTCCACCCCCTTCCTTTGACCGGCACAGCTATGTCGCCCCCCTCCCGATGACCAGCACTGTTATCCCCACTGATGACCATTGCTATGGCTTCCTCTCCTGGCACTCCTATCACCCTCCCCCCCCCCCCGATGACCAGCAAGCCTATTTCCACCCCTTCATTGACCAGCACTCCCCCCCACCCCCACCACACACACACACTTGTTGACCTGCACTCCTATCCTTCACTATCCACTCCCCCCTGCCCCAAACCAACATCGCATTTACAGTCCCGATGGTCCAGAAGCCGACGCGCTATGCATGCTCAAGACCTATTGACTCCCGCCCTCTCCGAGATTCTCAAAGGGAGTCCAGCAAGTCACAAGCACTGGCAAGTTAGATGCAAAGCAGTGATAAAGAAAGCTAAGAGAGAATATGACGAGAAACTTGCAAAAGAGGAAAAAGTCATAACAATTTTTTTAGGTACATCAGAAGCAGAAAACCTATGAGGGAATCCATGGGACCATTCGATGATCAAGGAGCAAAAGGGGCGCTCAGGGAGGATAAGGCCATAGTGGAGAGACTGAATGAACTTGTTGCTTCGGTCTTTACGGAAGAAGATGTAAGAGATCTACCTGAACCGGAAATGGTTTTCAAGTTATGATGATGCGGAGAAAATGAAAGAAATCTCGGTGAATCTGAAAGATGTACTAAGCCAAATCAGCAAGTTAAAAGTGATAAATTGTCTGGACCGGATGGTATACATCCCAGGGTACTAAAAGAACTCAAACATGAAATTGCTGACCTGCTGTTAGTGATCTGTAATCTGTTGCTAAAATCGTCTATAGTACCTCAAGATTGGAGGGTGGCCAATGTTATGCCAATTTTTTAAAAGGGTTCCAGGGGAGATCCAGAAAATTACAGACTGTGGAAACAATTATAAAAAATAAAATTATTTAATGAGACAGAGTCAGCATGAGTTCAGCAGAGGGAGATTTTGTCTCACCAATTTGCTTGACTTCTTTGAAGGTGTGAATAAACATGTGGATAAAGGTGAGCCAGTTGATATAGTGTATGTAGATTTTCAGAAAGCTTCTGACAAATTTCCTCATGAGAGGCTCCTGAGAAAATTAAAGAGTCATGAAATAGGTGGCAAAGTTCAGTTGTGGATTAGGAATTGGTTATCGGATAGAAAACAGAGGGTAGGGTAAAATGGTCATTTTTCTCAATTGAAGAGAGTAAACAGTGGAGTGCTGCAAGATCTGTACTGGGACCGGTGCTATTTAACTTATTTATAAATGATCTGGAAATTGGAATAACGAACGAGGTGATTAAATTTGCAGATGACACTAAACTGTTTAAAGTTCTTAAAACACATGTGGATTGTGAAAAATTGCAGGCAGACCTTAGAAAATTGGAAGACTGGGCATCCAAGTAGCAGATGAAATGTAATGTGGACAAATGCAAAGTGGTGCACATTGGAAAGAATAACCCAAATCACAATTACCAGATGCTAGGGTCCACCGTGGGGGTTAGCACCCAAGAAAAGTATCTGGGTGTCATCGTTGACAATACGATGAAACTTTCCGCCCAATGTGTTGCGGTGGCCAAAAAAGCAAACAGGATGCTAGGAATTATTAAAAAAAGGGATGGTTAAGAAGACTAAGAATATTATAATGCCTCTATATTGCTCCATGGTGCGACCTCACCTGGAGTATTGTGTTC
Organism: Geotrypetes seraphini; assembly: GCF_902459505.1. Taxonomy (NCBI): domain Eukaryota; kingdom Metazoa; phylum Chordata; class Amphibia; order Gymnophiona; family Dermophiidae; genus Geotrypetes; species Geotrypetes seraphini. Next base: position 163,193,469 of record NC_047086.1, on the reverse strand, counting down.
AATTCTGGTCTCCTTATCTCAAGAAAGATATAGTAGTGCTAGAAAAGGTTCAAACAAGAGCGACCAAGATGATTAAGGAGATGGAACTCCTCTCGAATGAGGAAAGACTAAAAAGGTTAGGGCTCTTCAGCTTGGAAAAGAGACAGCTGAGGGGAGATATGATTGAAGTCTACAAAATCCTGAGTGGAGTAGAACGGGTATAAGTGGATCGATTTTTCACTCCATCAAAAATTACAAAGACTAGGGGACACTTGATGAAGTTATAGGGAAATACTTTTAAAACCAATTGGAGGAAATTTTTTCACTCGGAGAATAGGTAAGCTCTGGAATGCATTGTCAGAGGTTGTGGTAAGAGCGGATAGCGTAGCTGGTTTTAAGAAAGCTTTGGACAACTTCCTGGAGGAAAAGTCCAAAGTCTGTTATTGAGAAAGACATGGGGATAGCCACTGCTTGCCCTGGATCGGTAGCATGGAATGTTGCTACTTCTTGGGTTTTGGCCAGATACTAGGGACCTGGATTGGCTACCGTGAGAATGGGCTACTGGGCTTGATTGACCATTGGTCTGACCTAGTAAGGCTATTCTTATGTTCTTAAGGAGGGAAGAGATGGTGCACATGGACGGAGGGAAGGAGAAGAGTTGGAAAGATAGATTTGGAAATAGAGGTAGAAAAATGGAAGAAAACTGAATATGAAAATCAGTGCCAAAGAAGGATGTAGTGCAAAAAGTGAAGGAGAGGAAAGAAACAGCACAGATGTAACAAGATGGCCAGAAAAAATAAAATCACCAGCTAACAAAGGTAGGAAAACACTTTTTTATTTTCAATTTAGTGATTGAAATATGTCAACTTTGGAAAATTTATATCTGTTGTTTTTATATTTTAGACTGTTCAGGAAGAAATACATTTCTTTCTATTTCTCTTGTGGTATATTATGTGCAGAGTCTGGCATATTAGGGTTTCGTTTGTGTATAATAGTACTTTTGGTTTGTGGGTTTGTATTTGAGGGTTTTTTCCCTGTTTTCTGCTTTCTGCATGTCTGACTAAGGCCAGGTGTTCTTGTGGAGTTAACAAATGACATATACCCAAATTTCTAACCTTAGTTTATATTCGAGTCAACCCTTTTTGGGGGAAAAAAAGGTTACCTTGGTTTATATTTGGATCGGTTTATATTCAAGTATATACGGTAGGTGTCACTAGGCGTCCATGATTAGGGTGCCTAGCAGTGCCTAACATAGGCACTGTTTATAGGATCCAAATTCTCTAACTAGCATTCTGTAAAGGATGTTCCATGCAGAACGCCCTTTATGTAAAGGAAGCTAAGCACAGATTTCACACCTAACTTTGGATGCCAACATTTACATCTGCCAAAACCTGATGTAAATGCTGGTGCCCAGTTTCTGGCAGTTAGGTGCAGTAGCGTAGTAAGGGGGGGGCAGACTGCCCTGGGCATTGTCTCAGTGGGGGTGCTGGCACCTCTCTGCCCCCCCCCCCAGTTCCACGCTCATGCCCTCTCTTCCCCGTCCCCCGTCCCCATATTTCTTTAAAATCTTCACCAGTATAAGCAACTATTCTAGCCTATTGTTCATGCTGGACTGGCTCCCTCTGAAATCACTTCTGGGTCGCAGGGCCAGGAAGTGATGTCAGAGGGAAAGCCAGTGTGAACAGCAGGCCAGAGAAGTTGCTCGCGCTGGCGAAGATTTGAAGAGGTATGGAAGTAGGAAGGGAGGGTGCAAGTGTGGAGGGGGCAGTGAGGAGGGTGTGGGTGGGTTGGCGCTAAAGGAGCAGGGGGGCAGATAGGAGGGCACGGGGGGCTTCGCTATACCACAGGTTAGGTGCACAGTTGATAGCATTCTATAACATAACACCTAACTTCTAGGAACACCTTCCAGGTACACCCATGCCCCTTCCATGGCCACACCCCTTTGGAGTTGCATGCAACGAAATGTAGATGCATATTTAAAGAATAGCACCTAGGACAGATGCATGCATAACGCCAAATGAATGCCGATTAACATCAGTTAATGATTGTTAACACCTCATTAATTAATGTGTGCAGATCTTCAATCAGTGTCCAAATCTGCACCCTCACCTTTGGGCAACCTATATAGAATCCAGGGGCAACTGGCTATTTTTTGATCGCCTAGGATAGTCACTTCTCTGTCCTCTAACAATTTCTAGCTTAACTTTTACATTTTTAAAAAGATCTGTTACTCACCTATACATCTAAGTGAGGACTATGGTGGCAATTCTGTAAAGTGGGACCCAATGCTAAGTCTACAAAGGGGTGTGCCTAGCGCCAGTTCTATAACAGCTTTAGGGCACACCTAAGCCATTATAGAACAGTAGTGTAAATCCACTTTGGCACACTTAATTGTAAGCACAGTCACTTATGCCAGGTGTAAGTCAGTGTACCTAAGTGTGCTTGTAGTGTGTACAGCTAATATCCTACATAAATTACACATGTTGCTAAGTGACTTAACCTTGATATGCCCATGCTCCTCCCATATTAACTCCTAGCGGGAGCCATACTCAGACTATCAGAATAGTAGCACTATAGAAATGATTAATAGTAATAGCGAGTGAACTGAACTATTTGCAAATAGGAGTGTCCAAAATAGTATAGTCCCGGGTGTAGATCAAAGATCCAAAGAATGTTCTGGTCAGTCATCATGGGTAAGGATAATGTATCAGTTCACAAAGCAATAAAGAATGTCAACTTCTGCACAAACAAATTGTTTTATCTATGTGTTTATCTATTGCTTTGGAGACTTGAACTGCTCTGCTCTTTGTGGTTTGCTACGGATAATGTATTTCATATACTGCCTTTCTGTGGTATAACCAAAGCAATTTACATATTATATAGGTACTTTATCTGTCCCTTATGCTCACAACTTCAGGTGTTTTTGTTCCTGGGGCAATACAGGCTTAAGTAACTTGCCCAAGGCCACAAGGAGTTGCAGCGGGAATTGAATCTGGTTCTAGTTCTCTCAGCTCACTGCACAAACCATTAGGCTCCTTCTCCATGAGGAGCTAAACAGAGAAGTTCAGCCTCCTGTCTCTTTATTTATTCAATTTTCTATGCCATTCTCCCAAGGGAGGTCAGAACGATTTACATGAATTTATTCAGGGCATGGAGCTTTTTGTGAAATATATGGATGCTGGTAAATAGATGTATATTTGCTAGGACATCAAGTAGGCAGTGGCATAGCGGAGGGTGAGAGTTGTCCCCCCCCCCCCACCTCCACACACTCCTTCCCCACCCCCTCCTGCTGCATGCGTGCCGCTTCCCTTCCCCCGTACCTCTAACATTCCTGGCATAAGCAGCAAGCACCAACCTGCTGTCGCACCAGCATTGGCTCTTCCTCTGACGTCACTTTCTAGGCGCGGGTCCAGGAGTGACGTCAGAGGAAGAGCCGACGCTGGTGCGACCGCAGGTTGGGGCTTACTGCTCACGCCAGGAATGTTACAGAGGTAAGGGGGAAGGGGTGTGCATGTGCGGGGGTGGGAGAGGAGGACGGGTGCCTGCACCATCACCAAGACGGCGCCTGGGGTGGACCCCCCCCCCCCCCAATTTTTACTACGCCACTGCAAGCAGGTACACAGAAACAGCAGCATCACTTGGGGCTTTTGAAGTGTAATTCACAAAATGATGTCAATCTTACAAAACATATGTGCAGTATATAACAGTCTCATTTCAAACATATTCTTAACTTAATGGCTAGAACAGGATTTGCAATTGTGGGGCATTGATAGTACAAATGGATAACTGCTATCTATGAGGCCTATGCACTAACCCACAGCAAAAGGGCATGATTGAACACTGTTTTACCACAGGACGCACTAACCACTGTAATATTTTTTTCTATTGATGTGGCTGGGAACATAACATGCTCCTTGCACAGCAATGCAAGACAGCAGGGCCTGAGGGGTCCACTATAGGGCTCATTTTCAAAAGAGATAAATGTCCCAAAATGGTGTTAAGTGGCATTTGGACATTTTATTTGCTAAAACGTCCTTATTGCCATTTTTGAAACACATCTGAAGTGCATGTTTTGTGCAAGATTAGAACGGACTCATGATTTGGATGTTTTTCTGCAATAATGGAACATTGCAGGAACATTTGAGGCTATTCCTGTTTAACCAACCAGAATGAAGGCATGGCTCCCCCCTTACTCCCTCAGTGGTTACTGACTCTCCCACTCCCACCCCCACCCCCCAAAAATGTGAATGAAACAGTACATAACAGCCTGTATAACAGCCAGTCCTATCAGAGCTGCAAGCAGGTCTCTGGAGTAGCCTGGTGGTCAGTGCAGTTGACTGCAGAGAAAGAGACCCAGGCCCATAACAAGTATGAGTACAGTTGTGGTGGAAAGTGTAAGACCATCAAAACCCAACAAAAATCTACTTTACTGACATATAGGTAACACCTGCAGGCAAAAGGGCTATTGAGGAGGTGTACAGTGGGTTGTGCATGAATTTTGGAGGGACTGGCATACAATGAAAGGGGGTTATGGTGAGATGTATACATAGGATGCCTCAATGCTCTTTTGGGATGGCTGTGTGGCCAGTCTGCCTAGAATGCTGGCCCCTCTTACATCTCAATGATTGTGCCTCTTCTCTGTTTTAAAGCTTTTTATTTTCAGGTATTTTTATTCTTGGCATCACATTTTGGAGGTATTCAGTTAGGGTTACAGATGTCTTGGAAACTCCAGACATTTCCTCTTTTTAGAGGACTGTTTGGATGCCCAGATGGACTTTATAAAACCCGGTAGATTGTCTGGGTTTTGGAAAGCCCCGACCTCCTGGCTGCATCTGGATGGTCTCTGAGCATGCATGGATAACGTCACATCCATCCGCCCATGCTCAGAGACCCTCCAGACTTGGACCCAGGTCGGAAAACGAAGAAGAGGCTTTACGGGGGCATGACCAAAAGTGGAATGGGGTGGGGCTGGAGGCAGAATGGGGCAGGGCTAGGGGCAAAACAGGGCAGGGCCATGTGTCCAGGTTTCTCTGGACAAAAATCTAGTAACCCTATTATCGGTGCTATAGATTTCCCAGTAATCCTGTCTTACCTCTGCCTGGGAGAAGAAGCATACTTGGGGCCTACAGCTGGCAGGCCAATCCATCTATGGCACCTGCCTAGCCAGCCTGCTTAACAATTAAGGAGTCCATTCCTTTCGATGCTATGTTCTTATATTTAAGACAGCCAAGGACACTATAAGACCTCTGAGGAAGGCATTTTTATTTTGCCGAAACATGGGTCATTTTTATTTTATACATTATTTGATTTCTATCCCATTGGTCACTTGTGACCATATACACTCGTGGGTTGTTTTTTAAATGATTGTTTTTAAGTTATTTGGACGATTATTAAACTACAAACTGGTACATCCGATCTTCCGTTCCACAATCTCTTTGTTGCATTGCTGCTTCATTTTCTTTGTGGAACGTTTTGGTGTTATTTGGATTTTGTTGTTTTGTACCTGTTTTGTTCCATTGATGTTTATGGTTCCAAATGGATGCTCCTGCTGCACATTAACTGGTGCATAAATACCCATCTTTCCATATTTCTTAGAACAGCCTCTACATTGGCAGATCCTGGTCTAAAATACTAGCGGAACTTGGCATGTCCTAACTTGGATGTCCCAGTCCCAGTTTGTAAATCCTTTCTATATGGGTAACTGGTCCAATCCCTACATTATCCTGCCTCTTTAATGGCCACATAATTCAGGGCTTCTCAACCTAGTCCTCATGGTGCACCAAATCCCATCAGGTTTTCAGCTCATCTACAATGAATATGCATGAGATAGTATGCGCTTCCTCCTTATTTATTATTTACTTATTTTAAAAATGTATAGACCACTTAAAACTAAGCAATTTACATAAAAACATACATAATAGCTGCCCAAATCCGGTCCTCGAGATCTACTGGAAGGCCAGGTTTTCAGGATATCCACAATGAATATGCATGAGAGAGATTTGCCTGCATTGCCTTCTTGGGATGCAATTCTCTTTCTTATGCATATTCATTATGGATATCCTGAAAACCTGGCCTGCCAGTAGATCTCGAGGACCGGATTTGGGCAGCCCTGGCGTAAAACATACAAAGAGATAGATCGGTATGCGCTTCCTCCTTAGTATGCAAATCTATCTCATGCGGATATTCTGAAAACCCAATGGGACTTGGTGTGCCCTGAGGACTGGGTTGAAAAGGTCTGACATAGTTTTGGACATCTAACAATGTACAGATCCAGAATTATATTTTCAGCTGCCTTGGTCTTTTTTTTTTTTTTTTTTTTTAAAGTGCATACGCAATCAGCACTGGCGTCAACACTGAATACATAACATGCTTTTTAAAAAATATTTATGAGTAGTACATAAGAACATAAGCAATGCCTCCGCTAGGTCAGACCTGAGGTCCATCATTCCGAGCAGTCCGCTCATGCGGCGGCCCAACAGTTCCAGGACCTCTGCAGTAATCCTCTATCTATACCCTTCTATCCCCTTTTCCAGCAGGAAATTGTCCAATCCTCTTGAACCCCAGTACTGTACTTTGCCCTATTACGCCCTCTGGAAGTGCATTCCAGGTGTCCACCACACGTTGGGTAAAGAAGAACCTCCTAGCATTCGTTTTGAATCTGTCCCCTTTCAACTTTTCAGAATGCCCTCTTGTTCTTTTATTTTTTGAAAGTTTGAAGAATCTGTCCCTCTCCACTCTCTCTTTGCCCTTCATGATCTTGTAAGTCTCTATCATATCCCCTCTAAGTCTCTCTTCTCCAGGGAAAAGAGTCCCAGTTTCTCTAATCTCTCAGTGTATGAAAGGTTTTCCATACCTTTTATCAGACGTGTCACTCTCCTCTGAACCCTCTCGAGTAACGCCATATCCTTCTTAAGGTACGACGACCAATATTGGTCGCACTACTCCAGATGTGGATGCACCATCGTCCGATTCAACGGCAGGATAACTTCTTTCGTACTGGTAGTTATACCTTTCTTAATTATATCAAGCATTCTATTCGCTCTCTTAGTGGCCGCTGCGCACTGTTGGCTTCATTGTCATGTCCACCATTACCCTCAAGTCCCTTTCTTGGGTACTCTCCTTCAATAACATCCCTCCCATCGTATAGCTGTACCTCGGGTTTCTGCTTCCCACATGTAGTACTTTACATTTCTCAACGTTGAACTTCATCTGCCATCTTGTTGCCCATTCCCCTAGTTTGTTCAAGTCCCTTTGCAATTCTTTGCAGTCCTCTTTAGTCCGAGCTCCACTAAATAGTTTGGTGTCGTTCGCAAATTTTATTATCTCACACTTTGTCCCTGTTTCTAGATCGTTTATAAATATATTAAATAGCAGCGGCCCAAGCACCGAGCCCTGAGGGACACCACTCGTGACCCTCCTCCAGTCCGAGTAGTGGCCCTTCACTCCTACCCTATGTTTCCTACTCGCCAACCAGTTTCTGATCCATCTTTGTACGTCTCCTTCCACCCCATGGTTCTTCAGTTTCCAAAGTAGGCGTTCATGGGGTACCTTGTCAAAGGCTTTTTGGAAATCTAGATATATGATGTCTATAGGGTCTCCTCTGTCCATCCGTTTGTTAATTCCTTCGAAGAAGTGCAATAAGTTTGTTAGGTACGATCTCCCCTTGCAGAAACCATGCTGGCTGGTTATCAGAAGTTTGTTTCTTTCAAAATGTTCATCAATGTTGTCTTTTATCAGTGCTTCTGCCATTTTCCCCGGAACCGAGGTCAGACTCACTGGTCTGTAGTTTCCCGGGTTACCTCTTGATCCCTTTTTAAAGATGGGTGTAACGTTGGCTATCTTCCAATCCTCCGGGATCACGCCTGTTTTCAGGGATAGATTGCAAATTTGCTGCAGTAGTTCCTCTATCTCCTCCTTTAGTTCCTTCAGAACCCTAGGATGGATTCCATCTGGACCCGGGGATTTGTCAGATTTTAATTTTTCTAGCTGCCTGCGTACGTCTTCAAAGTTCACCTCCATGGATGTTAATTTTTCTGCTTGATCTCCATTGAAGAATTGCTCAGGTTCCGGTATGTTGGATGTGTCTTCATTTGTAAATACAGACAAAAAGAACATGTCTTTCTGCTACTTCTTTCTCCTCCTTCACCACTCCCTTCCTGTCTCCGTTGTTGCGGTCCCACCTCCTCTCTAGCCGGCTGCTTCCCTTTGACATATCTAAAAAACGGTTTGAAATTTCGTGCTTCCCTGGCTAGTCTCTCTTCATACTCTCTTTTGGCTTTTCGAACCACACGGTGACATTCTTTTTGATACTTCCTGTGCTCTTTCCAGTTTCCCTCAGTTTTGTCCTTTTTCTATTTCCTGAATGAATTTTTCTTATTGCCTATCGCTTCCTTCACTATTTTAGTTATCCACGCCGAGTCTTTTGTTCTACTCTTTTTGCACCCCTTTCTGAATCTGGGGATGTACAGATTTTGTGCCTCGCTCACCGTGTCCTTGAAAAAAGACCAGGCATGTTTGCCATTTCTTGGGAGTGTTCCTAAGTTTCTTCCTTACCATTTCCCTCATTGCTTCGTAGTTTCCTTTCCTGAAGTTGAAAGTTGTCGCTATGGTTCTCTTTCCTTTCGGTATTCCTATTTCAGCCTTGAACTTGGTCATATTATGATCGCTGTTTCCCAACGGTCCCACTAGTTCCACTTCCTTCGCAGGTCTCCTTAACCCATTTAGGATTAGATTCAGAGTGGCATTTCCTCTCATTGGTTCTCTAACAAGCTGCTCCATGAAGCAATCTTGTGTAGCCTCCAGGAATTCTGTCTCCCTAGCACATTTTGAGCTTCCAAGACTCCAGTCTATCCTGGGATAGTTGAAGTCTCCCATAATAACCGTGTTACCGCTTTTGCATTCTTGCTTCATCTCGGCTTCCATTTCTTCATCGATATCTCCGGTTTGCCCGGGTGGACGGTAGTATAGGCCCATCTTTATTTCAGGCCCTTTCCTTCCTGGTATTTTAACCCATAGTGATTCCAGCTTGTTGGTCGTCTCTGCTGTGTCCATTCTTGTCGACTGTATGTTTTCTTTTATGTATAGAGCTATTCCACCTCCTTTCTGTCCTGATTTGTCCTGGCGATAGAGCTTGTATATACCTCGGCAGTGCTATATCACATTTGTTTTCTTCATTCCACCATGTTTCAGAGACTCCAGTGATGTCTATGTCCTCTGCATTGGCCATGGCTTCTAATTCCCCCCATTTTGTTTCTTGGGCTCCTTGCATTAGTATATATGCAATTTAGATCCTGGTGTTTTCTTGTCTTCATTTCCTTTCCCTGCGTTTCTTCTCTTGTGCTACAATCCTTCTAACCTCCTCTTCTGGGTTAGTCAACTCCTGTAATTTGCCCATTGTTTCTCCCCAGCCTTTTTTCCCCTTAGTATCGTCACGGGATACCTTCTTCCGAATCGTCGACGCTTGGTCGACTGTCGGCTTTCCCCTTCTTCTTAGTTTAAAGCCTGTTCTATTCCTCTCCTGACGTTGTTTGCTAGAAGTCTAGTTACCGCCAAGCTCAGGTGCAGTCCATCTCTCCTGTAGAGCTTGCTCTTGCCCCAGAACGTTGTCCAGTTCCTCACGAAGTGGAACCCTTCTTTCTCACACCATCTCCTCATCCACGCATTTATTGATTATAGTTCCTCCTGCCTTTTCACATCTGCCCTCGGTACCGGTAGGATCTCTGAGAACGCTATCTTCCGAGTCCTCATCTTCAGCTTCCTTCCCAGAATCTTGAACTGTTCTATCAGCGTGCTTCTTCTGTAGTCTCTCCTGCTGACATCATTCGTCCCGATGTGGATCATTACTGTGGTCTCTTCCATCTCCGCTCCTTCCAGGATCTTTCCAATTTTGTCCACGATGTTCATGGTTCTTGCTCCTGGGAGGCAGGTCACTAGTCGATCCTCTCTCCCTCCTGCAATGTGGCTGTCCACATGCCTCAGTATTGAGTCTCCCACTAGGATCGTTGACTTTCCCTTCTGTAATTTTCACTTCGGTCTCAGGTCAATGTCCTTGGAGTGCTTTGCTGCTTCTTCTATGTCCTCTGTGTGCTTCGCTGTTTCTTCTTCTGGGCATCGACTTGCCATTTTCTCCCCCTCGTGTGGTGTTCCTCTGTGGGTGTCTTCTTTGAGGTCATCCGCTTCTTGTTCTCCCTTCCATGTTGGTGTTGGTGTACTTTCATCTTTCATCTGAAGTTCATTCTCTTCCACCCTCCTCCTGTAGGCTTCCTCGATGAATTTCTCGAGTTCCCTGACCTCCTCCTCAATGTGTCTCTTATTCATGAAGTCTTCAGCTGTCCTGATTGGGTCCTCCATAGTGTAAAGTCCTTCTAGCTCCTGTATCTTGTCCTCTAGTCACTTAACTTCGTTCTTCAAGCTTTTCAGCTCCTGACACCGACTGCATACATATGACTGTCTCCCCGAGGGGAGGTAGTCATACATATGACAGTCTGTGCAGAACACTGGACAGCTCATCTTCTGGTTTCCCTCTGCTTCCATTGTCGTTCCTACTTTAAGATAACAGTTAACAGTTTACGTAGTTGCAATTGACATGACTATATTGTGAAACTTTTTGGGAATGCTTTCTTCCCAATGCAATGATACAAAGGATCATCTATTCAGTTGGCAAATGCACTCGGTTACTTTGTTCAGCATGGTGGGGAAGATATCCAGTGCCTTCTTAAAACTTAATAAAATAAAGGGCACAGCACTTAATTTATATCCAGTGCACTTAAAGAAAACTAAACTTAAAGCAAGTATTTTTAATAAAGAGATGAGCTATTGGAGTAGCCTAATGGTTACTGCAGTAGCCCCTGAACCAGGGAAACTGGGTTCAATTCCCACCTCTCCTCATAACTCTAAGCAAGTTACTTAACCCTCTGTTGCCCAACACCAAAATAAGTACCTGTATATAATATGTAAACTGCTTTAATTGTAACCACAAAAATATGGTATATAAAATCCCAGCCTCTTTCCCTTTCCTATCAGAAAGCTAAAGAGTTTAAAATCTTGTGGTCTGGAGACCTTAATGTTTGTCTCCAAAAGGATTTCTTTCACATCAGCATCACCAGAATAAGAAATACGACGATGTTGCCAATGGGCGTTTTGAGAGAACACAAACTCAAGCTAACATTAATGTCTTAGGTCAGATGATTACACGTTAGATGAAAACAAAAAGGAACATCTTTCATAAATTAGGCTCATCCTAGGGGTGCAATTGAAACATTCCATTGCTTGTTGAGTAAATTGAACAATGCATGCCCCCTGGGAGCCAAAGAAAAACTGCATTCAAAACCTCTGATGTTTAATTTTTTTAAATTTTCCAACCACATGCAGTATACTTGAGTTGATTAGTATTAATGGCGCCTTGCATGATAATTAAACACTCTGGCCTATGAGAAAAGCAAGTCAGTTCCCGGGTGGTATTAAGCCTGGTTTCCAATCATGGCCTCATGGCTGCTTTTTAAGTTTGCTGTACCAGTGTGTTTGATTTCTAATGGTTTGCCTTTATATACAGTAATTATAAATCTTATATATTTTGCAGTTTTATTGATTTATAGTTGTCAATCCGCCCTTTGTATTTCTAGACTAACTGTTGTATCACCAGGGCTCCGGGCATTTTCATGGAGCAGAGTGAAGGAGTAGCTTAGTGATTCATCTAGTAGCCTAAGAAGCTGGGGAATTCAATGCAGAGTTCCAATTGATCCCAATTTACTGGTCTGGTTAAAAAATGAAGACAAGCTACCATTTGATTTTGTTATTTTTTAAATTCTTTAATTTTTCCATTCCCAATGGATGTGAATTGTTTCTCTCCCAAATGTGGGCTATTCAAAAGTGTGTATGTATTTGAAATCTGAATGAGTACTTATTTTCCTTGTATATTCTAGTTTGGGAAAACTTTTCTTTGTTCAATAAGCTTATTTTGTTGAAATAATGATAAATGAATACATTTTAAAATTTTTAAAAAAGGAGCTGGGGAACTGGGTTCCATTCCCACTGCAGCTGCTTGTGACTCCAGGTAAGTCACTTAACTCTCCATTGCCCAGATACAAAAATAATTCCCTGCATGTAATACCTCGTATATAAATAATAAACAAAACACTTTCACAAAGATGGAATACGATGATGGTATAACGGTAATAAAGCACAAGCAAAAGACCAGTCTAGACGGAGGAAAAAGCCTCAGACAAGGGCCCGCCCACCTCCACAATGGTGGAATATCGGTGTTCGAGCAGTCACTTCACTGGCTCAAAACCTCCTGTTAAAGATGGTCCAAGCAATGTGCTATGTTGGTAATTGCTTTGAAAAATTGAGTGAAATAGAAGAAAAAAACAATTTATCTTTCTTTCTTAAGGATCGGTACACCAACGATGGCCAGCGTTTAACTATTAAGCTGCCTCAGGGTGTAACATGTCCGATCACACTGTAAAACACAGAACACTCAAATCAGAATTATAACATATAAAACCGGTATTTATCTTCTGAGTTTTCATAGAATTACATCATAGGACCGGCAACATACCTCTCATTCGGACGCCGACCGCGTCTCAAAGATCCAAAGATGGCAGCATAACAAACAAACCAGATTAAATCCTCCCGGTGCAGTGACATAAGCATATGTCAGCATCGGAAGTGACAGATCGGCTAAAAAATGCCGATAATAACCACTTTGATTATAACTATAGAAAGGCAGTATGCCTTTGGATACCCACTCCCCCCTCCCCTGCCCAATTGTCTTTGTTCAAGCTGGAACTCACATTAGGACTCTTTCCCCTGGAAAAATGGGCCCATAGATACCCTCCACCCACTGCTGGATCTCAGAAAAAATATTATATTATAATGCTAGAAGCACCTGTACCTCCTAGGGATTTTTCTTTGTGGCACTCTGCACCTACTGCATAAATCTAAAGATGAAAAGCAAGCAACTTTTGTCATCAAATGCTTACCTTAGACCAGGGGTGCCCACACTTTATGGGCTTGCGAGCTACTTTTATAATGACTAAGTCAAAATGATCTACCAACAATAAAATTAAAAAAAAAACACAAAGCACACTGAAAGGCAGAGAAAATGTTAATTATTCATATTCCGGGTTTTTTCAAAGAGGTCACGGCAGATGACTCTATGCAATGTCACCTCAGTAACAAAATACAAAAATAGACAAATACACCCCCTCCCTTTTTACTAAACCACAATAGTAGGTTTTAGCACAGGGAGTAACGCTGAATGCCTCGTGCTGCTCTCAATGCTCATAGGCTCCCTGCGCTAAAAAACGCTATTGCGGTTTAGTAAAAGGGAGCCATAGTGCAAAATATAGACAGCAGATATAAATTCTCAAAACCGACACATTTTGATCACTAAATTGAAAATAAAATCATTTTTCCTACCTTTGCTGTTTGGTGATTTCATGAGTCTCTGGTTGCACTTTCTTCTTCTGACTATGCATCCAATCTTTCTTCCTTTCTTTCAGCCTCCTGTATGTTTCCTCTCCTACAGACCTCATTCTCTCCCCCAACTTTTTCTTTCTGTCTCCCTGTTCCCCCTTCTTTCTGTCTCCCTGTCTGCCCCCTTTCTTTCTTTCTCCATGCCCCCCCCCAAGCCACTCGGTTTGCTGCCACCGCCATCGGGGAACAGCACCCAAGCCACTGCCGTCCCAAGCTTTCCCTGCAGAAGCATCGCGCTGACCAGCATTCCGCTCCCTGACATCAATTCTGACATAGAAGAGGAAGTTCCAGGCCAACAAGGCATTTCTCCTCATTCCATCCAGCCTGAGCCCCATCTCTCCTTGATCCAGCATTTCCCTTCTGTGTCTGTCAGAATTACCATTCCACCTATTTTCCAGCATCACCCTTCTTTGTGTCCATCTTATCCCTATCTCACCACTTTTTCAGAATCTTCATTTGTCTCTGTCCTTGTCTTTACCCCATGTTTACCATTTGCCCTTTCAATGTCTTTATCTCCCCCCCCACACACACTTTTTCCAGCATTACTTCTATGTCTCTATTTCACCTCCTCTTCATGTCCCCTCTGTATCTCTATCCTTATTCAGTAGGTCCTGCTTACTCTTTCTCTTCTTTGTGTCACTATCTCCATTTTCAGCTTTCCCCCCCTTTTCCTTTGTTAATGCACCCTATAGCCAGAATCTTTCCACCCTCCCTCCACTCCGGCCCAGCCCAGTATGAAATATTTCCTTTTGTTTCCATCCCCTCTCTCTTTCTCTCTCTCTTCTACTCCCTCACCCACGAGTCCTGCATCTGGCCCTCTCCCTTCTACCTGCACCTAGCAAAACCCCCCTGCTCCGCGGCTCTCTTAAGCAACTCGTCAGCAGCGGTGATCAAGACAAGCTGCCGACATCGAGGCCTTCTCTCTACGAGTCCCGCCTTTGTGGAAAAAGGAAATTGAAACAAGCGGGACTCGCAGAGGGTAGGCCCTGACGTCAGAAGCTTGTGTCGATCGTTGCTGCTGAGTTGCCGAAGAGAGCCGCGGAGCAGGGGGTGTGGCCGGAAGCAGGTAGAAGGGAGAGGGCTGCTGGAAGAGGTAGAAGTTCTGGAGTATGACACCGACCCGGGCCAGGATGATTTCTTTTTCAGACTGTTGCTGCTGCCGCCGCCACGCCACCAGGCTCCCCCCCCTCCCGAAATGACAAAAACAGCCTAATGCCCAGCATCGGCGTCTTTGACGTCGGGGAGAGGAAGGCTGATAGGCCCGGTAGATCGGGACGGCAACACGAGTCCATCACAGAGCCCGGGATGGGCTCTGCGATCGACTCACGTTGTCTTCCTGAGCTACCGGTCGATCGCGATCGACGCGTTGGGCACCCCTGCCTTAGACTAATTTGCATATACTATACTGTATGTTTCAATGCTCTTTTATTTGTAGAAATTGGAATGATGGAAGTCAACAAGAAGGTTTCATTAACCTTCAATGGCAAGGGATGAAACTATAAAAGATCATGTTTCATATTCAAATACGTTTAGACCAGAAATAATACCAATCTTTTTCAGTGGACTGAATAGAAAAGACTGAGGACCATGATTGTTGGGTTTTATGTAACAACAGTTTCAGAATAGAAAGTTTAATAAGTTTGTACCAGTTAGATGCTTCATGTTTATCCTCAGCGATCTTCAAAGAGTTTGTAATTATAGTAGGTGTAATAACCTTAGGACATGTAGTGCGCTTTCAGCATATGTCTTTCTTGAAGCCAATTATAACATTATGGACTCCCGTCAAATCTCAGGCTGCTTTTTTCCTTTCCGTACTCTCTAGGAATGGAAAACTGGATCACGTGCTCTTTGAATGCTCTTACACAGTGGCGTACCAAGGGGGGGCGGTGCGCCCCGGGTGCCAGCCCTAAGGGGGTGCTCCTGGCCTTGCCGTTCAGTCCCCCCCCACCCCCGAAGGACCGCTCGCCCCACTGACCTTCCTGCACCACCTGTGAAGCAGCCCGCAGCAGGATCGCGAAGTCAGCGTCAGCGATCCCTGCGCTCCGATCCTGCCCCTCCTCCCTTCGGGGTGGGTCGGGGCATCAGGCCTTCAGGATGGGGCGGGCGGGCAGGCAGGCAGGCTTTCAAGGGGGAGGGGGTGACAGGCAGGCAGGCAGGCCTTCAAGGGGGGACAGGCCTTCGGGGGGGGTGCAGACCTTCAAGGGGTGCAGGCCTTCAAGGGGGGGCAAGCAGGCCTTCGGGGGGGGGGGGTGCAGGCCTTCAGGGGGGGTGTAGGCCTTTGGGGGGGTGCAGACCTTCAAGGGGGTGCAGGCCTTCAAGGGGGGAAAGGCAGGCAGGCCTTCAAGGGGGGACAGGCCTACAAGGGGGGACAGGCCTACAAGGGGGGACAGGCCTACAAGGGGGTGGGACAGGCCTTCAAGGGGGGGACAGGCCTTCGGGGGGGGGTGCAGACCTTCAAGGGAGTGCAGGCCTTCAAGGGAGGGTGCAGGCCTTCAAGGGGGAGACAGGCCTTCAAGGGGGGGAAAGGCAGGCAGGCAGGCCTTCAAGGGGGGACAGGTCTACAAGGGGGGGGACAGGCCTACAAGGGGGTGGGACAGGCCTTCAAGGGGGGGACAGGCCTTCAGGGGGGTGCAGACCTTCAAGGGAGTGCAGGCCTTCGGGGGGGGTGCAGGCCTTCAAGGGGGTGCAGGCCTTCAAGGGGGGACAGGCCTTCAAGGGGGGGAAAGGCAGGCAGGCCTTCAAGGGGGAACAGGCCTACAAGGGGGGGGAGAAGCTACAAGGGGGTGGGACAGGCCTTCAAGTGGGGGACAGGCCTTTGGGGGGGTGCAGGCCTTCGGGGGGTGCAGGCCTTCAAG
Source organism: Geotrypetes seraphini (assembly GCF_902459505.1). Classification (NCBI taxonomy): domain Eukaryota; kingdom Metazoa; phylum Chordata; class Amphibia; order Gymnophiona; family Dermophiidae; genus Geotrypetes; species Geotrypetes seraphini. The sequence goes on along the minus strand of NC_047086.1, from coordinate 163,177,159 downwards.
GGGGGACAGGCAGACCTTTAAGGGGGACAGGCCTTTGGGGGGGACCATGATTTAGAAGTACACGGAGGGAAGGGGGTGTTCAAAGAGACGTGCATATGCCAAACTTTGGGGGGGGGGAAGAAATAATGGGTCTAAAAATAGAGGAGAGGGAGAGAGATGATGGACCATGGGATATAGGGAGGGAAGGAACAGAAAGGGAGAGAAATTGGACACAAGGGATGGTGTGGAGGAGGGATAGAGATACTAGATAGGAGGGTAATTGGGAAAAGAAAGGGAGAGATGGTGGACTCGGGTGGTGGGGAAGGAGGGAGAGATGCCGGATGAAAGGGTAGTTAAGAAAAGGTGGATCTGTGGAGGGAGATGAAAAAAAGGAAAGATACCAGACTTCCTGGGGAGGGAAGGGAAATGGAAAGGGAGGACAGAGTTGGCAGATGGATGGTTAGCATGCAGAAAGAAGAAAGAAGGAGACCCCAAGTTATCAGAAGAAAACCAGAGCCTTGGACCAACAAGATTTGAAATATAACCAGACAACAAAAGGTAGAAAAATTAATTTTATTTTCTGTTTTGTGATTATAATATGTCAGATTTGAAATGTGTATCCTGCCAGAGCTGGTGTTGGACTGCAAACGTGAGCTAGGATTTAACAGAGAGAGGAAAAGTCCTTTTTGTTTCTTTATTTTATTTACACCACAGCGCCAGTGTGGTTAGGAGAAGCCAAAGGGGGTGAAAAAGCTATAAAACCCACCAGGAGTTTTGAAAAAAATCACCCAACTGGGCAGGAAAATCGAATTGATAAACCAATTCAATAGGGCTGAATCGAATCAAAAATTTTTTTCCTGTATCTGGCAGCATTAGTTTGCTCTACTGTCTTAGACTTTAGGACCTGGGATTGGGGAGAGATGGCATCCTCGGTACTTTATAATGCAAGTGAAACGAGGATTTGGTCAGACTTTTGAAGGGTCTGCAGAAAAAAAATATTGTATAGGCCGGGAACATGAGACAGCAGGAAATGGGAACTATTCTTCCTTCTATTTTTGTGAATGGAAAGGCTGAGGATGTCAGAGAGTTCAGTTAAAATATGTGCTTTATAAGAAAATATAATAATGTGTTTTATAAAGTTTATAGCATAGCTGGCCTACCCAGTGAGGTGTTCCTAGTGAGAAACTGGAGCAAATTCATCATTGGCTGGACAAAAACAGGTTGGCTCTCAATATTAAAAAAACAAACATTATGCTGTTTCCTTGGAAGGAAAACTTTTCTTTAGTTACTCCTATTATGATTCAAAATATTCCTCTTCAATTAGTTAAAAATACTAAAATTCTAGGAGTAATTTTTGATAATAAACTCAATTATCATGATCACATTAGTAGTATTGTTAAAACCACCTTCTATAGATTGCGGAAAATTCGATCCATTTCTAAATTCCTTTGTCCTAGAGCACTTAATATTCTTATTCACTCTCTGGTGATGTCTAAAATCGATTACTGTAATTCATTATTTACAGGAATTACGTTACAAGAAATTAAACGTTTACAAATTATTCAAAATGCTTCTATTAAATTAATAACAAAATCTAAAAAATTCGATCATGTGACACCTCTCCTTAAAAAGGCTCATTGGCTTCCAGTCATACACAGAATTACACATAAATTATGTACTATTATCTTTAAAACATTAGAAAATAAGACTCCAGCATTTTTATTCAGACTACTTATTCCATACTCTGTTAAAAGAACTTTAAGATCTAGTGAACGGAATCTTTTATCAGTTCCTACGTTAAAAGTAATAGGCACAAGAAGACAATTTATCTTCTCATGTACAGCTCCCCAGATCTGGAATGCGCTTCCTATGTTTTTACGGGAGGAGAAAGTGTTTGGGAAATTTAAAAGCGAATTAAAAACCTTTTTATTTAAAGACGCATTTTTAAACTAAGTAAATTTTATTATATAGTGTTATTCTAGTTAATTATTTTTCACTTATTTTTTAAATTCCTTATGTGTTTTCCCTGTATGTTCTTTCTTTACTATAAAAAATGTATTTCTCCCTCTCTTTCCCTTTGTTTTTGTTATAATTGATAAATTGTATGTAATGTTTTCGTTTTCATATGTGTATATTTTATTGTAAATCGCTTAGAAATTTGATTAAGCGATTCAACAAACAACCTAATAAACTTGAAACTTGAAACTTGTGATGGTGGCAGCGTGTCAATGTGTTGAGAGGAAGAGGTGGTCTGGGAAAATCTGCTGAGCAAACTCCGGGCCCATTTCCACCCCCCAGTTAGTCCACTCCATTCAACTGGTTCACACACTGAGTGGGTCTTTGGGTGTTGTTTTGGGATCTCTTCCAGTGGTTTATCTCCTTCTGGTCCAAGGAAGGAAACTTTGTTATCCTTAGCATTGACCTACAGAATATGTTTGTAACAGCGCTGCTTGTGTGGCATTAGGCTATGTAGTGATTGAAAGAAAAAAAACAGACCTTTGCACATTTTTGCACTATATGGTGGGTGTATGAGGAGATTCACATTTCCTGCACAGCTAAGTCCATGTGAAGTTACCTTGTGCTGTATTTGACATCTAGCAAGGTCTCTGTTTGAAAGGAAAGATCTAAACTTAAAAATGAAGTGGCCAGAAGTTATGGTAAAAGCAGATAGTGTAGCTGGTTTTAAGAAAGATTTGGACAAATTCCTGGAGGAAAAGTCCATAATCTGTTATTAAGACATGGGGGAAGTGTCTGCTTGCCCTGGATCGGTAGCATGGAATGTTGCTACTCTTTGGGTTTTGACCAGGTGTTAGTGTCCTGGATTGGCTACCATGAGAATGGGCTACTGGGCATGATGGACCATTGGTGTGACCCAGTTAGGCTATTCTTATGTTATGTTCTCATCTGTAGGGGCCTTTGTTTTCACTTCTTATTTTAATGTATTTTTTTTCTGGGAACTTATCAGTGTTTTTTATAATGGGAACAAAAATGGAAGAGAATTAATGTGTGTGGGATGAGGGGGTAACTAATTTCTTCAGCTAAATAATTCAATCCACTTCAAACAGACATAGGAGAACTCACGCACCATTCACACACCCTCCAACCAAAAACGTCAAAAGAAAAAAAACTGTTCGACAACCTCCTAGCCATTCGAGCTGCAACACTCGACCCCCAACTCTACAATCAATTGACATCGACCACAGACTGCAAAACCTTCAAAAAGAAATAAAAACCCTTCTATTCAAAAAACACATAAAACCGAACTAACACAATCAGAACTGTCCCAAGCATCACCTGCAACTACTCCATATGTACTTCTGATGTCATGACAATTCAGACATAATTTATGTTATGTTATGTTTGGAATATAAGAAAATTTTCACTGCCTGTTTCTATTCTGACCATTTATTCTGTTTCATGGTCATTACAAAAAATATTTTTTTACATAGGGGGGGTGTCAAAAAATGATGGGCCCCGGGTGCCACATACCCTAGGTACGCCACTGCTCTTACGTACAAACTTTCTGGATTAAAGTTCGGCAACAAATACAATTGATAACTGGTATTGATATTTCCCTGAAATATTCAACAGTTATTTTGAACAGGTTTGATACAGAAGTACTCCTATCACAAGAAACGAGAGATCTGATCTCGATACATAGGGCTCCTTTTACTAAGCTGCGATAGCGTTTTTAGCGCACGCTCAATGCTGGCGTTAAAGTCTAACGTGTGTGGCAATTCAGTGCGCGCTAAGCGCATGCTAAAACTGCTATCACAGCTTAGTAAAAGGAGCCCTTACTGTTATTGCCTTAAAGGATATATTACATAACTGTTTTGTTTTATTTTATTTATAACCCGCCTTTCACAAGGCAGCCCACAGTATAAACATGCACAATAACCTTTATTAAATTTTCCAACTACAACTGTGCATACAAATAATTCATGTACAAATAATATTACAAGAAAAGCACAATAAACTTACATATAGTAATAAGCAATTATTTTCCCCCACCCTCCCACCTATTAATCAAGAAAATAAATACCCACAAGAAACTATCAAAAAATTCCATCATCGCCACTTGAAGAATGAATCCCCCTTGTTTGATCACTCAAAATTGCGAGCAGCTTGGGCATGTGATCTTGGTGTGGAATTGTCTGATGATGTACTTTTACAGGCTGTACATAGGCTGACTACATTTCGAAAATATACTACCTTTTGGGAGCAACACTACAAGTTGGTCTTCCGTTTGTACATTTCCCCTAAGAGGGCACACCTACCTGGACTGCGTGAGACTGCTGCCTGCCCTCGCTGAGAAGCTCCAGAAGCGGGCTTGGGGCATATGTTTTGGACTTGCCCTAATGTTCAAGCCTTTTGCTGTTTTTGTTTTTGTGGAACGCATTTGGAAGATCTCCATTCGTCGCTCCTCTTTGCTCTTGTTTGGAGTAGTTCCCCACCATTTCCCTCGTACAAGGGGAGTTGCAGCCTTCCTCAAGTGGTCTGTTCTCGTTGCTTTGAAATGTATTTTGTTACAATGGCTTGAAGCCGATGCTCCGGACTATTCCCTTTGGCGCTGTAGTGTAGGGTCATGAAATGGTTAACTGTTGTTTAAAATATTGCTCTGGCCTACATAGCTGAAAACAATGTACAATCTACTGACCTCATCTGCCTAAAATATATGTCCCTACCTTACCACATTGTAAGCTAAATAGATAAGAGTTTGAGCCATGATGTACCCTGCCCTTCTGTACATTTAACATTTAGAACTGTAAGAGTTAGATAAGTGACCTGCTAGTGTGAGCTTAGAACCAATGAGTGTTAAGAAAAGTAACACGTGAAAAGCTTTTTCTAGAATTCAGTTGTATAGCCTGAAAAATGAATAAATATCTCTGTAACTTCCTGGTTTCGGCACTTCTGAAGCCAGCTTGGAGCTCGGGAGTCGCATACGTATGCTAATAAACTATCTATGCCTTCTTCAAGTCTCTAGGTTTTTTGGCTGCCCAAAGTGACCTTTCATTTGGCTTCCGAACAGGGACGTGAAGGTCTTTTGACCGCCGGCTACTCGATTGGTCACTTGTGTCTGGTCTGAGAACCGACCTGTCTGCTAAGCCGGCTTAATTCCTTTTGGAGTTTGTAGACCTCGTGGCTCTGGCCGGCTCAACTGATTAATCGAGTCCTGGCTTAACGTACAGATGTCTGTCTGGAGTGGCCATCATCTGGTAAGTGGGAATTGATCATCCCTATCCTGTCTCTCGTCTCCTGCCTAGTAAGCCACTTGATCCGTCGCTGAAGTCGTGGGGAGGGATTCTAGGAACTGTTATTTTCTGGTTGAGTAACTAAACTGAAGTCTGTTGTGTTTTGTGTGTTTGAGAGTGTCTGAGACGTCCTTGAGGACGAAGCGAGTGCGGACCTGTTATTACTGCGTTTCCCTAGTCCAGAGACGGGCAGGGCCAGGAATACAGGGAAGTGTTTTTGTCCTCCATTGCACAATGGGGGGATGTCAGTCTACCTGTGGGGACCCCTTGATAAGTTAGCTAATTTTAAAACGGGATTTGGCTCTGATTACACTTATCAAATCAACCCTTATTCGTCTGTGTCAGTTAGAATGGCCGATATTTGGTGTGGGCTGGCCCCCTCTGGCTCCCTTGAAGAGGACATAACCCGTCAAGTTTTTATGCATTCTTTTGCTGTCGCTTAGCCCCTTCCAGTCAGCCAATTTTTGCATTCCAATGGGAAAACCCTTCCACTGGACAAACCTCCCAAGTAACCTGGACCCGTCTACCCCAGGGCTTTAAAATAGCCCCACTCTATTCAGCACCGCCCTTGCTTCAGACCTTGCCAATTTCTTCCCTTCATCTGATTCCCAAGTCCTGCAGTATCCCAGGTTCTTTATGAGTTCTGTCTGTCTAAAGGTATCAGTGTACTTTCAAACTGTCAGTTGTTCAAAGCATGAGACCTCCTCCTTTTGTGCTGATAAGGGCCATGAAGTGTTTAGCACTTCAAATGCGGTTTCTCCTGAAACAGATAAGTAGGTTTAGATTTAAAGTTTTTGGCTAAGTTATGGAATGTTTATGTATATTCAGAAATGAATGTAAACAAAAATTATGATTTCTGGTACTTATATTCCATGCTAAAAAGAAGTGATTTGTCCAAATTTAAGGACTGCCTCTCTTTTAAATCTAAGGAACTAATTCTGAAAAGACTACATCTGTAATTTAATCTCTTTGATCTTTAAGCAACTCTCTCTCTCCTTTGTAAAATTCTGTAGGAAGGGGGAGTAAGTCTCTACTGAGATCCATGTTGATTGTAAAAAAAAAAAAAAAAAGAATAATGTTTAAACTTGTGACTACAGTAAAACCTTGGTTTGGGAGCATAATTTGTTCCAGAAGTATGCTTGTAGTCCAGGGCACTCGTGTACAAAAATATACATACTTGTATTGCAAGCCCTTGCTCGTTTGGAACAGTCACTGCATTCCTGCAGCGTCATATAGAGAGGAACCATTGGCTCAGTTGTGAAAATGTGATGCTTCTATACTGTATGTACGTGTATTGCAAGACGTTGCTGGTATAGCAAGTTAAAATTTAATCATTGCTTGTCTTATATAACACTTGAAAACCAAGTTATTTGCAATCCAAAGTTTTACTGTATATTCCAATCTTTGTTTTGTATTTCTGTTTATAAATCATGTAAGCTTAGTTTAAGAATGTAAGTTTAGGTATAAGAATGTAATTTTTAGGAATGCTTTTGTATGCAAGTAAATATTTTTGCCAGTCAGATGATAGTAAAGGAACTGAAGCTGAATTTTAGCTTAATTTTACAAGTCAGCTCTTTGGGGTAGGAACCTGATACAGATAGAAATTTTCCTGTGGCCATATTTCCACTGATTCCAAGTATGCCTTCCTTGTGTCACCTACCTTGGCTTTCAAATCTCCCAGGGTACCAGGTCCCTTCCTACACCCTTGTCTAGGCTGTCTGTAGTCTCCCTGTCCCTGATAACTGCAAGGCTCTGCGCACCTTTCTCATCTGGATCCCTGATTTCTCTACTATTGCCCACCCTCTGTATGATGCCTCCAAAACTTCTGACTCAGGCCCCTGCCCTCTGGCCCTTTTGCCCAAGAAGCTGAGCTGTATGCCCTCACTTCTGCCTTGCGCCACTCTGCCTCTCAGTCTTGCAGCATCTACACTGACTCCAAATATGCTTTCTTTACCTTGCATTCCCATAGGGCCATCTGGAAACATCGAGGTTTCATTATAGTCTCCGGCCGTCTGATCCATCATGCTCCCCTCATTCTTGACCTCCTCGAGGTCATCAAATTGCCCTCCCATATTGCGGTTATGCACTGTCGAGCCCACCGTCGTTTCACTGATCTCGTCTCATGTAGCAATGCCCTTGCTGACCGCACAGCCCAAGCTGCCAGTCTCTGCCCCCTCCTTCGGCTCCTCTGTACACCATCATTCCTTTTCTGGATTCCCTTACACCCCAGTACACTTCTCAGGAACAGACTTGGGCATGCACTATTTTGGGCCAGTTTGTCCTGAAAGGGGGGTGGATACACTGATACTTCAAACGCAAGCACAGCGGGTACTCTCAGAGTTATTCCTCAACACCTGGCCCTCACGATTGTCAAAAGATGCCATGATCTGGCACTCTGGAGAACCAGCTATGAAAATGACTCTCAAGAGACATTTCTTTATCAATCACCTTGACCAGCTAGTCCAGAATATGGTCCAACAATGTGTTGTCGGTTCTAGAATAAAATCCCCAATCAGATGATTGCCACCTCTTGGACACCAACCCATTGGAACATATCCGATGCAGGTTCTGTCTGTAGATTTTACCCACATGCCCATTTCCCGTTCCTTCAGTCACCTCCTAGTCTTCACAGACACCCTGACTAGATGGGTTGAAGCTTTCCCTACTCGCACTGAATGCGCCAGGGATGTAATCAAACACCTCCTGAATAATTCCATGCTTTGATCTCCCTGTTTCTATAGGCAGTGACAACGGCCCTGCTTTCATTGCCGATGTTGTCCAACAAACTGCTCAGGCTCTCCAAATTGAATAGAAATTATATGCTGCTTACCATCCTGAGAGCTCTGGTCAGGTTGAAAGAATGAACAGAACTCTTAAGACCCTTCTCACGAAATGAATTAAAGAAACCAATTTGTCCTGGCCTGTCCTATTTCAGATTAGATGCACCCCATCTAAACCCACTAAATTGTCCCCATTTGAACTCATATTTGGCCGCCCATTATGAACCCAGGCCCTGGGTTTTTTGCTACTCTGGGATCAGATATCCTCCAGAGTCAGGTCTAATCCTCAGCTAAAGCCCTTCAAGAGCTCCACAAATGGGTCCTGGAAAGAGCCCCACTATCGATAGCTACACAAGTCCATGGGTATGTCCCTGGAAATATAGTATAGCTAAAACTTGGAAGTCAGACCCCCTGAAACCTAGATGGATAGGTCCTTTTACTGTCCTAATTTCTTCTCTTACAGTTGTCAAGGTGTCCGGACATGAAACTTGGTTCCACTACAAAACGGATCTTCAGCTGAAGCTTTCTAAGACCTCAAAAGTTCTGAATATTTACCATTGTACTTAGCAGATGTTCTGAATATAATTCTTTATAAGTGTTTGAGTTTAATTGACTGCCTGCGGTTCACCACTGCCTTTAGCAAGTGTCTTGAGTATAACTGTTTGAAGTTTTCTAAGTTGTGCCTGAAAGAAAAATGAGCTTCCTATGTTAGTATATATGTGTATATATATATATATATATATATATATATATATATATATATATATATATATATATATATATATATTGTGAGCCCGCCAGTGCCGGGTTTTGTAACAGACCACCGGTCAAAGCTCAACAACGCCGAACTCGCCGTGCCTTCATAGGATGTTGAAGGTCCTGCTGGCTCTCATCACAATAATAAGCAAAATAAATGTCAGGAACAATCAAAATTTAGAGTAACTTGTGTTTGACTTTATTCTTAAAGTAGCCATTGCTACAGTCATAGTCTTTGAATTAAATCAATATAAAGAAAATCCCAGGCTTGCAAAAACATAGCCTATACACCTTCTGGCAGGTAAGTTTAAACCAAAAAAAAATACTGTTGTAGCCTTGCCCTCACAGTCACACAGTCCACAAAGGGCACAGAGTAATATGGCTACTGGAACACCCAGTGTTTCTGCTGGTTGTTCCCAAATGTCTTGCACACTCAAATGAATGTATTTCCTAAGCCTGGCTTAACAGGCCTCCCCAGCCAACCTAACAAACAGTTGGTGGGGGAGGGGAGTAGCTGAATCCACTTTAGCTTAACAGCTTACCAACAAAATTGGCCCCACAATCCCTCCCTGAGGATATTCTGTGGATTCTCCCCACTACTTCCTTGTCCATACATTCATACCCCCAAGATTAGGGGAAGAAAAAACAAAAGGAGAAAATGTACAAAAAAACTCCACACTTTTTCCTCTGTCACCAGCCTAAGGTACAGCTGTAGCAGTTAGCTCAGCACTGCTCAGGCAATCAGCACTTGACTGGTGCTAACAAACAAACTCAGAGCCAACAAGATTCCAAAAGCACACAATCAAAAAGGTGATTTAACTTAGCTCTGGTCCATCTGAGTTTCCTCTGGTTCTTGAATAGTATCCATAAATTCCATGGCTTCCTGGCAAGCTGGCTGGTTCACCCCAGGGACAGTGGACACCTCTGCCATTTCAACATCCTCATTCATAGGAAAGTCAGGAGCCCAGTCCCTTGAGACTGCTTCCTGGGCTGACCCAGGGAAGACTGATTTGTTCTTCCTCAGCACAGCCTCTAATGCTCTGAGATGGCCACGCCCTGACCTGAAAGGGGGAGGGTTAACCTGCTGTTTCTGCTGGCCTCTCAGTTTAGCCTTAATTGGCCCCAGCAGAGGCTCCTTAGATGTTCTCTGACACTGACTCCTGGGCTGTCCTTCTGAATAAGTCTCCTCCCTCTGCAACAGGCTGTTCTCCCACTCCTCTTCTACTCCCTGGGCTTCTGTAGACTGAGGTTTCAAAGGAAACAGAGACCCTGTTTGTCTATCAGAACTTAGCCTGCTGCAGTGATCAGCCCTTTTCAAGAGAAGGGAAGGATTTGGAGGAGATTTGACTGTCACAAGCCTAGCCTTAAGGCTAGGGTTGTGACATACCCTCACCTTTAAGGGTTGAACATCCCTAGCTTTTGGAGTAGATTTACCACTCTCTTGTATTCTGGAAAGGCTATCCACATTAGTGCTCATTTTGCCTGGCGATGCAATACCCTAAACCGGAAAGTCTGCAGAGCCAAATACCACCTTGTCAACCTGGCATTGTTATTTCTCATTGTATTGAGCCATTTAAGTGCCGCATGGTCAGTGACAAGGGTAAATTCACGCTCCTGCAGATAATGTTCGAGGGTCTGCATCGCCCACTTGGCTGCCAAACATTCGAGTTCCACAGTGGCATAATTTCTTTCATTAGGGTGCAGTTTACGGCTAAGGAACAACACAGGATGCTCTATCCCCTGCGTTTCCTGGCTTAGTATTGCTCCTAGCCCCGTCCCTGATGCGTCCGTCTGAAGTACAAAAGGTTTTGTAAAATCGATGGACATGAGTACAGGATCTGTACACAAAGCCTCCTTCAGTTCTTCCACTGCCTGCCTACCCATATCTTCCCACTGAAGAGTATCCGGTCTATCTTTCTTCAGCATGTCAGTAAGGACAGCAGCCTTTGTGGAAAATGCAGGTATAAATCGTCGGTAGTACCCCAGGAGTCCTAGGAATCCCCTCAGCTGTTTCTTCGTACTAGGCATGGGATAATCCTGGACGCACCGTACCTTGTCTACCAATGGTTTAACCTGTCCCCTTCCAACTATATACCCCAGGTATTTTACTTCTCTCTGGCCTAAATAGCATTTCTTAGGATTAATTGTGAACCCTGCCTCCCTCAGGGACTGCAAAACCGCCCTCACGTGCTTCAGGTGCTGGTTCCACTCCGAGGAGTATATCACGATGTCATCAAGGTAGGCCTCTGCGTACTGGTGGTGCCCACGCAGGACCTCCGTGACACCCCTTTGGCAAGTAGCCGCAGCACCATGAAGCCCGAAAGGCATACGCCTAAACTGGTACAGCCCGTGAGGTGTGCTAAACGCTGTCTTGGGCCTGGCACCTGGGGAAAGGGGAATTTGCCAATAGCCCTTTGTCAAATCTAGCGTAGAGAGATATCTGGCCTGTCCTAACCGATCTAACAGGTCATCGACCCTAGGCATAGGAAAGGCGTCAAATTGTGACACCTCATTGAGCTGTCTAAAATCTATACAGAACCTGGGGGTACCGTCAGCCTTTGGTACAATGACGATGGGACTGCACCATGGACTCTGAGAGGGCTCGATAACCCCCAGGGCCAGCATTTCCTTAACCAGGTCCTGCACTAGCTCCTTCTTCCCTTCAGACAAGCGATAAGGTTTCACCCTTACTATCTTTCCAGGGGTGGTGACAATATCGTGAGTCACCACTTCAGTGCGTCCGGGTATCGGGGAAAATACATCCTTAAACCCCTGTACCAATGTCCCAACCTGCACTGCCTGGTCGTCAGATAGTTCAGTCCCTATATTCACTTCTTCCTTTTGGGTCATATCCGCAATCTGTGGGCCTAGGTCATCGTCAGGTTTCTGCTCTGCTATCAAGGCCAAGATCTCCCTATCTTTCCAAGGCTTCAATAAGTTGATGTGATAAGTCTGTATCCTGTTTTTCTCATCCTTAACCCGGTAATCCACCGGATTAAGTTTTTCTACAATAGTAGCAGGTCCTTTCCATTCTGCTAAAAATTTATGAGGGTCCGAGGGTACCAATATTAGCACCCTATCCCCCACTTTTAAGTGACGAACCTGTGCCTTCCGGTCATAATAATGCTTTTGTTTCCCCTGAGCCCACTCTAGATTTCGGCTGCCCACCTTGGCCACCTGTCTTAACCTCCTTTTCAACTGGCTCAGGTAGGATATCACATTATCATCCTCCCTTTCTTGTGATCCCCATTGTTCTTTGACAATATCCAATATACCCCTGGGGGACCTGCCAAATAACATTTCAAAGGGGCTCACCCCAAGGGAGTCCTGCACTTTTTCCCGGGCCGCAAATAACACCAGGGGTATGAAAAGGTCCCAATCCTTCTTCTCCTGAGCTCCCACTTTTTTTAGCATTTGTTTTAGGGACTGATTAAACCTTTCCACCATCCCGTTGGCCTGGGGGTGATAGGCGGATGTTTTAATGTGGCGGATACCAAATACCCGCCAAAACTTCTCCATCTCTTTTGAGAGGAAATTGCTCCCCTGGTCTGTCAATACCTCTCTCGGGAACCCCATCATACAAAAGAGGCCCATTAACTCTTTCATTATAGCTGCTGATGTGGTTTTCCTTAACGGGAAGGCCCAGGGGTACCTGGTGGCCACGTCCATAATAACCAATATATAACTATATCCCCGGGGGGTTCTTTCCAGGGGACCTACTATATCCATTGCCCATCGGGTCAAAGGGTCCTCCACTCTCGGAATAGGTATAAGCGGAGCCCGAGCGGGTTTACTTAAAGATATCCTTTGGCAAGTAGGGCAGGATTTACAGAAATTGGCCACATCCTTAGCCAATCCTGGCCAAAAGAACCGGCGTACTACCTGGATCTCCGTAGCTTCGGACCCTTTATGTCCGGCTAGCGGATGATCATGGGCTGTCTGCAGAATAATCTTACGGAATCCTTGTGGGACTACCAACTGTTCTATTCTTAGCTTAGAATGCTCACCCGGAATCTGCCTGTATAACAAACCCTGCCTAACTTTGAACCTAATAGGGTCGTGACTAGGGCGAGAGGCCTGCTGCCAGGCTTCCTGTAAGGAGGCATCGGCTCTCTGTTCTGCTGTAAAAGTGGGAAATGTCCCCACTATCTCCTTAGGTAACCAAGGAACCTCCTTATTTTTACTGATCTGCCTAAGGGTCTGACTCCTATGTTGTTTCTGTTTACGGTTCTGTGCCTTGGTCTGACGTGGTTGTCTTAGGGCCTGTTCTTGGATCACCTCCCCTTCGAAGGGAAACACACTACCCAAGTTCTCTTCCCCCATCAAGGACGGGGGTCCTTGTGAGCGAGTGCCCACTAGCCCCTGTTTTGGGGTGAGACAATTTTCTAACCCTTCCCAGTCCCGGCCTAATATAAGGGCAAAGGGAGATCCCGGTACTATTGCAAGCTTCACCCTATAGACTTTATTGCCATACAAGATGGTAGTGGCCCGCCGTGGATATCTTAGGCTATCCCCGTGAACACACTTAATGGTAATCGAGTCCATCTCCCGTTGCAAGTCTTCCGTAGGGAACAGCTGCTTATAAAAATCAGTGGCCATCATGGACTGATCTGCTCCGGTGTCCACCAAGGCAGCTATCTCTTTACCCGCTATTGAAACCACCACTTGATATTCCTTAGGGATATTAATGTTGCTCCCTTGGGTCACCACAAAATCCTTCCTTTCTCTACAAAATCTCTGGGTATGACCCGATTTCCCACACCGAAAACATCGGAAACCTTCCTTTTGCGAGGCCTCCTTGGGTTTGGGATACCCAGTGGTTTTGTGAGTTTGGCCCTGAGGCCGCCCTGCCTTCCCCTTCTCCAAGCTCTGAGCAGAGGTTGTTTTATCCTCCTCAACTATGTCCTGGGCGTCTAAGTACGCCTCAGCCACTTCCAGAGCTTGGGCAAGGTTCTTGCATCCCTGTCTCCGGACCCAGCCTCGTAAATTCTTCGGGGCTGACTCCAGAAACTGCTCTCTAACGATCTCTAAAAACAGAGCTCTAGGGTCGCCTAACCAAGAGTGCAGCCACCTCTCAGCTAACTTGGATAGCTTTTGTACTAAGGCTTTAGGCCTTTCTCTATCCTTCATTACTGTGGACCTGAACTTCTGCCTGTAATGCTCCGGGGTAAAACCTAAATATTCTAAAATATGGGTTTTAACTGCCTGATAGTTATTAGCCAGCTCTGGGTTCAACGTTTGAAATGCCGCCAGAGTTTCCCCGGCAAGGCATGGCAAAAGTCGGACGGCCCACTGTCCCTGTGGCCAACCAGCTGCGGTAGCTACCCTTTCGAATGCACTTAGGAACTCATCTGGTGCATCTGCAGGTGTTATCTTGCATAAGTTCATAACAGAAAGAGGATTAGCTCCTACCGCTGGTTGTTGCACATAACTCAGTCCAGGATCACCACCTGTAGTCGACGAGGGTTGTTGCAATAGCTGGGTCAGCGCCTTGGTCTGCTCGCCCATTGCTATGACCATCTCGTCATGTTGTCTCCTAGAATGTTCTTGAGACCGATACCAGAGGTCCTGATTGGCTTTTAAGACTGCCTGTAGGTCCTCGCTCTGCTTCTGCCGATCCGCAGCGAGGAATGCCATCAACTGTTGCTGATCCATCTTCCCCGGCTCTGTAACAGAAGTAAACAAAAAAAACAAATCCAAGTGCGAAACCCCAGGACAGACTGGCCAAGGTTGCAGTTCCCCCTCACCCTTTAGCTTAGGTACTCTTACCAGCAGTCTGGGTGAGTCTGCGCCTTTGGTTGTTAGGCCTCCTTGGCCTCCAGTCGTTCTCCGCACGGCTTGCTCCCCCGGAACTCAGGTCTGGTCCTTTATCGGCCACTTTCTGGAACAGGTTCAGCGCAGGTAAGTTCCGGTCCCCACCGCTTCGTCCTCCGACTACTTCCTTCGGGGTGTTTGGCTCTCCTACCCGGAAGACTCGTCCCTCTCAGCGACCGCCACCAGAAGAGTCCTTCTGAACAAACCGCCTCAGTGCAGGAACAACAAAACAAACTAAAAAAAAACCAAAAACGTTTTTTTTTTTTTTTTTTCCAAAATTCAGTTCATCAATATGTCCAGCAGGAGGCACTATATCCCACTCCTGATACCATTTGTGAGCCCGCCAGTGCCGGGTTTTGTAACAGACCACCGGTCAAAGCTCAACAACGCCGAACTCGCCGTGCCTTCATAGGATGTTGAAGGTCCTGCTGGCTCTCATCACAATAATAAGCAAAATAAATGTCAGGAACAATCAAAATTTAGAGTAACTTGTGTTTGACTTTATTCTTAAAGTAGCCATTGCTACAGTCATAGTCTTTGAATTAAATCAATATAAAGAAAATCCCAGGCTTGCAAAAACATAGCCTATACACCTTCTGGCAGGTAAGTTTAAACCAAAAAAAATACTGTTGTAGCCTTGCCCTCACAGTCACACAGTCCACAAAGGGCACAGAGTAATATGGCTACTGGAACACCCAGTGTTTCTGCTGGTTGTTCCCAAATGTCTTGCACACTCAAATGAATGTATTTCCTAAGCCTGGCTTAACAGGCCTCCCCAGCCAACCTAACAAACAGTTGGTGGGGGAGGGGAGTAGCTGAATCCACTTTAGCTTAACAGCTTACCAACAAAATTGGCCCCACAATCCCTCCCTGAGGATATTCTGTGGATTCTCCCCACTACTTCCTTGTCCATACATTCATACCCCCAAGATTAGGGGAAGAAAAAACAAAAGGAGAAAATGTACAAAAAAACTCCACACTTTTTCCTCTGTCACCAGCCTAAGGTACAGCTGTAGCAGTTAGCTCAGCACTGCTCAGGCAATCAGCACTTGACTGGTGCTAACAAACAAACTCAGAGCCAACAAGATTCCAAAAGCACACAATCAAAAAGGTGATTTAACTTAGCTCTGGTCCATCTGAGTTTCCTCTGGTTCTTGAATAGTATCCATAAATTCCATGGCTTCCTGGCAAGCTGGCTGGTTCACCCCAGGGACAGTGGACACCTCTGCCATTTCAACATCCTCATTCATAGGAAAGTCAGGAGCCCAGTCCCTTGAGACTGCTTCCTGGGCTGACCCAGGGAAGACTGATTTGTTCTTCCTCAGCACAGCCTCTAATGCTCTGAGATGGCCACGCCCTGACCTGAAAGGGGGAGGGTTAACCTGCTGTTTCTGCTGGCCTCTCAGTTTAGCCTTAATTGGCCCCAGCAGAGGCTCCTTAGATGTTCTCTGACACTGACTCCTGGGCTGTCCTTCTGAATAAGTCTCCTCCCTCTGCAACAGGCTGTTCTCCCACTCCTCTTCTACTCCCTGGGCTTCTGTAGACTGAGGTTTCAAAGGAAACAGAGACCCTGTTTGTCTATCAGAACTTAGCCTGCTGCAGTGATCAGCCCTTTTCAAGAGAAGGGAAGGATTTGGAGGAGATTTGACTGTCACAAGCCTAGCCTTAAGGCTAGGGTTGTGACAATATATATATATATATATATGATATTTGTGTTGCTCTCACTGCCTTATGTCTCTTCTGTATTTCTGTCCTATTGTACTTAATAAGTGCCCCTAGCCCTTTGCCTGATGTTTGTTTGCATGAAGGAGTTAAGTACAGAAAGTGTCAAACATTTGAGGGTATTTTCTGTTTCCAACCTACTGGTGATGAAGTTTAAAAGTGGCCCGGTGTCTTTGTATGATACATGTTGCTATTTGATGTTGCCCAGGGTCATGGTTTTGCCCCTAATACAGTTTTGTGTGGCTCCCTAGATTGACAGCGTTATTATACCAAATGTGCTAAGTATATATGTCTGTATAACCTGATGCCTTTAAGAACTGCCCCTATGATGAAACCTTCACTAATGGTGGAGCCTGTCCTTTATGAGAAAGTGTCTCATGGGCCACCTACAATAACTCACACAAATATCCCCCTAATACCCCCTCTGCCTCCCTTACTATAGGTCCTAGCTCTGGCCCCTTGTGTGCTACAGGCTACTGTAATCCCATGGTTTTCACTATCACTGACCCATATAACTGGAATGCCAATGTCCAAGTCCAGAAGGCCAGAGACCTCATGGCATTGTATATTGATGGTAAAAGGTGAGACCCAGGTACTGATGTATATGTCCGTATTGTATCCCGCTCATGTGCTCCTGTCTATCACTGTGGTGTTTCCCCAATTTTATGAAATTATGAAAGCAGATGCTGATATCCTGTAATCACTAGAAATCTGTTTATACAGTTTGCTGAAACTATAGGTCAGACTCTTAATGTTAGCAATTGTTTTGTATGAAGAGGGACTGGTATGGGAGAACAGTGGCTATGGGAGGCAAAGCAGCTGGACATGTTAAACCTGACTTCACAGACCCTCACTTTTACGTCAGGTCCACGACCTTCACGATGGGCCTTGCGAACCTCCATTGTTGCTTCCCACTGTCTTCAGCACCCTTCAGACACTGCTTAATGAAACTTCCTATGAATGATGGTCAGCTCCTGATAGTTGATATTGGCTCTGTGATCTGTTTGCCTACTCTTGGTTGCCTGCTAACTAGACTGGTACATGTGTACTTTGCATGATCCGTCCCAGCTCTTCCTGTTACCGCTGGCCGATGGTGAACACCTGGGAGCCCCTGTATTTAACACCAGGGGTTGCCAAAAGCGGTCTACTTCCACCAATTCCCTTAAAATAGGTGAATGGGGTAATGACTGTCCTGCAGAATGGATCATTGCTGTTTACGGACCTGCCACATAGACCGAGGATGACACCTGGGGCTATCGGACCCCAATCTATATGCTGAACTGCATTATTTGTCTACAAGCTGTACTCGAACTGATAACTAATGAGACCACCCGAGCTTTGAGTACCATTGGCAGAGCGAATGCTAAAATGCGCATTGCTATTTCTCAGAACTGCCTAGCTCTAGATAGAAGGTGGTGTCTGTGGTAAATTCAACCTCTCCAATTGCTGCCTTGAACTTGAGTAATTGATTGAGGACGATGTGGATCGTATCACCAAACTGGCTCATGTTCCTGACCAGACCTGGCGTGACCTTACTGCAGACTGGATCTCTGGTACCTTCGGCTGGTTGCCCTCTGGTTCAGCACTGAAGACCATCTTGCTGGGTGCCATCCTGTCTTCTTTGCTCCTTTGCTGCCTGCCCTGTGTAGTCCCCATAGCCATAAAGCTGCTCCACTGAACTATGGACTCTGCTGTCAACCGTTCCACTGCTGCATTGGCCCTTGCCCTCTCCCAGTATCGTCCCTTACCCACTGGGGACCCCAACTTTCCTGACCCCTAACTTTATTTTGTTAGGCTTGGCTCCTTAGGTACGCCAGCCTGAAAGGGGGGAATATAGGGTCATGAAATGGTTAACTGTTGTTTAAAATATTGCTCTGGCCTACATAGCTGAAAACAATGTACAATCTACTGCCTAAAATGTATGGCCCTACCGTACCACATTGTAAGCTAAATAGATAAGAGTTTGAGCCATGATGTACCCTGCCCTTCTGTACATTTAACATTTAGAACTGTAAGAGTTAGATAAGTGTCCTGCTAGTGACCTGCTAGTGTGAGCTTAGAACCAATGAGTGTTAAGAAAAGTAACACGTGAAAAGCTTTTTCTAGAATTCAGTTGTATAGCCTGAAAAATGAATAAATATCTCTGTAACTTCCTGGTTTCGGCACTTCTAAAGCCAGCTTGGAACTTGGGAGTCGCATACATATGCTAATAAACTATCTGTGCCTCTTCAAGTCTCTAGGTTTTTTGGCTGCCCAAAGTGACCTTTCAGTAGGATGATTACTCTCCTGATGTGGGAAAGGAGGGATGTGACTGACCTTTCTTCTCTTTCAGGTCGCATCTTTCAGCGCACTTGGGAACCGTTTTGGACAACTATGACTCCACTGGCTCGCAGTCGTTTGCTTAACTGTTGATTTTGTATTCCTATTCTGCTTTTTTACTCTTGGCATACCTGTCTAATTTTGTGTTCTTTTCCTTGATACCTTTTTGTTTGGAAGGAGGACACGGGGATGGGGGGGGGGGTTTGGGGGGGGGGTTGGGTGTTGTTATTGAAAACTGTTGAGCTTGTCTGCTTAATGATTGTCATCCTGTTGCTGTTTTTGTAAGCTCAAAAAAATACATTTGACTATAAATATGAAGCCAATATTAATTCAAAGTATGGATGTAATTCTCACTTTGGTAAAATTTGGGAACCCATCAAACACTAAGGGGCTCATAATTGAAAGAGAAAAACGTCCAAAAATCGGCCTGTCAGCACTTAGACGAACATTTCTCAAAAACATCCAAGCGCCGATAATAAAACCGGGTTTTGAACGTATTTAAAAACGACCTAGGCCTTCATAGTGCCGCTCAATGTCCAAAGCTAAACGGGACGTTTCGGGAGGTGTGTCGAGGGTGGGAGTTGGGCGGGACGTGGGCCAGCTTAGACTTAGTTGTACAGCATGTAAAACTGAAAGCTTAACAACAGAGCCTAGACGGAACTTGGACGTTGTGACTTAGACCATGTAAAACATGGTCTAAGTCACAAAAACCCACCTAAATTCATCAGATAAGCACTGCAAAATAATACATACCCCCACACACTACCCCAGTGATCACCAAACCCCCCCCCCCATAAAAATTTTATTCACAACTTTAAATTTCAGCCTCCAGACCATCATCACCTGGCCGCATGATATAGGAAAGCCTAGTCGTCCAGCCCAGAGGCAGCTTAAGTCATCTTGGGGGTGGGTTAGGGACCCATAGAGAGGAGGACCCATGCCCATAAGCCCCTGTAATCACTGCATTGATACCGAAACATGTGCATTGCCCTGCACACCCCCAAAACCCTTTTTTACTGGCATATAAGTGGCTCCTGCAGCCATACGGGCTTTTGGGATGGTAGATAAGTGGGTCTCTAGGGGATTCTGGAGGTGATTTGGGGGGAGAAGACATGGCATCCTTTTTGTGAAGTTTACAGCGGTGCCCTGTAAGGTACCCCACTATTTAGGTGGCATGTCTGGGTGTGCAGTCCATCACTTTGCAGACCCCTCCCACGTCCAACAGGGCTTGTTCTAGGCGTTTTGGACTTGGACAGAATGTTGGACGGAAATGTGGTATAAAGATAGACGATTTAGTGGCTTGGACGATCAGATCGGCAGGACGTATAATTAGACGATTTTCGAAAGTAAAAAAAAGTTGGATGTATCTTTCGAAAATGTGTCTTAGGCTCTTTTTAACTTTGGACGACTTGTGATATGGACATAAACGGACTTAGACGTCCCTTTCGATTATGCCCCTCTATGTTACTGCCTGTTGTTTGATTTACTGTATGTTGTAATTCCTTTTTTTTTTTTATGCCTATGTGAGAGTATAGGGTGGTAGGGAGGATTTTAGAGAATATCACTGTTGTAGATCACATTCTTATACATTTTTGTATTCTCTTATGCTTGGAGGGTTGATTGTGTATTATGGATATAAGAATATGTATTGCTTTCTGGTTTTGTATTCTTTTTTTTAAATCTTTATTCATTTCAAATCTTAAATCAAGTACAATATTGACATTTATCAATTAAGCATTCAAATACACTTGAAATCCTATAATTGATCATCATAATATAAAATATTACCCCCCCTCCCTTATTTATTTATGAAAATGATTTTTTTTTCAATTATAATCAAAAATACCCCCCCCCCCCTAATGTCTTAAAATTTTATACGGGGAAGAATATTAATAGACTGATATGGTTTTGTATTCTTAAAATTCAATAAAAATGTTGAACTTAAAATTTTTTTTTTTAAAAAGATCACATCTCCAGGATCATGAAGTGTAAGACAGTGGTACTTGTCAATCCATGAATTTCTAAAACAGCAGTTGATGTCACTTTCAAAGAACCCTCCGACAGGACAGCATTTCCATGGAAAGCCTATCAGCTCCATGGAGGATTCAATTCTTGGAATCTGTAACATCTATCAGACCCAAGGAAAAAGCAGCAAATGCCTCTAATTTCTCACTAGACCAATTGCAAACAGGCGGGCACAGGCATGAGAAGCATCCCCAAATGTAATTTCATTTGATTAACCTCACTGCACAAATCATGGGTGCATCACTTTTTGGGAATGCAAATATTATTGTGAAATAACACACACACACACACACACAAAACCCTGAAAGAGTATGACTGCTTAAACAGTATAATCAAAAAATCATGTTGCAGTTTTCCCTTTGCTTTATGTTTTTAAGTGAGCCATCTCCCAAGAGATTCTAAAGATGTCATGAAAAAGGAGCGGTTAGGAAGCGTAACATGCATTCTCTTTACTCTTTCAAGTCCTAGCGAGGGAGAATGTTTCCATTGTTTGCAGGCTTTTGATATATTGCTTTGAAAAGAATAGTAAACCCTTGCATGAAAATGTTTTAATAATTGCATTGTTTGCTAAGTACAAGGGAGCTTTCTCATTCCTGAATTACATTAAAAATCCCACCCTCGCTATCCAGTAATTCAACACTAGCAGGCGTCTGTAGGAGATCAATAATGGCACAGTGTTCTTTCTCCTGTCAGGTGAGACAGGACTGCGGTGGGAAAGGGAGAGGAGGAGAGAGCACTGAAAATGTAACTTTGCACGCATCACAAGACTGAGTTCTTTTTCATAATTTTTCGTTTTCTAGCTGTAGCGCATAATGGAGTTAGGGCAGCATTCTTTCCCCATGTGACTCTACATCTGAACGAGGAATCTGGGCCCTCTCTGCAGCATGGGACCCTAGTTATTTTTTTCTGTTTTTGCCATATACCTAGAGCGGGGGTAGGCAGTTCCAGTCCTCAAGAGCCACAGGATACCCACCATGAATATGGATGAGATGGATTTGCATGCACTGCCTCCTTCAGACGCAAATCTACCTCATACATATTTATTGTGTATATCCTGAAAACCTGATCTGCCTGTGGCTCTTGAGGACCGGCCTTGCCTACCCCTGACCTAGAGTAAGAACTATGGAAGATCATGGGACCTTAAAAAGATCTGTGACAAATTTATGAGTCTGCCACAAAATTAAAGCATGCTTGATGACCATTTTGAGAGCACATAGTAGTAGTAATGTTACTTCTTTCTTTCTACTGCTCTTCTACTTCGTATCCCTAGAAGGGATGTGCATCAGGAGTGCAAAGAAAAACCTGTTCATCAAAACCCCAAACTTCAAAATAGATATAAAGGTTCAAAATAACAAAAAACAGCAATATTGACCCATAGTTTAGAAAAAAAATGTCACAGAATATAGAGGGTATGGTTAAATGACCATTTTTCTCACTGGAAGAGGGTGATTAATGGAGTGCCATTGGGATCTGTATTGGGACCAGCACTATTTAACATACTTATAAATGATCTAGAACTTGCATGGACAAGTGAGGTGACTAAATTTGCAGATGGCACTAAACTATTCAAAGTTGTTAAAACACATGTGGACTTTGAAATATTGCAGAAAGACCTTAGGAAATTGGAAGACTGGGCATCCAAATGGCAGATGAAATTTATGTCCTCTTTTACTATGCCACGGTAGAAGTTTCTACCACAGCCTGGGGCGCTAAATGCTCTGACGCTGCTCCAATGCTCATAGGAAACGGAGCAGCGGAGAACAATTTAGTGCTCCGAGTTGCAGAAGAAATCTCTACCACAGCTTAGGAAGAAAAGGGGTGGGGTGAGGGGGTTAATGAGTACAAATGCAAAGTGATACACATTGGGAAGAATAATCTAAATCATAGTTACCAGATCCTAGGGTCCATCTTAAGAGCCAACACTCAAGAAAAAGATCTAAGGAGTCCTTTTACTAAGGCGCGCTAAACAATTTAGCACACCTTAGTAAAAGGACCCCTAAGTGTCATTGTAGACATGTTGAAACCTGGCAGCCAAAAAAGCAAACATGATGCTAGGAATTATTAGGAAAAGGATGGTAAATAAGACCAAGAATATTATAATGCTTTTATATCACTCCATGGTGCATCCTCTTCTTGAATCTTGTGCTCAGTTCTGGTTGTCATATCTTAAAAAAGATATAGCAGAATTAGAAAGAGCTAGCAAAATGATAAAAGGGATGGAGCATAAGAGTTGCCATAATGGGATAGACAAAGTTCTAACAATGGCCAACTCAGGTCACAAGTACCTGGCAAGATCTCAAGGAGAAAACAAATTTTATGCTGCTTATTCTAAGAATAAGCAGTGGATTTCCCCATGTCCATTTAAATAGTATGTAGCTTATGGACTTTTTTAGGAAGTTATTCAAATCTTTTTTAAACCCTGCTAAGCTACGTACTTTCACCACATTCTCTGGTATGGAATTCCAGAGTTTAATTCCATGTTGAATGAAGAAATATTTTCTCCAGTTTATTTTAAGGGCTCCTTTTACTAAGGTGCACTAGTGTTGTTAGCGCACGCAGGATATTACCGCGCGCTATGCAGCTAGAACTAATGCTAGCTCAATGCTGGCGTTAAGGTCTAGCACATGCAGCAATTCAGCATGCGCTATTCCGCGCGTTAATGCCCTAACACACCTTAGTAAAAGGAGCCCTAAATCTTCTACATAGTAGCTTCATTGCATGCTCCCTGGTTCTAGTATTTTTGGAAAGAGTAAACAAGCAATTCACATCTACCCATTCCACTCTATCATAGCTCCCCTAAGCCATCTCTTCTCCAGCCTTTCCTCATAGGGATGTCGCCCATCCCTGTTATCATTTTTGTTGCCCTCCTCTGTACCTTTTCTAATTCCTCTATATCTTTTTTGAGATGTGGAAACCAGAATTGCGTACAATATTGGAGGTGCGGCCCACAAAAGATTGATACAAAGGCATAATACAGGGTGTCCACAAAGTCTCTTTACTTACTAAAAAGACAATTGATGAGATATGTTAATCAAATTTTTCCAATGGACACAGTTGTTATCAAAGTTTGTAATCATATTGCATATGGGTATTTCAGGTACCCTGCTAATGAAAGAGAGGCTGTTGAATAAACCTGTAAAAATAATGGCTACTCCTCAAGAAAAGGCACCATGTGTATCATGGTTTATTGAAACAAAATCAGATACACAGACTTAGTGAAACTACAGGACTAAGTATGGAAAACATCCACCGTCAAATCTATCAATTCGTGCATGGCACAAGAAATTTATGGAGACAGGGACAGTATTGGATAAAGAAAGGAGTGGACGACAAAAGAATATCAGAGGAAAATGTTGATTGTGTAAGACAATCCTTTGCTCGTTCTCCTTCAAAATCCATCCGTATAGAGATGTATTAAATGAGGCCAAGAACCCCCCCCCCCCTCAATACTTACTTCTCATTTTGTAATAATTTCCACAGATTTGTCTATTCAATTGTTTTCTTTTAAATAAAATATTGAAATTGTAAAGAGACTTTGTGAACACCCTGTATTTTATTCTTTGCTTTCCATTCATTTTCTGATAATTCCTAACATTCTATTTGCTTTTTTTTTTTTAATGAATTTTCAAATTTAAAGACAAGCATGAGGTATATCCAAAATTGGAATACAGAATCATGAAAAATAAGAAAATTGTAAATGGTAAAGAAAATTTTAAAAATCTCCATTATTTAGTCCACAATCATTAGAGGCCAGGAACAGAAAAAGAAAAATCAAAGGAACTATTCATCATCTTAAAAGGGGACGACTTAGAAGGTGATAAACTGGCATTCAGTTAGCGTTAATCTATGGGAAAGGCTATCGATATAATCTTTAATCCACCACCTTCTTTAGCCATAATAAAGTCCAACAATTGCTTGGGTCCAAAGAAAAGAAAAATTTTACCACCAAATGTAACACAACATTTTGCAGGAAATTTCAAAATGAAGGTAGCACCCAGAGCATGAACTCTAGGCTGATAAGCCAAAAAAGTCCTTCTTTCTTCTTTGTGACACTTGTGATATATCAGGAAACAATGGTATTGATGAACCATGAAATTGCTCATTTATGTGTCTGAAATAAGTTCCAAGAATTAAATCTCTATCATACTCCAGAGCAAAGTCACGAGAACAGTTCTTTCAACAATCACTTCCAGAGAGTTTTCCCCAAAATTAGTCAAATCCATCTCACCACCGGCAGCTCCAATATTACCAGCTGGAGTGGAGCTTCTTGGTTTATTTTTAATAGTGAGGTATTGAGCTCTCAAAATTGGTGGTAAATTCTCAGCTGGAATTAGTAATACCCCACGTATATATCTTCACATCATCTCAACAGCTGAGACAATTGAAGATCTAGGAAAATTCAACATTCTCAAATTATTTTTCCTTTGGTAATTTTCTATATATTCCAACTTTTTTTAATAAAACATCTCTCTTTAATAATATCCAATTCTTGCTCTTTAAATTGGTTAATTTGTTGTTCATGTTTTCTAATACTCTCACTGTTCCCTTAAGATTTCACCTTGGGTATTAACAATGGAGTTGATATTACCACAGTCACTTCTCAAAACTGAAAGAGCTTTCTTTAGATTGGAGTCCATGACTTCAATTGCTTTCCACAGAGCTTCCATATTGATTAAGGTAGGTTTCACCATCTTTCCAAACTGCAAAGTCTCATTCCTGGGAACATTTCCTCCTTTTATCTCCATATAGGATGCCAGTGTTAAGGCCTCAGCTGGGAAATACTCCAAAGAGAGCCCCCTAGCCACTCCTCCAGGTTTTAAGTGCTGCAGACTCCACTTTGGAAGGCAAATTCACCGTCTTTACTACTGGGCTCACATTCCCGGGCTGGAGAAGGGCTTGCCTTAGATCAGGGCTTAATGAAGCCAAATCGACACTAAGATCTGCCGCTTGATCTGTCGTCTCTTCTGAAGCCAGTTGCACCGCCTTCATGCTACGTGGAAATGCTCCCAAGATAGTAGTCTAGACAAGATGCTTCTGTGTCGCGGACACTGGAGGACCAGACCGAAGTGCCCCTTTTCGCTTCCTCATTATCAAGGGCCACAGAAATAGGTAAATGAGTCTTGGCTTCCATTCAGGTGGCTGTGATATGATACCTGAGGAGATCATACCTTAGAAGATCCCTAAGGTGTCACATCACAGGGCAGGAAGAGCCACCTGAATGGAAGCTGCTGTAGCTTAATGGGTAAAAACCCTGTTCTCAACTTCCAAAGGTCATGGGTTTGAATCCCAAGTATGATCAGCTCCCCCAGCACATATCCCTATTTTAATTATGGCATTCTACCTTCCAGTTGCACCTTGATGATTTCACAATGTCACCATTGTGCAGCTGGAGACCTCCATGTGCAATGAACTACAAGCCATGCTGAGTTCTGTATCTCTTGTTTCTGTTTTTAACCTTTTAGAAATGAAGTTACCGTATTTGCCGGCGTATAAGATGACTTTTCAGTACCTTAAAATCCTCCCCAAAGTCGGGGGTCGTCTTATACGCCGGGTACTGTTTACATGCAGTGGCGTACCAAGGGGGGGGTGGAGGGGGCGGTGCGCCCCGGGTGCCAGCCCTAAGGGGGTGTTCCCGGCCTTGCCGTTCAGTCCCCCGCCACCCCAGAAGGACCGCTCGCCCCACTGACCTTCCTGCACCACCTGTGAAGCAGCCCGCAGCAGGATCGCGAAGTCAGCGTCAGCGATCCTTGCGCTGCTTCCTGCTCCGCGATCCCGCCCCTTCTCTGACGTCAGAGGAGGGGCGGGACCGTGGCGCAGGAAGCAGCGCAGGGATTGCTGACGCTGACTTCGCGATCCTGCTGCGGCTGCTTCATAGGTGGTGTGGGGAGGCCAGGGGGGCGAGCGGTCCTTCGGGGTGGGTCGGGGCATCAGGCCTTCAGGGTGGGGCAGGCGGGCAGGCAGGCAGGCTTTCAAGGGGGAGGGGGTGACAGGCAGGCAGGCAGGCCTTCAAGGGGGGACAGGCCTTCAAGGGGGGAAAGGCAGGCAGGCAGGCCTTCAAGGGGGAGACAGGCCTATAAGGGGGGGACAGGCCTACAAGGGGGGAGACAGGCCTTCGGGGGGGGTGCAGGCCTTCGGGGGGTGCAGACCTTCAAGGGGGGGACAGGCAGGCAGAAGGTTGTGCAGAAGGTGTGCGGAAGAAGGGGTAGTCTTATACGGCGAGTATATAACAAACTCTATATTTTAACTGTAAAAGTTGGGGGGTCGTCTTATACGCCCAGTCGTCTTATACGCCGGCAAATACGGTCTATGCAATATTTTTTTATGAGCCTTGCTTGCTTAATGCAGCTCTTTCAAGAATTAGCTCATTACAGCACTCTTTAGTCAGAAAAAAGGGTAGCTTTTTAACAAGAAATATAGTTATCTTTTTCATGTACTCTGCTTCAGTTCATGGATCTTTTCCTATAACTAGCACATAACATTGCTGTTTGCCCATAAAAATAGAAGATTTTGCATGCAATATATCTGTATTCATGTGCGCTGTATATGTGGTGCATTATTAAATGTGTTTTGAGCTTAATAAAGCAAAAATAGAAACCCTATTAATTTATTTAGTAAAATGCATTGGAGACGTCCAAAGCTTGCATAAGTCCCATCCACCTAACTCACGCCTATCTGTTGCCCAAGTCCCACTGAAAAGTAGATCTGCTTTTCATTCACCTACAATGTAGGCATTAGATGGATGCACTTGGGCGCTCAACGGTATGCAAATCTTTCAACAGACATCCACATTGAAGCCGCTCCCATGCCACGCCCATGCCTATTTCCTTAGGCACAGCTTTTTCCGATGGGCGTCCACAAAATTGTGGACGCATCTCAGAACTGATGTCCACATCCTTTGGATATCCAAGTTCCAATTATTTCTCGTTAAGACCCTTAAATTGCTTATTAACCATTTTATTTGGATGCCTAAGTCCCACCTAACTATAGGCAGGACTTAGGTGTCCTTTACAGAAATTATCCCTCAGAATATATATAAAAAAAGGAAAAATTCTATGGAAAAATAATTCGTATATGCAACCTTTTATAGTAGGAAATGTAAATAATCCAAAATGCCAAGAAAAACGTTTTCTGTCAGTAAATTTAAAGTGATTAATAATATAATCAGGTATAAGGCAAAACAATGTTATGTTATATGGGATGAAAAAGAAATCAAAACAACTAGTGTCAAATCAATAGTTGGGAAGTAAGACTAGTGCCGGGCAGACTTCTACAGTCTGTGTCCTGATCATGGCTAGATAAGATTTGATTGGGCTGGAGCAGGATTCAATATCAACTCCTGTAGCTGATAATTAAGTCAATGTCAGGTCTGTGCCATGAAAATGGCAAGGGCGGCTCGAGATAAAAAATGCATATGTTATCTCTTGTTGGAAAGATTGCATAGGCATCGGAACAGGGGGGGGGCCCACAAGGCCCATGGCCTCCTCAATAATTGCACGGCATTAGGGGGAACAAACAGGGCAGCTGCCCTATCTCCCGCCATAGCCTGCAAGCAACTTTGCCCATGCTCCGGGGCTCTAACGCTGTGCTTGCTGGTTTCCTGACCCTTCTCCGACGAAACCGGAAGTTATGTCATGAGGGGGGAGGGAGGAGAAGCAAAGCCGGCAAGCAAAGTGTAAGAATCCCGGAGCATGGGCAAAGTCTGTTGCTGCCTAGGGCAGCGTCAGCGGGCGATAGAGCAGGGAGGGATGTGTTCAACTTGCTGCTGCTTGTTTCGGGCTAGGGCAGCGGCGGGAGATAGGACAGGGAGGGAGGCATTCAACTTGTTGTTTGCTTCGGGCCTTCCTCCCTGCCGGGTCCTGCCTTCACGGAAACAGAAAGTAGGTGGGACCCGGCAGCGAGGAAGGCCTGAAGCATGCAGGAGCAGCAAGTTGTGAATGCTACGCTGCGATAGAGAAGTAAGGAGGAAGGAGGGATGGAAGAGGGAAGAGAAATGCTGCTAATTTCCGCTTGGTTAATTTCCCAGTGACTCACTTATTATCTCCTGAAATTTTGTTAAGGAAATTTTTTAAAGAAATACTGAGATTACCCAATGCGGAAAATTTCCCAATTAATAATTATTATTATATTCCGCAAAAGAAAATACAATCCGACCAGGAGGTGGACCATCTGGTCACAAATGAAATAAGTTTGACAGAATTTTTGGAAGATAGCCAAGATGTGATCCAGAGTAGGTCCACTATGGTAATAACATGCATGAATGAGATAGATAAAATGAAACTTTACTTTAAAAATAGGTTGACAAAATTTTGTGGAGATTTGGTTAGAATTTTTCCTGATGTTTCAAGAGCTACACAACTAAGAAGGAAAGAATTCTTGAAATTAAGAACAAGAGTTTTAGCTCTTGAGGCACCATTTTATCTAAAATTTCCATGTAAATGTCTTGTTAAATTACAGCCTCTCTTGAATCACGTCTCAATTTGACTCCTCACTATGTGCTGTTTAAACCATTTTCATTTCAGATATGTGTTATGTTTGTTAATGGACCTCAGCAATACCCTCCTCCATCCGTTGTAGCAAATTTTTAAACGGGGAGTCTTGAGAGCAAAAATCCTCACCGGTCTAACTGTTACTATCTTTTATGCTTGAACTTTTAAATTTTTAAATTATTGAAACCTTGAATCTTTTCAATTCTTAGATATGTACTTATCTTTTACATGCAGCGGTTGGACCCGACATGTTGGACCGGTGAGGATTTTTGCTCTCAAGACTCTCTGTTTAAAAATTTGCTACAACGGATGGAGGAGGGTATTGCTGAGGTCCATTAACAAACATAATACATATCTGAAATGAAAATGGTTTAAACAGCACATAGTGAGGAGTAAAATTGAGACGTGATTCAAGAGAGGCAGTGACGTTTTGTCTCAATATAAGTTATCAGCCTTATAGTGGTTGTTAAATTATAGGACATTGAATATGTATTTTGGGATCCTATTCCATTACAACAATTTTTAATAGCTCGAGAACAGAAATGAGGTTTGTAGGTTTAATGTTTCATTACTGAGAAAGTTGGAAGATGTAAGAGTCCCAATAATAGGGAATGGTCAAGATTCATATGAATCAAGAACCAATTCTTAGTTCTCCTTGTACCTTTTGTTAGTTGATAAGTAATATGACTCCCCAGTCTTGTGGGTTTGAAAAGGAATTTTGTGTTATATGTATAACTAAATTTTGTGTTAGAATCCTTTTTTTTCTTGGTATCATCTGATATTAAATTGTTAAATCTGTATATAAAAAAAAAAATAAAAAAGAAATGCTGCTGCTGCACCTAATTAGGAAGAAGGAAGACCAGGGAAGGGAGAGGAGAGGAACGAGAGATGCCAAGTCCATTGGGGGGGGAGAGAGAAATGCTGCTGCTGTACCCAATTGGGGAGAGAGCGGGTAAGAGGGAGAAGAAAGACTTGGGAAGGGGGGGGGGGAGAGAGAAATGCTGCTGTTGCACCCAATTTGGAAGAGAGAGGGAAAGAGGGAGAAGAAAGACCAGGGAAGAGAAATGCTGCTGCTGTTCCCAATTAGGGAGAAAGATGGAAAGAGGAAGGAAGAGAAATGCTGCTGTTGCACCCAATTGGGTAGAGAGAAAGAGAGGGAAAGAGGGAGAAGGAAGACCAGGGAAGGGGGGAGAGAGAAATGCTGCTGCTGTTGCACCCAAATGGGGAGAGAGAGGGAAAGAGGGAGAAGGAAGACCAGGGAAGAGAAATGCTGCTGCTGTTGCTGCTGCACCCAATTGGGAGGAGAGAGGGAAAGAGGCAGAAGGAAAAGAAATGTTGCTGTTGTACACAGTTGGGAAGAGAGAGGGAAAGAGGAAGAAGGAAGACCAGGGAAGGGAGAGGAGAGGAACAAAAGATGCCAAGTCTGGGAGGAGGGAAGAGAAATGCTACTGCTGTTCCCAATTGGGGAGAAAGAGGGAAAGAGGAAGGAAGAGAAATGCTGCTGTTGCACCCAATTGGGTAGAGAGAGAGAGGGAAAGAGGGAGAAGGAAGACCAGGGAAGAGAAATGCTGCTGCTGTTGCGCCCAATTGGGAGGAGAGAGGGAAAGAGGCAGAAGGAAGAGAAATGTTGCTATTGTACACAATTGGTAAGAGAGAGAGAAAGAGGGAGGAGGAAGACCAAGGAAGGAAGAAGAGAGGAACGAAAGATGCCAAGTCCATTGGAGGGAGGGAAAGGAAAGGAGATACCAGACCATGGAGGGGGAGGGAGGGATGCCAGGGTATGGGGGGAAGGAAAGAGACAGATGCCAGACCAGGGGAAAGGAAGGAAGGAGGGAGGGAGAGAAAGGAAGGATAGAAGATGCCAGATAATAGAAGCGGAGATGGAAGGAGAGGAGAGAGATGCCAGGGCATGGATGGAGGAGGGAAGGAAGGAGAGACAAAGAGAGAGATGCCAGAGGGAGTGGAGACAGAAAAATGGAGAGGGGGTGAAGCTGAAATTAATAATGTATAAAGAAGAGAAGGGACACAGGATATAGAAAGAGGGAAGATGCCATATGGAAGAGAGAGATGGTGGACACTGGATGGAAAGGGCACAGAGGGCGGAGAGTTGATAGAAGGGGCAGAGAAGGGGTGGACAGAAGATGGGGTAGTGAGAGAGGGCAGAGGCTGGGTGGAAGGGGCAAAGAGAGGGCAGATGTTGCATGGAAGGGAGAGAGACAAACGCTGCATAGAAAGAAGAGCAAAGAGAAGATGATTAAAGCAGAAACAACAAAAGGTAGAAATAATTTTTTGTTGCTTTTTGTAGAATCAAGCAGTATTGTAACTGTACTGATAAAAATTTATAAATAGGAAATGGAAATAAGGCAATTTTGGGGGGACTAAATCCCTTTCCTCAGGTCAGGACAGGATACCTTAACAGCAGTATACTGTACTATCCTGAAGAAAGATTTGGCCTCTGAAAGCTAATTGAAAAATGGATTAGTCCAATAAAATGGTATTTTCTTATTTCTCATTATTTGTTTTATTTCTATTTGTTAATTTGTAAAGTGGTGATTGTTTTGTATCAGTTTTTTTTCAAATTTACTACTACTACTACTACTATTTACATCTACTGTATTCATATTTTGCACAGTATTAGGGGACATGCGTCACTGTTTCTGTGTTGTTGCATTGTATGCAGAGTCTTGCATCTTACGGTTTCATCTTTATATATTAGTACTTTTAGTTTGTGGTCTCATATTTGCTTAGGGGTTATCTGTGTTCTGGTAGGAATGAATGTTTAGAAGCATACAGTGTGCTTTATGTAGTTTAATTTTGTGGTTAACCATTAAGAACATAAGAACATAAGCAATGCCTCCGCTGGGTCAGACCTGAGGTCCATCGTGCCCAGCAGTCTGCTCACGTGGCGGCCTAACAGGTCCAGGACCTGTGCAGTAATCCTCTATCTATACCCCTCTATCCCCTTTTCCAGAAAGAAATTGTCCAATCCTTTCTTAAACCCCAGTACCGTACTCTGCCCTATTACGTCCTCTGGAAGCGCATTCCAGGTATCCACCACACATTGGGTAAAGAAGAACTTCCTAGCATTCGTTTTGAATCTGTCCCCTTTCAACTTTTCTGAGTGCCCTCTTGTTCTTTTATTCTTTGAAAGTTTGAAGAATCTTTCCCTCTCTACTCTCTCTATGCCCTTCATGATCTTGTAAGTCTCTATCATATCCCCTCTAAGTCTCCTCTTCTCCAGGGAAAAGAGACCCAGTTTCTCCAATCTCTCAGCGTATGAAAGGTTTTCCATCCCTTTTATCAGACGTGTCGCTCCCTCTGAACCCTCTCGAATAATGCCATATCCTTCTTAAGGTACGGCGACCAATATTGGACACAGTACTCCAGATGCGGACGCACCATCGCCCGATACAACGGCAGGATAACTTCTTTCGTTCTGGTTGTAATACCCTTCTCGATCATACCTAGCATTCTATTCGCTCTCTTAGCGGCCGCTGCGCACTGTGCCATCGGCTTCATTGTCATGTCCACCATTATCCCTAAGTCCATTTCTTGGGTACTCTCATTCAATAACAACCCTCTCATCGTATAGTTTTACCTCGGGTTTCTGCTTCCCACATGTAATACTTTACATTTCTCAACGTTGAACTTCATCTGCCATCTCGTCACCCATTCCCCTAGTTTATTCAAGTCCCTTTGCAATTCTACGCAGTCCTCTTTAGTCCAAGCTCCACTAAATAGTTTGGTGTCATCCACAAATTTTATTATCTCACACTTCGTCCCTGTTTCTAGATCATTTATGAATATATTAAATAGCAGTGGCCCGAGCACCGAGCCCTGCGGAATACCACTCGTGACCCTCCTCCAGTCTGAGTAGTGGCCCTTCACCCCAACCCTCTGTTTCCTACCCGCCAACCAGTTTCTGATCCATCTACATACGTCTCCTTCCACCCCTTGGTTCTTCAGTCTCCGGAGTAGATGTTCATGAGGCATCTTGTCAAAGGCTTTTTGGAAATCTAGATATATGATGTCTATGGGGTCTCCTTTGTCCATCCGATTGTTAATTCCTTCAAAAAAGTGCAATAAGTTAGTTAGGCACGATCTCCCCTTGCAGAAACCATGTTGGCTGGTTATCAGAAGTTCGTTTCTTTCAAAATGTTCATCGATGTTTTCTTTTATCAGTGCTTCCGCCATTTTCCCCGGAACCGAGGTCAGACTCACCGGTCTGTAGTTTCCCGGGTCACCTCTTGATCCCTTTTTAAAGATGGGCGTAACGTTGGCTATCTTCCAGTCCTCCGGGATCACACCTGTTTTCAAGGATTATTTTGCAAATTTGCCACAGTAGTTCCGCTATTTTCCTCCTTTAATTCCTTCAGAACCCTTGGATGGATTCCATCCGGACCTGGGGATTTCTCAGTTTTAGTTTTTCTATCTGCCTACGCACATCTTCAAGTGTTGTTATATTGTATGTATGTATATATGAAAAATGAATGGAAAAAATTATATTACAATTACTACTATTATAGGGGCAGGGCAGAGATTGGGTGGGGTTGGGTGGGGTGAGCTTTCAGGCCCCCTCAAACAAAAAAGAGTTCCGCTGTCTATGGTTTGGATGGACTATGTAAGTCTTTATCTTCCATCATCTACTATGTTACTATGTTCTGCTGTCATGCTCTACATTTCTCTGTTTCAACATAACAAAATTGTAACAGTATCTATGCTACTTTCTGAAGCATCCCAAAATCAAAAGCTGTACTGTAATCATTTTTAGTCATTTATAAAGGTACCTTTTTGACACTAAAATGGCAATAATGAGCCCCAGTAATCAATCTTAGCAGAAACTTTTGGTACAAGATTGCATGCATACATTTCCTTGTAATTGTTTTATTATTTTCTTTCTTAAGACCAGCTATCATGCAGAAGAAATAAGTTAATTAATGGCAACTGTAGATGGAAGCTCAAGTCCTTATCCTAAACAGACTAATCCCCCGTGTTGATTCTCAAGGGAAATATTGTAGACTTAACGCCATCTGATTGCCTGATTCCATGATGTGGTCCACCTCACACAAGGCTACTGATGGTTTGAGAAAGGACAATTCAGTTCAAGTTTACATGATCCTTGTCCGTTTCTAGCTAATTAAAAGTTGGCTTCCAGCATTATTTCATCTGGGAAGCTCAAGGCCAAAGGATGTTGCCATTCTTGGTATTTAGTAGATGATAGATAAGGTAATGTTGAAAAGTACACTGTACTGATTACTGTAATTGCTGGCACATTCCTGTAGTGCAGTTGATCATTAGGGCAGCTCACTTAAAACAATATTTCTTCTCCAGAAAGGAAGTTGGTAGATGAGTTTCTGTGCTTCTAAATTTTGCCTTTTCTGCTTTAATATTTAGCTGGCATATAGTAACATGGTTATTTCATACCAGAGCATATGGACTTAAATTTCCATCACCCAAATGCAAACTCCTTCATTTTTTAAAGCTTGCTGTTTTTTTAACCTTCTACTGGCTGCTACCAGGTAACACGGGTTCATTCAGCCCCCATTGATCTAAATCAAAACCATTTTTGTGCTATAAAAACATTGGAGATTATATTTTCATATACAGCTAGTAAAGAAAGAAATCATCAGGCCAAGAAACACTCTGGGGCCTATTTGCAAAGTTGTATTAGATGTTTAACATAAAAGAATAATAACAGTTTAATAATAGTTTATATACCGCAGGACCTTGAAGTTCTTTGCAGTTTACAATGATTAAAAGATGGTACAACTTGAGTGGAATAAACAGAGTTACAGAGCTAGTGATTAACAGGTATTGATTAGCAGTTATTTTGGAGTAAGAATTGTGCAGGTCAGCTGCCTAAATACTTCATGAACAGATATGTTTTTAGGCGTTTCCTAAATTCCCCATATGTAGTAGGCGTAAGCAATTGATTTAGATCTTTACCCCATAATGCTGCCTGATGTGAGAGAAGGTGTTGATGATGTCTTTTAAGTTTACATCCTCTAACTGGAGGGGAAACAAAGTTCAAGTGTGAGCTTCTCTTATGTCTGTTGGTTGAGAAAGAGAAAAGGTCAGTTATATATTTAGGGGCTAGACCGAATAGTGCCTTAAAGCAAAAACAACCGAACTTAAACTTCACACGCGCCTCTATCGGCAGCCAATGCAGTAGTCGGTAGTAAGGTGTTACATGATCTTCAGTCCGAAAATCAGTTTAATCGTTGCATTTTGCACCAGTTGTAATCGTCGCATATTCTTTTGGGTAATTGCCAAATAGGCGATATTACAGTAGTCAGGTTGACTTAGTACGAGGGATTAAACCAGAATTCTAAAAGTTGACATGTCAAAATATGCTCTAATGGACCGAAGCTTCCATAGAGTGAAAAAACATTTTCTGATGAAGGAGTCAACCTGGTCTTTCATGGTTAGGCTCTGATCCAGTGTTACACCCAATATCTTCATAGTAGACTGAATAGGGTAACTAAGTTTATTGATGCAAAGTGATGTTTTGGTCTCAAGTGGGTGTGGGGAAGCTACGAAAAATTTTGTTTTTTCTGAGTTGAGTCTCAGTCTGTTGCCTTGGGAGTAGCTTCCGAAAGAGAGTTAGCGAATGGGATGATGATCGTGAAGTCATCTGCGTAACTGAATAATTTTATCCCCAGCTGAGTCAATTGTGCTCCTAAGGAGGACATGTAAACATTGAAAAGCAGTGGGGAAAGTGGTGACCCTTGCAGTACTCTGGATGGATTGCTCCAGGTATCAGAGAGATTGTGATTGAAGCGTAATTGATAGGTGCGTTACATAAGGAAACCCCGAAACCAGTCTAAGACCTCTTCCCTGATACCAATTGCATCTAGGCATTGTAGTAATTTCCCATGGTCCACCAAGTCAAAGGCAGAGCTCATATCGAATTGCATAATCAGGGCATTAAGGCCCTTACTGAACAAGAGACGTAGATTATCTAATATAGCCTCAATTACTGTTTCAGTGCTGAATACAGGTCTAAAACCAGATTGATGTAGGAGAGAGAATTGATCAAGATATTTCATCAATTGGGAATGTACCAATCCTTCCATGATTTTTACAATAAATGGGATGGATGCTACTGGTCTATAGTATAAATGAAAAACACCATGGGCTCCCTTCATAAAGCTGCACTAGCAATTCCCACATGACACAAGCGACAAACCCATTCAATTCCTATGGGCTTCATTACATTCACCGTAAGGGAATCACTAATGCAATTTTGTAAATAGAGTCCTATATAAGGTTATGTAATGAACAGAGATTGCAAAGCAAAAATGGAAAAGGAACTGGAACTTGTATCTTGTTTGTACAATTTATTTCAAAAAATGGTGCACAAGTAACACAATAAAATATACAATGACTCGAATATCACATTATAATGGTGGCATAGACCCGACACGGGCCGTGTTTCGGTCATGACAACGACCTTTGAGTCGTTTATAGGCTACGTTTGTTGCGAACACAATTTTTGCACTGTTTTTGTGTTTCTAAGCCTGTGGCTCCCAGCAAGACTGAACAAAGTTTTTGTATTACTCTTACATTTTTAAGCTTGTGGCTCATAGCAAGATCGGACCCCAGGTGAAGGTCATTGTCACGACCGAAACACAGCCCGTGTCAGGTCTATGCCACCATTATACTGTGATATTCATGTCGTATATTTTATTGTGTTACCTGTGCACCATTTTTTGAAATAAATTGTACAAACAAGATACAAGTTCCATTTCCTTTTTCATTTTTGCTTTGCGGTTTGTTCTTGTGGAACTATTTTGGTGGACTCTTTTTCTGCTTTTCCTACTATGAACAGGGATTGCACCTTATAGTAAACATGGAAATTGGTACCACGTGTTGAGGGTAATTCTATAATAGGGATGCTCTTTATGGTACCTATTTAAAGTCTATTCTATAGAGAATACTAGACACTTTACTTTATAGAATAGTAGCACAAATGGCAAAGAACCTGTACATTAATGCTCGATCATTTATACTAGCTCTATAGTTTATGTAAATGCCAGCACCTATGTAGATGTTTCCACATAAAACATAAGCACTGCCATACTAAGCCAGACTGAAGGTCCATGAAGCCCAGTATCTGGTTTCCTACAATGGCCAACCCAGGTAACAAGTACTTGGGAAGATCCCAAGTAAAACAGATTTTACCCTGCTTATCCTACAAATAAGCAGGGGATTTTCCCCAAGTCCATCCAAATCATTTAAAAATGTTGCTAAGCCAACTGCTTTTACCACATTTTCTGACAACAAATTGCCTTTGTATTGTTCCAAGGTGCAGCCATACTTCGAATACTGTGTGCAGTTCTGATTGCAGCATCTCAAAAAAAGCTATAGCAGAATTAGAAAGGGGCAGAGAAGAGCAATGAAGATGATAAAAGGGATGGGACAACTTCCTTATGAGGAAAGGCTAAAGCAGCTAGAGCTTTTCAACCAGGAGAAGAGATGGTTCAAGAGAGATAGGATAGAGGTTCATAAAATACTGAGTGGAGTGGGACGGATGAATGTAAACTGTTTGTTTACACGTTCCAAAAATACTAGGACCAGGGAAATGTGATGCAATTAAACTGGAATTCCTTACCAGAGAATGTGGTGAAAGCAGTTAGCTTAGCAGGGTTAAAAAAGATTTGGATAACTTCCTAAAAGAAAAGTCCATAAACCATTATTAAGATGGACATGGGGAAATCCACTGCTTATTCTTAGGATAAGCTGCATAAAATCTGTTTTATACTTTGGGATCTTGCCAGACGCTGAATGGAAGTGTGGGGGATAGGGGGGCAGACTAAATGGAAGTGGAGGGAGAGGGGGAGCAGATGCTGGAAGAAAGTGGGGAGGAGAAAGAAAAAAGGGCACATGCTGGATTGAGGGAAGAGAATATAGTTAGATACTGGAAGGGTTGAGGGAAAGAGGTGGCGAGCTGTAGGTAGACAGTAAAAAAGGAAATTGATGAGAGGGTAGTAAGAACGTAATCTAGATGGATGCAAAAAATAAATTGAAAAGGAAAATGAGGGAAGAAAGGGATTGCAGAAGAGAGGTGTGGGAGAGGGAAGGAGAGGAGAGAGATGCCAGACCAATGGGGGTGAAAGGAGAGATGGAAGGGGGAGGCATACAGTTTCTGGAAGGGGAATAGAAGGAGAGAAGATGCCATATAGGGGCAGAGAGAGGGCAGACAGTGGATGGAAGGAAGAGAGTACAAGAAGATGAGGAAAGCAGAAACCAGAGAAGACAAAGGTAGAACAAAAATTTTCTATTTATTTATTGCTTTAGGAGACAAGTGTCACTGTTTCTGTGGTGTTGCATTGTATGCAGAATCCAGCTTCTTGCTGGTTCAATTTAACCTTTGTCTATGTATTTTTATTTAATCCCCCCCCTTTTACAAACAGTGAAGCGTTTTTTAGTGCCAGCCGTGGTGGTAGCAGCTCTGATGCTCAGAATTCCATGAGCGTCAGAGCTGTTACCACCGTGGCTAAAATCCACACTACAGTTTTGTAAAAGGGGGAGGGGTTAGTTTGTGTTGACATGCCATACTAGGCGAAGGTGTTTTCTGTGTTCTGTGTGTTTGAAAGACATGGTTTTCTGTTAGGATTGACAGTGTAGGATTGATCTGTACTAGCCTGGCTTGTTTAGTTTTATTAATGTACTGCTCACTGCAGTATGTAAGATGCTGCCTTTTCCTAGGTACTCATGTACCTAGGCACCTCTCTCTCTCTCTCTCTCCTCAGCTCCCTACAACATTCAGCATTGCCCTTGCTTATTTCTGTTCCCCGCCCCCCCCCCCAATCTAGCATTGTCCCTTTCTGTCTCCCTCCCCTCTCTCCTATGCAGTATATCCCTCTCTAATGTCTCTCCTCCTCTCCAGACCATAGCCTGTCTCCCCTCCCATTATCCAGTATGGCCCCCATCTCTCTTTATCATTCTCTCCCTCATAGTCTTCCCTCGTTTCTCTCATCATTTTCTACCCAATTTCTTTCTCTCTCTGTCCCCTTCCATGAACCCCCACCCTGCATCAGTTTTCCTTCATTACTCCCTTCCCCTGTTGTACCTGTGTTAGGCCCTTATATTTTGTTTTTCTATAAGAAGGCAGTAACTGGGTAGAGTTCCCTGTCACTGGCATTCCACCAGAGGGAGCCCGTGTGCTGGAACAGTGAGAGAGCTTAGCTAGTTTACATAAGAGCTGCAAGAGCTGCTGGGAGCTGTCCACTCACCCTGAGTGGATTGTGGTGCTGAAAAGAACAGCTCCCAGCACAGAGAGCTCACAAGGCAAGAGGTGCTGGGCAATCCTCTGCTCTAACTCACAGTAACTCCTGAAGGCCACTGCTAACCAGCCCTGAGAGGGGGCTGGCCACAGCAGATTAGGGAGGCCAGGCTGACCAGTCCTGATAGGGGGGACTTGTGCAACAGTAGAAAACCTGGTGGTACCTATACACCAGTGGAGAAATCTGACCCTAGAGTGAAGCCCAATGGTGGGAGGGTCCATGGGGACCTATGCACTAGCAGTAAAGAGTTAAAAGTAGCCAGAGGGTCCAGTAGAGCCTGTAGTTGAGGAAGGGATTCAGACTCGATGACCGGTGGAGGGACCAGTGAATAAAGATCCAGGTGGTGGAAACCCAAAAGGGCAGGGAGTGAAGGACTAGTGGTGGCCCCACAAGAGGTAGCTGGAAGAGCTGTCAGAGTCCAAGATCTATGGAGCATCTGGCAGAGGGACTGGCTGGGATGGTGGCAACTGGAAGAGTGACTGCTAATGGCACTGGAGGCTGCCAAAGATGGAGAGGGCCAATACAGTGTCAGAAGAAGGACTCAAGAGACCTGGAGAGATTGAGTCCAGGAAGGACCCAGGAGATTGAGGAGTCCAGGGATGACCTTGAGAAGACCTGGTCATATGTTTTGAGAGGTGAAACAGCCTGAGACACCCTGAGAGCATTGGCTAAGATCTAAGGAGCATCTGGAGGAGGGA
Source organism: Geotrypetes seraphini (assembly GCF_902459505.1). Lineage (NCBI taxonomy): Eukaryota > Metazoa > Chordata > Amphibia > Gymnophiona > Dermophiidae > Geotrypetes > Geotrypetes seraphini. The sequence continues at coordinate 163,137,039 of NC_047086.1, read as the reverse complement.
CCGGCTGAGACGGTGGCAACCAGCGGAGTGACCAGTAACGGCACTGGAGGTTGCCGAAGATGGAGAGGACCAATACAGGGTCAGAGGAAGGACTCAAGAGACCGGGAAAGACAGAGTCTAGGGAGGACCTGGAAGAACGAGAAGTCCAGGGAGGACCTTTGGACGACGAGGTTGGGAGGACCTGGTCACGTGTTTTAAGGACTATGTGTAACCCTGTATGTTTTGTTTTTATAGCGATCAGAAGGTGCCTGAGGTTGTGGATATGTGATGGGAATACCTCTCGCCCAGGTCACATGATCACAAAGGTGTATCGGTGTTCTAGAGCCTAGTTTTATTCTGGCCAGCAGTTTTACAATATAGGCTCTGAGTGTGTTTTTTGGAATAATGTTCTGGATGGCACTACATGTGACTGTTTTTTTTCTCAAAAGACTGTATTTTGATTTTTTCAATATACTCCAATATTCTTGTACATTAAATAGTGGTTACTTGCCTGTAGCAGGTGTTCTCCGAGGACAGCAGGATGAGTGTTCTCACTGCCACACCAGACTTCACTGGATGACATCACCTATCTGTGATAATACTACATCCTACTTGTCCTCAGAACAGCTATTAATGCAGTTTTGGTCTTTGAATGCTGATTAAGCGTGTATTGAAGAGGCACAAGTCTATAGGGTGGCATAGGGTATTTAATACCCTTGTATTGGCCCTGCCTAACACTAATGAATGTCTGGGATACTATATTGACAAAGTTATTCTGGCAAGACAGGGACAAAAGTGCCTTTACTGAGCTATTTATAAACAGGTTTATGAGCTGCTGAGTGCCAGAGTCAAGGAGACTTTTATCAGAAATGCGAAGCCTTATTAGAAATTTTAGGTTTAACAAATTATGTTCTATTTGGATGGGTGTGGGAACCATTCCCAAGTTCAAGCCCTCTGCGGATCAGCTGATTTCTTTCTCTGTCTAATGCCATGCACTGTGTTCTGTTAACAGTGAGCCAATGTTCTGGGAAAGCCAGATGAACAAAGGTTTAGAATGTGACCTGCACAAGTAGCTCAGTGACTTCTGCAGACACAGCCTTTTCTGAACTCCTCCGTCTACCACACTGGGTTGTTTCCTTGTACTTGGCTCCATCTTCAAGGAATAAACTAACAAGGTATTGTGATCAGAGCCATAAAGATATAAACCAAAGCAGAGAAATGTTCTTCTGTCTCTCTATAATGTCTCTGTTTCATTTGATAATATCCACTACTTATTATACTGTTTATTAAAAATTGATTGTTGAGGCCAAGTTCAAATATTGAGAAAAGGGAGAGGTGTACTGTCACTTCAGGATATTAAATATCATTCAGTATCAAATGTATTATTACTGTATGTATTCAGTATTTGATATATCACCAAAGAAGAACATCAAAATGAGTACTGTAATTATGGCAACTCATCACCTGTTATATTGATTAAAGTTCACTTCCACTCCAAAAAGGAGTGGGAAAACAAAACAAACCCCAAAATAACCAAAATTTACATCTATGGGGTGCTTGGAAAAGCAGAGAGAGCTCAGCGTCTTCCCTGCCCCATTGTTCAACCGGAAGTCCATATTAATTGTCTTTAAAATGTCTTTTTTTGCAATTACACTCCCCCCCTCCATATTCACAGGGATTACAGTATATGAGTGTCGCTGTAACCCGTATTGACTATTATGTAATTTGTTTTGTCTAAATTATTATGTATGTTACCTGGTAACCCGTTCTGAGCTCTCTGTGGAGGACAGGATATAAAACAAATTAAATAAATAAATACATACATACATACATACTGTGGCGAGGTCAAGCCCTACTACGCATGCTTGGATCTAGTTCCCACAGAGTGCCAATGAGGTGAACAGGTTTCACAAAATAAACAGCCTTTTTTTTTTTTTTTCCTTTTTGTACTTTCAAAACCAAAAGACTTATTTTCCTTGAAATTTCTTTCTTTATACAGTAAAACTAGCAGCAAAATCCCCTTTGCTGCTTCCAACACAGTCCATGCTTCAAAAATACAGCAAACTTTCCAAATATCTCCCACAGTTCAGGATTTCTATATTTTCAGTCAAAACAGCAAACCTATTTCACAGCTTTTGTCCCCTAGGCTGCTGCTCTAACACAGTTCAAGCAGCCTTTGCAAATAGGACCAAAGTTTGCTTCTTTTTGCCCACAGGCAACTCCAGGCAGCACTCCTGCCTGCACTCAATTCTAAGACTGCTGCTACGAACCACAGTCAAATAAAGGACACGCTCTTGCACCTAGCTCCAAAGAGCTCTCTCACTTTACTGCCCTGACTCTCTCTAGCTGGGCCAGTAGGTGTGGGAACAAGCTCCATCCAATTATAGAAAAATGGACCCTGTATACCTCCCAATTAATCAGTGTCTCAGGACAGGGACAAACTTTTGGCACTTGAAACAGCCCTGATTTTAAACCTGGTTTTCTCCTGCAGTGATACTGGATCTCCTCCCCCACTGCTCTAAAGCTCATTCACACACCTGTCCCCACACTCAGACAAATCTCTGTTTCAAATACCTTAATAACAGGATCCTTCCTTCATATTTAAACAGGAAGGTTTCTTCTTTAAATCAGGTTTTGTTTTGTTTTTTTTAGTTCCAGTAATTTTATTGGTTTTATAAACAGTATAATACAGAAATATAAGAGAAGCTTCCGAAAAAACTACGGAAGTAATCAAAAGAGGAGGACACCACCAAATATATCACATTGCATGAGAGTAGAGATCGGGCTGTAAAAAAAACAAAAAAAACAAAAAACAAACAGAAATACGATACAGCAAGTATATGATACAGCAAGTATATGTTAATACATCAGCTATTCCTTCCTCTGGTTCACAAATGTAATCCATGTCATAGTCTAAAGTATTATTATCAAAACCTTGTTCATTCACCTCCATAGGAACTACTTTGCAGTATGGCTCCTCTCCCCCCACTCTGGGAAAGGCCTCGTTTCTCACAGCCAGCCTATACAAACTTCTCAGAATCCTTCCCCTCCCAAGCTAACCTTATTTTGGGAAATGAGTTTTTGCCTTACCTGGGAGTTCCTGACAGCAGTTTCCAATGAGGCAGTGGTACTGGAATGGAAACTTTCTCAATGTTCCCTGAGGAGCCTGACAGAGATTTCAGCTTTGCAGCTCTGCCTTGCCATTTCTTCTGCTGCGCTGGCTCTTCCTGTTCCTGCCATTCTTCCTTCCAGCTCTCAGCTGTGGAAGGTTTATTATTTACAGGCTCTAGCCCTGCTTAATGCATATTAGCCCTGCTTACTCCTACTCCCTTCTTTAACCCTCTGTGTGTCAGCTTGTAAAGCTGCAGGTTTAAAAGAAGATTTTACTTCTGCAGTTTTGGATAAGGAATAATAGGGTAAATTGAAAGAATGCTGAGCTGCTGCTGCACTCTATCCTAATCTCTGCCCTTCTGGTGTGTGAGCTGTCTGCTTGCCAGACCTGACAGTTTGCTTTCTTGTTCTGGGAATAGGTCCTGGCTTGCCAGGAATAGGGTTAGCAGCAGAGTCATAAAATGCCCCTTACTAATTTGCATAAAGGTATAAAGAGTGCTTTACAGGGACAAGTATGAGAGCCATTGCTCCTTAGAATGTAGAATTTAGTGAAAACAAGACTGACAGGACAAACACCAAGAAAAAAAGTGAAATCGACGTATTTATATATTTTTGCTTTTATTTTATTAAAACATATTTATAATCGGCTCTATCCACAAATTCTAAGCAAGTCTAGAAGTAAAGAAGGGGCTACAGCTATAACTGAGGGAGGGACAAATTGGAAGCAAATACATAAAAACATAATAACCAATTAGAACAAGGATGAGCAAAGTCATCAAAGATGGGGCTAGCAAAGAACAAAAGCTGATTGGCCATGCTTTCCCTAAGAGTTATTGAATTCAGTGAAACTAATTCCTGAGTATAAGGCTTCAGTGACTTTATTTATCTGAAGGAACTTTATGGTTGTAGATTTAATAAAATTTAATTTGGTTTAGTAGTTTTAATAGTTATTGCTATACCTGCACAGAGAGTAATTCTTGTAAAGTAATTTTCTGATAGTATGGTTAGGATTATTATTCAACAGGATGGCTGCTCCATTAAGATATCCAGATATGCAGACTTTCAACTAGCTCACCCATATAAGTTGAACGGTTTGCTCCTTTATTAGAACATTTTCTATTATACATGTGCATATCATCTTTGAGTGTGGTGAAACTTTCTGGCCACCGCAAAACTATGTTGGTGGTACAGGGGCCAATGTTGTGGAATACATTGCCCATTGTGATAAGGCAGGTATCTGGAATACTGCAGTTCAGGAAAATGTTTAAAACTAGGTTATTTGAGTCATAGGCGCTGGAATGTGGGGGGGGGGGCACAGAGACCGTGGCCTCCCCAAAAATGTGATCCCTGGTGGTCCAGGGGAGCAGCGGGCAGGAGCGAGCTTTCTGCATTCCTGCTTGCTATCCTGGGTCGGTGGCAGCTGATTTCTTCTGCTGCAGAGCAGCAACCAGCAAGAGTGTGCTTTGGTACTCCCTGTTCGCTGTTCAGTGGCAGAAGAAATCAGATGCTGGGAGGAGATAGGAGGATGGGGCAGGGTGCACTGCAGAGCCTAGGAGGGAGGGGGGCTAGGTACAGAGTCTAACAGGGGTTGGGAGGGAAAGGAACTGGGTGCAGAGTCTGACAGGGGAGGGAGGGAAGGAAGGAAGGGGGCTGTGTTAAGAACCTGACAGGGATTGGGAGGGGAAGGGGCTGTGTGCAGAGTTTGACAGGGGAGAGAGGGAGGGAAGGAAGGAAGAGGGCTGGGTGAAGAGCCTGACAGAGGAGGGAGGGAGGGAAGAGGGCTGGGTGCAGTGCCTGACAGGGGAGGGAGGGGGGCTGGGTGCAGGGCCTGACAGGGGAGGGAGAGGGGCTGGGTGTAGAGCCTGGCAGGTAGAGGCTGGGTGCAGGGGGTAAGGAGTTGGGAAGGCAGGGAGGACAGAAGCTCAGGGGGTTGGGAAAGACAAATACTGCACATACTAGGAGAGGGTTGGGAAGGACAAATGTATGGGCTGTGGGGTTTGGAGGAAAAGAGAGATGCTGCCCAGGTAGAGTAGTGGGAAGGGAGAGAAATAAATGCTGTTGGGGGGAGTGAAAAGGAATGGAGAATTGTTGGACATAGGTGTGTGGTGTGAGAGGGAAAGAGAAATGATGTATATGGGGAAAGGAAGAAATAGGGAGAATTGTTGGACATGATAGTAGTGGGGAGAAGGGTGAGAGAAATGTTACACTGGGATGGAGGAGAGATGACCCAAAGAAGGGAAAGATGTCAGACCACTGGAATGAGAAGGAGAGAGAGATGCCAGACCACAGAATGGAAGGGAAGGAGGGGAAAGAGAGATGCTAGACTGCAGAAAGGAGAGGAGAGAGATGTTAGACCTCAGGAAGAGGGAGGGAAAGAGAGAGAGATGCCAGACCATAGGAAAGGAGAGAGATTCCAGGCTATGGGAAGAAGAGGAGAAAGATGCCAGACCATATGAAGGGGGAAGACAGATATGTCTGACCATGGGAGGGGATGAGATGGTGCATAGGGATGGAGGGGAAGGGAAGACAGAGGGAGGTGATGTTGCACAGCGATGGGTGCGACAGGGAAGAGATAAGAAGAAATGCTTCTTATAGATAGATGGGAGGGGAAAAGAAAGAGGGAAGAGATGGTACACATGGATAGATGGAAAGGGAAGTCATGAAAAAGTAGATTTTGAGAAGAAAGCAGAAAAATGGAAGAAAGTTGAATGTTAAAAGTTAATGCAAAGATGGATGTATGGCAGAAAGTGAAGGAGAGAAAAACAGCAAATGCATAAGGTGGCCCTGGATACACAGTTAAGAGCACAGACAGAAGGACGTGCAGCCAGAGACTGGGAAAGATGGTTTGAAAACCCAAATTACCAGGCAACAAAAGTAGGGGAAATTATTTTATTTTCAATTTAGTGATTGAATTGTGTCAGCTTTAAGAAATTACATCTGCTGTCTATATTTTGCACTGTTCAGGAAGAAATGCATTTGTTTCTATTTCTCTTAGGGTTTTGTTTGTATATATTAATGCTTTTAGTTTGTGATCCTGTATTTGCATAGAGGTTATCGGTGTTCTGCAGGTGTGACCAAGGCCAGGTGTTCTGGTAGGAATGAATGTTGAGAAACTTGCGCTTTGCGTAGTTTAATTTTGTGGTTAACCATTATGTATTGTTAATAAGATTATATTGTGTGTATATATGAAAAATGAATTTTAAAAAATGGTATTACAATTAGTACTATTATGGGGACAGGGTCTGGGACTGAGATTGGGCAGGGTCTGGGATGGAGCTTGCAGGCCCCCCCCCAAACAAAAAAAGTGTTCCACTGCCTATGATTTGAGCTAATTGTTTTCTCATAATCTGGTTTTCAGTATTATTTTTTCGAGCTTTGAACAAAGTTTGCAAATTAATTTGTGTTGTAAATGATTACTGCTATTTTGTATTGTTTTTAGTTTTTTTATGTTTCTAATGATTTTATATTGTAGGATTGGTAAGTTATTTTATTATGTATGTAACTAGTCTTTAAGCCCGTTACATTAATGGGTGCTAGAATAGATGTGTGTGTCTGTCTGTCTTTCTTTCTCTCTCTCTCTCCTTGGCTGCTGTCTGTCTGTCTTTTTTTCTTTGTCTCTTTCTCCTTGGACGCTGTCTGTCTGTCTTTTTTTCTTTGTCTCTCTCTCCTTGGCTGCTGTCTGTCTGTCTGTCTTTTTTTCTTTGTCTCTCTCCTTGGACGCTGTCTGTCTGTCTTCTTTTCTGTCTGTCTCTCTGGTCCCCTGTCTGTCTGTCATTCTTTCTGTCTGTGTCTCTCCCTAGCCTCCCTATCTGTCTGTCATTCTCCTTTCCCTCTCCCCCTGGCCCCCTTTTGTGCCATGCTTGCTTGCTCCATGGCTCCCTTCTGTTCCCCCCCCCTCCCAGAGCAAAGCATGATTGCTGTCTGTCCCCCAGCACACCCCTCCTCCCAAAGCAGCCCCCTTTCCCTCTCACTCTAGCCCCCTGCCTGCCTGTATTGCTCCCAAACCCGGCTTTCTGCTCTCTTCTGGCCCACCGGCATGAACTGCTGGCGCCATTGCTGCTCCTCTTCAAAGCGGTCTGATGAGGATCGCCGGCCAGCTGTAGTGAACCTCGCAGGCCGCTCTCCACCTCGGTAGCACGTTCCCTCTGACGCGATCCCGCCCCTCTGGATTGCACCAGAGGGAACGTGCTACTGAGGTGGAGAGCGGCCTGCGAGGTTTGCTACAGCCAGCCAGCAATCCTCACCAGGCTGCTTTGAAGAAGAGCAGCAGCAGCGAATTTTGGGGCCTTACAGTGAATGAGGGCGTGAAGGGGGAGTTGCCGGCGTGTTCCCTGCCTCCGTGTTCGAAAATGGAATTCAGCACAGAGGGACACATCACGCTGTCAGGGAACACGCCGTCCTAAGTGCGCATGCGCGCTTAGGGTTTTATTATAGAGGATGTTGTTACCCACTTAGAATTGTAGGATATGTGGGTTATAAATTGTTAAATAAATAAATATACCAGCACATACATATTTATGTTGCTATGTTGACCCTGTTGAATTTTAGATATTTATGCTTGTAAAATGGATGCTCCCACTGCACATATTCAGCACATACATGTCCATTTTTGCATGTTAGCAGATCCTGTTCTAAACTACTAATAGAACTTCACACATCCAGACCTGGAAATCTCAATTCCAGTTTGTACATTTTATCTAAATTTCACATCTGCATCTGTCTTAAGGAACAACTACCAACGTTTGCTTTGGTTACAGAAAATAAAGCTGTAATGTTGTTAATCTTTTCTAAGCCCCCAAAACCTTTTATGCCATTCTGAAGACAGAGTCTGAAATATGTTTAACCATAGTTTGTGGGGAAGGTAGAGAATCTTTAGCAGCTGCAGTAAAAGAAGTACTCAGCATGGCTTGGACCATAATTAACAGTAGACTGATTAGAGAAGGACAAGGTAATTTGAAAAGGGATAGCCAAAGATGAAGGAAAGGAATAGCAACAAAGACTGAATAATTAAATTAGATGTTGAAAAGTATAATAGGTCAAGTGGCAGAAAAAAAACAAGAGTGTCTTTCAACTAGGGGGTTGCAAAGGCTGTTTTCGAGTTCACAAAAATAAGCCTCTGTGTAGTTAACAGTAGAGTAATTGTAACTTCTACTGATGAAACATCATAGGGGAAAAGGGATTTGTATGCTGCCTTTTTGTAGTTATACAACCATACTCAAAGTGGTTTGCAAGTATACAAGTTCTTATTTTTGACCTGGGGCAATTGAGGATTGGGTGGCTTGCATGGGGTCACGGGGAGCAGCCCTGAGGTCTGATCCTGCAATCTGTGGGTGCAGAGGCCAGTGGCTCTACCACTAGGCCACTCCTCTCCTCGAGGTATGAAGAACAACAGAGATATGATGACTTAATAGATAAGCTCTATATTTGGGTGCTGTTCATTGCCTGCTCAAATTTAGGGCAACTAATTATTACCATATGAAAACTCATCAGTTGCCTATGTGAACTGTTTGGGTTTTCATGCAAGTCCTCAATGAACAGCTGCCCACACCATTTGCCATTAATGAATACCCTTGTCAGTCCTAAAGAAGCCAAGGATTAAACATGAATGGAAACTGAATTATCACCTAATGCCTACAAGTGGATTTTCAAGAACAAGATTGAGGTATGTTGTAGTTGTTCTTTTTCAGGATAATTGTTCCAAATGAGTTAGTTTTATGCATTCAAAAAATAATATCAAAAGCAACTCTCTTCTACTAATTTAGGAGACATCTAAAAACATATCTGTTCCTGAAGTATTTAGGTAACTGATCTGTACAATCTTATTCCACCATAACTGATTTCTAGAGCTGTTAATCACTAGCTTTTAACTTTGTTAACTCTACTCAATTTGTAACACCTTTTAATCATTGTAAACCGCATAGAACTTCATGGTCCTGCGGTATATAAACTGTTGTTGTTATTATTATTATTATTACTTCCTGTAGTAGAAGAGAGTTGCTTGTGATATTATTTTCATTGTTTTCCAACTCTTCCTGTGGTGCTAGTGTGATATTTAAAATTCTGTATGGTTTATTTCCCCCTTTAGTTCCTGACCTCTTCAATTCCTGAACATCATCTAATTCCAGAAGTATTCAGAAATACAAACTTGGATTTCCCACTATAAAAAGAATCAAAACTATATCAAATGTTTGCTGATCTTTTGTCTTTTCATTTGCAAAAATTTGGAATGAGCTTCCATCCGAGGTTAGATTACTCTCTCAATTACCAATCTTTTGGAAAATGTTAAAAACTCACTTATTTCAGAAATCTTAAACTAATGGTTGGAGTAGAGATTATCTTTCATTCTTTACTGGATTTATGAAAATTTTGTTAACTGAGTCGAGCCCTATTTGAGGGAAGAATTGGTATATAAAACTAAAAATTGGATTGGATTGCTTGTTAGTTTTATGCATCCCATGATGAGAATTCCCAAACCAGAATGAGTTAAAGATGTCTCACCCCTAGAAATGCTACCATGGATTTTCTGCTAGATGTCCTGGTAGCCATTTTACTCTTATATATGTAAACCTGACCCTGGGAATCACTTGTTTATGCTTTCCAAGCATACTAGAACTAGGGGGGGCATGCAGTGAAACTACTACAAGTACTACATAGCAGATTTAAAACAAACCAGAGAAAATATTTCTTCACTCAATGTGTGATTAAACCTGGAATTTGTTTTCAGAGAACATGGTGAAAGCATTTAGCTTAAACAGGGTTTTAAAAAAGTTTGGATAATTGGATTGTGAGCCCACCGGGACAGATAGGGAAAATGCTTGAGTACTTGAACCGCTTGGATAACCTTGATAGGCGGTATATGAAATCCTAATAAAACTTTATTCACAAAACTTTATTCCTAAAAGTCCAAAAGCTATTATTAAGATGGACTTGGAAAAATCCACTGCATATTCCTAGGATAAGCAGCCATAAAAGCTGTGTTACTCTTTGGGATCTTACCAGTACTTGTGAATTGGGTTGGCCACTATTGAAAACAGGATACTGGGTTTGATGGACCTTCGGTCTGTCTCAGTAGGGCAGTTATGTTATTAGCAATTATAATGTGGGATTACCACAAGATGTTTCAATGGCTGTTTTTGAACCTGGGATCATCAACAGTAGGAGTGAATGGCCATTGATCCCACTAGACACCAGAAACTCACAAAAGACAGGGGAGGGGGCCAGGGGTAGAGAGTGAGAGGATCTACTGAGTAGGCAGAGAATGTTGTTACCTCAAGTGGGGGATGAGGGCCTGTTGCCTCAGGGGGATTACTTCATAGGAGATTGGTGCATCAAGGGGGTTGATGTTGTTGTTGGTCTTGCCTCCGGGAGGGTGAATAGTGCTAGGAGAAGCTGAAACCATCAGATGGAATGGATGCTTGGTGGGGGGGGCCAGAGGGATCATGTCACTTTTAACAATTTTAGAATGCAGGTCCCACATATACTGTATGTGGAGGCAGTAGCATAGTAAGGGTGGGGCGTGGAGGCAGACCGCCCCAGGCACCGCCTCAGTGGGAGCACCAGCACCCCTCCACCCCCCTCTACCACACTCGCGCCCTCCCTTCCCCGCCCCATACCTCTTTAAAATGCTAGCCAGTGTGAGCAAATACTCTAGCCTGTTGCTCGCAGAGGCCTGGCTCCCTTTGAAATCACTTCTGGGTCGCAGGGCCAAAAGTGACATCAGAAGGAAAGCCAGCGTGAGCAGCAGGTGGAGAAGCTGCTCGCGCTGGAGAAGATTTAGCGGTATGGGGTGGGAAGGGACAGCACAAGTGTGGCGTGAGGGCAAGGAAAGAATGGGGGGCAGAGAGGATGGTGGGGGGTTTGCACAGAAGGAGCAGCTTTCTAATATCGCTGCTTACTTTGTACAGGGAGAGATTTATACACATAGTCCACCCACTGTTCCTTCTATGCTGAACAGGTGTCCTACAACTGCATTGTTACCAGCACGGGGAGGTGTGTTTTCAATTGCTAAGGATAGGCAAGTTACACTGGAGTCCTGCAGAGCTTGCCTGTCCCTCATTATTGAAAATGTGATAGTGAAAAAGCACCCCCCACTGGCAGGAGTGAAGATGGAGGATTCTCGCTCAGCTTAGAGAGAACAGAGCCTCCACCTATTAGGTTGTAATATACGGTGAGAGTTTTTCACATCTTGGCCTGAACATAAGAATTCCCCTTTCTACATACTATCTAAAATCTGCCTTCATAACTGTTATGAGTTAGCATTCACTAAAAAGTTCTAAGGCATAATAAAACTTCTTAATATCATTGTATGAAATGAACTATAAAAGGTGCAAAAATCTGAAACAAAGCCCAAATTGACCCGACAAAACCCCCAAATGTTTTGCATTCAGTTTACACAGTTTCAAGTAGACAAGACATAACTTTCCTTATAGATGCATTCCTCCAATCAATGACATATGCAACCATTTACAGTTATGCGCTATAGAATCTTGATTTGTCCAAAGTTTATCCAGAAGCTGTTTGCTAAAATGCATTTTATGTTCATAATTTGTAAACTGCCTAGACCAGAGGTAGGCAATTCTGGTCCTCGAGATCCAGAGCCAGGTCAGGTTTTCAGGATATCCACAATAAATATGCATGAGATAGATTTGCATCTCAAGGAGGCAGTGCAAGCAAATCCATCTCATACATATTCATTGTGGATATCCTGAAAACCTGACTTGGCTCCGGCTCTCGAGGACCGGAATTGCCTACCCCTGGCCTAGACTAATGTTCTGGCTTCTTTGACTAGAGGAGCAGAAACATAAGAACATGAGCTGCATGAACGCTTGAGGGCAGACTCAACTACTAGTGAATAAAGTTGAAGTTGAGTTCTGTCTAATCCAGGAAACATCTGTATTTTGTACATTGTGTCTATTTTTCTAGGAACTAGTTGGACTGATAAGGGAGTCTCCCAGTTTTTAAATAAAGTGTCCTTCATGACTTTGTGTAAAGATACCTTAATGCACTCATTTGTGCTGTTTCAAAGTCAGAGTTAAAAAAGTTCTGAATGAGGTTCCTCCTCTGTTTCCATTTTAATGGGCAATGCCTGCTCCATCTGTCTTATGAAGCCTATAAAAGAGAGACTCTCAGAAGGGCATGTAAGTTGTTGAAGAGGAGGTGAAGGATCTGTAGGTATATCGTAGGACTCTTCTGCAGAATATTCTGATAACTCTTCACCTGAGTGGATGGAGATGTCTGAGTCAAACTGCTGAAAGTATTCCCTCGTAGGTGAATCAGGGAGTATGTATTGAGGAGAGTGTCGACTGTGTGTCTAGGCGGGCGTTCAGTGGACTCATGTCAACTCTGATGCTCGTTGTCAAGAAGTGTGTGACCATGACCGCAATCAACACTTTGATGTATCCTCAGGTTAGGCTGAGGCAAGCATGGAATCCTTTAAAGCCTGTAAAAATTGTGTCTACAGTAGCCCCGAGAGCTCTTGTCTGAACATATGTAGCCCGGATCTCTTCCTAGAGAAATGGTGCCAGTACTGAAAGAGACAATGGCATGGAAGCAGTCTGCTGTACTGGTTGGTGTGGCTTGGGAGACCTTGATATTGAAGTATGCCTCTTTAGAGACACCATCTGGAAGGATGGAGAAAAATCATCTAAGCATCAACGCTTGCTATGGGTTAATGTAGTCGATGCTTGGGAGGACATAGAATTACTCAAATGGTGTTATAAGTCAATGTATAGGTTTCCATGCATAGGTATATAAGGGATTTTCAGACATCCACCCAAGTAACATATCTCGTGGTGGTAGAGATCCTCATTACTCCCAGCCTAGCATTTTTAGCATTTTTAGCATTTTAGCATTTTGTTGTTTTTCAATAAATACTTTTTTCAATAAATACTTTTCATATAGATATAATTCATATAAATCTTAATTTAGCTTTTATATGTAGTTTTTATCCCTTTGCGTTTTGCAATACTTTTTCAAGGACGGGGGAATCTGCAAAACAAACATACAGATGTATCACATTATCTTCCAATGCCAATTTCAATATAGGAAATTGGAAAACCCCATGACGTCAGCCCTGCAACAGGGCAGCACACAGCTTACACATTCACCAATAGGGTTCCCAATAGAACAGCTGACTAGCTACTAAATCGGGACCGAATCCAAATACTGAGGACAAAGAGGGTTTTTTTTCTAAACGGACTAGATCAAGCAGACATGTTAAAAGGAGAATAACCCTCCCAATTTTTAGTTAAAATCTACATGGGCCATCCAGTCCAAAGTTTCATTCAACCCATGCGGAATCATAGAATTCAAATTATACATCCATCTCAGTTCATTGATATTAAGAATCCTCTCTATATCATCGCATTTTATATACCTTATCCAGTTTCCATGTCCTAAGTTATACATAGGTCGTACGACCCATGCCATCAAAGTTAGGTTGACTGAGCACAAATCGCAAGTAAACACATAGAATGAAGTGCCCCCTTTGGTGCGCCACTGGAAATTATGCCAACATACTCTACAAGACCTTAAATGGAGAGTTATGGATATGATTACTATTGGGTGGGAGGGAGGAAATATAGAGAGGATTCTTAATATCAATGAACTGAGATAGATGTATAATTTGAATTCCATGGTAGGTAGGGCTAGTTTCAGGGCACTGGTCTTTGACCAGAGGGCCTCTGCGTGAGCGGACTGCTGGGCACGATGGACCATTGGTCGGACACAGCAGCGGCAATTCTTATGTTCTTATGAATATCCAGGCTATGGATAACTGCCAGAAAATATCCAGGTATTGGCAGTAGTCAGCCAGTTCCCAGATAAGATCCTGGATAACCCTACCCAAAGAGCTTAGCCGGTGCCCAGTACAATTGATGGGAGGCCAGGGTTACACAGGGATGGCCTGCTCATTGGGACTTAACCAGGCAGGAGCCTCTCCTACCAAATTAAATCTAGTCTATCTACCCCTGGATTTCTTGGCTGTGATCACAAAACCTTTCCCCCATGCTTTCTCTGAAGCATCAAACCTTTACATTTCATTCCTCCTGTAATTATTTGTTGGGTTTCTCTATTACACTGCATACAGTAAGATCTGTTTAAATAAAACATTTATCAGTCAGCATTGGTCAGACTAGTGTCCCTCTAGTAGTGTTGTCACATTTGCCAGCAATATAATTAAATGAAGGGTGTGTCACATAATTACAAGCTTTATTTTAAGCAATGAGAGAAATATAATCGTGCAATAAAAAAGTAAAATTACACCTTACCTACGAGAACTGCACTGGCTACCTATAGAAGGGAGAATACTTTATAAATTCTATTGTATAGTATTTAAAATACGTTTTGGAGAACCTCCAGATTATATGCCTTAACGCTTTAATTTTTCTAATGACACTTTTCAGCATCCACTCATTAAGAATATAAGATACAAGATCTTTCAACTCTACATGGGCATATTAAGCAGCAACACTTTGGAAAACTTTAACAACTAATATTAACCAGCAATTTAATTTTAAGGTTTTCAAAAACTACCTAAAAGCCTATCTATTTCAATAATTTGTTATTAATATTCCTAAATATTGTTATTAATAATTCCTAAATATTATAATACTATTTAATAATTTGTATCTTCATAATTAAACCACTGTGAACTTCATAGAGGTATTGGCAGTATATAAATAAAGATTGTATTGTATTAAACAACTGTAGCACTGCACACTGACACAAGAGACTGATGTTCATGTCTCTTCCTTGGGATCAGCAGAATTTGAATTTTAGAATTACAGTTGCCGCATGGGACCTGGGTTGGCCACTGTTAGAAACAGGATACTGGGCTTTGGTGAACCTTCATAAGAACATAAGAACATAAGAAATGCCACTACTTGGTCAGACCAGTGGTCAGTTCTGCCCAGCAGTCCACTTACGCAGCAGCCCTCAGGTCAAAGACCAGTGCTCTAAATGAGTTCAGCCTCACCTGTGTACGTTCCAGTATGGCAAGTCTTATGTTCTTACTATTTATCTGTAGTGCTAAAAGGCGTATGCAGCACTGAACATTTAACATGTAATAGATGAGATTATAGATAATAGAAGAGATTATAATCTAATTTGGACAGACAGGACATATTAGGAAGTTTCTTGGCAGCCTCAAAAAAAAAAAGTGGGCTTTTAGGTTAGATTTGAATACTACTCAAGTTGAAGTTAAATTACTTCACCATTAAGGAGCATTCCTATACTGGGTTTCTACTAGTAGCCTATTCCATAAAGCAGAGGCTCTCGGCTCAGTCCTTGGGACACACCTAGCTAGTCAGATTTTCAGGATCTCTGCAATGAATATGCATGAGCAACACTTCATTTAAATCTTTTCCATGCATATTCATTATGGCTATCCTGACAACTTGACTGGCTGGGTGTGTGCCAAGGACTGGGTTGAGAAAACCCTAGCTATAAAGCAAATTTAGGCACCTACTTTCCATAGAATACTAGACTTAACCACTTAAATGTGCAATTAAAAGATAGGCATGAGCATCTAGGCTGCCGTGGAGTGGATGTATTAGTGTCTAAGTAAATACTTTTTTACAGAAAGGGTGGTACATGTATGGAAAAGTCTCCCAGAAGAGGTGGTGGAGACAGAGACTGTGTCTGAATTCGAGGGCCTGGAATAGGCACGTGGGATCTCTCAGAGAGAGAAAGAGATAATGGTTACTGCAGATGGGCAGACCAGATGGGCCATTTGGATTTTATCTGCCATCATGTTTCTATGTTACTAAAATTCTATGACATCACAATGCAGGTATAAAGAGCCTTAGCCAACAGGGAGAGGAGGAGATAGTGGATATTGCAGATGGACACACTAGATGGGCCATTTGGCCTTTATCTGCTATCATGTTTGTATGTTTCTATGTTAAAGACTTGAGCTCAAGGGAAGGCATAATTAAAATAAAATACCTCCTATCCCAGATGACTTATGAATTAGGTACATAAGCCCAGATTCTGTAAATGGCGCCAATATCGGCAGCAGCTCAAAAATCATCCACTGATCACATGTCAATCACACCACATGCTGTGTGTGGAGAATCACGCCTCTGGGAAAGATAGACATTGGAAATGTAGGCTAGGGTTTCCAAAGCCTACATTTCCTATGCCTATCTTTGCCGTGAATCGTGCCTATGTAGGCATTTTACGGTGCCTAACGCCACTTCCGGCGTTAGCCACGCAGGTAGGTGCCTCCAGAGGTACAATTCCGGTTGCCTTTTGTTTAGGCACCAGCAGGCACTTTAAATTTAACATTAATTGCCATTTCAAATGGCATTTCTGAGTTAACTTAGGTGCCGGAAAACTGGTATTTTAACTCAGCCCCGCTGCTTTTACCCTTCTTATATGGAACATTGGAATCACTAGTGCAGCAATACTTTGCAGCCACAAAGTGGAGCTGAAGGAGGAAAAGGAGGAACCTTGCAGGGGATTCCTTCCAGCCCTCAGGACTGATGAATGTACTTTAGTCATCCAAAAATGCAGACACAGCAGAGATTTATTTAAAGAAAGGAAAAGTAGGATAAAAAGAACATCAAACAACTGAGCATGCGCAGAGGGCTTTTGGCGTTGACAGCTGGAAGCATGTTGCCAACTGCCCTGTGTTTGAGACAGTTTGGGGCGGGGGAGGGGGGGCTCTGGAGAGGACTTCAGTTTGCAGAGCTTTGGGATCCCCATCAGTCAAGGTTTTCTTTTTTACGACTTCGGGAAGGGGAGGATTGTGGGCAGAGAGGAAATGCAAGGGTTGTGCCCATCCAGTTCACCTCCAGGCCCACCCAGGAAACATTACATACATTTCTTTATTTGAGAAGCACAATCCCTGGGTATAAATATGGACATTAGGAATGTGAAGCCAGAAAATATGCATGTCATCTAGTTTCCCATGTCATTTACAGGAAGACTCCTTCTGTTTGGATTTTTCCAGGAATATTTTGCATTCTGGGATGAATGTCCGTCACAAGTGTACACTATTTGCAAAGAGGATGCATTCTTCCTAAAAAGTGTGCATTCTTTGCAAAGAGGGCAAATCTTTTCCCAAAAGTGGGCTCATGCACGAACCACATGAGAAGCTTTGTATGCACACATGGATGCACGCACTATCAGGAAAAGAGTACACTATTATCGATGAACAGAACAACACAAAGGGCCTGATGCTACAAATGGTGCCTAGGAAAAATAGCACCTACCACATGTCATTCAAAGCGAGGTGCCATTTATAGAATTGCACCTAGTTGCACCTAAGTTAGGCATCGGTAGGCATCTGTAACTTAGGTGCCGGGATATTAGGCTAGGGTTTTCATGGCCTAAACTCATTCCATGCCCAACCTCCACCCCTAACTACACCTACTTTTTGGGTAGGCGTCTTAGTTAGTTCCCAGATTTAGCAAATGGAAAATCTGGATCCCCTAGACCCGCCTCCAGGCACGCCCAGAACCACCCATCCCCGCCCCATTATGCCTCAGTCCTACACCAAATCCTGCACTAGCCCCACCCAAGCCCCCCCCCCCGCTGCCTGCTCTCGTCGGGCAGGAGGGTCATCCGTGCCCAACAGCGATTTGTTGGAAGCTTTTCAAAACCCAGACAAAGTGCTGGGTTTTGAAAAGCAGTCCAGACACCCGGACACGCCCTCAAAAGGAGGACGTCCGGGGAAATCCGGATGTCTGGAAACCCTAGTCTTAGTGTAGACACTTACTCGGTCCTACTGAGTTAGGCGCCTACTCTAAAATTAATTTTTTTAAAATTGTCTTTTAATGATGTTGTTCAATTAACAGTGCCAATTGAACCAATTAAAAAAATAAGTTAAATGCCTAGATCGGCTAGGCACACCAATCTAGGCACCTAACTGTAGGTGTGTTTTATAGAATCAGGGCCATAATTTTTCTATTTGCTTTCATTTGTTAATGACATGCAATGACATGGGCTATGTTGTTGCCATTTCCTATATTGATACAAAAGATTGCCCATCCCAAATGAATACAGACTAGGCCGGATTTAAGACTATGGCACTCTTAGAACTACGGTGCGGTTCCCTTCAGAAACAGGAGAGTGGAGTAATCTGCAATGAAAATGAGAGATCAGCGGGGAAGCGATTCCAGTTTTATTTGGCATTCTTTGCCAATTCCTAAATCCAGCTGTGATACTATCTCGATGAGGAGGACTGAGTTTTTAAACCTAAAATTTGATGCTGGAGATCAGATTTTTACTGACGCTACCCAATGCAGAAAGCAAGTTCCTGTGACTCAGTCTGACTATGATAGTCATTATTACAGGCTTATCAATACAGAGCCAGGCGCTAGAGAAACAACCTATATTTACACGAGGACTGGTGCCACTAATCCTGTATCACCCACATGAGGGCAGGACTCTTAAGAGATTTTGCCTGAGAAGGATCACAGAAGGAAGTTCCAGAGATTATCCCCACTGTCAGCTTCATTTACTTCACACTGCCAGCCGGAAATTTTCAACAGGATTGAATCTCTAATTAACTTCAAAAGGTGTTTGCTGCTTAGGAATGGAAACAAAGCAAGACAAAAGTAATTGTTTTGGACTGTAAGTTACCTAAATAATTATTAAAGCAGGAACAAGTCTGCAGTGCCTGATGAACACCCACCTTGCCCAAAGGACAGAAATAATTATCAAATCTGGATGTACTGTACTGCTTACACAGAAAACACTTGGCCCAGAGGTATAAATGTGCTTCTAAGGCCTACATATTACACTAACAACAAAAATTGCTGTACAGTATTTCCATAATTAATGTTTGAAACAGCAGCCTTAGGATTTGTTTCCTGCATAACATTTAAAAAAATTCTCTATAGGCAGAAGACTACCAGATAACATTTTAAAGACAATTTGAGCACTTTTCAAAGAGTATATGATGCTTCTTCTAATGTGCCCTGGACACTATTTCCCTTCGGTGTCCCTCATTTGGCTAAAGTTATCAGATGTTCCTGATTGGGAAGGATTGTCCCAACTGGCCACCTTCTGTCCCTAATTTTAGTAATAAGGTGAGAGGTGCCATATTGAAGTTCAGACCCCACCTGCTCCCTTACCTAGTTCAGCTTCTCCCCTCTTGCTCCCCCCCCCCCCCCGCCCCACCAAATCCACTCCTCCCCCCAAACATTCCTTCACATCTTTGTTATCTGCTTCATTGGCTGCATAAAAATGAAACAGCACTAAAGTGCAGGTTTTCCTGGCCTGATTTACTGGTGTCTAACACAGACCTCTACTGACGCCTATTCTCCGCCCCTAACCATGTCTACTTTGCAGATAGGCGTAGGTAGGTGCGGGTAGGCGCTTCATTATAGGTTCGCTAAGCGCCGTGCTAAGTTCCACACAAGTTTTTAATTTTTTTTTTAAAATTAACTTTTAATGGCATGGTCAATGCCAATTAAGCTACCGTAATTAAACAATTTTGAGTTCCACATGGAACTCAGCTAGGTGCGCCCGATCTAGGTGCTATTTATAGAATCAGGGCCATAGTCCATATTTGCAAGGGGTGGAACATGGGCGATATATAGGTGCATAACTTACAGAATTTTGTACCTTATATGTGTCCCTGATGCATTTAGGCAACCACACATGCCAGCTTTATGACTGGTATAAGTGTAGGTACTTAGATGTTAGGCATGCCAAAACTGGGTTACGCTAATATTCTATAAGGGAATTTAAGCGATAGGCTGCCTTATAAAAAAGGCTCATATTCAATAGCTTTAGGGCAGTGATCGCAAACTCAAACCCTTTGCAGGGCCACATTTTGGATTTGTAGGTACTTGGAGGGCCTCAGAAAAAAATAGTTAATGTCTTACTAAAGAAATGACAATTTTGCATGAGGTAAAACTCTTTATAGTTTATAAATCTTTCCTTTTGGCTAAGTCTCAATAATAATATTGTAATTTATACCTAAAGAGACAAATGATAAAGAAACTGTTTTATTTTACTTTTGTGATTATGATAAACATACCGAGGGCCTCAAAATAGTACCTGGCGGGCCATGAGTTGAGACCACTGCTTTAGGGCATCGCAATGGAGGCACCCAGTTATGGAATTGATCCTTACTTCCAGATTCTATATAGGTTGCCCAAATTTGGCACGGACCCCAGATCTGCACACAAACTAATTAATGAGTTGCTATCAATCAATAATTGATATTAATTGGCCCTGCCCTGCACTCTATGTTATAGAAACATAGAATAACACGTTAGGTAGTATGACAAATTTTCTGACCTCTGAACTATATGAATCTTCATTCAAAAAAAAAAAAAAAAAGGTACTAAAACAAATGTTTCTTTTTCTCTTAACAGTGTAATAAATATATTTATGATATTATAATGAGCTCAGACCCTATTTTTTCACCCACATATGAACTGCAGGCTTACTGGGAACCATAATATCACATTGAAAGTTTACATAGAACCCCCTCCAAAATTAACCACTTTTATTTAAATATATATAGCAGGGGTAGGGATATTAGAAACATAGAAAGATGACGGCAGAAAAGGGCCACAGCCCATCAAGTCTGCCCACTCTATTGACCCACCCCATTAGGTCTGAGTGCTAATGACCTAGTACCTTAACTCAACCCTCGTAGGGACCCCACGTGGATGTCCCATTTATTCTTGAAGTCGAGAACGCTGGTGGCCTTGACCACCTGCACCGGAAGTTTGTTCCAGTGATCTACCACCCTTTCTGTGAAGAAATACTTCCTGGTGTCACCATTAAATTTCCCTCCTCTGAGTTTGTGCGGGTGCCCCCTTGTGATCAAGGGTCCCTTGGGAAAGAATATGTCGTTTTCCACCTCGACATGACCTGTGATGTACTTAAATGTCTCAATCATGTCTCCCCTTTCCCTGCGCTCCTCTAGAGTGTAGAGCTGTAATTTGCCCAGTCGTTCTTCGTATGAGAGACCTTTGAGTCCGGAGACCATCCTAGTGGCCATCCGCTGGACCAACTCAGCTCGAACCACATCTCGAGAATTGCACACAGTATTCCAGGTGAGGTCTCACCATGGTTCTGTAAAGTGGTATTATGACTTCAGGTTTGCGGCTGACGAAGCTTCTATTGATACATCCCAACATTTGCCTCGCCTTGGATGAGGCCTTCTCTACTTGTTTGGCAGCCTTCATGTCTGCACTGATGATTACTCCCAAGTCCCGTTCTTCTGAAGTCCTAGCTAATGTTTCTCCATTCAAGGTGTAGGTTCTGCATGGATTTCCGCTGCCGAGATGCATGACCTTACATTTCTTAGCGTTGAAGCCCAGCTGCCATGTCAAGGACCAGTTTTCCAACGTGATCAGATCCTGCGTCATACTATTCTTGAGATTGCTTTCACTTACTATATTACATAGTTTGGCGTCGTCGGCGAATAGTGCTACTTTACCCTGAAGCCCTCGGGTCAAGTCCCTTATGAATATGTTGAAAAGGGATGGTCCCAGGACTGAGCCCTGCGGCACTCCGCTAGTTACCTCCGATGTCTCAGAGAGGGTGCCATTGACCACCACCCTCTGAAGTCTTCCACTCAGCCAATCATTGACCCATGCTGTTAGTTTCTCACCTAACCCCATCGATTTCATCTTGTTTAATAGTCTTCGGTGTGGGACACTGTCAAAAGCTTTACTGAAATCCAAGTACACTATGTCCAGAGACTCTCTCGAGTCTAGCTTTCCCGTCACCCAATCAAAGAAGCTGATAAGATTGGGTTGGCATGACCTACCCCTAGTGAATCCATGTTGACAGGGATCCCTTAGGTTCCCCTCATCCAAAATCATATCTAATTTACCTTTAAGTAGAGTTTCCATGAGTTTACACACTATTGATGTGAGACTCACTGGTCTGTAATTCGCAGCCTCTGCTCTGCAACCCTTTTTGTGCAGAGGAACGACGTTAGCCGTTTTCCAGTCCAGGGGGACTCTCCCCGTACTTAGGGAGAGATTGAAGAGCTAACGGTTCCGCCAGTACATCGCGCAGCTCTCTGAGCACTCTTGGGTGCAATTTGTCCTGTCCCATGGCTTTGCTCACCTTGAGTCTTGACAGTTCGCTGTAAACATCAGCTGGTGTGAACTCAAAATTCTGAAATGGGTCTTCCTTGCTTTGCTTTGCTTCCAGCTGTGGCCCGTGCCCTGGTGCCTTGCAGGTGAAGACTGAGCAGAAGTAATCATTCAGCAGTTTGGCTTTATCGGAATCTGTTTCCACATAATTCCCGTCTGGCGTTCTAAGGCATACTATCCCGTTTGCGTTCCTCTTCCTGTCGCTAATGTACCTGAAGAAGGATTTGTCCCCTTTCTTAATGTTCTTCGCTAGAGTTTTTTCCATATGAAGTTTGGCCTCCCTGACTGCTGTTTTGACCGCTGCAGACTTTGTCCTGTATTCAATGTTTGCTTCTTTTTCCCCCGTGCGTTTGTATGATAGAAATGCTCTTTTCTTCTCCTTGACACGGTACAAGACCTCATCAGTGAACCATTGGGGGTTTCTTTTTTCTTTGTTGTTTATTTACCGATTTTATGTAGCGGATAGTTGCCTCATGAAGGGTCGATTTCAAGGTTGACCACATAGCTTCCATATTATCAGTTACTTCTTGAGCCTGCAGCGTCTGATGGACGAAATCTCCCATGCGTGCGAAATCAGTGCCCCGGAAATTGAGTACCCTTGTTTTTGTTTGTGATCTAGGGAAGCCTTTCCTAAGGTTAAACCATACCATGTTATGGTCACTGGTGGCTAGCGTTTCTCCCACCGAGACCTCCGAGACGCTTTCCCCATTCGTAAGTACCAGGTCCAGGATGGCCTGGGCCCTAGTGGGTTCTAGAACCATTTGTTTGAGCCGTACTCCCTTCATGGACGTTAATATCCTCCTGCTATCACAAGTTGTCGCTGAGAGTGTGTTCCAGTCTACATCAGGCATGTTGAAGTCTCTTAACAGAACAACGTCCTCCCTTAAGGTGATATTCTCAATGTCTTCAATTAATTCTGCGTCCTTGTCCTCCGATTGTCTTGGAGGTCTGTATACCACACCAAGGTACAGGCATTTTTCTCTGCCTCTGGCTAGGTTTACCCAGATGGATTCCCCAGTATACTTGACATCTGTGATCCTGGTTGTCTTGATGTTCTCTTTGATGTAAAGTGCTACCCCTCCTCCTAACTTACCCTCTCTGTCTTGGCAAAGCAGGTTGTATCATGGTGTGGTTATATCCCACTATACTCAAATCCCTTAGTGAGAATAATATTCACAATAATAAAGACCCCTAATTTCCCACTGGATATGAAAGAGTCCCACCCATGAGAGTCTGTGAACCATGTTTCGGATATAGCTACTATGTCTAGGTCTGCATTAACAATTTCTGTTTCCAGTTCTAGAAGTTTATTCCCTAGGCTGTGTGCGTTAACATACATAGCTCTCCACTCTTTGTGTTTACTAAGCTCCTGTAGAGAGCTACCCATTTGAGTTAAGGTGTCTCCTAGCGAATCTTTTGCAGTAAGGGTACTTACCTCGGACTTAGAAGCGGAGTTTTGGTTCAACACATCAGGATTGTTACTTACTGCTCTGGTGTAAAAGTGGGTACCCACCCCCGACTTACCTAGTTTAAAGCCCTTCGAAGTAGGCGGGCTAGTCGGTGTCCGAAGACATTCTTACCTCTGTTGGTCAGGTGGAGTCCGTCTGGTCCCTGTAGTCCCTGTAGTGCCTCTCCGTGATTCAGGAATCCGAAGTTCATTTCCCGGCTCCATCGTTGTAGCCACTCATTCGTCTTCAGGATACGTTTGTCCCTTTCCCATCCTCTGCCCCTAACAGGGAGAATTGAAGAGAGCTCTGAAGTCTCGAGCTATGTCCTCCAGGGTGTTCTTGGCAGTGTCATTTGTTCCGACGTGGATGAGTAGCATGGGGAGTGGTCCTGGGGCCTGAGAAGTCTATCAAGACAGGCGGTCACATCTCATATTCTGGCTCCGGGCAGACAGCAGACCTCCCTCGACTGCATATCCGGTCTGCATATTGGTCCCTCGGTGCCCCTCAACATGGAGTCCCCAATGGCTATTACTCTACGCTTCTTTTGGGGGGGTTGATCCGTTGTTCCCGGCGATGGAGTTGTGTGTTGATCCTGGTCCTGCTCCACATCGGTAGTCTCTTCCTGCAAGACCTAGAATCTGTTCTTCAGGTTCAGATGTGGAGTCAATGTGGAACTGCCCTGGTGAGAGAAAGAGTAAGAAGGTGAAGAGATTGTAAATGGGGGAGGGGGGGGGGGTCTCCTACGTTTACCTGTGGAGGAGGTCACTAACTGCCAGGAGTCAGTGTCTCCATCCATCTCCTGAACTCCAACAGTTGGTTTCTGTGTTGTCGGCCCTGGTGTCGTCATGGGAGATCCGTCACGGGCCCATTCTGTGATTTGGGATAGTTCCTGCACTATCCCATCGATATAGGCCTCATCCTCTCTAATGCCCCTCAGACGTTTCACCTCCTCCCTGAGGCTCCTTAGTTCCTGCATGATGCATTATTCTGCACATTAGGAGTGAAGTAAGCTGCCTGTATCTCCTATCCTGCTAATCAGTGTGATAAAATTAAAATCTTTTTAGTGGTCAGCAGTCCCTAGGCAGTGGTGCGGCCCAAAGATAACTAATCAGAAAATAAGGGGTATATATTGAAAAGCTAAGGCCAATACTGGGCAGACTTGCACGGTCTGTATTCCATATATGGCCAATCAGTTCAGGTTGGGCTGGGAAGGTTTAGATGGGCTGGAGTGAGCTTTGATGGAGATTCCAGTAGATGAAACCTAATCACAGTACTGGGCAGTGACGCTAAACTGGGAAGTGCTGCTGAATATCGTCTCTGATCACCAAATTAAAAGTGGCCCTGTCAGGAATGGTACAGGGGGCAGCACTGGGAGGAGCTGGGGGTTTATGTGCAGGCTGTTAATATTCGGTGCCGGGACCCACATAGCTAACTCGACCAAATTAGGATGGCTCAAAAGTTGTTCTAAATTCACCCACTTAGCTGTGCAGGCCCCAGCGCTGAATATAAGCTGGGACCCGCATAAGCTCTGGTGATCAGCCTAGCACTATTTAACCCTGGATATTCCATGCCAGGGCCAACACATGGTCTGGCATGGAATATCCAGGGCTAGTTGAGCTGACTACAGTTGTTTAAAAAAATAAACCAAACCTGCCACTGGCTGAATTTCTACTCCACAATCTTTACCCTGAAAAATAAGCAAGCACTTGCAGGGATATGTAAGAAAAAATATACCACCCAAGGCTACCACTCTAGATTTCAAAAGTAAAAAAAATTTTCATCTGAGTTTCGTGGGCTTTGGCAACATCAGGAAAAGATGCACAATTGATTATGGCAGCAAATTATAGAAAGTTTAAGTACTTGTATGCTCTGAGGAGTAAGATAAACTTCTCAATGAAATTTTAAGGAATCTCTAATGATTCTTTTTTTATTATTATTGTATTTGTAGAATTTTCAAATTTACTCAAGACATGGAAAATAAGAAGGATCAGAGGGAAGAGAAGACAATGGAAATACTAGCTGGAGAACAATTTAACACCCCTCCTTTTTTTTTACAAAGCTGTTAGGCTTTTTTTATTGCCGGCCGTGGCAGTATTAGCTTCTAAGCTCATAGGAATTCTATGAGCATCGGAGCTAATACCGCTGTGGCCGGTGATTAAAAAAAGCCTAATGCGGCTTCGTAAAAGGGGGCCTAAACTAGTACAAACAAGGGAAATTAAGGACACTTCTCATTTTAAACCCAATCACAATATTATCTGCAAACCAGATTAGAAGACGGAATGGACACCAGAAAGGGTTTATCTCTAAAGATTCTCTTGTAGCTGTCATGTGCCTAGTTAATAGTCCAAAAAGGGTTTTGCTAGTACTCTGCTTTAAATTGTTGGCTAATGCACTGGCTATAACAAACTGAGACTACACTGCAAAGCTTGTGTGCGAAGAATAGGGGAAACTAGTGTTTGTATTCTCCTTCTCAGCCAACAAACACAAGAGAAGTTCCCATTCGTACTTCGTTTCTCCCCCGGTTAGAGGATGCAAACTAAAAAAACACCATGAGCATCTTCTCTCACATCAGGCTGCTCTATGGGGTAAAGACCTAGAACAACTCCTATTGCCCACCACTTATGAGGTATTCAGGAAACGCCTCAAAACCCACCTATTCCTGAAATACCTAGACAGTTGACCCACTTCCCTCTTTCCCCTCCCTTGCCCTTTCTCCCCATTGTTCCCCACATCCCTTAAGTTAATTCAACTTGTACGTCAACTCAACTTGTACTCCACTAATCTTTTGTAAACCGCATAGAACTTAACGGTATTGCGGTATATAAACTGTTATTATTATTGATCTGCATTAGAGCAAGAAAAGTCCAGTAATTCATCAGACTTAAACAAAAGGCAAAACGCAGCAGACATCTCCAGAGGACGTATGGCTTGCAGTCTGTCAGTCCCCGAATGCTGCTTTCAGTTTAATCCCAGTTAATTCATAAGCATAAACTCCTTCCTTTGAACGATACACTGTCCACACTTACTTTTCCCTCCTCCTCTTTGCCTGTTCTGAGCTATTAAGAAAAAAAGAGATGAAGAATGTATTCATATGCAAATGCTGCTTCTCAAACTATGAACAATTCGACACCAGTGGGAATATTTCTAGCGTGGAGGGGCATCTTCGATATGATGTCTAAGGGCTAGATTCACTAAAGGATAGTAAGTCAATTGCAGTTGGCCGATTCCTGGCTGATTTTAAAACAGCGATTGATTCACTATCAAGTTTGCATGCAAACGATTTGCATGCAAACTCCGACTCAAAAGTGATTGAGTCAGGGCAGAACCCTGACAGTAGTGACAGGAGAAGCTTAAATTTTTTTTTTTTTAATCGAGTACACAAAAAAGAGAATACTGGAAGGAGATTACAAGAGAGCGAAACAGGGTGATTGGAGGGGGATGTGAGAGAGAGACTGGGTGAAAGTATGGGTATATATGAGAGAAATAGAGACACTGGGTTGAAGACTGGAGAGGGGTATGGGCGTGAGAGGTAGTGGAGAGTCACAAATGGGTCCTGGTTCACCTAAAATTGTGGTACCTTTGCAATGGCTGCTGAAATACCGTGTTTCCCCCAAAATAAGACCTAGTGCGTTTTTGGGCCCGAAATTAATATGACAGTGTCTTATTTTCGGGGAAACACGGTAGTTAGAGTGGGATATGGGCCTGAGGAGATTCTAAAACTTTTCCATATTTTGCGGCAAAATGGTGGAACTCTCTTCCAACACAAATAAGAACCTACAAAAGCTTCGCAAAGACCTGAAAACCTAACTATTCACAAAATATCTCATCCAGGTTAAATGATGCATCTTGCAAAGATTCAGAAATCCTGCATCCCTAACAAGGATCTCAATCAAACATAACAGACAATCAAACTTCTAAACCCCCAAAGCGTGATGTCTTGACCCCTAATATAAATATGTAATTCCTGATTATGACCCCAAATTCAAGATTGTAATTACTAGATATGACCTCTTAAACTCTAAATCACATTGAACTCCTTCTATTACGGTATATTAGTGATCCATAAATACTTAGGGCTCCTTTTACTAAGATGCGCTAGCATTTTTAGCGCATGCAGGAAATTACCATGCACTACGCTTCTAGAACTAATGCCAGCTCAATGCTGGCATTAAGGTCTAGTGTGCACAGCAATGTAGCATGTGCTATTCCGCACGTTAAAGCTCTAACGCGGCTTAGTAAAAGGAGCCCTTAATGTAATGCCATATCATGTCATGTCCCCTTCTCTGGAGTCTAAAGTAAACTAAAGCTTAACTTTGTATACCGAGTCATCGTTCTGAGAAAGCTCGACTCGGTTTACAGCAATTAAATAAACAGGGAATGATTTACAAATGATAAATAGAAGATAATAGCAAAATTTCAAAAGAATTAATTTTCAAAATGTTTGGCAAATAGAGTAGTTTTTAAAGATTTACGGAAAAATTGAAATTAACTGGAACTCCTTAAAAAAAAAGGGGAGATCATTCCAGAGTTGAGAGAGTTTAAAGATCAAAGATTGAATGAAGATCTTGACTCCTTTAATCCCTTTTTTAGAAGGAAGGGAGAGTTTAAATTGTTGGATACCTCTTGCAAAGGAGAATCGGTAAACATTCCAAAATAAAGGAATAAGAGGATTAAAGATACCATGTAGAATTTTAAAAGAAATACAAGCACATTTAAATTGAATTCTAAAATAAACTGGGAGCCAATGAAGACTCTGAAGCAAAGGGGTCACATGGTCAAATTTACATTTTCCAATGCACTGATCACCAGGCTACTCCAGAGACCTGCTTGCTGCTCTACTAGGATTGGCCATAACATCTACAACTGTCACACAAGCATGTATGTACTGTTTCATTCACATCTTTGTGGGGTGGGAGTAAGTCAGTGACCACTGGAGGAGTGTGGGGGGGGGGTGGCCATGCATTCACCCTTCCAATGGTCATCTGGTCAGTTTTGGCACTTATTCATTTTTAAAACAGGTCTAGCCCCAAAACATCCAAATTGTGCCCTGTACATTTTCTAAAATGTTTGATTGTGGCAGTAAAATGTCCCAGTCGTAAGCCCCCCCATTTCCTCCTCGTCCTGCTCATACCACATCTCTAACATGCCCCCTTGAGATTTAGACAAACTGTAGATGAACAGCAAAGAAATCTGTCTAGAAAATAGGTTTCGAAAATAGTGATTTGAACGGTTTGGTGAAAAAACATCCATCTGCCACTTTATGCCAATTATTGCACATTTTTTTCTTTTGAAAAGGAGCCCCATAGTATACAAGCAGCTTCGTATTGCAGCCTCGAGTTAAAACTTTGAGTAAATGAGCAGATGTGTAGAATCACTGGTCCTTGTTTCCCAAACCTGATGTGGGATCCACTAGATGGCTGTCGTCTATTGCATTGGTTAGCGCTAGAAGCAAGAGTACTATTTAAATTTTCTTGCATTTGTTTTAAGTTCATATCAGGAGAGTCTCCAGTTTACCTGTCTTCTCATTTCAAATTATATAGACCATCAAGGAATACAAGACGTTCTCACTTATTTGCCTATCCTAAGCCAAATGGTGTCAGATATAAGACCTTCTTCGATAGGACCGTGGAGGGGCATAATCGAAAGGGATGTCTAAGTCCGTTTATGTCCATCTTGCAAGTCGTCCAAAGTTAAAAAGAGTCTAAGACACATTTTCGAAAGATACGTCCAACTTTTTTTTCGTTTCGAAAATCGTCTAATTATACGTCCTGCTGATCTGATCGTCCAAGTCACTAAATCGTCTAACTTTATACCACATTTCCGTCCAACCTTCCGTCTAAGTCCAAAACGCCTAGAACAAGCCCTGTTGGACATGGGAGGGGTCTGCAAAGTGATGGACTGCACACCCAGACATGCCACCTAACTAGTGGGGACTGCTGTGAACTTCACCAAAAGGGTGCCATGGCTTCTCCTCACTACAGCTCCCTTATAGGTGACGGTGAGCCCCACAAACCACCTCCAGAATCCCCTAGACCCACTTATCTACCACCCCAATTGCCCTTATGACTGCAGGAGCCACTTATATGCCAGTAAAAAAGGGTTTTGGGGGTGTATAGGGCAGTGCATAGGTTTCAGTACCAATGCAATGATTACAGGGGCTTATGGGCATGGGTCCTCCTCTCTATGGGTCCCTAACCCACCCCCAAGACAGCTTAAGCTGCCTCTGGGCTGGACGACTAGGCTTTCCTATGCCAGGCGGCCAGGTGATGATGGTCTGGAGGCTGAAATTTAAAGTTGTGAATAAAATTTTTATGGGGGTGGGGGGGGGTTGGTGATCACTGGAGTAGTGTGTGGGGTCTGTGTTATGTGTTTTCAGTGCTTATCTGAGTTTAGGTGGGTTTAGGTGAGTTTAGGTGGGTTTAGGTGGGTTTTTGTGACTTAGACCATGTTTTACATGGTCTAAGTCACAACGTCGAAGTTCCGTCTAGGCTCTGTTGTTAAACTTTCAGTTGTACATGCTGTACGACTAAGTCTAAGCCGGCCCACATCCCGCCCAACTCCCGCCCTCGACACGCCTCCCTAAACGCCCCGTTTAGCTCTGGACGTTGAGTGGCATTATGAAGGCCTAGGTCGTTTAGAAATACGTCCAAAACCCGGTTTTATTATCGGCGCTTGGACGTTTTTGAGAAATGTTCGTCCAAGTGCCGACTTAGGCCAGTTTTTGGACATTTTTCTCTTTCAATTATGAGCCCCTTAGCATTTCAAGCAGGCAAGCTACAATTCTGGCTTGGTGAATATATTCATCAAGCCATGTCTTATTGTTCTTTTCGAAAATTTGTCAAGTCTTCTCTGTTTCACAAATTCATTACTTAGTTGGGTATTTTTAAGATTGTGATCACATTTTTAACTTTTTGTATGATTTTATTTTTATGGTATGAATATATTTTGCTGACTGTTCAGTTTCTTATGGTGTAAACCGCCTAGAACTTTTGGTAATGGCGGAATAAAATAATACATTTATTATTATTATTATTATATCTTACAGGCGCTTAGATTCCTGCAAAGTTAATTTTAAAATTTTAACTCCTTCTCAAAAGATGCATTACTGTAAAGCTTAGCTGCAGTCTGTTAAGCATTTGGTGAAAATATATTCAGTTCTGTAAGACAATGAACAGTTGTTTCCTGGAATGGTTTATGCCTTGCCTAGAATCATAGAATCCTGCTACATAAAGCCACACCAGAAGCGGCCGAAGATGGTGTGTGCATGACCCCTGTAGTGGTGTCAGCTCTTGTGTTCAGAGCATTAGAACATCTCATTTGAGCAGTTTTTCAGAGCTTACTGAAGGCGCTCCTGCACTATTCATATAGTTATATAATTAAAGTTCTTGATGTTACATAGGTACTTGTAAAATCCAGTTGTGACTGTTTTTCATTAAGTCATACAAGTCCCAAGGCAAGCCCTTACCTTTTTGCATTGTGACTTTTAGATATCTTGTTTTTTCCTTGGGGCTTTTTGCTGACATAAAGCCACTCAGCAGCCAGCAGATGAGGCATCTCTAGAATAGCGCTTTTGCTAATGGTTTCACATGGCTACTGAAGTTATCTTTATCGCATAATGGAAGTGAAGACAATTGTTAATTATTACATGTTCGTCGGCTGAGAATAAAACCTTTGTGCAGTAAATTTTTCATTATCCTGTTCTTTTGTTTTAGAGAGTTAACAAAAGAATTGTTTTCGCATTTTGTCTTGGAGTCTGGAATTTTGAGTCCATCAAGCACAGGTTGTCTCTGGCTTATCGAAGGCTCTCAGCCCATGGTCACTTGGGAAAAGACAGCAGCACCATACTAGTTCCCAGACAAGGAAAGAAAGTGGCCCCCAAGGGAACAAGCAAACTGGTCTTAGCTTTAAATTGGTTTGACAGCTTTGTGAAAGAAAGATGTTTATCTTTGTTTATGGACATGTGCTTCCCTCCTTCTTCTGCTTTTCCCCTTTTTATGATTCCCATGGTTGAGGTTACTTTTACATTACATCTAAATGGCTGGTAAGAAGGCTGAATAATCATAGGACCACATTTAAACAAATGGATACAGTTTAATCAAGGTGTTTAATTTATAAGCATTTACAGTAAAATACAGAAAGAAACACCAAACATTTGGCAGGAGAGTAACAAGCATTCAGACACAGCCAATCTATGAAAGGGCTGGAGGGCTAGAGAACAAGAACCAGGATAGCTCTGTGAATTACGGGTCACAAACACCACCAATTATACCAAAGGTAGGTCTAGGCTCTTTCAAATATATTAAAAAAAAAAGTTTTAAGGACTCGGATCGCATATATGGTGGAAGTGAATGCCATAATTTTGGTGCCATGGAAAAAAAAACCCCATGCTGAATTCCTAGCAAGGTTAAAATAGACTTGTTTAGATGAAGGTAAGACTAGATGGTGAGAATCCAAAAAATGAAGAGACCTATTATGGAGCGTATGGGGTGACTACTGCAGACAGAGTGGCAGAAATGTTCAGATGGTAATCTTTGAATGGAAGACTGAGAATCTTAAATTAATTCGATTTGGGATTGAACTGGAAGCCAGTGTAGTGAACGTAAAAGAGGCGTAATATAGTCTGTTCTCCTTGCCTGACAAAGGTAAGTAAGTTCTTTGTACAGTTAAACAAAATATAAGCTCCAGTTCATATAGCAAGCTAGTCCAGGTTCATAATGAGCATATAGTCAGTCACAGTGGCGTAGTGAGGGTGGCACCCGGAATGGTGGTGCCCCCCCTCCTTCCCGACCCCCCTGCCATGCACGTGCCACCCTTCCCTTCCCCCAAATCTTTTTAATTTTCCAGGCGAGAGCAACAGCACGAACTTGCAGCCTGCGTCGTGTCAGCTATCTGTCTGATGTCACTTCTAGGCGAGGGGCCCAGAAGTGACATCAGAGAGAAGCGACACCGATGCGGGCAGCAAGGGAAGACTTCTCTGGCATAATGCAAGTTTTAGAGCAAGTATCAGCAATAAATTTAAGAGACAGAGATCATACTCCGCATGCCCTGGTTTAGGAGTGAGGTTCATTCTTGTCATAGTATGAACAAAATTAGCCCGTATGGAGAAATTACCCCAAGATTATTGATGCTGACAGAATGTACAGTCATATTCTTTCTAATAATATCATGACGAAAGAACAGAAGGAAAATAAGAGGGTTGCTTATGGAACCTAAAATTGGTTAATGTCATGTATAAATACTGTGGAAAATTCACAAAGCTCCAATTTTCCACAATATTTTTATTATCCATATTTGTGCTTTTAACTATTGTGCACCCATTGTTCGGGACCCTGAGGAAGGTGTCTCTAGCCAAAACACGGACCATGTCGGGTCCGCATCAATGTTTATGTGGATAAGTTTGTATTCTACAAGTGCTTAATAAACACTTCGCATCAAGTTTCAAGTTTCAAGTTTATTGGCTTTTAATATACCGACCATCAACAAGTATCTGGCCGGTTTACAATAAAAAATTTGACGGAAAAATAAATAGATAGTTTAGAAATAATTGAGGTGTACACTAAGGACATTAACTAGACAAACTTGAAGGTGAGGAAAAAATGGGAAGGATGGGGGGAAAGTTACATGTTAAAAGAAGAAAGGAGAAAGAGGGAAGAGGATAAAACAAATAGGATAGGATCGCTTTATAAAAGCGGTTGGTTTATATATAGAAAAGAAGAAAGAAAAGTGAAGAATGGGGGTAAGGGGAGAAGGAAAAAAAAAGAAACTATATGTGTTTAAAGGAAAATCTAAATGCAGGAAAAAGCATCACTAAATAAAAAGGTCTTCAAACTTATTTTAAATTTGTCAAGTTGATCTTCGGATCGGAGTAGCTGTGGCAGAGCATTCCACAAGGTGGGAGCTACTACAGCAAAATTTATTTTCCTAGTATAGAAAAAATCTTTTATTGTAGGAATTGACAGAAGTTTCTGATCTGCTGACCTTAGGAGAACATCCATTCCACAGAACTCGTTTTCTTGGGGCTTTCCATTTTTACTGTGGACTAGTTGGAGGGTTTTTTTGGTTGGTATAGGAATGTAAACCATCTGGGGGACAGGAAAATACCTACTGTTCCTAAATGTAGTTCCCTTGTACTACTGGAAACTTGTGAACAGAACAACAACAAAAAAACAGAAATGGATTAATATAATTCCTCCCCTCCCCTAACCATTAAGAGGAGAAAGATGCAGAACCCTCCTCAAAGGATGGTATGCTTTTTTAAAAAAAATATATACCACTTATAGTCTAAGTGGTTTACATTCAGGAAATGAAACATATTTCCCTATCTGTCCTGCTGGGTTCACACTCTTCCTAATGTACCTGGGGCCAGAGGGGATTAAGGGGCTAGATTCACTTACCCCTGATTCCGTGTCCGATCCGTGACCGATTGCATGCAGGCTGATGAATTCACAAAAGGCCTGCATGCAAATTGGGATGATCGTTGACACACCCCTCACCCACTGCATGGATGGCTAGAAAGCGATCCTGACACATGTGCAGACCATCTGTAGATGGTCTGCGTATGTGTCTAAGAGCCCTCAAAGCCGCAATTTTTTTAGTTTTGCTAACCCAGCGAGCCTGGGGAAGGGCAGGAGAGATTTGGGGCAGAGCAGGGTGGTGATTCGGGGCAGAAGAGAACAGGGCAGCAATGGAGCTGGAGAGTCAGAAAGGACGTTTGCGACTGGTCCCCAGCAGTCGCTTCTTGTGTTGATCGGCCAGCCCAGTCGGTTTGCTAGATTTCTTTACTGAATTTGGTCCCTGCCTACTTTGCATGCCGTTCCCCTCATTTGCTTGCGCGGATCGGAATCAGATCGGCAAAGAGGTAAGTGAATCGGGTCACAAAGGAGTCGCAAACCAATCAGTACACAATCGGTTTGCTTAGTGAATCTAGCCCTATGTGACTTGCCCAGGATTTGAGCCCACAACCTCAGGGTGCTGAGGCTGTAGCTCTAATCATTGCGCCACACACTCCCCTGCTTCTCTTCTTCTAAGTAGCCAGCCTGCATGGGCACATCTACTTAAGTACATGTAGGCCTTCTGCTGCAGTTTGTTTATCTGTTGGCAACGAGCTTGCGACACACTGCAGATCAAAGACTGTGGGAACAGGCATCATGAGCTCGGCAGCTGCTCTCAGATCCCATCCACACCCTTCCTGTTTGCACTGGGTCTGTTATGTTCCCAGTGGGCTGCCACTTATCCCCTCTCTACTCCCTCCTTCCCAGCCTCTATCAGGCTTATGGCAGGGTGCCCTAGAGAGCACTCCTTCTTGCCATTTTTCATTGTTCCAGCTCTAAGGTGCACCCTGATAAGGCTCTGCAATCAGAACTTTCCTTTCTTTTCACAGAACTGTATTCCAAAAAAGAAGGAAAGCATACATTTTTAGAACATTTGGTTTGGGAAAGGATCAATTTTGATTATTTTCCATAGCAGAGCAGTAACCTTCCTGTACTTACTTTTGTGTCTTTCAGCATGAAGCAAGGTCTGATAAAGTGTGTGATCGTATGTGATCTACCATTCATATTGTAGGAAGATCGGCTGTTCCTTTTTGTTAGGGAATATCTTTGTGTTAATAGTAAAAGGCCGGTGTATTGGTCAAAAAAATAGTCTCATCAAACAAATAAACTGACCCACTACCCCTACTGTGTTCCTCCTGTTGTCTGTGTCTCCAAAGAGCATGAGGAGATACCACCACTTCACCTTCTGTGTATGTCCGCTCATTGTGAAATATGTCTTTATCTATGTATTCTTAGGATTTATTAACTGCCTTTTCATGACGAGATTCACCTAATATGTGTCATCTCTCCTTCCCTCCAAAACCAGACAAGCTCAGCCTTGTTCATAATGACTGTAAATATGCCAATTTGCTCAGACAGCTCTTTAGTTTTGCAAACGGAATATAGCTTTCCTGTTATTTGGCTAAGAATATTTACCAGATTTGTGGTTGTGAATCATGAGATTAATTCCTAAACCTTGAACAAACTGCTGCCCCTTTGTAAAACGCTCACAGCGGTCAGGTTTGGTGTTCTGTTTTAAGGTAAGCTTCCTAAATGTGTGTAAGCAGGCAAAACGAACTCAAATTTTACTACCACAAGTTGAAATAAAAATAGACTAGAAAGAATCCTCCCCCCCCCCCAACTCTTTTACAAAACTGCACGAGAGGTTATTAGTGCCGACCGGTGCTCTGTGCTGTTCCGACAGTCATAGAGTTCCTAGGAGCGTCAGAGCAGCGCAGAGCACCAGCCAGTACTAAAATCCTTTTATGTGGTTTTGTAAAAGGGGGAGGTTATTAGAAGGATTTTAAAGAGTCAAACTCCATTAGTAAGAGAAATGTAAATAATAATAATAATAACTTTATTCTTCTATACCGCCACAATCTTGCGACTTCTAGGCGGTTTACAATCAAGAGTGCTGGACATTCAGCAAAATACAATAAGTAGGTATTCAGAGGAAATACACTGATTGAGTATTAGATAATGAAGGTAATCATATATGCAGTCACTGGTAAGAAGTGCTGATGCATCTCTGAGCATTTTATGTTCA
The DNA here is from genome assembly GCF_902459505.1 of Geotrypetes seraphini. NCBI lineage: Eukaryota > Metazoa > Chordata > Amphibia > Gymnophiona > Dermophiidae > Geotrypetes > Geotrypetes seraphini. The sequence goes on along the minus strand of NC_047086.1, from coordinate 163,100,849 downwards.
TCAGATTTTTTTAATAAATATTTTTAAAGAGAAAAATGAATAATCTTTTTATTTTTCACTATTCAAATCATTTTGGTATGAAAGATTTTATGGTTAATTAAACCTTTGACATTTTAGGGAGAATGTGATTAAAATTATACTACTAACACAAGACAACAAAATTTTTTTTTTCGGAATCATCTGACAACACAGCACATTTTTCGAAATCAGTTTTTCATGCTGATTTCAGATCTGATATTAGTTTTTTTTCAGTCGCATAAACTTTTAAAGTTATGACTAATGTTAGTTTATAGCATTTTAGCATATAGGGTTTTAAGAATTGCAACTTAAAGAAATGTTGCAGTATCTTCGGTCCAAAGTCAAATAAGCACACAGCATAACATAATTATACTGGACTGTGTCACTTAGCAACCAATATTTCTTCAAAAATGCTTAGAGTGTGATTTCTTTTTGTGCGTTGTGTCTGGATTGTCACGGCACAACATCCAACAGTAGTCGGCCATCATACTCTCATTCCAGAAACCTTGGTAGCGACGCTCTATTAACTGAATGTCCTGGTGAAAAAGTTCTCCTTGCTCGTCACTCACCATATCAAGATTTTCTGGAAAATTCAAGATGTAAGTGCAAAAAGTGTATTTTTAATTACATGCGACAGCCAAGTTTCTGATATGAGTCAAGGAGATTCTGAACTCCTTCCTTGTACGAAGGAAACTTATGGTTGCCCAGAAAGTTTTCCACTAACTACTTGAATGCCTCCTAAGTGTCAAGCTCAGCTGATGAGAGTAATTGCTTAAAATCTTCATCCTACATAACGGACTTGATCTGTGTGCCTATAAATATCCCTTCCTTCAGTTTTGCAATGCTGATTTTTGGAAATTTCTTAACAAGATATTGAAAACCTGGCAAGTTTGCTTTACCCATGGCCTTTACCAGTTTCTTCAATGTGTGGCGCAGTGGTTAAAGCTACAGCCTCAGCACCCTGGGGTTGTGGGTTCAAACCCACGCTGCTCCTTGTGACCCTGGGCAAGTCACTTAATCCCCCTATTGCCCCAGGTACATTAGGTAGATTGTGAGCCGCCAGGACAGACAGGGAAAAATGCTTGAGTACCTGAAAAAATTAATGTAAACTGTTCTGAGCTCCCCTGGGAGAACGGTATAGAAAATTGAATAAATAAATAAATAAAAACCCAGCTTGACATGAAGAGGTGAAAGAAATATTTTATGAGGATCCACCAATGGCATAAATTTCACACTGCCTGTTCCTGGGTTATAGGTATCCCTCAGCTGCCAGACACACTTGACATAATGTTCAGCTGTACAGTAGATCTGCTACTCCACGAGTACAGGAAACAGCAGTATTTAGTGAATCCTCCTTGCATTCCCTTAGCATGCCAATGACGTTCAGATCACCACAGATGTTCCACAGGTGTGTTTTATAACTGATTGCTTCTAGTAAATTATTCATATTCTCATAAGACTCCTTTAGATGAGCAGAATGGGCAGTTTGTATACAGTATTTGGTTTGGATTTTCCGTTGTGCAGTAACACTGCCTTTAAGCTTCTCTGCGAAGAATCAATGAAGAGACACCATTCATCTGGACAAATCACTTGTGACAAACTGTTGAAGAGCCCATTGATGTCATGACAAAAGTACAATGAGCCATTTACAGTGAAGAATTATGTTAAGAAGTGTTAAGTTATGATTCCTTTTTCTGTAATGAGTTATATTAGCATCTTTTGCAAGCAATCTCATTTGCTTAAGCCTTGAAGCAAGAAGTTCTGCTTTTTCTTTTGAAAGATTTAGATCACGAATAAGATCATTGAGCTCAGCTTGTGTAAAGATCTCTGGTTTTGAATCTTCATCATTCACATCAGGATCAGATAATTCTGGATTATGACCAGCTATGCATCATCAATACACTCCTCAGGAATAAATGGGGCTGACATAAAATTGGGGCTGTACTATTGCCCACCTGGACAAACAGAAGCAAGCGACAAAGAACTAGAAGCAGAACTGAGACGGGAATGCAAAAGCGGAAGTGTGATGGTAATGGGGGATTTTAACTACCCCGGGATAGACTGGAGTATTGGAAGCTCCAACTGTGCGAGGGAAGCAGAATTCCTAGAGGCTGTGAGGGACTGCTTCATGGAACAACTTGTCACGGAATCAACGCGAGGGGATGCCACTCTCGACCTAATCCTCAATGGGCTAGGGAGTCCTGCAAAGAATGTGGAAGTAATAGGGCCGCTAGGAAACAGCGATCACAACATGAACCAGTACCAATTGGAAGTAGGAGCATCAAAAACGAAGAGAACCACAGCGACAACGCTCAACTTCAAGAAAGGGAACTAAGATGCTATGAGGAAGAAGCTCAAAAACTGCCCAAAAAGGATGGAGACCATAGAGAAAGCCTGATCCCTATTCAAGGGCATGGTGCAAGAGGCAAAAACCTGTACATCCCCAGGTTTAGGAAAGGATGCAAAAAAAATCAAACAAAAAATCCGGTATGGATAACGAATGAAGTGAAGAAAGCGATAGGTGACAAGAAAAAATCGTTCCGAAAATGGAAAAAGGACCAAAACGGGGAGAACTGGAAGGAGCACAAAAAACACCAAAAAGAATGTCACCGAGTAGTTAGGAAAGCAAAAAGAGAATACGAAGAGAGGCTGGCTGGGGAAGCAAGAAACTTCAAAACGTTCTTCAGATATGTTAAAGGGAAGCAACTGGCGAGGGAGGAAGTAGGACCGTTGGATGATGGAGACAGAAAGGGAGTGGTAAAGGAGGAAAAAGAGGTAGCTGACAGGTTAAACAAGTTCTTCTCGTCAGTCTTCACAAACAAGGACACATCCAATGTACCAGAACCCGAAGAGATCTTAAGTGGAGATCAAGAAGAAAAGCTGTCGCACATAGAGGTAACCACCACTATAAGGCTGATAACTTATATTGAGACAAAACGTCACTACCTCTCTTGAATCACGTCTCAATTTTACTCCTCACTATGTGCTGTTTAAACCATTTTCATTTCAGATATGTGTTATGTTTGTTAATGGACCTCAGCAATACCCTCCTCCATCCGTTGTAGCAAATTTTTAAACGGGGAGTCTTGAGAGCAAAAATCCTCACCGGTCCAACTGTTACTATCTTTTATGCTTAAACTTTTAAATTTTTAAATTCTTGAAACCTTGAATCTTTTCAATTCTTAGATATGTACTTATCTTTTACATGCAGCGGTTGGACCCGACATGTTTCGCTTCCGCTTCGTCAGGGATCCATACTACAAATAAATATAGCTTATATCAGTACACAATTACCAATATCCTACTATGAATTAAAACTTTCATACTCAGTTTCCTCATTCACTCACCTTAAGCCGCTTAACATCCACCCCGCTCTAAGTTTAAATTGCAAGATGGCGGCGGCCTCTTTCATGTAGCTATTTATAGGTCTTGTGAAGAAGACCAACCCCCCTACTTGCTCCAATCACAATTCAATATAGAATTAAGGAGGAACTCTCAACAACTAAACTTGGAGAAATCAATATAAGGTAGACCATTCTATTTCCGAATTTAACCCCGCAGGTTCCACCGTATTAAGCCGGTGGATCCAGCGCTGCTCTTTAACATTTAAAGCTGCCTCAATGTTACCACCCACCCTCCCCTCACTGACATCATCTATGATTCTCCATCTTAAATCAAGTATAGAATGGTTCAACTGCAACATATGCTGAACCATCGGTGCTTCCTTCTTTTTATTCTTTATGCGTGATTTATGTTCGTTAAGACAAACCTTCACTGGTCTTCTGGTCCTCCCTATGTATATTAAGTTGCAGGGGCACATGATTATATAAATCACCCCCCTGCTGTTGCAATCAGAAATGGATCTTGATTCAATGGTGATATATTTACCAGGCACCTCCCACCTTGCCCCCTCTATGGTGATATTACACCATTGGCATTTTCCGCACGCTTGATGTCTCCCCTGCTTGATTTCAGCATAATCATGAAACTTCTTAAAATTTAGAACCTGTCCAATAGTTTTACCTCTCTGGAAAGCTATCATAGGGAAATCTCTTAGATTTGTGTGCAGCCCCAATATGTGCCAATGTTTCCTCATAAACTGTATGAGCAATTTTGTAGCCCTTGAAAATGGTAAAACACATATGAGGCGTTCATCTTCCTCTTCCTTCTTCCTCTCCTCAAGCAATAGTTCCCTATGTGCATACTGTGATCTTAGGTAAGCTTTCTTTAATGCCCTCTTCGGGTAACCTCTCTCCAAAAATATGCCTTCTAGCACCTTAGCCTGATGTTTAAAGTCTTGTAGATCAGAACAATTTCTTCTAATTCTAAAATATTGACTAGTGGGTAAGTTCAATTTTAAATTTACTGGGTGGTGACTAGAAAAATGCAAAAGGGTATTCCGGGACATGGGTTTCCTATAGATGGTAGTGGAGAAACCCTCATGAGTGTGCTTTACTATGAGATCTAAAAATTCAATTTTCTGTTGATGAAAGGCATATGTAAACTTGATTTGTGGATCCCAAAATTCTGTCAATCCATTTATTGTGCCTCTCCACAAGAAAAAAACATCATCCAGGAATCTAGTCCATAACAAAATATTTTTATATTGGCACGCTGTGTATACATAAGAGTCCTCAAACTTAGCCATATATAAAGTGGCTACTGAAGGGGCCAAGGTGGCTCCCATAGCGACCCCCTGAATTTGATAAAAAAATTGATCCTGGAACTCAAAATAGTTAGAATTTATTACTCAACGAGCCAACTGCATAAGGAAGACTGTGGAGATTCTCTGAGGAGTCTCACGTTTTTCAAAAATTTCTTCAATTATGTTCAAAGCTTGGGTCTGAGGGATCTGGGTGTACAGTGAGACAACGTCCATTGTCACCATCCATAGGTCTTCTCTAATATTTTGTAGAGCCTGTATCTTTCTCAAAAAATGAGATGTGTCTTTCAGGAAGGATTTTACTTTCCTGGCTGCTGTACATAGAAAAAAGTCAACAAATTGAGATAAGGGATCTAATACTGATCTTCTGGTATTCACTATGGGGCGTCCTTTGTGTACTTTTGGTACAAAGTATATACCCGGTCTCTTTGGGAATCTTTGTATTAAAAATTCATGCTCTTTCTTAGTTAACATTTTCTTATCATAAAATTGGTTAACCCAAATCCTTATCTCCTCCTTTAAACCCTCTGTAGGATCCGTTTCCAATTTTCTGTATGCCGTACCATCAGTCAAGTGACGTGTGTTCTCAATAATGTAATCCTTTTTATTCAGGACCACCGTGGCTCCTCCCTTATCAGCTTTAATAATGACTAGCTCATTGTTAGTCTTCAACTGTTGGAGGGCTTCATATTGTTGATCTGTCATGTTTTTGGGGGTCCTATGAAACCTCCAATCCTCTTCAAGTATTGACAAGTCTTTCATTACTAACTGTTGAAAAATATGGGTAGCTGGATCCATCGGCCCAGGGGGAATCCATTTTGATCTAACTTTGCAGATTGGTAAGGTAGCTTCACTCACAACTTCTTCCTCATTATCTAAATCCTCCTGTTCCATTGATGATTGCTCCTCATCCCCATGGAAAAAAATCTTTAGTTGAATCTTACGGATAAATTTAAAAAACGCTACCTTTATTTGAAAAAAATCAGGAGAAGTGTCTAACACGTAACCTAAACCCAACTGTAATACCGAACTCTGAGCCTGGGTGAGATCCACAGATGATAAATTTATCACTGTCATTTTTGAGCAGTTCTGGTTTTGACTCCTACTTGAAGAGACTGTTCCCTCAGTTTTTGTGGCGGTCGACTCCGACCCCGAGTCCTTCCTCCTCGAGAGGCCATAGGACCTTCCTCCGATTTTTCCTCAGTTGTTTCACTTGAGACATCACTCATCCCCTCTGTGTCTGTAGATGAACTTCCAAATGCGACTTTCTTTTTCTGTAATGTGTATCCAGGCTTCCTATTCCACGAATAGACTATCAAACTGGTAATCCTTTTCATCGCGTTTTAGTTTCTTGATTTTGGTTTGCTTAATACTGTTCCGAAACTCTTTTATGGTCTTCTGAAGCTCCTCCCTCTGCTTGATGTACTCCTCATGCACTCGATCATGCTGCAGATCTTCCTCAATTTCAGATACTTTAACCAACAACTCTTTCTCCGTTGCTTCAGTAGTTTCAATAAGAAGAATCATCGATTTAAAATCCCAGTCCATTTATTCATGAATGTGCTGTCGGACGTTATCATCCTAGGTTCTTTTATGATACGCAATCCTCTTGGGATCATGGATTTCTTTAAATATTGCACCAAAGTGCTACTGTGCAGCTCGGCTCTAACTGCTCTTTTTAACAATGTTTCCAATTCTATCCAAGTTAAATTAGTTGAAGGATGTAAGCCACGATGATGTCCTCAAACAGATAGATAGGTTGAAAAGCGACAAATCACCAGGCCCGGATGGAATCCACCCAAGAGTACTAAAAGAACTAAGAAATGAGATAGCAGAAACACTCTGACAAATTTGTAACATATCCTTGAAAACTGGGGAGATCCCGGAGGACTGGAAAATTGCAAACATCACACCTATCTTCAAAAAGGGATCGAGGGGTGACCCAGGGAACTACAGGCCGGTAAGCTTGACTTCAGTTCCAGGCAAGATGATAGAAGCACTGATAAAAGACGGCATCAGTGAACACATTAAAAAAAATGGACAATTGAAAGCGAGCCAGCATGGCTTCTGCAAAGGAAGATTGTGCCAAACAAACTTACTGCACTTCTTTGAAGGGATAAACAGCCAGATGGACAAAGGGGAACCCACAGATATCATTTGCTGTTACTGTACCTCTCCCTTCACCCCCCCCCCAACTGGTCTAGCACCCATCTTCTTCCCTCCGCTCCCTCATAGTCTGGCATCTGTCTTCTTCCCTTCCAGCGTCTTCTCTCCACTCTGTCTTCCACATTTCCCTTCAGGGTCTGTTCCTCTCTACCCTCCTTCAATGTCTGTTCTATTCCTTTCCACCACCACCCTTCCTTCCCTCCTTTACCATCTGTTCCTTTCTACCACCCTTCAGTTCCTCTCGCATGGCCTATCTACCTCCCTCCCTCTTACTTTCGTGGCACGTTACAATGTAATTTGTGCAAGCCGCTGGAGCCTGCAAGCTTGGTCCCCAAACTATTTCGTTGTTGTATTCCTATTTTCCCCATTTCTAATATCTCCCCTATGTATCTGGCATTGCCCCCCCCCCCCCCGTGTCCATATACCAACCCCATGGCATGTCCCCTTTATGTCTCTGTCCCTATGCCCCATGCACATAGTTTCCCCTCTTTCTGTTATCTTCCTGTGTCCAGATTTCCCCAATCTTCCTCTTCCACACCAATGTGTCGCTTCTCATCAACCCCATCTAGCTTCTTTCCCTCTTTATTCCCCCCCCTCCCCGCTTCCAGCATCTGGCTCACCTGCCTGTCCTCCCCTTTCTTTCCTGCTGTGGGTTTCTTTCTCTCCTTCTTTATCCCCTTGGCCCAGAATCTCTTTCCCTTTCACTCCCTCCTTCCTAATGTGAGCCGGGAACACGCGCGATTGCGCGGTCCAGCAGCCCCCTCCCGCCCGATTGCAGCATTCCGTCAGCTCCCTCCCTCCACCTTACCTTATATGCAGAGTTTGCCGGCTTTCTTTTTTGCCCAAGCCGCACGCGTGGCTGCTAAGTTGTTCAATCTTCTGCTCTGACACAACCGGAAACAGGAAGTTGCAGCAGAGGAGAAGATTGAACAACTCGGGCAGCCGCGTGTGCGCAGCTTTTTGAAAGCGTGCGGCTGGGCGAAAAAGAAAGCCGGCAAACTCTGCATATAGGTGAGGTGGAGGGAGGGAGCTGGCTGAATGCTGCGATCGGGCGGTTGGAGGCTGCTGGACCGCGCAATCCTTGATTGCCTCACTGCGGAGAAAAGACCATTCACCGCTCCACAGGGCCTTGTCCCCGTTCCCGCAGCGACTACTATTTTTTCTTTCCCCGTTTCAGCGGGTTACCTGCGGCTACTCGCGGCTAGCCGCGGGTAACAACCACCGTGTCATTCTCTACACCAGGGGCCTCCTCATGCAGTGGAAATGGGTCTTCAGTAGGAGGAAGACGCAGATCCTTCTTAAATTCAAGTATCAACCTATTAAAATCATACCTTCACTTAAATTACTTGGAGTCACTTTTGATATAAATTTAATTACCATCTTCATATCAGTAGAGTGGTCCAATGTTGCTTGTATCGGCTACGTATGATCAGGTCATTGTCCAAACTATTAGATGCCGCATCTTTGAACATTTTGATTCATTCTCTCGTGATTTTGTGCATTGACTATTGTAATGCTCTTTATAAAGGCATAACTAAAAACGAAATAAGAAGACTCCAGATAATACAGAACACCGCTGTAAAGATTTTATTCAATGCAAAGAAATCCAACCATTTTACCCCCCTCCCCCTGTTGCAAGAAGCCTATTGGTTGCCAGTGGAACACAGAATCACTTACAAAATTCTTCTGTTAACATTTAAGACCAGACAAAACAATCAACCTGAATTTATTAATAATCTTCTTACCCCTTATAATCCTTCTAAGACCCTAAGATCGACAGCTAATAACCTTTTCTCTATTCCGTCACTGAAGTCTATAAATACAATGAGGTCTACTATCTTCTCTGTTACTGCCCCCTCTCTCTGGAATAGTATCCCAAATTACTTGCACGAAGAATCAATTCTTAATAATTTTAAGATGAAGCTAAAGACATTTCTCTTTCTTGATGCCTTCAAGACCTAACTGTCCTCTTAAGGGCTATTGAGTTCAACATTATTGAGTTCAACATTATTTATAGCAGCCCCTCCTATTGTTTTTTCCTTAATTGTTCTCTTTTACTTTGACTATTGTAGTTCTTGCCTTTTTACCTTTTGTTCCTGTTTGTCTTTGTTTTAAAAAGTCTTCGAAAGTTATTGTTACAGTTTGGTGACGCAATGTCAGCTTAAACTTGTATTTTAGCTAAAGTATGTTTTATGTTTTTATGAATTTGTACACCGCCTAGAAGGCTGATTGGGCGGTATAAGAAATTTTAAATAAACTTGAAACTTGAAGAGACAAAGGGGATGCCTCCTCATGGGCAGAACTGGTAGAATGTGAGGCAGTGGTTGGAGAGGCACTGACTATAGCCCCCTGTTTTACAAAGCCGCGCTATCAGCTGCCGTGCAATGGCCCCCAAGCCCTTTAAATCTCTATGGGCTTCGGGCCGTTATCACAGCACAGTCGCTAGCGCGGCTTTGTAAAACAGGCCCTAGGTGTCCTTGGGAAATACATTGTGATTTCTGTCTGGGCCTTCTGCTTGCTTCATCATCTCTTTGTATATATTTTTGTATATAGAAATCGTTGCTTCTGCTTACTCCCTGACCTATAACGCACGTACCATGGATGGGTCGATGTCATAGAAAAAATCAATCGCACCATTGAACCTGCGTATACTCTCTGCAGTATTATGCAGTATAAATTTGTCTTCTAGAACTTCTCCTAATCTTCCTTCCTCATCTTCAGCTGGTATTGCCTCTCCTTCAGGAGCAGTCAGGTCAATGAGATCATCTTCCGTTAGTTCAGTTGCTCTGGTGTCTATTAAGTCTTGAATATCCTCCATATCCATATCTTCAAAGCCTTCCCCACCCACCTGCTTTGCCAAGTCAATGATGTTTTCAATAATTTCTTGGCCTTGCTCTGTGATATTGATAGTGTTATCTCTTTTTACACATTCAGGCCAAAGATTCTTCCAGCACAAGTTCACAGTCTCTGGCTTGATAGCTTTCAACGCTCTTTCAATAATATTGATGGCATCCACAATAGTGAATTCCTTCCAATTTTTCATGATGTTCCCAAAGTTGTGGCCTTCATCCATAGCGTGGACAATCCTCTCTAATGAATACCGTGTGTAGTGTGCTTTGAAAGTCCTTATTACCCCCTGGTCGAGAGACTGGATGATAGATGTTGTGTTGGGGGGCAAGTAGACGATCTCAACACCATCAATGTGGAACTCATGTGTGTCTGGGTGGTCAGGGGCATTGTCCAATACCAACAGAACATTAAATTCAATTCCTTTATTGGCCAGGTATTTTCTTACTTCTGGCACAAAATAATGATGAAATCATTCTAGGAACAGAGCTCTGGTTGTCCAAGCCTTCTTGTTGGTCATCCAGTAAACAGGCGGCTGGAACTTATCTTTTCCCTTCAAGGCTCGGGGATTTGCAGCTTTATAAATCAGGGTTGGCTTTATCATATGGCCTACTGCATTTGTACAAAGGAACATGGTTAATCTATTCCTTGCAGTCTTGAAACCTGGTGCTCGCTTATCCTCTTTGCTAATGAAAATCCTCTGTGGCATTTTCTTCCAAAAGAGAGCAGTTTTATCGGCATTGAATGCCTGCTCATGTTCATATCCCTTCTCTTCAATAATTGCTTTAAAGGTAGCAGAAAACTCTCTAGCTCACTGTTCTTCAACCGCCGGTCCGCAGGAAATTTCTGCCGGTCTGCGCAGGGCCGTCAAGATTAAAATTACCATAGGTCTGTTTTCAGACCTCCTGTCCCATTGTCCCGACACACAGCTTGGGGACAGCATCACGAAGCTGTGCTCGGGGACAATGGGACAGGTGATCATTTCTTGTCCCTCCCTCCATCCTTGCCCCGGGTCCCCTTCTCTTACCGCCCTGCCGCTACTGCTAAAGCCGACAGGAAGTCTTTTTTCTGACGTCAATTCTGACGTCGGAGAGGACATTCTGGGCCAGCCAATCGCTGCCTGGCTGGCCCAGAATGTCCTCTCCGACGTCAGAATTGATATCGGAAAGAAGACTTCCTGTCAGCTTTAGCAGCAGTGGCAGGGCGGTAAGAGCAGGGGAAAGGAAGAAGGGAGGCTTTTTTTTTTTTTTTTGCGGGACAGGGAGGGAAGGTTGTAGGCAGGCAAGCAGGCTGGCTTTGGCGAGGGAGGGAGGGAGAGAGGTAGACAGGCAGGCAGGCTGGCTTCGGGGGTGGAGGTGGGACAAAGTGTGGAAGGCAGTGAGAGGGATATGGGAAAGATGCACTGGGGGCACTAAAGACATGGGAAGGATGCACTGGGGGCACTAAAGACAGGAAGGGGCACTAAGGAGATGGGAAGGAGGCACTGAGGGCACTAAAGACATGGGAAGGATGCACTGGGGCACTAAAGACAGGAAGGGGCACTAAGGAGATGGGAAGGAGGCACTGGGGGCACTAAAGCCAAGAAGAGGCACTAAGAACATGGGAAAGATGCACTGGGGGCACTAAAGACATGGGAAGGATGCACTGGGGGCACTAAAGACAGGAAGGGGCACTAAGGAGATGGGAAGGAGGCACTGAGGGCACTAAAGACATGGGAAGGATGCACTGGGGCACTAAAGACAGGAAGGGGCACTAAGGACATGGGAAGGAGGCACTGGGGGCACTAAAGATAGGAAGGGGCATTAAGGACATGGGAAGGAGGCACTGGGGGCACTAAAGACATGAGAAGGAGGCACCGGGGGCACTAAGGACATAGGAAGGAAAGAGGGAGGGAATAGAAAGGGACAATTCTTGGGTCTGAGTGCAGAAAGAATGAAAGGAAATACAGACAGAAGGAAACGCAACCAGAGACTCATGAAATCACCAGACAGCAAAGGTAGGAAAAATGATTTTATTTTCAATTTAGTGATCAAAACGTGTCAGTTTTGAATTTATATCTGCTGTTTATATTTTGCACTATATTTGTCTATTTTTCTATAGTTACTGAGGTGACCGAGCTCGCGGAGATGGGGCGGAAACGGGGTTTTTAAATTTTAGTCCTAGTAGTTTGCCAGTCCACAAAATAATTCTTTATTTCTTCCGGTCCACGGGTGTAAAAAGGTTGAAAAACACTGCTCTAGCTGCCTCTTGATTGGTAGATGCTGCTTCTCCTGTCACTCTCACATTCCTCAGGCCATACCTGTGACAGAATTTATCAAACCACCCTTTACTGGCCAGAAAGTTGGTGGATTGTGAACTTTCACCTTTTCTGTTCTTCAAGTTTTCATATAAAGACAGCCTTTGCTCTTATCATCACAGAGTCTAACGGGATTCTCTTTTTGTAGCAATCCTGCACCCACAGAAATGTTGCAGCTTCTGTACGAGAGAGATTGGCATCTCGCACAACATGTAATGTCTTCGTAGCAGCTGGTGCTACTGCCACAACAGCTTCACGGATGTGTTTTTTATTTTTTTTAATGTACCTAACGGTTGACTCAGTTATGCCATAATATTGAGCAACAGCAGAGGATGACTTTAGGCTCTGAAGCATATCCAGTAATTCTACCTTTTCTTGTAAGGTTTTTACTTTTTTTCCCCTTTTGGGAGCACTATCGGTACCACTTGAACTCTTGCGCTTTGTAGCTATGGTGGGAAACCTGATCTGATCTGTTCCTGATTTCAGGGCAGGTAGCCAGCCAACCAGTGATTTCAATGCAGGCAGCAACCAGCAATTTCAGTGCAGGCAGCCAGCCAACCAGCGACCATTCAGGGCAGGCAGCAACCTGCGATTTCAGGGCAGGCAGCAACCAGCGATTTCAGTGCAGGCAGCCAGCCAACCAGCGACCATTCAGGGCAGGCAGCAACCAGCGATTTCAGGGCAGGCAGCAACCAGCGATTTCAGTGCAGGCAGCCAGCCAACCAGCGACCATTCAGGGCAGGCAGCAACCAGCGATTTCAGGGCAGGCAGCAACCAGCGATTTCAGTGCAGGCAGCCAGCCAACCAGCGACCATTCAGGGCAGGCAGCAACCAGCGATTTCAGGGCATGCAAGCAAGCAGCGATTTCAGGCATGCTAGGAAGAAAACCTTCTCTCTAGGGGTGCTGGGAAGCAGCGTTTTTATGAGTGCACATTGGGAAACATTGAAGCTGCAGATGGAGTTGGGAGAAAGCATGGAAACAGCAATTTTCAGAGATACAGTACAGTAATGGTAAGTGATAAACTTTTTTATCGATACTGTACAATTAAAGGAAAAAACTGTAGTGATGACGTTTTTTAGTGGCCGAAAAATCGCGAATAATCGATACCCTGAATACGGAAACCGCGAATATGGAGGGAGAAGTGTATATACATAGTGTGAAAAGTTTATGTCTCTGGTAACCAGAGCTGGTATTGTGATGTCATAATGCCTCATTCCACCAATGCCTGAGAGCAAACCTCATCAGTAATGTCACAATAGCTTGATTGTCCTATACTTGGCTTACTTTAACTACATTATGGTTTCAAAAGTGGCACAGTAGTTAAAGCTACAGCCTCAGCACCCTGAGGTTGTGGATTCAAACCAGCACTGCTCCTTATGACCCTGGGCAAGTCACTTACTCCCCCCATTGCTCCAGGTACATTAGATAGATTGTGAGCCCACCAGGACAGACAGAGAAAAATGCTTGAGTGCCTGCATAAATTAATGTGAACAGTTCTGAGCTTCCTTGAGAGAACAGGATTGAAAACTGAATAAATAAATAGAATCAAGAGGGTCAAACTTTCACAAACATAAATCTAGACACCTCACTCCTGAACTTAGGTTCTTAAATCTTTAGAATACCTATCCCACAATGTTTTATTATATCTTGTAAAGTAGTGTAGCGAGAGTGAGGGGTGCCTGGAGCAGTGGTGCCCCTCCCCCCTCCACACATTCCTTCCCCAGCCCCTCCTGCCATGCACACCGCTTCCTTTCCCTCATATCTCTGTAACATTCCTGGCACAAGCAGCAACTCTCAAGCTGCGTCAGCATCAGATCTTCCTCTGACTTCACTTCCTAGGCGTGGGTCCAGGACGTGACCCCAGAGTAAGAGCCAACGCTGGCACGACAGCAGGTTGGGGGTTGCTTCTCACACCAGGAACATTACAGAGGTATGGGGGAAGGGAAGCGGTGCACATGCACAGCAGTGGGGAGGCGGGGAAGGAGCGGGGAGGGGGGCAGAGAGGAGGACGGGTGCCTGAGCTCTCACCAAGATGGTGGCCAGGGTGGACCGCCCCCCACCCCCACCCGTTATTATGCCACTGATCTTGTATATGACTATGATTGGATACTTTGTCTTGGGAATGTGTAGTGGAAAACACCCTCCAGGGATTCAAGACAAAGTTAGACAAGTTCCTGCTGAACCGGAACGTACGCAGGTAAGGCTAGTCTCAGTTAGGGCACTGGTCTTTGACCTAAGGGCCGCTGCGTGAGTGGACTGCTGGACACAATGGACTAATGGTCTGACCCAGCAGTGGCAATTCTTATGTTCTTATGTTCTAAATAAGAAAAAAAAAGATAAATATGGGGGGTTAAGGAAAGATATTAGAATAACAGTAGATCAGTAGGATTTGGAAACTGTTACTATAAATAACATTTTCCATTTCAAAAGCTTTGATTTTTAGAGTTTTCACCCTTTATCAAAGACTGGCTAGAATACATGCCAATAAAACTAAGCATTCTTCTTAATGGACAGTCCAGGATTTAGGCATGAGCAATTATAGTGCCAAATACCCAAGCCGAAAAGGAACCTTTTCCCACTTTAGGATCATTCACCCATGCCACTTCAAAGAGGCTCCGTATGGCCCTCCATCCCAGCACCCCCAACCCTGCTTTCTAGTCTCCAGGGGAAGATCCATGCCCTCACCCTCTTGGCTTGTCAAGGAGTGCTGAAATCATAAATCCACCATGTAAGTAGGGTATGAATGTGTTTTACAGATTAGCTTGTTTGAAGGCTTGGAATACCCATTTACGTACATGTGTAACCATAAGTTAACCTTCATTATGCTTATGGGATAGTGCTACTATTTCATATTATTTTCTTATTTCAGATCATCTGGACATTTACTACTAAGAGAATCTGAGTTGTATATACCCTAGTGACAGGAGGTAACATGATGAGGATTAACACTGTGCTTCGAAGAGAACATAATGGGCCTCTCCCTGAATACTCATTTTGCTTATCAGGCATCTTGACCCCAGTCTGCACCTTTGATCAGCAGCAGGTTGAAGACCTCTGGAGACTTATCGTCTGTGGCAGGAATTTGCACTGTGCCTCATGCATCCTTCTGACTGACCACTTGCACACTGGATTATGAGACTAACACGTCAACACCCACAAGTGGAACTTGAAAGCAGTCTTATGCTCTCCATCACAGGCAAAGTGTATAGGGTCGAGGGTAAGGTCATGTATGATTAACTTGGCAAGGGTGCCTAGCAGGCACAGTGATACGCCACAACAGCTTCATGAAAGCTCCATGTCATCAGAAAAGAGAGAAAAGAATTAGGTAATTTTCTGGTTTAAGCTTTAAAAGAATACAGCATTGTAATATGTAACAAATTTAATTCAAAATGTTAGTCATTTTCCTCTTATCAATGGCTGATTTCATTTAGCATTTGCTGTGCTTTTGGAGAAGAATCTTTAAGGCTCCCTCTCTTGTCTGCCAAGTTATAGGTGATGAGAAAGTTGCTCTTTCCACTGTAGAATATTTTATTGACCTGCCTGCCCTCATCCCCCCACCCTGCCCCATCCCCTTCAAACATTCAAGATAATGAAGAGAATAGACTTAGTAGATAAAGACAGGTTGTTCACCCTCTCCAAGGTAGGGAGAACACTAAGGGACCCTTTTAAAAAGCCCAATAGAGTGTCCCAATGCAGCTAATGCACCAAAGCCCATTCAATCCCTATGGGCTTTGGTACATTTGTCACAAGAGAATTGCTACCAAGGCTTTGTAAAAGGGGCTCTAATTGATTACTGTGGTTGTGTGATACTATACAATACAGTACACTTCTAAAGTTAAAAGGGGATAGATTCCATACAAACGTTAGGAAGTACTTTTTCACCCAGAGAGTGGTGGAAAACTGGAACGTTCTTTCGGAGACTGTCGTAGGGGAAAACACCCTCTAGGGATTCAAGACAAAGTTAGACAAGTTCCTGCTAGACCAGAATGTACGCAGGTAAGGCTAGACTCAGTTAGGGCACTGGTCTTTGACCCAAGGGCTGCCGTGGGAGTGGACTGCTGGGCACGATGGACCACTGGTTTGACCCAGCAGCGGCAATTCTTATGTTCTTATAATATGAAATAGTCCTTACATTTTCTTGATTTCTGGCAGATTTATATCAATTTTACATTTATGTTTATTTAAAAGATTATTTGCTATACTGCCTTTCCATAGGTCAAGGCAGGCTAATATCAAAGGAGGAAGAGAACTCCATAAAATCAATAAAAAGAAAAACATTCACACAGGTAAAGAGATTCATAACATTCGGGATCCGGAAGGTTCGCCCCCCACATTTCGCCCCCAGCAATTCGCCCCTCACATTTCGCCCCCCACATTTCGCCCCCAGACACATTTCGCCCCCACACATTTCGCCCCCACACATTTCGCCCCCCGGATGTTTTGCCCCCACACATTTCGCCCCCGCACATTTCGCCCCCGCACATTTCGCCCCTGATTATGTGTACTGCACATTTCGCCCCTGAGCGTTTCTCCGTTCTCTCTCTCTCACTCTAACTTTGTCTCCCTTCCCACCTCCCCTTTCTGCGTCTAAGATAGGGTCGGCAACATACAGCTTGTGAGCCACATGTCTCATGCCCCCCCCTCCTCCCCCTGAGACCTATCAAAGTACCTAGCAGTCCAGCATTGATCTTTGTGGCAGGAGCATGGCCCTCTCGCTCCTGCCTTCCCAAATGGCTGCCATGACCTTTCGCAGCTGCTCACGGCACTTCCTGTTAATACCATTAGCTGCTGCAAGAGGACAACAGCCATTTTAGAAGGCAGAAGTGAGAGGGCTGTACTCCTACCATGAAGGCCCCCCCCCCACTGGATCCAGTACCTAGTTAGGCCCTGGGGGGGAGACCCTTTCCGACTGTCCTGCCAGCCCTGCAGCCCTGAAATCAACCTGCTCTCTGCCTCCCCCAACTCTCTCTCTCTGGCTCCCCGGCTCTCCAGTGCATCGCGCCCTGCCCGGGGCCGGAGCAGGGCGGCTGGGAGACAGCGACGCGGCCGCCAGGGTCGGAAACCCCAATCCCCCCTCCCACACAGCCGGGCCGCCCAGGGAGGGGAAGGACGCATTTGCAGGGCTCTACCTCGGCCACTGTGGTGCAGGGTTCACGGCCCCCACCTCCCACAAAGTGAGGGCGGCGTGGGGTGGATTTTACACCACTGTACCAGGTTGCTTAGAACAGTCAAAGAGGCAAAGGATTCTCTCTTCCTTCCTCCTGCCTCTATCGCAAGCCCTTACATCTCCAGAGTAGGAAACCGCAGGTGCTCGGCTTACATGAGACGCCAGCCACGCTGAGCAGATGAGACGGCGGCAGCCACACCACCCCTTCCCACCCGGCGATAAGGTACTGGGCCTCCGGCGACGCACAACCCCTCCCTCCCGTGGCGTGTGCGGCGGCCCTCCCGCAGGAACCAAGGGAGCGTCTCGGCGGGCTCTGGCAGGCCGCGGCTCAACAAGGGAGAGTCGGGGTGGGTGCGACTCTCTCTCTCTGGCTCCCCGGCTCTCTGCCGTGACCTGCTCTCTGCCTCCCCGGCTCTCCTAATCTCCGCCGTGACCTACTTTATGCCTCCCCCAACTCCCTCTCTGGCACCCCGGCTCTCCGCCACAACCTGCTCTCTGCCTCCCCGACTCTCTCTCTCTGGCTCCCCTATGAGCGTTGGAGCTAATACCGCAGTGGCCAGCGCTAAACTAGCCCAATGCGAAATGTGCAGTACACATAATCAGGGGCGAAATGTGCGGGGGCGAAATGTGCGGGGGCGAAATGTGTGGGGGCGAAACATCCGGGGGGCGAAATGTGCGGGGGCGAAATGTGTGGGGGCGAAACATCCGGGGGGCGAAATGTGCGGGGGCAAAATGTGAGGGGCGAATTGCTGGGGGCGAAATGTGGGGGGCGAAACTTCCGTGAACCATAACATTCTGTGTTCAAAGATCTTTTTTACTTGCAAATCCTCCGAGTTGTCCCCAGGAACTTGAAGGGTATGCTAGTTTGAAAAAAAAATAAGTTTTAAGTGCTTTTTTAAAGGCAAGGAAAGATAGGTTCTTGAGAGAGCGTGGAAGACTGTTCCAAAGCTTGGGGCAGAGAAAGACAAATACAGAGTTCCAGGTTGATTCATAGAAGGCCTTTGATGGTGGAGGAATAGTTACGTGATGGAGAGATCTGGTAGGAGTGTAGGCTATAATTAAATTGGAGAGGTATGATGAGCCTTGTATGTGAGACAGAGGAACTTAAAATGGATCCGGTAATGTATGGGGGAGCCAGTGTAATGATCTTAACAATGAGGTACAGTGATTGAATCAATAAGCATTACAGAGAAATCTTGCTGCTGTATTTTATTTATTTATTTGTTTGGATTTATTAACCGTCTTTATGAAGAGATTCACCCATGGCAGTGATTTATGAAAAGTTTGTAGTTGTTTTAATTCAGCCTGGGAGAACTCTGTATAAACCATGTTACAGTAGTCTAGCTGTGAAATGATGAATGCATGGATGAGTGTTTGGAATGCTTGTTGTTCCAATAAACATTGCAAGGAACGCAACTGGCATAGCACATGAAAACCTGATCTAAGAACTTTAGACACTTGATCATGAAATGTTAAAGCCTTATCAAAGATGATACCTAAATATTAACAATTCAACAATTTGAATTGGATGGTTAAACAATACAGGGACAACAGAAGTATGAAGGGAGCAGCTTGGAAGCCAGCAGGCAGAGGTTTTATCATGACTGACAACTAGTTTATGAGTGGTGAAACAGTGGGCCATAGCTTTCACACAAACATCTAAGTTTGAGCAGTCAGGGGAAGTAGACGCAGTAGGGAAAACTAAGAGAATATCATCTGCATATGAATAAAAAGAGATTCCACATTCTTGAATTAATGTGATCAGAGTGCTAATGAAAATATTTTTAACAGCAGGGAGCCCTGGGGAACACCACAATTGAGCGGAAAGACAAAAGACGGAAAAAAGGGAGAGATCTGTCAAAAAAGAACAAAACCATGAAGGACATACAGTATACCTGAAATACCTATATCAGCTAGCCATGATAAAAGAAGTTGATGATCAATTAAATCAAATGCATAAGATAAATCTAAAGAAATCAGCAGAGCCACCTTGCCTGACTCAAAAATTGAATGGACCTCACTGAGTAATGCTGCAATAGTGGTTTCTGTACTATAGCTTTTGCAAAATCCAGACTGTTTCGGATGAAGAACATTTGTTTCAACTATAAAGTTAGTTAACTGTTCGAAAACAGTTACTTTAGAAAGGAAACAGAGATTAGAAATAGGTCTGTAATTCTTGGGCAATGACAAATCACATGATTTTGTTTAGGGATAGGATGAACTACGGCTGTTTTCCAGGTAGATGGTACTGATCCTGTGGACAAATTGGTTGAAATCAAATTTAGGGAAGGTGGTATAAGACCATGAGTTAAGAGTTTAACCCAAGAGGAAGGGAATGAGCCTAAAAATGCATGTGCTAGATACAATTTGGGCATTTTGTTTAAACAAAGAATGGAGAAAGATGACCATTTAGAAACCGACAGTCTGTGGGTGATGATAATGAAATATTTGAGGAGGTGGAGAATAAGGTACTAGAAAAAGTTTGTCTAAGCTGGAGAATTTTATCTGAAAAATACCTTGCTAATGAATCAGCTAAAGGCATGGAAGAGTAATGTGGTCTAGATTTAGAAGTGAAATGGGAAAAAAGACGCTTAGGTGAATTATCAGAATCATTGATAATTTTGGACTAGTACTGTATCTCAGCTTGTTGAAGTTTTGTATTATAGTTGATTTGGAGAGTTTTACAAGACTGGAGAGATACAGGATCTTGGTGCTTACGCCAAAGTCTTTCTGCGCATCATAGCTATCGCTTTAGGAGGTGAAGACCATTGTGATACCAAGGTTCCTTACATACTAAAGATGGAGTAGCTATCAGACTTTCAAATACTTGAAAGGTATTAACGTAGAACAAAATCTTTTCCAGAGAAAGGAAAATGATAAAACCAGAGGACATAATTTGAGGTTGAGGGGTGGGAGACTGAAGAGCAATGTAAGGAAATTCTTCTTTACGGAGAGGGTGATGGATGCCTGGAATGCACTCCTGAGAGAGGTAGTGGAGAGGAAAACGGTGACAGAGTTCAAAAAAGTGTTGGTTGAACACAGAGGTTCTAGATTCAGAAAATAATAGTAAATATTGAAGAACTAAGGCCAGTACTGGGCAGACTGCACGGTCTGTGTCTGTATATGGCCGTTTGGGGGAGGATGAGCTGGGGAGGGCCTCAATGGCTGGGAGGATATAGATGGACTGGAGTGAGCTTTGACGGAGCCTTCAGTAGTTGGAATCTAAGAACAGTACCGGGCAGAGCTTTGGTAAGGAGGAGAAGAAAACCCCCCACAATTTTTTAGATTGAATCAGGTTGGGCAGACTAGATGGACCTTTCAGGTCTTTATCTGCCATCATCTACTGTGTTACTATGTTATCTTAATAGGAGCAATATTGTTTAGGCCGTTTATCAGGCTTTCATTCCAGCATTGTGCCTGCTCTTTGGCAGAAAGGTTAAAAAGTTGAAGGAAAAATGGTAAAAAGAGGAGTACATTCTGAGTGATTTAAGCAATTGTAAAACCTTGTCTCATAATGAGTAGTAAAATTTGGCTGTGCAGAGATAAAGGAAGATAAATGGAAAGAGGTTAGAAAATGGTCAGACAATGAGATTGGGAGAAAAATGAAACAAGGAGAAGACATTTGGGATGAGGACCTGATTAGGTCTAAGGTATGACCTGCTGCATGAGTGGGCGAATGAACTAATTGCTGGGTCAACTAATTGAGATGTTTTATGAAGCAAAACATCATCAACATGTATATTAAAATCACTTAAGATGATGATGTTAGAGAAAGAGTTGCCTCAATAAGTGTTTGAAAAACAGCATCCCAAGATACTGTCAATAAGTGGTGAGGGCAATAGAGAAGAATGTGGATTGGGGGCGTTAGCTTGGATTTTAATCAGCAGAGTTTCTAGATATTGAAAAGAGGTATTAGTAATGAAACGACCAGGTCCCAATTTGTATTAGTCTCGTTCTGCTGTCCTCACTACAGATGCATCCGGGGATACCTCTTTAGAAAGAAATCACATACACACACAAACGCACATGCAAATATGCCAAGGGATATCTCCTTTATTCAGAGTACTGTAACATATATATAGCATTTCACATGGGTCAGTTTTTTTAGCATATGACTGTAGGAAAGACCATATATGGTAACAGGATACATAAAAGCAACTAGAAAAAGGCGGGGGGGAAGTAACTATGGTATATAATACTGTCTTGTCTGAGGTCTAGAAATGCTTCTTATCTAAGTCCTGACGCACAGCACGGCACAGGATGTGCACAAGATGTGTGTGTGTGTGTGTGGGGGGGGTATCCTTGGTGAAACTAATCAGCTATAGAACAGAAAAAGAAAAGACCTTGTGGCCTCTTAACAAACAAGAACTGTTTCAGCAGTTTTATATGTTACACAAGCAGGAATAGAATAGACTTACAATAAGTATATGCCCCTTCAAGTAACTTCTGAAATAGGTAGTGTTGAGAATATAGCTGCAAGTCCACCTCCTCGATTTGAAGTACAATAAGTATGGTTTCCCTATGACTCCAGAAAAAGGAGGGGTTGAGACTGAGGATTGGCATTCAGTGCCAGTGCTACCATCACCCCCAAGCCCTGAGGCAAGCCGGGCAGGAGGGATGCTCACTCCCTCATGCTACTATACTCCTGAACCCAAACAACCCAACACCTCCCCCCCAAGGCTCAGGCACCCCACCCTGCACCCCTAACTCTACCCCAACCCCCCCATATCTTTCAGTTGAATGTCTGGCTGGAGGGATGCATACACCCTCCGCCTGGCCGACCCACCACTCTAAAATGGTGGGCCTTCCCCTTCTCCGTGCATTCTAGGATACACTAGGGAGGGGCCTAAAGTTCTGATTAGCTCAGATGCCTAAGGCCCCAATATGCACCAGGAAGGGAAAGGCCTGCCATTTTGGAATGGTGGGCCAGCCAGCCAGAGGGTGTGAGCATCCCACTGGCCAGACATTCAGCTGGAAGGTACAGGGGAGGGGGTTGGGGTAGAGTTAGGTTTGCATGGTGGGGTCCTGAGCCTTGGGGGGGGATGGTGAGTTCAGGGGGTGCTGGCAGGAGGGAGTGGACATCCCTCCTGCCCAGCTTGCTTCGGTGGGATGGTTCCAGGGCAGCAGTGAGTAGACATCCCTCCTGCCAGGCTTACTTTGCGGGTGGGGGTTCAGAGCTCAGAGGTTCCAGTAGGAGGGAGTAGGCATCAAGTTCACATGTGGGTTTGGGGGATCCAGCAGGAGGGAGTGGGCATTCCTCCTGCCAACCAACTTCACAGGGGGAGGTTCCCTGCTCTAGCCACTCAGCTGATCGTGGCAGGGGGATTTCCTTGCCACAATCAGCTGATGGCAAGGAATGAGACGTGATTTTCTAATCTGTGCATGTGACATGGGCGCCGGTTAGAGAATCAGGCCAGTTAGTCAGGGTTGGGCATTAGTCCCTTAGGGCTGACACGATTCTGTATAGGAAGCCGATGTGCGATTCTCAGCTGCTTCTTAGGCAGCTGCAAAAACCAGCATTCTATCAGGCCCTTGGAGTGTAAGGATGTTGCGCCCACGAGATACAGAGATCCCCATTAGGAGGTGGCAGAACTGGCTGTAAAACTAGGAAAAAGTTCATGACAGCAGGTATTTGTTATTGTGTAAAACTCTTCCACTGTAAGATGCATCTTATGGGCAAATGCTTTAACCTTTGCATATAGGTAATTACAATATTTACAGGGAAGACGCAGCCTTGGCAACTCATTAATGGAATAACTTTGGCCTATTTCCTCAAAGGCTATAATGAGGTACATTATTAACTGTGGAGTAAATGAAGTAACATCCAGCGTGCTTCAATGACTACCTCACAGTTTTATTTGCTTTGGAAAAGAACCGTCACTTGGGCTAAGCTTGTTGTGGGCTGATCAACCACGGCAGAAACGAGGTTGATAATGATTTCCAAGAAACGTTTAGGTGTACTGTATGTAGTTACTGTATATATACTGCAATTTGTACTGGAAAGCTGCAATGTTTTTGTACAACTGTGGGGAGTATGTAATGATCTTTTCAGGATGTTCCTGTTTTCCAGGCCAAACCATACAAATGTAGAAAGGAAGTGTTACTACTTTTTTATTTATTTACTAACTACCTTTATGAAGAGATTCACCCAAGGCAGTGTACAGCAAGTACAATTCAACATAAAACCTTATAATTTTGGTAACAGGAACAGATAGGGAAAATACAGTTTAATACTAAACATTGAATAGTAAACAGGTACTATTAACTATTCAATGTATTGTAAACCGCTTTGGGTGAATCTCTTCATGAAAATGGCGGATAATAAATCCAAATAAATGAACAAACAGTAGTAAAGGTAGTAAAAAGACAAATGTGGTGCAGTGGTTAAAGCTACAGCCCCAGCACCCTGGGGTTATGGGTTCAAATCCCACACTGCTTCTTGTGACCCTGGGCAAGCCACTTAATCCCCAGTGCCCCAGGTACAGTAGTTAGAGTGGGAACCCAGAAAAATGCTGGACTACCTGAATAATTTTTAATCCACATAGAATTGTATGATATGCGGAATATAAATAAAATAAATAAATACAATGAATGACATAACCTTAAAGTCAGCAAATTTAAACTTAATAAACTGCCCAGTGGCATACCTGGCAGGGCAGGAACCCAGGGTAGGACACCTCTTCCTCTGGCTAGAGCACCCTCCCCCCCCCCCCCTCTTCCAGGCAGTGGGAAGGTTGTGGGCTGCATGTGTGCAGCCATTGGCTCTGCTGGTGCCACGCCCCAGAACAGAACTTTGACATCCGAACCAATGGCCACACACAGGCAGACTGCAGACCCACAACTACTCCAGCATCTCTAGCTCCCAGCACAGACCACCCCCCTGTCCCACCCTTGGTATTCCACTAGGACCACCATGAAACAGTATCAAAAATATACTTATAACAGCACTTATGAAACAACTACCGGTAATAAGTACACATCAGAACATCCAAATAACAGATGCGCTTTTCTACAATACAGCTGATCCTATAGTTGAGGGGCCAAGTGCAATTCTTAGATGGGGACAAGATGGGTGGTACAGAGTCTGTTGGGATAAGCAGATGGGGGGCTAGACTCAAGGCAAGTTGTTTATACAGTTCAACAAGATATGAGGAACTGAATTAGTTACAGTGAGTGTAGCAAGCTAGTTCTGGTGCAGAGTGAGTGTATAGTCAATCACCCTATTTATTAAATGCTTTCACCTGTTTCTTGAAGTAGAGGTAGTCTGAAGTTAGACTTAGCCCCTCTGGGAGTAAATTCCAGAGCATGGGAAGCTACTCCTGAGAAGGATCACTGGTAAGCATCACATTATATAATTTGAGAAATACGCTGTAGACCATCCAGCAGGAGTCCTTATCACACCTACATTTTCTGTGAGACCTAACCTGCTCAGAGACCTTGCTAGTGCTGGAGCAAGAGGTAAGTTGGGGGTTCCAAACTAGATCTTTGAAAATGTTTTGCATCAGGCAGGCAAAAGTGACACATCATTTTCTAAGGCAGTGTCTCTCAAACATTTTTAGCTCTGGCATACTGAAAGGAGCAAATGCTTTTTTGTGGCACATTATAATTGAAATTATAAAAATGCAAAACCAACAAAAATTAAATCTGACAGTTATTTATTTAAAGTTCTTTAAACTATGTATGGGTAATTGTAACAACAGTGAAACTAAAGTAAATAGAATAGAATTGCTAATCAATGTGATGGATGTGCTTGTTTTTGGGTGCAAATTAACTCATAACACAGCTCGATAATCGATAAATACATATTTCATTATCTGCAGTTCTCTTTTTTTCTCTTTAATTTCTGTCAGAGCTGAAAATCTAAGTTCACAAAGATAAGAAGATCCAAACGGTTACAAAGCCATGCCTGCTTCGTTGTTCAAATTAGGATAACTGGGAGCATGTGGCACAGTGGTTAGAGCTACAAACTCAGGACCCTGAGGTTGTGGGTTCAAATTCCACACTGCTCCTGGGCAAGCCACTTAATCCCCCATTGCCCCAGGTACATTAGATAGAGTATGAGCCCACCAGGACAAATAGGGAAAAATACGTAAGTACCTGAATGTAAACCACTTAGGTATATACTTCTCCCTCTGTATTCAGAGGAGTTAGGAGCAGAGCTGAGCCATGAATGCAGAAAAATAACTTTTTTATGTTATTGCATCCAAAATACTGTGTGCTAAAGAATAAGAAAACAATAATGAAAGTTAAAATATACAGAAAAACAACACTATGGGTCAATGGCATACAAAAAATGACAGGAAACAATATGAAAGCACAATGGGCATGATTGACTAAACATGGAGAAAAGTGAAGCCAAAAGGGGGTGTTAACAAAAGGGGGGTGCTTGCATAAAGTCGGTGCACTGCCAGTGCAGTAAGAATCAAGAAGTAGCGGCGAGCCGTGAGAAAAGTCATGTGAATAAATAGACCGACGTAATGGGACAGAACGGCAAGGATGAAATGGGGAGTAGAGCGCATCACGAGGACGCTGATGGGGTTGGGATGATGTCATTTTGGGGCGGAGGAGCCAGCAAGATAAAAACCATGAATAATAGAAGTCACGAGTAATAAAACCGCAAATACGGAGGGAGAAGTGTAAGTGGTATATAAAATAAGTACTGCATAAAAAATAAAACTAAAATTACTTGCCGATATTTTTCAAGGACCAATCACATGAAAGAATGATGCTTGTCTGGGCAGATGTATCCTTAAGCACACAGACGCTCATAACATTGACAGACTCTTGCATTCGAGACATACAAATCTATACTTATGATGGGAATTTTTTATAATAAAGTAAAGTTTTGGAATCTTTCATGGCACACCAGGAATTTCTTCAGGGTACACCACTGTGTCATGGCACACAGTTTGAGAGACACTGCTCGTAGGTCACAGTTTCTTCCATGGAAATCCCTTTGCTGCAGTCATGGGTTGTGGCAGAGATGTGAAGAAAGAAATGCAAGCTGTCCTTGTAGATTTGGTTGGCTTGTGTTTTTTTAAATCTTACCAGCTAAGCTTAATTCAATTTTTACTATGAGCAGGTAACTATAAATGATACACAGCTGCCTATTAAGCAGTGACCCCTCTTCTGCAAGAATGTAAGGGAAGGAGACAATCTGGATTGATGAGATGAATAAGGGCATTTGTGCTATCTTTCTAAGAGCAAGACAGGCGCTGGGGAACACACCATTCTGATCTAGAGGAAACCGGAGGGCTTAAGCAGCTTATTACCTGCAGCTGATCAGGCATATGATTCCTGTTTATACACCCACAGCTCTCTATTAACTTTTACTGGTGTTTGTGAAGTGTCTCCTGTGGGTGGAAGCCTGAGCACAGGGTTAATATGTATGTGTGTTTATTGTACTAGTTTCTAGCTCTTAATGTGCTGTTTGGAACATTCCAGGGCTGCAGACAGCTGCTGAAATAACAGAGGCAAGTGAGAGCTATGCCTGAGTGGTAATGTAATGAGGCATCCTCCTCCCGAATGAACAGAAGGTAAAAAACAGCCTTCCTCATCTGGTGCTAATTAGACATGCCGTCCTATTTTAGGAAAGCTTTAAAACTAGACTCCTATACATTCATTTGGTCTGCTGTGGCATTAAAAAAAAAAGCTTTTATTTAAATGGAGAATGGGTAAAATGCGGACCTCATGGACCTTACAGACCTCACGGATCTAAAACCGCACGTCCTTAAAAATCCGAGGTCCATGCATTGACAAGTCCGCCTTGGCTTTCTCTGAAGCTCAGCTCAGGCCCCCGGCTCCCTCGCAGACCTAACAGATCTGAACTGCACGTCACATCCTTAAAAATCCGAGGTCCGCGCCACTTTTAGTCTCTGGCTCTGACAGAGCTCTATGACAATTTAACTCTGACGGATCCTAGCATAGGGAGGGAAAAGCATTAGGATCCGTCAGAGTTAAATTGTCATAGAGCTCTGTCAGAGCCAGAGACTAAAAGTGGCAGGGACCTCAAAAGTGGTGCGGACTTCGGATTTTGAAGGATGTGACGTACAGTTCAGATCCGTGAGGTCCGCGAAGGAGCTGGGGGACTGAGCTGAGCTGCAGGGAAAGTGAAGGCGGACTTGTCAATGCACGGACCTCAGATTTTTAAGGACGTGCGGTTTTAGATCCACGAGGTCCGTAAGGTCCGTGTTTTACCCCTTCCCATTTAAATGCAATTGCTGGTTGATTCAATGCTATATGCTATAAATATCCTTTTGGCGGGGATGGATTCACCATGCGGATTCACACATGCAGTTTCCTAGGGTGGCACTATGAATAAACAATCCTGATGCTGATCGTCTTTCTCAATATACTTGCAGTATAGCAACATCTACAATACCATATGGTTTTTTTTTTTATATTGGACCTCATTTAATATGGGGGACATAGCGCCACAGCTCACTCACTTCATCATCAGTCCTTATTCTAGCATTTTTTACTATTTTTTCAAAATTTTCAGTACTTTAAACTAGAAAAGAGGACCCATTGTCTTGCTGACATAGGCCATGTTCTGCAAGAATCACTTACTACTTCAGGGCATTGTCCTAAAAAATAGCAATAAAACTTTATTTCACTTTCAAACAACAAAAACATGCATACAGTCAAAAAAACATATAATATATGTTGCTCCCCTTATAATATAGGAAGGCCATAGTCAAGGCACTATTAAGGGGAAAAGGATTTTGACTTGTATAGCACTTTTTGTAGTTTTGCAACCATACTCAAAGCAGTTTACATACAGGTACTTCCAGCATTTTCCCTCTGTATCCTAGTGGGCTCATAATGTATCTAATGTACCTGGGGTAGTGGAGGATTAAGTTACTTGCCCAGGGTCACAAGAAGCAGCATGGGGTCTGAACCTAGAACCTCAGGCTGTCGAGACTATAGCTTTAACCACTACACCAGATTCTTCTCCACATCATAATGAAAGCCAATCAGATCATAAAACTTCATTATGACATCAGAGGAGGGAATTCCAATAGCTTCAGAGGAGAGAAATTCTAATTAATCTCTAGGTTTAATCCCTTTAGGGTAACTGCATCTAAAGTGAAAATCCTCTATTGTATTTTTTAATTTAGAAGACTGTTCATATCACCACCCTCCTGTCCCATTAGTATTTGATCTATAACACTCCACCTAAAATCAGTCAAGCTATTTTGCTTCTTGATCCAGTAAGACACCAGTGGTACCCACTGCACTCTATTCATAATGCAAGATTGGTGTTCTGTCAATTGATCTTGTATTGGTCAAGAAGTTCTGCCAACGTAAGCTTGATCACAAGGCCACAAGATCAGATAGATAACATTAGCTGATTCAAAGTTAGTCTCCAAATGTGCCCCAATTTTTCATTTTGTCTTTGGATATACCCAATCTGTGCCAGCTATCACACTACTACACCATTGACAGGTACCACAAGGGTAATGTCCCAATCTGTAACTAGTCCCTTTTGTATGCAAGCATTTCACAATAGTGCAACCCTGATTGTAAACTATGAGAGGAAATTCTTCAAAACAACAGTGTGATGACAGGACATGTCAATATTTAAAAATAATTTCCACTGTTGCACTACTTTATTTAGAATATGGCATAACCGCAACAGTTCGGTCTTCCTGTGTGGTGGATTTATATTTAAGGAGTAGATTGTGCTGAGCAAACCTTGCCCCAAGTAAGGCTTTGTGAATGGCTAAAGTGGGATAACCAAAAATAACAAGAAAAAGCTATGGAATTGGTGCAAATGTTGGTAAAAGTCATGTCCACAAAAAGAAACAAGGTTACAAGTGTTTATTGAATATTCGTCGAATACAAACTCATCCACATAAAACGACTGTAGTGCAGATCCAACACGATCCGTGTTTCAGCTATATTAGCCTTCCTCAGGGGTCCTAGGAATTACAAACTACAGATTTGAATGTATGGAGAATTAATGGTGTTACTCAACTGAAATGAAATAAGTGATGCTTCAGTCACCTGAGTGTGAATAATAATGGATAATGGTGAGAATAAGAAAGTGTGAAAAGAGATCTTAGACTGCCCATGTGCATGCAGTGCTAATGGGAAAGAAGTGAAGGGAAAAAGAGAACTGTGTGAAATATCACTAAATAGGCAAAAGAAATGCTGTAAGAAATGTCAATGTACAAAAATATGCATAATACTGTGCCAATTCATAGACTGATATTAGATGACATAACCAGACATTGGGTATGGGATGATAATCAGCACTTTTATGGATGAAATTGATTTCTCCTAAAATACCTTGAAATGAACGAAAAATAGGAGATTGAATTAAATGTAAAGCAAAATAAACTGTCCTGTTATGACAAAACCGTAAAACACAATCAATTATATTAAAACTATATAAAACAATAAGGAAAAATAAAAAAACCAATGAGTAAACATATCAAAATAAAAAAATAAATGGCATTTGTATTGTCCACGAAGGGAATGAATATCTGCACAGGATATGAGATTGTCATTGATGAAAAAGAGGGTCGGGAATTCTATGTTTTCAATAGTAGGGGTGAAGTTTTGGATCTCATTGACAGGTCAGTTACGATTATGTAAGCCCAGGGATACTTTTAAGAAATTTTTGAAGACACAGTAATTTGTTAATGTATTTATGTGAATAAAAATACAGTAAGTATTTCTGTGATACTTTTAAAAACTCATGAAGATTTTAGGGCTCCTTTTATCACGGCGCGCTATGGGGGTTAGCGTGTCGGACATTTCATCACGCGCTAACCCCCGCGGCAGCCTAAAATCCTAATGCCTCGTCAATGGAGGCGTTAGGTACTAGCGCGGCAGGCAGTTTAACACACGGTATTCCGCGCCTTCGTAAAAGGACCCCTTAGTTATAGGACAATGCATTTATGTGAATGAAATGCGCATGTTCATAGTGGAGGATGTAGGAGAGTCTATGGGCTCCTTTTACGAAGGTGCGCTAGCATTTTTAGCGCACACACAAGATTAGCGCACGTTAGCGCACGCTAGCTGAAAAACTACCGGCTGCTTAATAGGAGGCAGTAGCTGCTAGCGCGCGGCATTTTAGCATGTGCTAAGCGCGCACTAAAATCGCACCTTTGTCAAAGAAGCCCTATGAGTCTATGTTGTATTGCCATTATTTATTTTGTATGTTGTTTTGTAAACTACCTAGACTTTAGGCAGTATATACATTTTTTAAATAAATGATCTGATATTTTGGGATAATGATGGGCTTTTTATTTCATACTAGTCTTTAAGCCTGTTACATTAACGGGTGCTAGAATAGATGTGTCTGTCTGTCTGTCTGTGTTTCTTTATCTCTCTCTCCTTGGCCGCTGTCTGTATCCATCTGCCTCCCCCCCCCCCCCCGAGCACAGCTGTCTGCCCCCAGGACACACCTCCCCCCCAAAGCAGCCCCCTTTCCCTCTCCCTAACTGTCTCTCCATGGCCCTTTTCTGTCTTCCCCCAGCACACCCCTCCCCCCCAAAGCAGCTCCCTTTCCCTCTCCCTGTCTCTCCATGAGCCCTTCTGTCTTCCCCCCAGAGTAAAGCTGTCTGTCCCCAGCACACCTCCCCCCCAAAGTAGCCCCCTTTCCCTCTCCCTATCTTTCCATGGCCCCTTCTGTCTCCTCCCAGAGCAAAGCTGGCCCCAGCAAACCTCCCCCCCAAAGCAGCCCCCTTTCCCTCTCCCTCTCCATGGCCCCTTCTGACTCCCCCCAGCACACCCCTCCCCCCAAAGCAGCCCCCTTTCCCTCTCCCCCTGGCTCCCTGTATTGATCCCCTTCTTACCCTCCCCTCCATCCTGGCGTCTTCTGGCCTGCTCCTCTTCAAAGAAGCCTGCGATCTTGGTGGCCGGCTTTAGCGAACCTAGCAGGCTGCTCTCCAACTCGGTAGCACGTTCCCTCTGACGCGATCCCGTGCGTCAGAGGGAGCGTGCTACTGAGGTTGGAGAGCGGCCTGTGAGGTTTTTCAAAGCCGGCCACGATCGCAGGCTGCTCTGAAGAGGAGGATCAGTGGCGGCGGCAGCGAGTGAGGTGACACGGTGAGGACGTGGGCAGGCAGCGAGTGAGAGGCAGCGGCGAGTGAGGGCGGGCGGTGACGCGCCGAGGACAGGGAGAGAGCACAGTCATGCGCCTTCAGCCCCCGCATGCGCCGTGAGGTTAGAATGTTGCCACAGAAGCACACCTCACGGCACCACACCTCACGAATTTTCGAGAGCGCATGCGCGCTCTAGCGTTTTATTATTATTGATGTATGTTATTTCATATTTCATATGGATGTAGATTTATTATTTTTATTACTTTATGTTATTTATAACCATTCTTTATCTGTAATCCTCATTTAGATCTTGTGACCCCTGACACAGGTTTTATTTGCCGAAACACAGTTCCATGTCGGATCTTTCACAAGGAGCCCTGCTGACCTCTCTAATAAAAATTGAACATACTCCTGGTTGACTGTTTTCCTGGTTTTGTTGCAAGACCATTGTCCTTTGCCCCACGTTTTGTCTGTGTGGCTTCAAATTTTATACTGTAATACACTTAAGTCCTCTTCTATCAAACTGCGATAGCAGTTTTAAGCGCGAGGAGCCGCGCTGAATGGCACGCGCTGCTCCCAATGCTCATAGGAACTCAATGAGCGTCGAGAGCAGCGCGGGACATTCAACGCGGCTCTCTGCACTAAAAACTGCTAGGGCAGTTTGATAGAAGAGGCCCTCCGTTGGCCAGCATTTATTTATGTATAAACCTTAATTGTTAAAAAATGTTTTTTGTTTTTTTTTAAATTGTAATTCCATTTTTTTTTACCCACATGTTTGTTTGTATTAATAATACATAATGATTAGTTTGTATAATTTTGTCTTATTTGTATTTGTATTTGTCACCCTAGTTTTTTTATTGTACATTTCAATTATGTAATACGCATTGAAATATTTGATATTGCGTAAAATCAAAATTTAATAAACTTGAAACTTGATTTATTTTTTCTATATTGTTCTCCCAAGGGAGCTCAGAATGATTTACATGAATTTATTCCCTGTCTATCCTGGTGGGCTCACAATTTATCTAATACACCTGGGGCAATGGGGGGATTAAGTGACTTTCCCAGGGTCACAAAAAGCAATACTGGTTTGAACCCACAACCTCAGGGTGCTGAAGCTGTGGCTTTAACTACTGCGCCACATTCTCCCATATCAGTCAAAAACTTCTTTTAAATGCTGTCTATGGTGTTTAAATCATCCACATTTATTGAGTAGCACTGAGCATTCATGTGGCCACCAAACTATACAAACAAAAGTCATAATAAGTCACTATCCCTATAGCTAAGCTGTTTAATTCAAGTCAGCTTCTTTTTTTGCCCTAAATCAGCATTTTTGAACTGGTGTGATGTTGCTGATGCTCGGGTTTGTCACAGAGTCTAGAGTGCTCCCCCTCCCCAAATCCAGCATCCCTCATTACTGTTCCTCTTGCAGGGCAATGATCACTGCCTCTTCCTTCTTCTAACTCCCCCACCCTGCCCCCGCCATGCCTGCAGCTTACATTGTCGGAAGCCCAGAAGCGATTCACACATGTACTTTGGGGCCTTCTTTCTACCACATCCTGCCTTTTCTGATGTAACTTCCCAGATCAAATAATTCAAAGGGAATGTGAAAGTTAATAGAACTGGGTTCACAAAGGTTCCTTTTATACCTGAAGTAGAGGCATTGCACCACCAAACACTGGCCTTTGTTAGAGGCACCAGGGTCAACTTTTTTGAGATAAGTTCTACTTTATGATTCTGTTCCCTAGTTAGTTTGTCATCTGGACTTTTGAGTATTGTGCTCTATTCTAATATTTGGACTATCATATATTAGATGAAACAATACAGGTTGGAGGGAGGTTTATGCCAATGATGGGATTAGCACAAATGTACTGCATTGACATTCTGAGGCTAGTTCTTCCCGAGTATATCATAGTTAGTTTGAAAGCCTGCCTTTAGTCCTTGACTTTGAGGTTGAAAGAACTTAGGGTTCCTTTTACTAAACGACACTAGAAGTTTGTAGAGAAATCAAAACTGAAAAATTAAAACAGGAAACTGAAGAAGAACCAAGAAAGAAAGATATGAGAAGGAAATTAAGTAGAATATCAAGAACTGCAAAGGATTGAAAACATTTTATTAAACTTTTCTGGGCTTTACTCAACGGCGCTAAAAGTTTGTAGCGTGGGCCAGTGAGGTATATGCTCTGACGCTCACGCTACAAACCTCTAGCGCCGTTTAGTATAGCCCAGCGTTAGTTTGGAATTTATTTATCTGTCTCAGTGTGTAAATGGGAATTATTTTTATTTTTGATTTGATTGGGTGGTCTGGGATATCCCAGGCCCTCAGCACCCACACTTCCAGATACAACCCTTCCAGTTGCAAAAGAAAAATTTAATAAAATGTTGTCAATCCTTTGCAGTTCTTGATATTCTACCTAATTTCCTTCTCTTATCTTTCTTTCTTGGTTCTTCGGTTTCTTTCCTGTTTTAATTTTTCAGTTTTGATTTCTCTAGATCTTTATTTATTTTTACTCTTTGATTTTTAGGTTTCCATTTTCTGTTATCCATTCTGTTCTCTCAGCCTAGGCACTAGATTTTCTGCCTTGCTGCTTTTTCTCAGTTCCATTCCAATACAGAATTCTGTTTCCCTTGAATTTGCCTTTTCTTATCCCCCTCACTACATTCCTACTCCCATACACACCTCCATATTTCTCCTCTCTCAGCACTCACTCTTTCCCAACTCTCACATACTGCCATCCGTCTGCTTCCATCACACAATTCAGCACTTTTCTTGATCTTTCTTCTCATCTACCCCACCTGTCACTACCTTTTCCATCCTTCCTCACCCACTTTTATTTCTTTCCTTCCTCCCCTTCACATTCTCACTTCTTTTCTGCCTTTCAATGTCTAGCTCCTTTTTATCTTCCTGTCCTTTATCACTCTCAGTATGCTTTTGTTCTCTGTTTCTTCCCCTCCTGTCCTCTCCCATCTTGACAGATCTTTCTTCGCTTCTATCTCTCCTTTGACCCCTTTCCCTCCCAACTGTCTCTCATCTTTCTGCTCTACTTCCCCTTCCATCCCTCATTTCTCTCTTTCCTTCCCTTCACACTGTGCACACTCCTCTCTGGCTCCCTCCTCCACAGCCACAACTAGCTGCTCTGATTGGACATTTTTTAGCTAGCCTTTGTGCCTCATGCCTGCTCAAGCAGAACTTTGCCTCACACCTCATCAGCTTCCTGAGCCTTGCAGGGCCAGTCTCACAGTATTTGCCATGAGATCTAATGAGAAACCAAATAACTCAGGAAGTTTACATTTTGTGAAGGACGCTGGCTTAGTGGAAGAGTCATCTCCATCCACTGTGTAAGTCTGCTGCCTGTCTGCACATTTCCTCTGGGACTTCTCTCTGCTACTGCAGGCCCAGGCCAGCACATAGAGTATGTGCATTGAAACTGGTGTGGCAAAAGGCTAGCAAACTGTTTTGGGAGGTGACACTTGCCTAACTGTTCAACAAAAAGGAGAAGGCAAGTTCTGGGGCTCATGTAGTTCATGGCAATTATTATATATAATATGTACATCATGAGAGAAGCATAAGACAAAGAGTGGAAATGTCCAATAGTCCTGGTGAACTCAATCTTCATTAAAACGTCCTTTATTCATCCAGAAAATCAATGGCCCGATATGTACATGTTCCGGCCGAAATGGCCTGCTTCAGGAGTCTAAAATTCTTCTGAATGTAGAAATCTTAAATATAAGAACTTCCTAGTCGTTTGTTTTGTGTTGTAACTACTTGTGGAAAAAATAGCTGCTGATAGGAAGCGTACACGTTGCTCGTTTATTCTGAATATTTAAGATTTCTACATTCTTTTCTTTTTGATACTTTTCATTTCAGTGATTCAAATGCATCTAGTAAATGGGCACAAGTATAGGGAAAGCAAGCCATTGTGACATCATTGATGAGGTTGGCTCTTAGACATTGGTGGGAAGAGGCATTATGACATCACAATATGAGGGGCTGCTGAAAAGTTCTCAGCCTAAGCAAAAAGAGAATGATGTGGAGCCATGAAACTTTCAAGCTATTCCACACTTTTATTGACACTTTTCATTTCATGTCACTGAAATGAAAAGTATCAAGAAAAGTGTGCAATAACTTTTAAGTTTCATGGCTCCACATCATTCTCTTCTTGTTTGGGCTGAGAACTTTTCAACAGCCGCATGTAAAAGAATTAATCTAGCATAGCATTGGCGCTAGAAAAAGTTCAAAGAAGAGCGACCAAGATGATAAAGGGGATGGAACTCCTCTCGTATGAGGAAAGACTAAAAAGGTTAGGGCTCTTCAGCTTGGAAAAGAGACAGCTGAAGGGAGATATGATTGAAGGCTACAAAATCCTGAGTGGAGTAGAATGGGTACAAGTGGATCGAGTTTTCACTCTGTTACAAATTACAAAGATTAGAGGGGATATTTGATGAAGTTACAGGGAAATACTTTTAAAACCAATAGGAGGAAATTTTTTTTCACTCAGAGAATAGTTAAGTTCTAGAACGTATTGCCAGAGGTTGTGGTAAGAGCAGATAGTGTAGCTGGTTTTAAGAAAGGTTTGGACAATTTCCTGGAGGAAAAGTCCATAGTCTGTTATTGAGAAAGACATGGGGGAAGCCACTGCTTGCCCTGGATCAGTAGCATGGAATATTGCTACACCTTGGGTTTTGGCCAGGTACTAGTGACCTGGATTGGCCACAGTGAGAACGGGCTACAGGGCTTGATGGACCATTGGTCTGACCCAGTAAGGCTATTCTTATGTTCTTATGTATACCTCATTACCCTTCAGATGTATGCGGTTTAACAAAAGTAAAATACTGCTACAACACAGAATGAAATACATTTTCAATCTTTCAAAAATTTCCTAAATATGTAAGTCTTTAATAGTTTCCTAAAATTTTGATATGATGTAGATATAAAAAATAATAGACAAAAATCAGTATTCCAAGTAGCTGCGTGAAATGATAGTAGTCGATTATATCTTTTATAGCAGCAACCTTTGGCCAATGGAAAATAAAAAAGGGAAGCTATCCAAGTCTGTAATGGGAAAAAAATAATCAACTAAATAGGCTAGAGCCATACCAGATATTACTTAGTAACACAGGCAACCGAACTTAAACTGCACTCTAGCTTCCATAGGGAGCCAATACAGCTCCCTCTAATAAGGGGTTATGTGGTCTGATTTTTTTTAGACTAAAAATCAGACCAATTGCTGTATTCTGTATTAACTGAAGTCGAGCCAGGTGTTTTTTTTGCTGACTGCCAGATGCACAATATTGCAATAGTCCGAAGTACTCAGGACAAAAGACTGAACCAATAGTATAAACAATTTTTCATCAAAATATGATCTAATCAGTCTAAGGGCTCCTTTTACATAAGTGCGCTAAGTGTTTTAGCGCACGCTAAATATTAGCATGTGCTAAATATACACTAAGGGCTCCTTTTATCAAGGCGCGCTACGGGGGTTAGCGCGTCGGACATTTTGTCATGCGCTAACCCCCGCGGCAGCCTAAAATCCTAACGCCTCGTCAATGGAGGCGTTAGGTAATATTGCGGCAGGTGGTTTAACGCGCGGTATTCCGCGCATTAAACTGCTACCGCGCCTTTGTAAAAGGACCCCTAAATGCTAAGGCATGCATGTTAGTCTATGGACGTGTTAGTGTTTAGCATGCGCTAAAAATGCTAAGTGCACCTCTGTAAAAGAGGGGGTAAGTTTCCAAAGCATAAAGAAGCATTTTTTTTTTAACCAATTACATTTAATATCTCTATTAAATTCATGACATGACCATATTTCATTCTTAAGCTGCTTCAGTGGTAATGCATTGCACGATAGTGATGGTTTCTATGCCAATTAGAGCTGAATGATCAACCCAGTGATGAAATCAGCAAGGAATGGTAGAAATGCAATGATGATACACTGATCAGCACATTTACAGATATCCTCAATCACTCCATAGCATCTTGTTATGTACAAAGAAAATAGCCAAATCACGGAGGACAGCACAGTATGTATATAATCTTGCTAACATGTTTTGCAATTGGTCTGTTACATGATCGAACAGTCTATAAAAGCAAATGCAAGACTTAAAAGCCAATGGCAGCCCCTGGGGACCTTTAGAATGGCTCTTGTCAACTGCCCCACTCCCATCCCTCTGACAGTCCGCTGACCCTCTCCTAGATACTCCTCTGACCACTTAACTTTCTACCTGCCACAAAAGGCAGGAGTGATGTCTATTCTGGTGGGTGTTGTGGCCCTATAAAGTGGGAAACAACCACAGTATCTGGATGAACCACAAAATTTAGTAGTAAGTTTCAAGTTTTATTAAAAATTTGATACAAAGCTTATAAAATTTCTAAGCGATTTCCATTTTTAAAAAATGGGGGGGAAAAGAACATTATAAAAACTACAAATTATCGTAGTAAAGAGGAACATGAAGGGCAAAAACATTAGGGCACAGGGTTAAAAACTGCCAGGTTGACACCTGAGTTGCGAGTTGCAATATTGTGACTTGTGTGGCATGAAGATTGGGAGTCGTATTTATCAGTTCTCGAAGGCATCTCAAATGTGATGTTGAAGAAAAGGACTCAACACAGTCCGTGTTTTGGCTATGCCTTCCTATGTGCTTCCAATCATTTTTTTGTGGGATTCATTTGATTTCCCCATTTTGTGGGTTGCGTAGCCCTGCTTAGGATATATGTGATAGCTCTCCTTCAGCCCTTTTGGACCCAAAGCAGCCCCAACCTAAAAATTAGCCAATATCATCACTATGCCTGCTAAGAAAAAGCCATCGGAACGATATTCACACAAGACCTCACTTGCATATATCCAGGGCATTGCAACCCTCCTGCATAAATTTGCCAAAGAGAAATTCACTGTGTCAGGCGATATTCAGCGCTGACCCTCTACGATTTACATCTGTATATTAGTTTTTAATACATAGCGGCAGGACTCATAAGAACCCAGGGCCTTGGAACGCTACATCTTTTATTTACAAAGTGGTTTTGTATAGGGATAGGGTGATAGGAAATAATTGATGGTCCAATTATATTTCTTTTAACAGCTGATTGCTATCTTGCCATGTTCATAATGTGGATCCAAGATTTGTTTAATATATGCTGCTACGGTATATTATATTGATCCTTCTGGTTGTCCTGTTTTACATGGTCATTAACAATTTTTTTTGAACGTCAACAGAAAGCACATACAAGGGGGGGGAAGAGATGCTCGGAATATGAAATTAGCTGGCATATTCTGTGCCATCACATTTGCTGTCTTGTTGAATATTTCTGTTATGTAGGTGGGGGGGAGGGAGTTCATGCAGGATAATGCAAAAATGGATGACAAGAGATATATTGTATTTTTGTGAAGTCATTAATAAAAACTGTTGAACGTTAATACACAGCAGAACTTTGTGGACTCTAGGGGTAAAGCATCTGATTAAGACTGAGGAGAGGTGATTCTATGCTTTAAAAACATGTATATTTGTTGGAAACATAAATAAAAATTTAAAAAAACAAACATGTAAGTAGAAATGGGGGACTTATGAAGTCAGACACAGAAGGGATTACAAATGACAACTAGAGAAGAAAAGGCATAAATTCATATATGCGTTGAGGGGCATAATTGAAAGGAACATCTAAGTCCGCTTTCGTCCCAAGTCGTCCAAAGTAAAAAATAGCTTAGGACACATTTTTGAAAAATACGTCCAAATTTTTTTTGTTTCGAAAATCGTCTAACTATACGTCCTGCTGATCTGATCATCCAAGCTACTAAATTGTCCATCTTTATACCACATTTTTGTCCAACTTTTCATCCAAATCAAAAATGCCTAGAACAAGCCCTGTTGGATGTGGGAGGGGTCTGCAAAGTGATGGACTGAACACCTAGACATGGCACCTAAATAGTGGGGCACCTTACAGGGCACTGCTATAAACTTCACAAAAAGGGTGCCATGTCTTCATCTCACTACAGCTCCCTTATAGGGCATGGTGAGCCCCCAAATTTACCTCCAGAATCCCCTAAACCCACTTATCTACCACCCCAATAGCCCTTATGGTTGCAAGAGTCACTTATATGCTAGTAAAAAATGGTTTTGGGGGGTCTATAGGGGAGTGCACATGATTCAATATCAATGCAGTGATTACAGGGGCTTATGGGCATGGGTCCACCTCTCTATGGGTCCCTAACCCACCCCCAAGATGGTTTAAGACGCCTCTGTGCAGCACGACTAGGCTTTCCTATGCCAGGCTGCCAGGTGATGATGTTCTGAAGGCACAATTTTCAAGTTGTGATTAATATTTTTATGGGGGTGGGCGGGTAGATGATCATTGGGGTAGTGTGTGGGGGTCTGTATTATGTGTTTGCAGTGCTTATTTGGTCACTTTAGGTGGGTTTTTGTGACTTAGACCATGTTTTAAATGGTCTAAGTTACAATGTCCAAGTTCCGTCAATCCTGTGCTGTATAACTTTCGGTTATACATGCAGTATGACTAAGTCTAAGCCGGCCCACGTCCCGCCCAACTCCCGCCCTCGACACTCCTCCTGAGACGCCCCGTTTAGCGATGGTCATTCAGCAGCACTATGAAGGCCTAGGTCGTTTAGAAATATGTCCAAAATCTGTTTTTATTATCAGCACTTGACAATGTTCGTCCAAGTGCTGACTTAGGCCGGTTTTTGGACGTTTTTCTCTTTCGATTATGAGCCCCTTAAGCTACATTTAAGAACTTGGTAATTTTATAACTGCAGGCATACACATGCAAAAAACAAGCACATATTTCTTCCTCTGTAGATATGGTCAGATTTTCAAAGTGAAAGTATGCGCATATTTCACCTTTGAAAATTACCTCAGGAAAAAATACGCATCTACACTTACACTTTTGCCTGTGGACTTAACAAACTTTCGGGGTTAATTTGCATGCAAGAGCTTTAATTTTCAAAAGCACTCAATGTTTGCATTCAAGTGAAAATCCCACATTGGGAGCATCTCTAGGTGAACTTGCACGTGTTATTTTAAAACAGACAATTCCCATGAGTAAAATTTATGCACTTCCACAGTTTAAGCTCAAAGTATATGATTTATCAACAGAAATGCTTATAAAACTAATTTCCTATTTACAAAAGCATTTTCCCTTATACACAAAATGGGAAAACTAGATACTAAATGGTAGTTAAAGTGTGAAAAAACAAAACAAAATAGTAACATTATTTTTAATCTACTGTGCACTGTTAAAATCCTGCTCCATTACTGGGCAATAAAAGTCAGGCAGGACAGTAGTTCTGGCCTGAAATTCCTTTAGTAGATATAAAGGTCTTGCTGACAGTTATTTTCCAGGTCTGGGTCTTGGCAGGTCACGTCTCTGAAAGGTTTCCCATGCGAAGTGTCTGAAGAAGTGGTCGACGTGTCGCTGATCACTGGGGTCCGCCGCCTGCTCTTCCCAAAGGAAAGGGAGTAGGGAGCAGGAGGAGGAGGAAGAAATGATAAGGGAATCTGAACCAAATGTTGTCACATTCTAGAAATAATTGGATGCCCTTGTCATGGGTTAACTAAGGGTTACCTTGAGGTGGGAAGGGAAACAGGAGGTCAAGTAGAGACACATGCCAGAAATTTCCACAGCACTGTGCTTATAAAGGAAAGTCGAAACGGTACAGTCCTTCTGAATTAGGTAAGAGGAGCTGTGATGAACATATATTGCCTCACAATTTTCTCTTCTGCGTAAGAGCTACGCAGGGTAGTTAAATGTGACTAAGGTTATTATATGGCTCCAGAAAAAAAGAGGATGGATTGAGATATCCAGGTTTTAATTCCATTGACATCAATGGAAATAAAACCCGGATGTCTTAATCCGTCCTCCTTTATCTGGAGCCATATGATAACCCTAACTGGGACCCCCTTTTCCTTAGGCTGTGACTGTCTTTTGATGCTAATTTCTTTCTAATTAGCATTCTGCCCTTTGTTCTAAAAGTGATTGCAGGCATTGCCCTTAGCTCTTGAATGCCCCATTCTATTCAGGTCCAGCCTACTCTTGGTAAAAAACAAACAAACACAGGACATATTTTCAACTCAAGGAACAAGCTGCAGCCTTTCTAAATTTAATGTGACTACAGTGAAAAATATAAACGCTTAACATAAAATTCAAAGCGTTGTACAATAAAAGTTGTTCAAATATTAATTAGGGGACTGACTACAAATAATAAACATAATCCTTACGGGACAGACAAACTTGAATGGGGAAAGGACAAGAAAACAAAAAGAAAAAAGGGGAGAACTACAATTTGAGAGAAAAGAGAACATAAACGGATAGAACAATAGGATATGACAGGTAGGGATTGCGTAATAATAATTTTTAAAAACATTATTTAAAAAAGGATAAATCAGTTGTAGGCATCTTTAAAAAGAAAGCATTTTGCACTACTCTTGAATTTATCCAAGTTTTGTTCTGTTCTGATATATAAAGGAAGAGAGTTCCAAATTGAAGGAGCAGTGACGGAACATTAAGGGCTTCTTTTACGAAGGCGCGTTAGCGGTTTAATGCACATAATAGCATGCGCTAAACTGCCGGCTGCGCTAGCCGCTACTGCCTCCTCTTGAGCAGGCAGTAGTTTCCCAGCTAGCACGGGAGTTAGCGTGTGATGAAAAGTCGCACGCATTAAACCTGCTAACGTGCCTTCGTTAAAGGAGCCCTAAGAGTTGGGCTCCTTTTACTAAGCTGCGATAGCGGTTTTAGCGCACACTTAGCACGCGCTGAATGCCCCGTGCGCTAGACTTTAATGCCAGCATTGAGCTAGTGTTAGTTCTAGCCGCATAGCGCGGTTTTAGCGCATACTAAAATCCTGCGTGCGCTAAAAACGCTATTGCAGCTTAGTAAAAGGAGCCCTATGTTGTGAAGCGGATCTTAGGGTTCGGGGGTGGGGGATCGTATGGACTTAGAAGTCTATCTATGAATGTGGGGACACTAGTCTGTAGAATTTTGAAAATTAGAACAATTTTATAAGTAATCTGATGTGGGATGGGCAACCAGTGTGCCTTCTTTAGCAAAGAAGTGACAGGATCAAATTTTTTTCGAGCCTGTGATGATTTTTATTGCCATATTTTGAAAAATTTGAAGGCGCCTGATATCTTTTTGACATAACCCTTTATATAATGAATTACAGTAGTCGATTTTTGATATGATGAAGAGTGAATTAGGATATTAAGAGAAGTGGAGGGGCATAATTGAAAGGAATGTCTGTTTGTTTTCGTCTAAGTAGCAAGTTGTCCAAAGTAAAAAACAGTATAGGACACATTTTCGAAAAATACGTTCAAATTTTTTTTTTGAAAATCGTCTAACTATACGTCCTGCCGATCTGATTGTCCAAACCGCTAAATCGTCCAGCTTTATACCACATTTTTGTCTAACTTTTCGTCCAAGTCAAAAACGCATAGAACAAGCCCTGTTGGATGTGGGAGGGGGTCTGCAAAGTGATGGACTGAACACCCAGACATGGCACCTAAATAGTGGGGTACTTTACAGGACACTGTTGTGAACTTCACAAAAAGAGTGCCATGTCGTCATCTCACTACAGCTCCCTTATAGGGCATGGTGAGCCCCCCTCAAACCACCTCCAGAATCCCTAGACCCACTTATCTACCACCTCAATAGCCCTTATGGCTGCAGGAGCCACTTATATGCCAGTACAAAAGGGTTTGGGGGGTGTATAAAGGAGTGCACATGTTTCATTATCAATGCAGTGATTACAGGAGCTTATGGGCATGGGTCCTCCTCTCCATGGGTCCCTAACCCACCCCTAAGATGACTTAAGCCGCCTCTGTGCAGGTTGACTAAGCTTTCCTATGTCAGGTTGCCAGGTGATGATGGTCTGGAGGGTGAATTTTAAAGGTGTGATTACAATTTTTATGGGGTTGGGAGGGGGTCGGTGATCACTAGGGTAGTGTGGGGGGTCTGTAGTTTGTGTCTGCAGTGCTTATATGGTGACTTTAGGTGGGGTTGTGACTTAAACCATGTTTTAAATGGTCCTAGTCACAATGTCCAAGTTCCGTCTATGCTGTGCTGTATAACTTTCGGTTATACATGCAGTATAACTAAGTTTAAGCCTGCCCATGTCCCACCCAAATCCTGCCCTGAAATGCCCCGTTTAGCTATGGTCATTCAGTGGCAATGTGAAGGCCTAGGTCGTTTTTAAATACGTCCAAAACCTGGTTTTATTATCGTCACTTGGACGTTTTTGACTGATGATCATCCAAGTGCCGACTTAGGCCGTTTTTTGGACGTTTTTCTCTTTCGATTATGACCTCTTAGAGTTTTTGACCAGAGTGCAGATTTGACGTCGAAATGTGAGTCTATTATCAATGATAATACCTAGGATTTTTGTTGTTAAAGGAGATTCAAGTGGGGT
The DNA here is from genome assembly GCF_902459505.1 of Geotrypetes seraphini. Lineage (NCBI taxonomy): Eukaryota > Metazoa > Chordata > Amphibia > Gymnophiona > Dermophiidae > Geotrypetes > Geotrypetes seraphini. The sequence continues at coordinate 163,057,225 of NC_047086.1, read as the reverse complement.
ATTATCAATAGTAACTGGTGCTGTAAACCTTCTTTCCAAGGAAAATATTTGAACTCACTTCTTCCATTAAATGATTTTGTAGTTTCAACTGCCCCCCACCTCTGCTGTCCATAGGTCCCTGGGTGGGCAGCAGCAAGGGGGTCTTCTGGAAACATGCTACTCTAGGAGATACAAGATACGTACTTTCAGCATTTTATCAAAAAGGTACAGAACGGCGGATGCCTTGTTAGCCACTTGAATACATAGGAACGGTTCATAGACAACGCCGCGAAAGACAAAGGTGCGCGCCGACAACTGAGCACAAGACGGAGGTGCGCGCCGAAGAAAATTACAGTTTTTAGGGGCTCCAACGGGGGGTTTTGTTGGGGAGCCCCCCCAGTTTACTTAATAGACATCGCGCCGGCGTTATGGGGGGTTTGGGGGGTTGTAACCCTCCACATTTTACTGTAAACTTAACTTTTTCCCTAAAAACAGGGAAAAAGTGAAGTTTTCAGTAAAATGTGGGGGGTTACAACCCCCCCACCCCCCACAACGCCCCCACAACGCGGCGCGATGTCTATTAAGTAAAGTGGGGGGGTTCCCCCACGCCCCCCCCCCCGTCAGAGCCCTAAAAAACAGTAATTTTGTGTGGTGCGCGCCTCCGCGCTGCGCTCAATTGTCTGGGCGCGCCTTTGGTCCAGTGCGCTTTTGACCTGACACCCATAGAAACAGAGGTCAACGAATAAGTTGTAGGTCAATGGACTAATGAACAAAGGATAACTTTAAAAAGGTTGTCAATAACACATCAAGTTAATTCAATAGAAAAGTATCAGCTACAACTTGTTTTGCCTTATTGAAAAATACAAAAATATTCGGTGGTGGTCCAACAGCATTATGTTAAACAAGAAAGAGGGAGGAAATGGTCTAGTTGTTACAGCAGTTCTCTGTAAAACCACTGAAGGCAGGATTCAGATCCTGGTTCTGGCACTCAGGTAAGTTATTTTATCTCCCTTTGCATCAGGTATCCGCTCAGCTTGTCAGCAGTTTGGGATAGGGTTATAGCCCTTCTGTGTCAGACTGAGGTTCCATCTAGCCCAGTATCCTGTTTCCAACTGTGGCCAGTCCAGGTGACAAGTAGCTGGCAGAATCCCAAAAGGTAGCAAGATTCCATGCTACTTACCCCCAGAAATAAGCAGCAGCTCTTCCCAGATATTCCTTAATAATAATTTATGTACTTTACCGCCAGAAAGTTGGCCAAACCTTTTTAAAAACCCATCCACATTTACTGCTTTTGCCACTTGCTCCAGCATCGAGTTGCCAAGCTTAACTTTATATTAAGTGGAAAAAAACATGTTCTTCTATTTGTTTTAAGTGTCTTCTAATCTTTGGGTTTTTTGAAAGAGTAAGCCACTGATTCATGTTTATCCATTCCACTCCATTAAGGATTTTGCTTACCTCTCTCACATTTCTCCTCACTTTTGCAAAGTGGGCGTTCTGCAGGCATGACATGGGGCAGTGTTAGGATTTGTCTGAGTGTCCCAAAACACAGCCAGACTTAGACCTGCTTTAAAAGCGAATAAGGTGAAGAACAAGTTGTCTTTTGACACCCTTGCGATTTGGTTGGAGACTGGAGAGCAAGAAGTAAGCATTGGTCTGGACTACTGGAGAGTTGCTGAGTGCTGTATTGCCTGTCTGTGTCCCTGTTTGAACCTTTACTTAACCAGCCCTGCTCCTCTGCCTGCCACCTCTCCCCACCCTGCCCCCATATCTGCCAGACCCCAGCCACTCCCTTTTCCCACCCCTCCTACCTGCTTCTGGTCTCTCATCCACAGTTCCACTCCTTCTCCACTCCCAATCAGTCATCCTGCACAGCAGCTACTACATCTCACTAAACAATAAAATTGTATCCTTTGACATGAAGTTAAATGGTCATCTAGAGATGTAATTCAGTCTATAAATTAATCAGTCTTTATTGAAATAAACTTTTAAGCATCACATAGGGCAATTCCTGGTTCATTTATCAGTAGTATCTGCAATCACTAATAATAAAACCCTAAGCGTACATGCGCACTCCTACCTGTGTGATCTGTGATCTGTAGCTCCGTGGCCCCGCATGGGCAGTAGAAGGAGTCAGCGGTGGTTTTTTTCTACGCATGCGGAGTTACCTTAAGCAGGGAAGCATGAAGGCAACTCCCCCCTCCCGCCCTCACTCCATCTTACAGAACGGCCCCACACCCGTGGCCCCCCAGGTACTGTTCTGCAGCCTGCGGGCCTTATAGTCCCTGATCGAAGTTATTTTTAAGTTCAAAACCGCCGCGGTGACTCCTCTCACAGCCGCACCTGCGTCGGAAGCCACTCTGATATCACGTAAGAGAGAAGGCTTCCGACGCAGGTGGGGATTGTGAGAGGAGCCGCCGCGGCTGCTTTAAACTTAAAAATAACTCTGGCAAGGGACTAAGGGAGCTGGCCATAAACAACCAGCTGCTGGGAAGGGAAGGGACAGGGGGGAATGCTGCTGCAGCTGCACAGGGAAGTGGTGGGGGAGGGATTGCTGCTGCACAGGGAAATGGAGGGAGAGGGAATGCTGCTATGGCTGCTGCACAGGGAAGTGGGGGGAGGGAAATGCCGCTGCTTCTGCACAGGGAAGTGTAGGGGGAGGGTCATACCGTTGCTGCTGCTGCACAGGGAAGTGGAGGGGGAGGGAAATGCTACTGCTGCACAGGTGGCAGGGAGAGAGACAGAAAGAAAGAGACAGACAGCGGGAGGGAGACAGACAGAAAGAAAGGAAGAAAGACACAGGGGCATGAAGAGAGATAGAAAGACAGACAGACAAAGAGGGCCAGGGAGAGACAGACAGACAGACAGCGGGAGGGAGAGAGACAGAAAGAAGGGAAGAAAGAGACAGGGTCAGGGAGAAAGACAGAAATAAAGAAAGACAGACAGACATATATTCTAGCACCCATTAATGTAACGGGCTTAAACACTAGTGCATAGAATAAAGGATAGGGAAATATATTGCATTTGGGGGGAAGAAACGCATGTTTGTATAACTCCTTCCAACAATTTGCAGAAGTGGTTTACTTAGCTTTGGAAAATCTCTGAAACGAGAACGGAAGAAGCATCCAACTGTCGAGTGTCAGTTGGGATTGAACTGCGGCCTCCCTAATTATGTTTAGCAGATAAGAAAGCAAACTTTACGCGCTTGTTTATTGAGCTGCACCACAGTAAATTAGAGAGTTGTGAGCAGTGGTTCCTCAGCATCTGATTCGCATTTCCTGGTTCATAAACCGAGAAAAAATAAAGGCAGATAAAGACCATATGGCCTATCTAGTCTGCCTAACTATGCCATCTATTATCCTCTCCTCTGCCTTAGAGATCCAGCATACTTGTCCCAAGCTATTTTGAAATCAGATATGCAGTACTTTTTGACGTCACCATTCACCACCATTTCTGAGTCTATCCCCTTTTACCTTCATTCCAGAGTTTCGTTTCAGTTGAAAGAGATTTGCCTCATGCGCATTATGCCACATAAGTATTTAAATGTCTCACTCATATCTCCTTTCTCCTGCCTTTCTTCCAAAGTAGAACAAAACACAAATAAACCCCTCTCATCAATATGGGGCAAGTGTCTCAAATAGTATCTTCATGTAACATTTAAAGGCTTTTAAATATTTAAATGTGCTCATAAGCTCTTCAGCAAGGCGCCACAGCAGAGGTACAATGTCGCTGGAAAGGTGCTTGAATTTTAATCATAACTAATATCAAAGGACAATGTCTCAACTTTCTTATCCATTTTTTTAGGGCTTCAGACATGCCATTTGGTCTCCCGTTTTTTTCCGGTGACACAAATATCTTGATGGCTATGGCTGTGGCTTCTTCATTTGCCCACTCTATAAATGTTTTCAACGTTTTTTAAATTATTTTTCTTCTTATTTTTCTTATATAAAGTGCTTGGTGCTCTCATAAATACTTATAAATAAATAACATCTTAAAAGATGTTATTTCCTTGATTGAATCGGGTCAGGGACCTGTCACATCGACATGTTTCGCCGCAAGGCTTTTTCAAGATTAAGTCCCCTATATAAATAAGAGAAAACAATATAACTCCTATCCCTATACTTTTTTCAGTAATATTTTTATTTAAGGGAACCATACAATATATATAAAATCATATGCTCACCCTTTCACCGTTTTAACAGACCATCCCGATAACTGTATTTTTTGATCTAACAAGATGGCCGCGGCATCTTTTTTTTCTGATATAGCCTTGAAAAAGCCTTGCGGCGAAACATGTCGATGTGACAGGTCCCTGACCCGATTCAATCAAGGAAATAACATCTTTTAAGATAAGTTATTTATTTATAAGTATTTATGAGAGCACCAAGCACTTTATATAAGAAAAATAAGAAGAAAAATAATATAAAAAACGTTGAAAACATTTATAGAGTGGGCAAATGAAGAAGCCACAGCCATAGCCATCAAGATATTTGTGTCACCGGAAAAAAACGGGAGACCAAATGGCATGTCTGAAGCCCTAAAAAAATGGATAAGAAAGTTGAGACATTGTCCTTTGATATTAGTTATAAAATATTGGTCAATGTTTGAAGAGTGACTGGGGTATTTACTTATATAGTGTGAATTTTAATCATAACACATTGGATGGAGCAAGGATACTTGCTTCTACTGGCGTGGCAAATGTTATGGCTCTACAGTAGACCACTTATCTGAAAAGGTCAGTTCACGGCTCCAACACAGTCTGTGTTTTGCTACGCTACATCAGGAAGCCGGAAGGATGAGCATTTTATATTGATTTTATTTGCAGTGTGCAGTGCCTGAGTCCTTTGGTCTACAGGGGTGTCCGACCTTTTGGCTTCACTGGGCCGCATTGGTCGAAAAAAATGTTTCTGGGATCGCACAAATGTGCAAACGCTGCAGCAAGACACAGGAGGGAGCCGGTAAAACGGTAAACACCCGGGGGCAGCAGAGGAAAACATTGCATCGCCCTCGACCGGGGCTACACAAAATACTTCACGGGGCCGCATGCGGCCCTCGGGCCACAGGTTGGACATCCCTGGTCTACACACTTGGCACTCAGGCACTGCACACTGCAAATAAAATCAATATAAAAAGCTCTTCCTTCCGGCTTCCTGATGTAGCGTAGCGAAACACAGACTGTGTTGGAGCCGTGAACTGACCTTTTCAGATAAGTGGTCTACTGTAGAGCCATAACATTTGCCACTCCAGTAGAAGCAAGTATCCTTGCTCCATCCAATGTGTTATGATTAAAATTCAAGCACCTTTCCAGCGACATTGTACCGCTGCTGTGGCACCTTGCTGAAGAGCTTATGAGCACATTTAAATATTTAAAAGCCTTTAAATGTTATATGAAGATACTATTTGAGTCACTTGCTCAGTATTGATGAGAGGGGTTTTTTTGTGTTTTGTTCTATTTTGAAAGTATTGCCTCCTCAAGTGGACTGTAATTTAAAATCCCCGGTCTGTTTGGATCTTTCCTCCAAAGTATACATATTGAGATCTTTAAGTCTGCCCTGCAAATGTTTATGACTCCATCCAGTTTATATCTTTTTGAAGATGCAGTCTACAGAATTGTACACAATATTCTACATAATGCCTCACTAGAGTCTTATACGGGGCCATCAATATCTCCTTTTTCCTACTGGCCATACCTCTCCCTATGCATCCTAGCATCCTTCTAGCTTTCATTATCACCTTTTCAACCTGTTTAGCCTCCTTAAGATCATCACATCCAAGTACTGCTCCTCTTTGATACACAAAAGTTCTTTGACCCCTAAACTGTACTGTTCCCTCTGGGTTTTGGCAGCGCAAATGCATGGCCTTGCATTTCTTAGCATTAAATATTAGCTGCCAAAATCTGCCTGCAGAGAGGCAAATCTTACCAGAGCCCCTCAGCAATATCACTTAGAAAAATGTTACAGAGAACAGGCACAAGAACCGAACCATGCAGCACACTATTGGTAACATCTCTTTCTTCTGAGTGATCTCTAGTCTTACTTGCAAGGAAACATTTTGTAAATTGGGGCCTATATCCCTCTATCTTCCCTTTCTCCTGCACATCCCCACCCTGGGGGTCAGTATCTTCAGCATCTCTCCCTCACTCCCCTGCACCAACATTTGCAGCCTAGCATCTTTCCCTCCCTCTGTGGGTCCGGCATCTCTCCTCCTTCTCCTCTCCCCATCTGGTCTCTTGCTTTCTCTTCCCTCCTACCCCCACCCCCCAGTCCAGCCTCTTTCCCCCTCTCTTTTCCTTCCCCAATCTAGTCTTCTCTCTGTCTCTCTCTCTCTCCCTCCATCTTCCCCCCCCCCCAACAGACTCAGTATCTCTCCTCCTCCTTTCCCCATGGGTCCACCATACTTTCCTTCAGTCATAGATAGCAGCACCAATCAATGCAGACAGACCCTGGTTATCCTCAGTGCTTTCCCTGGGCCACATCCCAATTCCTCATATGAAGCCTCCTATCTTAATTACTGTTGCAAAAGCAAGTTTGTAGGATCACAAGCAGGTGGAGGGAAAGAGAGAGATGCAAGTACCAATGCAGTTCTGTGGTGAAGATGCACCAGTGGCTAGCAGCAAAGTTACAGTCAGGGCTAAATTTAATTATGGACCCCCTTTAGGCAGAGGCATGGGGCAACTGCCCCTTTTGTCCACTGACAGAGCATGAGTAGAACAAAGGGGGATGCATAGGTATGTATTCCATATTACTGTGTATCTATGCACATATATGCTGGCATTCTCAACATTTATGCACATAGCAGGCATGTAGAAATACTTTATAGAATTAGCCTCCACTTAACTGATTGACTTGACTTGGGCTGGGGAGGGCTTCAATGACTAGGAGGGTGTAGATGGGCTGGAGTGAGCTTTGACGGAGACTTCAGCAGTTGGAACCCAAGCAAAGTACCGGGTAGAGCTTTGGATTCTTGCCCAGAAATAGCTAAGAAGAAAAATAAAATAAATTTTTTTTTAAAATTGAATCAGGTTGGGCAGACTGGATAGACAACACAAAGGAATCCAACGAAAACTGCAGGCGAAAGAGTCTGCAGTTTTTTGGGTTTTTTGTTTTTTTTTTGCAGACTGGATAGACCATTCGGGTCTTTATCTACCATCATCTACTATGTTACTATGACAGCTGGAATATCTGTGGCAATATGGACAGGAATAACTGGGCAAACTGAAAGGACTTTTCTGTTGTCAGTTGTTATGTTACTCTCCTGCCATCTTTGGGAGCATAGTGCTTATGATATTAGAATTAATTGACATGATATAGACGTATCTAATTTAAATAGACATCAGAAAAAAAATCTTTTCCGTGCTAATATCTGATCTTAAATACTACGGGTGCTATAATGAGATGCCTGTCTGACACAGTACTCGGCTATGCATCAATGTCAGCTTTCATTTGTTTGTTTTACCTTCTTAACTCAAATATTATAATGTGGAGACATCGACAGAATTCTTTGGTGTAGTTATCTCTGTTATTGTAGTTTCCTTTCCCTGTCTTCGGCGCTTTGTTTTTCTTCCTGATAGGCATTTCTGTTCTCTTCCTCAGCCCTACACACTCCCTTGGCTTTAACAGTCTGGAGCTGGCTGAAAGCTTCCGCCCCCAGCACCACTTAGATTCAGTGGGGAAGCCCAAAATAATAGCCCTATTTTTATCAGTGTTATTTCAGAGGCTGCTGCATCAAATCTATTTCCATCCCATCTCTCCACGACAAACCTGAAAGAAAAACGATTGTCCATAGGAGATTCTAACGATAGGAAGACAAAAATAAATACAAATCCACAGTCGACTGAGTATAACAGCAGAGTGCAGAACTCTAAGCCAGAAGACACCGTTGTGATTATCCTAGCCACTATTCACCGCTTTAATCGTGAAAAGCATACTTATCCTCTCTGCAGTTCAATATGTTAAGTCATATTCTAATAATGTAGGGTCTCTAGTAGAGACACTAACTCCCCTGCCCAGGACTGATGGATTACAAAGAAATGTATATTGGTACTATATCCTCAGTATGTGTCCCGTTAGGATATAAACTTGTATTGACAAATCTTGCACTTTAACAATGGCAAATTGGAACCTGTAAACTATGGGCTCCTTTTACTAAGCTGTGTTAGGGCATTAACGTATGGAATAGCATGCGCTAAATTGCACCGCGCGCTAGACGCTAATGCCAGCATTGAGCTGGCGTTAGTTCTAGCTGCGTAGCGTGGGTTTAGCGTGCACTAAAAAACGCTAACGCAGCTTAGTAAAAGAAGCCCTATATATTATGTATATTGGTATTAGATCCCTAGTATGTGTCAAGTTAGGATAAAAACTTGTATGTTCGAAGTCTACAAAATCCTGAGTGGTGTTGAACGAATACAAGTGGAACGATTGTTTACTGCATCAAGATTTACAAAGAATAATACGTTTTAAACCAATAGGAGGAAATATTTTATCACTCATAGAATAATAGTTAAGCTCTGAAATGCATTGCCAGAGGATGTGGTAAAAGTGTTTAATGTAGCTGGTTTTAAAAAAAGGTTTGGACAAGTTCTTGGAGGAAAAGTCCATAAACTGCTTTGAGACAGTCATGGGTGAGGCCACTGCTTGCTCTGAATTGGTGGCATGAAATTTGGATTTTTGCCAGGTACTTGTGACTTGGATTAGCCTCCATGAAGACGATACTGGGCTAGATGGACCATTGGTCTGATCCAGTAAGGCTATTCTTATATTCTTATTGAAAAAAACCTGTACTGTAGCAATGGCAAATTGTAACCTAACTGTATATTATGTATATTAACCTGTAAGCTGTTCTGAACTCAGTGGGGAGAACAGGATAGAAAACAAATTAATGTAAATGTCACAGTATATAATTTTAAACATGTAAGAAATAAGGCAGTGTCAGTAAGTAAAATTAATACTGTATATGTCAGTTCCAGATCATTCCAGACATTAGTCTGTAGCTCTTCAACTGCAGCAAAGAGTGGAGGATTAGCCTAGTGGTTAGAACAGCGGGCTGGGAAATACGGGAGGCTGTGTCCAAATCTTTCTGATGCTACTCCACACTTTGAGCAAATCATTTAACCTACTGCTTCTCAGTTCATTCCTCGGGACACACCCAGCCAGTCAGATTTTCAGGATACCCACAATGAATACCCCTCCTCAAAACACTCTCACTGGACCCCCAAGCTCCAAATATTGCCCCATCTCCCCCTCACCATCTTATCTAAGTTACTTGAATGTACTGTTCACTGCTATTGCCTGGTCTTCCTCTCATCCCAAGCTATTCTTGATCCACTTCAGTCAGGCTTTTGCTTGCTGCATTCCACGAAAACTGCCCTTACTAAAGTTTCCAATGACCTGTTCCTGGCCAGATCCAAAGGCCTCTACTCTATCCCCATCCTTCTCGATCTATCTACTGCCTACTCCTGATTGATCACCGCCTACTCCTGTTGATCACTGCCTATGCCTGTTGATCACCGCCTACTCTTGATTTCACCACATTCTCCAATTACAAATTTCAGAGTCTACTATTTAGTAGCTTCATCGCATGTCCCCTAGTCCTAGTATTTTTGGAAAGAGTGAACAAGCGATTCACATCTATCTTTTCTACTCTACTTACCCCCTCTTTTATGAAACTGCGATAGCAGTTTCTAGCATAGGGAGCCACGCTGAATGGCCCGCGCTGCTCCCGACGCTCATAGGAACTCAATGAGTGTCGGGAGCAGCGCAGGCCATTCTGCTTGGCTCCCCACACTAGAAACTGCTATTGCAGTTTCGTAAAAGAGGGGGTTAGTATTTTATAGACCTCTATCATATCACCCCTGAGCTGTCTCTTCTCCAAGTTGAAGAACCCTAGCCACTTTAGCCTTTCCTGATAGGGAAGTCATCCCATCCCTTTTATCATTTTCGTTGCCCTTCTCTGTAGCTTTTCTAACATAGTAGATGATAGCAGATAAAGTCGCGAATAGTCCATCCAGTCTGCCCAACCTGATTCAATTTAAATTTTTTAAATTTTTTTTCTTAGCTATTTCTGCTCTACCTGATACTGTGCTTGGGTTCCAACTGCCGAAATCTCCGTTAAAACCTACTCCAGCCCATTTACACCCTCCCAGCCACTGAAGCCCTCCCCAGCCCATCCCCCACCAAACGGCCATACACAAACACAGACTGTGCAAGTCTGCCCAGTACTGGCCTTAGTTCAATATTTAATATTGAATAATATTATTTAAAATAATATTTAATATTATTTATCTAATTCTGCTATATCTTTTTTGAGATACAGTGACCTGAATTCCTCATAATACTTGAGGTGTGGCCGTACCATAGAGTGATACAAGGACATTATAACATTTTCATCTTTGTTTTCCATTCATTTCCTGATAATTCCTGACAGTCTATTTGCTTTCTTAGCCACCGCTGCCGGTTTCAATGTATTCTCAATAATGACACATAAGAACATAAGAAATGCCTTCACCGAATCAGACCTTTGGTCCATCTAGTCCAGTGACCCGCACACGCGGAGGCCAATCTAGGTGTTCTGGTGTGCATCCAACTTGCACTTGAATCCCATAATGGAGGTTTCCGTCACTGCCTCCTCCGGGAGAGCATTCTAAGCGTCCACCACTCGCTGTGTAAAACAGAACTTTCTGACATTTGTCCTGGGCCTGTCGCCCCTCAATTTCAGTCTATGACCTCTCGTACGAGTCACATTTGACAACGTCAATAATGATGCTTCTTGCTCTATTTTGTCGAAACCTTTTAGTATTTTAAAAGTCTCAGTCTTCTCTTCTCAAGGGTGAACAAGCTTAGTTTTCTGAGGCGTTCTTTGTAGCTCAAATTTCCCATACCTTTTACTAGTTTTGTGGCTCGCCTCTGCACCCTCTCCAGCAGGGTTATATCCTTCTTTAGGTAAGGAGACCAGTGTTGGACACAGTACTCCAAGTGTGGTCTGACCATTGCTCTGTAAAGCGGCATTATGACGACCACTGATCTACTCGTAATACCCTTCTTTATCATGCCCAACATCCTGTTCGCCTTTTTTGCCACCGCTGCGCATTGTGCCGATGGCTTCAGGGTTCTGTCTATCAGACACCTACTGTAGATCTTTTTCCTGGGCAGTGTGGATATCCTGAAAACCAGACTGGATAGATATGCCTCAGGAAATGGGTTGAGAAGCACTAACTTAAACCTCCTTTGCCTCTATCATAAATTTAGGGCTCCTTTTCCTAAGCAGCATTAGGGCATTAACCCATTCTGACTCATTCCCATTAAGCTGTGTTTAACTCTCGTAGGGTAACTTGCCTTAACAAGAGAATCAGAGCAACAAAAAAGACAAGTGTGATGTCCGAACCAAAAATGAAAATTTTTTTTATATCGATACAATCACATCAGACTTCGCACTTGCCTTTTTTGTTGCTCTATGTGGTTTGTAATTTTGTTTTTTAATATAGCTTCAGTCATTTTCCCTGACACTGATGTCAGATTCATAAGTCTGTACTTGTCAAATCACCCCTTTGGCCATTTTTACAAATTGCCATTATATTGATCACTCTCCAATCCTCAGGTATCATGGCTGTTTTGAATGAGTGCTTGCAGATTACTCGTAACAGGTGAGTAATTTTATGAGTGAGCTCTTTCAGAACTCTGGAGTAAAAAAAACAACCGGTCCTGATGATTTGCTGCCCATGAGTTTGTCAGTTTGATCTATTATATCTTCTAAACTTACAAAGATGTGCTATAGTTGTTCTGAATTACCATCATCAAAGAAGATTGATGGTATATGTATGACCCCATTATCCTCCTCAGTATAGGCCAGGCAAAGGGCTTAGTTTATCTGCTATTACCTTATCCTTCCTCGGTATTCATTTTACCCCCTTGTTCATCCAGCAATCCAAATGACTCCTTTACAGGCTTTTTGCTTCAGGAATACTTGACTGAAATAGTTTTTAGCAGTAGTTCTTTCTGCACATCCAGCAAAATTTCAAAGTCTCATTTGGGCTTACATTTAACTTATAAGTTGTTATTGAATGCTCAGGCCTATTTTGTTCATTAGGATCTGCTTTCCATTTTCAGAAAGATGCCCTTTTGGCTTTTACTACTTTGTCTACCTCACTATTAATTACTCTGGCCTTAATTTGGCTTTGGGTCTCCTGAAAGAAGAGAATTGCCTTGTCCTGTTTGTATAGCTGGTGAAGTGGTGCATTTAAATCACTCTGTATGGAGCTGAGCCATTTTCTTAGACAGTGAGCTTTCATTAAATGCCCAGTGGTTAAATCAGCTTTGTTTGCTTCACCAACTTCGAACTTATTTACTTAAAAGTTATGCCCGATTTAAGCTCTGTGGCTTGTTCTTTGGTTTTATCAAAATTATATTATTGTAATTCGCTCTATCATGGAATTAGGAAGCATCAGCTAGGCCAAGTGCAAATGGTAAAGAAAATAGCAATAATGATTTTAACTAGGGCGAAGAAGAGACCATGTCACTCCTTAACAGAATTATACTGGGTTCTGTTTATTAAGAGTTGCCATACTGGGACAAGCCGAAGGTCCATCAAGCCCAGTATCCTGTTTCCATCAATGGCCAATTCAGATCATAGGTACCTAGCAAGATACCAAAAGAGTAAAACAGGTTTTATGCTGCTTATCCTAGACATAAGCAGTGGATTTTACCAAGTCCATCTTAATAATGCCTTATGGACTTTTCTTTTAGGAAATTACCTAAACTTGTTTTAAACTCTGCTAAGCTAACTGCTTTTACTCATTCTCTGGTAATGAATTCCAGAGTTTAATTACAAGTTGAGTGAAGAAATATTTTCTCTGCTTTGTTCTAAATTTACTGCTTAGTAGCTTCATTGCATGTCCCCTAGTCCTAGTATTTGGAAAGAGTAAACAAGCAATCAATTCTGGGAGACCCAACCAGCTATGTCACTCGAAGCACAAATGATGAAGTTATGACTGTGCAGTGGCGTACCTAGCATATGTGACACCCGGGGCCCATCATTTTTTGACACCCCCCCACCATCTGTATGAAAACATGATTTTTAATAACAATCAACACGTCACACAGGAGTACCTAGGAAAAGGCAGCATCTTACATACTGCAGTGAGCAGTACATCAATACACCCATTGTAAAACTAAACAAGCCAGACTAGTACAGATCAATCCTGCAGTCAATCCTAACAAAAAAACATGTCTTTCGAACACACAGAACACAGAAAACACCTTCGCCTAGTATGGAATATGTAATCACAAACTAACCCTTCCCTCTTTTACAAAATTGTAGTATGGATTTTAGCTACGGAGGTAACAGCTCTGATGCTCATAGAATTCTGAGCATCAGAGCTGCTACCACCACGGCTGGTGCTAAAAAACGCTTCACAGTTTTGTAAAAGGGGGGATAAAATAGAAATACATAGACAAAGGTTAAAATGAACCAGCAAGAAGCTGGACTCTGCATAAAATGCAACACCACAGAAACAGTGACACATGTCTCCTAAAGCAATAAATAAATAGAAAATTTTTTTCTACCTTTGTCTTCTGTGGTTTCTGCTTTCCTCATCTTCTTGTAACTCTCTTCCTTCCATCCACTGTCTGCCGTCTCTCTTCCCCTATATGGCATCTTCTCCTTCTATGCGCCTTCCAGAAACTGTATGCCTCCCCCTTCCATCTCTCCTTTCACCCCCATTGGTCTGGCATCTCTCTCCTCTCCTTCCCTCTCCCACACCTCTCCTCTGCAATCCCTTTCCCTTTTTTCCCTCATTTTCCTTTTCAATTTATTTTCTGCTTCTGTCTAGATTACATTCTTACTACCCTCTCATCAATGTCCTTTTTTACTGTCTACCTAAAGCTTGCCACCTCTTTCCCTCACCCCTCCAGTGTTTCCCTAACTCAATCCTTTTCTCCCCATAGATAGAGGATTACTGCACAGGTCCTGGACCTGTTGGGCCGCCGCATGAGTGGACTGCTGGGCACAATTAACCTAAGGTCTGACCCAGCGGAGGCATTGCTTATGTTCTTATGTTCTAAATAATGCAAAATAAGAAAATACCATTTTATTGGACTAATACATTTCTCACTTAGCTTTCAGAGGTTAAAACCTCTTTCTTCAGGTCAGTAAACTATACTGCTGTTAGAGTATCCCTGTCATGACCTGAGGAAAGGAGTTATGATCTCTGAATTAGTAATAAAATGTATTAAAATTAGTTCAATAAACAGGATCACCTTATTTCCATTTTCTATTAATAAACAATTATCAACACAGCTACAATAATACTTTATCCTAAAGCAAAAATAAATAAATAAAACAAATAGAATTTTTTTCTTCCTTGGTTGTCTGGTTTCTGCTTTCCTCATCTTCTTATCATTCTGTTCCTTCCATCCACTGTCTGCCCTCTCTCTGCCTCTTCCATATGGCATCTGCTCTCTTTCTATGCCTCTTCCAGAAACTGTCTGCCTATCCCTTCCATCTCTCCCAGCATATTTTAGCATCTCTCTCTCTCTCTCTCTCTCTTCCTTTCCTCAGATCTCGTATCTGTCTCCTTCCTCCTTTACTCCTCCCAGGTCTGGTATCAGTCTCCTCCCCTTCCCCCCTGCTCTGGCATCTCCTCTCCTTCCTTTTCCATTGGTCAGGCATACCTTCCTCTTTTCCTCCATGCCCTGGCACCTCTTCCTCCCTCCCCTCCATTCACTGGCATATCCTTTCATTCCTTCCTTTCCCTCCTTTCATTCCTTCCTCATCTTCTTTCTCCCTCTCTCTCCCTCCCTCCAGTTGGGTGCAGCAATTCTCTCCCCCTCTGCTCCCTTTCATTTTTCTGTCACCCCATCCCCGGTCAGCAGTGAGCACCTAAGCAGGTGCTACAAGGCCTGGCGTCATGAACTTTCTCGGGCAGCAGCAGCAGCATTCACAATTTGCTGCTGTTGCTGGCTTCGGCCCTTCTTCTCCGTTGGGTCCTGCCTTCATGGAAACAGGAAGTAGGCAGGACCCAGCAGAGAGGAAGGCCTGGAGCCGGCAACAGCAGCAAATTGTAAACCCTGCTGCTGCTGGAAGAAGTTAATGACACCAGGCCTTGGAGCACTCGGGGCAGACTGCTTCTCCTCCTCTCTCTTCCATCCCCCCATTATGCCACTTTCCAAATGTTACTTTTTAGCTGCCCCAAAGTTTTCCCTCTGCTGCAACTTCCCATTTCCATCAGGGCAGATCGCCGCAGAGAGAAAGCTTCGGGGCAGCCACTGGCAGCTTGCGAGAGATGGCTGCCATGTCTGGGCCCCAGTGAAAAGTAACAGATTGGGAAGCGAGGCAGATCGAGAGAAGAGGAAAAGAAGTTCAGACTGCGGGGCCCCCTGGATCTGTACATAAGAATAGCCATACAGGGTCAGACCAATGGTCCATCTAGCCCAGTATCCTGCCTCCACAGTGGCCAATCCAGGTCACAAGTACCAGTCAGAAACCAGTTATTTTTCTCAGACTTTCAACTCTACCTCTTTATTTTTTAACTCTTATCTGTGTATACTGTATTCTCTTTATTCTATTTATGTATCTTCCCATTAGAAGTTTGCTCTCCAATTCTTCCTTCCTAGCCTGTTACCTTAATTTCCCTCTCTCCCTTACCTCAACAGCCCAACCCATTTCTCCTCCTCGCTCCATCCACTGGGGAATTGAATTGATATTGTTTTATATATTAGAACGTAAATATGCACATGCGCTGATGTCACCTCCCATCAGTAAAAAAAACTGGACAGCAAGAGTAGCAGTAATTACAGGAAACAAAAATTTCTGCTTACCACTGTGAAACTACCCCAACACGTGCTTACACTGACGTCGTGGGCAATACAATTGGACTGTCTGATACAACTGTACTTAATTCTCCACTTCGGAACCCTTTAAAAGATGGTTTTTCTGCGGCACGCTGAAGTCTTGCGCTGAATTGTCAGCACTCGTTTATTGGCGCGTGTCTGTCTCGCGCGCTTAAGATCCGTCAACCCTTTGGTGGTGGGGAGGCAGGCCTGTGCAGAGGGAGGAGGTGGAAGGAGTAAGAGAGAGGAGGGGAGATGCCAGACCTGGGGTGAAGTGAAGGGAAGAGAGAGACCAAAAACAGGGGGAGTCAAGCAGAGGAGAGGTGCTGGACTAATGGAGAGAGGGTGAGGGAGAGAGAAATGCAAGACCACAAGGGGAAGGGTACAAGAGGGACAGATACTGCTCCAAAGTAGGTGGGCAAGGTGCAGAATGGCAGGAGCAATAGTAGGAGAAAGCCTGTCCCTGGGGAAGGGGATACAGGAGGTAAGGAAGAGAGAAAGAAGAAGCTGGATATGGGGAGAGATAAGATGCTAGGCATGGAGGGAGCATAGGAACAGGGACACAGAAAAGAGATGCTGGATGAAAGGGTAGATGAAAAAAGGAGAGATGGTGGATCTGTGGATGGTGGGGTCCATCGCTGCAGCTGCGGGGGGATGGAAATAAAAAAAAGGAAAGATGCCAGACCTCCGGGGGAGGAAAGGGAAACAGAAGGAGAGGACAGAGATGGAAGATGGATGGTTAGCATGGAGAAAGAAGAAAGAAGGAGAGCCTGATCAAAAGACAACCAGACCAACATGGGACCAACAAGATTTGAAACATGACCAGACAACAAAAGGTAGAAAAAATAATTTTATTTTCTGTTTTGTGATTACAATATGTCAGATTTGAAATGTGTATCCTTCCAGAGCTGGTGTTGGACCGCAAACGTGAGCTAGGATTTAATAGAGAGAGGAAAAGTATTTTTTGTTTGTTTATTTTATTTACAGGACCAGTGTGGGTAGGAGAGGGCAAAGAGGGTGAAGAGGCTATAAAATAAACCCACCAGGATGTTTGGAAAAAAACACCCAATTGGGCAGGAAAATCGAATTGAATCGAATCAAAAAATCGATTCAATAGGCTGAATCAAATCGAATTGAATTGAAATTTTTCCCCTGAATCGGGCAGCATTACTGCCCAGTCACACAAGGTCTCCCTAAGGAGTGGCAAGCAGAATCTCCCTCCTTTTGCCCCAATCACAAACACACTCTCGCCATCTCCCATCTTTCACTCTGCATGTTCATTCCCTCCCTACACAAGTGCTGCTTTTCAGAAAACCTTATCAGGAACTAACAGTGGACTTTTTCACAGGAAAAATTAGCAGTTCAACAAGAGGTCACTCCTTTAAAAAGTCGTATCAGCTGGATTTCTTAGAATATAACCTTGGATATTTTTTGGTTATATTGAATATTCCATTGGCCTTATTCCCAAGTCTCCCCTCTCTTTAATATCATAAAGATTTTGTTTCATTGCCAACTTTTTTTGTATGTGTGAAATTGATTTTTAGGATTAGAAGGACTCTAAGCCCATTCAGAAGAAAGGGGTTTCTTTTCACCGACAATAGCTACCAACTTACAGTGAATAAATGTGTAGAGACCTCCAGTGACTCTACCAGATTCAAAAAAAAAGTTTATATTAACTGGATTGATGAACTTTTCAGGAGGTCTTTTTACTAAACTGTGGTAAGAAGAATATGTGCTCACTGCAGCTTAAAATATGAACCTTAAGACTAACTTAATTTTTTATTTATGCAATTTTTAACAACTTACAAACAAATGAAAACTAGAAGAGGATATAACAAATGTTTCTGGAAATGCACCTAAAACATGAGTTTCTTGTTGCATCTTATGTTCTTTGTTCCTTATAGATTTATAATTACTGGTACCTATCTGAATATTAGATATGTCTTTGATGATCTAGAACAGTTTAAAGCTTTTCTTCTTCTATCAATGCAGGTGGATTTGGGGTGTAGACAGGGACGGATTAACGGGTAGGCCCAGGAGGTACATGCTTAGGGCCTGAACTTGCCAGGGGGGGCCTGCTGAAGAAAGAAATAACAAGACGACTCAGCTCTTTTTTTTTTTTTTTCAAACAGCGACGGGGCCCCGGGAAAGATCAGCAACGCGGGCCCGCCCCCACCCCGTACATCGGCAGCATCCATTCTGTTGCAAGCGGTGCTCATCCCAAAGCTTCCTCTCTGACGCAGCTTCCTGTTTCCACCTGGGTGGTTCGCATCAGAGGGCAACTTTGACCAAGCAGCAGCATGGCTTGCAACAGAACAGACTGTTGCCGCCAATGTGTGGGGGGCTGCATTGCCGATTTTGTTGGCCCCGCGTTGCCGATCTTACGTCGATGCCGGGACCCATCGCCGTGTGAAGAAACCCCCCCCCCCCCCCCAAGAAAGGTGAGTGGTGACTGACTCACCCGAAGGTGAGGGGAAGAGAGGGATTTGGGCATGGGGTGGAGCCGGGAGAGAGAGAGAGAGAAAGACGGTGGCACTGACAGTCAGTGGGCAGATGATGGAAGTAGGGAGAACTTAAGGAAGAGAGAGAAGGGGGCAGGGCAGATGATGGAAGTGGAGACTGGAGAAGGGGACAGATGATGAAAGTGGGGAGAACTAAAGGGGGTATATGATAGAAGTGGGGGAGAAGAGAGAGATAGAAAGGGACAGATGATGGAAGTGGGGAGAGCTTGTGACGTTAGTGTCAGATGCATATGGGAAAGCAGCAGCAGTGAAGAGGTGAGGGGCCCTCACATCCTTATCACTGCTGCTGCTTTCCCACATGCTGGATAGGGGGCATATGCTGGATGGGGGGAAGAAGATAGAGTTAGTGAGATAGTGGAGGGGTGAAGGAAAATTTATCCAGTTATCTTAACTCTTCCCCTTGTCCTTCTCCTCCCTTGTAATAGTCTCACCCCCTCTTGTAATTTTTTCTCTCCTAAGTATCAACCATGTATTCCACTACCTAACTTGCAAATCTTCCGGAAATGTCCAGTTAGCTTCTTTGTAATCCGCCTAGAACTGCAAGGTACGAGCGGAATAGAAGTCACTAATGTAATGTAATGTAAAAGGGTGGCAAGCTGTGAGTAGACACTGTGAAAAGAGGGAAACTGAGGACTGATTAGTAAGAAAGAATTTAATTTAGATGGAGGCAGAAAATAGAGAAGGAAGGCCAGAGAAGAAAAGGAAAGGGGAGAGAGAGATGCCAAAGAACCGGGAAGGAGAAAGAGATATCAGATCTGAGTGGAGGAAATGAGAAGAGAGAGATGCTAAAAACCACAGGGGGGAGGGAAGGACAGATGGAAGGAGAGAGATGCCAGACCATGAGGGGAATAGAGGGAAGATGATGGATTCCAGACCAAAGGGGAGGCAGGAGGAGAGATGGCAGGAAGAGACAGAGTTTCTGGAAGGGACAGACAGTGGATGGAAGGAAGAGAATGACAAGAAGATGAGGAAAGCAGAAACCACTTGACAAAGTAGAAAAAAATTCTATTTTTTATTTTATTGCTTTAGAATAAAGTAATATTGTAGCTGTTTGACAAATGGTTAGAAATAGAAATGGTGATCTTTTTATTGGACTAATTTTAATACATTTTTGACTAACTTTACTGACCTAAGGAAAGAGGTTTTGACCTCTGTAAGCTAATTAAAAAATATATTAGTCCAATACAATGGTATCATATTTTCCATTTTTTGTTTTATTTTTATTTGTAAAGTGATTTGTTATTTCAAATGTACATCTGCTATCTTTATATTTTGTTCAGTATTGGGGAATATGCACCACTGTTTCTCCACCCCCTAAAATGTACCATCCCTGTAGCACAAGCCAGGATGCTGAATGCTCTGTACTGCTCCGATGGTCATAGAATTCCTATGATCATCAGAACAGCACAGAACATTCAGCCTGCCAGCCAGTGCTAAAAACCTCTTCTGTGTTTTTGTAAAAAAAAAAAAAAAAAGGGGGGGGGGAGAAGTTAGTTTGTGATTACTTATTCCATACTGGGTGAGGGTGGTTCTGTGTGTATGAAAGACATGGTTTTCTGATAGTGTTGACCAGCCTTGTTTGGCGAAATGGAACAGGCATGGTTCCTAGGAGCACCTTCAAAAATAAACCTGATTTGAATCTCCTTATTGTCTGCCGATCTTCTTTTTGTTCCACGTTGGATTCTTTGGTGGACCACTTGCCTTGTTGTTTTGTTACAAATTAACATACATGGAGTGGAACGTACCAGAGGAATTACAGAGTTGGTTTTTTATACATATGGGTTAAAGTTGGCCGACATAGAGTGAAGCAGTTGAGAGGAGTTGCAAACTTTGTTATTAATATAGACTTATGTTTTGGAACACTTTTATATACGTATGGAAAGGGTTCTGAGTTAAAGTCCTGGGCAAGTAGGTGGGAAGGAAGGTGGGATTTGTTCAAAAATGTTTGGGGCTTGCATAGAGCTAAAACTGTACATTGGCACTGGTATGCTAATCTTTGTTGTTTGTTTTCAATTTTATAATAAAAGAAAAAAAGAAATACAAATGGAAATAAAGAAGTAAAGAAGAAAACAGGTAAATAAATGGGGGTGGGGCGGGGCTAGGGGGGCCCAGTGTACTTGTGTGCCTAGGGGCCCTTGAAGAATTAATCCTGCCCTAGGTGTAGAAGCTGAGATATTATATAAGGTGGAAGGAAGTGTTAGACCTTTACTTCCTTAAATATGTACCTTTATTTGTGAGCTCCATATGGTGTTTTCCTGCTTTTCTAACCTTCCTTAATTTAGTGGATTGATTTATGGCTCCTTATACAAAGGCACGCTAGGGCCTTAACGTGCGCAATAGCGTGCGTTAAATTCCCGAGCGCGCTAGCCACTACCGCCTCCTTTTTAGGAGGCGGTAGATTGGTCATTTTGTGCATGCCCTAAAAACCCTAGCGCACCTTCGTAAAAGGAGCCCTTAAACTCTAGAGGATTATGATTATTTTCTTTTTCCTTAAGAGCAGCTTTAAGCTGAGGGGAGATATGATTGAAGTCTACAAAATCCTGAGTGGAGTAGAACGGGTACAAGTGGATCGATTTTTCACTCCGTCAAAAATGACAAAGACTAGGGGACACGTGATGAAGTTTCAGGGAAATACTTTTAAAACCAATAGGAGGGAATTTTTTTTTTTCACTCAGAGAATAGTTAAGCTTTGGAACGCATTGCCAGAGGTTGTAGTAAGAGTGGATAGCGTAGCTGGTTTTAAGAAAGGTTTGGACAATTTCCTGGAGGAAAAGTCCATATTCTGTTATTGAGAGACATGGGGGAAGCCACTGCTTATTTTGGCCAGGTGAGAACTGGATTGGCCACTGTGAGAACAGGCTACTGAGCTTGATGGACCATTGGTCTGACCCAGTAAGGTCTATTCTTATGTTCTAGGACACATGCCCACTAATTCAAAATAGTGTACCAAATGTTAGATGCCACTTAGCACTCAAACAGAAGATAGGCACCCAAATGGGGGCAAATGGCAGTAAGACGCCTAACTGCACTTAGGTACTATCCTAAACGGTTGAGTCACATTATTACGACCACCCCCTACCTCTAACATCAGGGACACCCAGCCAATGAACGAATGCACGTCGCATGCAGACTTCATAGGTGTATCAGGTGGGATGTCAGCAAGCTGCCAATATATCAACCGTGGCTGTCATGGGGAAAAAAAAGCACAATTTATCAGACATTGAAAAAAGCATCATCATCGGCTACTGGGCCAAAGGTGGCAGCATTTTGTAAAAGGCGGAGTTTATGAACTGTTCACGGGTTGCTGTGGTTAAAGTGTACCTTCCTCTTTACAAACCCAGCTCCTTAGCTTACATCTGCATCCCCGACTGACCCTTATGACGGTCCAAAAACCCACCATACTTCAATGGCACACAAACCTACAAAACTATTTTACCTTATGTTAGGCTATGTCCATACAGAAAATGATGTAATTTAAACTACCAAAGGCTATGTCTTTTCGGAAAATGCTGCAATTTTAAAACACCCTATGTCCACTAAGTCTTTATTTCCAAATCTGTATGTTATGACCAGTGTTCCCTCTAAGGTGCGCTGGCGTGCGCTGGCGCACAAAATATTGCATCGCAGCGCACAAGTTTACGTCACAGCGCACGGCGTACGGAGATGGCAGGGCGACGAGAGGAGAATCGGGCGAGTTGGCGCTGGCGCCCGATATTTGTAGCGCACAGCGAAAAAAATTTTGCCCACAACACCCGCCCGCTTAGAGGGAGCACTGGTTATGACTATACTGTAAAAGCTGAAATTTATACCTCTATGTACACCAAGTTTGTTTTTCTCACCAAAGTTTGTCCTGCTTATACTGTGAATGGACTCTTGTAACCCGTTCTGGGCTCCTTTGGGAGGACGGGCTAAATAAATGAATAAATAAATAAGTGGCTGAATGGAACCTTTTGACGACCAGATGGGGCAGCACGAGCCATCGATGTGAGAGATGAACGTCAGCTAAGCAGGTTGGTGCAGGCCGATCACCAGTTCTGGCACGCTACCATGGAGCAACTCGCCCTCCAAACGAATCAGGGTGCTTCCACATGTGTGTCCAAAACAACTGTGCAGTGAACCCTGTTACGAATGGGGCTCCAGAGCAGACAGATAGTGACTGCACCCACGCTCAAGGGGGTTCATCACAAAAAACGGCTGGAATTTGCATAGCGGTACCGATATTGGATTTGCACTGACTGGCAGAGAGTTGAGTTCTCCGATGAGTCACGTTTTGAGCTCCATTGAATGAATGGATGATGGCATGTCAGGCATGAATCCACCAAGAACAAACACCCAGCAACCATTGCTGGACATACACAAGCTGGTAGCGGTAGCGTTATAGTCAGGGGAATGTTTTCTTGATACATTTGGAAGGCACTCTCAACCGATTTGGGTATCTCGCCATCCTTGCCAATCAAGTACACTGGTACATGTTTGCGGTCTTTCCTATAGCCGATGGGATCTTTCAACAGGACAATGTGACATGTCATACTACCAGAATTGTTCGCGAGTGGTTCACAGTAGTGTTGCCAGATTCATGATTCGAATCGATTCACAATTCATTTTGGGTGAATCGATTCAAATCGATTTGTGTCTTTTTAAAAATTGGCCTACCCAATTCAGTGACCCAGGATTTCTCACCATTCGTTGGGACTATGCGGCCTGACTGCTGCTTCCGGCTGCTGCTGCTCCCAGCTCGCCACTGCCACTACCGCTGCTCTCCACTTGCCGCTGCTGCTGCTACTCCCTGCCCAATCACCACTGCAACTGCTACTCCAGGAAGGGAAGTGATTGCATGCCGCCGGCCCAGAAACCATCCCCTGACGTCAGTTCTGACATCAGAGAGAAGGTCAGGGCCAGCCAATCGCTGACTTGAATACATTAGAATGATCTCTCCTTCAAAAATCTTGGGGCTGATTTATTAGAAGATATTCTTATTCTTATAATTCTTTTATGATTTGATGATTTTTGACAATTAACAAGATCCACTTCTGGTTTTGCATTTGACTTTGGATTGTGGTATCGAAATTAATATTTTTTGGGTTTTGTTATAAAATAAACCCACCAGGATGTTTGAAAAAAACAAAAAAAAAACCAACCCACCCATTGGGCAGGAAAATCGAATCGAATGGAAAAATCGATTCAATAGGCTGAATCTTTAATCAAAATTTTTTTTTCCTGAATCGGGCAGCTCTAGTTCGCAGAACATGACCAAGATTTCCAGCTACTCCCTGGCCTTAACCCAATCAAGTATATTTGAGACCACCTTGATTGACATGTTCAATGACTGGATCCACCACCACGCACCCATCAGCAACTGTTGGACGTACTGCAGTCTGCTTGGCTCCAGATACCTCTGGCAGCTATCCAGCATCTTACTGAGTCACTCTCACAGTGTCTGGCTGCCATACATGCAGCCAGAGGCAATTATTCTGGATATTAGCAAGTGGTCGTAATAATGTGAATCGACTGTATATAAGTTAGTGTCTGACTGTGTATAAGTTAGTGTCTAATAGGCCAATGCTCAAAAGCAAATACTGGCATTAGAGGTGATTAGTTCCAGACTAGTGTCCACATTAGTGAGCGCAGAATGCTCAGAGGGCTCCAGTGTAGGAGACAATATGTGCACCAAAGATTAGCGCAAAAAGCATGCAAATGTAGTCAAATGGATGTAAATGAGGTCACTTCCTAATGCTCAGAGAACAGTACACAAAACAAGGCTGCCCTTACTGCTGAAAAAAAATAACACCAGCTCTGAACAAGCATTAGGATGTTTGAAGAGATTTCCCATAATTCTTTCTTTAAAATCTGCCAGTTTTCATTTTATTTGGAAGCAGAAGGAAGCTGGTGCAAGCTCCTGTGCGCTAGTACTGAGACATAAGTGTGCGGGTCAGAACAAACCCAAAAGTGAAAGCACACATTGGCACCTGTTTTTTGCGCTTAAATATAAGCCTTTCAAGTGAAAAAAAATTTAAAAAGCATATATTTAGAGCAATGTTGCTGTTGTGAACTTCACTTCCTGGTTTGCCTGGGCATGCATGGAAGAGCTGTGCTTACCACAAAACTTTTCTGCGCATTAACTTCCCAAAAGTTCACCGTTAACAGTATGCATATAATTTGCATGCTATTATGAGCATTGGGAAATCTTTTTTTTTGCACTGTTCCTCACAGCACTGGAGTTCTGAGCATCTCCTTATGAGTGCTTTAGAATGCAGCTGCAAAGGGACATTATATGGTGTGGCATGGGTGTCAACCAAAAGCAAAATGGAACTGTGGAGGCGATGATCTTTACAACCAGTTTATTATTAAAGATCTTCACAAGTATAAAGTCTGTGGTATGGATAACGTAACCATTTATTTTTTTCATCAAAAGGGAACATCTATTAATTGTCAGTCCCGCCCCAACCACACCCCAACACCGCCATAGCCCGCCCATAAAGCCCCCAATTTCTTCCATTCATTTTTCATGTACACATATCTTATTAATTCATAATGATAACCATAAAATTTTTTAAAACTACAAAGCACACTATACGCAGAGAAAATGTTAATTATCATTTATATTTGGGGGGTTTTCAAAGATGTCAAGGCAAATGACTTTAAAATATGCAATGTCACCTCAGTAACTATAGAAAAATAGACAAATATAGTGCAAAATATAGACAGCAGAAATAAATTCTCAAAACTGACACGTTTTGATCACTAAATTGAAAATAAAATCATTTTTTCTACCTTTGCTGTCTAGTGATTTCATGAGTCTCTGGTTGCATTTCCTTCTGACTGTATCCTTTCTTTCATTTCTTTCTTTCTGCACTCAGGCCCAACAATTGTCCCTTTCTATTCCCTCCCTCCTTCCTTCCCATGTCCTTAGTGCCCCCAGTGCCTCCTTCCCATGTCCTTAGTGCCCCTTCCTATGTCTTTAGTGCCCCCAGTGCCTCCTTCCCATGTCTTTAGTGCCCCCAGTGCCTCCTTCCTATATCTTTAGTGCTCTCAGTGCCTCCTTCCTATATCTTTAGTGCCCTCCAGTGCCTCCTTCCTATATCTTTAGTGCCCCCAGTGCCTCCTTCCCATGTCTTTAGTGCCCCCAGTGCCTCCTTCCCATGTCTTTAGTGCCCCCAGTGCCTCCTTTCCATGTCTTTAGTGCCCCCAGTGCCTCCTTCCTATATCTTTAGTGCCCCCAATGCCTCCTTCCTATATCTTTAGTGCCCTAGTGCCTCCTTCCCATGTCTTTACTGCCCCCCAGTGCCTCCTTCCTATGTCTCTCTCACTGCCTTCCACACTTTATCCCACCCCCATCCCCAAAGCCTGCCTGCCTGCCTGTCTACCTCTCTCCCTCCCTCCCTCCCTGGCCAAAGCCAGCCTGCTTGCCTGCCTACCTCGCAAAAAAAAGCCTCCCTCCTTCCTTTCCCCTGGTCCGCTGCTATCTTACTGCCCTGCTGCTGCTATTGCTAAAGCTGACACGAAGTCTTCTTTCTGACGTCAATTCTGACATCGGAGAGGATGTTCTGGGCCAGCCAATCGCTGCCTGGCTGGCCCAGAACGTCCTCTCTGACGTCAGAATTGCCGTCGGAAAGAAGACTTCGTGTCAGCTTTAGCAGCAGCAGCAGCAGCAGGGCGGTAAGATAGCAGAGGACAAGAGGAAAGGAAGGAGGGAGGCTTTTTTTTTGCGCGGCAGGTAGGGACAGGAAGTGATCGCCTGTCCCGTTGTCCCCTAGCACAGCTTCGGGACGCTGTCCCTGAAAATGGGACATTTCGGCATTCCGAAGCTGTGTGTGGGGACAACATGACAGGAGGTCTGAAATGGGACGGTCCCGTTCAAAACGGGACGTATGGTTACCTTAAGTATGGACCCATTTTGCTTTGGTGTCTCCTTTTGACTGTGGAAACATTTGGTGAATTTTCCTTGTTTTGCTGTGTCATGGGTGTAGCATGATCAAGTCACATATTTAGGTGCCAAACTTATAGAATATTGTAAGTTGCGTGCCTAGGTGCAAACATTTACACCTGTCTTTGTTGATGCCTAAATGTTAGCACCTAAATGCCCAACCCCCACCCAACATTGATCTAGCTTTTACATCCTCTTTACCCCCACCAACCAACCAACCAGTGGTCCAACATTTCTCCTCCACCCACCACCACTGGTTCAGGTTTCTCCTTCTCTCCAGCACCTCAGTCCAGCTTTCCCCCACCTATCCTCCCCCCAATTGGTCCATCTTTTCTCTTATCTATCTAGCTACATACCTACCCATTGGTCCAACATTCCTCATTTTCCCTCACTCCAGATCCCCATTGGTCCAGCATTTCTCCTTTTCCCTCCAGCATTCTCCCTCAGTATTGGTCCAGCCTTTGTCCTTCTCTCTCCCTCTCCCCCCTACCCACCATCGGTCCTGCATTTCTGTCACCTTCCCTCTTCCCCAGTCAGGCTTCTCTCCTTTCTGCTCTGCTAATGGGGAGGGTCTCCTCCCCACCCACAAACTTTTTAAAAGCTGATTCTGTTTTTAAAGATTGCTGGCAGTGATTCACAACACGCTGCTCATGCTTATATTGGAGCCTTCTATCTGTTCCTCACACGCCTATGCGGAAACAGGAAGTTGCCTTAGACAGAAGGCTCCAATATAAGCACGAGCAAAGCTTTGTGAATGGCTGCCAACAACTTCTAAGACAGAGAAGCCCACCTGTGGAAGCAGGGAGGGGTCAGAAGTTATGGGTGGTGACGTCACTTCATGATCTTGAAAGGTACTGGAATGCCATTCTGGGATACATTATGCCCTGGATGAAGGATAATTATTGCGCTAATTTAGGGTTACCAGATTTTGAAAGTTTAAAAGGACATGTGGCCCTGCCCCCTTCCGTCCCCAGTCATGCCCTGTTCCACCCCCAGTCACACCCCCACACAAACTTTTGTTGTCTTCCCTGAGCTCGGGGCCGCACTTGGAGGGCTTCGAGCATGTGTAAATGTGATGCAATGACATCATACACATGGATGCAACATCATCATGTTGCCTGTGCTCATGTTCAGAGGTCCCCCCAGGTATGGTCCCTATTAGAGAAAGGACCCAGTGTAAACTCTTGACTAGAATTATAAGGTTTTATAATTTCAGACACTAAGATATTTGAAAGAGAAACTTCTTTCTTATATACCAAATTATATACATTTGGATCAGGGTAATTTACTTCAAGTTCCTGGTAGCATTATAAGGAAGGTAGATGGCGATCGCAAACTTTTAGAGTTGTAAATCTAGATTTGTGGAATAAACTCTCTTTGGATTTGAAGTTAGAAACATACCTCAAGGTATTTAGAAAAAAGTTAAAAAAACCTTTTATTTCCGGGTTAGCCTGATTATTTGGATGCTTATGTTGAGATACATTTGGTAGGAATGATTATTGCTGTTTTAAATGTTTTGGTTTTATTTTCATTTTCATTCTCTTTCTTTTATTGTTTTTTGTAAACCATTTTGAATGATGTTTTAGTCATGAAAATGGTATATAAATATGAGTAAATAAATAAGCTCCAGCAGCCAGCATCGGTCAATTTAGCACTGGGGTCCAGACATGGCCTGGCACTGAATAGCCAGGACTAATTTAGCTGACCACAGTCAGTTGTTAAAGAAAAATGCTGATTACATTGGCTGAATATCAGCTGAATAGTGCTTTTTTAACCAGTTTTTCCCACATGCCAAATTACATCCCATTCCATTAAGTTTTTCTATGCTACAGAAGCTAGAATTCTTTCTCTCATAGACAGACATTTCTAGGAAAGCTTATTTCTATGTAGAGAATACACGGTGGCTGTTACAGTAAGCTGTAACATGGGTAACCCGCCGAAACGGGGGAAAAACCAGTGTTCACCGCGGCTATGAGGACAAGGCCATTCACCATCCCGTGGAGTGATGAATGGCTTTGTCACCACAGTTAGGAGAGGGAATACGAGTGGACACCGATTGCGCACCCTCCCTCATTAACGATTCCTGCCACAGCCTGATCACCGTCGCCGCTCCGTCCAAGCATCTCCCTCCCTCCTTGCTAAAGATCGCCGCCGCTGCTGCCGCCCAATTGACGACGCCCCATCCGAGCATCTCCCTTTCTCCCTTCCTTCCCCTTACCTTCATGGTGGGCGATTTCTAAATTTCCTTCCTACAAGCAGCCGGAGCTTTGAAGTCGCTTGTAACTGCTGTAAAGATCATCTCTGACGCAACCGGAAGTTGCATCAGAGATGACCGTTCCTGCAGCCACATGGCGACAGGCAGTAGAGTGGCCATGGCACACAAAGGCAATGTAGAGAAAGGGCCGGAGGATGGGGTATCAGCTGTGGCAGCGCTGGAGTGTCTTATGGCGCTGATGAAAGAGATCAAATCGGAACCGTTATCCTTCCAAACAGACATCACCCAGGTGGTACAAGATTTGAGACAGGAAATGGTAGACCTCAGCACTAAGCAGGAAGAGATGGCGGGCTGGCTGTGTTATAAAAATTATTATTAAATGGATGGAACTTAACCAATAATACACATCCCTCTCTGGCTATTGAAGTGTGTATATATTTTTTGGGCCCCTTTATATATACAGTATACAGTATATATATATATACCTATTCAGGCTCTAAGCGACATACAGAGACGGGCAGGGGGGAGACTTGGAAAGGAGCTCTTGTTTGAGGGGAAAGAAAGGAGGGGAGCGGAAAGGCTCTGTTGACAGGTAGGAGTAGTCTGATATGTCCAGAAAATGATGAGGATAGGTTCAATTCAAGGAGAGTTTTTATTTGCTTTTATGTAATTATCGATTATAATTTGTATCTCTTGCTTTTTATGTGTTCTTAAGAAATTTTTAAATTGCAAGCCGCTTAGAAATTGAATAAGCGGTTGAAAAAATATTTTAATAAACTTGAAATTTGAGAGATGTGTTGGATTCAGCGGTCGAATAAGAGGGTTTACAGCTTCTTCCGGAATGACGTGTGATTAGAATCTTTTCTGATCATTTCTGGTAGGTCATTCCAAAGTTTTACGCCCATAAAGGTAAACATGGAGTGGAACTACTACAGATATCCTGCATAACAGACTGTCCATTGACTCCATGAAAGATCCTGATTCTGGAAATACAGTGGTGCCTCGCATAACGGACGCCTCGCACAGCGAACGCTGCGCACAACGAACTTTATGTCTTGATCCGTACAACGAACTTCGTTTCACACAACGAAGTCGCCCGAGCTGCATCCTTCCGCGCAGGCACTGCGCTTAACTGCCCTCTCTCCGCCTGGTTCCCTCTTGCCCCCCCCGACTCCCCGACACGATCGGGGCAAAAAGGAGCCCAAGCCCTCTTGCCCCGCCGATTCCCCAACTCCCCACACAATATCGGGCCAGGAGGGAGCCCAAGTCCTCCTGGCCACGGCGACCCCCTAACCCCACCCTGCACTACATTACGGGCAGGAGGGATCCCAGGCCCTCCTGCCCTCGACGCAAACCCCCCCTCCCCCCAACGACCGCCCCCCCCAAGAACCTCCGACCGCCCCCCCAGCCAACCCGCGACCCCCCTGGCCGACCCCCACGACACCCCCAACCCCCTTCCCCGTACCTTTCTGTAGTTGGCCGGACAGACGGGAGCCAAACCCGCCTGTCCGGCAGGCAGCCAACGACGGAATGAGGCCGGATTGGCCCATCCGTCCCAAAGCTCCGCCTACTGGTGGGGCCTAAGGCGCCTGGGCCAATCAGAATAGGCCCGGGAGCCTTAGGTCCCTCCTGGGGGCGGGGCCTGAGGCACATGGGCCCAACCCGACCATGTGCCTCAGGCCCTGCCCCCAGGAGGGACCTAAGGCTCCCGGGCCTATTCTGATTGGCCCAGGCGCCTTAGGCCCCACCAGTAGGCGGAGCTTTGGGACGGATGGGCCAATCCGTCCTCATTCCGTCGATGGCTGCCTGCCGGACAGGCGGGTTTGGCTCCCGTCTGTCCGGCCAACTACAGAAAGGTACGGGGAAGGGGGTTGGGGGTGTCGTGGGGGTCGGCCAGGGGGGTCGCGGGTCGGCTGGGGGGGCGGTCGGAGGTTCTTGGGGGGGGGCGGTCGTTGGGGGGAGGGGGGGTTTGCGTCGAGGGCAGGAGGGCCTGGGATCCCTCCTGCCCGTAATGTAGTGCAGGGTGGGGTTAGGGGGTCGCCGTGGCCAGGAGGACTTGGGCTCCCTCCTGGCCCGATATTGTCGGGGAGTTGGGGAATCGGCGGGGCAAGAGGGCTTGGGCTCCCTTTTGCCCCGATCGTGTCGGGGAGTCGGGGGGGCAAGAGGGCTTGAGCTCCCTTTTGCCCCGATCGTGTCGGGGAGTCGGGGGGGCAAGAGGGCTTGAGCTCCCTCTTGCCCCGATCGTGTCGGGGAGTCGGGGGGGCAAGAGGGCTTGAGCTCCCTCTTGCCCCGATCGTGTCGGGGAGTCGGGGGGGGCAAGAGGGCTTGAGCTCCCTCTTGCCCCGATCGTGTCGGGGAGTCGGGGGGGGCAAGAGGGCTTGAGCTCCCTCTTGCCCCGATCGTGTCGGGGAGTCGGGGGGGCAAGAGGGCTTGAGCTCCCTCTTGCCCCGATCGTGTCGGGGGTGCCAGGGACCACACGGAGTCACCCACCGTACCACCCAATTCGGGTAAGCGCAGGTATCGGTGGGTGGCTTATTTGCGGGGGGGGTGCCTTATTTTACATTTTTTTTCTAAAAAGGGGGGGCTGTCTTATTTGATGGCCCTGCCTTATCATCGGGGAAACACGGTAGAAAAAAAAAAAAAAATGAACAGTTAAGTCCCAGTTTTTGCCGCTGAGACTCTGCCCTCTCACTGTAAAATTAGACTCTACTTAGTCTGTCTTTAAATTTAAAAAATGTGTGTTGTTTTAAAAAACAATTATGTTTTTAGATGTATCTAAATAAAAATAATAACCAAAAATTTATCTTTTTTTATGTCATCTTAGCATATTTTATGCTACAGAACGAATTATTTTTTTTAACATGTATTGTTATGGGAAAACGCGTTTCACACAACGAACGTTTCACATAACAAACTTGCTCCTGGAACGGATTAAGTTCGTTGTGTGAGGCACCACTGTACAATCTGTGCAGGTTAAATCGTTTGAAAATTTTGTGGTAAAATTCCTTCAGGATGGGATCTATCTCCATCCCCATCCTGTCCCCACAAGTATTATCCCTCTTCCATCCCTGCAAACTCTGTCCTGATCTGCACAAGCCTCTAACACTTATGATTTTAAAATGTTCAAGGTTTGTGCAGGTCAGGATAGAGCTTGCAGGGATGGGACGGGGGCAGAACTCACAGGGATGGAGATAGATCCTGTGGGGAAGGGGACAAATTTGTCCCCTTGTCATTCTCTATATACCATCTGAACCTAAAAGTTGGATTATGGACTCAAATAGTGAAACCCTTTACTCTGCACTCTGTCCTTTTTTAGGTAAAAGGAGGCAGCAAAAGAGAGAAAAAAAGAGACTTTCATCTATACCTGATGTTACTTGATATATAACATAAACTTACGTAAGGTGGCTGGGTTTGTTTGTTTTTTTAATGCACTTCACTCAAAATACTAAGTGCATTAAAAGTGCATTACTGAATCATATTCAAGAAAAAATGGGAGCAAAGAAAAACAGACACAAACATGAGAGTAACTCTCTCCCCGTAATCTAGCATTTGGAGGCAATAGTCGTTGCTCCCTCCTCTCCCTCCCCCTTCTTGCTTTCATGACATTCAGCAGATTGTACAAGGGTGCAAATGTGTAGATGCGTGTGTAAACTCTAATAAGTATCCAGAGCCAAGAAGCCTTCGTGCAGACCGGGAGACGAACGCCCTGGCACCCATGCTAAGAAAATAAGTTCTCTTTGTCACTACTGCTTCCTCTCATCATAAGAGTCCAGTCCTGATAAGTCACAGGCTGGGGACTGAGTTGCATGTCGCCTGCACACTCTTCACTGGAGACCCTTGCAGCGAAGGAGGCATAAAACACACAGACACACACAAAACTGGAAAGTCTTACGGAACTCATTTGAAAAGTCTGACAGAAATACAACATAATATTGAGAATGGCAGGAAAGGCTCTATTATTCTGCTTGCCTCTATCAGCTGTGAGGCAGTGTGGCGCCTGGAGCCTGTCTGCATTCAACTCACTTCCCTGGATTTCCGAGTCACAGCCATGGCTAAGCTAAAAGCCAAATATTTCACTCCAGAGACACGCTACACTTCCTGATATAGGATGCACTTGCATGTCTCCCGGTGACCTTAAACACTAATAAAGGAGTCATAATATGACCTAGACGAGGATTGAAAGCCAATCAGAATATGACTTAGTAGGGAGATTCATTTAACTTCTGTCCACCTAAACTAAAAACAATCCAGTGTAGTTTGAATTGTTTTTGTTTTGTGGACGGGCGATTTAAAATCAAATGCATCAGTCTGTTCTGCTAGCAGTGAAGGTTAATCCTTGAGGGCTGCAAGATAAACTAAAAATATGCAAATTACTAGTAGTGTATTGGCAATATCATGCACTTTGTGCCATTTGGGGGGAATGGGCTGGTCATTCTGACCCAAAATATTCTCTGCGCCACTATCTCCAAACACAGAAACATGAAGGCAGATAAAGGCCAACTGGCCCATCCAGTCTGCCCATCTACAGACTCCACTATCTCCTCTCCCTAAAACAGGGCTGTCAAACTCAATCAAATAAGGGGCCGAAATCTAAAACACAGGCTAAGTCGAGGGCTGAATTTTCTATTAAGATACTTAGACTTAGTAAAAGAATAGATCCTTCCTCACCCTGAGACACCTGTGGTGCGGTCAGGCACTTCTGTGGAGCGCCTTGCTCCAACCCAGCTTTTACACTGGGACTGGATCCTTCTGCCTGCAAACGAGTACTGAGGCAGCATGGTGAGGAGCTTGGAGTGCCACTGGGACTGGGGCTGCACAGTCAGGCACTTAGATGCGACATAGTCACCGAGAGCCACATAAAACGTCCAGGCAGGCCGGATTTGACCCCTGGGCCTTGTGTTTGACATGTGTGCCTTAAAAAAATCCCATTTGACTGTCCCATGCTTTCTTGAACTCAGATACAGTCTTTGTCTCCACCACTTCTACCGGGAGTCTGTTCCATGCATCTACAACCGTTTCTGTAAAAAAGTATATCCTTAGATTACTCCTGAGCCTATCACCTTTTAACTTCATCCTATGCCCTCTCATTCCAGAGCTTCTTGTCAAATGAGAGATTTGCCTTATGTACATTTATGCCATGTAGGCAGGGCAGGATTAATTCTCGAGGGCCCCTAGGCACACAAGTACACTGGGCCCCCCGCCCCACCCCACCCCATCATGCGCCCAGGTGGAAACAGGAAGCTGCGGCAGAGGGAAGCTTTGGGCAAGCAGCACCGCTTGCACAATTACAGTTCCCGTTGCCTTTCTTACCCGCTTTGCTTGCTTGTCTTACTTTCCGTTCATGGGGGGGCTGCATTGCCAATTGGGGTGGGGCCCGCGTTGCCGATCGGGGAGGCCCACGTTGCCGATCGATGCTGGACGGGCCCATCGCCGTTTGGAAAAAACAATGTTGATGCCCTCCTTCATCGGGCCTCCCTGACCATTTCAGGCCCTAGGCATGTGCCTACTTGGCCTATTGGTTAATCCTGCCCTGCATGTAGGTATTTAAACATTTCTATCATATCTTCCCTCTCCCACTTTTCCTCCAAAGTATACATATTGAGATCTTTCAGTATGTCCCCATACATCTTATGATAAAGACCAACGGCCATTTTAATAGACTTCCTCTGGACTGACTCCATCCTGTTTATATCTTTTTGAAGGTTCGGTCTCCAGAATTGTACACAGAGGCATCAATACCTCCTTTTTCCTACTGGTCATACCTCTCCCTATGCACCCTAGCATCCTTCTTGCTTTCGCAGTCGCCTTTTCAACCTGTTTGGCCACCTTTAGATCGTCACTTCCAAATCTTGCTCCTCTTTCATGCACTAAAGTTTTTCACACCCTAAACTGTACCATTCCTCAGGCTGAGGAGGGTGTGGGTAGTGGTTAGAGCTACAGCCTCAACACCCTGAGTTTGTGGGTTCAAACTCCATGCTGCTCCCTGTAACCCTAGGCAAGTCACTTAATCCTCTACTGCCAAGTACATCAAATATGACAGATAGGGAAAATGCTTGAAGCACCTGTATGTAAACCACTTTGAGTGTGGTTGTATAATTACAAAAAGGAGATATACATGTCCCCTTCCCTTTTTGCAGCCGAAATGCATGATCTTGCATTTCTTAGCATTAAATCTTAGCTGCCAAATTTCAGACCATTCTTCAAGCTTCGCTATGACCTTCCTCATGTTATTCACACCATCAGGGGTGTCTATTGCAGATTCTG
Source organism: Geotrypetes seraphini (assembly GCF_902459505.1). NCBI lineage: Eukaryota > Metazoa > Chordata > Amphibia > Gymnophiona > Dermophiidae > Geotrypetes > Geotrypetes seraphini. Next base: position 163,022,503 of record NC_047086.1, on the reverse strand, counting down.
GTATCATCCACAAAGAGGCAAATTGTACCTGATAGCCCTTCATCAATATCACTTACAAAAATGTTAAAAAGAACAGGAACCAAACATTGAGGCACACCACTGGTAACATCCCTTTCCTCAGAGCGATCTCCATTGACCACTACCCTCTGTCGCCTTCCACTCAACCAGTTCCTGACCCTGTCCAAGGGCACTCAATTTATTAGACACCTATGTGGAACACTGTCAAAAGCTTTACTAAAATCTAAATACACCACATCTAGTGCATGCCTTCTATCCAATTCTCTGGTCACCCAGTCAAAGAAATTGATCAGATTTGTCTGACAGGACCTTCTTCTAGTGGTTGCCAGGGGCTGTTTTTTTTTTTATTTCAAGTAGCAAGGTTACAATGATTTTTTAAAATCTATATAAGCCAACAGCTATCAGATAAAAATGAGCATTGTCAACTAGTTATGCACTGTTTTACAAGCCTGGTGTAGATTTGAATGAATTTCGAACAATCCTTGCCAGCAGTACACATGTGGAAGTTGTGTTATTTATACAGGAAATCCTGCACTGTGCATAAGCACCTTCTCTTTCATGGAGTGTGCACCACATCTCTTTCCTATTCGGTTGCAAAACATGTTATTGTTGTAATGCATGTGATAAAAAGCACACTTTTTAAAACCTGTCGGTGTGTTCCAAATGAAATGGAACTAAATGGAAAGCAACCCCCATCCCCTCCCAAACACAAAATAGTTTTGAGAGTAAGATTCAATTATACTAACTCTACTTCTGTAACCTCTAATATCAAGTCTGTCCATTCTCTGATGAGACTACTAAGTTGAAATCACAGTCAGATAAAATCTCTCCATTAGACAATCATCCTTTCACTATGTAAGGAAACACCTACAATCCAGTGGCATTGCCATGGAGGCCTAGGCCCCCTTTGATAGCCTGCCAAAAATGTTACCTTCCTGAAGCCTACAGTGGGACTTAATACAGCAGGTGCGCTTCAGCTGTTAAATTCACTTGTTCTCTATAAGCTGAGCGGGTGTCCTCCACCTACAGTCCTGCCAATGGGGGGTATTGTTTCACAGCGGAGTATTCCAAGAGATTGTCCCACTGTTGCCTGTATTTCTTCGGTAGGCTAAGTTTTTTGTTTGCGGTTTGATTTGATACCTTATCCATCTAGGACCCCTGATGAAGGTGTGTTTACCGAAACACGGACCGTATCGGGTCCTTTGGTTTGGTTCAAGGTGGTAACATTAACCGCATTCATGATTTTAGTTTAATAAATTTAGCCTTCATCTTTGTACACCTGTCTGCAGTTTTCTTTGTTTTGGGTATTGTTTCACTATCACATTTTCAGTAGTAAAGATAAGGCTGAATTGATTAACAAATATTTCTGTTCTGTGTTCACAGCTGAAGGGCCAAATGCAGGTCCACAGAAGACAAACACAAACACAAATGGAGGTATGGTAGATCCTGAATGATATGCAGAGGACTGTGTTTGTGAGGAGCTAGCTAAACTTAGGGTTACCATATTTTTTATAGGAAAAAAAGAGGCCCCACCTTCTTCTGCCCCCAGCCCTGGCCCCCCACTCATGCTCACCTTCACTTCTGTCTGGAGCTCGGGGTTGCATCTGGAGGGCCTCCAAGCATGGACCTATGTGACACGATGACATCACATGCTTATATGCATTCACGTGACATCATTGTGTCAAATCCACACATGCTCGGAGGCCTTCCAAACACGACCCCAAGCTCTGGCAGAGCCAGAACTGTGCAAAATCATAACAAAGTGCTGGGTTTGCAAAATCCATCCAGACACCTGGACTGATCCCTAAAAAGAGGACATGTCCGGGTAAATTTGGATATCTAGTAACCCTACCTAAACTCAAGGTGGACAAAGCAATGAGACCAGAAGAAGGAACTTAGGGAAGTTCTAGCAGCTCTGCTGGCTGACCTTTTCAATGCTTCTCTAGAGTTGGGAGTGGCACAGGAGGACAGGAAAAGGGCAGATGTGGCTCCTCGCCATAAAAGTGGATGTAAGGTAGGGAACTACAGGCAGGTAAGTTTGACCTCTGTGGTAAGTTAATGAAAACAAATTTAAAACAGAGAATACTGGTATTTCTGGAATCCAGTGAATTACAGGACCTGAGACAACATGGATTCACAGGTCTTGTTAGACAAATCTGATCAATTGTTTTGACTGTGTGACCAGAGTTGGATAGAGGGAGAGCACTAGATTTGGTATATTTAGATTTTAGCAAAGCCTTTGACACTGTTCCATATAAAGAACATAAGAATTGCCACTGCTGGGTCAGACCAGTGGTCCATCATGCCCAGCAGTCCACTCATGCGGCGGCCCTTAGGTCAAAGACCAGTACCCTAACTGAGACTAGCCTTACCTGTATATGTTCTGATTCAGCAGGCACTTGTCTAACTTTGTCTTGAATCCCTGGAGGATGTTTTCCCCTATAACAGCCTCCGAAAGAGCGTTCCAGTTTTCTACCACTCTCTGGGTGAAGAAAAACTTCCTTATGTTTGTTCGTAATCTATCCCCTTTTAACTTTAGAGAGTGCCCTCTCGTTCTCTCTACCTTGGAGAGGGTGAACAACCTGTCTTTATCTAATAAGTCTATTCCCTTCATTGTCTTGAACGTTTCGATCATGTCCCCTCTCAGTCTCCTCTTTTCAGCGCATCACTTCCTCCTCTACCACCCGTGTCTGCACTGAATTCTGCACGCATTTGCAGAATTCTATGCATCCTGAGGAGGTGAGGAATTCTGCACAAATCCTGCACTTGCAGTAACCTTAGCTGCAAAATTTAAGGTGCAATAAGTGCAAAGCCTGTGTGATAAATGTAGTGGGCATGCCCAGTACCTGCTCTGCAATTAACACGCAAGTCAACGGCATTACATTACATGCATTGACAGCAGTGGCATTAAGGACTAGTTTCTGTAAGTGGTGCACAAATTTGGGTACTGGAAAAAATGAACGCTAAGTGCTATTCAATAAATGGGACTCCGAGTTGGGCGCCATTTATAGGATACTGCATATCACTGGGAACTGCACCCAACTTTAAGCTCAAAGATTTACACCAACTAAAACCTGATGTAAATCCTTGCATGTTAATTAGACAGGGGTCCCCCCCAAATTCTATAATAGTGTGCACATCTTAGTGAATGCCCCTGACCCACCCATGCCCCCTTATTAGTTGCATGCAATCTACATGCGCGCATCTTTATAGAATAGCACCTAGCAAGTTGCCCATGTAAATCCAAATTGTTGCCAATTAGCACCAATAATTAATTGTTGGCGCCCATCCCCTTTATCATTTTGGTCACCCTTTGTTGAATATTTTCTAATTCCGCTATATCTTTTTTGAGATATGATGATCGGAATTGCACAAAATATTCAAGGTGAGGTCACATCATGGAGTGATACAAAGGCATTATAGTATTCTTTGTCTTATTTCAATCCCTTTCCTAACAATTCCTAGCATTCTGTTAACTTTTTTTTTTTTTTTTTTCTGTCACCACACACTACAAAAGATTTCAATATATTGGCCACAATGACAGCTAGATCTTTTTCTTGGGCACTAACTCCTAAGATGGAACCTAACATTAGGTAACTATAATTTAGATCAGTGGTTACCAACCCTGTCCTGGAGGACCAACAGGCCAATTGGGTTTTCAGGTTAGCCCTAATGAATATGCATGAGAGAGATTTGCATATAATGGAAGTGATAGGCATGCAAATCTGCTCCATGCATAATCATTAGGGCTATCCTGAAAACCCAGTTGGCCTGGTGGTCCTCCAGGAGAGGGTTGGGAACCACTGATTTAGATCATTGTTTCCCAAAGTGCATCACTTTGCATTTGTCCATATTAAATAAATTTCATCTATCATTTGGATGCCCAGTCTTCCAATTTTCTAAGTTCTTGCAATTTTTCACAGTCAACATGTGTTTTAAGAACTTTGAATAGTTATGTTTCATCTGCAAATTTAATCAACTCTCTTGTCATTCTCATTTCTAGGTCATTTATAATTATGTTAAATAGCACCTGTCCAAGAACAGATCCCAGAGCACTCCACTATTCATACTCCTCCACTAAGAGAAATGGCCATTTAACCCTACTTCTGCTTTCTATCCATTAACCAGTTCCTAATCCACAACAGAACATTGCCTTCTGTTACTGAGAAAAAACATGGGGAAGCCACTGCTTGCCCTGGAATATTGCTACTCCTTGAGTTTTGGCCAGGTACTAGTGACCTGGATTGGCCACCATGAGAATGGGCCGCTGGGCTTGATGGACCATTGGTCTGACCCAGTAAGGCTGTTCTTATGTTCTATGACTTTTTTCTTTTCTCAGGAGACTCTCATGAGGGACTTTGTCAAAATCTTTTGAAAATCTAGATAAACTACATCAATCGGCTCATCTTTATCCACATGTTTATTCACATCTTTTAAAGAAATGAAGCAAATTGGTGAAAAAAGACATCCCTTGGCTGCATCCATGTTTACTCGAGCGCACTGTCCTCCATTGCTGCCTTGACTTCCTTTCATCTCGACAGGCTCTTGATCCTCTACAATCTGACTTTTGCCCCCTACACTCCATAGAGACTGCCTTTACCAAAGTTTGCAGTGATCTGTTCCTGGCCAGATCTAAGGGCTTTTACTCTATTCTCATCCTTCTTGACCTGTCTGCTGCTTTTGATACTGTTAATCACTCTTCACTCCTTGATACGCTGTCCTCGCTTAGATTCCACAAATCTGTCCTCTCCTAGTTTGCCTCCTACCTCTGCCATTGCACCTCTTCCCTCAGTGCCCTGATCTCCTCCTATGGCTTCCAGTATCACCTATATGCTGGTGATTCCCAGAACTACCTCTCTACACTCGAGATTAGACCTAAAATCCAAGAAAAAGTCTGAGTCAGTCTGACTGATATTGCTGCTTGTATGTCCCACCGCCACTTGAAACTAAACATTTTCAAGACTGAACTACTCCTCTTTCATCCTAAACCTTCTGCTCCTTTCCCTTTTCTATCTCTGTCACACTGTTATCATTCCTTTCTCCTCTGCTCGTAACCTTGGAGTTGTCTTCGACTGCAACCTCTCATTTTCTACCTAAAGCCTGTTGCTTCTATCTCTGCAACATCACTACAATTTGCCCCTTCCTTTCTGAGTACACTGCCTGGACCCTTGTCCACACTCCTGTAACCTCATACTTAGACTACTGCAATCTACTTTTAACAGGTCTCCCTCTGAGCCGCCTCTCTCCCCTGCAATCTGTACAAAACTCTACTGCACAACTTATCTTCTGCCAACTTTGCTACAGTCACCTCACTCCTGTCCTGAAATCACTTCACTGGCTCCCTAACCACCTTCACGTACAGTTCAAACTCCTATTACTAACCTACAAGTGTGTTCATTCTGCAGCCCCTCAGTATCTCTCCTCTCTCCTTATACACCTCCCCAAGAACGCCATTCCTCAGATAAATTGCTTTTATCTGCATCCTTATCCTTCACTTCTAATTCCAGATTTCGTTCCTTTCAGCTCGTTGCCCTGTATGCCTGAAATAAGCTACCTGAGTCCATCCGCCACGCCCCCTTCCCTTCCGTTGCTTAATACCGTGTTTCCCCGAAAATAAGACAGTGTCTTATATTAAGTTTGGGTCAAAAAATTGCACTAGGACTTACTTTCAGGGATGTCTTATTTTTTTCATATACAACAATGATCTCTCCCTTCCTCTCCTCCACCCCAATTCTTCCTGTTTCTTTCCCCCCCCCCCCCCATGTGCAGTATCTCTCCTCCCCTCTCACCCATCCCCTTGTACAGCATCTTTCTATCCCTCCCTCCCATCCCCATGTGCAGCAGAACCCCACCGACCCTCCCACCATGAGACTGAAATACTTCTTCTCCGAGGCCTCCTAAAGCAGCAGGAGTGAGGGTTGCTGAATCAACGAGTTCAATTTTTTCAGCAAATTAGGCAGCACTAGTATCAGGGATGGAGTCAGGGAGTGTCAGGTACATTCGAAGAGGGGAGCTTCGGGGTCAATCTTAACTAGGGCTTATTTATGGGGTAGGGCTTATATTAGGAGCATCTTTAAAAATCATGTTAGGGTTTATTTTCGGGATAGATCTTATTTTCAGGGAAACAGGGTAGTAGACTGAAAACCCACCTTTTTGAGATTGCCTTCATAACTCTACTCCCCTCTGACCTCTACTCACTACCCTAGCCAGTAGTTTAACCATCCCCTTTAAACTGTAACCTCTACCCTGGCATCCTGTTTGTCTGCCTTCATTGTTTAGACTGTAAGCTCATTCAAGCAGGGACTGCCTCCTTTGTGACTCTGTACAGCACTACGTATGTCTGATAGCGCTCTAGAAATATTTAATAGTAGTAGTAGAGTCCAAGTCTGACATAGCAGTTGAAACATCAAAGATCTCCATTACGGCAACTGGATGGGGAGAAGGGAAGGGCATCCCGGATCACGGGGGCTCCCTGGAGCAGCTGATTTTAAAATGAAGGGAGGGATGATGGATGGGAGGGCATTTGGAGGACCTTGGGGTGGTAGCGAGAGGTGAGGGAAGAAGGAAGAAGGGAGAGATAGTGGATAATGAAATCAGGGGAGGGGACAGACAGGGAGGAGAGGAATTGAAGGGAGCCCCCTCCTTAATTTCTGCCTAGCACCGGCCCTGGTGGAGCATGGGTATGAAAGTGTTAACCAGCTAACGTGTTATGATTAGTGCACACTAACTGGTTAAGGCAGAGTTACACAGGAGTACGTGGCACCTCCTAAATAAGAGACGCTGTGCTCTCAGGTTAACTTTCTGCAGGTACCACATGCCAATGGGTACAGTAGCATTTGACTTGCAAATAAAAAAAAGAAAAAGCCCAAAATATGCCACATTAAGTCTGAGTTAAGTGCATGGGTTCTGTAATTTGCCTTACACTAGCAAGGAAAAGTCTAGAGAGCAACCCACTCCCGCCCTCAGATAAACAGGCAAAGTAAAATTACTCCATAGGCAGCAGTTCAATGCCACCCTTCAAGACTGTGGCCTAGGCTAGGACTGAAGCAGTTAAAGTTTCCAAAAGACTACAATTAAGAAAAACATCCTTGTGCTGGGAGAAGGGTTAAAAAGCGGGGAGGCTGATGCTGATGCTGTTCTCATTGTGTGCAGCTCTAATCAGGAGAGCGTAAGAACAATAACGCACGCAGTGCTGATTTTGGAAGGCATCCACGCAGCTTTTCCCAGGCTAGGCAGCCTTGGGAATGACTGATAGTGTGGCACAGCCGGGGCGCAGCCTCAATCACCACGTGTAGGGCAGGGCAGCGCGGTCTTTTCTATGGATAAAGTATGTGAGAGATGTGAGGAATCCTCCTAGCAAAGGAAGCTGTACCAAAACAAACAATGCAGAGAACTCAACAGAAAACGGTGCGGAGTTAATATATAAAATGATGAACAGCAAAACATAACTTCAAAGTGTTTTCTTAGCCTTCTAGCCCCAATAAACTAATCCACCCCCCAACACGCTACTTTAAAGGCAAGATTGAGCCACACGGTTTAGACCAGACATGGGCAACTCCGGTCCTCAACGGCCAGAATCCAATCGGGTTTTCAGGATTTCCGCAATGAATATGCATGAGATCTATTTGCATGCACTACTTTCAATGCATATTCATTGGGAAAATCATGAAAACCCAATTGGATTCCGGCCCTCGAGGACCAGAGTTGCCCATGTCTGGTTTAGACTTTGCTACTATAGACCGGGGGAGACAGAGAAAAGGGCACTTTCATTTAAAATGTTGTCATGTTCTTCTCATAGCAAGGGTGTCAAACTGCAATCCTGGAGAGCTGCAAACCAGTCTGGCTTTCAGGATATCTTTCATGACTATAAATGACCAGAACAAGCTGAAAAACTATCTGCCAGTCTGCATTCAGATCAGTAACTGTCACAGATATCTTCACTCATTTTTAAGTTGGGGCCGTTTTGAGTCCATAAAAGTTGAAGGAGAGCTAACAAATATCTTCCTTCTTGAGCCCATGACACCAACCAAAGTTTCTGGACTTCCATCCCCACCAGAACACCTGGCTTTAATCACACAGGCAAAAACCAGAAAAAAAACCCCTTTTCAAATATAGACCCACAAACTAAAAGTACTACTGTACACAAACGAAAACTTAATTTGCCAGACTCTGCACACAGTACACCACATAAGAAATAAAAAGAAATGCATTTCTTCCTGAACAGTACAAAATATAAAAACAACAGATGTAAATTTTCAAAATTGATATATTTCAATTACTAAATTAAAAATAAAAACATTTTTCCTACCTTTATTATCTGGTGATTTTATTTTTCTGATCATCTTGTTCCCTCTGTGCTCTTAACTCTTGTTTCCAATGCCTCCTTATGCATCCAGTCCAATCTTTGATCTTATATACCGATTCTTCCCAACAATGGGGCTTTATTCGGTTTACAAAAGATTATATAGGAAAAGCAAGATATTAAAGCACAGGAATCATTATTTGCTATCCTTATTTATACTGAAGAGTCTGTTAAGAATTTCTGAAATAGAAAAGTTTTCCGAATGTTGGTAAAGAAAGAAGTCTAACTTCAGCATGAAGATTATTCCAAATTTTTACAAAAGATCGACAGATTATATTTATATTTATGAATTCCCCTGGAATACAGATGTTGCTGACAATTAAATGAAAGAGCGACCAATGGAGAAAAAAAATCCCATATAGAATTTTAAATATTATATTGGCACATTTGAATTGAATTCTCCAATAAACTGGAAGCCAGCACTGTTTCTTTCCTCTCCTCCTTCACTTTTTGCACTACATCCATTTTTGACACTACGTAAGTAGCAAATTTGAGAGGTCAGCCAGGACGTGACATGAGAGGAGTAAGGGTATCAAGAGCAGAGGAGAGAATAGTATTATAAGAAGAGACTGCTTCGTTGACAGATTTTGAGAGGAGGGGGGAGACAGTGGCGGAGAGAGCACACGAGTCAATAGCCTGTATGCAAATGCATCTTATGTATATTAAATAGGGGTACCCTGAAATCCAGACTAGTTTGTGGCTCTCCAGGATTTCACTACGACTCTCCTGCTATAGAGGAAAAAGTTTTGTTTCTGCAAAACCGAGGCCTTGTAGTTCATTGAAAAACTCATTCTGCCTCTTGTACTGAGGAACAGAGAAGCTATAGCCCCATAAACCAAGGAATGAGTTCTTTCTCCTGGAGAAATAGCAGAACTACCCATGATCTTTCTGTAAAAGGTACACTGCATTTGGGTTCAGTTTGCTGGTTCATTGCTTAGAGTGGCTAGCTTTGCCAAACAGTTTTGCAGGACAGCAGTGATGTGCAACCAAGTGTGATGTTTGTTTAAAGGGAACCAGTAAAATAGCTTGAGAGAGGTGAAACTGCTGGTAAGCTATAAGATGTTTAAGCCTGCCAACCTCTGGAACTGCTGGAGTCCCTTCCTCAAACACTAATCTATCAGTTAATGTGAGGAAGAAACCTTAAAAATTCCAATAGCTCACAAAGGTTATCACCAACTGTTCTGTTGATTTTCCTTATAACAATTTATTGTACTTCGTAAAAATAATCTCAGCCCCTAATTCGGTCTTTATTTGTATAATTTTGAATGATTTCACATATTAATCCATACAGAACGATTTAGTAGTTATCTAATCTTTTTTTGTGCCTACATAATTTTTTTTTTAAGGGAGTTCTATGGGTTCATGGTACATGGGCTTGTCGTGCCACTGGGGCTTGCACGCATCTGTGAAGCTGAAAGCTGTGCCATTTCACTACCAGCAGGGCCTCCCAAGGCAGACAGGTTTCAGCTGTGTTGGAGGTAGAGGATCGCTTTTGATGAGATAACCCATCAAATTTATACTGCGCAGAAGAAAGGCCCGGCAATCTACTTCTGTATTCTGCCATGAAAACTCGATATCATTTATCAAGTCACTAGGATTTGAACACGAGTCGATGGCACCTAACATAGCTGAGGTAGGGATGTTGGAGAGGAAGGAAGGAGTAGGGTTGCCAGATTTTACTATAGTAAAACCTAGACCCCTAGACCTGCACACCAGGCCCGCCCAGTTCCACCCCATCCCTGCCCTGTTATTCCTCAGCCCCGCCCCCCTGCTCTCATTGGGCAGGAGGAAATCTGCACATGCACGGATTTCCTCTTGCCTGATACGATTTAGATGAGGCTTTTCAAAACCTGGACAAAGTGCTGGGTTTTGAAGAGCTGTCCAGATCCCCGCTCATGTCCTTGAAAAGGAGGACATGAACAGGGAAATCCACACATTTGGTAACCCTAGGAAAGAGAAGGAAGATGAATCAGTTAAAATTTTATTTTCTGCCTTTAGAAGGTGAGCCCAAGCGAGGGCTTGGTGATGTTAACTGTTAAGACTGAGTTGAAAACATTTTTATTTAGGGAGGTATATCAATGCTGGGGGGGGTTCTTTCAAGTGTTTTGAAGGTATTAAGTAATTGTTTTATGTAGTGTTGTATTTTAAATTATGTTTGTTTGTTGGAATCCGCCTAGAAATGTTGATAGTGCAGAATACAATATTTTAAAATAAATAAATGTGAGTCACATATGTTGAAAAAAGCGGTAATGTTTATAAGTACATGAACTCTAAATGTAGCAGGGGTGCGCAAATCTTACAGTACATATTTCTATAATTGGGAGCCCCAGAGAGGAGGCCTGCCCAGTGACCAAAAACAAATAGGGAGTATTACCAGTGGATTCAGAGCTAAAACTGTTTCATTTTGGGAAGGGAAGAGAGTTTGGATTTATTTCACCTCTTGTCCAGTAGAGTTCAAGGTGGGTTACATTTAGGTACAATAGGAGTTTTCTATCCCTGGAAACAGGGGCATAGCCACAGGACTGGTCTGGCCAGGCCTGGCCTGCCCAGTTTGGGCTCAGGCCTGCATGCCCACAGAGCAGCCATAGGCTGCTGGCAGTGGTTCTTACATTTTGCCGGTGGCTGTCTTCCATTTTGCATCAGAGGGAAGGCTTCCAGGTCAGCTGCCGGCAGCGTGTAGGAGCCACTGCCGGTGACATGAAGATGCTGCATGAGCTGGGAAGGGAGGGAAAGAGAGAGGTTTCACAGGCTGGGGGGAATAGAGGGAAAAAGTGAGGCTGCACAGACTAATTGGTGAGAAGGGAGGGAAAGAGAGAGAAATGCCCACCCACTTGGGCTCAGGCCTGCTCAAAATTTCTATCTGGTTACGCCACTGCCTGGAGGGTTATAATCTAAGCTTGTGCCTGAGGCAATGAAAGGTTAAATGACTTGGTACAATCATATGTAGTGTCAATGAGATTTCAACCCTAGGTTGAGGGGTTCTCTACCCAGCTGTTAGGGTCACCTCCACTTTAAACTGTATCCTTGGTATTGTTGTGTTTCTTTCCTGCTGCTGCTGCTGGACTCTAATAGAGGGTTGAAAGCAATGTGACCACTTCATTCCCCTCCTCCAAAAAATGCAGTTGGTACCAGTACTCTACAGGGCCAAATTTAACAGCATGGGCTCCTTTTACAAAGGTGCACTAGTGTTTTTAATGCACGCACTGGAATAGCACATGCAAGCTGAAAATCTACCGCCTGCTCAAAAGGAGGCAGTAGCGGCTAGGGCACGTGGCAATTTAATGCATGCTATTGCACGCGTTAAGGCCCTAGCGTGGCTTTGTAAAAGGATCCCTATATCTATGATTTGTAGGCCATCGGACAAAATGGGCCAGAGTACATATAGAATAAGTTGGCATTCTACACATCTCTCAGACCTCTGAGGTCCTCTGAAGGAACATCGCTGTCTATAACTGGAACGCTCTTCTGGAGTCTGTTATAGGAGAAAACACCCTCCAGGGTTTCAAGACAAAGTTGGACAAGTTCATGCTAAACTGGTGAGACTGGACTCATTTGAAGCACTGGTCTTGACCTTGGGGCCGCCGCGTGAGCGGACTGCTGGGCAGGATGGACCATTGGTCTGACCCAGCAGCGGCAATTCTTATGTTCTTAACGGAAACTGCATGATGTGATACCCAGTAGTGAACCTTGTCAGGAGTGGCCCCCCACATTCTGGAACTCTCTTCCAGAGAGGCTACATCTAATTCGGTTCTATCTTTATTTCAGGAAGCAAGTGAAAGCCTGGCTCTTCTTCAGTGCCTTTAATACATGTGGCAACTAACAATCCACTCACTTCACATCTAGACCTATTGACACACAGCTTGTAACTAAGTCCAGCAACTCGTCCCTTATTCCATTGTACATATAATTTGCCTTCAGTTCGGCCACCCATCTATCTAACCCAATGACTTTCTATTACCCATCTTGTCTGTTTATGTCTCAAATGCAATTGACCCCCTTCTCTCCCCCACTAACCCCCAGCTGGCTATTAGGATGTTTTATTGTGTTGTACTCCTTAATCACTAAACATGGGAAAATCCACAAACAATTGTTGTTCTAAACCAAATATCAATCTGTGGAAAACATATAGTCATACCGTATCTCTGTTTTTCTTTCAAAATCCTTGAACTGTAACTATGGCAAAAATTGTACAGCAAACTGTATATTATGTACATTAACCTGTAACGTGTTCTGAGCTCTGTGGGAAAAACAGAATAGAAAATGAATTAAATACATACATACATACATGCATGCATTAAAAATCTAAAAGATCACTTCACATATCCAAAGCTTCATACATAATCCAACATATAAAGCATACACATGAACTAAATGTATAAATATAGGGGCTCTTTTACTAAGGTGCGCGAACCATTTGAAACGGCAAGCAACATCAAATTTAAAGCGCCTACTGGTGCCTAAATAAAAGGCACTGTAATGACGCCTCCAGAGGCGCCTACTATAGGCGCGGCTAATGCTGGAAACGGCATTAAGTGCTGTAAAGCGCCTAGATAGGTGCAATTCACAGAAAAGATAGGCACCAGAAATATAGGCCTTGGAAACCTTGGCCTACATTTCCGGCACCCATCTTTCCCGGAGGTGTGATATTCTACATGACGCCGTCGTGCGACTGCCACACAATTGGCCGCTTTTTAGGCAGCTGCTCCGCTGATATCTGCGCTGTTTAGAGAAAACGGGCCCAAACACTAAAATGCCCATTATATTCCTATAGACATCTTAGCATTTAGCACATGCTAATCATTAGCATGCGCTAAATTGGTTAGCGCACCTTAGTGAAAGGACCCCGTAGGTGAGTGCATCATGAACTGTACGCTGCGGCACACTAGTGTGCCTCCTTAGATTTGAGGAGGGCCATGAGATGCTGGGGAGGAGGAGAGGCGCTGCTGACTGCCTACAGGACATGTCTCTCATGGCATGAGCCACGTCCTGTCTGTAGGCAATCAGCCGGCACCAGCACCTCTCCTTCTCTCTGTGTGTCTTCCCTGCTTGCACCCCCCCCCCCCCCACACACACACACACACACACTTTCAGCTCAGAGCTCGTCTGGAGGGCCTTCACGCATGCATCGATGTCAACGTGATGATGTCATGCATGCACGTGACATTATCATGTTGACGTCGGCGCACCACAGGATGCTTCGAGCCACAGACACTATGTTTACTGTGCCATGGCTCGACAAAGTTTGCAGGACACTGCCATAGATAGAACCATAGTAACATAAGAACATAAGCAGTGCCTCCGCCGGGTCAGACTATAGGTCCATCCTGCCCAGCAGTCCGCTTCCGCGGCGGCCCAAACAGGTCACGACCTGTCTGAATCACCAGAAGGGGCCCCCTTGCCGCCTTGGTTTCTCATTGAAGTCCTATCTTCCCATCAAAGTCCTAACCCTCCGGTCTTGCACATGCACGACCTGGTTGGCTTTCTATACTTATTACCTGGTTAGCTTTCTATACTTGTGTTACATCCCAGCACCTCTCTCAGTATCCCACGATCCCTCAGGAATCCGTCCAATCCCTGTTTGAATCCCTGTACCGTACTCTGCCTGATCACTTCCTCCGGTAGCGCATTCCATGTGTCCACGACCCTTTGGGTGAAGAAAAACTTCCTTGCATTTGTTTTGAACCTATCTCCTTTCAGTTTCTCCGAATGCCCCCTCGTACCTGTTGTCCCCCTCAGTCTGAAGAATCTGTCCCTATCCACCCTCTCTATGCCCCTCATGATCTTGAAGGTCTCTATCGTATCTCCCCTGAGCCTCCTTTTTTCCAGAGAGAAGAGCCTCAGCCTATCCAACCTCTCGGCGTATGGGCAGTGTTCCAGCCCTCTTACCAGTTTCGTGGCTCTCCTTTGGACTCTCTCAAGTACCGCCATGTCCTTCTTGAGGTGCGGCGACCAATACTGAACGCAGTATTCCAGATGTGGACGCACCATCGCTCGATACAATGGCATGATGACTTCCCGCGTCCTGGTTGTTATGCCCCTCTTTATGATGCCCAGCATCCTGTTGGCTTTTTTCGAGGCTGCTGCGCACTGTGCAGATGGCTTCAGTGATGCATCCACCAGCACACCCAAGTCTCTCTCAAGTCTGCTGTCTCCCAACAATGCCCCCCCCCCCCCAATTTGTAGTTGAACAACGGGTTCTTTTTCCCTATATGCATGACCTTGCATTTTTCCACGTTAAAGCGCATTTGCAATTTGTTTGCCCAGTCTTCCAGCTTGTCCAGGTCCCTTTGCAGGTCCTCACACTCCTCCCTGGACCTAACTCTGCCGCACAGTTTGGTATTGTCTGCAAATTTTATAACCTAGCACTTTGCCTCCTTTTCCAGGTCATTGATAAATATGTTGAAGAGTAACGGCCCCAGCACCAATCCCTGTGGCACACCGCTCGTGACTCCCCGCCAGTCAGAATATTGGCCCTTTACTCCGACCCTCTGCAGTCTACCCGACAACCAGTGCTTGATCCATCTGTGCACATCCCCTCCCACCCCGTGGTTCCACAGCTTCCTAAGCAGCCTTTCATGTGGCACCTTGTCGAAAGCCTTTTGAAAATCGAGGTAAATGATGTCTATGGGTTCCCCATTGTCCACCCGACTGCTTATTCCCTCAAAGAAGTACAGAAGGTTCGTTAGGCACGACCTTCCCTTACAGAATCCGTGCTGGCTTGTTCTCAGTAGGCCATTCCTCTCGATGTGCTCGCAAATGCCGTCTTTGATCATAGCTTCCACCATCTTCCCTATAATTGAAGTCAGGCTCACCGGCCTGTAGTTCCCGGGGTCACCCCTCGATCCCTTCTTGAAGATAGGTGTGACATTTGCCAATTTCCAGTCCTCTGGTACTTCTCCAGTTTTCAAGGATAGGTTGCAAACATGCTGGATTGTGCCCGCTATTTCTTGCCTTAGTTCCTTCAGAACCCTTGGGTGGATCCCGTCCGGGCCCGGTGATTTGCCGCATTTTAACCTGTCTATCTGTTTGAGGACATCCTCCTTACTTACCTCTATGTGCTCCAATTTTTCGGCCTGTTCCCCACTTATGAGCTCCTCTGAGTCCGGTATATTAGATGTGTCTTCGCTCGTGAAAACCGACGAGAAGAACGTGTTCAACCTCTCAGCTACCTCTTTATCCTCCTTAATACTCCCTTCCTATCCCCTTAATACTCCCTTCCTATCCCCATCGTCCAACGGCTCCACCTCCTCTCTCGCTGGTCGCTTCCCCTTTACGTAACTGAAGAATGCCTTGAAGTTTTTTGCCTCCCTGGCCAGCCCCTCTTCGTATTCCCCTTTTGCTTTTCTAACCTCTCGGTGGCATTCCTTTTGGCATTTCCTGTGCGCCTGGTGATTTTCCTCCGTTGGGTCCTTTTTTCCATCTCTGGAAGGATACTTTTTTGTCATTTATTGCCCTCTTTACTTCAGTTGACATCCAAACCGGGTCCTTTGACCGCTTGTTCTTGCAGCTTTTCCTGAAACTGGGGACATACATTCTTTGTGCTTCCTGCAGGGTGTCCCTGAATAGGGTCCAGGCGCTTCCTACAGTCTCCATCCTAAAGATGTTTCTGAGCTTCCTCCCCACCATTTTCCTCATAGCAACATAGTTCCCTTTCCTGAAGTTGAGCGCAGTTGTTGCGGTCCTCCTTACTATGGGTGTCCCCCTTTCTAATGTGAATCTGATCGCGTTGTGATCACTGTTGCCCAGTGGTCCTCCCACTTCTACCCCTCTTGCAGGCCCCCCTAATCCGTTTAGGATGATGTCAAGAGTAGCACCCCCTCGCGTCGGTTCCTTGACTAGTTGCTCCATGAAGCAGTCCCTCACAGCTTCTACAAATCCTGTTTCCCTAGTGCAGTTGGAGTGACCCGTACTCCAGTCTATCCCCGGGTAGTTGAAGTCCCCCATCACTGTTACACTTCCAGTCCTGCATTCCTGTCTCAGTTCAGCTTCCAAGTCGTGTCCGACTCCTTCTGGCGTACAGTGCTCTCCTGCAAATTCACGGTCAGCAATTTGTGATCCCGGTCATTCACAGTATTTTCTAACTGCGAACCACCGACCAGGAGAGGACAGCTGGAGAGGCAGGAGAGGGCAGCCGGAGCGCCAGCGAATGAAGGAAATCACTCACTGTATGCTCCGATCACCTCTTCCTGTACTAAAGTCGGGCCTGACCAATCAGGAGCTGCTTTGACACGCAGCTCCTGATTAGTGAGGCCCGACTTTATAACAGGAAGAGGCGGTAAGAGCACACAGCGAGTGATTTCCTTCACTCGCTGGCACTCCGGCTGCTCTCTCCTGCCTCTCCCGCTGCCCTCTCCAGTCTCCCCCACAAAAAAACATATTTGCGGTTTTTCAAGATTCGCGGGGGTTCCTGGAATAGAACCCCCACGAATATCGTGGGCATACTGTACCATGTATTTTCAGTCCTTTCACATTGTTCCCACTGACAAACACTGTTCTATTCTTTTTCACATTCTTCACTACTAGCCTGGTGGTCTACATGACTATTAGCCTAAAAGTCTCACAAACAAAAAGAAAAAAAATCTCTTTTGGATAGAAACTTTCATCCACATGTAGTCATCTAGGATTATCCTTTATGGAACCCCCCTCCCCCCCCAATAAACCTTGCAACATATTTTTTAGATCCTGTAAATATTATTAGTATGTTAGGGAGGAGTTTTTTTTGGGGGGGTTGTACTTTTCATCTTTGATGTAGTAAAGACCATGATCTAATGAAATTCCCACAGGACAACCACATCTACCACTAAGAGTTCTGAAACTAAGCTTTCCATATGTCCTGATTAAAATATAGTAGAAATAATTATAACCATCCGCAACGTAAATACATTACAGTACTAAAATTGGTTTATTAACCCAGCATTCTATTATACTGCCCAATGATTACTCCTCCTACTATTTATTATTTCTGTAGCACTACTAGATGCATGCAGCACTGTACATTAAACACAGAGTCCCTGCTCAAAAGAGCTTACAATCTAATTATGATTGAATTTGGATTCACTATTACTACTAACCATATGGTTGGTCCAATAGTTTGGATTCAAATCTTTGCTTTATTCTTTGGTGAGGTAAGCGGCTCATCCAAAATACAGCAATCAAACTTATTCATAAGGTAGGGAAATTTGATCATGTTACTCCTCTTCTGAAAGAACATAAGAACATCAGAAGTTGCCCCCGCTGAGTCAGACCAGAGGTCCATCTTGCTCAGCGGTCCACTCCCGCGGCGGCCCATCAGGCCTAGTGCCTGAACAGTGGTCCCTGATTAATTTTGTAACTTACCTCTAATCCCATCCCTATAATCTACCTTTACTCTTATCTGTACCCCTCAATCCCTTTGTCTTCCAAGTACCTATCCAAAGCTTCTTTGAACCCCTGTAGCGTGCTCCTGTTTATCACATCCTCTGGTAGAGCGTTCCATGTATCCACCACCCTCTGTGTGAAAAAGAACTTCCTGGCGTTTGTTCTAAACCTCTCCCCTTTCAATTTCTCTGAGTGCCCCCTTGTACTTATTGATCCCCTTAATTTGAAAAATCTGTCCCTGTCTATTTTTTCTATGCCCTTCATGATCTTGAAGGTTTCTATCATGTCTCCTCTAAGTCTCCGCTTTTCCAAGGAGAAAAGCCCTAGCTTTTTCAGTCTGTCAGTATATGAGAGGTCCTCCATGCCTTTTATTAGCTTAGTTGCTCTTCTCTAGACCTTCTCAAGTACCTCCATGTCCTTCTTGAGGTACGGCGACCAGAACTGAACACAGTACTCCAGGTGCGGGCGCACCATAGCACGATACAGTGGCAGGATGACTTCCTTTGTCCTGGTCATGATACCCTTCTTAATGATACACAACATTCTGTTTGCTTTCCTTGAGGCCGTGGCACACTGCGCCGACGCCTTCAATGTTGTGTCTACCATCACTCCCAGGTCTCTTTCAAGGTCGCTCACCCCTAGCGCTGATCCCCCCATTTTGTAAGTGAACATCGGGTTTTTTTTCCCTATATGCATGACCTGCATTTCCCTATGTTGAAACTCATTTGCCACTTTTTGGCCCATTTTTCCAGTGTTGTCAGATCTTTTTGGAGATCTTCGCAGTCCTCCATGTTATTGACCTTGCGATATAGTTTGGTGTCATCCGCAAATTTAATAACCTCACATTTTGTTCCTGCTTCCAGGTCATTAATGAATATATTGAATAGGAGCGGTCCCAGCACCGACCCCTGTGGAAGCCCACTGGCTACCCATTACTCACCGTATCACTTATAAAACCTTAATGCTGGTCTTCAAAATCAAACTTTCGCATCTCCCATCTTTTCTTGATAAACTCATCATCCCTTTTTGTCCTTCCCAGACTCTTAGATCAGCCGATCAGAATTTATTGACCATCCCTTCCATCAAAGAATTCTACTACACTAGAAAAACTAACTTTTCCATTGTCGCTCCAACCTTATGGAACGCCATGCTACCTCAACTCCGCCTTGAGAATTCTCTCCACAAATTCAAGATTAAACTAAAAACGTTCTTATTTCAAGATGCATACCATAGCCTTTAAATATTTCCTCTTCAACAGCTAGCAAAATTTAACATTAACCGCTTTTAAGAAGCGATCCCCTCTCCTGATGTCATATCCTCCCCCTTCCCTTTTTTCTTTTTTTTAATTTTGTTTTTAATGATGTAATTATCAATTCCCCCTCCCCTTTTACCCTCAAGCTCATGTTCGTATTTGTAATTTGTCTTTTTAATGTTCACTCTTTCCCCCACCCATAATAATTATTTTAACCTTTCATTTATTTAGTATTGTAAACCGGCTAGATGCATGTCGATGGTCAGTATATTAAAATTAATAAAACTTGAAACTTGGAAGGTTGTTGTTGAGATCTAGAATTAGGAGATGGGAGGGTTGGTTATGGGACAGCATAGAGAGGAATGGAGTGGTGATCTCAGGTACTGTCTTAAAGAACAAATGCGGGAATGAGTTTAAATATTTTTTGTTGTTGTTGCTGTGTATTATGCATGCACTCTGTTATGTTTTTATAGTAAACTGCACTGGGCAGTAATGTATACCAAAGGGGGTGCTATATATATAAAAATTAAAAGAAATGAAATCTCTAAAATAAGAGGCCCTAGAAAGGCCTTCAGATTCTGCCTTCCATAATAAAGAGAATCTAAAACAGAAACTGGGAACACTCTTTCTTCTGCAGATCCATTCCCAATGTTGGAAAGTCAGAGTTAGATGCACTTTAAGGGGTTCTTATAAAAAGCTGCAGCACTGGGGGGGGGGGTGTTTGAAGACAGAGAGTAGATGTGCCTAGTGCTAAACGGTTAGTGCTCTCTTCAATGGGTCAGTAGCAGGCTGGCAGCGATTTTCACATGCTGTCTGCCATGTCACCCCCCCCCCTCCCCCACCCCCAGTCTGGCAATTTCCTGTTTCTCTTCATGGTAGAGGGAAGGCTTCCGGGTTAGTGGCAGGCAATGTGAGAATTGCTGATCCATTGAAGAGAGTGCCATGGGAGTTCAGCCTGTTTTCTCCACAACGATGCTTTCAAGGTGCACTGATTGCCCCAGGTACAAAAACATAATGAACCCACTAAGGTCAGAGAAGGAAGGATGAACAGAAAAATAGGGGACCCTGGATGGAAAAGGGGGAAAGGAGAGTTGCTGGATGGAAGGGGGGAGGGGGGGAAGAGAGGGGGGTATATGTGAAATGGAAGAATTAGGAGAGAAAAGGGGGATACTGGACAGAAAAGAGGTAGATTGGAGATGCTAGATGAGGGAGAAAGAGAGGGGATACGCTAAATAGAAGGGTGGGGGGGGGAAAGGAGGCCCTGAATGGAAAAAAAAATAGAATGAGGACGCTGGATGGAAGGATGTGGAGAGAAGGGAGATGTTGGATGAAAGGATGAGGGAGAGGGAAGGGGAACATGCTAATGGAAGGATACAGAGAGAAAAAGGTGGCATACTGGATAGAAAAGGAGAGAGAGAAGAGGCTGGGTGGAAGGATGAGAAGAAAAAGAGGGAACATTGGATAGAAAAGGGGTAGAGGGGAGAAGCTGGATGGGGGAGAGAGAGGGAGGCCATGTTAAATGGAAGGTGAGGAGAGAAAAAGGGGACCCTGAATGGAAAAGGGATAGAATGAGGATGCTGGATGGGGAGAGAGGGAAGATGCTTGATGGAAGGATGGGGGAGGGGGCCCGCTAAATGGAAGGATAAGAGAAAAAGGGGGCATGCTTGATGGAAAAGACATAGAGAAATGCTGGATGGAAGAGTAGGGAAAGTCAGATGATGGAAGTGAGGTGAGACCTGAGGGAGGGGCAGCACACTGTATGGAAGTGGAGGGAGAGATGGGGCACACAGAACACACACTGAATGCAAGTGGAAAGAGAGAGCAGGACCTTCTGGATGGAAGGGGGTAGAGGATAGAGTTAGTGTGTTTGAGGGGGGGGAGCAGGGCCAGAATGGGGATAAGGACAGGGCCATGTGTCCTCTTTTTTGTCTTCACAAATATGGTAACCCTAAGTCATACTATACCCCAAATTCTGTAATCTTAGCAACAAAATGAAAGCATCATTTGCACACTAATATTATAGAGCTTGTACTAGTATTCTGCATATGAATGATTCAGTCATTTATATAAGTGCCAGATGAGCACTAAGCAACATGCACTATGCAACCACTGCAAGGGGTGGAAATGAACCCAGTTCTACTAGTTTTTAAGCCACTGAACTAATCATTGGGCTGCTTCACCACTTCAGTCCACATTAGTGGAGAAAGAGCTGAATTTATCTCTTTCAGATTCCTTTTAAGTCTTAATGGCTTTTACATTAATATTTCCTTTCTTTCTTCTACCACCTGTTTTCCTTTTGCTCCTCCCAAAGTATAGCTCAACATTGCTCTCTTCAAGAAGTTTTTACAAACTTTGACTGGGCTTGTATTGTCCCTTTGACCTCTCCAGCCCTTCATATAGAATGAGTGAAGAACCATCAGAGTAACTAGGTTTCTGAACAAGGCCAGATTTTGGAAAAAAATGTGGTCCCTGTTAAATTAGGTAGGAACCCAAGAAAATGGCCTCTGGGGCCCCCTTTTTCATTTTTGCCATGTTGCAGATCACTGTGAACAATTGACAACCACTTCAAAAGCAGCCATCTCATGCCCCAGGGTACGATGAAAAGCTGAGGAAAAGGGAATACTCTGGGCCTGGGAGCCATTTGCTCTGTTCCTAGTTAATTTAATAGGAATCATGTTGTTTACCAGAATGAAGACCACCTGGTCAATCAGGACTTCAGCTGAGTAAGTGATATGCAGACTTCTTACACACCAAGGCGGTGCTCTGACAACCTGTGAGCTTTGGAAAATAACGAGGAGGCACAAGGAGGTACTGTCAGCATCAAGAGGATAACAACCATGCTTGCAAACATTAGCTCCCCTCACTAGGTGGCAGGCAAGAGCATGAAAACTGAAGGGCTTTATCTTTTCACTGCCTTTAATCCGCAAAGTTCTCTAATGTCATTCTCTATATTGGTTCAAGCAGCACATGCAGACCTTAGCTACTGAATAAAAACTCTTATTCCTCTGCTCTTTCACACTGAATTATGACAAACTTTGATGGACAAAATAGCATCTGTTCCTTCAGTGAATATTTGAAAGGCAGAAGGAAGAACTGCTACAAAGTGAATACGTGTGAAAAGGTACTTCTACTTATTATTTCTCTAGCGCTACAAGATGCATGTAGCGCTGTAGAATACATTAACCATGTAAAAGACAGAGCGTACAAACAGAACAGTTGGGGTAGGGAATTACAGAGGGAGTGACAAAAGAGACATGAGTATTTAAGAAGATGATAAAGGGGATGGAACTCCTCTTGTATGAGGAAAGTCTAAAAAGGTTAGGGCTCTTCAGCTTGGAAAAGAGACAGCTAAGGAGATATGATTGAAGTCTACAAAATCCTGAGTGGAGTAGAACGGGTACAAGTGGATCGATTTTTCACTCCGTCAAAAATTACAAAGACTAGGGGATATTCAATAAAGTTACAGGGAAATTCTTTTAAAACCAATAGGAGGAAATATTTTTTCACCCAGAGAATAGTTAAGCTCTGGAACGCATTGGCAGAGGTTATGCTAAGAGTGGATAGCATAGCTGGTTTTAAGAAAGGACAAGTCCATAGTCTTCTTATTGAGAAAGACATGGGGGAAGCTACTGCTTGCCCTGGATCTGTAGCATGGAATGTTGCTACTCTTTGGGTTTTGGCCAGGTACTAGTGACCTGGATTGGCCACCGTGAGAATGGGCTACTGGTCTTGATGGACCTTTGGTCTGACTCAGTAAGGCTATTACTATATGACCACAAATGCTCGCAGTCTAAGCAACAAAGTTCATGATCTGCAAGCCCTGATATTAGAGACAGATCTAGATATTGTTGCTATCACAGAGACATGGTTCAGTGAATCACATGGATGGGATGCAAACATACCGGGATATAATCTTTTTAGGAAGGACAGAGATGGTCATAAAGGTGGAGGAGTAGCTCTCTATGTAAAGATCAATATCCAAGCGACCGAAATGCAAGGGACCTGGGGAGAGGAAGAAGCGATATGGATTGCTCTGAAAAGAGAAGATGGAACTTCTATCTACGTGGGTGTAGTGTACAGACCTCCGACTCAATCGCAGCAAATTGATAAGGATCTGATTGTGGATATCCAAAAGTTTGGAAGGAAAGAGGAGGTTCTGCTGTTGGGAGATTTCAACCTGCCGGATGCGGACTGGAATGTTCCGTCTGCGGAATCGGAAAGAAGTAGGGAGATTGTGGATGCCTTTCAAGAGGCTCTGCTCAGACAAATGGTGATGGAACCCATAAGGGAAAAAGCGATATTGGATCTGGTCCTCACAAATGGAGAGAGTATCTCTAATGTTCGAGTGGGTGCTCACCTGGGTAGTAGCGATCATCAAACGGTTTGGTTTGATATAACGGCTAAAGTGGAGAGCGGCCCACTCCACAAGAAAGGCTCAAAGATGGAGACAGCAAACTACAGACCAGTGAGTCTAACATCGATAGTGAGCAAACTAATGGAAACTCTAATCAAACACCAATTAGATAAGATCCTGGATGAGGAGAATCTACGGGATCCCCGACAACATGGATTTACTAAGGGGAGATCCTGCCAATCCAACCTGATCAGCTTCTTTGACTGGGTAACGGGGAAGCTGGATATTGGGGAGTCCCTGGACATCGTGTACCTGGACTTTAGCAAAGCATTCGATAGCGTACCACACCGCAGGTTACTGAGCAAGATGAGTTCTATAGGATTAGGTAACACATTGACGAAATGGGTTGGGAGCTGGCTTGGAGGTAGGCTCCAAAGGGTGGTGGTGAACGGCACCCCCTCCGAAATGACGGAGGTGATTAGTGGAGTACCACAGGGCTCAGTCTTGGGCCCAATCCTATTCAACATCTTTATAAGAGACTTGGCAGAAGGGCTTTGAGGTAAAATAACATTATTCGCCGATGACGCCAAACTGAGTAATGTAGTGGGCAAATGCACAACAGACGAAGATTCAGTGCCCGACAACATGATGCACGACCTACTCCTACTGGAGCGATGGTCTAGGACATGGCAACTCAACAACGCTTCCCATGTTTTTACGGGAGGAGAAGGTGTTTGGGAAATTTAAAAGCGAATTAAAAACCTTTCTGTTTAAAGATGCATTTGCAACTTAATTAAAATTTTATTATAAAGTGTTATTTTAATGAATTATTCTGCTTTTTTTTTATTTTTCCAATTTCCTTTTGTATTTTCCCTGTATGTTCTTTCTTTACTATAAAAAATGGATTTCATCCCCTCTTACCTTTTGTTTATATTATAATTAATTAAGTGTATGTAATGTTTTTGTTTCCTTATGGATGTATATTTTATTGTACATCGCTTAGAAATCCGATTAAGCGATTGAACAAGCCAATTAATAAACTTGAAACTTGAACTTCAATGCCAAAAAATGCAAAGTTATGCACCTGGGCAGCCAGAATCCATGCAAGTCTTATACCCTTAATGGCGAGATCCTAGCAAAAACGGTAGCAGAACGAGACTTCGGGGTAATCGTCAGTGAGGACATGAAGTCTGCCAATCAAGTGGAGCAGGCTTCGTCCAAGGCAAGACAAATCATGGGCTGCATACGAAGGGGTTTCGTCAGTCGTAAGATGGAAGTCATTATGCCATTGTATAGATCCATGGTGAGGCCCCACCTGGAATACTGTGTGCAATTCTGGAGGCCGCATTATCGCAAGGATGTGCTGAGACTGGAGTCGGTGCAAAGAATGGCCACCCGGATGGTCTCGGGACTCAAGGATCTACTATACGAAAAACGGCTTGACAAATTACAGCTATACTCGCTCGAGGAGCACAGAGAGAGGGGGGACATGATTGAGACGTTCAAGTATCTTACGGGCCGCATCGAGGCGGAGGAAGATATCTTCTTTTTCAAGGGTCCCACGACAACAAGAGGGCATCCGTTGAAAATCAGGGGCGGGAAACTACGAGGTGACACCAGGAAATTCTTTTTCACTGAAAGAGTGGTTGATCGCTGGAATAGTCTTCCACTACAGGTGATTGAGGCCAGCAGCGTGCCTGATTTTAAGGCCAAATGGGATCGGCACATGGGATCTATACACAGGGCAAAGGTAGGGGAGGGACATTAAGGTGGGCAGACTAGATGGGCCGTGGGCCCTTATCTGCCGTCTATTTCTATGTTTCTATGTTTCTATGTTACTTAAAGTCCTAGATTTCAAACGTACGAACTTTAATGCAATGGGAAAGTACCTGAAGAAAGAGCTGTTAGGATGGGAGGACATAAGAGAAGTGGAAAGACAGTGGTCTAAGCTGAAAGGAGCGATAAAAATGGCTACGGACCTTTATGTGAAGAAAATCAATAAAAACAAGAGAAAAAGGAAGCCGATATGGTTCTCCATCCTAGTGGCTGAGAAAATAAAGGCGAAAGAGTTGGCGTTCATGAAATATAAAAAAACCCAAGAAGAGGAGAGCAGAAAGGACTACAGGGTGAAACTGAAAGAAGCCAAGAGAGAGATACGTTTGGCGAAGGCACAGGCGGAAGAACAAATGGCTAAAAATGTAAAAAAGGGAGATAAAAATTTTTTCAGATATATTAGTGAAAGGAGGAAGATAAAAAATGGAATTGCTAGGCTAAAAGATGCTGGGAACAAATATGTGGAGAGTGATGAGGAGAAAGCAAATGTGCTAAACAAATACTTCTGTTCTGTGTTCACAGAAGAAAATCCTGGAGAAGGACCGAGATTGTCTGGCAAAGTTACACGAGAAAATGGAGTAGATTCTGCGCCGTTCACGGAGGAGGGTGTTTATGAGCAACTTGAAAAACTGAAGGTGGACAAAGCGATGGGACCAGACGGGATCCATCCCAGGATACTAAGGGAGCTCAGAGAGGTTCTGGCGAGTCCTATTAAAGACTTGTTCAACAAATCTCTGGAGACGGGAGTGATTCCTGGGGATTGGAGGAGAGCGGATGTGGTCCCTATTCATAAAAGTGGTCACAGGGATGAAGCAGGAAACTACAGGCCGGTGAGCCTCACTTCAGTTGTTGGAAAAATAATGGAAGTGTTGCTGAAAGAAAGGATAGTGTATTTCCTTGAATCTAAGGGGTTACAGGATCCAAGGCAACATGGCTTTACAAAAGGTAAATCGTGCCAAACGAACCTGATTGAATTTTTTGATTGGATAACCAGAGAGCTGGATCGAGGACATATGCTAGATGTAATTTACTTGGATTTCAGCAAAGCCTTTGATACAGTTCCTCATAGGAGGCTGTTGAACAAACTTGAAGGGCTGAAGTTAGGACCCAAAGTGGTGAACTGGGTCAGAAACTGGCTGTCGGACAGACGCCAGAGGGTGGTGGTTAATGGAAGTCGCTCGAAGGAAGGAAAGGTGACTAGTGGAGTCCCTCAGGGTTCGATGCTGGGACCAATCCTGTTCAATATGTATGTAAGTGACATTGCTGAAGGGTTAGAAGGAAAAGTGTTCCTTTTTGCAGATGATACCAAGATTTGTAACAGAGTAGACACCGAAGAGGGAGTGGAGAATATGAAAAAGGATCTGCAAAAGTTAGAGGAATGGTCTAATGCCTGGCAACTAAAATTCAATGCAAAGAAATGCAGAGTAATGCATTTGGGGATTAATAATAGGAAGGAACCGTATATGCTGGGAGGAGAGAAGCTGATATGCACGGACGGGGAGAGGTACCTTGGGGTGATAGTGTCCGAAGATCTAAAGGCGAAAAAACAGTGTGACAAGGCAGTGGCTGCTGCCAGAAGGATTCTGGGCTGTATAAAGAGAGGCGTAGTCAGTAGAAGGAAGAAGGTGTTGATGCCCCTGTACAGGTCATTGGTGAGGCCCCACTTGGAGTATTGTGTTCAGTTTTGGAGACCGTATCTGGCAAAAGACGTAAGAAGACTTGAGGCGGTCCAGAGGAGGGCGACGAAAATGATAGGAGGCTTGCGCCAGAAGACGTATGAGGAGAGACTGGAAGCCCTGAATATGTATACCCTAGAGGAAAGGAGAGACAGGGGAGATATGATTCAGACGTTCAAATACTTAAAGGGTATTAACGTAGAACAAAATCTTTTCCAGAGAAAGGAAAATGGTAAAACCAGAGGACATAATTTGAGGTTGAGGGGTGGTAGATTCAGGGGCAATGTTAGGAAATTCTACTTTACGGAGAGGGTAGTGGATGCCTGGAATGCGCTCCCGAGAGAGGTGGTGGAGAGTAAAACTGTGACTGAGTTCAAAGAAGCGTGGAATGAACACAGAAGATTTAGAATCAGAAAATAATATTAAATATTGAACTAAGGCCAGTTACTGGGCAGACTTGCACGGTCTGTGTCTGTGTATGGCCGTTTGGTGGAGGATGGGCAGGGGAGGGCTTCAATGGCTAGGAGGGTGTAGATGGGCTGGAGTAAGTCTTAACAGAGATTTCGGCAGGTGGAACCCAAGCATAGTACCGGGTAAAGCTTTGGATTCTTGCCCAGAAATAGCTAAGAAGAAAAAAAAAAAATTTAAATTGAATCAGGTTGGGCAGACTGGATGGACCATTCGGGTCTTTATCTGCCGTCATCTACTATGTTACTATGTTACTATGACTCCAGAAAAAGGAGGATAGATTAAGACATCTGGGTAAAACCCGGATGTCTGAATCTGTCTTCCTTTTTCTGGAGCCGTATGGTAACCCTGGTTAAAAACAACCTCGAAAAAGTGGGCTTTAAGCTAGGATTTGAACACTGACAGAAACGGAGCTTTATGTACAGACTCAAGCAGTCTGTTCCAGGTATATAATGCAGCAAGAAAGAAGGGACAGAGTCAGGAGTTGGTAGTAGAGGAGAAGAGCACAGTTAAGAGAGACTCACCCGATGAATGGAGTTCTCAGGGAGGAGCACAGGGATAGATAAAAGAGGAGAGATACTGAGGAACTACTGAGTGAATGCACTTATAAGTCAATAACTGAACTGTATGCAGAAATGGATAGGGAGCCAATGGAGTGACTTGAGGAGATAGTTAATGTGTGCATAGCAACAGTGGCGGAATATAAGCTGTGCAGCAGAATTTTGAACAGATTGGAGAGAGATGGTTTGGCAGAAGACCTATGAGAAGCAGGTTGCATTAATCTAGGTGAGAGGTGAATAGAGTGTGGATAACAGTTTGCAGTAGTGTCATCAGACAGGAAGGGTCGAATTTTGACGATATTATAGAGCAGTGTTTCTCAACTCGGTCCTAGAGTCAGGGCCGCCATCAGGGCAGTACTACCAGTCCTGCATTCAGGGGCCCGGAGCTGACAGGGGGCCCGGGCTCCCCCAGGGTCCTAGGCAGTGTTCTAAGGCAGGGGCGCCAGTAGCTCGCCAAGGCAAAGTGAGTCGATCACCCAGGACTCACTTTGTCTTGGCGACCTAATCTATCGGGCTGATCAGTCTTCCTCTCCCCGACATCAATTCTGCAGTCGGAGAGGAAGTTCGGGCCAGCCAATCACTGCCTGGCTGGGCGGAACTTCCTCTACGACGGCAAAATTGACGTCGGGGAGAGGAAGACTGATCGGCCCGAAGCAGGGAGAGCATGCGTTGGCGTCGGCGTTGGCTTTGGGGCCTGTTATCCATTGGTGGGTCCTGTTCCCCGGCGGCAGTGGCAGTGGCTTGGGGAATGGCAGGGAGAAAGAAAGAAAGGGGGCAGGCAGGGAAACAGAAGGAAAGAAGAGAAACAGAAAAAAAGAAAGAAAGGTCAGGGAGAGAGGAAGAAAAAGTTGGGGGAGGGAATGAGGTGTGGAGGAGAGGAAGCATACAGGCTGAAAGAAGGGAAGAAATATTGGATGCACAGTCAGAAGAAGAAAGTGCAACCAGAGACTCATGAAATCACCAGACAAGGTAGGAAAAATGATTTTATTTTAAATTTAGCAAAGTGGAGGCAGTATTACCACAGTTTTCAAAGGAATTTGCCAAATAACTTAATAGTTAATTGGGTAAATTCCCAGAGATGAAAACTTCCCTTCACTTACTATGCACAGTTCTGAATTTATATATGCCGTCTATATTTTACAATATGGTCCCCTTTTACTAAACCGCAATAGTGGTTTTTAGCGCAGGGAGCCTATGAGCGTCAAGAGCAGCGCTGGGCATTCACCGCAGCTCCCTGCGCTAAAAACTGCTATTGTGGTTTAATAAAAAGGATGGGGGGTATATTTGTCTATTTTTGTATGGTTGTTACTGAGGTGACAATGCATAGAGTCATCTGCCTTGACCTCTTTGAAAAAAACCCAGAATAGGAATGATAATTAACATTTTCTCAGCGTATAGTGTGCTTTGTGTTTTTTAATTTTATTGTTGGTAGATCATTTTGACTTGGTCATATTAAAGTAGCTCACAAGCTCAAAAAGTTTGGGTACCTCTGAGCTAGAGCGTTGAAACTGTGTATTTCTATTTTATCCCCCCTTTTACAAAACTGTGGAGCGTTTTTTAGCGCCAGCCGTGGTGGTAGCAGCTCTGATGCTCAGAATTCTATGAGCGTCAGGGCTGTTACCACTGTGGCTAAAATCCACACTACAGTTTTGTAAAAGAGTGAGGGGTTAGTTTGTGATGACATATTCCATACTAGGCGAAGGTGTTTTCTGTGTTCTGTGTGTTCGTAAGACATGGTTTTCTGTTAGGATTGACGGTGTAGGATTGATCAGTGCTGGTCTGGCTTGTTTAGTTTTACAATGGGTGTATTGATGTACTGCTCACTGCAATATGTAAGATGCTGCCTTTTCCTAGGTACTCATGTGTGACGTGTGGTTTGTTACTAAAAATCATGTTTTTCTTACAGATGGGGGGGTGCCAAAAAATGATGGGCCCCGGGTGTTACATATGCTACGTACGCCACTGTATGTAAAGATACCAGAAAGCTGGCGTAGCAAAAACTTTAAGTAAATTGTTATTCTTCTAAGTTTTGAGTATTTAACCCTCCCACAATCTCACGGGCACTCGTTTCAAGTTTATTGAGATTTTGATTTAAACGCAATATCAAATATAAATTTGGGGAAATAAATAAAACCATTTGAACAATAAACATACAAACATATCCATAGATGATTAAAATTACATAAGGAGTACAAGGATAAACTACATTTGTTTAAAAATGCGTTCTCCGCGCCTGCTCATAAATTTGTTGACTGGAAGGATCCAGCAATGTGGCCAGATGCCATTCAGGACAAAGACAGAGAAAGAATTGTGCAATTTGGATTAATGATGGAAGATGATTTAAAGCAAATGGCACAGTCTATGAGTAAAGATCTTGACGGACGTTCTTTTTATGAATATCTCCTCTATGCCAAATCACCCAATGGACGTGAGAAGATTTTACGGGACTGGCTTAGGTGGAGCATTAGCAGAAAAGTATGTGTGTATTCGGCCCATGGAAGAAGGGGGAGGGCGTCGGGGGGGGGAAGGGGTGCGTGGGGGGCCCAATAGGATTGCTCAATAAGGGGCCCAGAAATTTCTAATGGCGGCCCTGCCTAGAGTACCCCCTTGCCAGGATATCCACAAAGAATATGCATAAACTTAATTTGCATACACTACCTCCATTATATGCAAATTTATTTCATGCATATTCATTGTGGATATCCAGAAACTTTGTGGGAGGAGTTGGAGATCCCTTTTCAAAGGAGGGACGGGAGAGGTTATAAAAGCGGAGGAGGGACTGTGATCCTGGCTTTTTGGTTGTTCCTTTGTCCTGCCAAAGCCCAAGATCGAGGGAGACTCCCAGAGAGATTTGGGGGAAAACTGACAACACATTGTAAATAGTTCAAACAAAAGGGAACTGGAAGTGACAGGGTGAAATCTTTTGATGGAATCAAGGCATCTGCCTTTCTTGCTGAAGAAGCTGTAAATAATGGACTCTAAAGTGAATTGGAAGTGACGGGGAAAAATCTGTTGATGGAACCAAAGTGTCTGCCTTTCACTGAGTGAGTATAAATATTTTAAAGAATGTTCCTGAATTAACTTCAATAAAGTTCCAGTTTGGTTCACTCATACCTCGGACTGGTCCAGGTCATGATGTCAAAAGAGAGCCAAGGCCGGCACGCGCAGCACTTGGAAGATGCTGCTCGCACCGCTGAATGTTACAAGAGGAATGCGGGAAGAGATAGAGAGAAGGAGAGGCATTGGCGCCCCCACAACGATGGCACCCGGGGATGCCCGTCTCCCCCCATACTATGCCACTACTGGATACAGTACTCTTTGCAATACTAATAATAATAATCATTTCTATAGCACTATTAGACATACACAGTGCTGCACACATTATATACAGGTACTTTCACTGTCCCTAGTGGGCTCACAATCTTAAGTTTTTTGTACCTAGTGACATAGGCATCAGAATGGGAGAAGCCACGGGGGCCATAGACCCCCCCCCCCAAACTTGGTGGTAGGACTTCCACAATGCTCCCTTTAAGCTGCGCAGCTGTCCTGGCTCACCTTGCAACTTACTTCTCACTGCCACATCTGCCGCTACTGCTGCCCTCCCACATCATCAGCAGCAGCAAAACAAAACTCAGACTGCAAGACCACAATGCACCCAATCTTCCAGGATCACTTCTTGTTCCGGAGCAGAGCCAGCAGCCACGGACAATTTCATTATAGCCCCACTACATTTGTATTCTATTCTGCTACTGCCAGACGTTGGATGAAAGTAGGGAAGTGTGGGGCACATTGGATGGAAGTGGGGAGAACAAAGGGACCCATTCTGGAAGGAAGTGGGGAAGACAGGGGTTATATTGGAAGAAGTGGAAAAGACGGGGGGTATATTGGAAGGAAGCAGGGAAGATGGAGCAACCAAACTGATAAAGGGAATGGAAAATCTCCCATATACCGACAGATTGAAGCAGTTGGGACTTTTCTCCCTGGAAAAGCGAAGACTTAGAGGAGACATGATAGAAACCTTCAAGATCCTGAAGGGCATAGAGAAAGTAGACAGGGACAGATTTTTCAAATTAAGGGGCACCACAAGCACAAGGGGGCATTGGGAGAAATTGAAGGGGGACAGGTTCAGAACAAACGCTAGGAAGTTCTTTTTCACTCAGAGGGTGGTGGACACATGGAACGCGCTTCCAGAGGCTGTTGTAGACAAGAAAACATTAAATGGTTTCAAAGAAGGTTTGGATAGATTCCTAGAAGAAAAAGGGATTGGGGGGTATAGATAGGTATAGACCATTGCTCAGGCAATGGGCCTGATGGGCCGCCGCGGGAGCGGACCGCTGAGCAGGATGGACCTATGGTCTGCCTCAGCGGAGGCAACTTCTTATGTTCTTATGTTCTTAGGATTGTCTAGAAAAACTGCAAATTGAAGTTTTTCCCAAGAATTTAGAAAATAATTTTTTTTTTAATGTAAAGCTTATTCTGGGGTCGCTCAAAGCCACTGATTACATAAAGCTCTGTTTTACTTAAAATTTGCTAATATTTTTGCTTAATGGAGCAAATTTCTTGTTATTACAGCTATAACTTTTATGTTTTCACACTCAGTAATGACACATTTATAAAAAGATATTTTATGCAAAACATCTAGTAGTATTTTGTTAAATAAACCTTCAATGTCTGCACTTTATTGTGGAAAATAACAGAAATTTAACGTACTTCGCTAATACACTTTGGTGTAGTCATCTACTAATGGTGTTCCAACCAAGCACTCAAGCATTCAATGTCTTCTTGAGATAAGATAAAGCCTGCGATGCTGTTCAGTTCCTTGCAACAAGGCCTCACGCTGTACTGGGTCTGTGGTGATGTCAGTGGCAAAGTCAGTTATTAATTTAATACTTCGCTCGGCTGTGTCGTTAACCACCTTCACTCTGTTGACAAACTGTTCAAGAGTATGGAAGTTTGGATCTTTAGACCACCTGTCCACTGGCTTTGCTAACCAATAATTGGCAATACCAAGAGCGTGAAACAGGAAATGTGATTCAGGTCCAACCAAGTATCCCAGTGACAAGCTTCGGTTTACCTGCTTGAAAATCGACTTGCCCCAATGAAACTGGTGTGTTCAAAAGCTTTGAAGCAATGTCCTGTTGTTCTACAAATTTTTGTTTGATTTCTTTATGACATTGTAACCCTTAAATTCTTTCACATAAGTCTAATGTCATATTTACTTATATTTACACATTTAATCTACATCCATAGTACAGTGGTACCTCGGAATCCAAACACCCCAGAACTCGAACGACTTGGAATCTGAATTTTTTTGTAGTAAATTTTGTCTTGGAATCCGAACTCTGCTTTGGAATCCGAATGCCCTGCACATTGTATTGTGTACTGTCTACTGTGTGTGTTTGTGCCCCAGAATCTGAATGCTGCTTTGGAATATTTGTTAATATTTTACCTTAAAATCCAGTGTATTTCCTGTTAAAATTTGAGTTTGTGGGACCCAGAAACGGATTAATCCAGTTTCTATTATTTTCAATGGGAAAAATTGTCTTGGAACTCGAACGCTTTGGAACTCGAATGGGGTTCTGGAACGGATTAAGTTTGGATTCCAAGGTATCACTGTATAATGATAGCATTATCACCTGTTTAGTGCAAAATTATCAACTGATGTTAAGGGAAAAAATGGATTATGGTGGTACTTATATTCATTGGCTTTGAGTGACCCCAGGATGGGCCTAAAAAATTGTACAAAAAATATTTTATAATCAAGCACATGCAAATTCATTGGAAAAACTTCAATTAGTAAAGTTTCTCTGACTTTAGGTTTTTCTGGACAACCCTATTGAAAGGAAGTGGGGAGAACAGAGGGGCACGTGTTTCAAGGAAGTGGGAAGGATGAGGGGCTCATGATGGAAGGAAGCATGGAGGATGAGGGTACATGTTGTGAGGAAGTGGGGAGGACAGGGAGGCACATGTTGGAATGAAGAGGAGAGGAAAGGGGGCGCATGTTGGAAGTGGAGCAGATGGGGGATGTATGTTGAAAGGAAGCGGGGAGGATGGGAGGCACATGTTGGAAGGAAGCAGGGGGGAGAGAGAGCAGATGCTGGAAAGGAGGAAAAGGATAGAGAATAAAAGGAAGTGAAATAGAGCGAGGGTGAGTGAAAGAGGTAGCAAGCTGTACCGGGCCATGGTACGCCCTCACCTGGAGTACTGCATCCAGCACTGGTCGCCGTACATGAAGAAGGACACGGTACTACTCGAAAGGGTCCAGAGAAGAGCGACTAAGATGGTTAAGGGGCTGGAAGAGCTGCCGTACAGCGAGAGATTAGAGAAACTGGGCCTCTTCGCCCTCGAACAGAGGAGATTGAGAGGGGACATGATCGAAACATTCAAGGTACTGAAAGGGATAGACTTAGTAGATAAGGACAGGTTGTTCACCCTCTCCAAGGTAGGGAGAACAGGAGGGCACTCTCTAAAGTTGAAAGGGGATAGATTCCGTACAAACGTAAGGAAGTTCTTCTTCACCCAGAGAGGGTAGAAAGCTGGAACGCTCTTCCAGAGGCTGTTATAGGGGAAAACACCCTCCAAGAATTCAAGACAAAGTTAGACAAGTTTCTGCTGAACAAGAATGTACGCTGGTAGGGCTAGTCTCAGTTAGGGTGCTGGTCATAGATCAGAGGGCCGCCGCGTGAGCAGACTGCTGGGCATGATGGACCACTGGTCTGACTCAGCAGTGGCAATTCTTATGTTCTAGGTAGACACAATTTTTTTTAAAAAAAGGGAAATTGAGAATTGGATAGTAAGAAAAAAATAAATCAATAAATCTGGAAGGGGCAGAAAATTGAAGAAAGCTGAAATGAAAAGGAGAAAAACCGGCAAATGGGCAGGAGATCCTAGCAAGATGAGGAAAGCAAAAACCAACAACACAATTTAAAATACTAAGGGCTTCTTTTACTAAGGTGCGCTAGTGGTTTTAGCACGCGCTACAATGTCGCGTGTGCTAGACGCTAACACCTCCATAGAGCTTGCGTTAGTATTTTTCATTTAGCGTGTGGTTTGCGCGCGCTAAAAACGCTAGCGCACCTTAGTAAAAGGAGCCCTAAATAACCAGAAAACAAAGGTAGAAAAAAATAATTTATTTTTAGCTTAAGATAATGTAGTATGGTAGCCGTGTTAATACATCATTTCCTGGTGTGTATCCAGTGTGCATAATACCATCAGTTACAGAAGTACTATGAGAGATAGCTGGTAAACAATGAAGGAGTTCTTCTCTGCTATGTTCAGAAAGAGCCCCTACTGTTCCCCCCACCTTTTTTGAGTGTTGCTCAAAAAGAGGGGAAGCTTATTTCTTTTTTATAAGCTGCACTAAAATCCAGTATCTGAATTTTATTCTGAGTTGCTAAAAAAATACAGGCATGTAAGTAGGGAAAACATGCAGATTATGACTCATGAAATTATTTCCAGCTTCTCTGCGAATGTTTATATGTGTGTGTGTGCGTGTGTACATGATAGACACAAAGTTATTGTGAAAACTGAAAACCCATTTGTTCGATACTTAACCTCCTTTACCCTCTCTTCTCTTCCTTTCCCTTCCTCCTCTCTCCCCTCTTTATCTCTCCCCTTCTTCTCCCTCTTACCTACCACCTCC
Source organism: Geotrypetes seraphini (assembly GCF_902459505.1). Classification (NCBI taxonomy): domain Eukaryota; kingdom Metazoa; phylum Chordata; class Amphibia; order Gymnophiona; family Dermophiidae; genus Geotrypetes; species Geotrypetes seraphini. The sequence goes on along the minus strand of NC_047086.1, from coordinate 162,986,981 downwards.
TCTCTCTCCCTCCTCTTTCTCTCCCCTCTTACCTCTCTTTACAGTTGCCTTGAGCCTGTATTGGTATGAGCAATGCACAAATAGAAGATTAGATTAGATTAGATTATTGTTTAAACTGGTTACTGATTTGACAAGTGTTACTTCATATTGTCACTCACAACATGAAAATCCTCCGCACCAGGATACGCTAGCTAATTATTTTAAAACAAAAGTATGCAATATCAGGGACTCTTGTAATCCTACTGTATACTATTGGCAATTTAGTTAATAGACAGGATGATTCATGTTTAGCAAACTTGTCTTGGAGCACGTTCGGCAAACCAGATTGGTCTTCTTTCATAAGATTATATAAGAAGTACTCACAGTCTTATTGCCCTTTAGATAGCTGCAGTCCAGCTATCATGAGCAAAGCTTCTTCAAAGTTTTTAGTAGAGTTCTATGAATGGATTGTACTGCTCCTAGATCAAGGAATTAAGTCAAATAATTGCCACTCCTATTGTTAAAGATCCCAAATAATTTATTAGAGAAGTTTCAAACTACTGACCAATAGCTTTAATCCCTTTGTTTATTACACTGTTAGAAGGGCTGGTCAATATTTAATTATCAGACTATTTAGATCTTTTTACATTACTATCCAATTTTCAGTCTGGTTTCAGATCACTCCACAGTATAGAAACTGTACTTGTTTCTTCAATAAATCACTTATTGAGTATTTTATTTTCAGGACAAAATGCCTTGATTTTACAATTAGATTTGAGTTGTGACTTTGATTTAGTTGATCACAATATTTTATTGCACTGTCTGAATTCATTGGGTCTATCAGGTAATATCCTCTGTTGGTTTAACAGTTTTCTGTGATCTCGGATATATCAGGTTAGAGAAGATTAAATTTTCTCTCATAAATTTTCTCTCATAAATAGAGTATACCATGCGGAGTTCTTCAGGGATCTCAGCTTTCCCCTTCTCTCTTTAACATCTATCTTTCTTCATTGAGTAAGGAATTAAGGGGGTCTTTTACTAAGGCACGCTAACCGAATTAGCACATGCTAAATTGGCTATCACGCCTTAGTAAAAGACCCCTTAACTGAATTACAAGTCTTACATTATATTACCTTGATATTCCCTGTTTCTCAAAATTTCCCATTAGAAGTTATTTTGAATAGAAAATATTTTATTATTAATACATGATTGGAATGACCAGTTTTAAGTTAAAATTAAATAACAAAAAAAGCTAGAGTTTTCTTGGCTTCTAATAATAAGACAGATGAAAAAAATTGCAATTAAAGTAAATGGCATTAATTACATCATTATTCATTATTTTAGGAGGCCAATTAGATTGGAATTTAGCAATGAAATCACAAGTAGATTTGGTAGTTTGAAAAGGATTTGTAATGCTGTGGAAGTTGAGATCCATTAATTCTTATTTTGAACCTTATTCATTTCAAATATTGATGCAATCTCTTTTATTAAGTATCCTAGATTATTGCAATATAATATACTTGGCAGGATCCTATAAATATTTCCAAAAGTTAAAAATTATTCCAAAATTCTGCTGTGCATCCGATATTTAATCTGCAAATTGGGATAAGCTTGTCTGGGAAGCTGCTGGGCAAGGGAAAAAAAAGGACAGCTGCTACTGGACCTGGAAAGGAATAAGGAGAGATGCTGCTGGGAGGGGAGGAGGGAAATAAGTCTAGGAAGCTGCTGGGCAAGGGAAAAAAAAGGGACAGCTGCTACTGGACCTGGAGAGGGATAAGGAGAGATGCTACTGGGAGGGAAAGAAGTCTGGGAAGCTGCTGGGCAAGGGAAAAAAAAGAGACAGTTGCTACTGGACCTGGAGAGGGATAAGGAGAGATGCTGCTGGGAGGGAAGGAGGGAAAGAAGTCTGGGATGCTGCTGGGCAAGGGAAAAAAGGGACAGCTGCTACTGGACCTGGGGAGGAGAGATGCTGTTGAGAGGGGAGGAGGGAAAGGGAAGGGAAGAGAGTTACTGCTGAACAGGGGAAGGAGGGAAGGAAGAAAAAAGAAGGAAACAGCTGGCAGGGAGATTAGAGGAGGGGAAGGGGAGAGACAGGAATGAGATGGGAAGGGGGGTCAGCAGAGAAATTGAGAGGGACAAAGATGCTAGATCTGGTGTAGGAGAGATAAAAATGAAGAGAGCAGTGAAGCTGGAGTGAATCATGTAAAAAGGAGAGAGGGGGCACAAGCTGGATGGAAAGGGGAGATGGGCATAGAAAGAAGACAAATACCATATGGAAGGGGGAGAGGTCAGACAGTAGCTGGAAGGGGCAGATGCTGGATTGAAGAGACAGAGAGGGCAGACGCTGGAAGGAAGAGAGTGAAAACAGGATGAAAGCAGAAACCAGAGACAACAAAAGGTAGAAACAAATAATTTTATTTCTATTTTGTGATTAAAATATATCAGATTTGAAATATATATCCTGCTAGAGCTGGTGTTAGACATAACTAGGGACTGCAAAGTCCAGGCAGTGGCTTAGGGCTCTCTTTGACCAGGGGGGCAGTTGCCCTAGTTGCACTCTCCTAACCCTATTCGTGCTATGTGTGACTGCGGTATTCTGTTAACATGATATTTCTGTGTAGCATTCTGTAATAATTTGATTTATTCCGTTTTCTTGATAGTAGAGGGGATATATGTGAAGGAGAGGGGAGACAGGGGTTTCGTTGATCCTTGCTCTGTATTATTTGTAGTTATAAAATGACAATTGTACAGAATATTGTTTCTTTTTATACTTTAATAAAATGCATTCAGTATAGAATCATAACTGAGGCTTGTGTGGATGGGATCAGATGGTTTGCGAGGACCGAGCTCGCAGAGACGGGGCGGAAACAGGGTTTTTTAATTTCAGTCCTAGTAGTTTGACGGTCCACAAAATAATTTTTTTTTTCTGCCGGTTCATAGGTGTAAAAAGGTTGAAGAACTCTGATTTAGAGGACACCTGGAGACCTTTGTATCAAAGTAGGAGGGACTATACTCACTACTCACCGAGAGGGTGGTGGATCGATGGAATGGTCTTCCGATACAGGTGATTGAGGCCAGCAGTGTGCCTGATTTTAAAGCTAAATGGGATCGAATGGTGGGTTCTCTTCGCAAAGGGAGGTAGGGGAGGGTCATTGGTGTGGGCAGACTTGATGGGCCTTGGCCCTTATCTGCCGTCACTTTCTATGTTTCTATGTTACTTAGCCTGGCATGACATGTACAGCAGGCTAGATTTTTCTGTTTGTAGTCCAACACTGTTGACATGACCAGTGTAAAGTGAGATTTTCCCCAACTATCTGACTATCATTCAGTTACTCTACTGTTTGATTCTGGGTCACAGAGGCTGAGTGGTGGTTAAATGCCTCACTTGTTGGAGGGTTGCAAGGTATGAGATTGCTGGTGGAGGCAGTTAAGAATTATCATTCAGTTCAAGTTCAAGTTCAAGTTCAATTTTATTTGATGAATCGCCTATAACACTCTCTAAGCGATGTACAATTAAAATATCATGTATGATAACAAATAGTATTAAAAACAAAACTTCTTAACAAATTTTTAAAAAGCAAAAATTTATGACATACAATGTTAAAACTTAAGGGGTTACATCACTAACTAGGTACATTGGGGAAAAAGGGGAAAAGTTACAATTTTCTCAATCTAAGATGGAAGAAACATTAAAGGTAAACACATAAGGAAGGGGCAAAATTAAATTTAGAAGATTAAAAATTCGAGCTTGAAAAACATAAAAATTTTTAAACAGAGTATAAAATTAAATAGTAAAAGCGTCTTTAAATAAAAAAGTTTTCAAAGATTTTTTAAAGGAATTGAGGTCTTTTTCTTTTCTTATATAGAGGGGCAAGGAGTTCCAAGTGTGAGGTCCTAAAACGGAGAACATTTCGTTTCTTCTTGTGCCAACTGTTTTTAAAGAAGGGACTGATAATAGATCTTGAGATATAGATCGAAGGGAGCGAGAAGAATGATAAGGAATAATCATTTTGGAAATAAATTGTGGTTCCTTAGATGCCATAGTTTTAAAGATTAGTAGTGCTATTTTAAAAGTGATTCGATGGTTAATGGGTAACCAATGGGATTTTATCAGTAAAGGGGTTACATGGTCATATTTTTTTGCTTTATGGATTAGTTTTATTGCGGTGTTTTGGATAATTTGAAGCCTCTTTTTGTCCTTTTGTGGTATATTGAAAAGTAAAGAGTTGCAATAATCTAGTTTTGATATTATCATAGAGTGAATAAGTATATTAATGGATTTGGGCTCTAAAAAAGAGGAAATAGAGCGTATAAGCCGGAGTTTGTAGAAACAAGATTTGACAATTTGGTTGATGTGGTCGTGGAAATTTAAGTCGGAGTCAATAGTTACACCTAAGATTTTTAATGATGATACTGATACAATTGGAGAATTATCGAGTAAAAATGAGGATATTGGAACGATGTCTTTTCTCCAGGTAAAAATCATTGTTTGTGTTTTCTGTATGTTCAAAGATAGCTTATTGGAGCTAAGCCAGGTTTTAATTTTTTCTAGTTTAGTGTTAATTTCAGTAATTTCATCGTCCTTTTCTGGGTCAAGTGGGTGAAGAAGTTGGATGTCATCTGCATATGAGAATGGGGTGAAACCTAATGATTGGTAGATGGTGAGTAATGGGGAGAGAAAGATATTAAAAAGGAGAGGTGATAGAATAGAACCTTGGGGAATTCCAAAAGATGTAGTATAAGGATGTAGTTGAGGATTCGACTCCTACTGGAAGGCTTTTAAGGTGGTGATGAAATGGAAGATTATAGCTTAAACTAGCTTGCTCAGTAAGAGATAAGCGCAACAAACTAAGCAAAGCTGCATTGGAAAATAGCTGCCTTAGAGGCAGACCTTCTGGATACACCTGTTCTCAGGTTTAAAGGAGGTTAATATGTGTTTTGGAGGATCTGGACTGAGAACAGATGGAGTAGATTAAGCACAATCTCTGCTACATTAATGACTTACTATGAGCACAACAAGGCAGGGACTTTTCTGGCTAGGCTCATCAGAAAACGTGGGCGATAAAAGCCAGTTCATTGTATCAATGGGTCCTGTCTGGTCAAATCAAAGACAATTTTAGAAGTTTTTAAATCTCATTTTGCTTTTAAAGCTCATTTCATCTTTCATCTTGTCCGGTCCCGAGTTCACTTCTCAGAGGCAGTGGGATTGCTTATAGCCCAATAAAACAACAGACAAATATGGCTTGCAAAAAGATATTTTATATAGAAAGAGGCTTATTACAAATGTGCAGAGCTTAGGAGAAAAATCTGTTACAGAGCTGCTTCGGTGGGAGTGGATAAGTAAAATGTGTCTGTCCTTTTTTAAGTTTTTGAGAAGGGCTGAGCTGAATGTATGTGTGAGAGAGAGAGAGCAGTATATGTCCTGCTCTGTAGGTATCTGAGGAGGGGAGAATGTATGTCTGTGTGTATGTAAGAGAGAGAAAAGAGAGTATATGCTATATGGAAGTCAACTATTTCAGAGATTACCTTGATCATAACCTATAGACCCAATCAGAACACATCAGTAAAATTGCAACCTAGCCTGGTTAGAAGGAACATTTTTTTTTATCAGTTATTGATCCTTTTTAGCTGTGCTGGATTAATGTCTCACAAGCATAACATAACATCACATATAACCCACTTCTATACTGCAATACTATTAAGTTCTATGCGGTTTACAAAAAGAATAAATGTACATAGTGAATTGAATATATCAGTTCCTCAAATGATCAAATAGACAGATATGTTTTAAAGACCGCCTAAATTGTTGATAGGTGTTAGAAGATGTAATTAGGTAATTCAAATCCTTGTCCCAGGATGCCGCTTGATAGGACAAAAGACATTGATGATATCTTTCAAATTTGCAGCCCCTAACAGATGGAAAAGTAAAGAGAGCATGCGATTGTCTAAAATATTTTGAACTACTAAAAATGAATGAATCCAAAAGATATTTTGGTATTAGACCTGCTAGCACCTTAAAGCAAATGCAACCAAACTTAAATTTTGCATGGGCCTCAACTGGCAACCAATGCAATTGCCGATAGAAAGGCATAACATGATCAAACTTATTCAAATTGAAAATCAAGCGAACAGCTGCGTTCTGAACAATATACAGTCTATAAAGATTTTTCTTAACACCTGAAAAATAGACAATGTTACAGTAATCAAGCTGACTCAGAACCAGAAAGACTGATGGTGCGCAATTTCCACAATGTATAGAATCCCCTACAAACCAGGGCATCAACCTGATTCTTCGTGGTCAAATTTTGATTCAAAATTACTCCTAATATCTTAAGAGTAGGTTGAATGGTATAGATTTTTACATTTAAGGATATAGATGTCTCAATAACCTCTTGATGCGGGAATGCATAAAAAAATTTAGTCTTTTCCAAATTAAGTTTTAATTTAAATTCAATCATCCATTGTTCAATTATTTGAAAAATCTCAGCAATTACATGGTTGATCTGAGAAAGCGAGTTGGAAATGGGAATCAAGATGGTTATGTTGTCAGCATAGGTGAACAACTTGATCTTCAAATGAGATAAACTATCACCTGATTATGACAAATAGATATCAAAAAGCAAAGGGGATAATAGCTGAATGCCGCATGGGTTACTCCAGCTATTAGAATAATCATGATTAAACCTGACTTGATAACTACATAATGTTGGAAAACCTTCAAACCACCCCAAAACTTTATCATTCACACCAATGGCATCCAGACATTCCAACAGTTTTTGTGATCCACGAGATAAAATGTGCTGCTTAAGTCTAGCTCCATTATCAGGGCACTGGTGCTTTTACTAAGCAAATTGTGCAAACGATCTAAAATGGAGGTCAGAACCGTCTCAGTACTATGTAGAGGCCTAAAGCCTGATTGAGATTCATGCAAGAGACAATAATGATCCAGGTAATGTAACATCTGTAAATAAACCAGACCTTCCATTAATATTACAAATAAAGGAATAGAAGCAATAGGCCTGTAGTTAGCTGCTTTTGAAATTGAATCTCTACGGCTTTTAGGTAATAATAGTAATAATAATGTGACCCCCCAATTGATGAAAATTTGCCAATTTCTAACATGTATGTTAGCCAATCAAATAAATCCAATTGAAAGTTTAAAAGAGCTGATTTCATAATTGCTGGAGGACAGGAATCTAAAGGACAATATTTCGTGCACCTATTATATAACTTTCTAAAATTGTCCCAATCTGGCTTACTAAATATACCCCAAACTAAATCCACATACCTGTGGCATCTACAGGAAATGGCTGAAATTCTTGATCTTCATCATCAGCCTGAGAACAAGATGATCTTAAACTGTCAATTTTAAAGCTGTAGTAATTTGCTAAATCATCTGACTTAGGAAGAACAATATGAGATGATAGGGAGAAATGAGTCATATCATAGATATTATAAACCAGCTTAAACAATTCTTTGGTGTTGCTACCTGTTAGGCCAATTTTGGCTGCATAAAATGCTTTAGGTTTGTCCTTTATTAATTGCTTATAAGTATGCACTATCTTTCTCTACTTGTCATGATCAATTTGTTTCCCTGATTTAATCCATTCGTTCTGATCTCCTAACCATACTTTTCATAGTATGAAGATCTTTATCATACAAATTTTGGGGTTTGTGAGGACGGTTTTTATGTTTTTGTTTTGGAGCTAAACCGTCCTAAATGATAAGGCTAGTCTTATCCCAACGGGCAGGGCAGGATTAATTCGTCGAGGGCCTCTAGGCACACAAGTACACTGGGCCCCCTGCCCCGCCCCACCCCACCCCACCATGCGCCCAGGCGGAAACAGGAAGCTACATCAGAGGAAAGCTTTGGGCAAGCAGCACTGCTTGCAAAATTACAGTTCCTGTTGCCTTTCTTACCTGCATTGCTTGCTTGTCTTACTTTCTGTCAATGGGGGAGGGGGCCCGCGTTGCTGATCAGGGGGGCCCACGTTGCCGATCGATACTGGAGGGGCCCATCGCCGTTTGGAATAAACAATGTTGATGCTGTCCTTCATCGGGCCCCCCTGACCATTTCGGGCCCTAGACATGTGCCTACTTGGCCTATTGATTAATCCTGCCCTGCCAACGGGACAGAAATTCCTTAAGACCATCTAAATTCTGAGTTTGCTCATACCATGTCCCAAATTTTATGGGGTCTAAGTTAGAGAATGACACAGGGATAAATTTTTCCTCGTCCCTGCAGGAACTCAGCTTCCCTGTCCCGTCCCCATGAATTTCGTTACTGTCCCTGTTCCTACCCCATTTCCTGTAAGATCTGCACAAGCCACAAACACTTATGATTTTAAAGCGTTTGAGGCTTATGCAGATGAGGACAGAGCTTGCAGGAATGGGGCAGGGAAAGGAAAAGAATTTGTCGGGACAAGAAAATGAGTTCCTGCAGGGACAGGGAAAAATTTGTCCCCATGTCATTCTCTAGTCTGTGTTTTCTTGAAATTGTCTTCCTTTTTATTATAAATGGCTTTTTCCTTGATGAATGTGGCCATGTCAGATTAAAGTAATAAGTGTAATGATCTGACGAGATATTAGGCCTTCTAAAACCCTCTACTAAGGAAATAGTTGGATAAGAAACGCCTTTAGAAGAAAAGGTCACAAGATCTAAATGGTGCCCTTTTTCATATAACTGCGAAAATGCAGGGAGAATATAATCTAATGAGGATAAAAAAGTTATAAGGTCAATACTCAGACTGGAAGAGCGTCACCAGTGGGGTGCCGCAGGGCTCGGTGCTTGGACCCATGCTCTTCAACATCTTTATAAACAATCTGGACATAGGTAAGATGAGTGAAGTGATTAAATTTGTGGACGATACAAAGTTATTCAGAGTAGTGAAGATGCAGGGAGATTGCGAAGATCTGCAACGTGACATAATCAGGCCCAAGGAATGGGCATCGATATGGCAGATGAGGCTCAATGTGGATAAGTGTAAAGTGATGCATGTCGGTAACAAAAATCTCATGCATGAATACAGGAAAGGGACTTGGGAGTTCTGATTGACAAGTCGATGAAGCTGTCCATGCAATGTGCGGCGGCGGCAAAAAGGGCAAACAGAATGCTAGGAATGATAAAGAAGGGGATCACAAACAGATCAGAGGTTACTATGCCGCTGTACCAGGCCATGGTATGCCCTCATCTGGAGTACTGCGTACAGCACTGGTTGCCATACATGAAGGACACAGTATTACTCGAAAGGGTCCAGAAAAGAGTGACTAAAATGGTTAAGGGGTTGGAGGAGCTGCCGTACAGTGAAAGATTAGAGCAACTGGGCTTCTTATCCCTTGAACAGAGGAGATTTAGAGGGGACATGATCGAAACATTCAAGGTACTGAAGGGGATAGACTTAGTAGATAAGGACAGGTTATTCACCCTCTCCAAGATAGGGAGAACAAGAGGGCACTCTCTAAAGTTGAAAGGGGATAGATTCTGTACAAACATACAAACTGGAATGCTCTTCCGGAGTCTGTCATAGGGGAAAACACCCTCCAGGGATTCAAGACAAAGTTAGACAGGTTCCTGCTGAACAAGGACGTATGCTGGTAGGGCTACCGCGTGAGCGGACCGCTGGGCATGATGGACCACTGGTCTGACCAGCAGCAGCAATTCTTATGTTCTTAAAGTGTCAGCATTATCCGCCTCTTCTAGATGAAGGTTAATATATCCAAGCAAAATGCTATAAGGTGCAGAAGTCAAATTATGTAATACAAATTCTTGAAAATCATTCTTGGCCTTCGACCAACTCCCCAGAGAGATATAGAACAATATGCAAGAAAGGGAATCTGTTAAATCATTTCTACTTATTCTACAGTCATTTTCAAAACCTCACTAATAGTAACTGTAGAAATGTGAACACTATCACTTGTGAAAAATCTAAATCTCATCTACCATCATGTGAATGCAAGGTCTGACTGGAATAAAATCTCTTTGATTCGCGATATGATTGTGCAATCTGAATTTGGAATTGCATTTATTGTAGAGAGTGTGGCGCAGTGGTTAAAGCTACAACCTCAGCACCCTGAGGTTGTGGTTTCAAATGCACACTGCTCCTTGGGATCCTGAGTAAGTCACTTAATCTCCCCATTGCTCCATGTGCATTAGATAGTGAGCCCACCAGGATAGACAGGGAAAAATGCTCAAGTACCTGAGTAAATTAATGTAAACCGTTCTGAGCTCCCTTGGGAGAATGGTATAGAAAATTGATTGAATAAATGATGCCCTGACCACACCCACCCAAAATTAGCCAATTCAGTATTTTGAGGATGATGCCCCCCAAAATTAGACACAGGCCACAGGGTGAGGATGGGAAGTAGGTGGCGGTGGTACCACAGGTACTGGGAAGGATCATCCCATTCTGCCCATGTCTATACCCCTGCATCCTTAGTTTGCCTATGTTTAACACTCTCCTGTTTCTTAAAGGATTGTGGCATCAGGCATTGAGGGAATTCTTGGCCTAGGGTAGAAGACGTCACTCTCAGCTGGTAAGGGGACGATTCAGTCCGGCACCTCTCCATGAAGCACTTCCACTGGAAGGGCTTTGGGGCTTTTGTCGTGCGGCTTTGTAAAACAGAGGGTGTATGCTTATCTTTATGTCATTAAAATGCTCTTTGTAATCCGCTGTTTTAGAAGGCTATGGGCTCCTTTTACTAAGGTGCGCTAGTGTTTTTAGCGCACGCACAAGATTAGCGGGCGCTAGCTGAAAAATTACCACCTGCTTAAAAGGAGGCGGTAGCGGCTAGCGTGTGTGGCATTTTAGCACGCACTTAGCGGGCGCTAAAACCGCTAGCACGCCTTTGTAAAAGGAGCCCTATGTTTGGAATTTGAGACTGTTTTTGACGTTGCACTATATTCTACTTCTATGTAGCGATAATGCTGCTGATTGTAGCCCGCTTCAGATTCCATAACATAACAGAAAATTAGTTTTGCTTAAAGCCAAATGGATTAAATTGTAGAGCAATAAAGTTATTGGGATAAAAACATTAACAATAGTTGCATTCATTGTAGTTGTGGTACTTTTACTTTTCACTCAAAAAGTATTATATTAAGCAATAACTTCTTTTTTTACTTTCACTTAAATAGATATTTTAATATGCTCTTCACTCTACTTTTACTGAAGTATTTAAAATATATATTGATTTTTACTTTTACTTAAGTACTTTGACCAACACTGGAAAACCTGAATGTGTGGGAGAGATTGATTTCAGGAAAGAATAAGCTGACATATTAACTATTGGCATGTTCTGTAGTGTGGTGTGGCAACTGGTCTGTAAAAACCAAACTCTGTGAGATCCCTTGTGAGAATGCAACATGTTCCGGGAGCCTGTTGCATACGGAATGCTATGTAATATTTCAGTCTACAGAAGGTGGTAACAGTTTTTACAGAGATGTAATACCAGAGAAAATAAAAGTAAAAGGTTTGCTTTTCAAATGAATAAATAAAAAAAAAATAAAAAAGGTTTGCTTTTCCTGGAAGTGTCAAAAAACTGTGAAGTGTCAAAAAATTTCCATGGAGGAGCTGTGTGGTGGTGGCAGGATTTCAGCGCCAATTTACACCTGCCCTGAACTGGGATAAAGTTCTCTGCGCCTGACGGCTCCAAAGCAGACAAATACCAGACACTTATACTGTATCTTTGGGTGAATTCATGCTTCTGGGCTTAGCTGGTCATGTGGCATGCAGTATAGAATCACAGTTTCTGGAAGGAAAGTAGGTAGGATTTTAGGGAACCAACAGAGAAGAAAACAATAACAGATTTGGAGATGGAGCAAATTCCTACGAGTATTCAAATCTCTGTGGCTGGCAGCTACTATAACCTTGCAACATGGTGGCCTGGATGAGCTAGCTGGTCTTTTTCTGTGTTCATTTAAATGTTGCTGTCTTCTGTAGGACATTCATGAAGCATCTGTATACTAGTTCTTTCTCCTGCATGCACAGAAGAGCTTACTTTGAACTGTGATTATTTCTTTTGCACCTTACTAGATATTTCCTGACTAGTCATTTGTGTGATAGCTGCTGTTTGGATAAACCTGCATATTTGCTACTCTCTATCCTTCAGAAGGAAAAATACCTTGAGGTCTGGTGACCCCTTTGGGGCTACAGACCTTAAAATAGACCACAGACATGAACACCTAAGGAGGTGCAAGAGAATCCAGCTGCATTAAAAGAACAGGATGTGAACCTTGTTTTATTCCTGACCAGAAGAGGAAATTGTAACCAAAAAAAAGCCCAGAGAAAAATGTGTAGCACATCACACACACACACATACACAGATACCACACAGGAAGGCATTAATCTATATAAAAAAGGAAACACATCACAACAAACTAAACCCCTGTTCTGTGACTGCTGCTGCTGTTTTTCATGTGGGAAACATTTGAGGGGTCACACAAGGACTGATCCATTTCCCTATGGTGTGACTGGGCCATTAAATTTCTTCGAAGTCATTCCACAGTGTAAGTAGAGTTCCCGTGCCCACCTTCACTGTTCCCTCTATGCCAGTGGTCTCAAACTCAAACCCTTTGCGGGGCCACATTTTGGATTTGTAGGTACTTGGAGGGCCGCAGAAAAAAATAGTTAATGTCTTATTAAAGAGTTGACAATTTTGCATGAGGTTAAACTCTTTATAGTTTATAAAACTTTCCTTTAACAGTTTTACCTTATGCAAAATTGTCATTTCTTTAATAAGACATTAACTATTTTTTCTGCGGCCCTCCAAGTACTCTATTTTTTCTGCAGCACTCACATTTAAAGTTTAATATCTTTTCTTTCTCAAAACTGGCACATTTCTATTACTAAATTGAAAATAAAATCATTTTCCTACCTTTGTTTGGTAATTTCATCAGTCTCTGGTTGCACTTTATTCTTCTGACTGTGCATCCAATACTTCTTCCCTTCTTTCAGCCTCCTGTATGCTTCCTCTCCTCCAGACCTCATTCCCTCCCCCAACTTTTTCTTTCTTTCTCTGTCTGTCTTTCTCTGATTCCTTGTCCCATTTTTTGCTTTGTTTCTGGCTTCTTGTCCCCCACTTCTTTCTTTTTTCCTTCCTGCCCTCCCCCATGCCACCGCCGCCGGGGAATAGGCTGCTGCTGCTGCTGCTGCCGCCGCCATCGGGAACAGGCCGAGATCTCCACGGGGCCAACTCTCCCCACCCGATGTCAATTCTAACGTCGGAAAGGACGTTCCGGGCAGCCAGGCAGCGATTGGCTAGCCAGAACGTCCTCTCGACGTCAGAATTGAGGTTGGGCGGCGAGAGAAGCAGGGAGATCAAAGACACGGTGCCGGCCTGTTCCCCGATGGCAGCGGTGAGAAGGGAAGGGAAGCAGATGATCCGTGAGCCGCCCTTGGTACGCCACTGGAGCAGCAGCGTGTCTGGCCGGCATTCCATTCAAAGTCGCGGGTGGCGGCTTCTTGCGAGATCCGCGCCTGTGTCTGAAGCCTCTCTGATGTTGTGATGTCAGAGAGGCTTCCGATGCAGGAGCGAATAGCACAAGGAGCCGCCAACCCGCGGCTTTGAACGGAACGAACCGGCCAGACCCGCTGCTGCTCCTCCAGTCCAGACTGCGGGCCGCAAAAAAAGCTTGGAGAGCCACATGCGGGCCGCGTGTTTGAGACCGCTGCTCTATGCTGAGCGAAAGTCTTCCACCTATAGTCCTGTCAGTGGAAGGTGATATTTCACTATCACATTTTCATCATGACAGGTAAGCTCTGCAGGACTCTGGGGAACCTGCCTGTCCCTAGTGATTGGAAAGATATTATTGATCCCCTCACCCCCATTGGCAGTAATGCAATTGGAGGACTCGATTCAGTTTAGAGAGAACAGTGCCACCTTTAACTGTATTAGCTCAATTTGTTGCCTAATGGTTAGTGCAGCAGCCTGAGAACTGGTTGAACTGGGTTCAGTTGCCACTGATCCTTGTGACTCCAGGCAAGTCAATTACCCCTTCTTTCCAAAGCCGCTCTAGCATTTTAAGCGCCTGCCACTGCAGTAGTATCTCTGATGCTCATACAATTTCTATGAGCATCCGAGCTGTTACCGCTGCAGCCAGCTCTAAAAATGCTAGCATGGATTTGTGAAGGAGGGGGGTTAACCCTCCATTGCCCCAGATACAAAATAAGTGCCTGTGTATAATATATAAACTACTCTGATTGCAACCACAGACAGGGGGGTATATACCTCCTTTCCCTCACACACTCCCAGCTTCCACCAGCAACAAATGGTATCACTAAAGAGAAATTTGAAATAAACAGGGAAGTGCTTGCAGACTCTATATCTCATGCAGCTGCCTTTTTTTCTGTCATCTGGGATTAATGTAACTTTAGTACATTTTCTTGCTCATTTGTTCTGACATTTCTTTGGAAAACATCTATGGTGCTAAAATACCTTGTTCCATTAGTACAGTGCTTCTCAATTCGGTCCTTACAGCACAGTCAGCCAGTTGGGTCTTCAGGATATACACATGAGATAAATTTGCATAGCAAGAAAGTAGTGCATGCAAATCAATCTCATGTACATGCACTGTGGACATCCTGAAAAGAAGACTGGTTGGGTACGCTCCAAAAACTGGGTTATGAAGCATCGCATCAGCATTCTGGGCATAAAGACAGAGAACTTGAATGTTTGGCTCAAGGTGACAAAATCTGGACATTAAGCTGTAACATTCAATTCTCAAACTAATTGTTCAGGTTCATTCATTCGCTAACAGGACCCCCTGAGGAAGGCAAAGCTCTGCCGAAACACAGCCCATGTAGGGTCCAGGTTTTAAAGATTATCCCTTGCAGGGTCCAGGTCCCAAAGGTTATCCCTGGCAGCAATTAATATATTGGGTCCAGGTTTCAGTTGCTATTCCTGGCAGCATTCAGTGCATAATGTTATATATGTGTGGTTTATGATTGAGACTTTTTTTTAATCTTTCGCATAAACAAACTTTTTAATTGAATTACTCCAATCATATCCAGAGACTATTCTTCCTTTTTTTTTTTTTTTTTTTTTTTTGCTGTTTTGTTTTCACTGGTATTGGTGTGGAACAAACCGTATATAGTCGAATATAAACTGAGATTTGTGAAGGTCTCGGCTTATAGTTAGGTCATCACTCACTCACCTCCCAGATTTGTTGAAGGCCTCTGCCAGGCCAGCTATATGGTCTGGTGGGGTTGGCTGAGACAGGAGGGATCCCTCCTGTCTCCTGTCCCGGCCGACTCTGCCAGGTTTTTTTAAAATCTCCCTCCTGCCTCCCCCCATGTACCTTTTTGAATCCTTGGTAGTCCAGGCAGGAGCAAGCTGCAGTGGGAATCAAACCCAGTTCCTCAGGATCTCAGCTCACTACACTGACTATTAGGGCTACTCCTGCCTGCTTTATCAGCTATTTTAGGGCTTTTTCCATGTGGTATATTTGTAAGAATACTTGCCCATGCCTGGCTCTCTACATTTGACAGGTTATCCTAACCACCAGTGCATGTTCCACGAATCCACTTTAGTGATAGGGGGAAGGTTTTGGGCTGTGTAATCTCGTACCATTCCTTGTCTTATGACTTAATCTTGTCAAATCTTCTGTAATGTGATCTTCACTGGAAAATGTCCAGTGAAATCTTTTGTAATCCGCCTTGAACTGCAAGGTATAGGCGGAATAGAAATCCGTAATGTAATGTTTAAGGCATAATCAACAGAAAGCATTGTGTGTGGACTCATTTATGGCCACTGCCATCATTGCAAAATGTAATAATGATATTGGGCAAGTTAAAAAATATCTCCAATTCAAAATGGGAAACCTAGAGATTTAAGTGAAGCGCATTCAAGTAATGAACCAAGCCATTCAGAGGTTTCTTCACCACAATCCACTTTAGCAATTTTTAGCACATGTGGTAAGAGCAAATTTTACTGCGTATGGCTCCTTTTTGTTTCTTCCCTTTTTAGATTCATCTGTGGGTTATGTTAAAACAAGATTATATAGACACAGATGCTTGTTGAAACAAATGCTGACAGAACTATTTGGCCTTTATTTATAAAAGCAAAAAATGTTTCCATATCATCTGTAGTTCGAGCTCACATTGCTCTGATGTCATCAGTTAAATATTTCCATAATCTGAAGTTTAAGAACATAAGAATAGCCATACTGAGTCAGACCAGTGGTCAATCTAGCCCAGTATCCTGTTTACACAGTGGCCAATCCAGGTTACAAGTACCTGGTAGAAACCCAAATAGTCAAACTGTACACACGGATCAATTTATATAGATTATCCAACCCACAACTGAATGTCTGCAAACAACGAAATAGGGGGTATAAAGGATTTATAAAGTATTTATGATACTTTTATTCAACAATTTTCTTTTGCACATCAGTGTCTTAATTTATTTACGGTTGAATAATTTAATTTTTACTAAACACATAAACAATACCCTAATTTGAAAATAGGACTCATCCCCAAAATCTAGAGAGGTTGAAGTATCATAAATATGCATGATTCTCAGTAAAGAGACCTCTTATAATGTAGATGTTATTTCATGTCCTCATTCTGAATGCATGTGTTGTAATCATTTACTTCAAAACCTCCTTCCTAACCTCAAATTTAATTATTTGTTTATTAAATATATATTAATGAATTAGTTAAAAGACTAACTTGCTAACTGGGGATGCAATCTTTTATCAGTTAGATGTTTCTAAATATATACTTTATGAAAGAGCAACAACACTTATCTTGCTGGCTTTCCAGCCAGAGCCAACGTTGAGGAACCATGAACTACCCGACGCTCACACTAGATTTAGAGCGTTTTAGCTAACGGCCTTCTTCGGGGCACAATGTTGCTGTTGTGCCACTTCCACATTTATGAGCCTTCTTAACTGTCAACAACATTGTCCCCCAAAGAAGGCTATCTGTTAGCTGAAACGCTCTAAATCTAGTGTGAGCGTCGGGTAATTCATGGTCCCTCAACATTGGCTCTGGCTGGAAAGCCACCAAGATAAGTGTTGTTGCTCTTTCATAAAGTATATATTTACAAACATCTAACTGATAAAAGATTGCACCCCCAGTTAGTAAGTTAGTGAAAGTCTGTGGTAAAGACTGCTCAGAGAGAGAAAGAGCAAGAGATGTGAGATCAGCATGTCCAGGACAATATGAATAATAAACATGGTACAAATTAAATTTAAAACAACAAAATCCAAATAGCACCAAATGGTTCCACAAAGGAAATGAAGCAGCAAAACAACAATAAGATTGTAGAACAGAAGATCGGATGTAAATAGCTAAAGCAATAATCTTAAAAACAATCCACAAAGCTACACCTTACTCCAGAAGAAGATGAAAACTCTTCTCTTCGACAACTAAACCTACATGCATCTTTCAATCTCACCTCCCACAATTTAGGCAACTTCCTTCAAGTTCTTCCTCTGCCCCTACCCATGACCCCGCCCTCCCCTCTCTCCTTCTCTCTCTAAGTCGCCTAGAGCCTGCACAGGTATGAGCGACACACAAATGAAAGATTAGATTAGGGTGTGTACAGTTACAAGTGACCCATAAGATAAAAACCAAATGATATATAAAACACAAATGACCCAACACGGACCGTGTTTCAGCAAAATAAAAATGCCTTCCTCTGGCTGTCTTAAATATAAAAACAGTCGCAAAAAAATCCAAGTAGTTGAGAGGCTACAAACAGCCTGCTTTATGGAAGGTTCAGTGTTTGCTATGGGCTGTTTCTAAAGAAAGCAAAAGGAGGTTTCCATCAGCAAGGCCTGCTGTTTCCATCTAGATTACTGTGGACTATGAATGAGCATAGCAGCTAATGATGGCAGAAATCAGCCAGTTTTACCTCATGGGTGTTTTACATTTGCTTCCTCAAGCCTGGAGACTCACCAGCTTTTCAGACACTGATCTAATCATCTCTTGTACTTGCATCCACCACATTTTTGTTATGCCACCACCCCCTGCTCCCCTGTCTCTGTCATACAAAGGAGGGAAAAGTGATCAAAAACATTCTGTGCATACCACTTAACCCACAGTCTCAGCATCCCAGCTATAGTAAACCTCACAGACCTACAGTCAGTGCATCCCTGTCGCTTAAAATACAAAACCACTTCCAATGAAGGAGACCTTACAATTATTGTTAATTATTCTTGCAAAGTAGTTTGGGGTTGCTGTAGTCAGCATCATTCAGTGGCTTCCAAACACTTAATCAGAGCTAGTGTCATAGAGCAAAATGAGTCTTTTGCATCGTGTAGGACTTCCTGGTGCTCTCCTGTGTCACTTATTCTGCTGCTAGTACATACAAATTGCCTTATTGGGACAGACTGAAGGTTCATCAAGCCCAGTATCCTGTTTCCAACAGTGGCCAACCCAGGTAACAAATATCTGGCAAGATTCCAAGCGGTAAAACATATAATTTTTATCCTAGTAACATAGGAAATGGCGGGAGATAAAGACCTGAACAGTCCATCCAGTCTGCCCATTCGTTATTCTCATTAAAAATACATGATTAACCCCTTCCCCCCTTTTTTACAAAACTGCCATAATGGTTTTTAGCACAGGCCAGTGCACTGAATGCTCTGCAGTCTACACTGTTCCCAACACTCATAGAATTCCTATGAGCGTCAGGACCAGCGCAGAGCATTCAGCACGCCAGCCTGGGCTAAAAACTGCTATCATAGTTTTGTTAAAGGGAGGGTAGATTAACTTGTCTCTTCTTTGATTTTTCTGAGCCATAAACTAAAGTCCAACTGGTATTGTCCTAGGTTCCAACTGCTAGGAATAAGCAGTGGATTTCTCCAAATCCATCTTAATATTTATTTTAAAAATTTCTACACTGCCTAAACCTAGGCAGTTTCTAGCAACAAGTTTCAATATCAAATAAATATCTCAGTGTAAAAGTTATAACAGTTGCTTATGGACTTTTCTTTGCAAAGCTATGGTAACTGCTTTCACCACATTCTCTGGCAAGGAATTCTAGAGTTTAATTACACGTTGAGTGAAGAAATATTTTCTCTGGTTCATTTTAATTCTCCTGCTTTAGTAGTTTGATCACATGCCCCCTAGTCTTAGTATTTTTGGAAAGAGTAAACAAGCGATTCACATCTATCAACTCCACTCCACTCAGTATTTTACAGACCTCTATCATATCCAGGGCCATATTAAAGGATAGGCCCAGTAGGCACGTACATAGGGCCCATAATTGTTAAGGGGGCCCGCTGAAGGAGGGCAAAGAGAGCCTTTTTTTTTTCAAAGTGCAATGGGTGGCACTTAAGATCAGCAACGGGCCCCCTCCCCCCACAATGGCAATCAAGATTGGCAACGCCCCCCCCCACCCCAAGCATCAACAGCACTTCAGATCGGCAATGCGGTGCTCAGCCCAAAGCTTCCCCTCCGACGCAGCTTCCTGTTTCCGCCCGGGCAGTTTGCGTCAGAGGGAAGCTTTGGCCTGAGCATCGTGTTGCCGATTTGAAGTGCTGTTGATGCTTGGGGGGCCCGTTGCCGATCTTGAGTGATGTTGCCGGGGGGTGGGCCGTTGCTGATCTTAAGTGCCACTCGTCACCGTATGAAAAAAAGGGCTCTCTTTGCCCTCCTTCAGTGGGCCTCCCTAACAATTTCGGGCCATAGGTGCCGTTTCCAGGGGGGGGGCAGTTGACGATCTTACTTGTTGCCAAAATTGGAAAGAAAGGTGAGGGGAAGGGAGGGATATGGGCCTGGGGGGGAAGGAGAGATTAAAAGAAGGGGACAGGTGATGATGATGGAAGTGGGAAGAAGGAAGAGAGAGAGAGAAGGGGGAAGATGATGGAAGTGGGGAGAAGGGGGAGAGAGAAGAGGGCAGATGGATGTCAGTTGAGAGGGGACAGCAAATGCTGAATGGAAGTGGAGAAAGAGAACATATACTGGATGGAAGGAGGGGATAAAGAAAAAGAACATATGCTGGATGGTGGAAAAAGAGAGGGTTAGTGAGATAGTGGAGGGATGAAGGAAAGGGGTGGCAATCTGTGAGTAGACACAGTGAAAAGAGAGAAACTGAGGACTGAATAGTAAGAAAGAATTTAGTTTAGACGGAAGCAGAAAATAGAGAAGGAAGACCAGAGAAAAAAAGGAAAGGAAAAAGAGAGGAGATAGAGATTTCAGAGAACGGGAAAGGAGACAGAGATATCAGATCTGAGTGAAAGAAATAAGAGAGAGATGCTAAAAACCACAGAGGGGAAGGGAGATGGAAGGAAATGCCAGACCATGAGGAAACATAGGGAAGATGATGGATGACACACCAAAGGGGGAGGCATGAGGAGAGATGGCAGGGGGAGACAGACAGTTTCTGGAAGGGGCAGACAGTGGATGGAAGAGAATGACAAGAAGATGAGGAAAGCAGAAACCACATGACAAAAGGTAGAAAAAATTCTAATTTTTTGCTTTAGGATTAAGTAGTATTGTAGCTTTGTTGATAAATGTTGAGAAATAGAAAATGGAAATACGGTGATCATTTTATTGGACTAATTTTAATACATTTTTGACTAACTTTCAGAGACCAAATTCTCCTTCCTCAGGTCAGGACATGATACTGTAACAGCAGTATATTTTACTGACCTAAGGAAAGAGGGTTTGACCTCTGAAAGCTAAAATAGTATTAGTCCAATAAAATGGTATTTTATTTTCCATTTTTTGTTTTATTTTTATTTGTTAATTTGTTATTTCTCTTTTTTCAAATTTACATCTGCTATCTTTATATTTTGTTCAGTATTGGGGGATATGCACGACTGTTTCTTCACCCCCCCTAAACTGTACCATTCCTTCGGTTTGTAGCACAAGCCAGCATGCTGAATATTCTACACTGCTCCGATGGTCATAGAAGTCCTACGATTGTCAGAAAAACACAGAACATTCAGCCCACCAGCGCTAAAAACGTATTCCGTGCTTTTGTAAAAAAAAAAAAAAAAGGGAGGGGGTAGTTTGTGATTACTTATTCCATACTGGGTGGTTCTGTGTGTATGAAAGACATGGTTTTCTGTTAGCATTGACCAGCCTTGTTAGGCGAAATGCATCAGGCATGGTTCCTGAGAGCACCTTGAATAAACCTGATTTGAATCTACTTATTGTCTGCCGATCTTCTTTTGTTCCATGTTGGATTCATTGGTGGACCACTTGTTTGTTACAAATTAACATACATGGAGTGGAATGTACCAGAAGAGTTACAGATTTGGTCATTTATATATACATATGGGTTAAAGTTGGACGACATAGAGTGAGGCAGTTGAGAGGAGTTGGAAACTTGGTTATTAATATAGACTTATGTTTTGGATAGTATTACTGCTGTACAATGCATTTGAACACTTTTATATACATATGGAAAGGGTTCAGAGTTAAAGTCCTGAGCAAGTAGGTGGGAATGAAAGGGGGATTTGTTCAGCGATGTTTGGGGCTTGCATAGAACTAAAACTACACTGGCTCTGGTATGGTAATCTTTGTTGTTTTGAATTTTAAAATAAAAGAAAAAAAGAATACAAGTGGAAATAAAGAAGTAAATAAGAAAACAGGTAAATGAATGGGGCGAGGCAGGGGGTGGGGTATAGGCAGGGCAAGGCCTGGGGGGCGCAGTGAGGCCTAAGGGCCTCAAAGAATTCCTGCCCTGATCATATCTCCTCTAAGCCATCTCTTCTCCAAGCTGAACAGCCCTAGTCACTTTAGCCTTTTTTCATAGAGAAAATCATTCTTGCCACCCTTCTCTGTACCTTTTCTAATTCCGCTATATCTTTTTTGAGAATGTGGCAACCAGAACTGTACACAGTATTCAAGGTGTGACCGATACAAAGACATTATAACAGTCTCATCTTTGTTTTCCATTTCTTTCCTGATAATTCCTAACATTCTACTTGCTTTCTTAGTCGCTGCCACACACTTTGGGAGAGTGGGGAGATATTTTACACAGAAAAGATTGTTGGTGAAGCATTCGTGCTCTAGACCAGTGTATTGCAAACTTTCTGGCTGGCGACACACTAAATCCAGTGCCCCGGCTGGAAGGCACTCGGAAGTACGCATATGTCGATGCAATGATGTTACATACATGCGTGATGTCATCACATCGACAAACGCGCATGCGCGGAGGCCCAGCTGGTCGCAACCCATTACGGTGGAGGGATCCTGAAGGTGCAGAGAAAGGAGGAGAGATGCCAGCCAGGAGAAGAGGCACCGCGAGAGGCACGTTCTATAGGCAGTGTATACGCCCCTAATTCGCATCAGGATGAATTGTGTTTTATTAGGATGACAAGGGCTATGTGAGATGAGGGAGGGGGTATGCATATGTTATGGCTTTGAATATGTATGTGTGTGTCTGTGGATATGTTTGTGGATATATGTGTGCTTTTGTGCTTATGTATATGTGTGTATGTGTGTATGCTTTTGTATATATGTGTATGTACTGTATATGTGTATGTGTGTGTGCTTGTATATATGCTTATGTATATGTGTATGCCTGTAAAACAGTGTCATAGCCATGGGGGGGGGGGGCTCAGGGACCTGGGCTCCATCACCTTCTGCCTGAACCCCCTCTGCTTTCACAACTGGCAGGGATGACAAGTCCCACCAGCCGAAGACGCCTCCTCCACAAATCCTGCCTGTGCTGTCTGAACAGTAGGTGGAGTACTGGTGTGAACTGCACTTAAGTCAGCACTGGCTCTCTTTCGCACATGCTCAGTTGCACTGAGTATGAAAGCATAGGCAGAACTCTTAGAGAAGACTTCTTTGGCTTGGCAGGCCTTGGCATTCCTGCTAGCAAATGTGTGCCTCAATGTTGCAGTTGCAGTGATGGCAGTGGGCATGGGGGGGGGGAGGGGAGGAATATCTGGCTCTCTAAGTCCATCTTTGGGCTCCCCTCCCCCCAAAAAAGAACCCTATCCACCAGTTCTGTGAAAAATATCTGAAAAAGCAAAATTAGATTCACAATATTGAGTACAAAATGAGTAATTAAATGTTTCCTGAACTCCATATTTTGATAAGAATCAAGTAGACCTGGTAATACTCAGGAAAAAGTATATTATACATTTCTTCATGGTTGAATATTGTTCTGGAAAATATCAATTTACCATACTTGATCATACATTTGAATACCATCCTCCAGCCCATTGGAAAGTGAGATCTAAATTTATGTACATTTTTTTCATTGGGTCCGATTCTTGAGACAGGTATAAAAATGCCATCAGACCCTTTAACCTACCATCTAACCCCTGCATAGGGGCAGAGGGCACCTAGGTCTCCAGAAGAGTGAAAGAGCTGGGAGCCCAGGAGGATTCTGAGTGAATTTTCCATTATTTGCCATTACCAGCAGAGGGGTAGGATTGTGAGGAAGATCAGTATGGTTTTCTCCCTCAATATATGTGTACTCCAGGTGATATGGGGAGGTTTTGAAACATCTGGGCCCAACCGATACTCTTGGTACTGTGTAGCAGAAGTCTCCTATGTTCCTGAGGTGTTAAAAAGCCTAACCACTGCTAATTTCAGTACATTTGGCATATAATCTTCACTTAATAAGGCATTAACTCCAGTAAGCTCCAGTAAGAGGTAAGCCTAGACAGAAGCCTAGCTTATCAGAATTTCAGGGGTTGCAAGATGGCTAGGTAAAGCAACATGGCTGCCCCATCAGCCAAAGAGAGAATTTTCTGCTGAGCAGTACAATAGTTTTTGCTGTGGCCCTTCACCACTCTCCTTCCTCTTCCTAAAGACTGATGTGGCAAACATGTACAAAATACATGCACAGAACCATTAGAAAAGTCAAAAAGGGCAGTAGACTACGTCCTAATTAATTATTTTATTAAATTTTATGTGTAGGGACAAGCCTCAGATTATGGAGTAAATCTCCCCAAACTGGGGTTTCTTCAAGAGAAAGAAAACCTCTTACTCCTCATAACATCACCAGGTTTGTCCCAACCTCCCTACCAAATGAATTAATGTTTAATGTTATAATCTACTTCCTACACTTAAAAAACATTTTAATTACTATCCAACTTTACTTCATTTATTTCATTCTTCTTCCAATCATTGATCTACTATATAAAATTTATCAATTCAATAATTCATCATGATAGGGGATTCTAAAAAGTCTACATACCAAATTGACACGTACATGTACAAAATACATGGTCACAGGCTCAGGACTTCCTGAGGCAGATCTCAAGCATTATGTGATCAATTTCAAGAAGTCGTGGCCCTATTACCAAGTGCTCTGAATGAGCTAGCGGGACCAGTCTTAAAAGAAAGAAAAGCAGCAAGTCAGGGTCAGTAGGGCAGGCATAAGAATGATTTGCCTAGGGCTTTCCAGTACCCTTTGGACTGAGGAATACTCAGGTCTCCAGGACAGGAGCATAAGAGAATCTAGGAGTTTTCTGAGGAGATGATCCCTAGTGAAAGGGAGTAAGCATTCTACTCCTTGTTTTAGTAGAGATTACCCAGTAGTGTTACAAGTGAATTTACAATCTGGAGCACAGGAAGGCTGCAGGGCCTGTGAATTTCACAATAACAGTTTCTGCATCAAGGAGTGGAACCAGTACCTATCAGGATGTGTATCTTTGAGGATAAAGTATAAATACAGCAAGAAATACAGATAGATACTTTGGTAACCACAAGTTGACCGAAACCTAGCACATGAGTGGTTAAGGAGATGCACAGTTAAACCTCAAGATGAGAGATTGATATTTGAAGCATAGGACAATAAAATACAGACAAGATGATTCACATCCAGCTTAGAAAAAGACTGATACAACAGACAAGTATGTATTCTGTAGTATGGAATTGGATTTAGCTAGATAGTTTGCTCTTGGGTGTAACATCTTGATAACATAATTACATAAGGGACAGACCAAAGATTCATCAAGCCCAATATTCTGTTTTCAATAGTGGCCAATACAGGTCACGAGTACCTGGCAGGATTCCAAAAGAACAGGCAACTGTACAGAAAGGTATAAGAATTTATTTATTTGATTTTCTATACTGCTTTCCTAAGGGGGCTCAAAACCGTTTAATTTATTCAGGTACTCAAGCATTTTTCCCTTTCTGTACCAGTGGTCTCACAATCTATCTAATGTACCTCAGGCAAGGGAAGGATTAGGTAACTTGCCCAGGGTCATAAGGAGCAGTGAGGGTTTGAACGTTAGGGTGCTGAGGCTATAGTTTTACCCACTCTGCCATACTCTCATCCACTGGAACCTCTGGGGCTTTTTTACCAGGTGGTAGTAAGCACTAACATGTGCCTACCGCCACTTAAAATCTGCACCCGTGGGGTGCCCTCACGTGCCATGTGCTAATTGCTGGCTCAGTGTGTGCCAACTATGCGTGTTTGGGGCTGGAGAGTAGGCATGCGCTGCCCTAATCAGTTAGAACATGGGCATTGGCACGTACTGTCAACACAATATATAAATCTCCCACTGGTGTTAGATCATGGCGCTCAATCATTAAGCATTCTAGATATCAATTCATTTTATATATATCACACTAACATCTTGGGGGGAAAAAATAAATAAATAAGTACAATAAAATATAATAAAAATTAAAGAATTAGAGGGGCATAATCGAAAGGGACATCTAAGTCCGTTTACGTCCATCTCGCAAGTCGTCCAAAGTAAAAAAACAGCTTAAGACACATAGTAACATAGTAACATAGTAGATGACGGCAGATAAAGACCCGAATGGTCCATCCAGTCTGCCCAACCTGATTCAATTTAAATTTTTTTTTTTTTTTTTTTTTTCTTCTTAGCTATTTCTGGGCGAGAATCCAAAGCTTTACCCGGTACTGTGCTTGAGTTCCAACTGCCAAAATCTCTGTTAAGACTTACTCCAGCCCATCTACACCCTCCCAGCCATTGAAGCCCTCCCCAGCCCATCCTCCACCAAACGGCCATATACAGACACAGACCGTGCAAGTCTGCCCAGTAACTGGCCTAGTTCAATATTTAATATTATTTTCTGATTCTAAATCTTCTGTGTTCATCCCACGCTTCTTTGAACTCAGTCACAGTTTTACTCTCCACCACCTCTCTCGGGAGCGCATTCCAGGCATCCACCACCCTCTCCGTAAAGTAGAATTTCCTAACATTGCCCCTGAATCTACCACCCCTCAACCTCAAATTATGTCCTCTGGTTTTACCATTTTCCTTTCTCTGGAAAAGATTTTGTTCTACGTTAATACCCTTTAAGTATTTGAACGTCTGAATCATATCTCCCCTGTCTCTCCTTTCCTCTAGGGTATACATATTCAGGTCTTCCAGTCTCTCCTCATACGTCTTCTGGCGCAAGCCTCCTATCATTTTCGTCGCCCTCCTCTGGACCGCCTCAAGTCTTCTTATGTCTTTCGCCAGATACGGTCTCCAAAACTGAACACAATACTCCAAGTGGGGCCTCACCAATGACCTGTACAGGGGCATCAACACCTTCTTCCTTCTACTGACTACGCCTCTCTTTATACAGCCCAGAATCCTTCTGGCAGCAGCCACTGCCTTATCACACTGTTTTTTCGCCTTTAGATCTTCGGACACTATCACCCCAAGGTCCCTCTCTCCGTCCGTGCATATCAGCTTCTCTCCTCCCAGCATATACGGTTCCTTCCTATTATTAATCCCCAAATGCATTACTCTGCATTTCTTTGCATTGAATTTTAGTTGCCAGGCATTAGACCATTCCTCTAACTTTTGCAGATCCTTTTTCATATTCTCCACTCCCTCTTCGGTGTCTACTCTGTTACAAATCTTGGTATCATCTGCAAAAAGGCACACTTTTCCTTCTAGCCCTTCAGCAATGTCACTTACATACATATTGAACAGGATTGGCCCCAGCACCGAACCCTGAGGGACTCCACTAGTCACCTTTCCTTCCTTCGAGCGACTTCCATTAACCACCACCCTCTGGCGTCTGTCCGATAGCCAGTTTCTGACCCAGTTCACCACTTTGGGTCCTAACTTCAGCCCTTCAAGTTTGTTCAACAGCCTCCTATGAGGAACTGTATCAAAGGCTTTGCTGAAATCCAAGTAAATTACATCTAGCATATGTCCTTGATCCAGCTCTCTGGTCACCCAATCAAAAAATTCAATCAGGTTCGTTTGGCACGATTTACCTTTTGTAAAGCCATGTTGCCTCGGATCCTGTAACCCATTAGATTCAAGGAAATACACTATCCTTTCTTTCAGCAACACTTCCATTATTTTTCCAACAACTGAAGTGAGGCTCACCGGCCTGTAGTTTCCTGCTTCATCCCTGTGACCACTTTTATGAATGAATAGGGACCACATCCGCTCTCCTCCAATCAAAAAATACGTCCTACCTTTTTTTTGTTTCGAAAATCGTCTAATTATACGTCCTGCCGATCTGATCGTCCAAGCCGCTAAATCATCCATCTTTATACCACATTTTTGTCCAACTTTCCGTCCAAGTCCAAAATACCTAGAACAAGCCCTGTTGGACGTGGGAAGGGTATGCAAAGTGATGGACTGCACACCCAGACATGCCACCTAAATAGTGGTGTACCTCACAGGGCACTGCTGTGAACTTCACAAAAAGGGTGCCATGTCTTCTCCTCCCTATAGCTCCCTTATAGGTTACGGTGAGTCCCTCCAAACCACCTCCAAATCCCCTAGACCCACTTATCTACAACCCCAATAGCCCTTATGGCTGCAGGAGCCATTTATATACCAGTAAAAAAGGGTTTTGGGGGTGTATAGGGGAGTGCACATGTTTAAGTATTAATACAGTGATTACAGAGGCTTATAGGTGTGGGTCCTTCTCTCTATGGGTCCCTAACCCACCCCCAAGATGATTTAAGCTGCCTCTGTGCTGGACGACTAGACTTTCCTATGTCAGGCAGCCAGGTGGTGATGTCTGGAGGCTGAAATTTAAAGATGTGATTAATATTTTTATGGGGGGGGGGGGTCGGTGATCACTGGGGTAGTATGTGGGGGGTCTGTATTATGTGGTTTCAGTGCTTATCTAGTGAGTTTAGGTGGGTTTTTGTGACTTAGACCATGTTTTACATGGTCTAAGTCACAACGTCCAAGTTCCGTCGATCGTGAGCTGCATAACTTTCGATTATACATGCTGCATGACTAAGTCTAAGCTGGCCCACGTCCCGCCCAACTCCCGCCATTGACACTCCTCCCGAAATGCCCCGTTTAGCTTTGGTCATTCAGTGGCACTATGAAGGCCTAGGTTGTTCAGAAATACGTCCAAAACCCGTTTTTAGTATCGGCACTTGGACGTATTTGAGAAATGTTCGTCCAAGTGCCGACTTAGGCCGGTTTTTGGACATATTTCTCTTTCGATTATGAGCCCCTTAGGGTTTTGCCTATGACATGAGCAGGAGCAACTGAAGTATTCACGAAGAGACCCAAATCTGGTACAGAGCTCCATATTCTGAGACTTTTTCACCCCAAGATGTTAGTGTGATATATATAAAATGAACTGATATCTAGAATGCTTAATGATTGAGCTCCATGAACACAAGTGGGAGATTTATATATTGTGTTGATGGTACATTTGGACCACAGTGTCAATTTTTTATTCATTAGCATATACTGACAGATTAGCACAGGATTAGCATAGGAGCCCTTATCCCCTACAAAATAGGTGACAGTAAGGCCTTACGCACTAATGTTCATGTGCTGATTTCAAAATTAGCATGTGGCCATTTTTTTAAAAAATCTTTATTGAGTTTCTAAAGCTAACAAAAATGCAATACAGTATCTATACAAATAATATGAATCTTGGCTTACCTCTAGTTGGACCAGCTTATCCTCCTGATCTCCATTTACGATCTCTTCGGGTTCCGGAATGTTGGTTGTGTCCTCCCTCATGAAGACTGACGTGAAGAACTCATTTAACTTGTCAGCTATCTCTTTTTCCTCTTTTACCACTCCCTTTCTGTCTCCATCATCCAGGGGTCCCACTTCCTCCCTTGCTGGTTGCTTCCCCTTGACGTATCTGAAGAATGATTTGAAGTTTGTCGCTTCCCCCGCTAGTCTCTCTTCATATTCTCTTTTTGCTTTCCTAACCACTCAGTGACACTCCCTTTGGTGTTCTTTGTGCTCCTCTTGGTTGTCCTTTGGTCCTTTTTCCATTTTTTGAACGATGCTTTCTTGTCACTTATCGCCTTTTTCACTGCATTTGTTATCCACACTGGGTTTTTTGTTCTATTTTTTTTTGCACCCTTTCCTGAACTTGGGGACGCACAGGTTCTGTGCTTCGTGCACCGTGCCCTTGAGTAGAGTCCAGGCTTTTTCTACGGACTCCATCTTCCTTGTGTTGCCGTTGAGTTTCTTTCCCACCATTTTCCTCATGGCATCATAATTCCCTTTTTTGAAGTTGAGTGCTGTCGTTGTGGTTCTTTTCACCTTTGATGATCCAATTTCTAGTCTGCACTGTATCGTGTTCTGATCACTGTTTCCTAGTGAGGCTAGTACCGCATCTCCTTTGCGGGTCCCCCTAGTCCGTTGAAGATTAGGTCAAGAGTGGCATCTCCCCGTGTTGGTTCCGTGACCAGCTGTTCCATGAAACAGTCCCTCGTGGCCTCCAGGAATTTGGTCTCCCTCGTGCAGTTTGAGTGCCCGATACTCCAGTCTATCCCAGGGTAGTTGAAGTCCCCCATCACCACCACACTTCCGCTTTTGCTTTTTAATATAGACATATTTCGTATAGTATTACTGCTTTACAAATATTTGAACACTTTTATATATGCATGGAAAGGGTTCAGACTTAAAGTACTGGGTAAGTAGGTAGGAAGGGAAGGAAGGGTGATTTGTTCAGAGATGTTTGGGGGTTGCATAGAAGAAAAACTGTGCATTGGTATGCTAATCTTTGTTTCTTTTGAATTTAAAAAAAAAAATACAGGCTGCACGATCCAAGATGGCCGCACGAGGAGTTGTTTGAGCTTCACTCTCCCTGAAGCTCCTTAAAATATCTTTGTCTACTGCAACTATTTACCTGGTTTATAATGCCGAAGAGGAGGGGATGCAGCGCTGCTGGAGCCTCGCAGCGCTCCAGAACGGCCGTCTTCGGAAACATCGAGGAGCTGATGAGGAGAATGCAGGGCACGCCGACAGCTTCGGGGAGTTCCCCGCGGGAGACGCATGGTGGAGGCGCATCTGTGTCGCTCTCCATGGGGCCAGAGACATCGTTGAGCCCCGAAGTAAGGGCACCTCCCCCACGCCCTCAGTCAACCAGTTCCCCGCGAGAGGAGGTACTTCCTGAGGTCGGAGTTCACCTCCTCCCGGAGGCTAAGGAGAACAACGGGGGAACTGTGTGGCAGGACTCCCTGCCGGTGCAGAGGAGTCTGAGCGAGGAGACTGAGGAGGAAGCGGTGGGGGATGAGAGAATTCGACAGACTGCCGTAGGAGACACGCTGCCAGAGGGTGAGCTAACCAAATTAAAATTACAACCTTTTCAAATTGAGAAGCCCCGAGAGGTTACATTAGATTCTCTGTGGGATCTTGTGGCCAATTTGGCAAGATCTATAAACCCACAACTACAACAATTAGAAAAGAAACTTAATAACCATGAAATTGAGATTAAAAATTTAAAGACTGGACTTGAGGACTCAAAAACTTCAGTACAGAATGTCTGTCAAGAATTAAAAGTCTCCCAACAAATTACTGAGACATTAATTAAAGACAATACTAACCTAAGAAGGAAGATGGAGGCAATGGAAAATTTCTCTCGTAATAATAATCTTAGACTGATAAATTTCCCTAGGGTTTCTATGATAGCCCCAAGGGAAATGTTGAAACGTTATATGACGGAAGTATTGGAACTTTCTGAAGAGTCGTTACCACCATTTACGCAGGTCTATTACCTTCCAAATAAAACTCAAGACCAACAACAACAGAAAATGGGACCTGATTTAATGAACATATCTAATATTTTGGAAATGTCTGATAGAGAATTGGTGACCCCAGCCACTTTACTTTTGACAGTAGCTCTCGCACCAGATAAAAACTGGTTGCTGAGACTCTTCTTTAAAAATAAACACAAAGAATTTTTAGGTTGTAAAATTCAGATGTTCCCGGATTTGGCTAGGGATACACAGAGAAGGAGACGAGAATTTTTGTTAAGGAAACCTGGTGTTATATCTCTGGGGACGACCTTTTACTTGCGACATCCATGTAAATGTGTTGTTAATTATCATTCTCATAAATATGTTTTCTTTGAGCTATCTCAACTGACATCCTTTCTCTCAACTGCATCTCTGGAGAAAGAAAGTGCTTAGTTTAAGAAAGGGTGCTTTAATCTCATTCAACTAGTTATTGCTTGGTTTAAATATAATTACTTTGATTCGCCTATTACCCCTCTTGGATCTGATTGAGGACTTGAGTAGAAATTTATGCTTATATTTGATATTCTTTTATATATCTTTTCAATTGTATTAATTTCATGCTGAATTTCCTTTCTGTACAAGTTTTATGCTTGATTATATTGAAAAATTCAATAAATATTAAATAATAATAAAAAAAATAAAAAAAATACAAGAGGAAATAAAGAAGTAAATAAGAACAGATAATGGGGGCGGGACATGGATGGGGTAGGGGTGGGGCAGGGGCGGGGTAGGGGGTGTGGCAGGGCCTGGGGGACCCTCTAAGAATTAATCCTGCTCTGGCTAGCGTGCCTTAGTAAAAGGACCCCTGTGTGGGGATACAGGAGTTTTGTTGATCCTTATTCTGTATTTGTTTTGTTTGTTTTATTAATCTTTATTCATTTTTTATAATGACAGTTATACAGAATATTGTTTCTTTTTATACTTTAATAAAATGATTTAAAT
This sequence comes from Geotrypetes seraphini, assembly GCF_902459505.1. NCBI lineage: Eukaryota > Metazoa > Chordata > Amphibia > Gymnophiona > Dermophiidae > Geotrypetes > Geotrypetes seraphini. Next base: position 162,955,208 of record NC_047086.1, on the reverse strand, counting down.
ATAAAATCATAACTATTTGAAGCTTGTGCGGATGGAATCAGACAGAGCTGATGGAGACAGACCTCATAGGGACAGGGTGAGGATGAGGACAGAGCTCACAGGGATGGGACAGAGCTTGCAGGAACAGGGCGGACATGAGGACACACTTTGTCCCCATGCCATTCTCTAAATAACATACTTATCTAATATGATTGTGCTTTCCAGGCTATTTATTATGATGCATCATTTGGCCTCTGCTGTCATTTATCATATTTTTATTATATAATTGTGCGTTTTAGTTGTGTATATTTCTACTGCTAGAACATAAGAATTTCTGTACTAGGTCAGACCAAAGGTCCATCTAACCCAGTATTCTGCTTCTAACAGTGGCCAAGTCAGGTCTCAAGTACCTGTTTCTAGGATTCAATTGAAATTATGCTCATTTTTGATCATTTCACTATTGCTGTGTTATTAAAAAAAGATTTATGTCAAGTTGTATCTGCTGTACACTGCTTTGGATGAATCTATAATAATAAAATGTTAGTCGCGCATGCACACTCTAAAGTCGTGTTCCCTGATCCGTCGCGGACATGAGAGTGCGCATGCGCGCTTATCACGCATCGGGCTTACCACCGCTGCAGCCAGCTGAGGTCTATGACGCAGCTCAGCCTCTTCATACAACACCTCTCCTCCTTTTCGGGCAGCAGGCTCCTCTCACGTGCCCAGCGCCGCCGCTCGGAGGCTGCCGGGACAGAGCTGCAGCGCCGATCGCCTCCACCAGTCGGGCAGCCAGCTGCCAATCTCCAGCGGGCAGGGTATCGGAGGAGAGGGATCGCGGCCGCTCAGTGCCCCCACCGAGGAGCCCAGCAACTTTCCGCCCGGGCTCTTTAACTGACCCCGCCGCCCGGTGGCGATTCCAGCAGCGTGTGCAACAGTCTTCACACGCTGCTTCGGGCCCTTCTACTGCCCTGATTTGCTCTGCCGCATCTCTGATGATGTCATCAGAGATGCGGCAGAGCAAATAAGGGCAGTAGAAGGACCCAAAGCAGCGTGTGGAGACTTCTGCACACGCTGCTGGAATCACCAGGTTTGTAGTTGGGCCCGCGGGAAGGGAAAGTGGGGTAGAGGAAACGCTAATGCTGCTGCACAGGGAACTGGTGTGGGGGGAGGGAAATGGAGGGGGAGGGAATGCTGCTTTGGACAGACAGACAGACAGAGGGAGGAAGGGAGACAGAAAGAAAAGACACAGGGGCAGGGAGATACATAGAAAGACAGACAGACAAAGGGGGCCAGGGACAGAGACAGAAAGAAAGACAGCGGGAGTCGCGTCAGGGAGGGGTGTGGGATGTGGCAGAGGGAACTTTTCCAATGGGTGCAACTGGGCGGCTGTCGGGAACCTCTGATCAGGGGCAGAGCAAGGTAAGTGTATCATAGGGATAAGAAGGAGGAGGGGGAGAAAAAGGAAGGGAAGCCTACTGCTGGATAGGGGGAGAAGGAAAGAGGTGCTGATGGACAGGGGGGTGACGAAAAAGGAACAGAGGCCTAATGTTGGACAGGGGGAGAAGGAAAGAGGTGCTGCTGGACAGGGGGGAGGTAAAACAAAGGGAGAAGGGCTGCAGCTGCATAAGGAGAGCAGTGAAGGGGTAGTGGTGGAAACAGGGGAGGTAAAAGGAAGGGAGGATGGACAGGGGGAGCAGGCAAGGGGTGGTGATGGGCAGCCAAGGAAAAAGAAAGACAGAAAGAAAGAAAGTGGCTAAGGAGAGAGAGAGAAAGAAATAAAGACAGACACACACACATATATTCTAGCACCCGTTAATGTAACGGGCTATAAGACTAGTCTCTTCATAAAGGTGGTTAACAAATCCCAATAAATACATTAATAAATATGCTTTCTCCTCCTTTTGAAAAGGCTTGTGTAGAGACCTTTAAGATTCTACTCTATGTGGATAGCAGAGACCTGTACTGGCTCTAGTAAAGTCTAATCTAATCTAATCTAATCTGGTATTTGTGCTAGGCCTACTCAGGCTCAAGGCAATTTACAGAAGAAAAAGGAGACATATTAATATATTGCAGAATACCTAAGATAAACATTACAATACAAGTATACACTGAAAGCATATGAGTATTTGGGGGATTTCTCAAGGTAGAGAATGCCGTTCCGAGTATTGAAAGAGGAGTTTGGTACTGCTCAGAGGAGTTGTGAGAGGTACATTAAGAGAACAATTAGAGGAGTATAGTGCCTTGTAAATAACCCCCCAGTTTCCAGAAGGATGGAGGGGCTCTCTTGGCCATAAGGTAATGGTAGGAGGAGACCCCTTTAGGAGGTAAACTGTGATTCACATAAAATCAACTCTGTTAACTTCTTTATCTTGGGTGCCTGCTTCCCCAGCCATCATACCATACCATGAAGGGAAGGGTGTTTGGTTCTGATTTCCACAGTCAGTGTGCATTTCCTGAGAGGATCAATGATTTTGACAAGCCTAGCCATTGTAACAGAAGGAGTAAAGAAGTGCTGCTAAGACTTTAGCACATACCCTGTTTCCCCGAAAATAAGACCTATCCTGAAAATAAGCCCTAGCATGATTTTTAAAGATGCTCCTAATATAAGCCCTATCCCAAAAATAAACCCTAGTTAAAATGGACCCCCAAAGCTCCCCCCAAAAAAATGTACCCGATACTCCCTGACTCCATCCCTGATACTAGTGCTGCCTGATTTGCTGAAAAAAATCAGACTCATCAATTCAGCAACCCCCACCCCTGCTGCTTTAGGAGGCCCCAGTGCAGAGGTATGTCAGTCTCATGGTGGGAGGGTCGGTGGGTCAGTTGGATTCTGCTGCACAAGGGGATGAGTAAGAGATGATGCTGCATGGGGGGGAGGAAAGAGGAAGAATTGGGGTAGAGGAGTGGGAGAGATGATTGTTGTACATCAGGAGTGTCAAAGTCCCTCCTTGAGGGCTGCAATCCAGTTGGGTTTTCAGGATTTCTCCAATGAATATGCATGAGATCTATTAGCATACAATGAAAGCAGGTCATGCAAATAGATCTCATGCATATTCATTGGGGAAATCCTGAAAACCAGACTGGATTGCGGCCCTCGAGGAGGGACTTTGACACCAATGTTGTACATGAAAAAAATAAGACATACCTGAAAATAAGCCCTAGGGAATTTTTTGGACCCAAAATTAATATGACACTGTCTTGTTTTCGGGGAAACATGGTACTAGGAAAGCAGCATACCCCTACTTAAAAGGAAAGAGTTGAACAGTTGGATCTGAGGGAAACCCAGAAGAGATCACAAGAGAAGAGCCAAGTGGTGAAGAGAAAGACAGCAGTGACTACCATCTGGGGTTAAGCCAACTCTGAAGGTGTACAGGAGTAAAAGAAAGAATGAGTCTCTTAGGAGTGGAGAGACTTGAAAGAGAAAAATAGATGACTGTTCTTGCTGATATTTTTGCTCTCTGCTTCTGATTTGTTATTGTTGCGATTTTTGTTCTTTAAGCTAAACTTTTGATTCAGTGCCCCAGTTCTGGCTTGGACTGAGTTACTAAGTTACTAAGTGTGAGTGAAGAGTGGAGAGCAGAGTACATGGACTGATTTGCCAATAGCCACCCAGTGATACTAGTCCTGACCCAGACCCACCAAATTCAATGTATTCAAAATAAAGAAATCCTTCTAGGACTAATCCCAGCAGAAGGGGATTTATTCAATAACTACTTTCAATTGTTTAAAGGTGTATACTTATTTAGGACTTCTAGATAATTTCCTAAAAGAGAAGTCTGTAGGCAATTATTGAGATAGCTTGGGGACATCCACTGCTTATTCTTAGGATAAGCAGCATAAAATCTTTTGTACTACTTGGGATCTACCTGAGTACTTGGGTCCTGGATTGGCCACTGTTGGAAGCAGGAAACTGGGCTTGATGGACCTTCTGTCTGTCCCAGTATGGCAATTCTTATGTTCTTATGATGGAGACCAATTACAATTTTGATTGCTTTCCTCCGTACTGACTTTAGTTTTGGAGGCTGTATTTCTTGAAAGATATAAAGAGACTGAAGTGAGACCTCACCAATAGCTCCTTGTAGGAACATTATGTTCCTTGCTATGCAGCCCGGCATCCTGAAAATTTTATGTGGCATAAATTTTATGTTTTCAGGCTTATCGGTTTTCTGATTTTGCAAACAAGTTCATTATTATTTATATTAATAAAAGTGATGTGGGATCTGAGGGACGAGCAAAGACTTATTTCAAAGCTCTATTTCTATGCACCCTGGGGGTCTGATTCTATATAGGTTGCCTAAAAAATTGGTGCTGACAATAAGCTCGATTCTATAAGTTAGGCGCACTATATAGAATCACGCTTAGCATCGCCAGGACAGGTTTGGGAATCGCTGCTCTAGAAGGTCCAGAAAAGATTTTTACACATGGGATCTGCTACGTTAAAAAGACACAGAAGCCTCTCCAAAATTACATTTTGTTTAAACAATTACTGCATGTAATATTTTAAGTGAGGAAAGTAGACTTAGCTGCACATAAGAAAAGTGCAGCTCCTCACCATCATATTACCCCTCCCTTCACAGTACCAACACTTTGGGCTCCTTTTACTAAGCTGCGGTAGCGTTTTTAGCACGCGCTGAAGATTAGCGCGCGCTAACCCCTGCGCTGTGCAATTCTGGAGGCCGCATTACCGCAAGGATGTGCTGAGACTGGAATCAGTCCAGAGATTGGCCACCAGGATGGTCTCAGGACTCAAGGATCTCCCATACGAGGAGCGGTTAGGGAAGTTATAGCTCTACTCACTCGAGGAACGTAGAGAGAGGGGAGATATGATCGAGTCATTCAAGTATCTCATGGGCCGCATCGAGGTGGAAGAAGATATCTTCTTTTTCAAGGGTCCCGCGGCAACAAGGGGGCATCCGTGGAAAATCAGGGGCGGGAAACTGCACGGTGACACCAGGAAGTTCTTCTTCACTGAAAGGGTGGTTGATCGCTGGAATAGTCTTCCACTTCAGGTTATTGAGGCCAGCAGCGTGCCAGATTTTAAGGCCAGATGGGATAGACATGTGGGATCTATCCGCAAAGATAGATAGGGAGGGTTATTGGGGTGGGCAGACTTGATGGGCCGTGGCCCTTATCTGCCGTCTATTTCTATGTTTCTATGTGGAAAAACTAATGCCAGCTTTATGGAGGCGTTAGCGTCTAGCGTGCGCTAAAACCGCTAGCGCAGCTTAGTAAAAGGAGCCCTTTGATGCTCACAGACACAGCTTTTCTTATTTAACAATATAATCCCCTAGAATAAGAGCAAAGAATGGAAAATCATGAGAACATGGATTCCTTTAGACTTCCACATAAGGGAGCAGTCTTACATAATCTCGGCTAGCAGCCTAATTATACTGGAATCAGGCTGGCGAGTGTTAGTGCATCCACCGTGTCCCTGATTCTGCAATTTTTGCACTTAAAAGCAGGAACCTTCACAAAATAGCACACGCTTTGTGATGCCATTCTTCAAAAGCAACTGTAAAGTGTCCAGTTTCGGAAGCAGTGCAATAGGGAAACTAATCCGATGCTCTGCATGACCAGCCTTCAAAGTATTTGAATGGATAATTGAAAAATGGACTCCATATGGGAAGACAAATGGAGCCAAAACCAAGAGCATTCTGGGCCTCCATTTCCAATCAAAACTTTGTTTGTTTTTCATATATGATGATCTCTATTAACAGGATTTGATATGCTCTTCTTTAGAATATATATTTTTAAAGAAGGGTCTCAACTCAAGATTGTCGATCACATGTGCTGCACAACAGCAGCAGGACTCTGCAGTGAAATTAAAAGTGTTTTATGTGAACTCCTTGGAGAATCTGTTTGACTTTTATTCTTTAATTGTGCAGTCCCCCCACCCCCACATCCCTGCATCCACATAAATAATGGTTTTCCTCAATCAGTTTTTCCACTGAGCATTTCTACAGTCCACAAAGCAAGCAAAGATATTATGCAAAACACCATAAAGTATGGAAAATGAAGAAAATATCCTATATAAAATTAAAATCTTTCCCTCCTCCCCTGCCCCCCAAAATTTCTCTCTTTCTGAGCAAAAGGTATCTATCTACTTTTATAAGAAACTCTTGGACTCGCCAGCCTTCAATTTGTCCATCACAAATTTCACCCGCTAATAGGCGGAGTAAGTACAGTGCAGCGCCTTACTCAGGAGAGTTCCACGCCTGTTCAATTTTGGTTTTGCTCTGTTGATTCACTTTGGTTTCCTGATTTTCTACATACCAACATTAGGGACCCCTGAGGAAGGAATGTTTCTTCGAAACACAGACCGTGTCAGTCCAGTCCACATGAATATTAGGACTAGTGCTTTGGATATTTTTATGTCATTTAAGTACTTGTTTTAAGATTTTTGTTTTAGTTATTTCAATAAAATTCCTGCACCCTGCACATTTTCCTGTAGTTCTGTTTTTGTTTTATTTATAAGCCAGAAATGTATTTAAAGTGTTGATGCAGATTCCAAATTGTACATACACAATTAAAATATAGAACAAAATAAAAAACATTCAGTAAAGCACTACATGGTGAAACAACTCTTGTTTGTCCCACCACTGTATCAACACTTTCTTGGAGTGCTGAAGTAGCCTAGTAGTTAGTGCAGTGACCTGAGAGAATCTGGGGATCTGGGTTTCAATTCCCACTGCAGCTGGGCAAATCACTTAACCCTTCATTGTCCTCTAACGTCACTTCTTAGGTGCGGGTCCAGGAAATGACATCAGAGGAAAAGCCAACACAGGTGCGACAGCAGCTTGGGGGTTGCTGCTGGCGCCAGGAATGTTACAGAGGTACAGAGAAAGGGAAGCGGCCTGCATGCGTGGCAGTAGGGGGGAGGGGCAGGGAAAGAGTGGGGGGGGGGGGCAGAGAGGAGGACGGGTGCCTGTGCCCCACCAAGATGGTACCCGGGGCAGACTGCACCTATAATTTGGGCGCCTGACTTAGTGCACTTTATAGGATTACCTTCTTAAGGCCTTATAAAGTAATAATAAACTCTTAAACTTCATTCTATTGGTAGCCAATGAAATCATGCCAGTATTGGAGTAATATGTTCTTAATATCTCACACCAGTAATAACGCTTGGCACCACATTCTGTGCTAACTGTATAATACAATTTGGCATTTCTAAGTACAGTATATAATTAGCAATGATTGAACTAACATCCTAACTTATTTTCCTCTGAAAAAGGTGTCAATGTTCGCATCATCCTACAATAAGTTTATAAAGCTTTTCTGTACCACTAGTTTTATTTGAGTTCTTTACGACAGGTGTGAAATCAATGTGTACGCCTAAATGTCTTAATTCTGATTCAAATTACAGATCATGCCCATCAACTTTTAAAACTCCTAGATAATCCGGACCTATGTAGAAAGTATTATCATTGGGGGGGGGAGGGGTTCACATTCAAACAATCTTTAGCTAAGTATCCACTTTTGTACTTGCTTCAGAACATTAGAAACAGGCTTCAAAACATTCTCCTTCAGGTCAGCTAAAGAAATCAAAAACGGTATGTCACCAGCATATAACCTGTAAATAACACCAAAATCCTTTAAAATAGTACAGATTGGTTGTATACAAATATTAAACCGATCTGCTGATAACATAGAACCATATGGAATTCCAATAGACCAGGGGTTCTTATCAGTCCTCAGGACACACATAACTAGTCAGGTTTTCAGAATATACATAATGAATATGCAGGAGACAAAATTGCATTTACTACCTCCACTGTACAAGGGGCCACTGCTAAGTTCTCAGCCCAACCAAGAAGAGAATGATGTGGAGCCATGAGACTTGGCATTGTTTGTTTGTTGAGTGCAAATGTTTGTTTGTTTTTTTAAAAAAATGTATTTTATGATATTGTAATTTAGGGCTCCTTTTACGAAGGCGTGTTAGGGCCTTAACGCGTGAAATAGCGTGCGCTAAAATGCCGCATGTGCTAGCCACTACCGCCTCCTCTTGAGCAGGCGGTAGTTTTTTGGCTAGAGCGCGCTATAGCACGCACTAATCCGGTGCGTACGTTAAAAACGCTAGCGCACCTTCGTAAAAGTTTTTTATTTTAGAAATGTAACTCTGTTTTCTACTTTGCAATTATGTATGTTTATTTTTATGGAAACCGCTTTGTTTAAAGGCGGTATATAAATTTCTTAAATAAATAAAAAGTTATTCCATACTTTTCTTGACGCATTTCATTTCATATCATTGGGGGAAAAAAATGTCAAGAAAGGCGTGGAATAACTTGTAAGTTTCACGGCGCTTCTTGGTTGGGCTGAGAACTTTTCAGCAGCCCCTCGAATACAAATTTATCTCACACATATTCATTGTGGATATCCTGAAAACCTGACTGGCCAGGTGTGTTCCAAGGAACAGGTTGAGAACCTCTGAAGTAAACCGATTAGATGATAAGTTGTTAAATTCCATTTAATAAAAAGATTTCAACCAAGTCTATACAGTTCCCTTGATGCCAATCTTGGCTAAACACTTTCACATATGGATAACAGCATCTCATTTCCCTGTTTCTCACTAAATCCAAACTAAAGTCATGCAAAACATTGCTTCCTTCTAGATAGTCTTTGATTTAATACTATACCACTTTTTCTATGATCTTTGTTTAAAAAATGGCAGGAATAAAATTAGTTTATAATGAATTGGATTCAGAAAGAGTCCAATTTCTTATCTTTCAAAATTAGGGGAAGACATAACATAAGAACATAAGAATTGTCATGCTGGGATGGTCCGAAAGTCCATCAAGCCATTATAAATCATTTAGGTAATATCCCTGATGCCAAAGATGTACATAATCTGTCTTACAGGTTCTGCAATACTCTGTTCCATTTGTTTTAACAACTTTGGGCTCCTTAGCGTACGCTTAGCATGCGCTGCAGTGCCGCGCGTGCTAGACGCTAACGCCACCATTGAGCTGGCATTAGTTTTTAAGCATAGCGCGGGGGGGGGCAGCACGCGCTAATCTGCAGCGCACGCTAAAAACGCTAGCGCACCTTTGTGTTATAGAAATGTAAAGAATTTAAATTGAGTTGAAAGAATATATATTTGGAGAATAATGATGTATAATACTGGAAGCTTAATATGCAATGAAAACCCTGATTATATTGTTTATTTTGGTATACAAATTTAAAGAAGACAAATCATTTTTCAGAGATTTTAAGGCTCATAATCAAAACACATCAGCACTTGTACGTCCTAATCGCCAGGATGCCCAAGTGCCGATATTTGAAGCTATCTTTCTGTGCATCTAGAAAGATGTTCCAGCCTCTGTGCATCCAGATCACGAGATGGGCATGGTGGAGGCGTGTTATGGGCGGGCTTTGGGCAGTCTCAAGGACGGGTTGCAGTGATGATTAATCAAACATTTTGCAAGACATCCTGGACGGAACTTATACGTTTAGAACTAGACCTGTTTTAGAAGGGTCTAAATGCCACAAAGGTGCTCAAACTGACCAGATGACTACTGCATGCATCGAGGTAAGACACCCTACCTTCCCCCGGGGCTCACTGACCCCCGTTCCACCACACAAAAAGGAGAACAAAAAAGTACATACCTGATTCTAAAACAGCAGTATCTAGTGTGAGGAAACCTAATAAAGCTGCACACAACCACAGAAGCCGCGGCTTTTTCAAGAGAAGCCAAAGGTCCCCAGTGATGTCACATGTTGCCTCTTCGGGTGCCTTATGTAAACGGCACGCCAACAGCCACGGTCCTGAGCAAACTGAGGCAAAAGGCAAAAACAGTCCTCAATCGGAAGATGCCAATGGTAGGTATCACCTCTCTACAAATCTAATTTTAAAGGCATTGTTAACATCCAATGTTCATTATAAAAAATGTATACTCCAATTGCACAGCTTGTTCTATACTCAGTTCTGATATACGTATTATCCCAGGACAAGCAGGCAGGTATTCTCACTAATGGGTGACGTGATCTAACGGAGCCCCGATGCAGACGCCTCACAAGCAGTCTTGCTTGAAGAAACTTCGAAGTTTCGAGTCGCCCGCACCGCGCATGCGCAAGTGCCTTCCCGCCCTGCACAGGGCACGTCTCCTCAGTTCTTACTTTTCTGCGGAGCCGAGAAGTCCGTCTTCGACTCTCTGCGTGAAGATTCTTCACTCGTGCCTTCTAAAGTCCGCGGTTTTTGGGTTATTTTCCTTTAAATCGCCTATTTTCGTCATTTTTTATTGTTTAAAAAAAAAAAAAAAATTTTCTTTCATCCGTTCGACCGGGCAGGCCACGTGGCATTAATTGTAAATTAAAATAGATTTTACAATATCCAAAATCACAAAATATGCCATACAAAAAGTTGAATCCTACATAAACCTGAAAGCCCAAACAAGCCTAAACCCCATTCCCATTTACTGCATGCTCCTTGTAGAGGAGCATTATTATGCATTTTGATCAAAATTTGTTTTTGATTACTATCTTCACCATGTATATACATGTTAAAATCCTATTTCAATTTTGTAAGAAACGATAACACTGCACCTCCAACCCCCACCCCAGGTTCCAAACAAAAGGAAAATGTCCATTATTGACGGCATCATTTTCTACAAATGTCGTTTTCTGTATATGAAACCTAGTCCAAAAACTGATATTGTGATATCACCAGCTATGCAATACTGAATTCTGTTATGATAGAACAATATTTTGACTTCAAGGCAGCAATGTATATGAGCAAAGCTTCTGGACCTTGTCCCTCTCACCTCTAGAGTGACAGAACTAAAAGGGCCATGGCTCCTGCTTGGAATTCTGGTATCAGTAGCCAAACATCCCTGCCATCCACCTGCCCTGGGTGCAAAGAAGGATGAGAGCAGAGGTAGAATATTATCAATTCCAAGTAAGTACCACCACTCAAAAGTGTCACCTAAAAAAATCTGTCACTTGCCAATACTGAAGATCAACAACCTGTTATAGAATGTGACTCTTAAGAAGAAAGGACCATAAATAACAAATCAAACTAATCTCATGAGCATACAGAACTCTGCAGAGCCTGCATTCAACAGCTTTATAGAAACACCAGGGGAGGTATAGCTTGGAAGGCTTCTGGTGCGTGGCCCAATGAAGATACATAAGGAGTTTCTTAAACTATGATGTCCGAAAGTTATAGGGCTGATGTATTACATTTGAGTGCATGCACCTGATTTAATTCGATATTAGTTGCAATCTTACCCTTTCCAATAACTGCAAGGAATACAGAACGGATTCTAGGCATCGTAAATAGGGCAGCAAGGTTCATGAGCCATGGACAACAATTCTACTGTACAGTTTGGCTGCCTGGGGCAACCATCAGAGAAAGGGGAGGAGTCATGGAGAAAGAGGAAAGGCATAAATAAGAAAGCAATAAATAACAGTCTCACATCTTCCCCTTGTGGAAAGTTCCTCATTCTTTAGGGCATGGTAGAGTAGTGGAACAGGAGCACTACAGATACGTGTAACAAGCTGTTGGTTTTGCTTTCATCTCTTCAGTTTAGAACTGAAGACAAGGTTCTTAAAAATTCCTGTCACCTCTTGACCTCCTCTTGACCTTGATGGTAGAAATCAGCAGACAGTTCAGTCCCTTATCTAGCCTGATAAACTGGTCAAATGTATTTTTAAATCACTAGCAGTGACCAATAGCTGGAAGTGGGTCATCTGGTCATATCCTAGCTCACAAAATACTGTCAGTTTTTAAATCCCAAATAATTCTGAAACTAATTTGACTCCTATACTGTTACCAAAAACGTCCCAGATATATTTATATTTTTTAAATTTATGATTAGCTCATGGCCTCAACCCACCACTAATTACAGTTTTATAGCGGGAAGAATTATGTGGCCCTCTCATCACTGGCCAACAAATAATCTTCTTAGAGAATATGTTTTGCTTTTTCTTATCTTATTTTCTATTTAAGCTTTCAATAAATATTTAGATTTTCAATAAATATCTCTTATAATATACTTTATATACATTCAAGCACTTGGCTTAACATGTGTGACCCGAGAGAGGATGACCTGACATGTTTCACACTATTGTGCTTTATCAAGGGTTCCCCGCGGCTGCGGTTGTCATCCAACTCACAAAATACTTAGATCTTGCTCTCTAAGTATTTTGTGAGGAGAAACATGATCGTAACTGTTAGTAAAAATTCTAATAGCAGTATTTTAAACAGTCTGCAGTGTCTGTGGGAGCCCTGAATAAACAATATGACAGTGGTCCAGCTTTGAAGTAACCAAGGCATAAATAAGAGATTCACAGCAAGGAATGTCAATATACAAATGAAATGAACAAATCTTACATAATGAACTAAAACAATTGTGGATGAAATGTCAATGCAGAGTCTAGCTGAAATCCTAGATATTTCATAGAGTTCAGGAGTTGAATAGGTTGAGATTGCAAAACTGGGGCTAGTCAGAGACTTTAAGGAACCTATAATCCACAACCCAGTAGTTTTATGTGTACAAAATTGTTTAATAAATTAAAGTATCTGAGCAGTTAATTGTATCATTGGTGGAATCCACCTTCTTACTTCCAGATCCATCCCTAAAATAGATTCCAGTCATCACTGAGGCCCCATGTTTATGCATATGGCTTCAGCTGATCAAAAGTATAAGGAAACGGGACAGCTGAACTCTACTCCATCTCAGGAAAAACAGGCAGTATGTGTTTGAACTGGTCACTGGTTTCCAGTCAAACAGAAGAGTGATGAGTTGGGTCACTTTAAAGTGAAGATGGAGAGAGAGAGAGAGATTATGCTGAAGCTGGTAGCAATTCTTGGCGAGCAGACATTGTAGTACTTTTTACTCAAAAAGTATTATCTTAGGCAAGAACTTATTTGCTTTCACTTAAGTAAATTTTTTTATGTGTTCTTCATTGTACTTGTATTTAAGCATTAGATATACAGTTATTTTTACTTTTACGTAAGTACTTTATAAATTTGTACCTCGCTTAATCTATTGTAAACCGCATAGAACTTAATGGTATTGCGGTATATAAACTGTTATTATTATTACTTTGACCTAGTACTTTGAACAAAGAGAAAACCCAAGGCACCAGGGCAATGTAGCTGCTAGTGGGAGAAGTAAGTTTTAACCCTAGTTTCGCCTGACCTCTAGCATATTCCACCAGATTCCGAATAAATTGCCTACAGTTGACACGCAATGTTGACTGTGGATAGCAGATCAGCAAACAAATTGACTAATTAGGCAATAACAAATCAATGATTGACATTAACAAATGCTAATAGTTATGCATGGATCTGCTCTAACCCCCCCCCCCCATCCCACCCATTCTATAACTTAGCTCTCACACAACTCTAAAGAAGATTGCCCAGGGAAGGGGCATGAGAAAGTCAAGGGAAAAGGTACTGGTGTAGTGAGAGTGAGTGGCACCCACTCCCCCGCCCTCTTCTCCATACACCCCCCCCTGCTCCTTCCTGCCCCCGCCACATGTGCACCCCCCTTCCCCCGTACCTCTTTAATTTTTCCAGCGCAACCTGTATCACTAACTTGCTGCCCGCATCATGTTGGCTGTCCCTCTGATGTCACTTCCTAGGTATGGGACCTGGAAGTGACATCAGAGAGACCCAACACCGATGTGGGCAGTAAGTTTGTGATATTGCTTATGCCAGGAAAATTAGTGAAGTGAAGGGGCACACACATGCACCGGGGGAGGGGGATCAGGAAGGCGCAGGGGCAGAGAGGATGATGGGTGCAGGTGCTCCCCACCAAAATAGCGCCTAGGGCAGACACCCCCCCTTTACTACACCACTGGGAACAAGATTTAGGTGCATGGTTATAGAATAATTTGGCTGGTATAAGTGCTCGCAGCCAAAGTCGGGCATAGAATTGCACACTAAGCTAGAATGAGCTGTATTCATGGAACTGCCTTTCAGTGGCGTAGCAAGGGTGAGAGGCGCCTGGGGCAGTGGTGACCCTCCCCCTGCCCTCATCTCCACCCCCTGCTCCTTCTCCGATCCCGCCTGCCATGCCCCTCCCCAACACACATACACACACTTTCCCTTTATCTCTAGTTGAAGTTGTTGCATGCAGCGGTTAACAACATATTCCTCACGACTGTCAGCTCTCCCTATGTGCAGCACCCGGAAGTGACGTCAGCGGGAGAGCCGACGGGGTTGCGAACAGCACATTGTTGACCGCCGCAAATAACTTCAACTAGAGGTATGGAGGAAGGGGGGCACGCACATGGAAGGGAGGAATGGGAAGAGGCAAGGGAGAAGAGGAGGAGGGGTGCCGTACCGGTGCCCCCAACATGGCACCTGGGATGAACCGCCCTCCTCCCCCCCTCCCCCCCACCTTTATAGAACTCAAGTAGTACACATCATCCTGGCACTTAATTTTGGCTGAGCTTTATTGAATTTCCCCCATTGTGCTCTGTATTAACATTCATTCAGACAAGATATTTTACATCACTCAGTAAATACAGAACCTGGGGGTGCAAAACCTGGGGGTGATTGTATGTGATGATCCATTCAGGTGACCAAATAGATAGAAAAGACAAAGGCAAAAGCCAAAAAGATGCTTGGGTACATAGCTAGAGAAATGGCCGGCAAGCATTATTCCTTCTAACCCGAGCAGGAGTCCTCTACCTACAGTCCTGCCAGTGTGTGTGTATGTGTGTGTGGGGGGGAGGGGGGGCTGTTTCACTATTCCATTTTTCTATAGTGAGGAACATGCAAGCTCTGTAGACTGCAAGAAACCTGTTTGTTGCTAGTGATTGAAAACACAATATTGAAGCACCAGCCTTCACTGGCAGCAGCGCAGTTGGTGGAATCCAGCTCAGCTTAGAGGGAACAGTGCTGGCAGGATAAGTCTCTGCTGAAACCTCATAAATCTGGTAATCCTCATAAATGTAGGATTACCAGATTTCCTCCTTAAAAAAAAAAAAGAGGGCATTTGGCCCTGCCCCGTTCTGCCCCCAATCACAGCCTGTTCTGCCCCCCCAGCCCCGTCTGCACACGATCCTCATCTTTTTCTCTAAGCTCGGGGCCACATCTGGAGGGCCTCTGAGCCTGCGCAGATGCGATGCAATGATGTCGCACACACGTGTGACATCCAGACGTGGCCCCCCAAGCTCGAAGCTTTCCAAAACCCAGACAAACTGCAGGGCATGTCCAAGTTTTTCCATACATCTTGTAACCCTGGCATAGAAAAATCAGCATGGAGCTGTTCTATAAACAGTGATCCAAGTTGAGCATAGTTTATAGAATAGTACTTAGAACCGATTTCTGTGATGAAAGCTGGCACCGGAATTTATGCCAGCTGAAACCTGGTATGAATGCTGGCGCCCAACTCCTCACTCTAAGGTCCTCTTTTACAAAGGCGTGCTAAGCGTTTTGGCGTGGATTTAGCGCACACTAAATCAACGCGTGCGCTAACCGCAATGTGTCTATAGGATAACATGTATACATTAGCGTTTAGTGTGTGTTGAATGCACGCTAATATATAGCGCACGCTAAAAAGCTTAGCGCACCTTTGTGATAGAGGGGGGCAAGTCAATGTACATTTTAATTCAATTCTCTGTATCTTTATGCAAATCTTCATACTCTCTTAAACCAAAGACCTCAGAAACACCCCTACACCACCCAATATGTGATTTTTCGTAGCGGAGAGATTTAAGTGTTAAATCCTCATAAATCTAGGTTAAATTTCTCTTGTTTCTTTATCATTTCATAAATAGCTTTTAAATGAACTTTTACTTATCTCAATAGTTGTTAGGATCTTTTAATACTTATAAACAGTTTGAGTGGCTGGACCCGACATGTTTCGCAACAGCTTCGTCAGGGATCCGCCCACTGCCGCTGTCATCCAACGCTCTTGAAAAGTTTTAAGTTCTGCACTAAGAAAAATCACATACTGGGCGGTGGAGGGGTGTTTCTGAGGTCTTTAGTTTAAGAAAGTATGAAGATTTCCGTAAAGGAATAGAGAATTGAATTAAAATGTACATTGACTTAGAGTGAAGATAAGTATAAATAGTGATTTGGGCCATTTCAGAAGGCACCCAACTCCTGGCATTTGTGTGCAGAAATTGGGCTATTCTATAAGCCTGCATGCAACTTTTCAGAATGCCCCTGCTCCTCCCCTGGCTACACTCCCTTCTGAGTTGCACACTAGGGGCTCCTTTTACAAAGCCGCGCTAGGGCCTTAACGCGCGGAATAGCGCGCGCTAAATTGCCGCACGCGCTAGCCGCTACCGCCTCCTTTTGAGCAGGCGGTAGATTTTTGGCTAGCGCATGCTAATCCGGTGCGTGCACTAAAACGCTTAGCGCACCTTTATAAAACGAGCCCTAGGATATCCAGGTAGATGAGATTATAGTACAACACGCTGATGCTTGTGCAAATCTCAATTATTGTCAGCTAACTGCAATAATTGATTAGCATCAATTAATTGCTAGTTAATGGCTCATTTGCAGATTACGGCGCAAGTGTCTCTTGGATCTGCACTCAACTATGCTGTATATTAGAGAATGACACGGTAACAAAATTCATCACCGTTCCCGTCCCCGCGGATAACCGTGGGAAATAATCCCATGTCATTTTCTAGTGTCTATTTCAACCTCGGTCCTTCTACACCAGCATTCTTCAAAGCAAAGTTTGCGGGTCAATGGTTGTGCCCAATTATACTCTGATTCTTCCCTCTCTCCTTAAAGAATGACATGAAGATGGTTTCCCACGGTTATCCACGGGGACGGTGATGAATTTTGTCACCGGGTCATTCTCTACTGTATATAGAATCCAGAGGTTAGATGAGTACTGTGTACAGTTCTGGATACCACACCTTCAAAAGGATATAAATAGGAAGGAGTCTGGATAGTAGTCTTCAACATAAAGCATATGGGGATAGACTTTTAAAAAATCTATTTATGTATTCTTGAGAAGAAAGACAGGATGGGGAAATTTGGTAAATACTAGTACATGCTTCCAAGATATAAATGCATAGGAAACAGCCCTCTTGTAATGTAATGGAAGTTCAAGAAGGAGAGCATATAGGATGAGGGTGAAAGGGTAATTATGGAAATATTTTTCCTAGAAACAGTGATAACGCATGGAATAGTGTTCCACTGCAGACGGCGGCGACAATGACAGTATCTGAATTCAAGAAAGCATGGGACAAGCACAGGGGTTCTCCGAGAGAGAGAAAGGGATTATAAAGCTTAGTAGTTGATATGGATGGCAGACTAGATAGTCCGTATGGCATGTTTCCCAAGTCTGTCCTGGAGTACCCCCTTGCCAGTCAGATTTTCAAAATATCCAAAATGAATATGCAGAAGATTGATTTCCATACATTGCCTTCATTGGATATTCTGAAAAACCTGATTGGCAAGGGGATATTCCAGGACCAACTTCAGTAATACTGCTATATGGTCATTATCTGACCTCATTGTCTATTTCTATGTTTAAATCCTGACTCTGCTCTATAAACATCTGAAAGCATGATGCAGAATCTGAAGAAAAAGCATTGTGTAAGAAAACTTACAGATGGGATTGCCATGTTGGGAGGGGGGGGGAAAGAGTTATCAATGTGAGTTTACCATCAAGACCTTTCATTTTACTGTTAACCTGGGTTATTAGTAACTAGGTCTTATTGCATAAAATGGGACCTGTGCTAAACAGCAGGTGATAGAATAACCCAGCTTAATGGTAGTCCATGTTAATAACTTCCCCCTTTAGTTTGAAGCAGCAAAAATGATTTTAAAAAAAGGGTGGCTGAACTTTTAAGAACAGGAATCCACTTCATCAGATGGATCTGAAAGTTGTTTGTTAAATAAAAATTAGATCTTTGTTCAGGGAGAGTGGAGATGTCTTTGTTCTCTAAACAATGTGATCAAATTTTTTTCTGGTCAACTAGGAATGACATCAAGCTATCTACAAATTCAGATAATTTGGGGCCAAAATTTACTACTTTTTAAAAAGGCCTGTGATCCAGCGATGTCCTCGACCCCACCCACAGACCCAGCTCCTAAGATGGAGCTGCCCAAATTTGGATGTTCCTCCGGGAACTTTTTGAGATGAAGATGTTTCTATATTTGTTCCTGCCTCGGGCAGGATTAATGCCAGCTCTACCAGCCGCCACAGCTCCCATCCCTTTTCAGGAGCACAGATTTGAGCTTTCTTCTTTTCTTTCCCTGATTTTTCCCACCAGATTTCCCTTGCTGAAACTCTTCCATTTTTCATTCCCTGTCTGAAATGAGTGTCTTTTGAATGTCAAGTAATCATACACAGCTATTTGGAACTGCTACTAGACATATGCTGCACTATACAATATGCCCCTGCCCCAAAGAACTTACGATATAAGTGAATAGATGAAGCTAAGGAAAATAAAGTCACATACCGAAGGACACAAGGCATGCTAACAGCAGAATTGAGATTTGAATTGAAATTTCAATGTTGGTGACAAAATTAAATTTGAATTGAAAGGGTTTGATATTAAAAGTGATTTAAACCACCAGAAAAGCTCCTGGCCAGTTAAATTGCTTGTTCTGGGCTAACCGGTCATATTCAGTTGTACTTAACCAGAAAGTGCCATTGAAAACGTCCGGTTAGCACCCATAGCAAAACCGCTATTTTGGGAGCATTCTGCGGGTGGAGTCAGCACGTGGCCAGTTAAGTTCCAGTGTTCAGCACTTTACTGGCTCAGGTTAACTACATACATTGGACCACACGAGGGAGTGCTGAAATGTTCTCAGCCCAACCAACCAAACTCCTAAATTCTGAGCATTATTCTGCCACTGTTCTTATTTTGTTAAGTGCCAGTTTGCAGAAATGAAATTTGACATTGTTTCAGTTCATTCATTGCATCATATATACACATCATTCTCTTCTTGGTTGGGCTGAGAACTTTTCAGCACCCCCTCGTATGAAAGTCAGCCCTATCGCTATATGGTTCGCCACAGTCAGTTAAGTGCTCAATATGGCAATAAACTGGCTACGTTTTCAAAGCATTCCATCCACCCAGAAATTCAATGCTGTTGCCAGATGTGGCCTGGCCTTGAATTTCTAGGATAACACCGGTGGCAGTCAGCAAAAGGTTGATCACTGTTGGCTAAATAACAGGTCCTAAATTTTTATCTTCTTATGTACTTTTAAAAGCAGCAGTCTCAGGCCTACTTTTAAAGAAACAAAAATATAAAAATAGCCAATCTGGGTTAGACCAATGGTCCATCTAGTCCAGTATCCTATTTCCTTTTTTCTTTTATTTCGCAATTTTTCACAAAGTATCAATAAAAAATACAAGATATGGAAATAATCAATTATATGACAAGAGAATTGGATAGAGGGAGTGCGCTAGATGTGGTGTATTTAGATTTTAGCAAAGCCTCTTTCGATATCTTGCTTTACAGAACCTTAGCTGTGTCAGATCCCCTTTCCGCCAGTCAACAAGCTCTTCTTAACATTTTAATTGCTTTAACAATTCAAATGATTCTCCACAATTGGAAATCTGCAGATTTGCTTAATGTTGTTTTCTGGTGGAATACAGTTCTCATGATTCATTCCTATGAACTGAAAGCTGCTGAATTTACAAACCGACTGCAGCGCGTCTCCAAGATATGGGAACCTATTCGACACTACTCTCCTTAACCGTTGTCTTTCCTTTAATTTTTCTTGGTCTTGATTATGTCCAAATTTCTCTCCCTTTTTCTTTTCTATTCATTACTTTAGGTTGGCAGGGGATGTCCGCCCCGTATTCTTTATTCATTACTCATCATTCTTTATTCATCTCTCTTTCACTACTAGCCTCCCTCTTCCATCTTCTACTTGACCTACCTCTTCCTCCTCACCTTTTCTTAGTTTCCCTCTCTTCTTCCTTTCTCCTCTCCAGGTTCTACAGTAGGTTCTTTTGAGCCTCCAGGTTTTTCTTGTGTTTTTTCTTTTTTGTAACGAAATATTATAAATATCATATCATATGCATTCTGTATTATGTATTCTTCGGATATCTGGATGGTTCGATTGAACCTCTTTGTTCACTTGTTCATTATTCTTTCTGTTCTTTATGTACCGTATTTTCACGCATATAACGCGCGCGTTATACGCGTTTTTACCTACCGCGCATACCCCTCGCGCGTTATATGCGTGAGCGCGGTATACAAAAGTTTTTAAACATAGTTCCCACCCCGCCCGACGCCCGATTCACCCCCCCCAGCAGGACCGCTCGCACCCCCACCCCGAACGACCGCTCGCACGCGCTCCCACCCGAACCCGCATCCACGATCGGAGCAAGAGGGAGCCCAAGCCCTCTTGCCCGGCCGACTCCCCGACGTCCGATACATCCCCCCCCCCGGCAGGACCACTCGCACCCCCACCCCGAAGGACCGCCGACTTCCCGACAATATCGGGCCAGAAGGGAGCCCAAACCCTCCTGGCCACGGCGACCCCCTAACCCCACCCCGCACTACATTACGGGCAGGAGAGATCCCAGGCCCTCCTGCCCTCGACGCAAACACCCCTCCCCCCAACGACCGCCCCCCCCAAGAACCTCCGACCGCCTCCCCAGCCGACCCGCGACCCCCCTGGCGACCCCCACGACCCCCCACCCCCTTCCCCGTACCTTTGGTAGTTGGCCGGACAGACGGGAGCCAAACCCGCCTGTCCGGCAGGCAGCCAACGAAGGAATGAGGCCGGATTGGCCCATCCGTCCTAAAGCTCCGCCTACTGGTGGGGCCTAAGGCGCGTGGGCCAATCAGAATAGGCCCTGGAGCCTTAGGTCCCACCTGGGGGCGCGGCCTGAGGCACATGGGCCCAACCCGACCATGTGTCTCAGGCCGCGCCCCCAGGTGGGACCTAAGGCTCCAGGGCCTATTCTGATTGGCCCACGCGCCTTAGGCCCCACCAGTAGGCGGAGCTTTAGGACGGATGGGCCAATCCGGCCTCATTCCTTCGTTGGCTGCCTGCCGGACAGGCGGGTTTGGCTCCCGTCTGTCCGGCCAACTACCAAAGGTACGGGGAAGGGGGGTGGGGGGGTCATGGGGGTCGGCCAGGGGGGTCGCGGGTCGGCTGGGGGGGCGGTCGGGGGTTCTTGGGGGGGGCGGTCGTTGGGAGGGGAGGGGGGTTTGCGTCGAGGGCAGGAGGGCCTGGGATCCCTCCTGCCCGTAATATAGTGCGGGGTGGGGTTAGGGGGTCGCCGTGGCCAGGAGGGTTTGGGCTCCCTTCTGGCCCAACTACACAAAGGTACGGGGAAGGCGGGTGGGGGTGTCGTGGGGGTCGGCCAGGGGGGTCGTGGGTCGGCTGGGGGATGGGCGGAGGTTCTTGGGGGGGGGGGGGGGGGGGGGGGGTTTGCGTCGAGGGCAGGAGGGCCTGGGATCCCTCCTGCCCGTAATGTAGTGCGGGGTGGGGTTAGGGGGTCGCCGTGGCCAGGAGGGTTTGGGCTCCCTCCTGGCCCGATATTGTTGGGGAGTCGGCGGTCCTTCGGGGTGGGGGTGCGAGTGGTCCTGCCGGGGGGGGGATGTATCGGACGTCGGGGGGGCATCAGGCTTTCAGGATGGGGACAGACCTTCAAGGGGGGACAGGACTTCAAGGGGGGACAGTGCACGGAAAGTCAGGGGGGGTGAACGGAGAGTCGGGACAGCGCACGGAAAGTCAGGGCAGTGCACGGAAGTCAGGGGGGGTGAACGGAGAGTCGGGACAGCGCACGGAAAGTCAGGGCGGGCGAAAGGAGCGTCGGGCATCATGCGCAGTATACCCGTGAGCGCGGTATACAAAAGTTTTTGTACATATCATCGTGATTTCTGCGCGCTATACCCGTGTGCGCGTTTTACACGGGTGCGCGTTATTTGCGTGAAAATACGGTAACTCTGTTTTGGTTACTAAAACTCAATAAATATATTTGAAATCAGATTTTAGCAAAGCCTTTGACAGTGTTCCACACAGATGTCTAATAAATAAACTGAGTGCCCTTTGAGTGAAAAAATATTTCCTCCTATTTGTTTTAAAAGTATTTTCATGTAATTTTATTGTGCCTCTTGGTCTTTCTACTTTTTGAAGGAGTGAAAAATCAATTCATTTTTACCCATTCTGTATCATTCAGAATGTTTTTACCTCAATCATATCCCCTTCAGCCATCTCTTTTCTAAGCTGAAGAGCCCCTAACCTCTAGTCTTTCCTAATATGAGAAGCATTCCATCACCTTTATCATTTTGGTTGCTCTTTTTTGAACCTTTTCTAATTCTGCTATATCTTTTTTGAGAAACAGAGACCAGAACTGAATGCAATACTCAAAAGTGAGGTTGCACAGGGAGTGATACAGAGGCATTATATTATTATTTATCATCCCTTTGTTAATAATTCCTAGTATCCTGTTTGCTTTTTGGGCTGCTGCCGCACACTGGGCAGAAGATTTCAGTGTAGTGTCTACAATGATATCCAGAACTTTTTCTTGGATGCTGACCCCTAAGGTGGACCCTAGCATCAGGTAACTATAATTTGAATTATTCTTCCCAATATGAATCACTTTGCCTTTGTCCACATTAAATTTCATCTGCTATTTGGATGTCCAGTCTTCCTGTAATTTTTCACAGTCCACATATGTTTTGACAACTTTGAATAGTTTTGTGTCACTTGCAAATTAAATTACCTCACTTGTCATTCCAATTTCCAGACTATTTATAAATATGTTAAATAGCACCGGAAACAGTACAGAACCCTGTGGCACTCCACTATGTACCCTCCTCAGAAAGTTATTGACAAAGTTCACTGTCTTTCATATCATGCTCCTGCTTTTTGTCCAGAGCAAACTTCTCAATAGGCAGAATAGGCAATATTAGGGGATGCCACCCCACTAGTGGAAGTCTACCCCATCCACTTCAGAGGAGTCCCCTCCAAGCCTGCTGCTTCTTGCAGTCTGGGAGTGAGGTTGCTCCTCATCCTCTCCTGCTGGAAAGAGGCAGCCAGCTGTCCCAATAAGTCAGGTGCAATATTTTTCTAAAAGTCCCCCTTGCAAACAATTCTCATCCTGTGTCTTGGATAACTATAAAAAGCCTTTTTTTTTAACATCTGTATGAGGGTGTGCTTAAATATTTTTTAAGCCCAACCAATTTCCTATAGCTGAAAATTTCCTATAGCTGGAAACAGTGTTATTTTATTTTGCAAAGTGCCAATTTGCATAATCATAATGCTATGTATTGACATTGTTTCAGATCATTGATTGAATCATGTCAACGAAAAGTATGAAATTTTCAAGTGTGGAACTCCGAGCCATCATGAAGTTCCTATTCCTGCAGAAGAATATTCCAAAGGAAATCCATGAATGTGTGATGCAAACATTGAGTGACAAATGCCCATCATACTCCACAGTGAAGAAGTGGTGAGCAAACATTCAGCATGGAGATTTTGAGACCGAAGATGCAGCAAGTCTGAGAGGCCTCAAACGATGTCAACTCCTGAAATTGTTGACCATGTCCATGACCTGATTTCGGCAGATTGGCAAATATTGGCTAAAACAATTACTGAGACACTACAGATATCTAGGGAACATGTTGGGTGTATAATCCACAAGCAGCTGCAGAAGCTCTCAGCCAAGTGGGTGCCCAAATGTTTGAATGCTGACAAGAAACGATGTAGAGTGGACACTTCCAAGTTGATTTTGCAGCATTTTCAGCAACCTGGTACCAACTTTTTGGAATGACTAGCTACTGTTGATGTTTAATTAGCTTACATTGCTGAGTTCAGCTCACCTGGGGAAAAGAGAACACCTTGGGGAAGAGGAAGAATTATCCAAGGCCTTTACTTAACTGTAAAAGTTATATATAACTTGTGATGAATATTACTGCCCTGTGTTTTTGAAATGATGTACAAAAGGTAGAGTTTTCTCTTAAATGCACATTGAAATAACTTTTTAAGCTTACAGATTTGTATCGACAGACCTAAGCAAGGCAGAGTCTATAGGAAAGACAAGATTATGAATCTACCCCTAGGATGCTCTCTATTTGTAAATTAAAATATGGAAATCCAAAAGAAATGATATTGGGAAACTCCAGACAGTGTGGTACACTGTCACCAGAACTGGCATTAGGGGAGGGCAAACAGGGCAGCTGCCCTGGGCCCAATGGGGCCCCTCGGTCCAGCCATCTCATCCCTTTCTTGGTCCATCTCCCTCCCTCCTCACCTTCGCAGTCTTTCAAAATCAAAGTTTTCCTTTTTCAGAGGAAAGCAGAAGAGACAAAATGGGACCAACATGATGGAAAAATAAAATATTCAAACAACAAAGGTAGCTTTGGGATATGTGAATCACAGATATTTGTATTATATTCAACGGCTTACCAGACAGATAATGGGGGGTGAGGGGTTGGGGTTGGCAGTGGCACTGAGCCCAAAGTGGCTGGGCACTAAATTTTCTTCCCACCATGCCCCATGCCTCCTGCCCAAAAGCAAAATATAAATACCTAAGTTGTGGATTGTACTGGATTCCCACACCTTGTCTCAGTGGCTTACTCTCATGATACATCAGGCATCTATGGAGCGTCTCTCCTTGACATCTTTGGACTCACCATAGGGACGTTTGTTTTGTTCTATTTGGGAGCCCTTTTAGCTCACATTGACTCCTAAAGCTCGCAGTTATTTATTGAACCCCATTCTGGAAGATGGATTGGTTTGTTAGTGTGGGGTTTTGGGGTGGGTGGGAGGGGGTGCTGCTTTATTTGTACTGTGAATTTTTGTTGTTTTTGCTGTGTTTGATTATATGAAAACTTTTCAATAAAAATATTTAAACATAAATACCTAAGTTGTTGGGCTTCCCAAAGTCCTGCCAACTGAAGACTTCTTCCTCCAGCTGGTGGCAGCTCAGGGACTCTGTCGCTAGCCACAGAGCATGGAGATTTCTGGCTGCCAGACTGGAGGAGGTGGTCTTCAAACTCAGTGGCGGAGCGAGAGTGGGTGGCACCCCTTTCCCTCCACCCCCTGCTGCACTCGCAACCCTTCCCCCTTCCCCTTTGAACTTCAGCACGAGCAGCCACCGACGTACTGACCGCGTCAGCATTGGCGCGCTCTCGTCACTTCCTAGGCATGGGTCCCAGAAGGTGACCTCAGAGAGCGCGTTGAAGTCGACACAGGCAGTAAGTTGGTGGCTGCTCGTGCTGAAGTTAAAATGGTACGGGGGAAGGGAAGGGGTGTGGAAAGGAGAGGGAAGGATGGTTGCTGGCGCCCTGAGTAAGATGACACCCAGGGCGGACCGCCCCCTCCCCCTCTTACTACGCTACTGCTTCAACTGGCAGGGTTTTGGGATCTCCAACAGCCATAGCAAGGGAGGTGGCTAATTTTTGGTGGACCTGGGTTCCCTGTGTGTTTAGTAAAAAAAGAAGTGCATATCTGGTTTTATTTCTACTTGCTGAGTTTAATATCTTGGGGTTCCCAGTTCTATTTCTATTTGTGATCCATTGTTCTATATTTGGTAAAGGTCTGTGTTTTGTATGTAAAGAAGTCACTTAAAGTTGTTTTATGAGTGGTAGTAATGGGAGGTGGGGGAGGGTGCAGGGAGGACAGGGGATCAGGGCCCCCCTCCTTAATTTCTGGGCCCCAGTATGTCTAAAACCAGCCCTGACTGTTAATCTGCATTTGCAATACATACTTTTTCATTAGAATAGAAATCAGAGGATTTAAGGGCTAACGACAGTGGAGGTAGTCAAAAGAGACACTGAATTTAAAGACGGTTTAAATTCACCTTATTTATTTACATTCCTTCTCCATCAGTGGTCTCAAACTCACGGCCCGCCAGGTACTATTTTGAGGCCCTCAGTATGTCTATCATAATCACAAAAGTAAAATAAAACAGTTTCTTGATCACGTCTCGTCCGCTATAATAAATCCCTTAGCGCGCATGCGCGCTTCAGTTGCCATGGTGCAGTGCCTCTGTGGTGCTGTGTCCCCGCATGCTTAGTAGGAGCCTGTGGCAATTTGTGACACATGCGTCGGATTCCCCAGTGGTGGTTTGCGACGCTTGCAGCGGTTTCCACATCTGAAAAAGGAGCCAGCTTAATAACGAGCCTGCGGGAAAGGGTGCTGCTGGACAGGGAGGAGGTAAATGGAAGGGAGAAGGGCTACTGTTGGAAGGGGGAGCAGAGAAGGGGTGCTGCTGGACACGGGGGAGACACAGAAAGAAAGAAAGACAGACAGACAGCAGGCAGAAAGAAAGAAAAAAAAAAGAAATGCCTAAGTCTACACATCTTTTCTAGCACCCGTTAATTTAACGGGCTAAAAAACTAGTTACCTATAAATTACAATGTTATTATTTTAGCCAAAAAGAAAGATTTCTAAATTATAAAGAGTTTTTGCCTCATGCAAAATTGTCATTTCTTTAATAAGACATTAACTATTATTTTCTGAGGCCCTCCAAGTCCCTATAAATCCTAAATGTGGCCCTGCAAAGGGTTTGAGACCACTGGTCTATACCTAACATCAGAGAATTCTGTGTAGACCAATATTGAGCTGCTTAGTTTAAGACAAGGGAAAGAAAGAAACCCAAAATCTCAGTCACAGCTCTCATAAAATCTAAGTCTTAAAGTAAGAAATGTCTCAAAAGTCAAAGGAACTTTGCATATTTGAATCCAGACACAAATTCTTAAGATAAACAAGAAAATAATGAATACATACAAATAAAATAAAAATAAAAAATAGCACTTTAAATCTAAACAGCAGGATGAGCTTTTTCTTTACCTTAGGATTTTAGCTAAAAATTTGAAAATAAGCAATTGTAGTTCAGCCTCAAAAAAACCCTACCTTCTCACTACAAGTCGGTTACTTCCTTCTCATCATACTTCAAGGAGAGATCTGTGGAAACGCGACCCACTAAGAATGGGGAGGACAGCAAGGGCTCTTTCAGCCTGCAAGCAAAAAGGCTTAGATGTTTAAAACGTAGACTAGGGCAGAGGTCTCTAAAAGGCTTTTTTTTTTTTTTTGCAGGTTCACTTGAACGTGGACTGCCACATGAAATTCAACTTTGTGAAAAGTTTTATTTCTTATTTTGGTTGGTTGGTTTTTAAAAAGGTATTTTTTAAACTTGTATTTTTCTACTTGAATTTAAATTTATTAAAACTATATTAAAAAAAAAAAAATAGCAAGAAGCAATCCTGCGGTTCATCAGTTCTTGGCTCCTGGGAGTCTCTGCAGCGAGTGTCTGCGTTCGTGCCGCTTCAGCGGGAGCTGGGAAAAAAAAAAAGAGGTCCGGGGGTCGAGGCAATGAGCCGTGAAATCTTCTAGGCTCCTTCAAAGAGCCGCAGGTCAACATCCCCGTGAAATCTCGACACACAGCAGGCAGCTAAACAAACAAGACGCTGGAGGTCCGCTAGGGAGAGGAGCTTATGGAATTGCAATGCATTTTATGAAACCATGTAAAAAGGCGCACTCATAATTCAGAAAGAAAAAATGAATAATTCAATAGATGAGTACATAAAAACAATCATTTCCCCCCTCCCCATAACTAAAATGATTGTTTTATGTATTAATTGTGTATTTAAAGTGCCTTCTTTGAAGTGTTTATGTTTAAATTAATTGTATGGCACTGTCAAAGTTTGAAAATTAATAAAGTTAAAAAAAAAAAAAGAATAAATTCAACAGTTTTATTTCTTAAAGGAACGGTTTGGGTATAATATACTGTAACTGAAGTACTTTCTTAAGCCTTAACGATTCAAGAAGCAAATGTGTTTGTACTGCACACGCAGTCTTTTCTGATTTTACTTGAAAGTTTTTACAGTTAAAGTTTACCATACATTACAGACTAAAAAATCTCTACCAAATCCACAAAGGCATTTTAATGACACAGCCCTATGGTGCTCCGGGTTAGGCTCCAAAAAGCATTGGCCTGTCAATGGGGCATAGCAGAATTCTGTAAAGTGACATGTAAGTGATATCAAAACTGAAGTACTGGTTTTCTCTGCGAAAAGTATCGAATAACCTGTAAATTGTGTGTGTGTGTATATATATATATATATATATATATATATACACACACACACACAATTTTTAAAACTCTCCATGCGTTGCAGTTCCAAGAGCAGGGTTCTTGCTGTTCTGATTTAAGATGCTGGCTTAATCCCGCATCAAAATGGTAGCTTTATACCCAAGTTATATTTGATATACCCTTCAAGTGGGGGAAAAGATTTCTTTTTAATCACTAGCGATCGGTATGCAAGACTTTGATTCCCCCCCCCCCCCCAATTGGATAATTTATATGTTAACTCACAGCAAGATTAATGTGTGTGTGTGTATATATATATATATATATATATATATGTGTGTGTGTGTGTGTGTGTGTGTGTGTAAAAATGTTATTTTGCCATCATTTAGCTTTGTTATTATAGGGGGAAGGGTTTCTTCCCCTGTGATTCACACGTGTAATACCTAGAAAATAGACTGGTGTTTGCTGTATTAAATAAATGGAATTACAAATGCAAACGTAATAATTGCATTTTTTAAAGGTATGGAGAGAACCTCTATTGTTAGTCAATTATAAAGGAAACTGAACAGCACGGGCTAAGGGGCATAGCCTCATCATGGAGGTGCTGAAAGGTTCTCAGCCCAACCAACTTATTTCGTTAAAGTGCCAACTTGCAGAAATGAAATTCTATGGAGGTTTGTTTGGGTTTTTTTTTTAAGATCATTGATTGAGCCATATCCATGTCATTCTCTTGAGCTGAGAACTTTTCAGCACCCCCTCCTATCTATGTTGTGTACATTTTTTGGCTGACTAGTTAAAAATTAACATATGAGGAATGGTAAGGTGCAAATAGAGGGTCTAACATGCCCCTGCATGCTGCTCAGAATATATTCTCTTTAACCTACTAAACCAGCAATGAAAACATTAAAAAAGAACGAAAACATACTGGGTTAAAAGATTCCTCCTTGATAATACTTTATACTGTCACCCTGGCTTCCTTTCTGCACTTTGGGAACCTGGACATCTGTGTAATGTAATGTGAACAGGTTAAATTACAGAAATCAGGATGAAAAGTATCAGATTTCCGTTCACACGGTTATATAGGACGCTGCGGTGGATCGGGGACATTTTTGGTTTCATCCCCCTGCTCTGACAATGGTTGTAACCTAGGATCTTC
Organism: Geotrypetes seraphini; assembly: GCF_902459505.1. Lineage (NCBI taxonomy): Eukaryota > Metazoa > Chordata > Amphibia > Gymnophiona > Dermophiidae > Geotrypetes > Geotrypetes seraphini. The sequence continues at coordinate 162,926,143 of NC_047086.1, read as the reverse complement.
TTCCCAATGGGGTCGTGTGGCCAAGGGTCTCTTCTCTTTTACGGGCGAGGAACTTAGTTATGCTGCCGGCAACTCCAAAACCGAAATTAACAGGGGCCTATGAAGCAACAAGATCTTGCTCAAAACTTTTTTTTTACAACATAAAAAGTTGTACAGACATTAGCCTCTCTGAGCATCGTCCAGCTCAAGACTAGGAGGAAGTTATCAACGTGGGCTTCCATTAAGATGCGCAGTTTTACCACTAAATTTGTGCATTTTAGCATAGTTCCCATTTTAGGCAATGAGACCTAGTTACTAATAATCAGGGTTTTAACAATAAAATAACCCATCTTAACCGGCAGCCATCTTTGATAAATCCCCATCCCCCCCCCAAAAAAAAAAAATTGAGGTACAAAGAGCAGCTAATGCGTGACCCTAAACCAACTTTTAAAAATATGCACTCATGAAAACAAAATAAAATATTCGGTGTAAAAAAAAAAAAGATACTGTATTCGGTTATTTGGGGGTATACAGAAAACATCGAATAATTATCAGATTATCGAAATTCAGCAGAGTACCAGCAAGTGCATTCTCCAAACAGAGTAAGCGTTTTTCATATTTTACAGCAGAAACCATGGTGTGTGTACTTTTACCAACTTATCTTTCGCAAATCCAAAGACGACAGCGCGCGGCCAAAGCCAGGAGCTAGGCACAATAGGCTCCGCCTCCCCGTACCACAATGCACAAAGAAACAGGGGCCGGAGAGGGACTCCCCAGAGGAAGGCTGTGTTTGGGTTGTTTGTTTTGTGTGTGTGGTGGGGGGGGGGGCGGTTTATCAAGCATCGCCCGCCGCACCACACAGGAGGAAGGAAGGTGGGGGCGTGTGTTGTGGCTCGTAACTAATGACAGGCATTGAAGGATAGCACGGCTCGGCTTCAGCCCAGCCCTGTGAAATGCATAAGCTCCCCTCTCTCGCCCTTTCGCCGGCCCTGGAGGCGCCTCGCCACCCCCCTTACCAGGTGCTTTCCCACGCTTCCACGCCTGCCCCGCAGAGCGTCTACCCTGACACCGCCTCCAACCAATCAAAAGGCTCTGTGGGCGTGGCTTCTTGCGGGACTAGCACGGTTTATATAGCTAGTGAAGAAGGGGGGGATTTAAGTGGGCGTGGTTCCGCTCTGACTGGTCGGGGTGGGGGGCGATGCTCGGGCTCTAGAGGCTGGGCGGCGGCGTGGGAAAAGGCTGCAGTGCGGGCTGGGCTCCTGCGCCGTCGTTGCGCCATGAAGCGCCCGTGCGAGGACCTGAGCTCCGATAGTGACATGGACGAGACCATAGATGTGGGCAGCGAGAACAACTACTCGGGGTGAGAGCGCGCGTTCTCTAGCGGGCTGTGGGGAAGGAAGGAATGGGGTGCTCGGCGCCGTGTCCGCCGCGGCCAGTGTTGATTGTCGAAGTGGTAGCGCGCAACTGGGACGGACGGACGGACAGACGCAAGCCAAACGCTCTTCGGCCGTCATGGGGAGGGGGGGGGGGGGACAGAAAGCAAAAAGTAATTTTAAAGAGCATCTGACTGCTTTAGCCAAAGGCTTTGTCACTTGTCAGTGCTGGGTAGTATGACTCGTTTCTTGTTCATGGGAATCTCTTCTGCATCTATGTAGGCATTTTGCGGTATGCAAATAAAGACGTATGTTATATTGGTATTAGATCCCTAGTATGTGTCAAATTAGGATAAATCCAGTGCAAATCGTACCCTGTTAACTGTATATTGTGTATGTTTAACCTGTAATCTGTTCTGAGTTTTTTGGAGAAACAGGATAGAAAACCAATCAAATAAATAAAATAGTCTGTCTGATTTATGTTAAAAATCAGACTGCATTAGTCCAAGAATGAATGATACGTGCAGTGTAGTGCAGTGCTTGGCAAACTGGTTAACAATTACTGCCAACCTGAATCTGCACCTCTTCTCACTCAAAAGGATATTGTGTACGACTAGGAAAGAGTCCTTTAATTGTATTATTCCCTTCCGTAGACGTCAGTGTTCTCACAGTCTTAAATATCAGAAACTGATTTCCCATGCCAACTGTTGGTGCGCTGGCATGAGTCTGTGCTTAGAGACCAGATTAACCGATTAGCTTTCTATGTTGAAACAATGCTTAGGTTGGTTCACATATTTTATGTTCCCTCAATTTGTGCAGGTGGGTTTCTAGAGGTCCTGTTTCAGTGACAGATGACTACTCTGGTGGTTCCTCTAGAGCAGGGCTGTCAAAGTCCCTCCTCGAGGGCTGCAGTCCAGTTTTCAGGATGTCCCCAATGAATATGCATGAGATCTGTTAGCAGTGCATGCATATTCGTTGCGGGAAATCCTGAAAACCCGACTGGATTGCGGCCCTCGAGGAGGGACTTTGACACCCCTGCCCTAGAGAGTGTAATGAAGGTTTGAAATGTAGGTCCATTCTAGGTAGCTGCTATCAGAGCTAGCTATTAAACAGAATAGTAATTCAATTTCTTATACGTTTTGTAGTTTATACTCTTCCCTGAGCTTTGCTGATATGTACATAAGTTGTGTATTTTTGTTTTTCTTCATGTCTTTACTGGAAATAAAACCAAAATTAGTGTTTAGAAAATAGCCCCAGCTGCGCCCTGAAAAAGTTGTATTTGTGTAGGTAAAAGTTGGTAATTGAAAGTTCTCCCCAATCACACAGAAATGTTTGCTATCCTCCCTCCTGCGGAACATGCAAGACATACTGCCGTACTCTACTATAATGTAAAAAGGCAAGGTGCAAGCAAGTTTGTGACATTGCTTTTATTATGTATGTTGGATTGTAACTCACTCAGAATTGTTGGATGGTTGCAAGTAATACATTTTTTAATAAATGTAAGCAGCTGATTCTACAGGCTGTCCAGGGGAGAAAAAGAAGTTAGATCGGTGTACTGCTGTTTTGTTTTGGGGTGATTGGGAGGGGTTTTGCCCCAGTTTATTATAAGATTCCTTCCACTTTCATCTCTCCCCTAACTATTGAAAATTCTGGGTTGATTTTTGGCTACATCTAAAGTAAGATAGATCAATCTTCAGTCCCTTTTTCCCTTGGTGGCTGGTTAGCAATTGATCTACCATCTCTCCCTCTCCTTTCCTAGGCAGAGCAATGGCTCTGTGATCCGATCCAGCTCCCCGACCACCAGCTCACAGATCCTGGCCCGGAAGAAGAGACGTGGGGTGAGTTGCCTTTCCCCCTGACAGCCCATGCAGTCTCAGTGATGTGCCCAGCCTGGTTTTCACGGTCCCTTCTTCTTCACAGATCATAGAGAAGAGACGCCGGGATCGCATCAATCACAGCCTATCCGAGCTGAGGCGACTGGTGCCAACTGCCTTTGAAAAACAAGTAAGCTCCTTTCCTTGCACGCCTCCCCTGCTTTTAAACCCATTAAACCATTATTGCATGCGTCCTTTGCTGGCATGGAGTAGACTTTTCCAGAAGCCAGCTTTGTTGTGGCAAAACTATTGCAGCCCTAATCCTTCTTGAAGTGGTTGGGGGGGGGACATCCTTTCCATTCTTCTTTTCTCCCTTCGGGGTAATGTTGGAGTCCTCCTTTTCCCTCTATAAATTCCAGGAGTGGTTTGGTTTGCTTAAAAAGAAATAGACAAACAGAGCATTTTGCAGTCTCCTTTGTCATAATGAGTAGGTTTCTGTGATGTAAACTTAAGGATTTTGTCATTTTTAATATTTTACATTTAAGTTTTTTTGGGGGGAAAATAGCCTGAGAAAAGGTAAGGGGTTGTACAGAAGCACTTATTCACTCTTTTATTAAGGTGTGCTAACTGATTAGCATGCGCTAATTGATTTAGCGTGCAAAACGCTAATGTGTCCATAGACTAACATGCATGCGTTAGCATTCAGTGTGCACTAACTCATTAGTGGGCCTTAATTTCAGGATGACATCATCAAGTGTCAAGTTTATTCTGGTTTGATATACCGCTTTAGTATCAAAGCGGTTTACAATATGAAACAATTTTAAAACAAACAAAAATAATTAAAAAACAGGGAAAGGACATATATGTGCAAATTTGAATGGTCAAGTCATGGCACAAGAGGAATAAAGGGTGCTGTAAATGATAGACCTTACGCCATAGGCACAGAATAGCAGGGTTAGGTGGGGAATTCAATTTTGGGGCAAGATTTGTCGCCCATGTTGGCAGGTAGGTTTGATCTCGTTTAGGGCACTGATCTTTGACCTGGGGGCTGCCGCGTGAGCGGACTGCTGGCCGCAATGGACCACTGGCCTGACCCGGCAGCGGCACTTCTTATGTTGTTATCACACTAAAGTCTAAGGCCCTCTTTTACAAAGGTGCGCTAAGCGTTTTAGCGCAGATTTGGCGCACATTAAATCGACGCATGCGCTAACCGCTAACGCGTCCATAGGATAACTTGCACGCATTAGGGTTTAGCGCGCACTATTTGCCGCGCTAAAAAGCATAGCACACCTTAGTAAAAGAGGGGGTAAGTTATAGTAAATTCAGAAAATTTCAGCTGCTAGCTTATCAAGATGTAATGAATAACAGTTAAGACAAGAGAGCTGAACAAACGTTAAATGGAAGCATTTCCAGTGTTGTTTCAGTATAGAGGAGCTCAAAATCTCATGTAATTATATTAAAAATAGTTCTACTCTTTGGTAATATGTGCTGTCACAGCAGGGCCTGTTCATTGGGCATTGCAGTGTGGTCTGGGCAGGATAGCATTGACCAGAGACAAAACAGGACCAAGAGACAAGGGCTGTTTTGTCCCGTTATTCTGTTTACTTGATGAAAGCCACAAACGCACACAGACAATCCCACAAGTGCTTTGGAGATCTCCCAGCAGAATGCAGTTCTGAGCCGTTAGTCACTCTTCCTAAAGACAGCCTGTGTCTGTAGCAGAGCTTTCCATTGAGAAAAGGAGAGGCAGTTATACATAGCGCCAGTGTGTGGGGCCATGGCCAGAGCAGGGATAACACGTCTACACCACAACCATGGAGGTTTGAAAACTTGGAGCCGATTTTCTATGATGTTTGTCTTAGAAACCAAACCTTCAAATGATAATCATTTTTCTTGTTGTTATTTGGGCTCTTAAAATTGGGTTATCGTACGACAATTTTAAGTGTGACGATGGCAGTTATATCTAATCTACAGTATATATTATTAAGCGTGCTCCATCTTACTTTATTTTTAGAAAATTTGTAAAAATGCAGTTGTCTGATCGATTTGTAACCTAAGGATTCATTGTTTTTATTTTTTTAATCTTTTTATCCTGTATATATTTCTGGTGATTTGTATTGTTTTTCACTGATTGTCCAGTACTTCTTATTGTAAACCGCCTCAAACTATTATGGCTTTGGTGGTATATAAGAATAAAATTATTATTATTATATATGCACACATAAGAACATAGCATAAGAACTGCCATACTGGGACAGACTGCTGATCCATCAAGCCCAGTATTCTGTTTTCAACAGTGGCCAATCCAGGTCACAAGTACCCAGAAATATCTTAAAGAGTAAAACAGATCTTATGCTGTTTATCCTTAGAATAAGTAGTGGATTCCCACACATCTATCTTACTAATGACTTATGAACTTCTCTTTTAGGAAGTTATTCAAACCTTTTTTTAAACCCCGCTAAGCTAACTGTTTTTACCACATCCTCTGGCAATGAATTCCAGAGCTGAATTAAATGAGTGAAGAAATATTTTCTCCACTTTGTTTTAAATCTACTACTTAGTAGCTTCATTGCATGCCCCCTAGTGCTAGTATTTTTTGAAAGAGTAAACAAGCAACTCACATCTACCCGTTCTGCTTCCCTCCACTTAGTATTTTATAGACCTCTTTCTTATCTTCCCTGAGCTGTTGCTTCTCCAGGCTGAAGAGCCCTAGCCGCTTTAGCTTTTCCTAATAGGGAAGTCATCCCATCCCCTTTACTATTTTTTGTCTCCCTTCTCTGTACCTTTTCTAATTCTGCTATATCTTTTTTGAGATACAAATGACCAGAATTGTACACAGTTTTCGAGGTGCAGCACACCACAGAGTACAAAGGCATAATAATAAAACTTGGAAACACTTTTTATTCAGCTTTGTCTTCCACTCCTTTCCTGATAATACCTAACATTCTATTTTCTTTCTTCGCCATCACCACACACTGAGTAGAGGGTTTCAACATATCCTCAAAGATGACACCTAGATCCTTTTCCTGGGCAATGACTTGTAATGTGGAACCCTCGATCACGCAGCTTTAGTTGCGGGTTCTGCATCCTACACGCATTTGCTAACATTAAACGTTTTCTGCATTTGATGCCCAGTCTCCCATTCTTACAAGGTCCCCTTGGCAATTTTTCACAATCCTCTTGCGATTTAACAACTTTGAAAAACTTGTGTCGTCAACAAATTTAATTATCTAGCTAGTTATTCCCATCACTAAATATCATCAATAAATATGTTTAAAAGCAGCAGTCCCAGCACAGATCCCTGGGAACCCTACTATTTACTTAAAATAAAAAGCAAAGCTGGCAGTGCTAAAAAAAACCCACAAAAAAACCCCTACCAATATATCAATCCCCTATTCCCCTCCAAACTGGAGGAAAAGCCCCAGAACCCACTGAGGAAGAAAAACCTCCTCCAACTAGAAAAACATGATTAACTCATCAAAAACAAAACAAAAAAATGAAGTCTTAATGAATCTATTGGAGGACTCAATTTGTTATACAGCAAGAGGTTAGAAAATTATTGATTAATACCAAACTAACACCCTCTTTTACAAAAGCCGTCAGCTTGGGCCAGCGCCGTAAATGCTCCAATACCCATAGGAAATGAATGGGTATTGGAGCAATTGCCACGTGGCTTGGTAAAAGGGGTTCCTAAGTGGCCTTTTTACTAAAGGGGAGAGTGTGGCGCAGTGGTTAAAGCTACAACCCCAGCACCCAGGATTGTAGGTTTAAACCCGCGCTGCTCCTTGTGACCCTGGGCAAGTCACCTAATGCCCCCATTGCCCCAGGTACATTACATAGATTGTGAGTTCACCGGGTCAGACAGGGAAAAATTCTTCAGTGCCTGAATAAACTCAAGTAAACCGTTCTGAGCTCTCCTGAGAAAACGGTATAGAAAATTGAATGAATGAATAAATAAATAAATAAAGTATATTACCATGCATAAATGCTTCCTGCAAAATGCTTTGTGATAATATTCCCCTTTCCACCAATAAACTGCATGTTTTTAAACATATTATTGGAGGAGGGTATGTCATGGGTGGCGAAGCGTTAATCGGCATTCGCATTAACATGCGCTAACTTCTGGAGTATATATCGTGTCCAAACTTGGGCACGGTCCTGAAAAGCACATTAATTGAATAACGAGCTCAGAACCATCAATAACTGAGTGCTACTGCTGTCAACCAATTATTGAAGTTAATTGGCAGCCATTAGAATTTGTACATGATCTGGCTGCGTGCTGTTCTCTAAGGTATCAGGCCCAACTCCCACAGTATGTGACTCAAGGGGTGTGTGGCCGTGGGAGGGACATGGGCATGTCAGGGTCATTTCAAAAAGCTATTCATGTAGTTGTAAAATACCGGGTCACGTTCCCAACTTGGGTGTCGGCATTCGCCACCAGGTCTCAGCAGGTGTAAGGGTGTCGCTTAACGTTTGCTTGATTTGTTTTCACTCATCATTTTGATTTTGCACGCATACACTAAAGGGTCCTGGGATGGTTTACAACTTATTACCCGTTTGAGTAAATGAGAACAAACAACTTGCCTAAACAGAGGTTCCTGGCAGAGTTGTTAAGACGACGACCCTTTATACACATTTAAGATTGGTTGTTATATTATTTTGAGCGATTGTACTTGGATCTCCATAGTCTCTTATTCTGAAAGATATTTCCTACGTGCTTAAAAGTTTGGGACATTTGGCACGTTACCACATTGCACATACAGTACTGGGCAGACTTGCATAGTCTGTGTCTGTATATGGCCGTTTGGTGGAGGATGGGCTGGGGAGAGCTTCAATGGCTGGGAGGGTATAGATGGGCTGGAGTAAGTCTTAACAGAGATTTTGGCAGTTGGAACCCAAGCACAGTACCGGGTAAAGCTTTGGATTCTTGCCCAGAAATAGCTAAGAAGAAAAAATTAAAAAATTTAAATTGAATCAGGTTGGGCAGACTGGATGGACCATTCAGGTCTTTATCTGCCATCATCTACTATGTTAAGATAATATTATTATAGCTGTGCACATTCATTTACACATACATACAATATATATATTCTATTAGGATCCCCAAGGAAGCTTATTTATAGACATGTTTGTACATGGCATATATAATAAACTTTTGTCATCAAGAACATCAGTTCCACAGTTTTCTTTTTTGCTTAGATTGGGTGCAGGAATCGGCACTAAGCATGATTCTATTTCTTGGTAGGCACCTACCATCCAGTTAAGTGCAAATAACATCAATTACAAGTTATTAATTGCCAATTCTCAGCCCCGATTAACCTTTTTAAACAAGTTGGGTGCCTAGATCGGCTATGTGCACCAATCTAGGTGCCTAACTATAGGCAACATTTTTTTTTTTTTTTTTTTTTTTTTTTAGAATCGGGGCCCTAGTACTTCCTTTTTAGGAGCCAATAAATGCTCCTGCATAATTTTTTGCAAGTCTGTCACACTAATAATAACTTTATTCTTCTATACCGCCACAATCTTGCGACTTCTAGGCGGTTTACAATCAATGGAAAAATTAGTGCAGGACCTGTATAAAACAAACAAATTTTTAAAAAAACCAAAATCCTAAATCCTGCCATATTGAATCTGGGCTTAAGCACTCAGCAAAGTCCAATTAAAGCTAAATGTAAATAATCTCACAGCTGGTGTGTACTTTTGACTGCAGCTTTAGAGGTTAAGAAATTAGACCAGTGCTGAGCAGACCTCTATGGTCTGGGTCCTGTAAATCAGTGTTTCTCAACTCGGTCTTGGAGTACCTCCTTGCCAGTCAGGTTTTCAGGATATCCACAATTATTATGCATGAAAGGAATTTGCTTATAATGGAGGCAGTGTATGCAAATCAAGTTTATGCCTATTCATTGTGGATATCCTGAAAATCTGACTGGCAAGGAGGTACTCCAAGACCGAGTTGAGAAACACTGCTGTAAATGACATAAGCAGATCTGGATAAAGGCTGGAGTGGACTTTGGCAACTCCAATAGCTGGGAAGCAGGACTGGTGCCGGGCAGAATTCTATGGCCAAAATTGTCAGGGTGAGATGGAGATTAAGTATACCACTGGGGGGGGGGGAGGGGTGTTTAAATTGTCATTTTTTTATTAATTCCACAGCTACCACTAACTACAAACCAAAGTAGTGCTCAATCAACAGAGAAATGCAAATGCCAAACCCCCAAAAAGATCAGCATTAGAAATTGAGGACAATAGTAAATACAAACTGTGGGGAAAAAAACATTTTATTGTACAAATAAAATATCCCTCCACCCTCCTAAGTATACCACTAAGAACATAAGAGCATAAGAATTGCCGCTGCAGGGTCAGACCCGTGGTCCATCGTGCCCAGCAGTCCGCTCACGCAGCGGCCCTCTGCTCAAAGACCAGCGCTCTAACTGAGACTAGCCCTAACTTTGTCTTGAATCCCTGGAGGGTGTTTTCCCCTATGAAAGACAACGGCAGAGTGTTCCAGTTTTCTACTACTCTCTGGGTGAAGAAGAATTTCCTTATGTTCGTACGGAATCTATCCCCTTTCAATTTTAGAGAGTGCCCTCTCGTTCTCCCTACCTTGGAGAGGGTGAACAACCTGCCCTTATCTACTAAGTCTATTCCCTTCAGTACCTTGAATGTTTCGATCATGTCCCCTCTCAATCTCCTCTATTCGAGGGAGAAAAGGCCCAGTTTCTCTAATCTTTCACTGTATGGCAACTCCTCCAGCCCCTTAACCATCTTGGTCGCTCTTCTCTGGACCCTTTCGAATAGTACCGTGTCCTTCTTCATGTGCTGGACGCAGTACTCCAGATGAAGGCGCACCATGACCCGGTACAGCTGCATGATAACCCTCTCCGATCTGTTCGTGATCCCCTTCTGTATCATTCCTAGCATTCTGTTCTCCCTTTTTGCCGCCACCGCAGATGGCTTCATCAACTTGTCGATCAGAATTCCCAAGTCTCTTTCCTGGGAGGTCTCTCCAAGTACCACTCCAGACACCCTGTATTCGTGCATGAGATTTTTGTTATCTACATGCATCACTTTACACTTATCCACGTTGAACCTCATCTGCCATGTTGATGCCCATTCCTCGAGCCTGATTATGTCACGTTGCAGATCTTTGCAATCCCCCTGCGTCTTCACTACTATGAATAACTTTGTATCATCCGCAAATTTAATCACCTCACTCGGCGTACCAGTGTCCAGATTGTTTATAAAGATGTTGAAGAGCACGGGTCCAAGCACCGAGCCCTGTGGCATCCCACTGGTGACGTTCTTCCGAGTATTATCCATTTACCCCCATTCGCTGTTTTCTATGCCAGTTTTTAATCCACTTGAGTATTTCACCCTCGATTCCATGGCTCGCAATTTTCCAAAGTAGTCGTTCATGAGGAACCTTGTCAAACGCCTTCTGAAAATCCAGATACACAATGTCTACTGTGTCGCCCTTGTCTATCTGTCTGTTTACTCCCTCAAAGAAGTGAAGCAAGTTCGTCAAACACGATCTTCCTTTGCGAAAACCGTGCTGACTGATCCTCATCAGCCCGTGTCCGTCAAGGTCCGTTCATCTTTCTCGATACCGAAGTCAGACTCACCGGTCTGTAGTTTTCCAGATCTCCCCTCAAACCTTTCTTGAAGATCGGCGTAACATTTGCCACCTTACAATCTTCCGGAATCTTTCCCGATTCGATCGACAGATTAGCTATTAGTTGAAGCAGTTCAGCTATAGTCCCTTTCAGTTCCTTGATGACCCTCGGATGGATGCCATCCAGTCCCAGGGATTTATCGATCTTAAGCCTATCAATCTGTCTACACACCTCCTCTAGACTGACCATCAATCCTGTCAGCTTTCCGTCTTCGTTTCCAGCATATAGCCTGATGGGTTCCAGTATGCTGTGTAAATCTTCTTCGGTAAAAACAGATGCAAAAAAAATGTGTTCAGTTTGTCAGCGATTGCTTTGTTTTCCTTTAGCGCTCCCTTTATTCCATGGTCATCCAATGGTCCCACCGCTTCCTTCGCAGGTCATTTCGCCTTAATATATCGAAAGAACGGCTTGAAGTTCTTCACCTCCTTGGCTATTTTTTTCTCATAGTCCTTTTTGGTCCCTTTTACCGCCTTATGGCACCTGTGTTGATGTTGTTGGTGCTTGTTCCAGTTTTCGTCTGTTTTTGACCTTTTCCGTTCCTTGAACGAAGTTTCCTTGTTTCTGAAGAACTTTGTACGGAGTGCCAGATTCAACTCTGCCCATCTTGTTGGGCAGACCAGATGGACTGTGCAGGTCTTTATTTTCCCAACATTTATTATGTTATAAAGTTAAGCCATGCTAAGACCAGATTCTAATAGTAAAAGGACCCCTAAGCGTGGACCTCATTAATTCCGTTTTGATATTTTGGACCCGTGACAGTCTCAACGTTTTGGATCCACAGCTTTAAGCCGTGTTTTCCTAGAGATGGTCACAAATACTGGAGTTGCAGAACTGATTTGTATTAAAACTTTGGCACCCATTGCCTGATCTGATTTCTAATTCCTGAGTGCCACTGACATGAACTTTTTGGGATGTAATTGTTTCATATTAACTGTTTCTTCTGTCTTCACACTCTCCTCTAAAAAGTAGCAACCTGCTCATATTCAGGAAATCGTGGATAAGATGCACTCAGCTCTAACAATCTAGTTAGAACCACTGGTTAGAACTATGCTTCTCAAGCTGACCCTAGAGTACTCCCTAGCCAGCCTGTCTCCATTGTATGCAAATCTTTCATGCGCATTCATTATGAATATCATAAAATCCAGGCTAGGGGGTACTTCAGAGTTGGCTTGACAAATGCTGATTTAAAATGCTGCATTTCTTAAAAGAAGGGATTGGGAAAGGGGGAACCAGAGGCATAGCTAGATGGGGTGCAAGGGTGCAGCTGCTCAACCAAATAGATTTTGAATAAAATGGCATCTATATGGATCAGCCCTTCAGCTTCACACGGACGCCTAGTTTACAAAAGTTCTGCTCCCCCTGATACCAAAACCTGGACGTGCTTCTGGTGTGGAACATAACAGGTCCTATGTTACTGATTCTTTCCTAGTGCAGCAGTATCAGGTTGACTGCTCAACCTATCAGGTGGCCTGGGCAGTGGCGTACCTAGCATATGTGACACCCGGGGCCCATCATTTTTTGACACCCCCCCCCCCCCCATCTGTACGAAAAACATGATTTTTAGTAACAAGCCACATGTCACACATGAGTACCCAGGAAAAGGCAGCATCTTACATACTGCAGTGAGCAGTACAACATCAAATACACCCATTGTAAAACTAAACAAGCCAGTCTAGTACAGATCAATCCTGCAGTCAATCCTAACAAAAAACCATGTCTTTCGAACACACAGAAAACACCTTCGCCTAGTATGGAATATGTAATCACAAACTAACCCCTCCCTCTTTTACAAAACTGTAGTGTGGATTTTAGCCACAGTGGTAACAGCTCTGACGCTCATAGAATTCTGAGCATCAGAGCTGCTACCACCACGGCTGGTGCTAAATGCTCCACAGTTTTGTAAAAGGGGGGATAAAATAGAAATTCATAGACAAAGGTTAAATTGAACCAGTAAGAAGCTGGACTCTGCATACAATGCAACACCACAGAAACAGTGACACATGTCTCCTAAAGCAATAAATAAATAGAAATTTTTTTTCTACCTTTGTCTTCTGTGGTTTCTGGTTAGAACCATGTTCTTGTAACTCTCTTCCTTCCATCCACTGTCTGCCGTCTCTCTTCCCCTATATGGTATCTTCTCTCCTTCTATGCTCCTTCCAGAAACTGTATGCCTCCCCCTTCCATCTCTCCTTTCATCCCCATTGGTCTGGCATCTCTCTCCTCTCTCCTTCCCTCTCCCACACCTTTCCTCTGCAATCCCTTGCCCTCATTTTCCTTTTCAATTTATTTTCTGCATCTGTCTAGATTACGTTCTTACTACCCTCTCATCAATGTCCTTTTTTTACTGTCTACCTAGAGCTTGCCACCTCTTTCCCTCGCCCCTCCAGTGTTTCCCTAACTCAATCCTTTTCTCCCCATCATGTGCCCTCCTTTTATTTATCCCCTCTTTCCATCATGTACCCTCTTTCTCCAACCCTTCCATCTAGTACCTTCTCCTCTCTCTGTCCACTTCCATCCAGCGTCTGCTCCTCTCTTTCTCTCTTCCCATTTCCTTCCTGCATTTGCTCCCTTATCTCTCCCATCTGCACTTCCATCCAGCATAGGCTCCCCACTACCATCCAATGTCTGCCCTTTCTCTCGCCATCCACCCCTCTTCAATCAGCATCTGCCCCCTTTCTTTCCCTCCAATATCCTTTCCCCTTATGTCTCTCCCCTTTCTCTGTACATCAATTCTATAGAAACATAGAAAATGACAGCCGAAAAGGGCTATAGCCCACCAAGTCTGCCCACGCTTCCATACCACCCTGCCCCCTTTCTTTCCCTCCACCACTCTTCCATTCCAGCAATCCTGCTCCTTTCTCTCCCTTCATGCAGCAAGATCCCATGATGACTGTAGCTGCCAACTGCCAGTCCACCCCACTCTGACGTACTTGCTCTGGAGCGGACTCAGCAGCCGCATGCTGAAGGGTCCTGCGATGACTTGTCTGCTGGCTCTGCTACTGCAGACGCAGGGAGTTGTGGCAAAGTCTTGCAATGACTGCATCTGCCGGGTCCACCCCTTCTGACGTAACTTACTTCTTCCGGAGCAGAGCCAGCAGACGAGTCATCGCGGGACCTTCCTGCACCTCAGTGAGGCTGCCGACTCTGCTGCAGAGAAAGTAAGTCAGTGACCATTTATCTTTTTCATCAAAAGGGGACATCTATTAATTGACTGTGTATCCTTTCTTTCATTTCTTTCTTTCTGCACTCGGGCCCAACAATTGTCCCTTTTTATTCCCTCCCTCCTTCCTTCCCATGTCCTTAGTGCCCCCAGTGCCTCCTTCCTGTGTCCATGGTGCCCCCAGTGCCTCCTTCCTGTGTCCTTAGTGCCCCTAGTGCCTCCTTCCTGTGTCCTTGGTGCCCCCAGTGCCTCCTTCCTGTGTCCATGGTGCCCCCAGTGCCTCCTTCCCGTGTCCATAGTGCCTCCAGTGCCTCCTTATGTCCCCCCCCACTGCCTTCCAGATTTTGTCCATCCCCAAAGCCAGCCTTCCTGTCTGCCTACCTATCTCCCTCCCTCCCTGCTGCGCTAAAGCCAGTCAGCATGCCTGACTACATCCTGCCCTCCCTGCCATGGAAAAAAGAAAAAAAAAGCATCTCTCCCCTTCCTTTCCCCCAGTGCACCCGGGGCGGACTCCCCCTCCGCCCCAACCCCCCCCTTGGTACGCCACTGGGCCTGGGTCTTGGTTCTGTTGCTTTCAGCCCCCACCACAAGCTAGATTTGTTTTTAAAGCTCTTCTCTGTGACTTTGTTGATGACATGTTCTGCTGTCCAAACGGAATTCAGGTCAGGATTAGTATAACAGTCTAAGGGGCTCATTTTCAAAACATAAAGACATCCAAAAAAATGACATAAACTAGCACTTGGACGTTTTTCTTGCCCAAAACATTCAAGTGCCAATTTTCAAAACCAACTTTCTGGATGTCTTGCTAGGCTTCTTGTCTGCTGAGCATCCAGAGTTCAAGTGGGTGTGTTGCAGGCATGTTATGGGTGGGCTTTGGGAATGCTTAACACTTGAACGTCTTGCGGTGATAATGGAACCTTTCCCAAGACGTCCAGGATGCAACTTAGGTGTATGGAGTTAGACCTGTTTTAAAAGTGTCTGGCCCCAAAAGGTACCCAAATTGATCAGATGACCACTAGAAGGACTAAGTAATGACCCGCTCCCACTTCCCCAGTTGTCACTGACCCACCTCATAAAGATCTGAATGAAAAATACATACCTGTCTCTAGAACAGCAACACCTGGTATGGGAAAGCATAATAGTGCAGTAAGCAAGCGGTCCATAGAGAGGGGCATCCCACTCTAACAATTACATTTATAGTGGAAAGTGTAAGTCCACGAAAACCCATACTGCCATATAGAGCCATAAGGGCTATTAGGGTGATAAACAGGTAGGTATAGTAGGTTTGGGGGAAGTTTTGGAAAGCTCACCATACATTAGAAGGGGGTTATGGTGAAATGTGTACCTGACACCTTTTATGTGAAGTTCACAGCAATACCCTCTAAGGTGCCCCACTGCTCTGTGGCAAGTGTAGTATAAACGGAGGTCCCACCTATGTCCAAATAGCTTGGGTTTGGATGTTTAAAGCGTGAACGCTTTTGTGTTCGAAAATGACCAAAAACGTTAGGCATCCTAAGATTGGAGGTCCTGAAGGCCAAGACATCTAAATAGGCCATTTTTTTAAAAAAGATAAGACGTCTTGCGGGTTTAAAAATGGACATTTTCTCCACCTGATTTTCGGACATTTTTCTCAGTGTCCAAAGTTGGCCTGAGATGTCCTATCGTAAAAGCTCCTCTATAGGAACTAGAAAGCAAGAGGCATGTTTAATATTCAAACTGTCTCCATTGAGGATGAAGCACAGAGCAAGGGAATTTTAATGGGTGTATGTATAAGTTAACTGAAATATGTTTAAAAAAGAAAACAGTACCAGGAACATTTTTTTTTAATTTGTCTCCTGGATTCCTTTCTGATTTGGCTAGCATGTATATGTAGACTGGCACTGGCTATCTCCTCAGGTTTCATATTTCTTCACTTTCACATCTGGTGTGAACCGGAGTAGAGAATGAAACGAGGGCAAATGTTTCCCCGTTCCCCGCGGGAACTCATTTTCCCGTCCCATCCCTGTGAATTCTTTATTCTGTCCCTGCCCCATTCCTGCAAGCTTCGCCCTCATCTGCACAAGCCTCAAACACTTTAAAACCATGGGTGTTTGAGATTTGTGCAGTTAAGGCGGAGCTTACAGGAATAGGACAGAGACAGCAATAAAACTTGCGGGAACGGGGAAATTGAGTTTCTGCGGGAATGGGGAAAATTTTGTCCCCCCTGTCATTCTCTAAACCAGAGCACCGTCTCTACTCTTGCTCAGGGGACCCTTAAACCATCCGGTTCACCACATATGTGGAAGGGGTTTGGACTGACCTGCACACAAATTGGTCACAAAACCATACTGGGGAGTATTATGTTTTGGGGGAAGGGAAAGGGGTAGCATTTCTTTCCTCAAAGGTATTTACTTCTTGTACTGAGGGCTGCAAATGGGTCAGGGTTTCAGGATATCCCTATTAAATATGCATGAGAGAAATTCACATACAGCAAGATATATTTGCATACATACTATCTCGTGCAAATTTGTTAGGAATATCCTGAAAACCAGGCTCATAAGTGGCCCCTTGGGGACCAGAAATGAATATCACTGCCTTCCTTAATGTTGCTAAACTTCAAAGAATTAAACACACTTAAAACAAGAGGGCAAGATGTCTGGGAGGCTGCCAGTGACTGAAGGAATGAGGCTGAGAATGTTACGAGTGCTGTGGGAAATGGAAACCATTAGTCTAGAATGAATGGAGCTTGGGAAAGGCAGCAAATTAGAGCCTGCAGCCCTTATAGAATTGTTAGTTTATGCCTTTTGTCTCCCAGGGATCTGCAAAATTAGAAAAAGCAGAAATATTGCAAATGACAGTGGATCATCTGAAGATGCTCCAAGCGACAGGAGGAAAAGGTAAGACACGTGTGTTTTCTCTTTCTCTTTTCTTTTATTGTCGGGGGAGAGATCTCAGCAAACAGGCTTCCAATGAAGTGTGCTAGGCAGCACCAGCTTAAAGGGGTGGAAATCCATGCTAATGGCAGGATTGAACTCGTGAGAAAGAGCCACTGGCACAAAAGAAACACTTGACCCCGAGCTTGTGTTTGCTTTTATAACACTGTGGGAGTGTAGGTTTCATGTGCTGACAGTCCAAGCTGTGGATTTGTTTGGGGTTACCAGTTTCCAGTTCAAGACAGAGAAGACAGCTTGGAGACTAATGCAGGGAGACAAAATAAAACAGACAAACATAAGCAAGAGGGCAGGCAGGAGGGACGGGCTGCCTGCATGCTGCAGCAAACCTGGCGTCCTGTCTTGAAACCTCCAAAAGGAGGAGAGCCTGACCGCTCCCTCATGTGCTGCTTCTACTCTTAAAGCTGTAGGAATTCTTCTTTGCTGTGCTGTTCACACTTGCAGACAGAGGGAGGTTAAGTGGCCCTTATTTAGGGCACCCAGACACTTAAAAAAACAGCCACCGACTGAGACGACTGTTGATTACAAGATGTTGGCAGGTCATGGTGCCTCTGATTTTTGCTGCTCCAATGGGACATTGCGCTGAGGTGTCATAGATTTGGATGTGTTTAGAGCAGCAGCTAATCAGTGGTCCAGAGCATAACCTATCCCAAAGCAGGAGCTGAATGCCAAAAGATGTGCGTGGACAGCCAACGCGCTCTAGGAACCAGTGTTTTAAATGAAAACAGAGGCATGGCATAATCTGGTTATTGGGTCAGCTCTGTTAATGTACAGTATACTACAGGTAGAAGGCATAATATCACTTTTTGGATTTGGTTGATCACTGGCTCCCCCTTTGTATCCACGGAGGGGCATTTTCAATAAGACTAATCTGTCTAAATCTGACTTTGGACATTTCTGCAAGAACGTCCAAAAGTCGGGACGGGAAAGCAACCATTTTTTTGAAACCACAAGACAAATATCGATTAGACATTCTGGCCCTTGGGATGTCTTATCTTTTTGGCCATTTTTGAAAATCAAAACCTCCAAAACAAGCTATTTTGGATATGGGAGGGGCTAACATTTTAATGGACTGGCTGCACAGGCATGCCAACAGAACAGTGGAACACCTTAGTGGGCACTAGTGTGAACTTCACATAAAGGTTGCCAGGTACAGATTTCACCATAACCATATAGTATATGGTGAGCCCTCCAAAACTCCCCCAAAACCTACTATACTGACCTGTCTACCACCCCTATAGCTCTTATGGTTGCAGGTGTCACCTACATGGCAGTACAGTAGGTTTTGGGTGGGTTTTGGTGGGCTCACACTTTCCACCATAAATGTAGTAGGTAGGGTGGTATATGGGCTTGGATCCCTCTCTTTATGGTTCAATACACTGTCCACCAGGCTACTCCAAGCACCTGCTTGCTGCTCTTCTAAGATTTTCCTTAAAACCTGCAGCTGCCATAGAGGCTGGTATATACTCTTTCTTTCACATCTTTGGTGGGTGGTATGGAGTCTGTGACCACTGGGGGAGTTGGGGGGGTCAGGCCTTCATGTATCCAGTGGTCGTCATCTGGTCAATTTGGGTATCTTTTTTTACCCTTATGCACTTTTAAAACAGGTCTTACTCTGAACGTCTAAATGACGCCCTAGATGCCTTCTGAAAGGATTCATTATTCCTGCAAGACATCCCAAGACTAAAGCTGCCCTAATCCCACCCAAAACACACCTCTTTAAAATGCTTCCTTAAGATGTAGATGCACCGAAGGAAAAATGACCTGCAAGACGTCTAAAAAGTCAGTTTTGAAAATCAGCACTCGGACTTTGTGGCGATTAAACGTCCAAGTGCTGGTTTGTCATCTTTTGCACATTTTTTTTCTTCTTTGAAAAGGAGCCCCTTAGTGGGGAGGGGGGGTTATTCCTGGGCAGAATATTCATGCTCATACATCTTTTTTTTTTTTTTTTTTTTAAACTGTGCTGATCCAATGACCTCCTATAGGTCTGATATATTGAATAAAACACAAACAGCCGTAATAACAACAGGATGCAAACCATCAAGAGGTGCAGACAGATCAGTTGGGAGGAAATACTGTTACATAGAGAGTGCCATGTTCAAAACCCATGATCAATGTGCTAAATGAAATGGAGAATTATGGTTAGGTGATAAACATCTACCATATCCCATTCATCCATTTAAGTGAGCCTCTTCCTTCCAATGAAACACTGTCATTTTTCACAGCTCCTCAAATATTAACCTAGATTCTCCACCTGCAGCGCTTTCTGAATCCACTAGTGTACTCTCCAACCACACCTGGTCTGTTTCTGGTGTATTAGGCTAGGTGTATGAACAAGTAATAACAGCCCAGGTAAAAAAAGCTTTGTTTTAGCCCAAGATACTAGCAGATATATGTGTATCATATACAGAAATATATTAAGGCAAAAACTAGAAGTAGAGTTACCAGACGTGGTCTGGGCTGTATAGGCTTTCTGGGCCAGTTTGATGATATTCTGGGGTTTTCCAGCTGGGAAAGAGCCCTGGCCATTGCTTAGGGGTTACACTTAGTGACTAGGTATGTGTGTAGCAAGTTCCAGTAATATGGTCTCTAACAGAGCCATAGCGAACTCTCAAACTGTGTGCAAGTGGTATGGTCACTCAGAGTGCAAGGGAGGCATGGATGGCAAAATTGCACCTTCATAAAACAAATAGTGGGAAGATGGAGGGGTAACAGTTAAACATAGCAAAAATCCTAACAAAAATCATTCCTAATTTTTAATTATGGTATTTAATGATGCAAGCTTAACCGACTTAACCACCTATAGAGCTTACACTCTTCATTATTTTATATATAAAGTAAAAACGGCTACTGTTCTTCCAAGCTAGAGAATGGCACAGGAACTATTACCGCAGCAATACCATGGTTACCACAGTCATTAACAGGGTAATGGGAGTAACCCCAGAAAATTCCCCAGGAATGCTGTTAGAGAGCAAACCTTCCTTCCTCCGGTCAGAACAAGATACCCTGACTGCAGTATACCGTCCTGACCGGAGGAAGGCAAGTTTGGACTCCTGAAAGAATTGAATTATGTATTTAGTCCAATAAAATAGCATAATTTTCCACTTTTTGTTGTATGTGTATTTGTTAATTTTTAATGTAGTGGGTGGAATATGTCACCTTCTCTACATAAAGGTGCGACCTTTGCAGAATCGGACAACGGAACCCATTAAAGCTATGCTGTTGCTACTCGGAAATTCCCCTTGTACACTGTCAAAAACAAAAGCATAGTTTCATTGAACTGCATTGTTTGGTTCTGCAATAGGTTGCACCTTCGTATAGAGGAGGTGACAGACGAACTTTTTTGCAACAAGAACGGAGATGGGTATTTCATCTCAATACAATAGAACCTAATGGTTTAAATTCTAAAATAGATGAGATGGGGGGGGTCATTTTTTTGGGGGGGGAATTTTATGAATGGTGAGACCCAGTTGACTGGGATGGAGATATTTGACTGGTTTAATTCAGAATGGTCTTGAAGTCGTCAGAAAATAAAATGAGGAGCCATTTTGTCCTGCTGTGATAGTCTGAGTAAGACAGCTATGGAATATGGAGTAATATCTTTAGAACAGTGGTCTCAAACTCGCGGCCCGGGGGCCACATGCGGCCCACCAGGTCCTATTTTGAGGCCTTCTGTATGTTTATCATAATCACAAAAATAAAATAAAACGGCTTCTTGGTCATATTTCTCTTTAGCTATAAATTACAATATTATTATTAAGACTTAGCCAAAAAGAAAGATTTATAAACTATAAAGAGTTTTACCTCATGCAAAATTGTCATTTCTTTAATAAGACATTAACTATTTTTTCTGCGGCCCTCCAAGTACCTACAAATCCAAAATGTGGCCCTGCAAAGGGTTTGAGTTTGAGATCACTGCTGTAGAAGGTGTGTGATTTTGTTTAAACTTGGGGCCTTTCCTATGTTTACTGTGGGAGAAAGCAAAAAAGTTGAGTCCATGTGCCCTGAAGCAGCTAAGCGAAAAGCTGGCTACCATTGGACGTGGACTGTTGTTGGCGTATTAGAGGAAGGCTTTCCAAAGCACTCCACTAAGTGTTTGATCTGTTTGGAAGAACAGGAGATGATGCTGTTACTGTTTATATGAAAGGGAGTTTTTTGTATGTCTTATGGTGAAGCATGTAAGTTCTATAGACAGTCTGGAGCTCTTTGAGACTTTTTCCTTCCTTTTTAAGCTTGCGTCATTATACACCGTAATGAAAATTGGGGAGGATATTTGTTAGTTTGTAAAATTGCAACCTATCCATTGCCTCCCATGCTTGTCACATCAGAGTGAGCAGGATGGGAGCACTAATGGATGTGTTAAACAGTTTCTGGCTCGGTATGCTCCTGTCCCCGCCCAAGGACAGTCTTTGTAACAGTTGGGCTGGGGGTGATTATAAAATAGAAGAATCATCCCTGGGTATTTGTAAAGGCTCAGGGTTACATCAATAATGTTTGGGTCTACTCGAGCTGGAAGCCCCAAAAAGGACAGGAGAAAAGTGCTAAACAAAAAAACCTTGGAGGCCAGAGATGGGTGAACCTTGAGACAGGAGCACAAGATTTGGAGACGTTTGCAAAGGGAAGAGAATGTCCTGCTGTTTTTGAGCAAGACTTCTGCTGGCTTGGAATGGATCACATCCTGGAAACAGCAGCAATGGTATTTAAGTACTGGAAGAGTGAGACTGTGAACCGAAGCACCTTTCCTGGACAAGTTGTCCTAGGAGCAGTGAAATGTGCATGAACTGGGAGCCACTGCTTACGGAAAATAGCTTGGAATTAAGATGCAGGGATTCGTTTTTTGTTTTATTTTTTCAGGAAGCAGGCTTCTGGCGTTATTAGTAACAAAAGTCACTCCTGTGTCCCCACTGTGCAGGTTGAGTTCTTTTATACATGGAAGCTCATTCTTTTTTTCATTAAGGCTTTTTTTCCCCTTCCTCCTTTCAAGCAGAAGGCATGGCATGGCAAGCTGTTTTCAGTTTGCTGCTAAGTAATACGGCCTGTCATAAAAGCTTTATAAATTTACTAAACAGATGATACTCAAGTAGAGGGTGGTTCCTTTTCTTTTAAGCTCCTGGACTGTCAAGGCAAATATTTGTCAATGGAGCCAGGGTGCTTTAATCTACAGGCTGTTCTTCCTGCCTTTGAGTGCCTTTATGCTGTTTTATTTTATTTACTGTGGGAGGTGTGAAGGTTAAAACTGAGCAGGTCACTTGTTAACCTTTGTTAATGGTCAATGTAGAAGTGTTATTTGAGTATCCTGATACAATGCTTTCGATCATTTTGATTTTCTAATTGGGGGGGGGGGTCACGTGACGTGCTGAGCAGCGCCAAATGCGTTTTGCCTCTGCTCATGACTTTCCGACGCCATCCTTGCTAAAATCACCTTTTCTAGCAGTGCTACTTGTGCTTATTTTGCCTTACTTCACTGGGTTACTGGTCTGTGGACAGATTTGTATTTAAATCTCCGGACTCCATGAGTGCAAAGACCCAGAAAAGAGACCGGGATCATGGGAAGCCTGCTGAGGCCAAGATGGCGGACCCACGACCTGAACATGTGCTCCAACTTTCAGAAGATCACCTGGAAGACTTTGAAGTCAGCAGTGGTATCTGCTTTAGATCCTCATTTGGTGCAACTATTGCCTCATTGGCAAACTTAGAGGGTTTGTTGTCTGGCTCAACACGCAGAACCGGTGAACTAGAACAACGGGTTTCTAATATGGAGGACTCTTCTGTAATGCTGACAGCCATACTAGAGGAATTAAGAGGACAAGTGCGCAAGCAAGCTGCCAAAATTGAGGCGCCAGAAAACAGATCTCGCCAAGGAAATCTGTGGTTTCTGGGGATCCCAGAGTCAGTACCAGACTTTACCTTACTCAACACTCTAGAGACTTAGCTCTCAAATGAATTTTCTTTCCCAACTTTGGCGGCTGGAAAGAGCTCACCGTTTAGGCCGTCAGGCCCAGGATTCCACCAAACCACGTGTTATAACGAAGCTCCACAATTACATCCACAAAATGGAGGTATTGCACCTATATAGAGCAAAACGGGACTCTTTGATCTACGATGACTGCCCAGTACATATCTTCCAGGATTTCTCAGCAGCTTTAATGGAAATTTGCACCACTTTGCACCTGCCTTCAGGAGAAGCAACTGCGCTTCATGCTAATTTATCCAGTGATTTTGCAAGTGTACCATCAGGGACACTGGAAGCAGTTCACCGCTGTGGCACTGGACTTTATAATAAACACCTTGGAATCCAAAGAACCCCCCCACCTGAATCTTCATGGTCTCCTACTATATTGTATGTTCTCCATAACACTTATAATGTTATTGGATGGAATGTCTGGAGCTTTCGATTGTTGCCCTTTGGTCATAGTGCTTGTATTTGCCTGCATTACTGCTATGTAATTGTCATGATGGTGTTGGGGAGTTGATCACATCTCTCTCTGTACCCCTCATGTAGCTGCCACCATGGGGAGTTCCACTTGTAAAAAAAAAAGTCCTATATTTTGAAGAGATATTGGAGAAATTAGAATATTTCTAAAATCTAATATGAAATGTTGATGTGAAGTTTATATGTGACTTAACATTGTAACATTGGCTATTTGGTGGAGAAAAATGCTCGCATATAACAGCAGCAATTAAAAAAGCACAAACGCTAATCAATTAGCTTGCGCTAAAATGGAAAGCACGCCTTAGTAAAAGGACCCCTAAATGCTGATTCCTTCAGATCATATGCATAAAAAACTCCACCGTTACAAACATAATCCTCCTTTTACAAAACCATAGTGCAGTTTTTAGTGACAGTCGCGCTGGTAACAGTGCGGTTTTGTAAAGGGGGGAGGGGAATAGTCCATCTTGCAACGTACAAAGGCGACTCGCAACCTGTAGATGTAGATGTAACACAGTGAGGAGCTTATCTGAGCCATTCTATAGGGAATCTTCTTCACCGCAGCAGTTCATTACTGTGTTTTGTTATAAATGGAAAAAAAGTCACAAAAGTAGAGCTGCATTTAATAGAAGAACCCAACAAGAAGTCCTGTTTTGCAGGACTCCCCGGCTTCTTCAGGAGAATAATCGCATCACATCTCCTGTGTCTAATAAAATCCCATCATGGCACCCAGTTTTATAAGAATGCCATGGGAAAGGGCACTTTCGATCTTTATGTAGAAAGAACTTCCGGGCTACAAAGCAGCTTAGTAATTAAGACAAAGGAAAAATCTGTCATCCTATGAAAAGAAAGGTAAATTTGCTCCTGGTGAATCTCCAGAGGTAGAATGTTTCCCATAGGGTGGAGGTTTTTTTATGCATTGGATCTGAAGGAAGTAGAGAATGACACGGGACAAATTTTTCCCCGTCCCCATGGGAACTCAGTTTCCTGTCTCATCCTTGCGAGTTCTTTTCCTGTGTCTGTCCCATTCCTGCAAGCTCTGTCCTCATCTGCACAAGCTTTAAACACTTTAAAATCATAAGTGTTCAAGGCTTGTGTGGTTAAGGTAAAGCTTACATGAATGGGGCAGGGACAGCGACAAAACTCGTGGGGACAGGGAGATTGAGTTCCTACAGGGACAGGGACAAATTTGTCCCCATGTCATGCTCTAGAAGGAAGCAGCATTTGATTGATTAGCATTTGTGCTTCTTAATTGCTGCTATTATTTCTGAGACTTTTTTTTTTTTCTCTCCACCGAATGGCCAATATTACAATGTAGCGTACTGGCAATCTCACCCTAGTAGTTTATTTTTTATTATATTTTGTCTTGAGATTTTCTCTGTTGGAATCCCCTGTTAAGTATTGTGTGTTGATATTTTATAAATTCCACCGGACAGGAGAGGTTTCTGCCCAGTTAAATCATGCTGGCTGGCCCTAGAGTAGATATTCAGAGATTTAACTGGATAGAGTTACTGAATATCTGTTCTACCTCATGACTCTATTTGGTCAATGCCAGGATGCCTTGAAGGCAGAGTCAGGGCACAGATATCGGTGCTGGTGCCCAGACATAACTGGGCATGTGTGGATCACGTTCAGCACTGAATATCAGCTGACTCTGGCTAACTTCCAAATGCCACTAAACACCTAGATATTTTGCGCCAATGCCTGAATAGTATTGGATATCCGGGTCTAATTTGACCAGCAGCAGTTAACCTAATAAAAAATTTTGTTCAGAAAAACACAAAATGTAGCAGTGCGCTTAAGCCCAAATTCTAGAAATGGCGCCAGTAGTTACGGACCATTAGACGCCCTAACGCTGCTGTTTTTAATTGGATTAATTGCCTTTAATTGATGCAATAATTAGCATGTTAATTGCAATGTTTTAAAAGCAATTAAAATCTCATTTTAAAAAAAGACGTTGCCTCCACCAAGTGCCAGAATCGCGATAACAGAGGCACCTACTGGTACCTAAGGGTAAAATTGGCATGTGCACAATACCTTAGAAAGAAAGCATAATGACCATAATAATCAACCAGACACAAGATTCACAATTGAACAATGTAATTGGTACATCAGTATTTCACCCTCTGAAGGACACCTAATACCTGATTCACCACCCACCCCATCGCACTCAAGTCAAACCCCAAACATCAATCCACAGCAGCTGCAGCGTCAAAATGCAATCAAATTTCTATCCACACACGCTAGAAAAAAAAACAACTCACTTGGCACAAAATCCCAGCCACAAAGAAAGTCTCATGCAAGGCTTAATAAATAAGACAAAGGAGAAATCTGTCATCCAATCAAAAGAAGGGTAAATTGGTTCCTAGTGAATCTCCAAAGGTAGAATGTTCCAGAGCCGAGGAACTATCACAGAGAAAGCTCTTGCTCTCAGACAAGCCCTCTGAATTCTCCCTAGCAGTCAAGTTTCAAGTTTATTTGTTAACCTGCTTATCAAATATCTAAGCGGCGTGCGTAGATAAATAATATAAAATAAGGTTTTACATTTAAATTTCAAAGACAAATATACATTGTCAAACAATAGGTTAGGGGGGGAGAAATACAATATTGGATAGGAGAGCAAGACGATGAGGGTAAGTACATTAGAAGAGGTAATTCTGTTGTGTGATGATCGATGTTGCAGAAGTGGAGAGATTATAGGTCAAACGCGTCTCTAAATAAGAAAGTTTTTTTAAGTTAGATTTGAAGCAGTCTAACGATGATTCTTCCGGTAAATAAATCGGCATGGAATTCCATAATTGCAGAGCATTTACCAAAAAAAACTGATGAACGGGTGGTATCGTGTATAATTTGGCACAATGAAGATATTAATAGTAGATATTGAGTGTTTGATCGGAGAGGAGGGGGTATATGGAATCAGAAGTCTGCCTATAAATTTGGGGGTATGAAAAGAACATGTTTTGAATATTTTATATGCTATTCTGTGAGAGATTGGTAGCCAATATGCATTGATCAAAAGAGGTGTCGCGTGATCTAACTTTTTGCTTTTGTTATCAGTTTAATTGCTGTAAGGCCCATTGATTCAATCTCAACTGGCACTGAGAAGGATTTCACTTCACTTTACATATTTTTCAAAGGCATTAGACTGTATTTTTTCCTCATGACCCGAAAAGTTATTGTCAAACGCCCTTAAGTGCTGCATGAAAAGTAATTACCCTATGTAGGACTAAAAGCAAAACATTCTACCCTGACAAGAGCTGAAAAGAATAAACGGGGGGATTCACTAAATGGATCTACCGATCTGATCCAGGGGGGGCTGATTCACAACGCGTCCTCATGCAAATGAGGATGCTCGGAATCACCCCAACCGATTGCAGGGATCACTAAATAGCGATCCCAACGCATGCAACCTTTTTCTGCTTCTCTTTTTCTTTGCGAGTCCCTGGTTTTAACCCACGTTAAACCTGTGGGTGAGAGTAGGGCGGCGAGTCGGGGCGGCAGGCAGGAGAGATTTAGGGCGAGAGCAGAGCGGTGAGAGGAGAATTGGGGCGGGAGAATCCAGGCAGAGAGCAGTGAGCAACTGGTCCCCAGCAGTCGTTTCTTTTGTTGATCGGCCAGCCCAATCGGTGTTCCGGATTTTGTTTTGTGAATCGTTGCCCGCCTACATTTGAATGCCGTTCCCCCCTCATTTGCATGCGTAGATCAGAGGATGATCGGCACAAGGGTTAGTGAATCGGGTCGAAGGAAAATTGGGTCACACAGCGGTCACTAAGCGGTCGGGATTTGATCGGTGGACTTAGTGAATCTAGCCCAAAGTGGGTAACAGGATGATTATAAACCTGTTTCTCAAAAAAAAATTAATATCTTACACACGCTAAAAACTGCTGATTGAAATTTACTACTACAACAGTTCTTAGCGTGTGTAAGATGTAAAAAAATTTTTTTGAGAAATAGGTATATAATCATTCTGTTACCCACTTTATTCTTTTCAGCATGAAAAGTAATTGGCAGCCAGTACAGATAGTACAGCAAGGGTTGAATTGTCAAGTAGCCCAGCATATTCTAAGCCACAACATTCTAGACCAGTGTTCTCCAACCACCAGTCCATGGACCGGTGCCGGTCCACAGGATCGGCATGTGCATCAGGCCCAAAACTGTGTTCTTCAACTGCCGGTCCGTGGTGCGATCGATGCATTGTTAATAAGATTATATTGTATGTATATATGAAAAATGAATGGAAAAAATAATGTTACAATTAGG
Source organism: Geotrypetes seraphini (assembly GCF_902459505.1). Taxonomy (NCBI): domain Eukaryota; kingdom Metazoa; phylum Chordata; class Amphibia; order Gymnophiona; family Dermophiidae; genus Geotrypetes; species Geotrypetes seraphini. The sequence goes on along the minus strand of NC_047086.1, from coordinate 162,898,524 downwards.
ATTATGGGGGGCAGCGTCTGGGGTGGAGATTGGGTAGAGATGGGCAGGGTCTGGCCCATGACTTAGCCCAGTGTTCTTTAACCGCCAGTATGTGGCCCGATGCCGGTCCACAAAATAATTATTTTATTTCTGCCGGTCCATAGGTGCAAAAAGGTTGAAGAACACTGTTCTAGACTACTTGCAGCCTATCCATTTATTTGTAAATAGGGCCCTTTGTATAAAATTGGATCTACAATAAATTGCACATGTTAACGCATCGCAAAAGGGAGTTAATATAGTAAACCTAGACCTGTGTGTGAGCCACTCAGGAAAGACTATCCATAATGCTCAGATTTCTGTAGAGCGTCTAGTTAAAAATGGGAGGTCCTGCTCATAATTTCCTGATCATTTTCCAAAAGGGTCCCTGAATAGAGACATACAGGAAAAGTAAACTAAGGCTTAAAAAAAAACCCTCTCTTGGATTTTGAAACACTAGAAAGGCAAGTATGATTGTCTCTCACAATCATGCACACCCAAGATCCAAACGAGCAGTTAGCTGAAGGCACCTGAGCAGATGGAAAGGACAACATGTAGATTTTTTTTTTTAAGTGCTTGTGTATTGCCATTGTAAAATCAAGAATACAGTATGGGCCTGATTCTGGCAACAGCGCCTGCCACAGTAGGCGCTTGCAAACGGGCACCTACCGTGTGTCAATCACCAGTAAGCGCCGTTTCCAGAATCATATCTATTTTCTTCTACAGACACCTTAAATGTAGGCCAACATTTTACAGGTCTTCATTGACTCGCGCCTACGAGAAGCACCTAGGCGCGCCTAGGATGCCTAAGGCCATTTCCAGTGTAAACCAAGCCTATGCCAGCCTCAGGCATCCGTAGGCGTGCCTAGATGTCTCCATACATGTGTGAACAATGCTTATATTGTAGGCGTCCTTTGCCCCGTCAATTTATTATTTTTTTTTTAACGTGCATCCCAATTGGTCCGTTAGATAGCGGTAGGATGCCTATTACCGCCTTCAATCAGGACCCTGTTTTTAGAATCAGGGTGGTCATGCATATTTTTAATTCCCAAACAAAACTATGTCCACAGTTTTCAAAAGTATGCATTCTGCAGATCAATCCAGGCAAGTGGCAACGTTCGGAAATCATTGGGACACAGAGGGCATGTACCTGTGTGTCACTGGGTGCAATATAAATGGCCTGCAAGCCAGCTAAAATAACTTCCATAGGCTTTTAAAGTCCAGCCTTGAGATTTCCAAAGCATGTATTATGCTAAAGAACTTAAGGTCCTAAAAGAATTGTCTACTTTCAGTTCTCAGTATAAATTCCCCAGTGGCTACATAAAAATATGAAATGAGGAGACAATGGCGAGCCTTGTGGCACACCACAGTCAATGCTCATAGCTGCTTACCATGGAAAAGCATGCTACAGAATTTCACAACCCCCCACAGTTCACAGCACGTAGTATCATCTTATTCTCTGGTTTCGAAAGAGCTGAAACACTGATGTTCTTAATTTCCACTCCGGTGCCTGTTTGTACAAGCACAGCTGTGGCATATTGTGCCACCAAAGACTGTTGTCCTTTTAAATTATTCAGGCAAGCTTTCTGTCCAGAAGCACCAAGAGAGAGAGAGAAAGTGACCAGCCCACTGCATTCTACTGCCTGGACCTTTCCACTCCTTAGAACAGGTCTTCCCAGACCTCCGCTGCTTTTTTTTATCTCTTGAAAGGCCTTCGTGTTTCATGAAGGTTTGTGCCTGTAAACTCCGATAGACAAATGACTAGAGATGATTCAAGGGTATTGTGTACCCAGGACAAATCTTCAGCCCCCTAATTTGCCCCTCCCCCGAGATGTCATGCTTTTAGGTTCAAACAATTTTTATTGATGCAAACAACAACAAAAACAATGCCAAGGCACCCCCCAGGTGCTCAGTACAATCAAATATGCATCATAGATAATAGTATAACAAACATGGACAAAAGAAAAGGAACATCAACCAAACTCCCTCCCCAGCCCACTCTACTGAGAGCGAGCGAGGGTATGGAGAGCGGAAAGGCACTCCGAGGCCCTGGACTCTTATGAGCCCCGAAAATGCCACACCACCCTCTCCCCCCACTGAATCCCATTTTACCCTGTTCGTAACTAAGTCCCAGAACCTTCCCAAACCCCTCACTCCTTCCCACTCCTCTCTCCCCCCCCAAAGGTACTTCCCACCCCTCCCCACCAATACTCGCCAGTACTCTCCCAGTCCAACTATCCGGGCGCCCAGATTAGGACACCCATCTTAAGACCGCACTTCGGCCCTTAGGATGCAATGCTTGCAGATATGGTTCCCAAATATTTAAGAAAAACATCTTTCGCTTCCTGGCTCCTCCTGCATCTCGTGCCTCCCAGATGGCCAACTGATGCAACTGGTTCCGCCAATGCCAAAACGCCGGAGGGTCAGGGACCGTCCAGCATTGAAGAATCCATTTCCTGGCCAGTAAACTCATCTTCCTGCACAGAGCCCGATTTCCCTTAGGCAAGTGGCCAAAAGCCTCTGGCAAATCCAAGATAAAGTGGGCCGGGGTACTATGCAGTGCTCTCCCTATCAACCTGGACATGTAAGAGATTATACACATCCAGAAGCGCTGGATTATGGGGCAGTTCCAGAAGGAATGTCCCAAAGTGTGTCCCCCCGACCCACATTTATGACACAGTGGAGTAGGGAGACCCCCCACTATAATACAACTGTGTTCGAGTGTAATAGACACGTAATGTCACCCTATAGTGCGTTTCCCTCAACCAAGCATACGGGGTAACCCCAGGTGTCGCCCTCAAGGTACGGGCTACATCCCAATGTCCCAAATTAATTTGCAATTCCCCTTCCCATTTACCCCGGATGTTCAGGTAATCCTTGGCTGGTTGTAACTCTTGCAAACTAGTATGAATGCTAGACACCGAGATGGACACCCCTCCCCCCCCCCCGAGCAAACAGTTCCCGCAGCCTGGCCCCCATATGTAAGCGCAATTGTGCTCTGTTGAGGGATCCCACATAGTGCTCCACTTGATGACACGCGAACTGCGCGCCCCAGGTCTCCCCCACCTTAGCTAGCAAATCTGCTTGGGTCAACAGCTCCCCATCATCCCCCAAAATATGTTCTAAACAAGAAACTCCTTTTGCTCCCCAGGACAGGTACTCTCTGGATTCACGTCCCGGAGGGAAAGCCGGGTTACCCTGCAAGGGCAAGAGATCAGTAACCATTGGATCCCCACCCAGGGCTTGTACAAGCCAACGCCAAGCCGCTTGCAATGCACTAAATATTATACTTGATGGGATAGAAGGGGGCAGTGCCCTCCGAGGACTATGTAGTAGCGCAAACACGTAATAAGGAGCAAAAAACTCATGTTCCATCAAAAGAGGGGTGTAACTGCCGGTCATATTCACCCAATCTCCCAAATGGCGAAGCAAACACGCATAATTATAGACCCTCATGTCCGGTAATCCTAACCCTCCCCTGCCAAATCCCCAGCAACTGAGACACCTGCAATTTCGGCTTCTTGGCCGCCCAACAGAAGCAAGAAATTCCTTTATAAAGAATGCGTAAATCTTTCTTCAGCAAGCAGAGCGGCAGAGTCTGCAATACTTACATTCATTTGGGAAAGATGAACAACCTAACCATGCAAATGCGCCCCATCAGAGAAAGGGGCAATGCCCTCCAGGTATCCAGCAGAAGCTCCGTCTGTTGCTGAAGCTTATCCACATTAAGACGATACAAATGGTGAACCGGCATAGTCATCAAAGTCCCCAAGTACACAAACTGCCCCGGCGCCCATGTTAGCGAGAATCCATTCCTCCATTGGGCCTGAACCGCCGCAGAGGATGCTAATGCCTCTGATTTATCCAAATTTAAGCGGAACCCAGCAAAGTCACCATATTCTTTTATCAAGTCCAACAAGGCAGTCAAGGAGGGCAAAGGATCCGTTAAGTGAACTAAGATATCATCCTCAAAGGCCGATAATTTAAAAGATGACATCATGCTTTTAAATATGGAACGTACACACACAAATGAGGGCAATTTTCAAAAGTCATTTACCCAAATATATGGGTGTTTGAAAATGAGCCATCCTTCCTGCAGGTAACAGTATCCATTGATGATTCCTTGAGTTTGTCTGACTGTCACGATTTATTGTTTCACTTTGACTGCAGTTGGTCTTTGCTGCCCCCAGGATGCTGCTGCCCTGGGTGACTGCCTAATGATTGGGCCGGCCCTTAACATTGCTATGCAGGGAGGTGGTGGGTAGCAGCGGTCACTTGAGATTTTATTTTGCTGTGGTACCATGCCACGCCTCTAAAGACTCCAGAAATATCTAAGAAAAAGGACCACTTAAATTAAATGATTCATTTATAGAGCGTGTATGATTAGGCAGACTGGATGGACCATCCGGGCTTTTATCTGCCGTCACTTACTATGTTTACCATATTTAGCTCCCCTCTAGTTTCCATAAAGTGAGTGGTGGTAAGTCATTGGCTTGATCCATATTCCTGCATCACATCACAGACAAAACGAGGAGCTCTGGATGAAGATAAGAGTATGGAAAGAGTATAGATAAAAACAAGGGGGCTATAGGGCTAAATCAAGATAACATGACAGGTCATGGACCTGATGGGCTGCCGCGGGTGCGGACTGCTGGGCGCGATGGACCTCTGGTCTGACCCAGCGGAGGCAAATTCTTATGTTCTTAACCGTTTCAAAGAAAATAAGTCTGGTCACAGTGTTCATCGTTATTCCAACATTTCGTTGCAGCTAGGGCAGGATTAATTCGTCGAGGGCCCCTAGGCACACAAGTCCACTGGGCCCCCGCCCCACCCCACTATGCCCTGTCTCCATTTATTTACCCATTTTCTTATTTACTTCTTTATTACCACTTTATTTAATTTTATTTTAAAATTCAAAACAAACAACAAAGATTACCATACTGGTGCCAGTGTACAGTTTTTCTTCTATGCAACCTCCAAACATCTCTGACCAAGTCACCCCTTACTTCCTAGAGGAAGAGATCTTCAGCTGGCAGGGCTTTAGGAAGCCCACCAATTTATATTTTGCATTTGGGTATGAGGCATGGGGCATGACAGGAAGAAAATTTAGTGCTTATCATTTTATTGGACTAATACATTTCTCAATTAAAACCTCTTTCTTCAGGTCAGTAAACTATACTGCTGTTACAGGATCCCTGTCCTGATCTGAGGAAAGGAGTTATGGTCTCTGAATTAGCAAAAAAAATGTATTAAAATTAGTCCAATTAAAAGGATCACCTACCTTATTTCTCCTCCTGCCGTCATGAAGGGGTGGGAAGAGAAGGGAAGCTGGCGCGCGCAGTGTTGGAGTGAAATGAACCTAGGCCACGGGGCTCTAACACTGCACGCGCCGGCTTCCCTTCCCTGACGAAACAGGAAATTACATCATGAGAGGGAGGGAGGAGAAGGGAAGCCGGAACACACAGTTAGAGCCCTGCGGCCTGGGTTCATTTCGCTCTAACACTGTGTGCGCCAGCTTCCCTTCTCCTCCTGCCCCCTCATGATGTAACTTCCTGTTTCAGAGGAGAAAGGAAGCCAGCAGGTGCAGTGTTAGAGCCCTGCATCCGGTTCAGTTCGCTTGCGGGCTAGAGGGCAGCGAGGGAGTGGAAGGGAGGGAAGCTCTCCTCACCAGGCAGTCGGGGGCCCCCTGCCCTGTTTGCACCCCTCCCCCCAAAATGCCGGCCCTGGGCCCTCCCCTTATACTTTCGGGCCCAAGGCACGTGCCTACTGGGCCTACCCTTTAATTTGGCCCTGGATGGAGCTGTAGAAAATGGCCAGGCATTTTGGAGATACATACTAAGCTCCTACCTGTCTGCTCCTTTCTACATCCCCAGTAAATAGAGGAACATGACTGTTTTGCATGATGATGATTTTAAAGCAAGCATGTTCCAATACTCAGTTAGGACTGAAGAGTATTAATGGAGCATCAGAATAATTGCTTTCGCCCTTACATAGTATGCAGTTACTTAAGGTGTATGTGCTGCTGCTGGGATATTAAGTGATGTATCTGTTTTTCTTCCCTGCTGCAGGGTACTTTGATGCTCACTCCCTGGCGATGGATTTTCTGAGCATTGGTTTCAGGGAATGCCTGACCGAGGTTGCTAGGTACCTGAGCTCAATAGAAGGCCTGGATTCCTCAGACCCTCTGCGGGTGCGGCTTGTCTCCCACCTTAGCACCTGTGCCTCCCAGAGGGAAGCGGTAGCCATGACGTCCTCTCTGGCACACACCCCACACTCACTACATCCCCAGCACTGGACAGCTGCATTCCACCACCTGCCCGCTGCCCTGTTGCAGCAAAGTGGACTCTCTTCAGCTGAAAGCATCCCCTGCAGACTCTCTGTGGCCTCGGAAGTACCGCCAGCACATGCTTCTACCTTGCTCACTGCCACCTTCGCCCATGCTGATTCAGCTCTCCGTGTACCCTCTGCCGGCAGCGTGGCCTCCTGTGTCCCTCCGCTTTCTACTTCGCTGCTCTCACTCTCCGCCACTGTGCATGCAGCTGCCACTGCTGCTCAGAGTTTCCCACTCGCCCTGACTGGTGCCTTTCCTGTTCTTCCTCCAGCGGCGGCTGCAGCAATGGCAGCTTCGGCCACAGCTGCCCTCAGCCCACAGCTTGCTGTGTCAGCAACTTCTAGTCCTCGGCAAAGCAGTAGCGCTGGGAGCAGCAAACCATACAGGCCATGGGGCACTGAAGTGGGGGCTTTCTAGGATTGAGTTTGGTATTTGTTCCAAGAAGCCTTCCACTGGACTTCTCACGGCAGGGTGGGCACTTTCAATTTCCAGAGCTAAGAAAAAGATCTACATCCATCCAGTCGGCCTTAATAGAACCTGGGGATTGGCATGGGAGAAGCACTGCCCCTTTCAGTCTGGGTCCTCCAGTATGAGCTTAAGGAATTGTGGCCACCCAAAGTTCTTACTTTTGACCCAGCACCAGCATAACCTAAAAGTTCACCTGGATATAGACGCTGACTGAAGTGATCTCTGCAACTGACTTATTCTCAAAAAAGTGACTACATGAGTTTGATCACATGATGCACTGAAAAAAATCCTTCTCCATCCGATGCTTGCCCCCAAAGAAAAATGGGACATCACAGAGCAAGGGATTCTGTGGTTCCTAGTACATCTTCTCAGCTGATAGTCCAAACTGTTTGGTTTACCTGCAGCAGTTTGATATCAGTGTACAGAGTTGCCCAGTTCCAATCTTCATTCCATTGGTGCCTGGATTAAGAAATGTCCCAGCAGCTCTTCCTCCACCCGTGGGCAGATCTCTCTTTTGGGGCTTTCAGATTCCAACTCTTGACATTTTTGTGTGTGCTCACAGCTTGCAGGAGCGCTCTCTTCCAGCTACAAGAGTGCCAGCAAGCTGCAAGATTTCCAACCACTATTTGTGGCCTTTTAGGACAGCTCTTCTATCAGCCTTCATTGGACGTCTCTACACTCGTATTTTTTTGTGCTCATTTTTTGTCCTGAAGAGAGCTGATGTTGATTTTCCTGATTTCTCAGAGTTTGATGAGAAACACAAAAGGCAATGGTCACTTTGTGACACTGGTTTTCTCCCTAACCTAAATGAATGTAGTAAGCCTTGATAAACCACTCCCCAGTACCTAGGCCACTCCTCCTACTGAAGATACCACCAATTCCCCCATTTGTGGAAACTATATGTAGAGACTTCAGTGGGCTGGGCTTTTGTTTTGGGTGAGTTTTTTGAGTGGGAGGGTGTGTTTTGTATGAAGACACAGCATGTATTATGCACTCGGTTATCTCTGCTGTGTGGAGAAAGCAATACATCATAGGAGAATGTGAAACATTATGCAAATTACTATACCTTAAATATTTGTTCTAAAAATACTGTGTGTAGGCCTCAAGTCTCTCTTTGTGTGCATTATTATGACTTAATAACCTTTTCTATGCAAAACTCTTTTACTTATCACTAATTAAAGGAAATTCATTTGTGACTGTTTTCTTTTTTTCAAGCAGGGAGTTGCAGGTGTTTTTCTGGCCTAAATGGACTTTATTAAGAAAGAAAAAGCCAGTGGTTAGCTGTGCTGGTCCTAACCTCTTTGCTTCCAAGGTAGGGTTTAGGGTTGGGACAGGCCTATCTTTAAAAGGAGTCATGTATGCAGGTAAATTAGTGAAATCCCTTTTCAAATTCACTGAGCTTTGGAATAACCTTCCTGCCCCGCTGCGGAATCTGGGCTCATTCCAATTATTCCGAAAGCATCTGAAAACCTGGCTTTTCTCCAAAATGTAAAGCTAGCTATCCTCTTTATAACCTCTAATTCCTGATTATGTCCTTCCCTTATTTATTGAATTACCTGTAAACCGTGCCGAGCGCTATCTTTATGGAGATGATGAGGTATACAAAACTTAAAGTTTAGTTTAGGAGGATTTAATGAATGGTTTAGGGCCACTGCTGCTGGAGAGAGCATCTGCAACTACCGTGTTTCCCCGATGGTAAGACACTGTCTTATTTTTTTTGGAAGGCCAAAATATGCTCTAGGGCTTATTTTCGGGGGGATGCCTTATTTACCCTTTCATGTCCCCTCTGTATCTCTATCCTTTCTCTCTCTCTTCTGCTCCCTCACCCACGAGTCCTGCATCTGGCCCTCTCCCTTCTACCTGCACCTGGCAACACCCCCCTGCTCCGCGGCTCTCTTCAGCAACTTGTCAGCAGCGGTGATCAAGACAAGCTACCGACATCGAGGCCTTCCCTCTACGAGTCCCGCCTTTGTGGAAAAAGGAAATTGAAACAAGCGGGACTCGCAGAGGGTAGGCCCCGACGTCAGAAGCTTGTGTCGATCGCTGCTGCTGAGTTGCCGAAGAGAGCCGCGGAGCAGGGGATGTGGCCGGAAGCAGGTAGAAGGGAGATAGGAAGGCTGTAGATCTCCGGAGCATGACACCGACCCCAGCCAGGATGATTTCTTTTTCAGGCGTGCATCTTACAAGTCCGGCGTCGCGGCGGGAAATAGCCATGCTGAGCAGTGAGCTCAGCACTACACAGATGAAAGCCTTGCTTGCTGATTGGTCCGGCGGGGCAGGGGCCGCCGGACCAATCAGCAAGCAAGGCTTTCATCTGTGTACGTGCTGAGCTCACTGCTCAGCATGGCTATTTCCCGCCGCGACGCCGGACTTGTAAGATGCACGCCTGCGTGACACACTACCGGAGCCACGGCAAAGGTGGAAAAGAGCCGCATGCGGCTCTGGAGCCGCGGGTTGCCGACCCCCGAGGTAGACGGAGGGACCACACGGAGTCACCCACCGTACCACCCGATTCGGGTAAGCGCAGGTATCGGTGGGTGGCTTATTTGCGGGGGGGGGGGGTGCCTTATTTTACAATTTTTTCTAAAAAGGGGGGGCTGTCTTATTTGATGGCCCTGCCTTATCATCGGGGAAACACGGTATAAGTGACACTAGCATGAATGATGTGTTCTTAGGCCTGGTGCATGTCAGAATGGGGAGGCAAGAGCAGTTTCTCATGCTAATACCCCGACACAACAAATGAATGTCAGTCTATTGCCACAGTTCTCTCTCTAGTTCAGTAGTCTTTTAACTAGGATTAGGCTAGGGGTTCTCAATCTAGCCAGTCTGGTTTTGAGTGGTTAGAGCTACAGCCTCATTGCCCTGAGGCTCTGGGTTCAAGCCCCCCATTACTCCTTGTGACCCTGGGCAAGTCACAATCCTCCATTGCCTCAGGTACTAAATTAGATTGTGAACCCACCAGGACAGATAGGAAAAATGCTTGAGTACATGAATGTAAACCACTCAGACAACCTCCTTCCATAGGCGGTATATAAATAACTTCAAGTTTGTTTATTTTTATCTTATGTATATTCACTGTGAACATCTGGAAAACCAGATTGGCTGGGTATGTGCCAAGGGCTGGGTTAACCCCTGGATTAGGTGATGTAAGCCATTGGGGTTGGTCTAGGCCTTGTTCCTTCTCTACTTAGGTTTGAAGTCAAATGCTTTGCACAGAGTTGGGTCTGTTCTCATCTTACCTATAAAATCTTATTTCTTTTAGAGATTTTTTTTTTTTTTTGTGCAGTGGCCCAGGCAACTGGGCCACTGAAAATTTACAGATCACTCTAGCCCTATTTGGATAGGGCGTCAGTAGAGAGAGAGTCAAGTGTAGGCATGCAACCTATCTCTAGGGATAGTTGGCTGTGTTCAGGCACTAGATTTAGTAAATGATACCAAACTTTGCATGTACAATATTAAACTTAGAAGAAACAATAGTTACACAATTTCGTTATACAAGTTCAGTTTAGAGAGATTAGTAAATTTGTTGTATACCATCTAAGGAGGCAAGGTAAAAGAGACATAATTGCAGTAAGAGTGGCATTAAGGAAACAGTTAAGTTCAGGCAGTTATCACAGCCTAGAACTGCAGAAATTCAGTCAGGCTCCAAGGCCTTTCAGCGTGTGAAGTCATGTAATGGTCTGTGCTATATTAGGGCTTTCTGAAAGGAAAAAGTTTTAAGCCCACACCTAACAACAGGTTTTCTGCTGTTACCTTTTAACTTCCCTGAGCACTCCTTTTACCCCTTGGTCATCCAGTAGTCTTAACCAAATCTCTCCTGGGCTTTTTGCTTTGGATGTACTTAGAAATGCTTTTAGAATTAGCTCTTGCTTCTACAGTAAACTTCGTTTCAAACTCTTGTGGCCTACCTTATTACCTTTTTTCCAAATCTAACTTGTCAAATGCTTGTGTTCATCCCTATTATTTATTTTATTTTTTATTTTATTTTTTATTAAAGCTTGCTTTCCATTTCTGAAAAATGCTTTTTTATTATTATTATTTTACCATCTCTTCCACCTTATCATTAAATCATGCTAGTTCTTTGGCCTTCCTTCAGTCTTTTTTTAATGCATGGAATATTGTCTATATGGGCTCCCAAATAATAGCTAGAACACATTCAAACATGTTACCCTTGTAACTGCCCCTTTTCGTGTATTTATTTTATAACTAATTTTTAAAATGAAATGGTACAGCAGTAGTTTTTTTTAATGCCTTCCTTCCAGCCATGACAGACCTGATCATATTGTAAGCACTATTGCCTAGCAACCCCGCTATCATTACCTATTGCACCAGGTCCTGTTTACCAGTAAAATAATTTCCCAACTGTTTTGGTTCCATGAACAACTGCTCCACAAAGCAGTCATGCATAGCACTTAGAACCTTTATTAGGATTCAGTATTACATGGGATATAGTTCCACAGAAAAAGCCTTAAATCCGCTTTCATTCTCTGTATCCATGCTGACCTGTTCCCTTACCAGTCTCCAACATTTGGTGCTAAGATTTACAACATTTCTTTTACCTCTCTTCTATGTCCAAAAAGAGGAACATTCTGGAGTCCCTGCTCTTAAGTGAACCCAGCTACAAAGCTAATGTAACGGAGGCTGGACCTTTCTGACTCAAAGGCAGGTGCATAGCCCGACCTCAAATTTGGGGGGCCAGAGCACAAGGTGTGGGGTAAGAACAAAATTTTGCCTTGCCTGCTGCTGCTCTTGTTTCTCCACAACCCCCCCCCCTCCCTCACACACACACACACACACCTGAGCTGGTGAAGGTCCATAACCCTGCCACTATAAATGTTCCACCCACTTGTGGTCACTTCCACCTCTGTGCCGGGCCTCTGCCCAGCACATGCTTGGTTTCCACAAAACAGCATGTGTGGGAGAGCCTGCGCATGCCCAGTTTCATAAAAACTGAGTCTATGTGGTGGGAGACGGTGCGGCGGCAGGTAGTGGTTGCAAGTGGAAGAGCAGTGACAGGCCCTCAAGGCTCACTATGGCTAGGCCTCTAGGGCATTAGAAGTCCCCTTTCCAAAGTGGAGGACTATATAAATGTGCCTTGCAAGCAGAGCTTGGGGGTCTTCCTTTCACAGGAAGAAACTAGGTGAGCCCACAGCAGGAGTACAGCACCGCCAGGAAGTGCCTCTGATTAGAGAATAACACGGGGACAAATATTTCCCCCATCCCCGCAGGAACTCAGTTTCCCTGTCCCATCCCTGCGAGTTTTGTCGCTGTCCCTGTTCCTGTAAGCTCTGCCTTAACCGCACAAGCCCTGAATACTTATGATTTTAAAGTGTTTGAGGCTTGTGCAGATGAGGACGGAGCTTAGGCATTGGTGGAACGAGGCATTATGACATCACAAGCTGAGCTCTAGTCTAGAATGTTGCTACTTATGATTTTAAAGTGTTTGAGGCTTGTGCAGATGAGGACAGATCTTGAAGGAATGGGGGCAGACAGAAAAAGAACTTGACGGGATGGGAAAATGAGTTCCTGAAGGGATGGGGAAAATCTTGTCCCCATGTCATTCTCTACTGCTGATGTGAGTTGCCACTACAAAGGGAAGTTTCTGAAAGGAGGAAAAAAGAATTGAGTCTGTGAACCAAGAGGGAATCATTTGTTGGGGAAAGAGGAAAAAGACTAACATTCAAGGCTGTAGGAGGGACTTGACACCACAGAACATCCCTGCTCTGCAACTTAAGAAAGGGACCTGATACTTGGGTTCATCCCAATCCTCCCAGCCAGATATATTTTATAGCTCTAATTTTATGCTTGCCCTGAAGGAAAGTAAATGAGCCCTTTAACAGATATCTCTGCCTAAAAAGATACCCCTCAGTAGGGCTGGCCCTGCCACTAGATGGACTAGGCTTTTATTTAAAGCAGTAGAATTTAGGGGGGGGGGGGGCGCTACACAGCTGAGCAGGAATGCTGCCCTCAGAATGGTAACAGGCCTTCTGGGAGAGGCCCACATTGAAGCCCTGCCGCAGCCCAACCTCCCTCCAACATAAGAACATAAGAACTGCCATCTCCGGATCAGACCTTCGGTCCATCAAGTCCGGTGATCCGCACACGCGGAGGCCCTGCCAGGTGTACACCTGGCATAATTTATAGTCCACCATATCTTTATATGCCTCTCTTAAGGAGATATGCATCTAGTTTGCTCTTGAAGCCTAGGACGGTCGATTCCGCCATAATCTCCTCTGGGAGGGCATTCCAGGTGTCAACCACTCTCTGAGTGAAGCAGAACTTCCTGACATTAGTCCTGAACCTGTCCCCCCTTAGCTTCATTACATGTCCTCTAGTCCGTGTCAAATTGGACAATGTAAATAATCTTCTCTGCTCTATTTTGTCGATTCCTTTCAGTATTTTGAAGGTCTCGATCATATCCCCACGCAGTCTCCTTTTCTCAAGGGAGAACAATCCTAGTGTTATAAGTCTATCCTCGTATTCCAGTTTCTCCATACCCTTTACCAGTTTTGTTGCTCGTCTCTGCACCCTCTCCAGCAGTTTTATATCCTTCTTTAGGTAGGGAGACCAATGTTGGACGCAGTATTCCAAGTGTGGTCTGACCATTGCCCTATAAAGCGGCATTATAACTTTCTCCGATCTACTCGAGATTCCTTTCTTTATCATGCCCAACAGGAAGTCTATATTGTACAGGGACGGAACACAGCTATACTTCAGCTTGGGCCTGTCCTGAAAGGCATGTTGCCACAATGGCATAGCAAGCAGGAAATTTTTGCATGGGCCAGCGGGTGGAATGGATAGGCACAACACTTTTCCTTTCCCCTCCCTGACCTTCCCTTTCCCCACCACCACCAAGCTTAAAAAAAAATGGAATACCTTAGGTGATGAGGATCCCAAGCCCCACCAGCTGTAGACTTCTCTAGCTCATTGAACCCTTAGCTGCAGCTGCCAATAGTAGTCCTCCCAGCCATTGACACTGGTACCTTGTGCAAAGCCAGTTCATGCATGAGAACTCAACATGGACACTGCCACTGACTGCTGTAGTATTCCAATGACCTGCGGGTTCAGTGAGCTGAGGTTGTCTACAACTGGAGGGGGCATAGGGATCCCCACCAGCTAAGGCATATGATTTTAAGTTTGATGCGGGGGGGGGGGGGAGGGTGAGAAGGACAGGAGCAGGGAGTGGAGAGGAAAAATGTTGTTCCCACCTATTCCACCAATTGGCCGCTGGCTATACGATTCTGGCAACATGCTTTTCAGTTCATGTCCAAGCTAAAATATAATTGTGTCCCTTCAGTGTCTTCCGGGTGACTGACTTCCATGGTGACTTCAACTCGCAGGACTTGGGGACCCCACCAGCTGTACCAATGGCGCACCACTGCTGGGTGGGCCTAAACCAAAAGGGGGCAGGACCTAAGCCTGTCCATAGCATTGCCTTTGTCTTGCCAGGCTGAGTCCCATTGTAACTTTGGGACTGCAATGAGGTTTGTAGAGCCAGTGGTGGTAGCTGGCCTGGCAGGAAGAAGGGACAGGGAGTTCTGGGCACAGGAAGGGGAGATGAGATGCTGGGCCCTGGGGGAGTAGGAGAGGGGAGATGATGTGCTAGGCACTCTGGTGAAAAGGGGGCGTAGGGAGAGAAAGAGGAGTTGTTAACCATCCTGTGGCAGGAAAGGGGGATTCTGGCCACCAGGGAGAAAAGGGTAGGAAGGGAAAGAGGAGAGAGAGAGCTATGAAGTAAGACCTTGAGCTGCTCATGTGTAGTTGCAAAGCTGAAGACTTATCTAAGGCAGGGCTACTTAGTTCAGTCCTCAATGTCCACAGGTAGGCCAGGTTTTCAGGATATCCACAATGAATATACATAAGAGAGATTTGCATGCTTTGCCTCTGGGATATGCATCTCTCTCTTATGCATATTGATTGTGGTGTGGCTATTAAATAAAAAAAAAAAAAGGATCTGAGGGCCAGAATTGAATAGCCCTGGTCTAAGAAGGTGACACTGCTACACTGACCCTGCCCTTCACTTTTAGAGGGACTGAAGAAATTAAGGAGTTTTGTGTACAGAACTTATTAATTTCCTGAAGGCAATTAACCTAATTATTTGGATGGAAAGCTACAGTCTCTCATAGGAGAACATCGGTATAAGAGGCAAAAGAAGAGGGTACTCACCTGGCAACTATCCAGGAAGGAGAATAAGGAAGAAAAAGTGTTAAGAATAGTTCTAAGTCCAAGGACTTTGCACAATCACTTATACTGTTTTGTCTGAACTAAAGGGCTGTAGTGTTTTACTTAAAAGTGTTTTGTCTGTTTTGCCTTTGTGTCTTTTTAAATTTGCTCCAGTCTAGACCTTGTGCCCTATCCATAGGAACCCTTTATATTTTTATATGTTGTGTTTGTTGTCCTTTATCCTATATTACCCTATTTAAAGTAACAGACACCACTATCCATTTATCCTAATCCCCAGTCTTTAGTTTCCGCCCGTTCCCATCGGTCGGATTTTTCCACAGCTCTCCATTTTTCTACAATCAAAACTTGTTCTACTTACCATCTTGAAGATGCCAGAAACATCAAAGAAATGTCCGCGCTGCAGGAAAAGGATGAGCACACTGGACCCTCACGAGTTGTGCGTTCGCTGCTTGGGCACAGCACACGAGGAACAGTGTTGCATGCTCTGCGTCCGTCTGTCTCCACGGGCACGCAAGCTGAGGAAGAGGGCACTGAGAGACTTCTTGAAGAGAAGTGAGGCCCGAGAATCGTCCTCCAGCAGCCATCCTCATCGGAGTGTAGCAGCGGGGGATCCACAGAAGAATCCAGTGAGGAGCCTCCAGGACGTCCTGGCTCAGTCGACCCCCCCGACTGCAACTTGCCCGGTCGAGAAATCTCTCCCGGAGGTCTTGCATGCTGTCGCTAGCCGTCGGCCCCTGCAAGAAGCCGATCGGGGTTTGCCATCCGGCCCCCCCCTCCCGAAGTCATCGGGAACACCATCGGCCTCTGCCCGAATGGGCACATCGCTGGGGGCGCCTCCCGGTCTCGCACCTACCCCCACGTGTGGACCGGAAGAGAAGCCATCTCCCTGCTCCTCCACAGCCCGATCCAGCGTGAAGCCACGCCCCCCAGCAACGAGGGAGCAGCAAATGGAAAGGGAGCCCAGGGAGAAACCAGCCTGCATGCAGCCACGCCTCCCACCAATGGAGGAGCAGCCAGCTACCGGCCTAACACGCCCCCTAGCAACGGAGGAGCCAATCCCCGATCGGCCATGCCTCCCAGCAGCAGGGGATCGCCGCCCAGGTCCGCCCCTCCTGCACAACCAGCCAACCAGCAGCCAGACCCGCCTCTCCGAAGAGAGAACTCCTCGGGGAACCCCTCCTGACATCAGCAGGCAGGGAGATTGCAGGGGCACGCCTCCCCGATCATCTCAGGATGCCGGCTCAGCTACAAGCAGCCTGAGAAAGGGGCACAATGAGGCACGCTGCAGGGAGAAGAATCGGGGTTCAAAGGTAAGTCCTATCTGCTTGTTTTTGGGAAAAAAACCTCTGATAATCTGTTGCAGCTCCGAGGGCTCTGCCCCACCCTCCTCCCAATCTGAATGTTAAGGAGAAAGAATCTCTCATGCTTCTTTCCCTTGGAGGGGACCTGCAGATCTCTCCCCCCAGTAGGAGACATGCTGCCCCAGAGTTCAGCTTATAAAGGACATGCTGAAAAAAAAAAAAAAAAAACAACTCCTCGATGTTTCTTTCTCTCTTGGGGTCCTGCAGAGTCTACAATTCACACCTTTCTCACCCTGCCCCCCTCCCCCTCTCATGTTGGGAACGAGGAGTCGGTTTTTTCTCAGCAGGGTGCTGATATCTTCAGAGATGCGGCAGGTCAGACCTTGCCTCTCCAAAGGTGGGGCTTTGAAACTCCTCAGTCTAAAAAAGCTGTTTGCTCTTCATAATACCTAGGCAGAGTGCTTTTCCAGCTAGTATGAGGGACTCTGATACTTTCATGATTTCTATAGCACTGAAAGGCATATGTAGCGCTGTACAGTTTAATATACAATAGGCAGTACAGCAGGAGAAGCCCACGCAAGAGGCATTATCTCTCCCCTTTTCTCTGCCTACAGGCACAGTGGGAAACGCAGCCAGGAGCACTGGCACAGATGAAGGGGTGCACCCTGCCCCCTCTCTGCAGGCCCCCCCCCCCTCTCAAGATGGACAGAGAAGGGCGGTGAGATACATGGAGCCACCCAACCAGTCAAGTGGAGCAGCACATGAACCTGCGAACCACCAGGGGTGGGACCAGCAGCCACAGTTAATCCTCCTGCTGACCCACTCCTCTCTCAGCGGGCTACACTCCCCACATTGCCCTTTAGAGGGAGCCACGCACAACAACATGGCGCGGTCCAGCGGCATGCCATGCAACCAAGCAACGGAGGAACAAGCTACACACCAGCCTCCAACCATGCCCCGAGTCACCACCCCGGAAAAAATAAATAAATAAATAAATAAAATAAAAAACCCCACAAACGAGGACTCACCCCAAGTCCCTCCAGAATCTCACAGCTTTCTCAAGATCCACGTGGGTGGACAACAAGTACCCAAGGCAGAGTACTACAAGGCCTGAACTACCAGTACCAGTACTTCACGCAGGCAGTGGTGATTCCAGCCCACAAGAACCTCCTGGACTGCAGAGACAAGATTTGGCTGCCTCCCTCCTCAGGGCAACCAACATCAAGGAGACTGGGATTGAAGTACCAGATCTTTCCAGCCCAGGGATTCCACAACCCGCAGCAGCCATACATGGACATTGCGGTAGCTTAAGAGAAACAGGGCAGCACGACACCCCCCCCCCCCCTCCAACTACCGTCAGGGAAGGAACTGAAAAACCCTGGTTTCCACTGGGAAAAAGACCTTCAAGGGCGCAATGCTGAGCGCACGTATTGCTGCGCTCCAGTTCCAGATGCGGCTTTATCAGGAGGCCACCCTCCATCTGACGATCTAATTTTCCCGCAGCAAGGAGAGGACCTGCTTCGGCAAAATCAATAGAGGCGGTGACGAACAGAGGAGATCACCAAGGGGTTTCTACTCCAGGAACCCCCGCGTCACCATGGACTCTCAACGGCTCCAAGAGCGTTCACAAAGTGCGTGGCAGTGGCACATCCTCGCCTTCAAGGGGTGCGCGTCCTATCTTATCTCGACAGCTAGCAGCCCCGTCAACCACCATAACCCTCCTCCAAGAACTGGGGTTCCTCATCAACTACATGAAATCCCACCTGATACCCACCCAGGGGATATCGTTCATCTGGGCAGTCAGCGACACCACGCAGACCAAGGCCGTCCTACGGGACTACCAGATCGCCGCCATGACATCCCTGGCCCAGTGCTTCCCTGCCAGCAGCTCATCGTCAGCACGCTCCGGTCTTTGTTGTGCAGCACACCTGACTACTCATGTGATCCCGGAAAGGGCACCTCAGACGTCACTGGGACCAGTGTACCCAACCTCTGACCACCCACCTACTGTAGCTCAGGGCCTTAGGGAATGCCCGCGAAACCCTCAAACAGGCAGGGCAGTCCTCACCCAAACAGAAAACCAGGTGGCCTTGCACTATATCAACAAACAGGGAGGGACAGGGTCAACCTCGCTATGCAAGGAAGCTTGCCACATGTGGGAGTTCTCCAACTCCATTCAATGCCCCATCCAGGCAACTTACCTCCCGTGGGAGCAGAACGACCTGGCAGAAAGACTCAGCCACCAGCTGGATCCCGATGAGTGGTGTCTCAACCCAGCGGCGATGAAGAAGATCTTCAGCACCTGGGGCACACCGAGTATCAACCTGTTTGCAACCGAACCGAACTCGAAATACTCGACCTTCTGCGCAAAGAGATCAACCCTTCGCCGTCTCAGCCCCGACGGTCTGTCTGTGAGTTGGAACCAAGGTCTCTTATATGCCTACCCGCCACACCCTAAGTCCTGCAGAAGATTCTTCAGGACAGAGCATTGGTGATCATGATTGCCCTGTTCGGGCCCCTGCAACCATGGTTCCCGTTCCGGCAAGGGATAGCGGTTCACCCTCCTCTCCCCCCTCCCGATCAGTGCAGTTCTCATTACACAACGCGGGAACCTTACCCTCCACCACAACCTGTGTTCCTTAGCTTGACCGCATTGATGATGAGAGGATGAACCTACCACAAGACGTGAAGCACACTCTTATGGCAGTCAGAAGACCTTCAACCAGAAAACGCTATGGGTTGAAAGGGAGAAGGCTCCGCTACCAGGGCACAGACACGCAGCGAGACCCCTACAACTGCCCCATACCGGAAATCCTGCAGTACATACTGAGCTTATCTCAGGGGGACCTAAAACCCACTTCCATCAAGGTCCACCTAAGTGCAATCGCAGCATACCACGCTGGCCTAGACAACAAACCTGTGTCGAGGCATCCAGTAATCACAAAATTTCATGAAGGGACTGTCCAATCTGCACCCACCGGTCAGACCACCACCGCCCGGATGGGACCTCAACTTGGTGCCGCATCAGCTCACCTCGACCCCTTCAAACCTTTGGGGGAGGCAGATCCCGTATTCCTGGCCGGGAAAACCCGGACCATCGTCTCTGCCTACACACTCCCCCATGAGAACAGGGTGGTACCCAGAACCACCCCCGATTCTTGCCGAAGGTAGCTTCAGCGTGCCTCCCGGCACTCTACATCTTCCCACAGGGAGGCACACTGCCACCTCAGCAACACCTCCTGACTGTGTGTGGGCCCTGACTATGCAGCAGATTAGACAAGCCTCAATTGTTCGTCTCCTACGACCAAAACAGACCAGGACTTTCGGCCACCAAACGCAGGCGCTCGCGCTGGATATAAGAGTGCATCTCCTTCACCAAGCACTACTGCCTCGACATAGCATTCCACGCTCCAAATGCATTCGGCCGAGCAGTCTTGGAAGTGTCTCTTCCCTCCCAGGAGGGACAGCAACCACTAGCACAGCCTTGACAAACACTGATCAAGTAGGGTGTTATAAATATCGACAAACACTGATCAAGTAGGGGGTTATAGATATTGATTAAGTAGGTCTTCCAGCACTCCTGCCTAGACTGAATGTGGAATAGGCAAGTATGAATTCTCACATGCAAGTACGAATTGCCACTGTTGACCAGTTGGTTTCTCACTGTTCATTTATTGTCATTGACCAGTTTCACTGTTCTGTAAGTTAAGTAGGTCTTCCAGCAATCCTGTCTAGTCTGAACGTGGAATAGGCAAGTATGAATTCTCATATGCAAGTACGAATTGTCACTGTTGACCAGTTGGTTTTCTCACTGTTCATTGATTGTCATTGACCAGTTGTCGCTGTTCTGTGAGTTAAGTAGGTCTTCCAGCACGCCTGTCTAGACTGAATATGGAATAGGCAAGTATGAATTCTCACATGCAAGTACGAATTTTCACTGTTGACCAGTTGGTTTCTCACTGTTCATTGATTGTCATTGACCACCTGTCGCTGTTCTGTGAGTTATGTAGGTCTTCCAGCAATCCTGTCTAGCCTGATTGTGGACTAGGCAAGTATGAATTCTCATATGCAAGTACGAATCGCCACTGTTGACCAGTTACGAATTGTCACTGTTGACCAGTTGGTTTTTCTCACTGTTCATTGATTTTCATTGACCAGTTTCACTGTTCTGTAAGTTAAGTAGGTCTTCCAGCAATCCTGTCTAGTCTGAACGTGGAATAGGCAAGTATGAATTCTCATATGCAAGCACGAATCGTCACTGTGGACCAGTTACGAATTGTCACTGTTGACCAGTTGGTTTTCCTCACTGTTCATTGATTGTCATTGACCAGTTTTCGCTGTTCTGCGAGTTAAGTAGGTCTCCCAGCACTCCTGTCTAGACTGAACGTGGAATAGACAAGTATGAATTCTCACATGCAAGTACGAATTGTCACTGTTGACCAGTTGGTTTCTCACTGTTCATTGATTGTCATTGACCAGTTCACTGTTCTGTGAGTATTATTGCTCAGTTAACACAGCACTTTATCTAAAACCTTGTTTCCACAACTTTACCTGCTTTGCCTGATTACCCTGCCCGGCTCGGCCTCCACAGCCAGGCGAGGGATGCACAAAGCGCTAAGGCGCAGGTCCAGTCGGTACATCCCTCGGCTAGGGAGTCACCCATATGTGGCTGACTCATCCTGCTTGTCCTAGGAGAAAGTGTAGTTACTTACCTGTAACGTAGGTTCTCCGTGGACAGCAGGATAGTCAGCCACACAACCCACCCGCCTCCCCATACGGCCGACCCGGCCACAGCTAGGAACATCCTGGGGATTAGGGGGAAGCAGGGGGAAATGGGTAGGGCTCGGGCATGCCCAGTGGGGCCCGGGCTCTGCACGTGCTCAGAGAAAAAAAAAAAAAAAAAATCTCTCTGAGCTATTGGAGAGCTTATCCGTAAATTGGGAGCTGTTGGGACAACACCCATATGTGGCTGACTCATCCTGCTTGTCCTAGGAGAACCTACGTTACAGGTAAGTAACTACACTTTTTGCCTTTGTGTCTTTTTAAATTTGCTCCAGTCTAGACCTTGTGCCCTATCCATAGGAACCCTTTATATTTTTATATGTTGTGTTTGTTGTCCTTTATCCTATATTACCCTATTTAAAGTAACAGACACCACTATCCATTTATTTTGTGCTGCACCTCTAGGGCTAACCTTACCCCTAATGAGAAGAAGAAATTGTACCATGACTTTTAATGAGCAACTGGCTGTAAACCTGACAGGAAGCTTTGTAGAACTGATGTGCAGGCGGCACTGGTGCTCGGTGAAATTTAACCTCTCAGATTTTGACTCTGGAGTTCATGAGCATATCAGCTGGACATCCCACAAATCAAAGAGAAACCCCTGAAAATCCTAGCCTGACAGTGGGGCTTAAGACTGTGACTGGTGCTTTTTAAGTCAGTCATAAGTTTTGGCTCAGACACAGTCCTTTGGACCAAGTATGAGAGCAGCGTCCCTGCGGCTGTGGACGAAGTCGTTTGACACTGAGCGTAGGCTGACCTTTTCATGTGCAGTTCTCTCGCTCCTTCAGGCCTTGTAAATCACCACCCAGGATTCCCAACCAGTAAATCACTACTGCCTCATTAAACCTTTCTTTTTCCCCTCTCTTTGGCAGTTTGCGCTTTCGGAAAAGAATGTGAGTGACAGCACACAGTGTCTGCTGCCCAGGGACAGCCCTGGGAACCAACCTGACTCATAAATCCTGGAATTCCTTGGCTCACCCTGACCTGCTTCTCATGCCAGAGCAGCTCCTTTCATGTGACAATCAAGGGCCGCAGAGGGCCCAGGAACCACAGTAGCCACAAAGGGACCAGCGCTGGCTAGATATTCCTTACAGTTTCTGCCAGCTTTGCTTTCCCAGGGTGGCCAGGTCCTTCCTTGCTTCCCCGTACAATGAGCTCAGCAAAAGGCAAGCGGGCCTGTGAATCTCTTCAGCAAGCTCAAACACAGACAGCAAAATAAGGGAGTTTTATGGTTCTTCTGGGACAATGCAGCATTCTTTCAGAATTTTAGGGGTATCATTTACATAGTACTCTGTTGAACTGTCTGTTTTCTTTTTGCCCAGTGAGCTCTGTCTACATTTCCACCTGCACTGTTTCCCTCCAGCCTCTCATCCTGTCTCCCACTTTTGCTCTGGGCTTTTCCTGTCATGCAGCCTTACCACCACTCTCTCCCCTTTTAACTCTATTTCTCATTCCTTAAACATTTTCCTTATGTCTTCCAATCTCACCCTGCCATTATTTCCTCCATCCCTTGCCTGTATCTTTTCCCTGGGCTCTTCACCCTCCCTATATTTTGGGCCACAATAACACTATATTTATTTATTCAATTTTCTATCCTGTAGCTGGTTTTAAGAAAGGTTTGGACAAGTTCATGGAGGAAAAGTCCATAGTTTGTTACTGGGAAAGACATGGATCGGTAGCATGGAATATTGCTATTCCTTGGGTTTTGGCCAGGTGCTAGTGACCTGGATTGGCCACTGTGAGAATGGGCTTATAAGACTGATGGAACATTGGTCTGACCCAGTAAGGCTATTCTTATGTTCTCCCAAGGGAGCTCAGAACTGTTCATATGAATTTATGCAGGTACTCATGCATTTTCCCCTGTCTGTCCTGGTGGGCTCACAATATATCTAATGTACCTGGGGGTGAGGGAATGAGAAGCAGAATATCGTAGAAGCTGAAGAGGGGATGAATATATGGGGTGGAAATAATGGGGGACTAAAAAGTAAATGAAGAACAGGAGGAAAAAGAGGCTGGGAAAGGAATGAAAACAGCAGTGGGGGAAACCCTTCGGGCTCTCTCTTAAGGGGTGTAGTAGTATAGAGGAGGAAGTTCCAAGTGGAATACTGTTCTAACGCTTCAGCCCTTTCTTTTCTTCTTTATCTGTTCTTTTAAGTATAGTAAAACCTTGGATTGCAAGTAACTTGGTTTGCAAGTGTTTTGCAAGACAAGCAAAACATTTCATTAAATTTTAACTTGATATATAAGTAAAGTCTTGCAATACGAGTACATACAGTATACATGTGTCACATCATCACCACTGAGCCGATGGTCCTTTTCTCTCTGATGCTTCAGGAGTGTAGTGAGTGACTGTTCTAAATGAGCGAGGTCTTGCAATATGAGTACATATAGTATTTTGTATTAAAGCTTTTTGGGTTGTGGAACGACTCGTCTGAGTTTCCATTATTTCCTATGGGGAAATTCGCTTTGATATACGAGTGTTTTGGATTAGAAGCATGCTTCTGGAATGAATTATGCTCGCAAACCAAGGTTTGACTGTAATTTATCTTGATGAAGGAGGCTTCCAGAAAGTCATTGTAATTGCAGACAGAACATTCCAGCCTTTGCAGATGCAATCAAAGTATAACAGTGGAAGGAACATTCACCAATCAAATACTGAGCCAGTCAGAATGTTTTTAAATGCCAATTGCTGCCCACTAAGTTAGACCTGGATATTCAATGCCAGGCCTCCACATCAGGTGCTGTCTCTAGCAGTATTAAAATCCAAGCTAAAAGGCCACTTTTTTGATGCGGCTTTCAACTCCTAACTTCCACTCACCATAAAATTACCTATGTCCATCCTATCATTCTCTGCAAGAAACTCCCCCCCCCCCCCCCATGTCCTGTCTGTCCAAATTAGATTGTAAGCTTTTCTGAACAGGGCCTGTCATACTCTGATTCTTCCCTTTCTTCTTAAAGAATGACATGGGGATTGTTTCCCACAATTATCCACAGGGACGACAGCGCTGCGTACGCTTTTCAGCACTATAATATAGTAAGAACATAAGAATAGCCTTACGGGGTCAGACCAATGGTCCATCCAGCCCAGTATCCCATCTTCACGGAGGCCAATCCAAGTCACAAGTACCTGGCAAAAACCCAAATAGTAGCAGCATTCCGTGCCACCGATCCAGGGCAAGCAGAAGTAGTAGTAGACTCTGTCCAGGCACCAGCTTTGAATATCCAAGTCTGGCCAGAATGCTGCTGGCCACTCGCATTATATTAGGGTCCCGGCTGATATTCAACTGGAACCCACATAGGTTTCTCTTTTTCCCTCCCTCTCCCCAATTAATTCAGACACCCCCTCTCTGGAATATAACCTGCCTGACAACTCCAACCTCCCCCCTCCTGAGATCAACCCCCCACCCAAGATTAACCCAGACTCTGGGACCTACCTACATCCCTATTGGATCAGTGGAGGGTATCCTGGGCAGGATTCCCTCCTGTCTCTAGTGGCTGTCTATGCTTAAAAGGCTGCTGGGAGTTCTAGTGGAAGGCTGACTTCAAGTGGTAGTACCACAAGACTACCACTAAAGTTGGTGGTAGCCATTTTAGCACATGGAGCTGCTAGGGGCAGGAGTGGGGTTCACGCCTACCCAGAATACCCACACTAGACCACCATGGATGTAGGTAGGCTGTATGTATGTGTGTGTGTTGAGGATGGCGGGGGGTGAGCTAGGGATATGTCCTCTTTTTGAGGACTGTGTCAGAAGTCTAGGCAGCTTTTTAATATTATAACTTTTGTCTGAGACAACCAAACATCTTGTATTTGTTATCCATAGTCCGCTTTTAGGAGAGCGGAGTACAGTGTAACATATACAACAAAATTAACTAGTAACCCGCATACCTATCTGAAGTCCTCCCTCCACACCTATCCGAAGTCCTTCTCTCCCCCTTGCACGATCCAGTGCTTGCTCAACCGGCGCTGCTGTAACTTTTGGCCATTGGCAGCATGCGTGAAGCAAGCTGACCTCGGCAAAAGTGGATGGACCCAGACCCACCTGCAGTTGCACTCTTGATTAGATCCTAGACTGACATTTAAAGAAAAGCTTTAATGTCCAAATCTTGTCAGGATCCAGAGCAAAAGATCCAAAAAGTTCCTCTGTCCCTCATATTTACAGTCTTCCAGGGGAGTAGATATATTTTCTATCCTTCCAACACCAACAGGCTGAGTTGGCAAATAAAAAGCCTCGGTAAGTGGAGATACAGCCTCTGGAGGGACTTTAAGGATTTCTTTGTAGTATCTTCACAGAGGGCACAGCACTAGACCTTGGAAATTTCAAAGCATGTAAATTGAGCCTCTTAGAAAAATTTCAAAGGACTCCAATTTACACAGAATTCTCTCCAGATCTTTAACAGCTGCTGCTTTTCATTTCTTGCCCTCAAAATGCTGTATCACTAAAGCTCAAAGCTCAATCTCAATTTCTGGTTCAGCTTTGGTAACTCACTCCTATAACCCAACCAGAAGTCCCAGCCGGGACAGTTATCAGTCTCAAAACTCAAAAGAGATTCCATCCATAATATACCCAAGGTCACCACTCGGGCTTTAGTCTTTCAAACAACACAAAAACAACCATGAGGTAAGCCAAACCTTACTCCCCTATTAAAGTCAGGTAAGTGTACATTGGCTTGAAGTAAGAGGGGGCTGTATCTGCTGAGGGTATTCTTTTCCAAAGAGCCACATCAAATGTGTGCCAGCTCCAGGGGTGCCATGAATCCTCAAGCTTCCCCAGAATGAGCCAGATCATCTTCCCCTACCACATCCCAGTACGAATGGCAGGGTTACTCACTATCTCATTCCAAAGGTCTTCCCCAGAGAATGACATGGGGAAAAATTTGTCCCCATCCCTGCCTCATTCCAGTAAGCTCTGCCTTAACCGCACGAGCCTCGAACACTTATGATTTTAAAGTGTTTGAGGCTTGTTCAGATGATGATAGAGCTTGCAGGAATGGGGCAGGGACAAGAAAAGAGCTCGCAGGGACGGGAAAATGAATTCCCACGGAGATGGGAAAAAATTAGTCCCCCATGTCATTCTCTAGTCTTCACCTCTACTACTCACTCCTCTGGAGGTGGTTATCTTATTCCTCTCAGGCTAGTCCTCCATCGTATCAGACTCCACCTCTTCCACTACTTTCTGCACCAATCACATTAGGATTCACCCTTTCAGGGCTCCTTCCTGTGCAGCCCATTAGGGTAGAGTTTGTCTTTGGTGGAGAGATGCAAACTTATTCCTCCAGAGTTAGCAAAACATCATTCTCATTCTAGGAATGGCTGCCCTGACTAAGCCCTATAGTCACTTCAGTGTTGGTCTCTATACTCACCTGCAGGTCCACCAACTGCAGCAAACTCGATTGTACTATTCAGTTACCCTGTGGGGGAAGAGGTACAAATGCTCTTACATGGTCCTTACATTTACCTATGGAGGTTGTCAAAACAAGCAGAAATATGGAGCTCTTGTTCTCAAATGAGTCCATGATCCAAATACTGCTAAAGGGATAGAGAAGCCCCCATGCTGTAATCCAGTGGTCTCAAACTCACGGCCTGCCAGGTACTATTTTGAGGCCCTCGGTACATTTATCATAACCACAAAAGTAAAATAAAACAGTTTCTTGATCATATGTCTCTTTAGCTATAAATTACAATATTATTAAGATTTGGCCAAAAGGAAAGATTTATAAACTATAAAGAGTTTTACCTCATGCAAAAATTGTCATTTCTTTAATAAGACATTAACTATTGTTTTCTGAGGCCCTCCAAGTACCTACAAATCCAAAATGTGACCCTGCAAAGGGTTTGAGTTTGACCACTGCTGTAATCTAACCATTTCTGCCCAGCACCTGTGTTTAATTAAGTTACCTAATTTAGTTGCACCACATAGAATAAAAGTAATTTTCCAGCACATCCAGCACTATTTTTTTTCTGAACAATTTAAGCTGTCTACCATATCTACAGTATTTCACTAACTGCTATTTGCAGAGCTGATGTCTTGTGCTCTGTAACTATAGATGCATTGGTGAAGTTAAAGCGCCATCTGGTGTTATATTGAGAGGATGCAATTCCTCTTGTTTTTTTTACTGCCTCTTTCTTTCACCTAGAAAAAAAAAAAATATTCAAATCCTGCTGTGATCATGAAAAGGGAATTTTAGAGCATCAAATGGTTACATAGTAGAAAACAGCAGAAAAAGTCAGTTGGCCCATCTAGTCTGCCTACTTCTTCCTGTCCATATTGGTAAGGAGGATAGTATTAGCAAAAATTTTACTTCACTCAGCACAAGCTGAAGACACTATAGAACAGGGGTAGGGAACTCTGGTCCTCGAGAGCCGTATTCCAGTCGGGTTTTTAGGATTTCCCCAATGAATATGCATAAGATCTATTTGCATGCACTGCTTTCAATGCATATTCATTGGGGAAATCCTGAAAACCCGACTGAAATACGGCTCTCGAGGATCGGAGTTCCCTACCCCTGCTATAGAATCATTATGTATTGATGTCATAGATGATGGCACGTTAGAACAATTAATTTAACTCTGAGCTTTTTAAATGGCGTCCCAAACAACACTTTCTGTAGCTACTTTTTTGTGCCCATGGTGAAAGCACAAAAATATGTGGCATGTTATATTCAGTGAGCATATAAATTACTACCAAGTTAAAATTTTGGCATTAATTTGTGGCTCAATGCTAAATGACAGCTTTTCTGACAATGCCTATGCAGTGATTGGCTTAGGCATTGACAGGAATAGTTGACATTAACCCCTCTAAACATGCCCCACTTCCTAACTTAGGGTTCTGTATCCTTAACCCTCTATCTCATATCTGTCTGCCCAAGTTAGATTGTAAGCTCTTCTGAGCAGCGGCCATCTATTAAATATCAAAATGTACAGTGCTGCATATGCCTTTCAGCACTATATAAGTGATAAATAGTAGTAGCTCTTTATATTCTACTGAAGTACAGTCAAACCTCGGTTTGCGAGTAATGTGGTTTGTGATTGTTTTGCAAGACGAGCAAAACATTCTCACAAATCTTGCCTCGCAAACCAAGCGTTGGCTCGATCCGTGAGCCCCCACCCCCGAGAACCGGCATCACCACCCGTCCGCCCAAACCCTTACCGCAATCGGGCACTGGCATGCAGCACCAACCCACAGGACATGCCGGTGCCAAAAGAGCCTGCCGCCTGCCGGTGATCTCTGCTGGGCCTTGAGCATCTGCACATGCTCAAGGCCTTCTGGCTCCTGCTCTCTCCGGCAGGCAGCAAGCTCCTTCGGCACTGGCACGTCCTGTGGGTTGGTGGTGCATGCCAGTGCCCGATCACAGTACGGGTTTGGGCAGTGCGGGGGCGATGCCGGCTCTCGGGGTGGGGTGGGCGAAGCCAGTTTCCAGGGGTGGGATGGAAACACGCCAGTGGCCTCAGGGGTGGGGATGGGAGGGGAGTGGAAACATGCCAGTGGCCTCGAGTGGGAGAGTCTTTTTGGGATGTGGAACGAATCACCCATGTTTCTACTAACTGCTATGGGGAAAGTTGCTTTGATATACGAGCACTTTGGTTTACGAGCATGCTTCTGGAACGAATTATGCTCACAAACCAAGGTTCCACTGTATATAAAAATAATTTATTCCAGACTCTTTAAATAACTGATTACATTGATTTCACCTACATCTAATTTTTATAAGTTTTAGATATCTCTTAGTTGCTAGATAAGGGACCCTTTTACTAAAGCTTAGTGCGCACTGATGGAATTATTAGGATGGACTTCTTAGCTTTTAACATGCACTAAGTTTTAGTAAAAGGGCACTAAAATTCCCCTCCCCCCTTGCAAGAGCGTAGTGCAGTTATTAGCGCCGCCCGCAGTGGTAACAGCTCCTATGTTCATAGGAACTGTATATCACGATGCTGTTACAACCCCGGCTGGCACTAAAAACTGCAATATGCTTTAGGAAAAGAGGGGAGGGGGTAGGTAAAACGTTTTTCTGCTCAGTTATTTTAAAGAAAATGAATATATTTTCTATATAAATTAAATTTGTTAGTGTAACTATTTCTTATTATGAATGAATTAAGTATTGCCTATATAAATTAATTTATATGTACTCATGCAGTTTATGATTGATGGATTTTATGGTTGCATTTTGTGTTAAATGCACCCTCCCCCATACACACAGCAGCTAGTCTTCACTTTGTGAACTGAGTACAAGTCTGCCATCTAGTGGTAATTTCCTAGTATTTAATGGATGTTTGTTGTATTTATACTTTATTCATATTTTAGATAGCAATAATTTTTGAAGAATGTCTTCATGATAGTGTGCTGAATGCTCTACACTGCTCCTGACGCTCATAGGAACACTCCCTCTTTAGTTTTCTACCATCAGAGCTTAATTGGTAGTCAGAAAGGAAGTGTCACTGTAGAGCTGGAATGAGGGAACAGACCACAGTTATGTCTGAAATGTCATTAGCTATAAAAATCCATACACAAGCTCTCTTACACACAGACGTGCCACACACACTTTACATCTTCCCTCATATTCTCAAGAAGCACTGGTGAATGAAGAATGGTTGAGGGTTTAGTGCTAATGAAGCCTGGGGTTGGAGTATCATTAGAATTAGGGGGGAGAAAAGAATAAGGGCTTATTTCTATCCTTCCTTTCTTCTCTGCCCTCCTGATTTTGGTCCTCCATTCTGATCCCCCATATTTCAACCCCCAATCCCTGGTGGTTCTCAGGTAAGGCTGCCAACTAGATCCAGACTCTCAGGCAGAGTTTCCAGACCTGGGCATGCTGGGACTTGTAGTCTTGCTTTTCTTAGGGCATGCACTGAGAAAATCAGAACTACAAGTCCATGTATGCAACAGGGTAAACCCAGGACTGGATCCAGTTAGCAGCCTTATCCTCAAATACCCCATGATGGTCATGAATTCTCCCTATTTAGCAACTCTCCTCCTCTTCCTCATCAGCCACTAAGGCGCATGCTTCTATTTTGAGCAGCCGGAACATTTTTGTTTGATGTCATTTCCGGTATTGTTTTTGGGAATGTTCATTTTATTTTATTATGTGGCCATTTTATCATCATTTATTTATTTTATTTAAAAAAAATTTCTCAACCGTCTATTCCTAGGCGGCTTTACAATAGCAACATACATAAAATAAAAACAAACAAGATTTGTACAAACAGCAAAAATTATGGATCATTCAACGAAGACAGTTAATTCACAGTGAGTGTGCACTCTTTCTGAAACTGTGTGCACTATGCATGGTCATGCATGCAAGGTAGTTTTTGCATGAGCAATGGGTGTCCTCTTTGCAAACACTCTCTTGAATGACTGTGCAATATTATTGTCAAGCAATAAAATATGAATTTTCATTTAATAACGATATGCAACATGTGATATGTCATCGATATTTCCCATTTCATTGCAATCACATATCCATCCCTATTTTGAGCTGGAATCAGCCAGTCCTCCTTCGACACGGTGGATGGGGGCACAATGCCTGCAAGGCTTGCTTTCTTCAGACTCCTTAGATGGGTGGAAATAGTGGCGTATTGAGGGTGAAAGGCACCTGAGATGGTGGTGCCCCTACCCTGCCTTCTTCTCCACCCACCCCCCCCTGCTCTTTTCCTGCCCCTCTGACATGTGCATGCATCCCCTCCCCCATGCAGTTGCTATTCTATGATGAATTGAAGAAGTAATGGTATGTTCTGTTTTTTGTTTGAATTATGATGTTAGTGATATTATGGGCTCCTTTTACTAAGGTGCGCTAGCGTTTTTAGCGCACGCTGAAGATTAGCGCGTGCAAACCACCGCGCTAAATGAAAAATACTAACGCAAGCTCTATGGAGGCATTAGCGTGTAGCGCTAAGCGCACGCTAAAACCGCTAGCGCACCTTAGTAAAAGGAGCCCTATATGTTTTTAGATCTTGTACCAAAATAGGTATTTGTGTTGTAGAAGTTGAAAACCTGTCACAGCTTCAACTCCTGATGACGCTGTAATAGCGAAACGTGGTGTTACGTCGGACTGGCTGGATACAGTCTGAATTGGAATAAGGCATTTTATCATCTTTGTCTTAACACTTGTTAGAACATTGGAGAAATGCAATAAAACACACAGACTATGAAGTGGAACAGGTTGATTTTATTCAGAAAAGGTCTTGGAATGAACTGAGTATAAACTCGAGGTTTTCTTCCACCAGGCAATTGTCCAGGTGGATAATACAGATTTTAGCAATTGGAAATGCAAGATGGATTCATTCATTCATTTTGTTTAATATGTAAAATGTTATTGTGGTTTGAATTATTTAATAAATATAGTGTATTTAAGTAGAAAGCCTGTCTAGTTATATTATATGTATCTTTAAATTCTGCGGCGCGAGCAGCATCACCAACTTTCTGCCCACATCGGCTCTCCCTCTGACATCACTTCCTGGACGTGGGACCCAGAAGTGACATCAGAGGGAGAGCCGACGCTGGTGCGAGCAGAAGGTTGGAGTTGCTGCTTGCACTGGCGAAGAACTAGAGGTACGGTGGGGGGAAGTAAAGGGGAGGAGCAGGAAGGAGCAGGGCAGGATTAATTATTTGAGGGCCCCTAGGCACAGAAATACACTGGGCCCCCTAGCCCTGCCCTGCACCTCCTGCCCTGCCCACGCCCCGTCCCCATTTATTTACCTGTTTTCTTATTTACTTCTTTATTTCCACTTGTATTTTTTTTCTTTTATTATAAAATTAAAAACAAACAACAAAGATTACCATTCCAGTGCCAGTGTACAGTTTTAGTTCTATGCAAGGCCCAAACATCTCTCTCCTCAGATCTGGTATCTGTCTCCTTCCTCCTCCTCCCAGGTATAGTATCTTTCTCCTCCCCTTCCCCACTGCTCTGGCATCTCTCTCTCCGCTCCCTTCCTCCCTTCCAGCAAGATTGGGGAGGGGGGAGAGGGCTGGCATAGACAGCAAGATCAGCAACTGCAAGCAGTGCTCAGCCCAAAGCTTCCCTCTGACACATCTTCCTGTTTCCGTTTGGGCGGTTCGCATCAGAGGGAAGCTTTGGGCTGAGCACCGCTTGCAGTTACTGTTGCTGATCTTGCTGCCTATGCCGGTGGGAGCCCTGATCTTGCTGTCCATGCTGGGGAGAGGGCCCGATCTTGCTGTCGGCCGTCCGTCCCTCCCTCAGTCGCCATTTGTAAAAAAAAAAAATTAGAAAGGTTACGGTGAGTGTTTGCCCTCCTTTAGCGGGCCCCCCTCACAATTTTGGGCCCTAGGCACATGCCTACTGGGCCTATCCTTTAATCCGGCCCTGGGAAGGAGTGGGGTCAGAGAGGAAGAGGGGTGCCAGCGCCCCCACCGACAGCGCCCAGAGCGGACTGTCGCACTCCCCCCTTACTATGCCACTGGGAGGAAGAGTTGTAGAATTCAAGTTAGTCTGTTCTTTCTTTCTTGGAGAGAGAGGGAGATACAAGAGCAGCTCTCAATGCACACACTTTATCTTCCTCCTTCATTGTACTCCTTCCCATCCTCCTAAAATTGCACACTTCACTGGACAATGATAATTAATCATTTGGGGGCCTTTGTGAATTCAAAATGCTAGGCTTTTTGGGCCCGATTCTAGAAATGGCACCTAAATTGGTTGGCACCATTGAAAACGGCACTTACCGCACGTCAATCAAAGATAACCCCATTTATAGAATCATGCTTAGTGGCACCTAACAAAACTCGGCACGGTGCCTACCTTAAACATGGGCATGGTTAGGGGCGGAGTTTGGGCCTGGAATGACTTGGGTGCCAGTAGGCACCGTAATGTTATGTGCTTGTATATTAGTCCCCGATTGTAAACCACTTGGATAACTTTGAAAAACGCCAGGGAGAAAACTGTGCAAGTGGAGCAGCTGATTTGAGAGACGTTTTGAAGGCTCTTGGTAGAGAATGACACGGTGACAAAATTCATCACCGTTCCCGCGGGAAACCATCTTCATGTCATTCTTTAAAGAGAGAGGGAAGAATCAGAGTATGAATGGCCACAACCACTGACCCTCAAGCTTTGCTTTGAAGAATGCTGAGATTGAGCAGCAAAAAAGTAAACCTCCCAGACCCCAAGAACTGGAACCAGATAAGGGGGAGAGACTAGAGCGGAGCTGGTGGATATAACTATCCCTTAATGAATGAGTATAAACACAGGAAAGCCCTCAGTCACACAACCACACACTGGAAAATCCAGCAGAAAGGCTGTCACTGGCTTACACCCAGCAGGGTGTTAACTGTGAAACATCCCCGGGCTTTTACACTGTGTATAATTTGTGATAAAATGCACCCAACAGTGCTCGGTGTGAAAAAAGATAATAAATCAAAAAAACACACACTCCTTCCACCATAAACAGCAATAGTCTCTGCCCCTTATCCG
Source organism: Geotrypetes seraphini (assembly GCF_902459505.1). Lineage (NCBI taxonomy): Eukaryota > Metazoa > Chordata > Amphibia > Gymnophiona > Dermophiidae > Geotrypetes > Geotrypetes seraphini. The sequence continues at coordinate 162,865,026 of NC_047086.1, read as the reverse complement.
GGGGGTCAAATACAAACGTCCAAAACCAGCAAAGTGGAAAAACTAACAGGAAGTACTTAGCTTCTCAGTGGAAACAACAGCCAGCGAAGATATTGGTTCTCGATTCATCCAACGGGACTCCGTTTCGGGGGTGCACACCCCCTTCTTCAGGAACTGCTGGACTGCGCTGTGACCCTCCAAATAATCCGGCACAGCTTAGGTTGACAAAGCTAGAAATGGCGCTGAGCAGAATAGAACGCCTCTGAGTTAAACTGCAGATGCTGAAACGTGATTGGATAGAAAAGTCACATGAATCCCCTGAGACCACAGGGGAAGAAAAGAAAATCACTATCCCCAAAAAAACGGAAAATGATGAAAAACAATAAACCAGATCCTTTAAAAGGCATGATGCCATTCAATATAATCATTATGTCCTGTGGGAGCCAATGCTTGCAGTTCAAAAATCCAATATTGCTCCCTCCGTTGTAACCAGAGAGTTTTATCTCCCTGATAATGTTCGTAAATTTGTTCAATGATAGACCAGCGTAACTCTTGGAAGGTATGTCCCAATTGAACACAGTGAGGTACTAACGGTGAGGTCATAGATTGGGTGTTTATATGTGAGCGGTGCTCAATGAGGTGGGTCTTCATCTTCCTTTGAGTCCGGCCCACGTAAACCATGCGACACGGGCATGTAATAATGTATATAACCCACATGGATTTGCATGTAGTAATCGATTTGAGAGTGTAAATCTTGAGAGTCTTGGGATGTTGCCATGTATTCCCCTCTATGGTGGCTATGCTAGAATTTTTATGCAGGATATTCACCATGACCGCGTTCGAGCTGACTTTCTTATCCAACTAGCTCAGCTGGTTTTGAATCACAATTATTTTCAATGTGACCAACAGTTTTTTCTACAGACACATGGTGTGGCAATGGGCACTGCTGCTGCTCCTAGCATCGCCAATTTATATGTTTCTCGATTTGAGGAAATTCATCTATATTCCTCTATATGGTTTGCATACATTAAAGTGTGGTATCGATTTATCGATGATGTTTTTTGCATCTGGATGGGCCCTCCTGAGTTGTTGAGCCGGTTTGTTGATTGGCTCAACACCTTAGATACTAATTTGAGATTCACCATGACATTCGATTGTCATCAAATATCGTTTCTGGATGTTATGGTCCACAAATCCAACCACACTCTAATCACTACCGTTTATAGAAAACCTGTAGAGGTTAACAACTATTTGAGCTATATAAGTTGTCATCCTACTAAGCTCAAACAATCTTTACCCATAAGTCAGTTCTTACGCATCCGGAGGCTATGCACTGATCGTGATGAGTTCCGTAAGCAAGCCCGAGAACTCTATAGCAGATTTAAAGAGCGAGGTTACCCACACCGTGTCCTTCAAAAGGCTTACTTTAGAGCTTTATATGCCAACAGGGCTCTTCTACTCTCTTCAGCTCCACCTTCTGAAGAGTCTAGAACTACCTGCGTGCTGTCCTTCTCGGATCAAGCTGCGGTTGTTGCACAAAGCATTAGAAAACATTGGCACATTCTTCAGCTGCATTCCATATTTCAAGAACTTCCACGTATTGCATACTCTCGTGCCAAGAATATTGCCGATCATGTGGTTCACTCTAGACCCGTAGCTGATTGTAATATCACCCAGCAGGGACAGCACTCCAAATGTAGTGACACGTGTGATCTTTGCATAGCCACCATAGAGGGGAATACATGGCAACATCCCAAGACTCTCAAGATTTACACTCTCAAATCGATTACTACATGCAAATCCATGTGGGTTATATACATTATTACATGCCCGTGTCGCATGGTATACGTGTGCCGGACTCAAAGGAAGATGAAGACCCGCCTCATTGAGCACCGCTCACGTATAAACACACAATCTATGACCTCACCGTTAGTGCCTCACTGTGTTCAATTGGGACATACCTTCCAAGAGTTACGCTTGTCTATCATTGAACAAATTTACGAACATTATCAGGGAGATAAAACTCTCTGGTTACAACGGAGGGAGCAATATTGGATTTTTGAAATGCAAGCATTGGCTCCCACAGGACATAATGATTATATTGAATGGCATCATGCCTTTTAAAGGATCTGGTTTATTGTTTTTCATCATTTTCCGTTTTTGGGGGGATAGTGATTTTCTTTTCTTCCCCTGTGGTCTCAGGGGATTCATGTGACTTTTCTATCCAATCACGTTTCAGCATCTGCAGTTTAACTCAGAGGCGTTCTATTCTGCTCAGCGCCATTTCTAGCTTTGTCAACCTAAGCTATGCCGGATTATTTGGAGGGTCACAGCGCAGTCCAGCAGTTCCTAAAGAAGGGGGTGTGCACCCCCGAAACGGAGTCCCGTTGGACGAATCGAGAACCAATATCTTCGCTGGCTGTTGTTTCCACTGAGAAGCTAAGTACTTCCTGTTGGTTTTTCCACTTTGCTGGTTTTGGACGTTTGTATTTGACCCCCCGGTTAAGGGGCAGAGACTATTGCTGTTTATGGTGGAAGGAGTGTGTGTTTTTTTGATTTATTATCTTTTTTCACACCGAGCACTGTTGGGTGCATTTTATCACAAATTATACACAGTGTAAAAGCCCGGGGATGTTTCACAGTTAACACCCTGCTGGGTGTAAGCCAGTGACAGCCTTTCTGCTGGATTTTCCAGTGTGTGGTTGTGTGACTGAGGGCTTTCCTGTGTTTATACTCATTCATTAAGGGATAGTTATATCCACCAGCTCCGCTCTAGTCTCTCCCCCTTATCTGGTTCCAGTTCTTGGGGTCTGGGAGGTTTACTTTTTTGATGTTCATTATTTAGCCTCCTTAGTATTTTCGGGTTCTTGTGATCTTCTATACAGACTATTTTTACCCAGAGATTGAGCAGCAACATTCCAGAGCAGATATTGTGATGTCATAATGCCTCATTCCACCAGTGCCTAAGAGCCAATCACATCAATGATGTCACAATGGCTTCATTATCCTTGGCTCACATAAGAATCAGAGTATGAATGGCCACAACCACTGACCCACAAGCTTTGCTTTGAAGAATGCTGGTGTAGAAGGACTGAGGTTGAAATAGACACTAGAAAATGACATGGGATTATTTCCCGCGGTTATCCGCGGGGATGGGAACGGTGATGAATTTTGTCACCTTGTCATTCTCTAGCTCTTGGTTTCTTGGAAAGTTCCATACTGAGTAAATTTGAGAAGATTTTCGATGGCCCTGATTCTCTCCACATGAAACATAGAAACATGATGGCAGATAAAGGCCAAAAGGCCCATCTAGTCTGCCCATCCGCAGTAACCATTATCTCTTTCTCTCTCCGAGAGATCCCACGAACCTACAACCAAGGTGAAATTCTTCAAAAACAGGAGGAAAGGATTATGTCTCTGGAACATACTGTGAAAGAGAAAAAAAATTGTTCAGGCTCATAAGGTGAAGAAACACATTATAACTCAAAAAAAGTTGGAAGCCTTAGAAAACTTTGAGAGATATTTAAATTTGAGATTCTTAAATTTTCCTAAATCTCCTATGTTATCACCTTTGGAAATGTTAAAGAAATATCTAACTCCTTCTTTTACAAAGCCATGCGGCAAAAGTCCCAAAGCCCTTTAAATCCCTATGGGCTTCGGGGCAGTTCCTGCAGTAGCAGCCACAAGCATGGGGAGGAAAGGAGGGATGCTGCATGGAGGGGAATAGAGAGGTTTGACCCAAGACAGAAGGCAGGGTGAGAGAGAAGAGAGATGATAGACAGTGGGAAAGAAATGTTGGATAAGGCAGTGGAAGGGAAGGTAAAGAGACGGAAGATCTCACGTATGAAGAAAGACTGAATAAACTACGGCTGTACTCATTTGAGGAACGAAGAGAGAGGGGAGACATGATTGAAACGTTTAAGTATATCACGGGCCGTATCGAGTCGGAAGAAGATATCTACTACCTCAAGGGACCCTCGACCACCAGGGGGCATCCGCTGAAAATCAGGGGAGGGAAGTTCCATAGCGACTACAGAAAATACTTCTTCACTGAAAGAGTAGTGGATCATTGGAACAGACTCCCACTGCAGGTGATTGAGGCCAACAGTGTGTCAGATTTTAAGAGAAAATGGGATATTCACATGGGATCCCTAAGGGAGTAAAATTAGGGGGGCGGGTATTTGGAATGGGCAGACTTGGTGGGCTATAGCCCTTTTCTGCCGTCTTTTTCTATGTTTCTAAGATGGATGGTGAGCACAGAGAAAGAAAACATCAAATAGGCAGGAGACCCTCCTGCTGAGTGAGTTAATAGAAGACAAACAGAAACCAGAGCCTGGGACCAACATGATTTGAATAATAAAATGACCAGACAACAAAAGGTGGAAAAAATAATTTTATTTTCTATTTTGTGATTACAATATGTCAGATTCGAAATGTGTATCCTGCCAGAGCTGGTGTTAGACAGTGAGTGTGAGTTAGGACGTAATAGAGGGGTCTTTTTATTAAGGTGAGCTAACCGATGTAGCGTGCGCTAAAGGTTAGTGCACGCTAAATGCTAAGACCTCCATTATATTCCTATGGGCATCTTAGCATTTAGCACACACTAATTTTTAGTGCGCGCTAAATCGGTTAGCGCACCTTAATAAAAGGACCCCAGAGAGAGGAAAAGTCATTTTTGTTTACACCACAGCGCCCATGTGGGGTTGAAGAGGGGAAAGGGGGTGGGGTGGGTGAAGAGGCTATAAAATAAACCCACCAGGATGTTTGGGGGGAAAACCCCATCTGATTGGGCAGGAAAAGCGAATCAAATCAAAAAATATTTCCTTGAATCAGGCAGCACTAACAGAATTTTAAAATAATGTGTATAAAATTAAAATAAAATAAAAAATTTGTATAAAATTCCATCAGTGATAGTTGGAACCTTAAGCTTTTCTTCCTCCCTCCTCCCTCCCAACCATAGACAGAAAATAGGGGGGGGGAAAAAATTCAGTACAGCAGCTGGTCTCTGTGATTAGAAAATGACAAGGGGACAGAATTTGTCCCCTCCCCATGGATAATCATGAGAAACCATCAGGTGTCATTCTTTAGTGTATCTCAACTAGAGAGTTGCACGGGGACAGAAATCCCACCCGTCCCCGTCAGGACCCTCTCCGTCCCCACCCATCCCCGCAAGGAATTACCTCTATCCCCGCCCGTCCCCATAAAAAGTAGCAATTACTTCTAACAGGATCATCAATTCCACAGTTTCTTTTGTGTTTGCGCTGCTGTTTTCCTTGTGGAATCTCTTTTTTGTTTTCTGTTCAGGTAATTAACTTATAAACCCCCTCTTTTACTAAGGCTGACGTGTCCATTATATTATATGGACGAACCCTGCTTCCAAAGCCTTCCGTCCCCGTGGGAGTCCCGTTGGCTAGAGGGAGGTCCCCGTGGGTTATGGGGGATTCCCACGGGACCCACGGGATTCCCGCGATCCCCGTTCCCGTGCAGACCTCTAATCTCAACCTCAGTCCTTCAACACCAGCATTCTTCAATGCAAGGCTTGAAGCTCAGTGGCTTTGCCCAATCATACTCTGATTCTTCCCTCTCTCCTTAAAGAATGGCATGAGGGATGGTTTCCAGCAGTTAACCGGGGGAGGCAGGAACAAGTCCTGTCCCTGTGCCAGTCTCTACTGGTGATCTGTAGCCATTGGATGTGCTAATGCTAGGAAGAGAGTGACACTGCAAAATATTCAAATCATTTTATTCTATCTTTCCCATAGTTAATAATGAACATTTCACACAGAAGTAAATACCTGGCGCTGGCACCAATGATTTAATGCTGGCTTATCGCCACTTATAGCAATTACTCTAGATTTGTTAAAAGACAGCTGCAGGCTACCTTCTTTGTTGTAGTAAGGCCTTTTGCACCATCTTAAGCATTACTTGAGGATGCAATCTGGATCTAATTTAATTTAAAAAATAGGTTCGGAACCTAACTTGTCTCTGAGTTATATGGTATTTACCGAACTCTTAACCTTTTCTATTTTGCTTTGTTGCTTGTTTTGGGGTTTTTTTTTTGGTTGATTTTTTTTTGGGGGGGGGGTTGCAATAGCAGACAGTCTGAAAAGGAATTTGAAAAGGCCACGGTAAATCAGTTAACTAGAAAGGGGGGGGGGAGTAAACTATGCCATAAAGATATTAAAGACCCCAAAACCAGTGAAAAATTTGGGTCTGGGTAAAACCAGGATTTGCAGGATCGAATCCTGCAAATCCTGGTTTTTTACCGTGTTCCGAAAAATTGCAAGCCATTTCTACTGAACTTATCTAGCAGCAGCACCGGTATAATTTAAAAGAAAAAAAAAAAAAATTGCAGCGTACGCATTCCTCTTTCCAGAAGCGGCGCAGCCCGGACACCGTTTTGCACACTGTCTTCATGGGTGCCACTCATTCGACTCGCGCAGGATAACAACACAAAAGACAGAGGAATAAAGAAATCCTTTACAGTTTCCCACAGCAAAGATCGCATGGTGCCGTCGCCCTATCAGCGGGTTGCCGTCTCTCGTTCTGGCTCTCCATCTCATTATAAACGGAAACGTTCTGAATGGAATGCCCTGCTTTCATACTCCGTGATCAGGCACCTATTACCATTTATTAAACAGACGATAAAGGCTAGATTGCAGAAAGTGAAGTATTACAAAGAGTCAGTTTTAGTACAAGTTCCCTGGTGGTCTAGTGGTTAGGATTCGGCGCTCTCACCGCCGCGGCCCGGGTTCGATTCCCGGTCAGGGAAAGTAAGCTTTTTTAAAAACAAAATTATGAATGGATAATTTTATGCACGATTTACCTTTTGTTTTCTTTCTTTCAAATATAAATAAAAGCATTGTGCTTTAAGTGTATTTATTTTATTTTGTTTTTATTTCAGTAATAATACTGGCGGTTTCTTTGGCTCTTCTTTCAGCGATTTAAACTGTTTTTTTCCAAGTCATATTCCAGACTTCAAGTGGTCATGCATGTGATTTCAAATATGCCACTTTTATTCTTGCTTATTATCCCGGGCTTACTCAAGTATAACTTCCTGCAATCATGTTAAGGAACTGGGTAAAACGCAGATCTAAAGGATCTTAATCGCACGCCTTTAAAAAAAATCTCACATAGGGGATGAGCGGGGTCCGGGGGAGTTAAAACGAGGATCTCTGCAGACTCCAGTCATAGCTCTAGGGAGGGCAGGATTAACCAATAGGCCAAGTAGTCACGTGCCTAGGGCCCGAAATGGTCAGGGGGGCCCAATGAAGGAGGACATCAACATTGCTTTTCCAAACGACGATGGGCCCCTCCAGCATCAATTGGCAACACGGGCCCCACCCCAATCGGCAACGCAGCCCCCCCCCCCCCCAATCGACGGAAAGTAAGACAAGCAAGCAACGCGGGTAAGAAAGGCAATGGGAACTGTTATTGTGCAAGTGGTGCTGCTTGCCCAAAGCTTCCCTCTGACACAGCTTCCTGTTTCCGCCTGGGTGCATGGTGGGGTGGGATGGGGCGGGGCAGGGGGCCCAGTGTACTTGTGTGCCTAGGGGCCTTCGACGAATTAATCTTGCCCTGTCTCTAGGTAGAAGGCATTGGGATACTGGAGTGCAGAAAAGCTGGGCACAACAAAACAGCATTTTGCAAATCTCAAAATTCTACCCACACAAACAAGAGGCTTGACTGCACAACAGCATGTTATAGAACCAACACAAAATTATACACCATTGCCCCCCCCCCCGTACCCTCCCCCCACCTATTCAGTACCAGCAATCACAACCACCAACTGAAAAGAAGCCAGCAAAGGTAGAAGTTAAAAGATTATCTCACGGAACCTTTAAAAAAATGCAGCACAACAAAGAAAAATGGGGAAACCCAATGATCCACAGTGAAAACAATCCACCGATGAAAACAAAAACTGTGGATACAGATGTTCTGAAGATAATTTATTAAACACTGACATATAAAACCATAGAAATTCAATTTAAAAAGTACAATGATAGAAAATACTGTGATAAAAATCGAACTGACTCCATTCTTTTTATATCTTTTTGAAGGTGCACTCTGCAGAATTGTACACAATATTCTAAATGAAGTCTCACCAGAGTCTTATATAGGGGAACCAATACCTCCTTTTTCCTACTTGCCATACCTCTTGTGACAAACCTGTGGCCAGCTTTGTCCCTGTAAGGGATAAAAGCAAAACACAGTCCCTGGTCAGGAGGGCTGACCAGGTTAAAAGTAAAGGTTTGGTTTTGGCTGACTACCCCTCAGACAGTGAGGTAGAGCAGGGAGAGCCGGGACGGAGCTGGGGCTAAGGAGCTCAGGCAGCGGCAGGAGAAGCAGCAGTGCTTGGAGGCAGATGAGGGGAGAAGTCTCTCTCCTCCAGCCCGCAGCAGTGAGGACGTGGAGATGACCGAGGACTACCTCAGCTCCACCCCAGAGGCTGCTGAGCAGGCAGAGGCTATGGACATCTCTGAACCACTGCTGGAAGCTGGCTATTTCCCCACTGACATGGAGGTTAGTTGCTAAGGGGAAGGAACCAAGGCTTAGAGAATGACACGGTGGCAGTTTACCCGCGGCCACCGCGTTTAGCCACGGGTGACCCGCCGAAACGGGGAATGAAAACTAGCAGTCGCTGCGGCGGACGGGGACATGAAGGATCGCGTGGTCCCCGCAGCCCACACCCGCCTGCCCAATCGATCCTAGTGTTTAGCCAGCTCTCTCCCTTCTCCTCACCTTAGTTTGTAGGTTTTCTTTTTCGGCGACCCGCACGCTATCAGAGAGCCGCGCACCCGCTGCTACTCAGTTTCGATCTTCTGCTCTGACGCAACCGGAAACAGGAAGTTGCAGCAGAGTAGAAGATTGAACACTGAGCAGCCGCGCACGCGCGGCTCTTTGGGAAAGCGTGCAGGTCACCGAAAAAGAAAACCTACAAACTAAGGTGAGGAGAAGAGAGAGAGCTGGCTAAACACTAGGATCGATTGGGCAGGCGGGTGGTGGCTGCAGGGACCGTGCGATCGCTCGTGTTCCCGGCTCAAACTGGAAGGAGGGAGTGAAAGGGAAAAGGATTATGGGGCCAAGGGGATGAAGATGGAAGAAAAATCCACAGCAGGAAAGAAAGGGAAGGACAGGCAGGTGAGCCAGATGCTAGAAGCAGGGGGGGGGGGGAAGAAAGAGGGAAAAAAGCTAGATGGGGTTGAAAAGAAGAGACACATTGGTATGGAAGAGGAAGATAGGGGAAATCTGGACACAGGAAGGTAACAGAAAGAGGGGAAATTATGTGCATGGGGCATAGGGACAGAGACATAAAGGGGACATGCCATGGGGATGGTATATGGACACAGGGGGGGGCAATGACAGATACATAGGGGAGAAATTAGAAATGGAGAAAATAGGAGCACAGAAGCGAGATGGTTTGTGGGGATGGGACAGGGACCGAGTTTGCAGGCTCCAGTGGCTTGCACAAATTACATTGTAACGTGCCATAAAAATAAGAGGGAGGAAGGTAGATAGATAGGCCACGCGAGAGGAGCTGAAGTAGAAAGGAACAGATGGTAAAGGAGGGAGGGAAGGGTGGTGGTGGAAAGGAATAGGACAGACATTGAAGGAGGGTGGAGAGGAACAGACCCTGAAGGGAAATGTGGAAGACAGAGTGGGAAGAAGACAGATGCCAGACTATGGGGGAGTGGAGGGAAGAAGATGGGTGCTAGACCAATTGGGGGGGGGGGGGTGAAGGGAGAGGCACAGTAACAGCAAATGGAAGACGCAGAGAGAAGACACACAGTGGATGGAAGGAATTGAATGAGAAGATGTGGAAAGCAGAAACCAGACAACAAAGGTAGAAAAAAAATTCTATTTATTTATTTTTTTCTTTAGGATAAAGTAGTATATTAGTTGTGTTGATAAAAATTTATAAACAAAGCCCTGCCAGCTGAACATCTCTTTCTCTAGTTCAGCAGCAGGAACTTTGATTTATAAGAAAGGAATAAGCTAAATATTACAGTACTAAGGCTTATATGGATGCAGCGGGGACGGTGACAGGACGGTGAATGGGATGGCAGTGGCGGTGACGGGGCGGTGAAAGGGATGGTGGTGACGGGGCGGTGAAAGGGATGGCGGTGACGGGGCGGTGAAGGGAACAGCGGTGACGGGGTGGTGCAGAGGATGGTGGGCTGGGGACGGGGCGGTGACGGGGACAGATTTTTTCCCCCGTGTCATTCTCTACCAAGGCTGTGCTTGTGCTGGTCCCGTAACCCAAGCCCAGCTGACAGTGATTAGGGGAAGAGCAGGAAAATCTTTCCGCTACACTGTATGACTGCCCGGAGAGCATTGTTTGTTCAAGGAACTTTAGCTGTAGGGGTGTGAAAGCTCCGTGGGAAAAACCTAAGTAAAGTTCACAGCTTATCTAATGCCTTGCTGTGTTCCCTGGCCAGGAAGCCCAGCTGATAATAACGAGCTGTGAAGCCTGCTCTGCCATACCTGTCTCAGCTAGGTAAGCTGAAACGTGTGAGAACTTCAGTGCTAGTTTTGGGAACTGTAATTACTCTGGCTGTGTTCACAAGGTGTGCAAAGTTTGAAAGTTTATTTTCCTGATATTTTTCATTTACCTTTACCCCTGGTATTTAGATTAGAAAAAGTCCAGGGTATTGAACTGTATGTGGAATTTGTAGCAAGCCATTCTGACGACTGCAAGCTATTTTGTGTTTTATATTTTTGCCATGACATGCAGGTGGCTGATGGTATTCAGACCCCCGGGTTCAATAAAGTACAAGAACATTCTTTTGTAACAAGACTTACCTGTGTGGTCTTCTCTTTACAAGTTACTCTCAGTGTGGCCTGGCAGACTAGGCAGGCGCCTAGGTCTGTTATAACCTGAAAAGCCTTCCTCCAACCTGAGGAGGCCACGCCGACAGGCCAGAACTCAACACACCTAATCCCTCAGCTGGTTAGAGCAAGGGATAAGTGTGTCACACTCTCCATATATACCTTAGCATCCTTCTAGCTTTTCCAGGCACCTTTTTGACCCATTTGGCCAACTTAAGATCATCACATAGTATCATACCCAAGTCCCGCTTCTCTTTTGTACACAAAAGTTCTTCATCCTCTACATCAGGGGTGCCCAATACGTTGATCCTGGGCTCCGTGATAGATTCATGTTGCAGTCCCAATCTACTGGGCCATTCAGCCTTCCTCTCTCCGACCTCCCCCACCACCACCATAAGCTCTCCCTGCAGAAGCGTCAGACCGACCAGCATTCCTCTCCCTGATGTCAATTCTGACGTCGGAGAGGAAGTTCTGGGCCAGCCAATCGCTGCCTGCCTGGCCTGGAACTTCCTCTCTGATGTCAGAATTGCCATGGGGGAGCAGAATGCTGGTCAGCGTGACGCTTCTGCAGGGAGAACTTGGGGCGGCGGAGGCTTGGGGGCCTGTTCCTAGTGGCTTGGGGGAGGGCAGGGAGACAAAGAAAGAAGGGAAATAGAAAGAAAGGAGGAACAGGGAGACAGAAAGAAAGGGAGCATGGGGAGAGAGAGAGAGAAAGAAAGAAAGGAAGGCAGGGAGACAGAAAGAAAGAAGGGGGCAGGGAGAAAGAAAGAAAAAGTTGGGGGAGAGAATGAGGTCTGGAGGAGATGAAGCATACAGGAGGCTGAAAGAAGGGAAGAAATATTGGATGCACAGTCAGAAGAAGAAATTGCAACCAGAGACTCATGAAATCACCAGACAACAAAGGTAGGAAAAATAATTTTATTTTTAATTTAGTGATCAAAATATGTCCGTTTTGAGAATTTATATCTGCTGTCTATATTTTGCACTATGACTCCCTTTTACTAAACCGCAATAGCGGTTTTTAGCGAAGGGAGCCTTTGAGCGTCGAGAGCAGCGCGGGGCATTCAGCGCAGCTCCCTGCGCTAAAAACTGCTATCGCGGTTTAGTAAAAAGGGAGGGGGTATATTTGTCTATTTTTGTATGGTTGTTACTGAGGAGACATTGCCTTGACCTCTTTGAAAAAACTCCGGAATATGAATACCGTATTTTCACGCAAATAACACGCACCCGTATAAAACGCGCACACGAATATAGCGCGCAGAAATCACGATGATTTGCACAAAAACTTTGATATACCGCGCTCACGGGTATACCGCGCATGCTGCCCGACGCTCCTTTCGCCCGCCCTGACTTTCCGTGCGCTGTCCCGACTCTCCGTTCACCCCCCCTGACTTCCGTGCACTGTCCCCCCTTGAAGGTCTGTCCCCATCCTGAAAGCCTGATGCCCCCCCCCGACGTCCGATACATCCCTCCCCCCCCCCCGAAGGACCGCCGACTCCCCAACAATATCGGGCCAGGAGGGAGCCCAAATCCTCCTGGCCACGGCGACCCCCTAACCCCACCCCGCACTACATTACGGGCAGGAGGGATCCCAGGCCCTCCTGCCCTCGACGCAAACCCCCCCCCCCCCCCAAGAACCTCCGACCGCCCCCCAGCCGACCCGCGATCCCCCTGGCGACCCCCACGACCCCCCCACCCCCCTTCCCCGTACCTTTGGTAGTTGGGCCAGAAGGGAGCCCAAACCCTCCTGGCCACGGCGACCCCCTAACCCCACCCCGCACTACATTACGGGCAGGAGGGATCCCAGGCCCTCCTGCCCTCGACGCAAACCCCCCTCCCCCCCAAGAACCTCCGACCGCCCCCCAGCCGACCCGCGATCCCCCTGGCGACCCCCACGACCCCCCCACCCCCCTTCCCCGTACCTTTAGTAGTTGGCCGGACAGACGGGAGCCAAACCCGCCTGTCCGGCAGGCAGCCAACGAAGGAATGAGGCCGGATTGGCCCATCCATCCTAAAGCTCCGCCTACTGGTGGGGCCTAAGGCGCGTGGGCCAATCAGAATAGGCCCTGGAGCCTTAGGTCCCACCTGGGGGCGCGGCCTGAGGCACATGGTCGGGTTGGGCCCATGTGCCTCAGGCCGCGCCCCCAGGTGGGACCTAAGGCTCCAGGGCCTATTCTGATTGGCCCACGCGCCTTAGGCCCCACCAGTAGGCGGAGCTTTAGGATGGATGGGCCAATCCGGCCTCATTCCTTCGTTGGCTGCCTGCCGGACAGGCGGGTTTGGCTCCCGTCTGTCCGGCCAACTACTAAAGGTACGGGGAAGGGGGGTGGGGGGGTCGTGGGGGTCGCCAGGGGGATCGCGGGTCGGCTGGGGGGCGGTCGGAGGTTCTTGGGGGGGAGGGGGGTTTGCGTCGAGGGCAGGAGGGCCTGGGATCCCTCCTGCCCGTAATGTAGTGCGGGGTGGGGTTAGGGGGTCGCCGTGGCCAGGAGGGTTTGGGCTCCCTTCTGGCCCAACTACCAAAGGTACGGGGAAGGGGGGTGGGGGGGTCGTGGGGGTCGCCAGGGGGATCGCGGGTCGGCTGGGGGGCGGTCGGAGGTTCTTGGGGGGGGGGGGGGTTTGCGGCGAGGGCAGGAGGGCCTGGGATCCCTCCTGCCCGTAATGTAGTGCGGGGTGGGGTTAGGGGGGTCGCCGTGGCCAGGAGGGTTTGGGCTCCCTTCTGGCCCGATATTGTCGGGAAGTCGGCGGTCGTTCGGGGTGGGGGTGCGAGTGGTCCTGCCGGGGGGGGGGGGATGTATCGGACGTCGGGGAGTCGGCCGGGCAAGAGGGCTTGGGCTCCCTCTTGCTCCGATCGTGGATGCGGGTGTGGGTGGGAGCGCGTGCGAGCGGTCGTTCGGGGTGGGGGTGCGAGTGGTCCTGCCGGGGGGGGGGATGTATCGGACGTCGGGGAGTCGGCCGGGCAAGAGGGCTTGGGCTCCCTCTTGCTCCGATCGTGGATGCGGGTGCGGGTGGGAGCGCGTGCGAGCGGTCGTTCGGGGTGGGGGTGCGAGCGGTCCTGCTGGGGGGGTGAATCGGGCGTCGGGCGGGGTGGGAACTATGTTTTAAAACTTTGGTATACCGCGCTCACGCAAATAACGCGCGAGGGGTATGCGCGGTAGGTAAAAACGCGTATAACGCGCGCGTTATATGCGTGAAAATACGGTAATTAACATTTTCTCTGCCTTTCAGTGTGCTTTGTGTTTTTTTTTTTAATTTTTATTGTTGGTAGATCATTTTGACTTGGTCATTTTAAAAGTAGCTCACAAGCCCAAAAAGTGTGGTCATCCCTGCTCTATATTGTATCATTAGGGTTGTCCTGAGAAACCTAAAGTTGGAATTTGATTGTCTTTGATCAGAAAATAATTTTTAAACATTTTTTAAAGCTTATCCTGGGGTCCCTCAAAGTCACTGATTACAAAAGCTCCGTTTCGTTTTTCTTAAAATTTGCAATTATTTTTGCTTAATGGAGCAAATTTCTTGGTATTATAGCTATAACTTTTATATTTTCACACTCAGCAATGATACATTGATAAAAAGACATTTTATGCAAAAAAAGAAATCTAGCAGTATTTTATAAAATGAACCTTCTTCAATATCTGCACTTTATTGTGGAAAATAACAGAAATTTAACATCTCTAATAGCTTCATCTACCAATGGTGTTCCAAACACTCAAGCATTCAATGTCTTCTTGAGATAGGATAAAGCCTGCGATGCTGTTCAGTTCCTTGCAACAAGGCCTCACGCTGCACTAGGTCTGTGGTGATGCTAGTGACAAAGTCAGTTGTTAGTTTAACACCTTGCTCAGCTGTATCATTAACCACCTTCACTGTGGGGGCATATAAGTGGTAAATAAATACCTAATAAAAATAAATAATAAACTTGTATACCTAAGTTGTGAGGGCAGAACATCAGAGAACGGAAAATAACTAGTCTACAAGCAACCTTCAGTTAAAGCAGCTATTTCTCTCATTCTACATCTGAAGTACAATCAAAATTTCCACCAGTTCATAAGAATAGCCTTACTGGGTTAGCCCAATGGTCCATCTAGTCCAGTATTCTGCTTTCACGGAGGCTAATCCAAGTCATATGTACGAGGATCATTTCATAAATAATGCACAGGTTGGCAACACTGGGGAGTGGATGATGCAATTGTAATAAACCTTGTTTCACTTTCACTTTAGTGCTTGAAGCAGCAGGATGTAGTGTCCATAGTGTGGCTGTGACAAGTGTGGGAAATGGAGGCTGCAGGTATCTCGAGTACTGTGTCTGTTGACAATCAGATGTCGTACATTAAGATTGAAACTCTACGTGGCAAAAACTCGACAGAAATCCATAGTGCATTATGTGACGTTTGTGGTAAGTTAACAGTGGATCGTAGTACAGTCTCTCAGTGGGCAACTCGTTAGATGATGATGCAAGACCAGGAATGCTGAAAAGTGTCACAGAAGTGAATTATCAAGATGTTTTGCAAAAAATGTGCAGAAAAATGCACAAAACCCGACCTCAGTTGCTCTTGGCTGGACCACTCATTCTTCACGACAACGCTCACCTGCACATAGGAAATTTTGTCATTGAAAAACTACGCAAATACGGCTGGGAGGTGTTACCTCATGCTCTCTACAGTCCAGACATGAGTCCACCAGACTTTGACTTTTTTCCAAAGTTGAAACAACCTATGCGTGGACATCGTTTTGCATCTCTGGAAAAGCTTTCTTCCCCTGTTACCCGAGCCATTTGGCAACTGAACAAAAAGGTGTCTTGGATGGAATAATGAAGCTTCCCGGACATTAGGACTCGGTCATTGCAAAGCAGGGAGACTATATTGAAGGATTGTAAAAAAATACTTAAAAGATAACAAAACATGTAAATTTAAAAAAATAGTGTGCATTATTTATTAAATAAGCCTCGTACCTGACAAGTGTAAAGTGATGCATGTCGGTAACAAAAATCTCATGCACGAATACAGGATGTCTGGGGAGGTACTTGGAGAAAGAAACCTGCCAGGAAAGGGATTTGGGAGTTTTGTGCGGCAGTGGCAAAAAGGGCGAACAGAATGCTAGGAATGATAAAAAAGGGGATCACAAACAAATTGGAGGTTATCATGCCGCTGTACCGGGCCATGGTGCGCCCTCACCTGGAGTACTGCGTATAGCACTGGTCGCCGTACATGAAGAAGGACATGGTACTACTCGAAAGGGTCCAGAGAAGAGTGACTAAGATGGTCAAGGGGTTGGAGGAGCTGCCCTAAAGCGAAAAATTAGAGAAACTGGGCCTCTTTTCCCTCGAACAGAGGAGATTGAGAGGAGACATGATCAAAACATTCAAGGTACTGAAGGGGATAGACTTAGTAGATAAGGACAGGTTGTTCACCCTCTCCAAGATAGGGAAAACGAGAGGGCACTCTCTAAAGTTGAAAGGGGATAGATTCCGTACAAATGTAAGGAAGTTCTTCTTCACTCAGAGAGTGGTGGAAAACTGGAACGCTCTTCCGGAGTCTGTCAAAGGGGAAAACACCCTCTAGGGATTCAAAACAAAGTTAGACAAGTTCCTGCTGAACAAGGACGTACGCTGGTAGGGCTAGTCTCAGTCTCAGTTAGGGCGCTGGTCATTGACCAGAAGGCTACCGCGTGAGCGGACTGCTGGGCACGATGGACCACTGGTCTGACCCAGCAGCGGCAATTCTTATGTTCTTAAAACCCAAATAGTAGCAGCATTCATGCCCCCAATCCAGGGCAAGCAGTGGCTTCTCCCATGTCTGTCTCAACAGCAGACTATGGACTTTTCCTCCAGGAACTTGTCCAAACCTTTTTTTTAAACCAGCTACATTAACTGCGTTTACCACATCCTCTGGCAACACATTCCGAACTTAACTATTCTCTAGTCCCCTAGTCTGTAAATCTTGATGCAGTAAAAAAAAAATCAATCCACTTGTACCCATTCTACATCACTAAGGATTTTGTAGACTTCAATCATAGCTCCCCTCAGCCATCTCTTTTCCAAGCTGAAAAGACCTAAGTCTTTCTCACATGAGAGGAGACCAGAACAGAATGCAATACTCCAGGTGAAGACACACCATTGAGTGATACAGAGACATTATAACATTCTTAGTCCTGTTTACCATCCCTTTTCTAATAATTCCTAGCATCTTATTTGCTTTCTTGGCCATCACTGCACATTGGGCGGAAGGTTTCAGTGTATTATCCATGATGACACCCAGATTTTTTTCTTGAGTACTGACCCCCAAGGTGGACCCTAGCATCTGGTAACTATAATTTGGATTATTCTTCCCAATGTGTATCACTTTACATTTGCCAAATTAAATTTCATCTGCCAATTGGATGCCCAGTCTTCCAATTCCCTGCAATTTTTCACAGTCCGCATGCTTTTTAACAACTTTGAACAGTTTAGTGTCATCTGCAAATTTAATTACCTCACTCGTAGTTCCTATTTCCAGATAATTTATAAATAAGTTAAATAGCATTGTTCCCAATACAGATCCCTGTGGTACACCACTATTTACTCTCCTCCATTGAGAAAAATGGCCATTTAACCCTACCCTTTGTTTTCTGTCCATTAACCAATTTTTAATCAACAATTGAACATTGCCTCCTATCCCATGACTCTTTAAATTTCTCAGGAGCCTCTCATGAGGAAGATTGTCAAAAGCTTTCTGGAAATCTAGATACACTACATCCACATGTTTATTCAACCTTCAAAGAAGTCATGCAAATTGGTGAGGTGAGACCACCCTCGGCTGAACCCATGCTATCTCATTAAATCATGTTTTTCTTCATGTTCCACAATTTATTTTTTTATAATTGTTTACACTATTTAGCCCTGCACTGAGGTCAGACTTACCAGTCTATTATTCCCTGGATCTCCCTTGAAACCCTTTTTAAAAACTGGCGTAACATTGACAACCCCCCAATCTTCAGGTACTATGACCCTATCCTCCCTGAACACACCTTTTACTCCTTGATCATCCAACGGTCCCACAAATTCCCTCACAGGTTTTCTGCTTTTGATGTACCTAAAAAGATTGTTACTATGAGTTTTTGCCTCTTTGGCAAGTTATTCTTCATAGTCTTGTTTAGCTTTGCATCTAACTTGCCAGTGCTTATGTCTTATTTTATTCATTGGGATCCTTTTTCCATTCTTTAAAGCAGGGTTTCTCAACCTGTGGTACGCATACCCTAGGGGGTATGCGGGATGACTCCCATCCGCCTGTCGCTGCTCAGTGCCCGCCACATTTATTTACCCCCCACTGCTGCCGCAACTCTGAAATAGCCAAGTGCATGAAGCAATTGCATGCCGCCGGCCCACATGCCTTACCCATCAATTCTGCCATTGGAGAGGTTTGGGCCAGGTTTGACATCAGGGGGAAGGCTTGTGGGCCGGTGACATGCAATTGCTGCACACACCTGGCCCTTCCTGGAGTTGTGGCAGCAGCGGGAAGTAATTAAATGGAGTGCATGGTGCCTGCGGACCAGGGGGGAGGAAGAATTGGCGGCGGGTCAGCTTGGGGGCAGGCAGACTTTGGTGCAACTTTGGGGGAGGGAGGAAGGGGGTGGGACTAAGGTTGGAAGGTAGTGAGGGGGACATAGGAAGGAGGAACATAAGAACTTGGGACATAGGAGGGAGGAAGGGGGCACTAACTTGGGACATAGGAAGGAGGGGGGAGGGAAAAGAAAGGGACAATTGTTGGGCCTGAGTGTGTGAGTGAGAGGGAAAGAGATGGTGCACATGGGGAAAGGAAGAGGAAAATTGGGCATAGAGCAGAGTGAGGTAAAGATGCATGGGGAATAGAAGGATGAGAGAGATGTTCGTTGGGGAATGGAATGAGGTCTGGAGGAGAGGAAGCATGCGAAAGAAAGAAAGAAATATTGGATGCACAGTCAAAAGGAAGTGCAACCAATGATTTTATTTTCAATTCAGTGATCAAAATGTGTCAGTTTTGAGAATTTATATCTGCTGTCTATATTTTGCACTATATTTGTCTATTTTTCTATAGTTGTTACTGAGGTGACATTGCATATTTTAAAGTCATCTGCCTTGAAATCTTTGAAAAGGACCCGAATATAAATGATAATTAACATTTTCTCTGCATATAGTATGCTTTGTGTTTTTTTAATTTTGTGGCTATTTTGGTGGTATTTGTGGTTATTTTGTGGTTATTCATTATGTATTAATAACACTATATTGTGTGTATATGAAAAATGAATGGAAGAAATTACATTACAATTAATATTATCATTATGGGGGTGGAGTCAGGGGTGGAGTTTGGGCAGGTCAGGGGCGGAGTTTGGGTTGGGATACTTTGTTGGTATTTGTCAGGCTTAGTGGGTACTTGGCTTGAAAAGATTAAGAAACACTCTTCTAATCCAACCCAGTAACCCGTGTCTGGTTCTTCCACTTTTTTGAGTTTGGGGCCATCAATGTGAAGATGGCACCCTCAGGTAGCAGGATGATGGAATGCCACTGTCAGAATGACCCTTCCGGAGCAATTAGTAAGGAAGCCTTTGCCATCCACACAGTTGGCCTGAGAAGACAATGAAGATCAACACAGTACATTTGTATCATTAGTTTTTATTTAAAATAATTTAAATCTCAATCTATAATGGCAAGAGTTTCTGGGTTTATCACTAATGCTCACCACATCTAGCCACTTCTAGTCTGACTGTAACTGTCCATCTTCTGATTTTCTTTAAACAACTATCACTGGTCTGTAGATGAAACATCACAGTAGAACAGTGTTTCTCAACTCAATCCTGGAGTACCACCTTGCCAGTCAGGTTTTCAGGATATCCACAATGAATATGCATGAATGAAATTTGCATATAATGGAGGGAGTGTATGCAAATCAAGTTTATGCATATTCATTGTGGATATCCTGAAAACCTGACTGGCAAGGGGGTATTCTAGGATTGAGTTGAGAAACACTGAGGTAGAACACCTATTGCAGAACCATATCTGCAGTCTGATTTTCTACTGCACTACAGTAGCCTTACAGTTTATTAGAAGATCTGAAGGCTCTAAACTAGTGTGAAGACATTAATGATAAAAGGGAAATGCCTATAATTGGAGTGCAAAAGCCTTATATGGAAAAAAAACCACAGTCTCTAATTGTTGCTGGGTTTTTTCTTGTTGTTTTTACTACTGTGCTGTAATATTGATAGGGCCTATGGCAGGGGTAGGCAATTCTGGTCCTTGAGAGCTGGAGCCAAGTCAGGCATGAGATAGATTTGCATCTCAAGGAGGCAGTGTATGCAAATCCATCTCGTACATATTCATTGTGGAGATCCTGAAAACCTGACCTGCTCTGGCTCTCAAGGACTGGAATTGCCTACCCCTGGCCTATGGCAATAGACATTGTCAAATCATCTCCCTGGCCCTATTGCTATGGCTGACTTTTAGTGCAGAACTTATGGCTCAGGAACCTCATCTGATGTTTTGTGTGATAGCCACTCATCCCTGTAAAACGGGATCAAAAGTAAGCTCTTCTATTTCTTCTTTTGGTAGCTAAGGCACATATTCCCTCTGCCAACAGATAAACTGCTTGGCCTCAGTATATAGCCTGATGCAGTCTGGAAGACCATCCAAATTATCTGCATCCAGCAGGTAGGCAGACATCTGGATTGGTTCAGTAAGGCTAAATCAGGTCCTTGCAAGGTAGCTAACTAGGGGGAAAATTCTCAAAACTTTAACATATTCCTATGGGTCCAGGGAGGGGGCCTAAGGCTCTGATTGGCCCAAACAACAAAAGCCCCTCCCATAGGAAGGGCCTTAAGCAACCTGGGCCAATCAGAGCCCTAGGCCTCTCCCTGCCGCATCCCAGGATGCACCGGGAAGGGGAACACCCATTCTAACAGGAGAGCCTCCGGGCCAGAGGGGGTAGGCATCCCTCCAGCCGGCCTTCGTAAACAAGTTAAGAAGGGTGGGGGGAACGTCGGGGGCACATCAGTAGAAGTAGAGGCACCTCTACTCTCCCACCACCAGGTGGGGGTGTCGGGGGTTTTTGCATGGCGGCAGGAGAGTGGGCATCTCTCCTGTTATTGGTAGGGGGGTTGCATGGCGGCGGGGGTGGGCATCTTTCCCACTGCTGAGGTGTGTGTCAGGAATTGTTGCATGGTGGTGGGAGGGAGTGGCAGCAGGAGGGAGTGGGCATCTGTCCCACAGCCGGGGGAAGTGTCAGGGGTTGTTGCATGCTGGCGGGAGGGCGTGGGCATCTGTCTCACTGCCGGGGAGAGGGGGTGTCGGGGGTTTGTTGTATGGTGGTGGGAATGGGTATTTCTTCCGCTGTTAGGTGGGGTGCTTGACGTCAGTGGCAGAAGGGAGTGGGCATCTCTCCCACTGCCAGGAGGGGGGTGTCGTGGGTTATTGCATGGCGGTGGGAGAGAGTGGGCATTTCTCCTGCTGATGGGGGAGTTGCATTGCACTGAGAGAAGGCATCTCTCCCGTCGCTGAGAGGGGGGTACCAGGGGTTGTTGCATTGCGATGGAAAGAAGTGGGCATCTCTCCCACTGCCAATGGTGGTGGGGCGTTGCATGGTGGTTGGAGGGAGTGGGCATCTCTCCTGGTTCCAAGGGGGTTTCGGGGGTTGTTACATGGTGGTGGGAGTAGCCATTTCACCCGCTCCTAGTGGGTGGTGTGTGGGCATGCATCAGTCCTGCCGATCTTCGATTCGGGAGGGTTCTTTTTTTTTTTTTTGCACGTTTATTCTGCGTATGTGCTTATCGCTATCACCAGCGATCGGTACATGCAAATTAAGTAACCCTCCGCAAACCTCATTTGCATGTGCGGTTTTTAAAGAATGATTCGTCTTTTTGAAATCGTTACAGAAGCGTCTGCAACAGCAGCCTTTTGGATTTTACCATGAACATTTGAGAATCTTAAGAACATAAGAATTGCCGCTGCTGGGTCAGACCAGTGGTTCATCGTGCCCAGCAGTCCGCTCATGTGGCAGCCCCCAGGTCAAAGACCAGTGCTCTAAATGAGTCCAGTCTCACCTGCATATGTTCCAGTTTAGCAGGAACTTGTCAAAATTTGTCTTGAATCCCTGGAGGGTGTTTTCCCCTATAACAGACTCCAGAAGAGCGTTCCAGTTTTCTACCACTTTCAGGGTGAAGAAGAACTTCCTTATGTTTGTACGGAATCTATCCCCTTTCAACTTTAGAGAGTGCTCTCTCATTCTCCCTACCTTGGAGAGAGTGAACAATCTCTCTTTATCTGCTAAGTCTATTCCCTTCAGTATTTTGAATGTTTCGATCATGTCCCCTCTCAGTCTCCACTTTTCAAGGGAGAAGAGGGCCAGTTTCTCCAATCTCTCACTGTACAGCAATTCCTACAGGTCCTTAACCATTTTAGTCGCTCTTCTTCTGGACCCTTTCGAATAGTACTGTGTCCTTCTTTCAGGACACAGTCACCGAGGCGCAAAATCTCTATATACCGCGTATCAACAAAGGATCCAAGAGGAAAAAGAACAAAGAACTGGCGTGGCTCAATGTAGAGGTGAAGGAAGCAATCAGAGACAAGAAATCTTCGTTTAAGGAATGGAAAAGGTCAAAAATGGACAAAAACTGGAGCAAGAACAAACAACATCAACGCAGGTTCCATAGAGCGGTAAACGGGGCCAAAAGAGACTACGAGTAGAAAATAGCCAAGGAGGCGAAAAACTTCAAGCCGTTCTTTCAATATATTAAGGGGAAATGACCAATGAAGGAAGCGGTGGGACCATTGAATGACCGTGGAATAAAGGGAGTGCTAAAGGAGGACAAAACAATCACCGACAAACTGAACACATTTTTTGCGTCTGTATTTATCGAACATTTACACAGCATACTGGAACCCATCAGGCATTATGCTGGAAACGAAGACGGAAAGCTGTTGATCAAATCGGGAAAGATTCCAGAAGATTGGAAGGTGGCGAAGGTTACGCCAATCTTCAAGAAAGGTTCGAGGGGAGATCCGGGAAACTACAGACCAGTGAGTCTGACATTGGTACCGGGAAAGATGGTAGAGGCGCTGATAACCACCTTGACGGACATAGGCTGATGAGGACCAGTCAGCACGGTTTTAGCAGACAGATCGTGTTTGACGAACTTACTGCACTTCTTTGAGGGAGTAAACAGGCAGAGAGACAAGGGCGACCCGGTCAACATTGTATATCTGGATTTTCAGAAGGCGTCTGATAAGGTTCCACATGAACCACTACTTCGGAAAATCGCGAGCCATGGAATCGAGGGTGAAATACTCACATGGATTAAAAACTAGCTGGAGCATAGGAAACAGAGAGTGGGGGTAAATGGACAATACTCGGACTGGAGGAGCATCACCAGTGGGGTGCTGCAAGGCTCGGTGCTTGGACTCGTGCTCTTCAACATCTTTATAAATGATCTGGACATTGGTATGACAAGTGAGGTGATTAAATTTACGGACGATACGAAGTTATTCAGAGTAGTTAAGACACAGGGGAATTGCGATGATCTGCAATGTGACATAATCAGGCTCGAGGAATGGTCATCGACAAATGTAAAGTAATGCATGTAGGTAACAAAAATCTCATGCACGAATACAGGATGTCCGGGGCGGTATTTGGAGAGACCTCCCAGGAAAGAGACTTGGGAGTTTTGATCGACAAGTCAATGAAGCCGTCCATGCAATGTGTGGCGGTGGCGAAAAGTACGAACAGAATGCTAGGAATGATAAAGAAGGGGATCACAAACAGATCGGAGATGGTTATCATGCCGCTGTACCGGGCTATGGTGCTCCCTTACCTGGAGTACTATGTCCAGTACTGGTTGCTGTACATGAAGAAGGACACGGTACTACTTGAAAGGGTCCAGAGAAGAGTGACTAAGATGGTTAAAGGGTTGGAGGAGCTGCTGTACAGCGAAAGATTAGAGAAACTGGGCCTATTCTCCCTCGAACAGAGGAGATTAAGAGGGGACATGATCGAAACATTCAAGGTACTGAAGGGAATAGACTTGGTAGATAAGGACAGGTTGTTCACCCTCTCCAAGGTAGGGAGAACGAGAGGGCACTCTCTAAAATTGAAAGGGGATAGATTCCGTACGAATATAAGGAAGTTCTTCTTCAACCAGAGAATGGTAGAAAACTGGAACAATCTTCCGGAGTCTGTCATAGGGGAATACATCCTCCAGGGATTCAAGACAAAGTTAGACAAGTTCCTGCTGAACACGTACGCAGCTAGGGCTAGTCTCAGTTAGGGCGCTGGTCTCTGACCAGAGGGCCGCAGCGTGAGCGGACTGCTGGGCACGATGGACCACTGGTCTGACCCAGCAGCGGCAATTCTTATGTTCTTATGTACAGCGACCAGTGCTCTAGGTGAGGGCGCACCATGGCCTGGCACAGCGGCATGATAACCTCTGATCTGTTTGTGATCACCTTCTTAATCATTCCTGGCATTCTGTTCGCCCTTTTTGCCACCGCAGGGGTGGTTCCCATCTTGCTTTGGGCTGTATTCCTCAATCCATCCTCAGGAGCCCTGAAGGCAAGGCAGAAAGCTTTCTGACATTAAAGCTTCCTTCCAGGCATTCGTAACGTGATTTAAAACGAGGGACTAAAAAGTGGGAGGGCGGGGCGGCAACGCAACAGGCGCAGATCCAGGAAAAATCCAGAGGTAGGACAGCCTGTCCTGCGGAAGGGCTGCTGTTGAGGCCAGTAGAGAGCTTCGCTGGCCCTGTATCCGGAGCAGCAGCAGCAGGATTTCGGTCAGCGAGAAGCAGTTCGACACGAGCCTCCCCCCTGCCTCTGGTAAGCAAAGCCTCGGTGCCTTCCCAGATGGAAACGGATACAAGATACCCAAACGATACACACGGTTGGAAGCCCGCGCGCGCGCGCCGAGCATCCCTTTGCACGCGCACTAAAGGGCGCGCGCCTAGCGAACATTTCAGCCGTAACGGTGATTCCCATGTTTCCCACGACAACCCCGAAAGTCTGCTTCGCCCCCTGACGCAACTTCCTGTTTTCCGCGGGGCGGGCTGTGTCCGAAGCAGAGCTCCGGGGCTGGCCGAGGGCAGCTAGAAGACTGCTGCCGGCGATCTCCTTAAGACGAGCTTTGAAGGTAGACCCGGGGGGTGGAATTGGGGAAGGTTGCCGTTCCCGGATGGGAGGGGGAGAGGGGTGGACGTTTAGAGATGCTGCTCCCGGGAGCGGAGATGAGGGGGAGATATACTGGAGCATGGGAAGGAGGGAAGGCAAGAGAGATGCTGGACCAAAGGGCGGAGGGGGCAAGAGGGAAGGTAGATGGGACAGGAATGCTTTCAATATCAAACTCCAACCCACCTTCTCAGCACCAACATCTCTGGCTTATCATTTCCTCAGTAATTCCCCCACCTGAGCATTGATGCACCTCGTCCAGTTTGTCTGTCTTTTGACTAGATTGTAAGCTGTTTTGAGCAGGGACTGTCTCTTCTATGTTTTGATGTACAGCTGCCTATGTCTAGTAGTAATCTGCTATGCAGGGTGGAGAGGTAGGAAATACTGGGCTACAAGGGTGGAAGGATGTGAAGGGATGAGTGAGAATAGTGAGTACAGAGAATAGAAGTATGGTAATGGGGAGTGGATGAAATTAGTAGCAGCAGACCTGTCAAGTTTCCCAGTCAGTGGGTCATTTCCTGTAGGGCAGTGGTTCCCAACCCTGGCCTAGAGGACTACCAGCCAGTCAGGTTTTCAGGATAGCACTAATGGATATGCATGAAAGAGAGTTGCATGTAATGAAGATAATAGGAATGCAGATCTGCCCCATTCATATTCATTAGGGTTAACCCAAAAACCTGGCTGGCTAGTGGTCCTCCAGGACAGGGTTGGGGACCACTGCTATAGGGGAGCCAAGGCCTCATGCTGAACCAGGGATGGCCAACCTTAGTCCTGGAGGACCATGGTCCAGTTGGGTTTTCAGGATATCTCCAGAGGGCCGCCGCGTGAGCGGACTGCTGGGCATGATGGACCACTGGTCTCTCAGCAGTGGCAATTCTTATGTTCTTATGAATATGCATAAGATCTATTTGCATGCACTGCCTCCATTGTATGCAAACAGATTCATTGTTAACTGAGCAATCTCCCCTTCCATGCAGAAATGCATTGCCATTTCCTGCTGCTGTGGGACCAGTCTCATGATGACTAAAAATATTTCAGCAGTCATCTGCTGATGGAGGTGGGGAAGGGCTTATTGGTGCCACAGCTGAGGTTTACCAGATGATGGAGCCAAGAAGTGGAACGGATGGGTCTGGGGTGTGACTGGATGGAGCTGGAGGTGTGGCCTAAATTCTCTCAAAGATGGGACCTCCTTGGTAGTTCTGAATAGGTTGGGGAATGAGTGAGGTAGGAGACGTAAAAGCTTGGGGGTAACAAAATGAAATGGAAAGTTGATATGTGAAAAGTTGTTTTTTTAAAGGAGATGGAGGACTGGAGGTTGAGAAAGATAGTGATACTTAAGTGGACAGAGAAAAAGCAAAAAAAAAAAAAAATGGAGGAAAGAACTCAAAAGGAAATATCAATTGAAGGAATGGGACAAGACAGGAGGAAAGGAAAGAAATGACAAATAACATTGGTTGAAAAAAAGATTAGCAGAAGACAGAGAGGAAAGCAGAAAACACATTGGGCCCAACATTATTGAAAAATAAAATGTCCAGACAGTAAAGGTTGAAAACAGTATTTTATTTTGAAATTACCGGTAACTCTTTATAGTTTATAAATCTTCTCCCCCACAAAGGCCTACATGTTCCTACCTTCTTTGCAGCATCCTCCAGCTTCCCCCCTGGCCTCCCGGTCTTAGTTTCAGCTAATTACCGCAGCCTGCAGAGAGAATTGCCGGTGCTGTAGCATTCCTTGCAGGCTGCCATCGGCCTCTGCAGTACATTCCCTCTGCCGCAGTCCCACCCCTCCTCTAACATCAAGGGCAAGATCGCGGCAGAGGGAACGTGCTGTTGAGGACGACAGCAGTCTGCAAGGATCACTACAACACCAACGATCTTCTCTGCACGCTGCGGTAATTATCTGAAGGTAAGAGTGGGAGACCAGGGGGAAAGCCGGAGGACGCTGCAAAGAGCAGGCAGTACTAGTACACACCGTGGGCCACAAAATAGTACCTGGCGGGCTGCGAGTTTGAGACCGCTGTGTTACGGTAAGTAACTTCACTTCACATTATTGTCTGGAATCTTATTCCAGACAGGATGGGCACTTCGGCCAAGCAGTGTTATAAAATTTATTTTCCTAAAATGCCAATTCTCCCATCATCCCATTGTGGTTAGCTTGGAGGTGAGAATATGCTGCCTGCTTGTCTTGGGATAAAGCACAGGTATGAACCGAGGACCAAGTAGCAGCTTTGCAGATTTCATCAATAGGAGTAGGGCGAAGAAAAGCTATTGAAGCTTCCATTGCTTGAACTTTATGGGTTGTGACCTGACTCTCCAGCTGTAGCCCAGCCTGAGCATAACAGAACGAGATACAAGAAGCCAACCAATTAGAAATCGTTCTCTTGGAGACAGGAAGCCCCAACTTGTTATAACAAAAAACTGGGGAGATGATCTATGTGATTTAGTCCTTTGCAAATAGTAGGCCAATGCTTGTTTGCAGTCGAGTGTATGAAGAGCCATTTACCCAGGATTAGAATGAGGCTTAGGAAAAAAATACTAGAAGTACAATATATTGATTTAAGTGGAATTCAGCGATGACCTTTGGCAAGAACTTTGGATGAGTGCGAAGCACCACCTTGTCACGGTAGAACACTGTAAATGGTGGATCCGCCACTAAAGCTTGAAGCTCACTTACTCTGCGAGCAGACGTTAGAGAAATGAGGAAAACTACTTTCCAAGTGAGATATTTGAGATGAGCCGAAGTCATTGGTTCAAATGGAGGCTTCATCAGTCTAGCAAGTACCACATTAAGATCCCAAACTACTGGAGGTGGTTAGAGAGATAGACTGCATGCAAATACAGACAAAGGAACCAAATTAGAAATAGAACTATAAAGACAAAAATTGAACCAGATACCCCCAGAAGTTGAACTTGTTATGCATTGCAATACTGGAGAGATAAAAACAGAAATGCATTTCCTCTTGTACTGAACACCGAACAAAGCTAACATACTCCAGTTAATACTGTATTTTTGGCTCCATAAGACGCACCCTATATTTAGAGGAGGAAAACAAGAAAAAAAGTTTTCTGAACCAAATTCCCCACTACCAGGCTCTGCACCCAACTCCACACTCCTTGCCAAAGCTCTGCACCCTGTCCCTCCTCCCTGCCAGGCTCTGTATCCTGTCCCCCTCTGGTGGTCTAGTGGTAGGCCAGGACAGGCAGGGACAGGGCTAGATCCATCTGTCTGCACATTTCCCTACCTACTGCAGCACCTGTTTAATTATATTTTACTCTGCTGTTATCCATTTTGGATATTTTACAGAAAAGTGGCCTATACTAAATCATCTCATATTTTACACTTTTTTTAATGACCAAGGATTCTCTGTGCCTAGACCATCCATGATTATCATATTTTTCGCTCCATAAGACGCACCCCAGATTTAGAGAAGGAAAACAAGAAAAAACCCCATTCTGAACCAAATTGTACACTAATATATACCCGACACATTTAAATTCCGTCCCAGCCCCCCCCCCCCAATCAGTCATCACTTTTACATACCCCCCCCAACACCTTTAAATTCCATCCCAGTCCCCTGGCGGTACCTTTAAATTTTGAAGGTTGGTGGACGGCTGCCTGCTGTTTGTTGGGACCCACGGCGCACAAGCGTGCTAATGCCTGGGCCCGCGACACTCCATAATTGTGCCGGTTGCTGGTGCTTTGCAGGGTGGCTGCCTGCTGATTACCAGCTCGTCGGGGCCAGCGGTGCACAAGCGAGCTGCTGCATGGGCACATGCCACTTCTGAATGGCTGCCTCAGTTCTCGCCTCACCTACAAATCCAAAATGTGGCCCTGCAAAGGGTTTGAGTTTGAGACCACTGTCGTAACAGGTGTTATCCAGGAACAGCAGGTAGTTATTCTCACAACCCACCCACCTCCCCTGGTTGGCTTCTGAGCTGGCTTACTGAACTGAGGAGCCACATGCCTACATCAGGCGGGAAAGCATTTGCGTATGTGCAGTGTGGTCAGTCGTGAACTTTCTAAAGTTCTTAAAGTGCCGGTGCACTTGTGCAGCTGTCCATACCAGGGCTCTGTGGATGATGTCACCTGCATGTGAGAATATCTGCCTGCTGTCCCTGGATGACACCTGTTACGGTAAGTAACTGCTTTTTTGCTGGTATAATTTTAATATTTACAACCAGATGAAAGTTTCATTTTTTGAAAAATAACTTTTCAGATTAGTTTTACAGTTATTTAAAAAAAATTGATAATTTGGTTATACTTTTAGAAATACATAGATAACATTAACTTATCCAATAATTATATTGGCGGGTTTTGGATTAAAATCTACATTGAGTTATTATAAGACACAATTATTAAAGAATTTAATGATGATAACAATTAAAACTATTTTAATTAATAGGAAGGATTTTTCTAAATTGGAGTATAATATGTGGTGGAATATGCTGTGTTTGTACAGTAAATATGAAAAAGTATATGCAATTAACTAGTCCTTTTACTAAGGTGTGGTAGCTGATATAATGGACGCCTTAGCGTTTAGCGCATGCTAAAACGGCTACCACACCTTATTAAAATGACCCTCTAAATGTGGTAATGTGGAGAAATTTAGGAAAGTATGGGATTGCTTACTTAATGTTAAGGATTAAGTTATACTATATTTATATTTAGTTTGGCTTATTACATTATGACACCCTATGGGGCTCATAATAATAAAAAAAAATAACATCCAAAAAGGGACTTAAATGAGATCATCCAAGTACTAACATAAGAACATAACATAAGCAGTGCCTCCACTGGGTCAGACCCGAGGTCCATCGTGCCCAGCAGTCCGCTCATGCGGCGGCCCAACAGGTCCAGGACCTGTGTAGCAATCCTCTATCTATACCCCTCTATCCCCTTTTCCAATATAAAATTGTCCAATCCCTTCTTGAACCCCAATACTGTACTCTGTCCTATCACACCCTCTGGAAGCGCATTCCAGGTGTCCACCACACGCTGGGTGAAGAAAAACTTCCTAGCATTTGTTTTGAATCTGTCCCCTTTCAACTTTTCCGAATGCCCTCTTGTTTTTGTAGTTTTCCCTTCATGATCTTGTAAGTCTCTATCATATCCCCTCTAAGTCTCCGCTTCTCCAGTGAAAAGAGCCCCAGTTTCTCCAATCTCTCAGTGTATGAAAGGTTTTCTATACCTTTTATCAAACGTGTCACTCTCCTCTGAACCCTCTCGAGTATCACCATATCCTTCTTAAGGTACGGCGACCAATATTGGACGCAGTAACCCAGATGTGGACGCACCATCGCCTGATTCAACGGCAGAATAACTTCTTTCGTTCTGGTTGTAATATCCCTTTTGATTATACCTAACATTATATTCGCTTTCTTAGCAGCCGCCAGCTTCATTGTCTTGTCCACCATTACCCCCAAATCCCTTTCTTGGGTATTCTCATTCAGTAACATCCCTCCCATCGTATAGCTGTACCTCAGGTTTCTGCTTCCTTCATATAATACTTTACATTTCTCTACGTTGAACTTCATCTGCACATCTCGTCGCCCACTCCTTTAGTTTGTTCGAGTCCCTTTGTAATTCTTCGCAGTCCTCTTTAGTCCAAGCACCACTAAATAGTTTGGTGTCACCTGCGAATTTTATTATTTTGCACTTCGTCCCTGTTTCTAGAGCAAAAAGAGGTGTTTTTAGAGGAGGGGAAAGGGCGGGAGGTGGGCCGACCTAGACTTAGTCGTACAGCAAATATAATCAAAACCTTGAACAGGTTACCTAGTCAGAACTTATATGTTTTGACTTAGACCAAGTCAAAACAGGTATAAGTTCCGAAAAGAGGCCGCTGAGCTGATTGCGGCAGTCGCGATCAGCTCAGCGGTTCCGTCAACCTGCCCACCCCCACCGCAACGATTGTGGCAGGAGAGATGTGTATCTCCCCTGCCGCGATAGCGATCCCCGAAACAGGAGAGATAGCCAATCTCTCCTGCTGAGACGCGACCCCCCCCCACCCCTGAACCAATACGGGCAGGAGGGAGTCCAACCTCTCCTGCCCACGACGCACCCCCCTTCTAAAATACGGGCAGGAGGGATCCTAGGCCCTCCTGCCTATGACTTCCCCCCATAACCGCCCCCCTGAACCCCTGATCACCCCCAAATCCCATCCACCCAGCCAACTAATTGTGAGTATGGGGGGATGTCGGGGGTGGAGGGGCTGGTCTGGGGGTCGTGGGGTTTATGGGGGGCGATCAGGGGTTCGGGGGCAGTCGTGGAGGGGTGCATCATAGTGCGTCGTGGTCAGGAGGGGTTGGGATCCCTCCTGCCCGTATCTTGGTGGGGGGTCATTGTGGGCAGGAGGGGTTGGGCTCCCTCCTGCCCGTATTGGTTCGGGTGGGGGGGGGAGTCGCAGCAGGAGAGACTAGGTATCTCTCCTGTTGTGGCAGTTCGGGGAGGGGGGGGTCGATCACAGCAGTTCTGAGGAGGTGTCAATCGCGGCAGGGGAGATGAGCCATCTCTCCTGCCGCAATCGTTGCAGGGGGGAGGGGTGGATTCTATAACCGGTGTTGTTTTTGACAAACATCGGTTACAGAATCCAGCTTTTAGGTGAAGGACTGGCCCCTCATTTGCCTAAAAGCTCTTGTTTTGGGCATTTGGGACTTATGGTTTTTGTTGGTTGATTATGTGTTGTAAGTTTAGACTTGGTGGTGGTCTGGCCGTTTAAACTGCTGAACATAGAGGCGGGCCATTCTCAAAAAACACCTCATTTTGGACGTTTTTTTGAGATTGGACATTTTCCCTGCTGCTACTTTCAGCATTTAGGGCGTTAGGCCAAAAGGGGACTTAGACATTTGTTTTGATTATGCCCCTTTATGGCTTTTTCTTTTTCTTCATATTACGTTTGTATTTCTTATTTGTTTGTGATGTAGTTTTTCTTTAAAATTTCAATAAAATATTTAGGGTGGGGGAAAAAAAGAAATACATAAATTATTAATATTACTGAAAGAAGAAAAATAATCATTAATAATGATTTAATTAGTTTTATTTAACCCAAACAATAACATTATAGCTTATATATTCTTGTATTTGACTAAACATCCATGTTAACTGATGTGCTTAAAAAAACCTTAGGGCTACTCTTACAAAGCCGCAGTAGCGATGCTGCCACGGTAAATACTCTGAAGTCCATAGAAATTGAATGGGCTTTAGTACATTTCCCAAGGCAGCATTGCTACCACGGCTTTGTAAAAGAGGCCTTTAGACTATGTATCAGTCAGGTCCACTCATGAAAAACTTAAAATACTGTCTTTTGTAGCTCACGCATCTTCATTGTTGTTCCATAACTTGTAAGTCTTTCATTACTGCTTGTTCAAATGTTACTACTGATGGATCTGGTGGACTAGTGGGGGACCCATGATTGATATAATTAAAAAAAAAAAAATTGGTTGTTACAAACTTGCATGTCCTGCTAAAAAAAGGAATTACGTCTCAATTGTCTAAAAAACCGCTGCAACTTGACTCGGACATCATATTTATCATACTTCATAGAGGGAACAAAAGATAGTCCTAATTGTAATACTTCTTCAGCAAGGGAAAGGCTTCGGGAAGATAAATTGAAAATGCCCTTTGTTTGCATGAGCTCTTCGTGGTCCGTAGACCTTTGGATTCCTGAGGCCAAGATTGAATTGTCGATCCTTGTTGCTGAGATAGCTCCCATTTTGTCAGATTCTTTTTTACGTCTAACTGTCCCCCTCCTTTACTAACGCGTAGCGTGGGTTTTAGCACTGGTATGGTAATTGCTCCGATGCTTATAGGAATTCTATGAGCGTCAGAGCAGTTACCGCTTCTGCCGGCGCTAAAACCCACGCTACGCATTAGTAAAGAAGGGGTATGTATGTGTTGTCCTTTGGTTTGGTTACTTGATTAGACCCTCCTTCATCTACTGATGATTCACTGGTAGATAATGAAACACCCCTTTTTTTGCCTACCATTCTACTGCAACGTGGTTTGCAATCTATGTCCATCCAAGGGTAAACATACCCGCATGTGTAATAAGAACATAAGAATTGCTGCTGCTGGGTCAGACCAGTGGTCCATCGTGCCCAGTAGTCCGCTCATGCGGTGGACCTTAGGTCAAAGATCAGTGCCCTATTAGAGTCTAGCCTTACTTGCATATGTTCTGTTCCAATAGGAACTTATCCAACCTTGTCTTGAATCCCTGAAGGGTGTTTTCCCCTATAACAGCCTCCGGAAGAGCATTCCAGGTTTCTACCACTCTCTGGGTAAAGAAAATCTTCCTTACGCTTGTACGGAATCTTTTCCCTTCTAACTTCAGCGAGTGCCCTCTTGTTCTCTTCACCTTGGAGAGGGTGAACAGTCTCTATCTCTACTAAGTCAATTCCCTTCAATATCTTGAATGTTTCAATCATGTCCCCTCTCAGTCTTCTCTTTTCAAGGGAGAAGAGGCCCAGTTTCTCTAGGCTCTCATTGTATGGCAACTCCCTTAACTATTTTTGTCGCTGTTCTCTGGACCCTTTCCAGTAGTACTATGTCCTTTTTTGTGTACGGCGACCGGTGTTGGACACAGTATTCCAGATGGGGGCGTACCATGGCCCGGTATAAAGGCATGATAACCTTTTCAGATCTGTTTGTGATCCCCTTCTTAATCATTCCTAGCATTCTGTTTGCCCTTTTCGCTGCTGCCGCACATTGCACGGATGATTTCATTGACTTGTCTATAAGTACTCCCAAATCTCTTTCCTGGGGGCTCTCTGCATCTCTTTTGTATTTTTTAATCTTGATAGCACGTTGTTCATTCTGATATGTCTCCATTTGTTTTCGATGTTTCACATATTTTTGTGCATATATTTCCTATCCTTGTGCCTCTTCAAGTGCTTCTAATTTTATTTTAAGTTCACTTTGTTGTTCCTCAAGGTTCGGTTCTTAGACCTGTTCTTTTTAACATTTTTGTAAGCAATATTGCTGAAGGGCTGTTTGGTAAGATTTGTTTCTTTGCAGATGATACCAAAATCGTCAATAGGGTAGACACCCCTGATGGTGTGGATAGCATGAGGAAGGGCCTGGCAAAGCTTGAAGAATGGTCTCTCTCTATGATCCAAAGGTGAGTGTATTGAAGTTATAAGTCTTTTAGAGGAATAAAGGGCATGGAGAACTCCTCACCCATATCTTCCTGCAATGCACACCAAACCGGAGGTCTCCTCTTCAACTATTTGGCCACCTTAAGATCATCACTTGCTATCACATGCAAGTCCCACTTTTCTTTTGTGCAGAGTAGCACTCACAGGTTAATGTAACTGAACATTTGAGTGTCCATTTGGTTCTTAGAATAGTGATCCCAAACCTGTCTTGGGGAAATCTTAGCCAGTCAGGTTTTCAGGATAGCCATAATAAATATTCATGAGATTGATTTGCATACATTCTCCTTGGTATGCAGATTTCTCTCATGCATATTTATTATGGATAGCCTGAAAACCTGATTGGCTGGTGTTCCCCCAGTACAGGTTATGGAATCACTCCCTTAGAGAAAACATTGGGGTGGATATAAAATAGAGAAAGAATACCCATAGGCTCATGGAAGTAGATCCCATTCCTGGTTCTGACTGAACTGGAAGCACAACGGAGCAGGAGAAAATTGCTAGATCAAAAATAAAGCAAGATGGGAGAAAACCAGTTCTGGCTAGTGTTCTGTTACAGTAGGAACCATTTTATTTCATGATTAACCATGACCTAGATATTTTGTGTTTGGTAATCTGTGTCATATATAAACATAGCAGATTAAATGAAAACACATAGAAAAAAGAAAAACATCATTGTGTCCTGCAGAAGAGTACATCTGGAAACAGTGATTAAAGAAATGAATGGATTACTGGGTTGTCAGATGATCAGTTTTTTTATACACAGAGACCTGAAGCAATCCACAAGGCTTGCCATTGAAGTTGGTTATATACTGTGCATACTCCTTAATTCTTTAATCTTGTGTGCGTTTTTTGTGTTTAACGTGCAAAATTACACTCATAAGTTATAGAATACTACCAGTTATATTTATATAGTAATTGATAATTCTAATGCAATGTGTCTAGTGGTCCTGAAATGATAGGGTTCTGTATCTCAACTTGCAGGTTGCTTGCAGAAAACTGTCAATAATGTTTTCAATTCCGCCTCCTTCCTAGGGAGCTACTCCTGCCCTCTCAGTTTGCTCAAAAGTATTTTCGATCTGCTCTGTGGTGAATCTGGAAGATGTACTAAACCAAATCGACAAGTTAAAAAGTGACAAATCTGATGGTATACATCCCAGGGTACTAAAAGAACTCAAACATGAAATTGCTGACCTGCTGTTAGTGATCTGTAACCTGTTGCTAAAATTGTTTGTAATACCTGAAGATTGGCGGGTAGCCAATGTTATACCTATTTTTAAAAAGGGTTCCAGGGGAGATCTGGGAAATTACAGACTTCAGTGCTGGGAAAAATGGTGGAAACAATTATAAAAAATAGAATTGTGGAACACGTAGACAAACATGATTTAATGGGACAGTCAGCATGGGTTCATCCAAGGGAGATCTTGCATCATCAATTTGCTTGACTTCTTTTAAGGTGTGAATAAGCATGTGGATAAAGGTGAGCCAGTTGATGTAGTGTTTATAGATTTTCAGAAAGCTTCTGACAAAGTTCCTCATGAGAGGCTCCTGAGAAAATTAAAGAGTCATGGGATAGGTGGCAAAGTTCTGTTGTGGATTAGGAATTGGTTATCAGATAGAAAACAGAGAGTAGGGTAAAATGATCATTTTTCTCAAAGAAGGAGAGTAAATAGTGGCATGCCGCAGGGATCTGTACTGGGACCGGTACTATTTAACTTACCGTATATACTTGAATATAAGTCGATCCGAATACAAGTCGAGACCCCCCATTTCCCCCCAAAAAGGAGGGGGAAAAATAAAAATAAAAATGGTTGACTCGAATATAAGTCGGGGGCTTAATATTCAAGTGCCATGCCCTGCCAGGATCTTCACCCAGTGTCCCCTCCATCACGCCCTCCCCTGCAAGGTTCTGCACTCAGCCCCCATCCCTCCCTGGCTTACACGCAGTCCCATTCCCTACCAGGCTGTGAACCAAGCCTCCTTCCATGCCAGGCTCTGAATACTGTCCCCCCTCCCTACCAGGCCCTGACACTGTCCCACCTTCCTTCCCTGTACCCTCTTCCCCCTAAAAAGAGCCAACCTCATCAGTGATGTTACAATGGCTTTATTGTCTCGTACTCCTCTCTGCCCTCTAACCCAGCCAGAAGATTAATCCTTCCCCTTAACTTAAACCACTTAGTGGTAGACCGAGACAGGAGGGATCCCTCCCGTTTCCTGCCCTGGCCGACACTAATAATTACCACTCTCTCCTTCCCTCCCTCGCGTACCTGTTCCCTGGTGGTCCAGCATGTATCCCGGGCCGGTACGCAGGAGCGAGCTTTTCGTGCTGCCGGCCGGCCCTGCACCACTCTTTGGTAGGCTGCCATGAGTTCTCATGGGATTCACGGTTCTCGCGGCAGACTATCAAGGAGTAGTACAGGGCCGGCCGGCAGCATGAAAAGCTCGCTCCTGCATGCCGTCCCAGATGTGCCGCTCCCTACTATCTTTTACAAAGGATTTCAGCATGGGATACACGCTGGACCACCAGGGAACAGGTATGCGAGGGAGGGAAGGAGGGAGAGTGGTAATTATTAGTGTCAGCCGGGGCAGGAGATGGGAGGGATCCCTCCTATCCCAGCCTAAGGCAGGCCTGCAGGAAGTCAGGGTGGTTTTCGGGTGGTCACTGGGGGATGGCCCGATTATAAACTGGGACCCCCATTTTTGGGCCAGTTTTTTGGCCCCAAAGTCCAGGTTTATATTGGAGTATATACGGCATTTATAAATGATATGGAAATTGGAACGATGAATGAGGTGATTAAATTTGCAGATGACACTAAACTATTCAAAGTTGTTAAAACGCATGCGGATTATGAAAAATTGCAGGTGGACCTTAGGAAATTAGAGGACTGGGTGTCCAAGTGGCAGATGAAATTTAATGTGGACAAATGCAAAGTGATGCATATTGGGAAGAATAACCCAAATCACAGTTACCAGATGCTTGGGTCCACTTTGGGGGTTAGCATCTAAGAAAAGGATCTAGGTGTCATTGTAGACAATATGATGAAACCTTCCACCCACTGTGTGGAGGCTGCCAAAAAAGCAAACAAGATGCTAGGAATTACAGTGGTACCTTGGTTTACGAGCATAATTCGTTCCAGAAGCATGCTCGTAAATCAAAACACTCGTATATCAAAGCAACTTTTCCCATAAGAGTTAGTGTAAACTAGAACAATTCGTTCCATATCCCCAAAAACTTAATTACCATTAGCGACGCCTCCACCGCTGCCTGTGCCACAGATCTATCCATGCGGTTCCTCCAGTTCTCTGCTGCTGTTCGCTGCCTCTCACTGCGGGTTGTACGGGTGGTGCTGGCTGTAAGCAAACCGCCACCTAGCCCGACTAGGCACCATTGGCTCTGCTGCTCCTGGACGCTGCCCCGCACCCCCCAGATGCCACTACCCCCTCTGCCGGGACTCTCAGTTGCTGGCTCATTCCTGTCGGATGCACCCCGACTCCCATGCTCCACCCGAGGCCACCGGTGCTGCTATCGCCTCTTCCCCCTTCCCCCCCAACTGGCCCTGTCCTTACCCCTGCACCGCCAGTAATAGAAAGTGCATGACGTCGGTCTGCTGTTGAGCCTTGAGCATCTGTATATGCTCAGGCCTTCTGGATCTCACCCTCTCCGAGATTCTCATGAGATCTCGAGTCTCATGAGAATCTCGGTGAGGGTGAGATCCAGAAGGCCTTGAGCATGCGCAGATGCTCAAGGCTCAGCAACAGACCAGCAGCAGGCCCTTTCTAACTCCGGTGGCACATGGGTAAGGACAGGGCCGGTCAGTAGATGGAGAGGAGATGATCGTGATCGATGATCGTGGAGAGGAGGGAGCAGCGCTGGTGACCTCGGGGGGAGCAATATTGTTGGTTACCGCGGTCAGGTCAGGTCAGGTGGGGGCTCGCAAATCGAGTCAATGCTCGATTTGCGAGTTACAGTTTGCTCGAGTGTTTTGCTCGTCTTACAAAACACTTGCAAACCGCATTACTCATTAACCGAGGTTTGACTGTATTTAAAAAGGGATGGTTAACAAGACTAAGAATGTTATAATGTCTCTGTATCACTCCATGGTGTGACCTCACCTGGAGTGTTGTGTTCAATTCTGCTCTCCTTATCTCAAGAAAGATATAGTGGCACTAGAAAAGGCTCAAAGACGAGCAACCAAGATGATAAAGGGGATGGAACTCCTCTCGTATGAGGAAAGACTAAAAAGGTTAGAGCTCTTCAGCTTGGAAAAGAGACAGCTAAGGGGAGATATGATTGAAGTCTACAAAATCCTGAGTGGAGTAGAACAGGTACAAGTGGATCGATTCTTCACTCCGTCAAAAATGACAAAGACTAGGGGACACTTGATGAAGTTACAGGGAAATGCATTTAAAACCAATTGGAGGAAATATTTTTTCACTCGGAGAATAGTTAAGCTCTGGAACGCATTGCCAGAGGTTGTGGTAAGAGCGGATAGAGTAGCTGGTTTAAAGAAAGGTTTGGACAATTTCCTGGAGGAAAGTCCATAGTCTGTTATTGAGAAAGACATGGGAGAAGCCACTGCTTGCCCTGGATCGGTAGCATGGAATGTTGCTACTCTTTGGGTTTGGCCAGGTACTAGTGATCTGGATTGGCCACCTTGAGAATGGGCTACTAGGCTTGATGGACCATTGGTCTGACCCATTAAGGCTATTCTTATGTTCAATGGCTCCACTTGAGCTGCCACCCTGTGTCATGGAAGTTACCTTTTTTCCCATATGCCTTGCCCAACTAGTGATGGTGGCGATGTTGGATTGTTACTCTTACCCTTTTGTATATTCCACCCTCTTCCTCCATCTCGGTCTCACTGCTTTTCTTCCTCTGGAGTCCATTCTATCTGTTTGTTACCCCTCTCTGAGTAGCAGGCATTTATCAACCTCCTAAGTACCTTTCTTCTGCACTTCCAGTCTTCTAGCCTTAGCATCTTCATTCAGTCTTCTTTTTTTTATTTTTTATAATTCTTTATTTTCATTTTATAGTATTGACATAATATTAGTCAAAACAAAGAAAGTAATACAACTCCAGTTCAAACTTTAAAATGAGACCATAATCAGTAAAGAAAATATACATTAGAAATACAAAAACAAAGCAAAAATTTCCTTCTCATACATCAAAAACATTAGACCCAAATATAAATTTTACTGGTTTGTATCATTAGACCTCAATCAAGAGGGGAGTAAGCTTTACAATGGCTGAAATCTTTATCAAATAATACAAAGAAAATAAAAGATGGTAGCGAGGGAGAACAAGAACCTTATTAATGAGCTGACTTGAAACAGAAATTCTCTCAAGAATTTAAATTTGCTCTTTAGCAGAAATAAATTTTGTCAGCTGCTGAGGTTCAAAGAAAATAAATCTATTCCCTTGATAGGTCATTACACATTTACAGGGGAATCTGAGTACAAACGTCGCACCTAACTGCAGAACCCTTGGTCTCAAAATGAGAAATTGTTTTCTTCTCTTTTGGGTCATTCGTGACACGTCTGGATACATTCTTAGTATTTTAGTCATGAATGGTACATCTTTAAACTTAAAAAACATTTTAAGCATCCATTCCCTGTCAGCATCAATAGCAAATTGTACAAATAGCGTAGCACTTGCCGGTATCTCTTCACCTAACCTCTCAAGAAAATTTGTCAAATCCAAACTATCAGCATCCAAATTCTGCTGGTTTGGTTTTTGAACAGATACTCTGGTAGGTAAATAATATATTTTAGTGAGAGGCGGATAGGAGGTTTCGGGAACTTTCAAAACTTCTTTCAAATACTTTTTAAATGTATCCTGCGCTGAGATAAGTGGTAATTTTGGAAAGTTAATAATCCGAAGATTACTTCTTCTAGTCATATTTTCCAACATTTCCACCTTAAAATTAAGGTTTCCACTATCTCTTACCCAGACCAAAGCCTGGGACTCCACTGTTTTTATTCTAGTTTCATGTCCATCCACTTTATTTTCAACGCTGGATATCCTATTTTTCATTTCCAAATTTTCAGACACAACAGAGGTATAGCGTGTGGTAAGTTGCTGCATTTGGGTTCCCAAAGAGATTTGCAAACTAGATATTGCTTCCCAAATTGTCTCCATGTTGAAAACCTTGGGTCTCTGCATTGGTATCAGTTCAACACCCAGATTCTCTGATGAAAAAGTACCTGGAACTTCAGCAGGTGATGAAGTCAGTGTCAGGAAATCCTGAGGCAATTTCTGTTCCAACTCCTCCAAATGCTCTGATAGTCGATTTAGCTTCACCACTCCTCCTGCTGGGCCGACTCCCGATCTCAGCAGGTCTGGAGAGTGAACACCCCGGAACATTTCCTCCACTGTCGACTGGTCAAACGCCCCCGAACAACTCGGAGGACTTTGCTCTTCCATCGACTGATCAAACGCCCCCGGGCGACTCGGAGGACTCCGCTCTTCCGGGGTTAGTGATGTTGCCTCGAGGGAGAGCTGTAACGCTTCAGCCAGCGTGTCTCTCCCAGCCGAGAAATCCTCCGGCTGTGTTAGCGTCCCTCGCTGAAGAAAAGCGTCCATCGGGCCCGAAGCTGCTGGCAAAGATTCATCGGGAAAAACCCGAAGTTTAGATTTTCTTTTCACCATTTCAAAGGTAAGAGCAGCCCGGGAACATCCGTGGCGTCTAACTCCAGCTACCCGCGGCCATCTTCCTTAAGCCACTCCCCTTCATTCAGTTTTCAGCTGTGCTCCACCACTGCTTGCCCTGGACCGGTAACATGGAATGTTGCTATCTTTGAGTTTTGGCCAGGTACTATTGACCTGGATTGGCCACCGAGAGAACTGACTACTGAGCTTGATGGATTTATTTTCTCAATGTTTGTTTAGAGGCTCGTGCCCAGAAGTTCCTACTTGTTGGGACTTCTGCCTGGGAGAAGATGCAGACTCGTGCTGCGGATGTCTGCTGCTAGCAGGATCAGCCCTTGGAGACACCTAGCTAGTGAGCCTGCTTTTATATTTTTTGAGCTTGGGAGCAGTCCCCTGCTTAGCTACTTGCATCCTTGATTTACTCAGGAGCTTGAGTGCAGGCTGTTTGGCTTCTTTGTGGTTTGACCGGTACTAAGAGTGGGTCGGCTTCATGGTCCCCCTCCCCGCCCTCCGCTTTTACAGCATGGTTTTCTGGGGGTTATGGCTCAGTCCAACCTCGGTCCAACTAGCAACCAGAAGACCAGGTTCGTATGAATCTGTGAGGCAGAATTCTTCTCCATTTGTTCCAACTGAAATCATATGCTGAGGCAGGCAGGCACCATATGGCACAGTGAGTAAGGCTATATATACACTATGGGGAAAATAGAGGGTAGGGGTGGTCTGCAGAACTCATTTATGAAGGTTTCTGCAGCTACAGCCTAAGTCCCCCATCTTTAAAATCCCTTTCCCTGCATTTCTTGACTTTCAGGAAAGTCCCTACGGGCTATTTTTGGTGTGATTTTACTGGTTACGGCCATCATAGATTTTAAATTATCTTTTTTCTGAAACCTCCATCTACCTCAAAACTCCTTGACTTTGTTTAAGATTGACAGGAATGGATTCCTCAGGCATTCTTACATTAATATCATGTCTTGCACTGGCTGGCTGGCTGGGGAGCGTCCATGTCCCGCAGGGGAGAGGTGGGAGCAGTGTTCCCGCTAAGCTGCGCTGGCGCACAAAATATTACATAGCAGCGCACAAGTTTCTCGTCACAGCGCACACACGTGCTTGCAGGCAGGCGAGCTGGCAGTCCATGTAACGCGTCGCAAAGGTAAGGGGAGGCTGGGGGAGGAATCGGACGTCGGGGTGGGGGTGCGAGCAGGGAGGGGGGCGATCGGAAGAGGCGTACGGCAGATGGCAGGCTGTTTGGCTTCTTTGTGGTTTGACCGGTACTAAGAGTGGGTCGGCTTCATGGTCCCCCTCCCCGCCCTCCGCTTTTACAGCATGGTTTTCTGGGGGTTATGGCTCAGTCCAACCTCGGTCCAACTAGCAACCAGAAGACCAGGTTCGTATGAATCTGTGAGGCAGAATTCTTCTCCATTTGTTCCAACTGAAATCATATGCTGAGGCAGGCAGGCACCATATGGCACAGTGAGTAAGGCTATATATACACTATGGGGAAAATAGAGGGTAGGGGTGGTCTGCAGAACTCATTTATGAAGGTTTCTGCAGCTACAGCCTAAGTCCCCCATCTTTAAAATCCCTTTCCCTGCATTTCTTGACTTTCAGGAAAGTCCCTACGGGCTATTTTTGGTGTGATTTTACTGGTTACGGCCATCATAGATTTTAAATTATCTTTTTTCTGAAACCTCCATCTACCTCAAAACTCCTTGACTTTGTTTAAGATTGACAGGAATGGATTCCTCAGGCATTCTTACATTAATATCATGTCTTGCACTGGCTGGCTGGCTGGGGAGCGTCCATGTCCCGCAGGGGAGAGGTGGGAGCAGTGTTCCCGCTAAGCTGCGCTGGCGCACAAAATATTACATAGCAGCACACAAGTTTCTCGTCACAGCGCACACACGTGCTTGCAGGCAGGCGAGCTGGCAGTCCATGTAACGCGTCGCAAAGGTAAGGGGAGGCTGGGGGAGGAATCGGACGTCGGGGTGGGGGTGCGAGCAGGGAGGGGGGCGATCGGAAGAGGCGTACGGCAGATGGCAGGGCGGCGAGAGGAGAGTCGGGTGGGGGGGGGGGGAGTAACACCGGAAGAGAGCGGCAAATCCGGGCAAGGCAAGACTTGCAGAGGCGTACCTAGGGGGTGCGGGGGGTCGATCCCGACGGTCCGCTCAGCTCGCCAACAAGGAGAGGCAGCCGGACTCGCGTACGCTCCGACCGCCTCTTCTTGGGGATGATGATGAAGATATTGATGATATCTAACTTGAGTGAAGAATTGATTCCATTCCAGTTTCACAACAATTATTCTACAACATATTGAGTGAACTCTTCTCACTGAAGGCAAACTTTGTGCCCAATAAAATGGTTTTCAATATTTTGTTTTAATGTATTTATACTTTTGTGTAGAAGCTGGAATTGATAGATTGTCTAGAAATTGAAAGCATCAAACGTATTGTCTTCTGGACTGTTTTTAATTTACAGTTTACACATATGGATGTAACAGACATAACTACATTTGTTGTAAAACATTTATTAAGATATCATTTCATCCCTACAATTTCTGTAGACTGTTTTAAAATAAATTTGAGTTTTTCTGGTAAAAAAAAAAATAAAAAATAAAGAATTTTGTACTTTCAAGAATTAATGCGTTGTTTTGTGTTCTTAAAAATATTATTTAACGTTATTTAATTTAGCGTGTAGGCCTAAAATTCCTTTGAATACCTCGTCCTCATGTATCAGCAACTTTGACAACATATTTATTTGGCTCATAACTTGCTGGCGCCCGATATTTTTAGCTCACAGTGAAAAAAGTTTGCTCACAACACCCGCCCGCTTAGAGGGAATACTGGGTGGGAGACATGGAATAAGCCTCCTCCAAGTCCTCAACGGCTGGGATCCACAGGAGGTGCCTTCCCAGGGGAAGAGATCCTTTCCGGGCCTCTCCGAAGGTGGCTTGGTCAAGCACAGTTGTGTGATTGCCATGGAGCCCAGAAGGACTAGCAGGGGGTCCCTGCCAGAGACTTTGAGAACCACAGTCCAGATTTTGTGAACTTTGTCCTCAGCATCTGTTTGCAGCGCATCAGTGGCGGTGGTGCAGGAGAACTCCCCTCAGTATGCACCCAACCAGACAAGGATGCAGACCTGGATCAGGAAGTTTGATCTGCTATAGACTGGGAGGATGGAAAGTCCGATTCCATGCTACTTTTCTCCCAGGATGAAGTTTCTCTGGCAGAGTCTGTTTCTTTATATAAGACAGCAGTCAAGAGGTGATGTTTGCCCTTGATCAGATGGAAGACCCCACAGTGCACAGGC
This sequence comes from Geotrypetes seraphini, assembly GCF_902459505.1. Lineage (NCBI taxonomy): Eukaryota > Metazoa > Chordata > Amphibia > Gymnophiona > Dermophiidae > Geotrypetes > Geotrypetes seraphini. The sequence continues at coordinate 162,820,964 of NC_047086.1, read as the reverse complement.
TGTTCAAAGCCTCTAAGCTCTCAGACATTATTTCCACTTCGCTGTGAGAAATAAAGCTGGAAGTCCCTACAGCTTCCTCGTCCAAGTGCTCAGTTATGAACAGTTCTGTGATTCCAACTACGTTCTTTCCCTCGCATTCAGACATCACCAAGCTGGTCATAGATCACTGGGAGTCACCAGAAGGGGGTCCCTGCTTGTGGCTGAGACTATGGCCAAGCTTTAACCGAAGGCGTTAGATTTTCAGTAGCTCTTTGCTCAACCAATGGTGGACTCTGGTGGCGCAGGTCACTAAGCAAACCTGTTGTGCCCAGTGAAGGAAGGGTTATGTTGAAAGTTACTCAGGACTGCAAAGTGGACTTGCTCTTCAAGAGGCAATTTGAAGCTTTGACTCTATGGACTAAAGTGGCAGCTGCATCTTCCTTTGTGGGACGTGCTTGCCGCACCCACTTGTTTCGAGCCTCGGACCCATGATCCTATCTGGGGTGAATTATATAGCAGATGCTCTGTATAATATGAGAGTTATTAGCAAGGTCTCAGCCTATGCTATCTTGTCCAAATGGATAGTCTGGATCATTTGAGCTGCAGCATTCTGAACTATTTGTAAGAATTTACATTTGATAAGATTCCCAAATATAAAGCATTACATTAATCTATTCTCTGCAACACTAAACTTTGTACAACAAAATGGAAATTATAAGCTGATAACATCAACTTCAACTTACTTAAAAGCTGCATTTGAAAAAAACGCAAATCTAACGACTAATATTACCTGTTCTTTCATAGATAAAAGAGAGTCCAACCAAACCCCTAAAATTTTTTTTCTTTTTCTTCACTGGAAATTTCTATTCATCAATCTCTACAACTTCAGGCCACAAATGGTCTTCTATTCTTCCTATCAATAACAATTCTGTTTTTGCAAGATTTAAAATTAATCTTTGATGTGCTATTCATTCAGAGACTTCATGTAGACAAAATATCAATTTATCATTGGAACACTGCCCATATGCCGAGAGATTGGATAGGCTGGGGCTCTTCTCTCTGGAAAAAAGGAGGCTCAGGGGAGATATGATAGAGACCTTCAAGATCATGAGGGGCATAGAGAGGGTGGATAGGGACAGATTCTTCAGACTGAAGGGGACAACAAGTACGAGGGGGCATTCGGAGAAACTGAAGGGAGATAGGTTCAAAACAAATGCAAGAAAGTTTTTTTTCACCCAAAGGGTCGTGGACACTTGGAATGCGCTACCGGAGGAAGTGATCAGGAAGAGTACGGTACAGGGATTCAAACAGGGATTGGACGGATTCCTGAGGGATAAAGGGATCGTGGGATACTGAGAGAGGTGCTGGGATGTAACACAGGTATAGAAAGCCAACAGGTCGTGCATGTGCAAGACCGGAGGGTTAGGACTACGATGGGAAGATAGGACTTAAATGAGAAACCAAGGTGGCAAGGGAGCCCCTTCTGGTGATGCAGACAGGTCGTGACCTGTTTGGGCCGCCGCGGGAGCGGACTGCCGGGCAGGATGGACCTATGGTCTGACCCGGCGGAGGCACTGCTTATGTTCTTATGTTCTTATCATTTAATTCTATTTGCCAGTCTGAAAAACCCCTGCACATCAGCTGCGTAGAATTGATAACTTACACATAGTGTAGAATACATCCCCAATAATACTAAATAAAGATTAAAAAGAAGTGCTGATAGTGCTGACCCTTGTGGAATCCATTGCGAATAAATATCCGCTTAGAAACGTCACCTTTAGTCATCACATATATTGATCTATCTTGAAAATAAGAGACAAACCAGTCAAAGGGCTAGATTCACTTCCGACCACTTAGTGACCCCCTTTACGACCCGATTCACTAACCTCTGTCCTGATCATCCTCCGATCCGCGCATGCAAATGAGGGGGAACTACATTCAAATGCAGGCAGGAAGCGATTCACTAAACTAAAAAAGCAACACCGACTGGGCTGGCCGATCCAAAAATAAGTGACTGCTGAGGACCAGTTGCTGAGGTCCTTTCCAACTGTCCTGCCTTCTGCCGCCCTGCTTCTCTGCTCTCAGCCCCGATCTCCTGCCTGCCCCGAATCTCCCGTTCTTCTCCTGCCTGCCCCGAATCTCTCCTGCCCTTCCCCACACTACAAACCCGTGGTTTTAACTCACGGGTTTAAAGCGGGTTAAAACCACGGGCTCGCGAAGAAAAAAAGAAACAAAAGTAAAGTTTAAAAAAAGGTCACTGCTCTTAATCAAGCGCAGACCAGATGGTATGCGCATGCGTTTGGATCACTAGAGAGTGATCCCGACAGTCAGATGGGGGTGTGATTCTGATTGCCCTTATTTGCATGAGGGTGATTCATGAATCAGCCCCCCGGACACAGATCGGATCGGATCCCATCCGTGTCCTTTGTGAATCTAGCCCATAAACTGATTCACCTATCTCCATTGTAGATAATTTACTCAACAAAATTGTATAATCAACCACATCAAAGGTGGATGATAAATCCAATGAAGCAATATAAAAGTCATGTTTTCATCCATCCCTCATCTTAACTCATCTACCATACTACTACTGCTATATATCGTTTCTAAGGTGCTGAAAGGCATATGCAGTGCTGTAAATAGATATAAAAAAATGATTCTACACTATGTCCTTTTCGAAATCCATATTGATGTACATCTAATATATACTTCAATATGGATTTTGAAAAGGACATGTTATAGAATCATTGTTGATATCTATGGTAGATGAGTTAAGACAAGGGATGAATAGGTTAGTTTTTGGGAATGGAGCAGTTTGTGGGATGTTGGGTCATTAGTAGAGAGGTAGTTTCTATGAATGGGGCAGTTGTGGAAGGTAATTTTGAGAATGTGGGTAGTTTGTGAGGCTGTAGTTTTTTGGGGTGGGGAATTTTGCAGGGTAGTGGAGCAATTACAGGGGATAGTTTTAGGGTATGTGGGCACTTGTAGAACTATTTTTTTGAGGGTGGGGAGCATGTTAGGGGGTTGGGAGTACCGAACAGAGAAAGACAGTTGGAAGGGAGGAATTTCCTAACTGCTGTGTTTCACTGTGTGTTTAACTTTCTATGCTACAAAATCTGGAACTCCTTTCTTTGGAACTCCCAGTTCAACTTGGCTCATTTTCTATTGAATGAATCTTTTTATTGAGTGTTCCCACATGCCAAGTTTCATCCCATTTCATTCAATTTTCAAAGAGTTCCTGACCCCATTTGTATCATTTTTTTCCAACATCCATTGGGTTTGAAATAATTAAAAAAAAAATACATGAAACAATTTTTTTTGCCATCTTTAGGGATAGCTAGGAAAAAGTACATAAGAAATGTGGGTTGCAGGGCTTCAAATTGGACACGGGCCATAGTCATAGCTGCCGAATTGTACAAATAAAAAATTGAATTGCTTTTCTCTGGTGTCACTTATATAGACACAGAACCCAGATTAAAACAGTCCTCGCAGTCCTGAGGTATACGAGGAGAAGCAGTTTGACTTTGAATTATTTGAGCCTTATCCTACTCTGACCCACAGTGACTGGAACTGATTTGGGGCCCACATGATCTTGCTTTGCCACCAGTTGAGCTGTTTAGAACTCGAATCATAAACTTTGGCTTGACTCTCCTAACTGGGATAAAGGTGGCTGCGATTAGAGATTCTCACTGAATGTCTATATGCATGGTAAGATTGCTGGCTTGCGTGAGCTGGAATTCAAGCTGGGCAAGGGCCAGCTCACCCATCCTTAACAGACACATCAGTACACTGAGGGGTAGATAACTGCAAACAGCACTGCAAATTAGGTGGCAGTAGGTGCCCTACCACTGCCTAACTCTTTTTAACTGGCTTAATTAGCACACTGATTGCACCAATTTAAAAACCAATTAAAATCTCATTTAAAAAAATGGTGCCTGTAAAAAGGGCACCAGAATCACATCTCTAAGGTCAAAGATATAATAATAATAATAACTTTATTTTTGTATACCGCAAATACCACAAAACAGTTCAGAGCGATTTACAGGAGAAGAGACTGTACATATACAGCGAAGTTACAGAGTATCAGAAAAACAGTTCAGAGTAGTTTACAGGAGATAAGAGCTGTAATTATGCAGTGAAGGTACAGAGAATTAGTTATCAAGTGTATGGTATAAACCAGAGGCCAATTACAAAATGATCCGATAACTGTTGCACGGGGGGGTGCGAACAATAGCCGTGAAGAGGGGGGGAAGGGTAGTGAGGGAGGCGAGGTTGAGATTAGTAGTTTGGTTAGGAGGGCGGGAGTTAGAGGAATTTATCAAAGAGGTATGCTTTGAGAGATTTCCTGAAGGATAGGTAGGTTGGGGCAAGAGAGATGAGGGTGGTCAAGCAGTCATTCCATTTGCCTGCTTGGAAAGAGAGGGTTTTGTCCAAGAATCTTTTGTAGATGCATCCTTTTGGGGAGGGATAGGCAAACAGGTGGACATTGCGTGTTCGGTTGGATCCTGGGAAGACGAAGTGGTGTGACAGGTATATCGGGGCTGAGCCAGATAGGGTTTTGAAGCAGAGGCAGGCGAATTTGAAGATGACCCTTGCTTCAAACGGTAGCCAATGAAGTTTTCTGTAGAAGGGGCTGACGTGGTCTGACTTTTTTAGCCCATAGATGAGGCGGACGGCGGTGTTCTGGATGAATCTTAGTCGTTTAATGGTTTTCTTGTAGGAGCCCAGGTATATGATGTTACAGTAGTCCAAGGTATTTAGGATTAGGGATTGGACCAGCAAACTGAAGGTGGGGAAATCAAAGTAATGTTTGATAGAACGGAGTTTCCAAAGGGTGGAAAAGCATTTTTTGACCTGGGCATTGGTGTGATCTTCCAAAGTGAGGCATCGGTCCAAGATGACTCCAAGAATTTTTATAGTGGAATTGATTGGATAAGTTAAACCATTGAGATGCAGGGTGGGTGGGCGTTAGTTTGTGGTTGGGACTTGCAAGGAAGAACTTGGTTTTTTCTGGGTTTAGTTTCAATTTGAAGCGTGTGGTCCAGTTTTCTACCATGGTGAGGATGGTTGAGATGTAATGTTCTGTCTCATGTGACAGTGAGGTGATAGGTATGATGATTGTAATGTCATCTGCGTAGATATAGGATTTCAGGTTATGGTTCGATAACAAGTGACCCAGTGATGCCATATAGACGTTGAATAGTGACGGGGATAGGGGGGAGCCTTGGGGAACTCCGCAGGGGTTGCTCCAGGTATGGGAGAAAGTTCCGTCGTTATGGACTTGGTAGGTTCGGTTTTTTAGGAAGCCTGTGAGCCAGGTTAGTACTTGTCCGGAAATGCCAATGGAGTCGAGGCAACTAATCAGAATGTCATGGTCTACTAGATCGAAGGCACTGCTGAGGTCAAACTGGAGTAACAGTGCACTGTTTCCCAGTGAGAATAGTTGGAGGAGGTGATTGGTTAGTGAGGCAAGAACGGTTTCCGTACTGTAGTTAGTGCGGAATCCAGACTGGGAGTCGTGGAGGATGTTAAATTTCTCTAGGTGTGACATGAGATTGTAGTTGACAAGTCCTTCCATGATTTTAAGAAAAAGAGGGATATTGGCGATGGGTCTGTAGTTGGAGGCTACAGAGGGAGATTCTTTGGGGTTTTTGATTATTGGAGATACGAGGATGTGGCCAAGTTCCTTTGGGAAGTGGCCAGTAGACAGGCAGAGGGTGACCCAGTTGAAGAGTTCAGCTTTGAAGGGGAGGGGGGCAGTTTTCATGATGGATGGAGGGCAGTTATCTAGTAGGCAGTTTGTTTTGGAATATTTTGAGAATATTTTGAGTATAGGTTCCATTCTGGGTTTTTGAAATGAGACCAGGTCATGTCAGCAGGTGAGCCATCGTTTTCTGGAGAAGGTAGGTGGATATATGGGTAGGTGATAGTTTTTGTGAGCGTTGTTTTCAAGTTAAGAATTTTGTTGGCGAAGTGGTCGGCTAGATTTGTCGGGGAGGGTGGTAGATCTGTGGGGGAGCTTTTATGTGGGGCGGTGTCAAATAAGGAGTTAATTAGTCTGAATAGTTTATTGGTGTTCAGGGATGGGGTGTTGATAGATTGGGAGTAGTGTTTGTGGCGCTTTTCTTTGATCATTTTTTTGTATTCTGTAACTTTAATTCGCCAGGAGTATCTGTCAGTGTTTGTGCCTGATTTGCACCAGGTTCTTTCCAGTTTGCGTACTTCTCGTTTGAGGGCGAGTAGGTCCGCGTCGAACCAGTTAGCAGAGGAGCGGTGTTTTTTCTTGCAAAGTTTCAGTGGAGCAATGTCGTTTAGGATCTTATTGCTGAAATTGTTCCAGTCTGAGATGAAATTAAGGTCAAGGTCTGGGGTGGATGTTGGGTTGTAGTAGGACCAGAATTCTTCAGGGTTAAGTTGGCCTCTGGACCATATTGTTTTTTCTTTGTGGATGGTTCTTGGTTGTTTTTTGAGCCAGTGTAATTTGAAATTGTATCGGAGGTGGTCAGACCAGGGGATGGTGGTCCAGTTTTCTTCTTTAAGGTATATGCTGGGGATTGAAGGGGTATTGGGGAGGAAAGAGATTAGATCTAGGTGATGGCCTTTGTCGTGGGTTTTTGTAGGGGGTGGTTTAGAGAAACCTAGGGATGTTAGGAAGGAGAGGAGATCAGCCACGTTGGAATTCTTTTCCTGTTCAAGGTGTAGATTGACGTCGCCTGCGAGAAGATTGTGAGTGCCCGCGACGGAATTTGAGAGGAGGAATTCGTATAAATCTTCTTTGGCTTGGTTCCATTTGCTGGGAGGGGTGTAGAATAGGGTAATGGTTAGATTGTCTTTACAGTCAGCTTTGGAGATTTTACAGGAGAGAATTTCCAGGGCGTTGGTCAGTTTGGAATCGAGGATTTGGAACTGGAAGTGGTCACGGAGGATTATGGCTAGTCCGCCTCCTCTTCTAAAGTTTCTTGATAGTGGAATGATTTTGTAGTTTGGAGGGAGTAGGTCTCTGATGATGGTGTCCTGATCGGAGATTAGCCATGTTTCGGTGAGGAGTAGGATGTCGAGGTGGGTTTCTTCTAGCCAGTCCTTAATCAGTTGGGCTTTGTTTCTAGCCGAGCGAATGTTGAGATAGGCACCCGAAATTGTGTGGTGTTCAGGGGGAGTGATGGACTGTGTACTTGGTAGATTTTTTAGGAATCTGTTTCTTTTTTGCGTTGGTCTAGAGGAGTGTCGGGTGGTGTTGACTACGGCGATCGGCATGGTTTGGGCCGGAAATGACCTTAGGTACCATTAGGTGTGAAACTCCGTCAAAGGTAGATGCTGGTAATGTAGGCCTTTAAAAAACCTGGCCTAAATTACCGGCACCTACCTTTAACAGGAGCCGCAATTTTGCAAATGGCGGCGTAACGTGATTGACTTGCAATTGGTGTTGTTTTTGCAGGCAAGCGATGATTACGATGGCATTTGCAGAATCTGGCCCTGAAGGTCGGTAAAGTGTTCTTGACTCAGAAATTGAACACTCTTTCTTCTGTATGAAGGAAAGTTGCACAAATCTGTGAAGCTCTGTGTCAGTTTCTCCTCAATGTTATGACGGCCTCAATCTGTCAACGGGTACACAATCACCATTCTGTTTTGTAAGTACTTATCTAAAAGATCTTTGTGTTGAATTATTATAACAGTTCTGATGTATTAAGTACACCTTCAACTATTAACATTATCTTTTGTTCAGTAAAGGGCAGGAATATATAAAAAAATTGATATTTTGTTTTGAAGTAGGTGTAGTGTTTCCCTGGCATTCAGTGGCGTAGTGGGGGTAAGCGGCACTTGGGGCAGTGGCGCCCCTCCCCTGCATGCCTGTATCTACCGCACCTTTAAAATTTTTGGCGCAAGCAGCCACCAACTTACTTCCCGCATTGGCTTTGGCGTTCTCTAATGTCACTTCCTAGGCACGGGTCCCGGATGTGACGTCGGAGAGAACACTGAAGCCGATGTGGGCACCAAGTTGGTGGCTGCTTGCGCCAAAGTTAAAAAGAAAAGGGGGCGCGCGCGACAGGGAGGAGTGGAAATAGAGGGCGGAGAGGAAGAAGGGTGCTGGCAGCCTGAGCAGGATGGTGCCCGGTAGCATCTGTTTTTCTGCATGCATACTCTGGGATAGTTTTATAAGCAGCTGCTTGAGCATGTAAAAAACACTCTTCTGTATGCTCGAATTGCTTCTAAAATCACCCCCTTTATCATGGCCAGTTATTCTATCTTCAGTATTCTTTTGTATGATAAATGTTATTCTATATATTTCTCAAGCATTGTCTCCTCCAAACAGCACTTTATTTGAGGTTATCCTTAATTTGCATTTTAGACGCTTTAATTACCGGTAGATGTTCTAATTTCATGGGTGCATACAAAGTCCTGTGGCATTAATAGGCTCCTATACACAATTCATTAGTATGGAATTTTCTGTTAATTAACAAAGCAATAATGAACTACTGTACCAACAATATATTTTGACCATATCAGGAGATACAGAGCTCGTTTAGTTTGCCTTAGGCCTGTAGGTTTGGGTCTGTCATGTTGAACTGTGATAAATGTACATTGTGTGCTCTAGAAACACGATGGCTGTCTTCAATCAGAAAAATGTGACTCTTTTGTGCAACCCTCTTTAGACTAACTAGCTAGAATGGGCACAATGTGTAATTTGTTTTATCCCAGAACAAGCAGACAGCATATTCTCACAAGTGAAACATAGAAACATAGAAACTGCGAGGGGATATGATCGAGACTTTTCAAAATCAAAAGGAATCAACAAAATAGAGCAGGAAAAAAAATTATTTACAATGTCCAATGTGACACGGACAAGAGGACATGGACTGAAGCTAAGGGGGGACAAGTTTAGGACAAATATCATGAAGTTCTGCTTCACACAACGGGTGGTGGACACCTGGAATGCTCTCCCAGAAGAGGTAATTGCGGAATCCACCGTTCTAGGATTTAAGGGTAAGTTAGATGTACATCTCCTTATGAGTGGCATAGAGTGACATGGTAAGCTAGATACACTTCTCTTTACGAGAAGCTTAGAGTGATATGGGGACTAAAACTATGCCAGGGTACACCTGGCGGGGCCTCCGCGTGTGCGGATCGCCGGACTTGATGGACCTAGGGTCTGTTCCGGAGATGGCACTTCTTATGTTCTTATGTACATCGCAACAATAACTCCTCAAAAACTGCCAAAGGATACTTTAAAAGATGCACCGTAAAGGCAGGAACAGTCTGAGAATTCCAAGAGTGAAGAAAGCTACTCAGCCTCCTCCCACCTCCCAGCCGACCCTGATTCTGCTCAATGTTCCTGATGAAGGGATTTCATTCTCCCGAAACCGGGCTTGGTAGAACTTGACATTGCGTCTGTCATCTAATCTAATCTAATCTAATCCTTAGGTTTGTATACTGCATCATCTCCACGTTCGTAGAGCTCGGCGCGGTTTACAGTAGATGAAATAGGAAAGAACTACAACAGAGGGTTAGAGGTAGAAGTGTGAAGAATATTAGAGGACTTGGGATGCCAGATATAAGAGAGAGTTGGAGAGAGGCTTACATTTTTTGAGAAAAGCCAGGTTTTCAGATGTTTGCAGAAAACTTGGAGAGAGCTCAAGTTCCGAAGAGGGGAGGTAAGGTTGTTCCAGAGCTCAGTGATTTTGAAGTGGAGGGAGGTCCCTAGCTTTCCTGTGTGGGAAATGCCTTTTAGCGAGGGGAAGGATAGTTTTAATTTGTGGGAGGATCTGGTGGTATTAGGGTATGAGAAATTCCAAGAAAGAGGGATAAAGGGAGGGAGGAGACCGTGTAGGATTTTGAAAGCTAAACAGGCGCATTTATAGTGGACCCTGGCAATTATCGGAAGCCAGTGAAGCTTGGCCAGGAGCGGGGAGACATGGTCAAATTTACTTTTAGCGAAGATGAGCTTGGCCGCTGCATTCTGAATCCGCTGGAGCCTGTGGAGGTTTTTCTTAGTTAGGCTTAAGTAGATAGAGTTGCAATAGTCCAATCTGGAAAGGATGATGGATTGGACAAGGAGGGTAAAGTGTTTTTGATGGAAGCAGGATCTAACTTTCCTCAGCATGTGAAGGCTGAAAAAGCATTTTATCCCAGGACAAGCAGGCATGATATTCTCAGATGTGGGTGACGTCATCTACGGAGCCCCAGCGCGGACAGCTTTTCAAGCAAACTTGATTGAAGTTTCAAGTTTGCTACACTGCACCACGCATGTGCATGCCTTCTTGCCCACTAGAGGGCGCATCCCTACCTCGTGGTCCTCAGTTCAGTTTTTTCCGCGGAGCCAGAAGCCCTGTGGAAATTGTGCTCTTCGAATTTAGCCTTCTGACACCGCGGCTGTGCGTTATTTCACGGTCGCTGTGCTTGATTTGCTTTTCTTTCTTTCTTTTCTTTTAGTTTTCGTCGAAAAAAAAAAAAGTATTTTGGTTCGGCTCCGGGGGCTCCCGGTAGCCGCGGCCGAGGGACCTCGTTCGTTCCCGGCCGGGTTTTGTGTCCATGTCCCGTCCCTTGACGGGCTTTAAAAAGTGCACCCGGTGCGATCGGTTGCTCTCAATTACCGATCCTCACCGGTGGTGCTTGGTGTGTTTGGGTCCTGAGCATCCTACCGACTCCTGTGATAGGTGCCCAACTTTTCAGTCTAGAGCTCTCCGCCGACGCCGTGCCCGGATGGCGGAGCTCTTCTCTGCGGACCCCGCGGCGGGAAAGGCCTCGACGTCGGCCTCGGCTTCGGCCCCAGCCTCGACCTCGGCCTCCGGCCCCCGACCTCGCCTCGACCCTCGACTTCCTCCAAGCCTGCTGCCTCGACCAAGCCTGCTTCGGGTAAGTCCTCTCTTCCTTCCTCGACTCCAGGGTCAGCGAAGAAGCCATCCTCGGACTCCTGGACTGCGGGTGGGTCGTCCTCTGCCCCGCCCCGAGTTGCAAAGCCCAGTGCCCCGAGGGAATACTCGAGACCGAGGTCGCCCTCCAGGGAGCACTCCTCGGCCCCGGATCTGCCTGCCATGATGGGGGTTCCGGTCTTCCAGGACTTGCTCCGAGTGCTGATTGCCTCGGAGCTGTCCGGGGCCCTCGCGTACCTGCAGCAGGCTTCGGCCTCGACTGCTCCGGCCTCGACTGCCCCGGCGTCGGCGGCCTCGGTCTCGGTGCCTTCGGCTTCAGCCCCGGGGGTCGGCCGTCCTCGACCCCGACCTTGCCCTCGACCTCGACCTCGGTTGACCAGCCTGAGAGGAGTGTCAGGCCTCGGGACAAGGTGCGTCGGGTTCGGAGGATCTCTTCCACGTCCTCTTCCTCGAGGTCCTCCCGGGGCTCTTCGCCCTCGGGTCAGCCTCGGATGAGGCGTCGGCCGAGGAAACCTAAGCGTTCTCGCGCTTCCCCTCGGAGACGCGGTCGCTCCTCGCCGACCGGGGGTGAGACATTGCGTGTCTCGGAGCTCCGCCTCGACAATCCGAGGCTCTTCCGCACCCCTGGGGGAAGGGGTTCGAGAGACTCCTCGCCGAGGCGCAGGGGAAGGACCTCGGTTCCTCATACCCCGGGGACTTCCCCCAAGGGCTCCTCGGGGCATAGGCAGTCCCCGACCCTTTCGAGGTCCCTTGGCACGGCCTCCTGGGGATCGGGGTCTGGTAGGGAGCCTCGGTATTCCCGCGAGGCCTCCCCCTCTTTCTTGGCGGCTCGGACCTCGCGTACTCCTTCCCCGCCAGCGAGGCCCTCTTCCTTTTCAAAATTTGTGCAAGATATGGCGCGGGCCTTGGACCTGGACTTGCTTGCTGGGTCTCAGTATACGAAGGAGTTTTTGGAGGAACAAGACATGCCCACTCCCCCGAGAGAAACTCCTCGTCTGCATCTCAATAAGGTCCTCCACCAGACCTTCCTGAGAAATTTAGACTCCCCTCTTACAGTCACAGCGGTGCCTTCTAAGATGGAGTCCAAATACCGGACTATACCAAATCCCGTGGAAGGGCTTCAATAAGGCACAACTGTCTCACCAGTCGTTGCTGGTGGAGTCGGCGCTGAAAAAGTCGCAGCCCACTAAGGTTTCGGCGGCGGTCCCGTCCAGACGGGAGGGGCGGACCCTGGACAAGTTTGGTCATCGCCTCTATTCCAACTCATTGATGGCTACCAGGGTCCTTAATTATGCCTTTACATTCTCCTCTTATCTTCGAGGCATGTCAAAGACTTGCCCCGTTATCAAGGGGTTATGCCGGATTCCCACAAGGAGGGTTTTGCCACGTTCATGTCCAACTTATCTCAGCTGCGTCTATACCTGTTTCACGCTGTCTACGACGCATTTGAACTGGCCTCCAGGGTATCCGCCTTTGCCGTGGCGATGCGCCGGCTGGCTTGGCTACGTACCCTGGACATGGACCCGAACTTGCAGGAACGTCTGGCCAATCTACCCTGTGTTGGCTCTGAATTATTTGATGAGTCCCTGGAGGCGGCGACCAAACGTCTGTCGGAACAGGAGCGCTCTCTTGCCTCCTTGGTCTGTCCTAAACCTCGGGCCCCGTCGCAGAAGCCCTTTCGGCCTCCCCCGCGGCGATACCCCCAGAAGTCAACGCCGGCCTTCTCTAGGCCTCCGCCCCGCCGCCCACCGCAGCAGGGTAGGGGAGGCCAACAAAAACCTCAGGCGCAGGGGACACCCAAGCCAGCACCGTCCTTTTGACGGGATGTGCGGATGGGGGCGGGCCCCCTCCGCGCTCTCGCCGAACCCCCTTCCTATAGGGGGTCGACTCCGAGCCTTTTCTGCAGCCTGGACCGGGATCACATCAGATGCTTGGGTGCTCCGGATTATCTCCGAGGGCTACTCGCTCAATTTCTTGATCACGCCGCCGGAACATCCGCCGGCTGCTTACCCATTCAGCCAAACCCAACTTCCCCTTCTTCTCGCGGAAGCGAGGGCCTTGTTGAGCCTTCGGGCGGTGGAACCTGTACCCCCCGACCAACGGTGGCGGGGGTTTTACTCCCGTTACTTTTTGGTCCCAAAGAAGACAGGGGACTTACGCCCCATTTTGGACCTCCGGAAGCTCAACAAGTTCCTGGTCCGGGAGAAGTTCCGTATGTTGTCGCTTCCGGTGTTGTATCCTCTTTTGGAGGAAGGGGATTGGATGTGCTCCCTAGACTTAAAGGAAGCATATACTCATGTTCCGGTGCATCCCGCCTTCCGCAAATTCTTACGGTTTCAAGTGGGGGAGTTGCACCTTCAATACCGGGTCCTCCCCTTCGGACTGGCTTCGTCCCCTCGAGTCTTCACGAAGTGTATGGTGGTGGTCGCTGCACCCTGAGATCTCGGGGGCTACAGGTCTTTCCCTACCTGGACGATTGGCTGATCAAAGCGTCGACCAGGGAGGGGGTTATCTCAGCGACCCAACAGACTATCATCTTCTTTCAGCGTCTGGGGTTCGAAGTGAACTTTCCCAAGTCTCATTTGTGCCCATCTCAATCCCTTCAGTTTATTGGAGCCGTGCTGGACACGGTTCGCCTTCGTTCGTTCCTCCCCCCTCCTCGGTTGGAGGCCCTACTTCGATTGAGTCGTCAGGTCTCGCTGATGCCTGTAGTATCAGCTCAGCGCATGATGGTTCTTCTGGGCCACATGGCATCGACGGTCCACGTTACTCCGTTCGCCCGCTTGCATCTGAGGCTTCCTCAGTGGACCTTGGCCTCGCAGTGGCGTCAGGATCGCGACCCAGTATCTCGTCCAATAACGGTGACTCCTTCTTTGAGGCGCTCGCTCCGTTGGTGGACCAACTCTTCCAATCTTTCCGGGGGTTTGCTCTTTCTCGTTCCTCCGCATCGCAAGGTCCTGACCACGGACTCCTCGGAGTACGCGTGGGGGGCTCATCTCGACGGTCTGCGGACTCAGGGTCTATGGTCGGCAGAGGACCGTCTTTGTCACATCAATGTGTTGGAGCTTCGGGCCATTTTTCTGGCGGCTCGAGCGTTCTGCCACTTGCTACACGATCAGGTAGTCCTCGTGCGGATTGACAACCAGGTGGCAATGTATTATGTAAACAAACAGGGTGGAACGGGCTCTTGGTCTCTGTGCCGGGAAGCCCTGCGCCTTTGGGAATGGGCGGTCTCCCAGAACATATTCCTGTGTGCGGTTTACATTCAGGGAGAGAGGAACTGTCTGGCAGACAAACTCAGTCATCTTCTCCAGCCGCACGAGTGGTCGCTGAACTCCCGGGTTCTACGCGAGGTCTACGACCGCTGGGGGACTCCTCAGGTGGATCTGTTTGCCTCTCCGGAGACTCACAAACTGCCCCTCTATTGTTCTCGGATGTACTCCCGGGACCGTCTCGAGGCCGATGCCTTCCTTCTCGATTGGGAGGGGAGGTTCCTTTATGCATTCCCTCCTTTTCCTCTGATCTTGAGAACGTTGGAACATCTCAAATCGACCAGGGCCACTATGATTCTCATTGCGCCTCGTTGGCCCAGACAACACTGGTTCTCCCTGCTCCTTCAACTCAGTGTAAGGGAACCTCTGCTTCTGCCTGTTTTTCCCTCTCTGCTGTCTCAGAGTCGGGGTTCGCTGTTACATCCCAATCTTCAGTCTTTACATCTGACCGCTTGGTTCCTTTCCCCTTGACTTCGGTTCCTGTTTCTCAGTCGGTGAGGGAGATTTTGGAAGCCTCGCGCAAGGTCTCGACTAGGCTTTGTTATTCCCAGAAGTGGACCAGATTTTCATCCTGGTGCTCCTCGAACCATCTGGACCCGAGTTCGGTTCCAGTGTCTTCGGTGCTGGAATATTTTTTGCATCTGTCTAAGTCTGGGCTGAAGACGACTTCCATTCGGGTGCATCTCAGTGCCATTGCGGCGTTCCATCGGCATATCGAGGGTCGGTCTCTTTCTCTTCATCCTCTGGTAACTCGTTTCATGAGGGGTCTCGTGAATGTTCATCCTCCTCTGAAACCTCCTCCTGTAGTTTGGGATCTTAATGTGGTATTAGCTCAACTGATGAAGCCTCCTTTTGAGCCTATCGACAAATCTCATCTTAAGTTTCTCACTTGGAAGGTGGTCTTTTTGCTTGCGCTCACATCCGCTCGTCGGATTAGTGAGCTGCAGGCTTTGGTTGCGGATCCACCTTTTACTGTGTTTCATCATGACAAGGTGGTTCTTCGCACCCATCCTAAATTTTTACCTAAGGTTGTGTCTGATTTCCACCTCAATCAGTCCATTGTTCTTCCGGTGTTCTTCCCGAAGCCCCACTCTCATCCTGGTGAGGCGGGCGCTTCACACGCTTGACTGTAAGAGGGCGTTGGCCTTTTATCTCCAACGTACCAAGTCTCATCGGAAGGTTCCTCAATTGTTTTTGTCCTTTGATCCTAATCGGTTGGGACATCCTGTTTCCAAGCGCACCTTGTCCAACTGGTTGGCTGCTTGTATTTCTTTTTGCTATGCTCAGGCTGGTCTTCCGCTCCATGGTCGAGTCACGGGGCATAAGGTCCGGGCTATGGCAGCTTCTGTTGCTTTCCTCCGATCTACTCCTGTGGAGGATATATGTAAAGCTGTAAAGCTGCCACTTGGTCTTCGGTTCATACGTTCACCTCCCACTACTGTCTGGACACTTTGTCCAGAAGCGACGGCCGGTTTGGCCAGTCGGTGTTACGTAACCTGTTTTCCTAAATTGCCATCCTCCCACCTGCCCTTTTTTGGTTGGCTTGGAGGTCACCCACATGTGAGAATATCATGCCTGCTTGTCCTGGGATAAAGCACAGTTACTTACCGTAACAGGTGTTATCCAGGGACAGCAGGCATATATTCTCACAACCCGCCCTCCTCCCCGGGGATGGCTTCTTTGCTGGTTATGGAACTGAGGACCACGAGGTGGGGATGCGCCCTCTAGTGTGCAAGAAGGCATGCACATGCGTGGTGCAGTGTAGCAAACTTGAAACTTCAATCAAGTTTGCTTGAAAAGCTGTCCGCGCTGGGGCTCCGTAGATGACGTCACCCACATGTGAGAATATATGCCTGCTGTCCCTGGATAACACCTGTTACGGTAAGTAACTGTGCTTTTTTTACCAAGGATTGGAGGTGGTCATTGAAGGACAATGCGGAATCAATGATATCTTATTGCTCGAGAACTCAAGTTGCAGAGAGGAGCCAGAGGGTAGTGGGATGGAGGTGGGTAGGTGGTCTAGTTTTGAGCCGAGCCAAAGAAGTCTTGTTTTGGACTCATTCAATTTCATTTGCACAGTGTGGGCCCAGGATTGTAGGTTCATTATACAAGAGGATATATTCTTGGACAGGTTGGTGAGGCTCGAATCGGTCTCGAGGAGGACGAGGATATCGTTGGCATAAGTGTAAATTGTTTCAAGGGGGGATAGGTGGAGGAGTTTTAGGGAGGACATATAGATGTTGAAAAGGATAGGAGATAGTGGAGAGCCTTGCGGGACTCCACAATTCGGTTTCCAGGGGAAGGATGAGGTGCCATTCATGTTAACAATGTAAGAATGAGAGCGGAGGAATTTAGAGAACCAATCTAGGACTGTGGAGTTGATGCCTATCTCAGAGAGTTGGTAAACAAGAATATCATGGTGGACAACGTCGAAAGCAGCGGAGAGGTCAAATTGTAGGAGGATGGCGAACTTGTTTCAAGAGTGAAGTTGTTGGACCCTTGAAATCAGGGAAGACAGTAGGGATTCGGTGCTGAAGTTAGGACGAAAGCCATATTGATAGGGTAGAAGAATAGAGAATCTCTCTAAGTATAATGAGAGTTGGGTAGAAATGATGGACTCTAGCATCTTGGTTAGGAGAGGGATATTTGCAATTGCGATAGCTGGATGGTATGGAAGGGTCAAGGTCAGATTTTTTTCAGTAGTGGGGTCGAGGCAATATGACCCATTTCTGGGGAGAAATGGCCCGACTGAAGGGCGGAGTTTATGAGATTGGCATCTTCCTGGCTAAATTCAAGCTAAGTCGGCTGTGGCCTTGTTTCTATCTTTTGGGGAGTTGGCTGGGGAGGATTCCTTGAGTGTTTTTTGCTACCTGTTTCACTCTCAGCGTCACTTACACTTTATTGTGGTGTGATATTGATTTGCACATTGATTTTGCATGATGGTGTGCAGGCAGAGGTGAATCACCTTTGTCTTATGCGTGAAGCGCTGGAGCTTGTCTCCCTTCGCTGACCTCCACACTGAGATTACCTCCTTTCCCTAAATTTATTTATACTGTTATGTAGTTGGTCGATTTATTTATTTACTGCTTCAGTGTGGCTGAGTAGCTTTCTTCACTCTTGGAATTCCCAGACTGTTCCTGCCTTTACGGTGTATCTTATATACATCGCAGCATCATTCCTTCTGACGCCATTCCAGTTCTTTGAAGCATGTTTCTTCTCCATGTTCTGTGAAATGCAAGAAACACTGCAGAAGTTTCACTTTTGTTATCAGGCCAACACCATTCCAAGGGAGGCTGCATGCAGATACTGACAGGACAGGGCAGGGCATTTAAATATTAAGCCCCTGACTCATATTCGAGTCAACCATTTTTCTTCCTTTTGGGGGTGAGGGGGATTGGACTTATATTTGGATCGACTTATATTCGAGTATATAAGGTATCCCTTCTTGCTGTAATTCTCATAGTTTATACTCCTTATAGCCTGTGAATCTTGTTGTAACTTCAGTGAATGCTAATAATTATTATTGTAAAGCATAATGAATCTGTGTTGAAAATTGTGGGGTATAAGAAACTGTATGGTATGATATGAAGTAACAATTTTGCATCTTGTGAGTGGTGTTGTGGTTCTCAATTAGCTGAGGCCAAAATATATTAAACGGCAGGGGAAAAAATCATAGGATGCCAGCAACTTGAAACTGGAACCTGATGATGCAGAGGTTTTTATTTATCAAGTCTTTTGCCCTTCAGTTCCATTATTTACAATTACAGTTATGAGTGATTCACTGCCTTAATGCCATAACATTAAGGCAATGAATCACTCGTAACTGGGAAACTCCAGAGTGAGAGGGCATGGGATGAAGTTAAGAGGCGATCTACCGAGGGGAGGGGGGGTTCTGGCAGGAAGGATTGGGCATCCTTTCTGCTGGCGAGCATTCGGGGGGAGGGACTTATTGTTGCAGGGAGATCCCTTGCCATGATAAGCTTAGCAGCCGTGTCTACTTACAATACTGGCCTACATTGTAAGCGTCTCCCATTGGCCTAGAGAGACGCAAACGCGTACGGCCGCCTAAGGCTTCTTCAGGGCCAAACCAAGCCCACGCCTAGCCTTAGGCGAGCCTGCGCGCCTCCCTAGGCTCCTGGAGGCGCCTCCAATATAGGCAGCCTTGCTTGGGAACTGTTTTTTAAAAAATGTGCATCCCGATTGGCTGGTTAGACAGCTGTAGGATGCCTACCGCCGGCTAAAATCGGGACGCCGTTTATAGAATCCGGACTTAAATGTTTTCTCAGTAGCCTGGGTTATTATAGTAGTAATGCAGGTGTACAGTTAAAAGCATTCTGCCAAGATACCTAGCTTGAACAATGGTTTTGAAACACCTTTGCTTCTCTCCTTCCACCCCACATAAACCCATGATTTATTTCCCCCAAGAATTCTGCAATGCACATAGAAAGTGGTCTGAAAAAAAATGGATTTAATTAAGCAGCATTTATATTATGCTTTTCCTCATACAAGGTCTAAGCCAGATTACAATGAAATTGTTAAATTAGATATCATATTATAATGTAGTACTTTTTATAGTAAAAAAAAAGATGCTAGTACTTACATGCAGCACTGTTCTTAAGGGCTAGGCTGACCATTGAAAGACTTGTAAACTGGCCATGGAGTCTTTGAAAGGCATCATCCTCAATAATAAAACCCTAAGCGCGTATGCGCACTTAGGAGGGCGTGATCCCTGACACTGTGGTCTATGGGTCCGTGCCGAATTCCATTTTGGAACACAGAGGCAGGGAACATACTGGCGACTCGCTCCTCCTGCCCTTATTCACCAACTGCTGCCGCTCTTCTTCAAGGCAGCCTGTTGAGGTTCGCCAGCCAGCTGTAGTGAACCTTGCAGGCCGCTCTCCACCTCGGTAGCACGTTCCCTCTGTCGCAATCGCGTCAGTGAACCTCAGCAGGCTGCTTTGTTGAAGAGGAGCAGCAGCGTTTCTGCCGGTGGGCCAGAAGACACCAGAAACCATGGATGGATGGAGGGTAAGAACAGGAGGGGGGGGAGTAAACAGAAGGTGGCCACGGAGCAGGCAGGCATGGCACAACAGGGGGCCAGGGGGAGAGGGAAAGGGGACTGCTTTGGGGGGAGGGGTGTGCTTTGCTCTGGGAGGGGGGAACAGAAGGGGGCCATGAAGCAGGCAGGCATGGCACAACAGGGGGCAGGGGCCAGAGGGAAAGTGGGCTGCTTTGGGGAGAGGGGTGTGCTGGGGGGCTTTGCTCTGGGAGGGGGGGGGGAAACAGAAGGGGGCTATGGAGAGACACAGACAGAAAGAATGACAGACATATAGACAGCCAGCATCCAAGGAGAGAGATACAAAGAAAATAAACCAGACAGACAGACATCTACTCTAGCACCCGTTAATGTAACGGGCTTAAACACTAGTTGTATATATTCTCCTAGTTCTTAGAACATGCTGCTTGCTGGGAAAAGAGAAGAAGCCAGGCTGTACAAATCTCTATACAGAAACTACTGTACATGCTCACAAAACAAAACCCCAACAACCCTTGGTTGTATATGTAAAAATAACTAGAGCCTTACTAACCACAGAATAAGTTACCAAATAGTAGACATAGCAAAGTGCAAACAAAAACTGAATGGGACTCTGTGCCTGCAGAACAGCACTGGAGAAATGGAAACAGACTTGCATTTCCTCCCACACTGTGCATATCAGAGATGCTGTACTTACAGATTCCCGAAGTTGGTATATTCAAATCACTAAGGGGTCTTTTTACTAAGCTGCAGTATGAATTGGCCTTGGCATGCCCTTATGCAGGTCTTTTTCGCTGGTGGCCATTTTTACCACAGACATAAAAATAGCCCTTTTTTCTATTATTTTCATTAATAATCGTGCCCTAATGTTAGCATTAGCATGTGGGAAAACTTGCCTGTTTAGGTGGTGGTAAAAGGTCCCATGTTAACTGTGCACTAATCCGTTGTGCTTGTACCGGTTGTGCGTGGTAATGTTAGCATTAACTGGTTAGTACAAGCCCACTTTCTGTCCCTAACATGTCCCTTAAAAAATAATTACGGCATGGTTTGCGTGAGCACTTACCAAAACTAAGGCAGAATGCTTTATTGTATTCCACATTAGGCTATTTTTGCCGTGTTAAACACACATTAATATTGAATGCTGCTTACTAAAAGGACCCTTAAGTTCAAGTTTCAAGTTTAGTAAAACATTTGATAAAGTCGCTTATCTTGGTTTACTAAGCAAACTAAATAATTGGTACAATTAAAAACAACAATTTAACACTACAGACAATACAAGGACATCGACTAACTGGTAGAAGAGGGTAAAAAAGGGAGAAATACAATCTTTTTGAAAAAAGAAACAATAAAGGCAAATACGACAGGAATGGGGAAAAGATCAGGTAAATGAGAACTAAATTTTTTTTTTCTTTGCTGTCTGGACATCTCAGCCTCTCCCAACAAGGATCCAATAGACAATAGAATACTAAAAAATGTTAAAAATATCTATTTTAAACATTTTTTTAGTATTCTATTGTCGCCTGAGGAAGGCGACAGAGTCACCGAAACTTGGATCCTTGTCAGGACTTTGATAGTAGTAGTATTAATTGGATTCAATATTGAACTTGGATACGAATTGTCAATAAAGCATTGTCACCATAGGTTGAATTTTGACATCTCCAGTGCCTCTTTTTTGTTCGCTTTGCTTGGCTTCGAGGCTTGCACCTTCTTCCCTTTTCCCTGCATTATACCTGCGACCATGGGTCAGTTTTAACAAGTAATAGAAAAGGTACTAACACTCAGTACTATTATTAATACTTATCATTTCTATAGTGCTGCTACACATACGCAGTGATGTACATTAAAACATTCAGGAGACAGTCCCTGCTCAGTAGAGCTTCCAATCTAATCAGACAAACAGAACAAGTAGGAGGTCAGGGAGTTTCTCAGGTATGGGTACTTTACAAGTGAATGGGGGTTAGAAGTTAAAAGCAACCTCAAAAAAATAGGCTTTTATCCTGGATTTAAATACTGCCAGGGATGAAGCTTGACGTACTGATGTGGTCTGTTCCAGGCATGTGGTGCAGCAAGAGAGAAAGCAAGGGATGTGTCTTTTCAACCAATGATATAGTCTTTATTGAGAAAGTAATGAACCATTGGTTGAAAAGACACCTCCCTTGCCTTTTTTGTTTGATAGTCTATAATCTAAGGCGAGGTGTTCTTCTGCCTGTCTGTTTGCAGCAAGAGAGAAAGAATGTATTCTGGAGTTGGCAGTAGAGGATGCCAACAAGAACCCCATGAAAAAGGCCCCGCTACAATAGAATGCCTAAAAAGGACTTTAACTATTTAGAAACCGCCAAAGGAGGTAAAAGTCCTTTCTGTATGTTTTTGTTATTTACAGCAAGTGCTATTTTATCCCAGATCACTACCAAAATTGAGTCTGTATTGAAATAGATGAATTTTTGGATGCAGCAATTTAAACTTAAACTCAATTCGGACAAAACAAAGTTTTTTGTGGCATCAGCTTGCAAAATTTCCCACGAACCTTCCATCAGTACAAATTCAACATCGTACGTAATCCATCCAACGATGAAAATACTAGGAGTGGTTCTAGATCAGCACCTCACCATGAAAAATCAGATAGATGCAGAGGTACGCAAAAGTTATTTTACCTTATAGAAACTACGAACAATCGGACCATATTTTGAATTTGCTGCTTTTAGACTTTTGGTTCAATCTTTACTACTGCAATATTGTCTATCTGACAATCACTATGAAAGAGCTGGCGAGATTATTACTGATACAGAACACAGCAGTCAGATTGATCTATGAAGAAGTATGACCATGTTATGTCGTTTTATTGTGAGCTGCATTGGCTCCCAATGGAGGCCCATGTACTGTTTAAGCTGGGTTGCTTTTGTTATAAGGCTTTATATGGTACAGCTCCTCTCTATTTGGTTAACAGATTCTCAATAGCCTCATTCAGACATAGCAGGACAACTCATGCCCTGTTTAATTTTCCCTCTGTACAGGGATGTAAAAGTAAGAAATTTCTCAGTCACACTTTAGCGTTTCAGGTAGCTTCCCACAACAAAGATTTTCGACCACTGCTGCTTATAAACATTTTAGAACATAGCTGAAGACTTATCTCTTTTCTAAGTATTTGGCTAATTAACTTATTCCATCTTCCAGATTATGTTTACTGTTTATAATCTTCGGTTACGTGGTTAATAAGCACAATGTTATGTTATAAGTCTCTGGTCCCACCTCCCTGCACGTTGGCAATTTGCTGAACTTGATCATGTTTGTTTACCTCCTGGCATGACTGTAGCACATGACTTGCTCTTTCAAGTTAGACTTTATCTCTGACCTGGCTCGAGCTGTGTGACAGCCTTACCTGCCCTGAGTGGTGTTCAGCTCTTCTTGTCTGAGTGGTGAACTTGCCTCATTTCAATTTTTGATCCAGGGGGACAACACGCAGAGATGAGACAGTGAAGACAAACGGATCCAAAACAGAGGATTAGAGGGGACCCTTGCACTCTGCACTTTTTCCTCGGGGCCATGGACACTAAAGAAGAGAAGAAGGAGCGGAGGCAAGGCTATTTTGCTCGGTAAGCATGCCTGTCGCTGTTCCCATGCAGTAATACTTTCATTCTTAATTTTGTTTCAGTAGTAGAGAAATGGAGAATTCCGAGATTTGGTTACTAGAAGTAGGCTTGCCTCGTTCAATGCTAAGTGGAAAGGCAGTAAAGAATGCAATCAATGTGCTCTGTTACCTAGCGGTTCATAATTACATTTTGTCTATGGTTCAGAATGTGGAGGGTAATTTTTATAACATGGTGCTAAGGCTGTCAGGATGTGTATTTATTTATTTTTAAAATTTATATACCGTTTAAACCTAAACTGTTTACATATCGTTACATATATAATTCAATAAGACAAATAAAATCAAACAAACATTAACATATAATCATCAGAAAATCACGTAAAGTGCCCATCAAAAGACAATCACAAAGATCAGTTCCTAGAAAAATGCATTAACAAATAACTGTGTTTTTAATAGTTTTCTGAAATTACCCTTGTCATAACATTTTCGTAATTGATCGACAAGTGAGTTCCACAATTTGACCCCTGCACAGCATATGTAGATGCATATGTTGTGACTTTTATAAAAGACGTGGTCCCCAAGCTGACAAGGATTAAAAATTGAGATGTTATTAAAAGTTAAAATTAAAATACTGTACTTGTTAAGTAAAAATAGGAAACTTGTGAAATTATTGACCTATGATGAGAGTAGAGGACAACTCTCACATGCTATGAAGAAATGGAGCTAGTGAGTGGTACTGCTGAGGTCTTTTAAAATTGTAAATTTATGGGGGAACCAGATTGCTGTATTGCTGGATTATTTTGAACATCCCTGGTCCATAAGAGCCAGAGCTGAATTGTTTCATAAAGGTAACATATCTTAGCCACTTATTATTATTATCCCCTATGGCAGAGGTCCACAACCCAGCCTGTTTTTTTTCAGGATTTTCATAATGAATATGTATGAGATCGGTTTCCATTCACTGCTTCCATTGCATGCATATAGATTTCATACATATTCATTGTGAAAATCCTGAAAACCAAGCTGGGTTGTGGAACTCAGGACTGGGCTTGAGGTCCCTTGCCCTATGGGTCTGATTTTATAACAGGCTGCTTTTGTGAGAAGTCCAAAAAAGCAATAACTGTCTGTGTGCCTTTATAAAGCAGAAACCTAGAACTTTCCCCCCATAGCATGCAAACACCAACATACACAGTTACCTGTTCCAAAAAAGAGTGTAAATGTGTGCCTGTGCTCATGTATTTTATAAAATATACTAGTCTTTAAGCCCGTTACATTAACGGGTGCTAGAAAGCAGCCCCCTTTCCCTCTCCCCCTCCAGTTCCTCCCTAACTATCTCTCCATAGCCCCCCTTCTGTCTTCCCCCACTAAGCAAAATGATCTGCCTCCCAGCACACCCCTCCCCCCGAAGCAGCCCCCTTTCCCTCTACCCCTCCAATTCCTCCCTGACAGTGTCTCCGTGGTCCCCATTCTGTCTCCCCTCCCAAGCAAAGCTGTCTGCCTCCCAGCACACCCCTCCCCCCCAAAGCAGACCCCTTTCCCTCTACCCCTCCAATTCCTCCCTGACTGTCTCTCCGTGGCCCCCCATTTTGTCTCCCCCCCCAAGCAAAGCTATCTACCTCCCAGCACACCCCTCCCCCAAATCAGACCCCTTTCCCTCTTCCCCTCCAGTTCTTCCCTGACTGTGTCTCCGTGGCCCCCCTTCTGTCTCCCCCCCAAGCAAAGCTGTCTGCCTCCAAGCACACCCCTCCCCCAAAGCAGGCCCCTTTCCCTCTTCCTTCTTCCCAGTTCCTCCCTGTCTCTTCGTGGCCCACCCGATTTTCTCTTCTCGCGGTCTGGCCAGCTCCCCTAGTCCCTTGCCGCCGCCGCCGCCACCCCCTTCCCTTCCCGCGGTCGACAAACCTCTTGGCTCGAGCAGCGGACGCAGCACTGTAAATACGCTGCTTCGCGGCCTCTACT
This sequence comes from Geotrypetes seraphini, assembly GCF_902459505.1. Classification (NCBI taxonomy): domain Eukaryota; kingdom Metazoa; phylum Chordata; class Amphibia; order Gymnophiona; family Dermophiidae; genus Geotrypetes; species Geotrypetes seraphini. Next base: position 162,796,268 of record NC_047086.1, on the reverse strand, counting down.
GCCCCGATTTGCTCTTCCGTGTCTCTGATGACGTCATCAGAGACACGGAAGAGCAAATCGGGGCAGTAGAGGCCGCGAAGCAGCGTGTTTACAGTGCTGCATCCGCTGCTCGAGCCAAGAGGTTTGTCGACCGCGGGAAGGGAAGGGAAGGGGGTGGCGGTGGCGATGGCGGCAAGGGACTAAGGTAGCTGGCCAGACCACGAGAAGAGAAAATAGGGTGGGAGGCTCAACGGGGATTGGGGGGGAGGGGCGAAGACGACGACGAAGACTGAGCCCTTGCTTTCTCCCTAGCTCCCAGTGCCCTACTGGTCTGTACACCGCGATCTGGAGAGCAGGGAGTCCAACGGTTGCAGCTGGGAAGCAGTAAGGCTCGGGACTCGCGCATGCGCACGTCTGCAAAGCCACGGACATACATCTCACAGAACAGGGATTTCAGATCACGCAGATCTGAGTGCGCATGCGCATCTAGCGTTTTATTATATTAGATGTGTACATTCCTACTCTGCTTTGGGAAACTCAGCCACAGATCACTTAAGAGTAGGCAAACGCTTTCTCCAAATGTACTTTCTATGCAGTCATGCAGACAGCTAGGTTTGCCAGTTAAATAACTTTTGAACACACCTTCAAAGTGTATTTGATCATCATACATGAACACTGCTATAGAGATCTGAACAGCAAATGCTGAAGTCCATATGGAATTCAGTTCAGTATTATTTATTTTCATGTTATATGTTGCTAAGATGTATTTTTAGGAGGGAAAGAGAATGAGATTTGATATACCACCTTTCTGTAGTTACAATCAAAACTGTTTACAAATTATGAAACCTGGGGCAATGGCGGCTTAGATGACCTGCTCAGAGTCACAAGGAGGTGCAGTGGGACGAGCCTGGTTCTCAGATCACTGCATTAACCATTGGGCTACTCGTCCACTCCATTTTAGTATTGCTTTGCAGTCCATTATTGGCATGGTATATCAGAAACTTGTGAGGGGAGTTTCCTCAGAGCATTGAATGCCATTGGCATTACAATTAACGCTTTCTTTCTGCTATTTTCTTCTAAATCTCCCTTCCACAAAAAAATCTTCAATCCAGAAGTTTTCCACTCCATGCTCACCTTTCTAGGTGTAAAAACTTGGAATGACCTTACTGAAATGACCAGGACGGAACCTAACAACACTATATTCTGGAAGAAACTGAAAACTCATCTATTTGACACTTAATCACCTGTATCCTCTCCACCCCTCTCCCTCCCCCCTCCTACCCTCCTCTTCTCCCACCCCTCCTTCCCCTTCTCCTTCCTTGCCCCCCTCTTTAAGTTGCTTTGAGCCTACCTAGGTACGAGCGACGCAGAAATAGAAGATTAGATTAGATTAGATTTTGTAAGTTTTAGACATTTATATTTGGATGAAGTAGATTTTACAAATCTGCCTATGTGGTTGAAAATGTACAGAGAAAGCAAATTTTATTAATAGACAGTGGGGGAAAATTAAGATGTGTAAAGGGAGCATCTCCTTACCTGAATAGAAAATGTATCCCCCAAATTCTATAAATGACACCCAAAATTAGGTGCACATTTACAGAATAGGGCCAGCTATATGTGTAACTTAATTTGCTAATTAATGTTAAATTAACACTTTAATTGGCGAGAAGAACAAATAATCAGCATCAACAAGCCCTAATTGGCACTAATTGTAGTTACGTGCATATCTGACTGACTTCTTTATTCCATAAACTGAGCGCATAATTTTTGTGGTGCATCGCTGCAAGGGAGGGTATGGGCAGTACAGAGGCATGCCAATCAATTAGGCATGATGTTCTGGAATACTGTCGTTTATGTGCTTAACTGCCAATGCTTTGGCACTCCAATCAATTAAGGCAACCAGGGTACTGCAACTCAGAAATGGGAGATCAGTAAAAGGCACTACATATAAATAAACATAGACTAACTCCTGTCTATTGAAAATAACTATAGTCTCAGTAGATTGATCAAATACTTTCTTGTACGCTCAGAGATAAGAAACTCTAATGGGGAGTTCACCATCCAGTCATTGCGAGGGGGTGTTATCACCCCCATTAGAGTTTCATATCTCTGAGCGTACAAGAAAGTATTTGATCAATCTACTGAGACTATAGTTCTTTTCATTAGACAGGAGTCAGTCTATGTTTATCTATATGTAGTGCTTTGGCACTAGCATTTACACCAGCCTTTGACATGGCATGAGTGCTTGCACTTAAGGTTGGGCAGGAAAATGCAAACTTAGGCTAATACTATGCATGTAATTGGCATGGTAGAATTTGTGCTTAAGTGCAATACCATTGGACGCTATCTTTGGGTGACCTTTATTGAATTTTCCACTATATGTTTCTGTATAGACCAGTGAAGGTGGATCTGTTACAACTGGTTCCCAGTACAGTGAATTAAATCCTGCTGAAACTGCCATTCATCAAGCTGCCAATCTATTTGGTTGGCACTCAGGAAACATAGAAACATGACAGCAGATGAATGTCAATTGGCACATCCAGTCTGTCTATCCACAGCATCTACTATCTCCTCTCCCTAAGAGATCTCACGTGCCTGTTCTACGCTTTCTTGAATTCAGAAAGTCTTTGTCTCCACTGGGAGACTTTTCCACGCATTCACCACCCCTTCTAGAAAAAGTATTTCCTTAGATAGCTCCTCTTAACCTCATTTTATGCCCTCTCACTCTGGAATTTCCTTTCAATTGAAAGAGACTCGCCTCATGTGTATGTATATATGCCACATAGGTATTTAAACATCTTTATCATATCTCCCCTCTCCTGTCTTTCCTACATATTGAGATCTTTAAGTCTGTTCCCATACTCTTTATGACATAGACCACCAAGGATATTATCAGCCTTCCTCTGGACCAAATCCATCCTGTTTATATCTTTTTGAAAGTGCAGTCTCCAGAATTGTACACAATATTCTAAATAAGGTCTCACTAGAGTCTTATGGGCATCAAGGCTTCCTTTTCCTACTGGCCATTCCTCACCCAAGCATCCTTCTAGCTTTTGCTGTCGCCTTTTCAACCTGTTTGGCAGGAGGAGGGTGTTTATGAGCAACTTGAAAAACTGAAGGTGGACAAAGCGATGGGACCAGACGGGATCCATCCCAGGATACTAAGGGAGCTCAGAGAGGTTCTGGCGAGTCCTATTAAAGACTTGTTCAACAAATCTCTGGAGACGGGAGTGATTCCTGGGGATTGGAGGAGAGTGGATGTGGTCCCTATTCATAAAAGTGGTCACAGGGATGAAGCAGGAAACCAGAGGCCGGTGAGCCTCACTTCAGTTGTTGGAAAAATAATGGAAGTTTTGTTGAAAGAAAGGATAGTGAATCTAATGGGTTACAGGATCCGAGGCAACATGGCTTTATAAAAGGTAAATCTTGCCAAACGAACCTGATTGAATTTTTTGATTGGGTGACCAGAGAGCTGGATCGAGGACATATGCTAGATGTAATTTACTTGGATTTCAGCAAAGCCTTTGATACAGTAAGTTCCTCATAGGAGGCTGTTGAACAAACTTGAAGGGCTGAAGTTAGGACCCAAAGTGGTGAACTGGGTCAGAAACTGGCTGTCGGACAGATGCCAGAGGTTGGTGGTTAATGGAAGTCGCTCGAAGGAAGGAAAGGTGAGTAGTGGAGTCCCTCAGGGTTCGGAGCTGGGGCCAGTCCTGTTCAATATGTTTGTGAGTGACATTGCTGAAGGGTTAGAAGGAAAAGTGTGCCTTTTTGCAGATGATACCAAGATTTGTAACAGAGTAGACACCGAAGAGGGAGTGGAAAATATGAAAAAGGATCTGCAAAAGTTAGAGGAATGGTCTAATGCCTGGCAACTAAAATTCAATGCAAAGAAATGCAGAGTAATGCATTTGGGGATTAATAATAGGAAGGAACTGTATATGCTGGGAGGAGAGAAGCTGATATGCACAGACGGGGAGAGGGACCTTGGAGTGATAGTGTCTGATGATCTAAAGGCGAAAAAACAGTGTGACAAGGTAGTGGCTGCTGCCAGAAGGATGCTGGGTTGTATAAAGAGAGGCGTAGTCAGTAGAAGGAAGAAGGTGTTGATGCCCCTGTACAGGTCATTGGTAAAGCCCCACTTGAAGTATTGTGTTCAGTTTTGGAGACCGTATCTGGCGAAGGACGTAAGAAGACTTGAGGCAGTCCAGAGGAGGGCGACGAAAATGATAGGAGGCTTGTGCCAGAGGAAGTATGAGGAGAGACTGGAAGCCCTGAATATGTATACCCTAGAGGAAAGGAGAGACAGGGGAGATATGATTCAGGCGTTCAAATACTTGAAAAGTATTAACGTAGAACAAAATCTTTTTCAGAGAAAGGAAAATGGTAAAACCAGAGGAAAAAATGGATCACTCCTGTACCCACTACCCCACAAACAAAAAGGTAGGCCCTGGAAGGGGCCTACTGCTAGGGAGGAGGATGTCCTGGAGGAGCCTGTTGGGGGAGAGGGGTGTTTGGACTGGGTCCACTTGGGGGGGGGAGTCTGGGAGGGGGCCTTTATTCAGTCAGGTGGAGGGGAGGGGCAAAAATGAGGTCAGGTCATTTTTGTTTTCGGTTTTGTATGAAATTGAGTGGCCAGTTTTGGCCCCATATTTCGGTTTCAGCTGAAACTGAAGGTATTGTTTTTTATCAGCCTCTAATCAGAATCAGATCTCCTGATGACCAGTCCTTCCTCTTACATTAGTGGATTGTTGTGCCTCAGGGCAGCTGTGAATCAGACTGGCAACTCCTTATTAGCTCAGTCTTTTGGGGAACAGGCAACCCTTGTGCTTATCTTTCCATTTTCTTTGACTCAGCAGGGAACCAAGGGTTCTGTGAGCCTGAAAGTGGGGTGTCAAGTCAGTACAGTTTTATATCCACTTTTTACTGGACCTTCCTGGGGGAAACAAAAAAAAAAGTTCCTTCCTGAACTCAGAATATAATATTTTTCTTCAAACTCCCAAGCTTTCAGGTAATTGGGCCACTTTCTCAGAATAGACAACCTACTGTTCCGATTTGATTTGCACCTGCCTGGAGCAGAGGACCCAAAACATTCATTTGACATTGCTATATGTGTGTATTTGGGTGTATGTATCTGTTGTCACAGGGAGAGTAGCGCAGAGCCATCTAAAAAGCTTGTGTGCCCTAAGCAGACCCAGAAATGGACCTATATTCCTTGCCCAGATGGAGATAGGGCATCCCAAACCCACAAGAATGACAGGGAGGTGGGCAAAATTAAAAATTCTCAAGCTGATAGAAGGGGGTTAGCTGTCAAACCAAACCTTGGGTTTCAGTATCCCAGGGGAGGGAAAAGGGAGCAATACCTGAGCCCATAGAGATGAATAGCCAAGCTAGATACACAGCTGAAACCACTGAAAGAAAAGTAAAGCCTTATCAGGCAGTGTCCCCTTACACCCTGGGGAAAGAGGAACTTAAATACAAGCAGAAGGCTTGCAATGGGAAGGACTTAGGGGAGCGTTTCAGTTTTCAGGAGAAGGGAGACCTAGAAATGCTGGGCACTGCTTAGAGTGATAGGGAGACCTCACTAGAACAGACCCTTCCCATGGAAGTGGCTTTAGAGTGTGGAAATAATCTTCAGAATGGGGACGGAGAAGAGGTTCCCATGGAAATGTTGATTGCCAAGTAAAGGTTGGGAACTGAGAAACTGCAATGTATTACTGTTAGCTTTAAATGGAAAACTGCTTGTTCTCGTGCAATGTGAAAGCTTACCGTAGTTTATATCCAGAGAGGGGAGGGGTTAGAAGCACTGAAACCTATTTAGTACAGGCTGGTGGGAACTGTTACAACTATGGGAATAATTCTGTACCCTTCTGCTCTGACCTGGGGTGTTATCTGATTAAGCCAGTAAGGAAGAGTGCTGTACACAAAGCAGATAGCCAAATAAGTGATTTGGGAAATGAAATTTTGTTAGTTCTGAACTGTAAATACGAACTCCTGTCCTTGGAAAGAACCTGGAAGATTGATTTGTGAAGCACCTGGTGCCATGAACTGCTATTACCAGAAAGGGGAAAAGACCTTTTATAACTGTTCCAGTTCTGCATAGTGTAGAGTGATTTGGGGTTCTCCCCCCCCCCCCCTGATGGTTTGAATTTAAAAGTGATTCTTTTGAACTGTTTTGGATTTAAAGGTGATCCTTCTGGACTGTAAATGAATACTGGCAATCCCCACCGCTCTGCTGGGAGGGGGGGGGGCAAGTTTTGTTGTTGGTTGTTGGTTTTTTTTTTTTCAAAAGAAAGAAACTGTTGAACCTAAGCCTTGGACCGTTCTGACAATTATTTTGAGGTTCACAGTGAAAGAGTAATCACATGCTTGCTCAGCTGTCCCGAAGCTTGCATGACGGCTGGCGGCACGCTGTGTGTATCTCTGTTTGACCTGGAGAGGAAATCTCCATGGTGCAGTTGCCAAACATTCCATTGGTTTAGAAAGAATAATAACATTTAAACCAAGTGTGATATGTCTGTCTGTTATAGGAGTAATTTTGTAAAGCTTTTTTTATGGTTAAGCTTTGTTTACATAAACTAATCTCTAGAGGAATAAATAATTATACTCTGTGATGATGATCTATGTAAATTTCAATAATCACAGCTCTTATAGCAAGTAACTAATATATAAATAATGCTCTTATTAAAATGTGAAGTGCTCAGACCTTATAACCTGTGTTTTTTAGTGTAATCACCAAAACGAGGTTAACAAGGGGACCATCATTGCCTTCACTGTCCCCCGACCACCTGCATTATATAAACAAACTTTCAACGTAATTTGTTCATAATGATGAAAAATGTACTTATCTTTGCCAGGTGGTAGTTGATGATGTTAAACCTCGTTCAAACAAACGTGAACCAAGTGGTGTGACATTAACAAATTTTTTCTCTATGTGTGCGATTCAATTTATGGTCCCTGTCCCCCCGACCCAGGTTTCGTCTCTTCGTCAGGGAGGGACATTAATGCTAGAGAAAATCAATAAAAACAATAAACTTCTTTATTATAACTACTATTGTTAAAAGATCCAAATTAGTGTCTTAAAGATTACTCGTAATCTTACAATGATAAATATTATGTGAGAATTATATAACAAATATCGATAAATCTACATACCTATTACTGGCTCACTAGGATTAGACCGGACCAAAGAGTGGGAGAACTAAAATCCAGAGACCGGGATTGTGATTTTATAGGTAAAACAACCGGAACTAATGAAATGAATCCAACCGGAAATGAGATCAAACAGAAAATGTCATAGCGTTCGCCATTGCTTTATATTAATAGCCATTCAATATCTGAATTTAGGCCATCTGGGGTAAGGGTGCACCAATTGTAAATAAAACGCTGTTCCTTCTGAATCAATACTCGCGCAAGATCACCTTGATATTGTTTTATATGTATCAACACTGTGTATTGAAGATCTTCCAGCGTGTGTGCTTCGCTCAACCAATGAGGAACTAAAGGGGCGGTAATGCGTTTTGTACGAATGCTGCTCAAGTGTTCTATGATACGAGTTTTAATTTTACGGGATGTTTGTCCTATATATATTTTGGAACAAGGACACTGAATATAATAGATCACTCCTTTGGAGTCGCATGTTGTGTCAGTGTTTAATATAAACTTATGACCACCTGAAAAAGGGATTGTCACTTGAGCAGCATTCATAACATGATTACAAACTTTACATTTGCCACATGGTTGGTGAGGCAACTTCCGTGTGGTAGAAATGTCAAACTTTTTGTGTTTTAATTTCTCGCCCAAATTGGGGCCTCTCGAGAAAGCAAATTTAGGTCTTTGGGTGAGCGAAGGATGACTTTGAAGTATTGGCCAATATTTTAAAATGATGTGTTTGATCGCATTACTACTGCCAGTATATGGCATAACACAAACAGTGTCTGACTCTGATCTTTCTCTATTATTTGGTAACATCAACCAAGGACGATGGCAGTTTTTCGCCCTCTTCCACGCTCTTCTTATTATTTTTCCAGGGTACCCGCGATCTCTAAATTTTTCATATAACTCTGATGCTTGTTTATTAAAATCATCTTCACTTGAGCAAATTCTTCTTAAACGTAAGAATTGGCCTACCGGTATACCATTCCTTAAAGCTCTTGGATGAAAACTTCCATACTATAACAGCGAGTTTCTATCTGACGGTTTTTTGTACAGGGAGGTAGAAATTTGATTACCATATTTATAAACCATGATATCCAAAAATGATATCTGATGTTGATTATATTGGTATGTAAATGTAATATTGGGATCTTTATGATTAATGTCTCCTAAAAAGCTTTTCAAATCATCAATATGATGGGGGACAGGGACCATAAATTGAATCGCACACATAGAGAAAAAATTTTTTAATGTCACACCACTTGGTTCACGTTTGTTTGAACGAGGTTTAACATCATCAACTACCACCTGACAAAGATAAGTACATTTTTCATCATTATGAACAAATTACGTTGAAAGTTTGTTTATATAATGCAGGTGGTCGGGGGACAGTGAAGGCAATGATGGTCCCCTTGTTAACCTCGTTTTGGTGATTACACTAAAAAACACAGGTTATAAGGTCTGAGCACTTCACATTTTAATAAGAGCATTATTTATATATTAGTTACTTGCTATAAGAGCTGTGATTATTGAAATTTATTAAGCTTTGTTTACATGCAGAAAAGAATTTATAAAGTTGCACAGCTGCTTCTGTGTATGAAGGGTATATGCGCACATTTACAGTTGCACCTTTTTTTCAGAGCAGGTGTAAATAGGTGCATGGGCATTTGCCCACAGTTGGGGTTGGTTCTGGGAGTCTGTTTTATATTTAAACAACGTAGTGCCAAGGCAACAGATATTGCCATGTTTCTCCACCACTAGGAGGACGTACACCCATACATATATCAACCAGTAGGAACTATACTGTTAAGTCACTAGGAGGGAGATCCGTAGAACTCTGGCACTGTAATTTCAAAAAGATTTGGGGGCCATTGATTGCATATTCTAATGATTACATTACATTACATTACATTACATTACAGATTTCTATTCCGCTTGTGCCTTGCGGTTCTAAGCGGATTACAATTTAAGAGACTGGACAAATTCAGGAATATTACAGTACATAGAATCAGGAATGTATCAAGTTACAATTGTTAGTCTGGAAGTTTCCAGGGGAAATTTGGAGCACGTAGTAGATAAATCGTAGGTTGATGAAGTGAGTTGTACAATGTTTAGGTATATTTATGGAGGGGTGTTCGTGTGTGTAATTTCTAGTGCTATGTTGAGGTTAAGATGAAGGAAAGTGTTTTTTGAAGAGATGAGTTTTGATTTCTTTTCGGAATTCTTTTATGTCTATTGATTTGATCAGTAGATTGGAAATGGTAGTGTCAATTCTTGCTGCCTGAGTGGCTAAAAGGCTGTCGTATAGTTTCTTACGTCGTGTACCTTTGAGAGGAGGGTAAGTGAATAGGTTTTGAGTTCTCCTTAGTCTGTGTGAGCGATTACGGTGTAGTCTTTTGTTTAGGTAGCTGGGTGCCGTTCCGTGTGTTACTTTGTATAGTAGACAGTAGAATTTGAACTGGGATCTTGCTTTTATTGGTAGCCAGTGTGAGTCAAGGTAAGCATTTGTGATGTGGTCAAATTTGCTGAGGGAGTAGATGAGTCTGAGGGCTGTGTTCTGAACTGTCTGTAATTGTTTTTTCATGTAGTTTGGGCATGATAGGTAAAGGCTGTTGCAGTAATCTACTATGCTTAGTACTAGGGATTGAACTACTATCTTGTATTGATCCTTGATGAAGAATTTTCTTATTTTTCGTAGATTACGCATTGTGAAGAATGCTCTTTGGATGATTTTGTGGATTTGGGTCTGCATTGTGCAATTTCTGTCTAGTTGAATTCCTAGGATCTTGAGTGTGCTTTGCATTGGGTACTTGATTGTGTTTAATTCCAGTTCTGTGCATGATGGGTTTTTTTCCTTCTCTAATAGTAGGAATTTAGTTTTTTCCGAGTTCAGTTTCAGTTTATGACTTGACATCCATTTTTCTATCGTTTCCATTATTATTTTCAGGTGGTTTGTTGATGAGGGGTCTTGTATGTTGAAGGGGATGAGAATTGTTATATCATCCGCATAGCTGAATGATATTGTGTTTAGGGCGTCTAGGGTAATGCCGAGGGATGCTATGAAGAGGTTGAATAATATAGGAGATAGTGGCGATCCTTGTGGTACTCCACATGGGTTTGACCATGGGTCGGATAGATGCTCTTTTGACTTGACTCTGTATGTTCGAGTTTTAAGGAAGCCTTGGAACCAGTTGTGAACATTACCAGAGATTCCTATTGCGTCTAATGTCTGGAGTAGTGTGGGGTGGTCAACTAGGTCAAATGCGGCAGAGAGATCGAGTTGAATGAGAAGTAGTTTGTTTCCTTTGCTAAGGTGTTGTCGGGCTGTGTCTAATAGTGATATCAGTAGAGTTTCTGTGCTATGGTTAGATCTGAATCCAGATTGGGATGGATGCAGTATGTGATGGTCTTCAAGGAAGTTGGAGAGATATTGTGCGACTAGGCCTTCTGTTAGTTTGATGTATAGTGGGATTGAGGCGATTGGTCTGTAGTTTGTAGGATTGTCTATAGGACCTTTGGGATCTTTTAGGATAGGAGTAATTATGATTTCTCCTAGTTCTGGTGGGAAGTGACCTTCCCTTAGTGTAGTTTGAAGCCATAGTGTGAGGGTGGCTTTAAATTTGGTGGAGGCTGTAGTTAGTAAGTACGGGGGACAGTTGTTCAGGTCACATGATGATTTGCTGTATTTTTTGTAGAGCTTGTCCACATCTGACCATTGTATCTTTGGGAAGGTATTCCAGATCCTGTCTGCTGGTATTGCTTCATCTACTGTGGGATTGATTTGTATTTCTTCTAAGTTGGTTCGTGAATTGTTGAATGTGGATCTGGTTGTGATGATTTTGTTTTTGAAATAGTCCGCTAATTGGGTGGCTGTGGGAGTTTGGTTTCCTTGGGTGGCGAGAAATGGTTTGGTGTCGGTGAGGTTTCTTACAATGTCAAAAAGTTTTTTAGTGTCTGGTTTTTCTGTGCCAATGAGTTTAGAGTAGAAGTTTTTTCGTTTTTCCTTCAGTTTGGTATTGTATAGTTTGAGTTGGATTTTCCATTCATCTTTGGTAAGATTTTGTTTCTGTTTTTTCCATGACCTTTCTAGTTGTCTGCATTTCCTTTTTAATTGTAAGAGTTCGTCGTCGAACCATTTATTGGATGGTCTGTCTATTTTGTATTTGTTTTTTATTGGAGCTAGTTCGTTTAGTGTGGTTTCACTGAGGGTCCGCCAACTGTTTATGAAGTCTTTGGGGTTATTGGGGTCTATTTCGGGGTCAACTGTGTTCCAGAATGTGGTATGTTCGATTTTCGGTCTGATCTTGATGTGCGATTTTTTTGGGATGGGTTTGCTGTTATTTTGAGCCCAATTGATAGTGAATGAATATTTGTAATGGTCTGACCAGAGGGTGGGGTGCCAGGACCCGTTTGAGATGTGAATTTTTTGTGTGTTTTGGTTTGGAGGTGAGTAAGCTGCTATATCAAGTTGATGACCTTTTTCGTGAGTGGGTTCTGGGTTGAGAATTTGGTAGGATAGGGAATTGAGGTATGAGAGTATATCTGTTGCTTGTTTGGATGATTGATCTTCTAAGTGGAGATTTAAGTCTCCAAGGATCAAGTTGTGTGTGGAGGAGAGAGAGTTCTGGAAGATGAATTCTTCAAGTTCTTGTTTTGAGGTGTTCCATTTGCCTGGAGTAATGTAGCAAAGAAGACAATTCAGATTTCCGGTTAGTGATTTGTCAGATATTTGGCAGGCTAGCAGATCTAGGTAAGGGGTGGAGTACTTGGTTAGGACATCAATGTTGAGATTGTTTTTTATTATGATTACTAAACCTCCTCCTCTTTTGTTTTCTCTGCATACTAATTCTAGTTTATATCCTTTGGGGCAGAATTCTGTAATGCATGGATCTGAATCCGAGGTGAGCCATGTTTCGGTTAGGAAGAGGCAGCCTAGATTATCTTTGATCAGCCAGTCCTTGATTAATTCTGCCTTTGGGCTAATGGATCTGATGTTCATATATGTGCAATCTATTGTGGTGAATTTTGTGGTGGGGGTAGTGGTTGTGTTGATGATGGTTCTTGGTGAAGATTGGTATTTTTGTGTGATTGTGCTGGGCTTTGGTGGTGGTCTTTTTCCCCAGATAGTGGGAATGTTAGCTTGGCTGGATGGACATGGAGTTAGTGTTCTAGGGGTGTAGAATATTCTGGTTTGTTGAACAGGTCTGTGCGTTGTTGTTAGGATAGGGATGGTGCGGATTTGGTAACCTGCTGTTTTCCATTTTGCTATAAATGTGGCAGTTAGTATGATGACAAGGATGAGTTTTGGCGTATGCAATGCCATTTTTTTTTTTTTTTTGTGAGGTCTGTGGTTTAGTAAGCTATTAGTGTTGATCGTAAGAGTGGATGTATGTGATGAGCTTCCTGTTCTTGGTGAGGGGGTTCCGAGTTATTTTGCTCACCACTTTAATGAATTTGGGCCCGAAAGTGATTGAGCGCCGCTGGCGCTGTGGTTCAGTGTTGGGTCCGCCGCTGGTCGTGGAGAGGGGCGGAGCAGGGCTCCCACGCGCCTCTCCACTGGATCACCGAGGGGGCCCGAAGGAGAATGTGCGCCGCTGGCGCTGTGGTTCAGTGCTGGGTCCGCCGCTGGTCTTGGAGAGGGGCGGAGCAGGGCTCCCACGCGCCTCTCCGCTGGATCACCGAGGGGGCCCGAAGGAGAATGTGCGCCGCTGGCGCTGTGGTTCAGTGCTGGGTCCGCCGCTGGTCTTGGAGAGGGGCGGAGCAGGGCTCCCACGCGCCTCTCCGCTGGATCACCGAGGGGGCCCGAAGGAGAATGTGCGCCGCTGGCGCTGTGGTTCAGTGCTGGGTCCGCCGCTGGTCTTGGAGAGGGGCGGAGCAGGGCTCCCACGCGCCTCTCTGCTGGATCACCGAGGGGGCCCGAAGGAGAATGTGCGCCGCTGGCGCTGTGGTTCAGTGCTGGGTCCGCCGCTGGTCTTGGAGAGGGGCGGAGCAGGGCTCCCACGCGCCTCTCCGCTGGATCACCGAGGGGGCCCGAAGGAGAATGTGCGCCGCTGGCGCTGTGGTTCAGTGCTGGGTCCGCCACTGGTCTTGGAGAGGGGCGGAGCAGGGCTCCCACGCGCCTCTCCACTGGATTAGACACCTTGGACACCTTTTTATTACATAGGACTATATTTAATGTGGGGATGGGGAGGTATGTTATGTGATTTAACGGGTTTATTCCTGATGAATGGGATGGGTGGGGGAGGGGTCTTTTTTATATGCATTTGACAATAATTGTTAGAATGTCAAGTGATTTGTACAAATTATTTGATTGAATATTGTACGCTTGTTGCAAGAGTTAAAACTGAATAAAGAATTTTTTTTTTTAAAAAAGAAAACTCTGCCAGAAAACAGCAGATGTAATACCGATTTTAATTTAGTGACCAATGCTCAATACTAATAGCGGTATGCAAATTATATGCATACTGCTAGTGTTGAGCATTGGTTAGTAAAGGGGTCGGAAGAATCCTGGCACATGCAGGTAAACAACAAAAATTTTCCTTGATTTACTCGGGAAACAAAAGATACCCACAATGCTGGCGTTAAGGTCTAGCGCGCGCTATTCTGCATGTTAAAGCCCTAACGTGGCTTAATAAAAGGAGCCCTAAATCAGCAAGTTTTGCCAAAGCCTGATATGAGTCAAATAGATTTGTATCTTGTGTAGTCGTTACAGATTGTGTTTGTGTATCTATGAGAGGACTTTGAGTGTTTCCATTAATTTACTTACCACAGACGTCAGACTTACTGGCCTACATCTCCTCCTAGGCTTACCTTTTTGTTAGTGGGGTACTGGACACAGGAGTGATCCACTCAACTCCCATGCAGGGCTGGCTTCTTCTTCAAAATGACTGCCTGGACTTCTCGCAAGATTGCCGCTGGATATTTTGGCAGCCATTTTGGAAAGAGTCACCCCTGCACAGGAGCAAATGGATCACTCCTGTACCCACTACCCCACCAAGAAAAAGGTAGGCCCTGCTAGGGAGGAGGATGTCCTGGAGGAGCCTGTTGGGGGAGAGGGGTGTTTCTCCTAGATTGTGGTGTAGTAATTACCAAAGCTTCCTTGGGTTTTTGCTTAGTGATCCCAAAGTTACATAATAGTCTTATCTAGTAGTAAGTCATAGGTGCATGAAAACTCCCTCTATGAACTCTTACTGTGATGTAAATGAGTGCTTTTGGCTCTGTTGTGGACTTGGCTGTGTACTGTGTGTGAGAGGCTTAATTTTGCCATTGAAAAAAGAAGTTTAGTACCGGTGGATCCTTTCCAATTATGTCCTCTGGTGCTAGAGCTAAGCATTTTGCTTCCTTTTTCAGCGTTTTGTATTTTGAACTTTTATAATTCATATTTCTATATAAAAAGTATTATAAAAATGAATTAAAAAGTTTAAATATATAAAAAAGAATGAAAAAGTATTACTGTGCACAGTAATGGGGGTTCCCCCCTTTAGATCTTTTTACATTGTGTTGTGGGTGTGAGTTTTTTGCCCATGATAAGAAACAGAATGCCAGCTGTGAATCATCAATGATTGCTGCATGCTAAAACGTTTTTGAGGCTTTTTCTCCACTTATTTTAAATTTCAATGTTGGATCTTAGAGAGGTAACCCACTGCTGGTGAGTGACATTTTTTGCAATTTTTAGGTTTTACTGTCACTACATTTTTGATCTTGAGATATGTTTAAATACCTACATGGCATAAAATGCGCGTGAGGCGAGTCTCTTTCATTTGAAAAGAAGCTGTGGAATGAGAGGGCATAGGACAAAGTTAAGAGGTGATACGCTCAAGAGTAATCTAAGAAATTACTTTTTTACAGAAAGGGTGGTAGATGCGTGAAATAGGCTCCCAGTAGAGGTGATAGAGATAAAGACTGGGATCTTTTTAGGGAGAGGAGATAGTGCAGGCTGTAGGTGGGCAGACTGGATGGGCCATTTGGCCTTTATCTGCCATCATATTTCTGTGTTTCTCTGTTTCTTTCCAACATTCTTTTGATTGGAAACAATAAAAAGGACTTAAATTGGAGGTACTGGCACTTACAGCTCTTACTTTCTTGTTTTCTGTTAATTCAGATTAGGGTTTTTTTGGGGGGGGAGTGTTAATTAATATACTGTGTAAAGTCTTAATGTAAACCACATTGAGCCCTCTTTTGCAGGGATGTTGTGGTATATAAAATGAATGATTAGATTAGATAGAGATTTTTGATGCTTATTTTTATGTTTATGCTTATTTTGGCACTTAATATACCACCTTTATGTCAAAGTAAGCAAAGCTTACTGTTTACAGTTCTACAATTAGGGATTTTGTCGTATTGGAGAGGGAGGATTACTGAAATGTGTTTCTTGCAAATGTGCACTTGTTGTTCCAGACAACACTGCCTAGCAAAAATTAAATCCCGGAGCTTCCGGATTTCACTGCTTACCACTATCGGGGTGATTCATCAAGTTGCTTTCTCTTAGACACAGAATGGGAATAAGAGCCTTAGTGAAGCATTCCCAAGTGTATGCATTAATGGACTTGCAGGAGATCTTCTTAAAAAAAGTGTGGTCTCAAGGGTTTATAGGGTAAGAGGTACAACCTAAAAATAACTATAAAGATTTATAACTCATTCCCCAAAGCACACAGAGCAGGATATAACAGCATACATACTGTTGTCTCATAATCATGACAAAAAAACAGAAAAAAAGCAAGTTAGGAAAGCATGGCTTATGGAATTCTTTCCAAACCTTATTACATTACATTACATTAGGGATTTCTATTCCGCCTGTGCCTTGCGGTTCTAGGCGGATTACAATATAGAAGATATCTGGGCATTTCCAGTAGAATTACATTACAGGATAAGAGTAAGTTACAGGAACCGTAAAGAATTATGATACTTCAATTTCACGGAAGATAATACATATCACAGAAGATAATACATATCATAGAAGATAATATATATCACCGTAGATAATACATATCACAGAAGATAATACATATCACAGAAGATAATACATATCAACTGAAACAAGTTAAGTCAGGTGGGGTGTAAAAGAGTTACAGTAATTCTAGATCACAGACAGAGATACTATAGGTGGGTGTTTCCAAAGGCGTTGATTGGGAACTCATTGGATGGTGGTTAGAGTGATGGGAGATATTTTTTGAACAGTAGTGTTTTTATTTCTTTACGGAACTCTTTTATGTCTGTTGTTTTGGTCAGTAGTTTTGAGATGTCAGAGTCAATTTTAGCTGCCTGTGTCCCTAGAAGGTTGTCGTAAAGTTTCTTACGACGAGTACCGTTGAGAGGTGGGTAGGTGAAAAGGTTCTGTGTTCTCCTTCTTCTGGGTGAGAGGTAGTAGTGAAAACGGTTGTTTAGGTAGCTGGGTGCCGTGCCGTGGGTTACTTTGAAAAGGAGACAGTAGAGTTTGAATTGTGTTCGTGCTTTTATTGGTAGCCAGTGAGATTCTAAGTATGCATTGGTAATGTGGTCGTGTTTGTTGAGTGAGTATATGAGTCTGAGGGCTGTGTTCTGGATGGTCTGTAGTTTTTTTTATTAGGGCAAGGTAAGTAGAGGCTGTTGCAGTAGTCTACAATACTTAGCACAAGGGATTGGACAATGATCCTGAATTGGTCTTTATTAAAGAATTTTCTGATTTTTCTTAGATTTCGCATTGTGAGGAATGCTTTTTGGGTGATTTTATGGATTTGTGTTTGCATTGTGCAGCATCTGTCTAAATGTATACCTAGGATTTTGAGGGAGCTCTGTATTGGGTACTTGATTGAGTTTACTTCCAGTTCTGTTAGGGATGGTTTTTTGTCCTTCTCTAGTAGTAGGAGTTTAGTTTTGTCTGGGTTCAGCTTCAGCTTATGATTTGTCATCCATTTTTCTACTGTTTCCAATGTGGTTTTCAGGCATCCTGTGGCGATTGGGTTATGGATGTCGAATGGAAGGATGATGGTTATGTCGTCCGCATAGCTGAAAGAAGTAATGTTTAGGGCGTAATGTTTATGTGCATGTTTGTGCATCTGTGTTATGTATGGGTATGTGTGTGATGTCTTATCTAGAAGGAAGAAGAGAGATGGTGGTAATTTAAATGAAGAAGTACCCAAACACTTAAAAAAAAAAATAATAATGATATGTAACAAAGGGCTCCTTTTACTAAGCTGTGTTAGCGTTTTTAGCACACGTAGCATTTTAGCACGCGCTAAACCCGCGCTACGCGGCTAGAACTAACACCAGCTCAATGCGGGTGTTGGCGTCTAGTGCACGCGGCATTTTAGCGTGCGCTATTCCACGCGTTAATGCCCTAATGCGGCTTAATAAAAGGAGCCCAAAGTCTTCGGCAATGGGTCTCTTGGGAAGAGTTTGGACCTGGTTCCAAGGCTTTTTAACCAAAAGATCTTATCAAGTGGTCCACGATGGGAACTACTGCAACTCATGGAAAAGCCTCTCGGGAGTTCCTCAGGGTTCCCCTCTATCTCCCACCTTGTTTAATATCTATATCTCTTCCCTAGGCCACCTACTACAAAAGCTAAACCTAACTTACTATATATACGCGGATGATATCTCTATTTTAATTCCAGTGACTAATGTGACCAATGCCACCTCAAAACACATCTCCCACATCATGACTGAAATTGAACAATGGTCTATCAATTTTAAACTGAAACTCAACTCAGAAAAGATGAAAATTTTCTTGGCAAGCCCTAAGGACAAAATCATCACAACATCAATACATCTAAACGGTCACGATCACCCCATAACAAAAACTATAAAAATACTAGGAGTCACCCTAGATACCCATCTGACCTTGATTGAACATACAAACTCGGTGACAAAAAAGTGCTTCTCCACACTTTGGAAATTAAAAACCATAAAAAATACTTCGACCCCCCTATCTTTTAGACTTCTGGTATAGTTGCTGATTCTATCTACCCTGGACTATTGTAATATCATTTATGTGGGTTTACCTAAAAAAACCGTGAGAAAATTAAAAATAGTTCAAAACACAGCCGTCCGCCTAATATTCGGTCTAAAGAAAAAAGACCATGTCAGTCCTTTCTACAAACTGCTGCATTGGTTACCAATTGAGGCTTGAATATTATTTAAATTCTTTTGCTTTTGCTATAAACTGGTTTGGGGAAAGGCCCCCCAACTATCTACTACCTCATTTCGAACTTTTCTCCCCCACAAGGATAACCAGAAACCACAACCTTTTTGCCTACCCGAAGATTACAGGCTGCAGATACCGAACCTTTCTAGACAGAACATTCAAGTTTCAATCTAGTAGGCAGCAAACTTGGTTAGGCTACCTCATTGATGGCGCCAGGTTGACATATGGCGCTTTTTGGTAAGAATTAAAGACCACCCTCTTCAACAAATTTATTTCATAGCCAGTTCTTCCTCCCCCCTTTTTCTTAACGTTACCGCTCATCATATTTGAATCCACTTTTTCCCCTCTCACGGTACTTTGTACTTCGTATTTCGTATTCTCTGACGGCTCAATGGCTTCTTCACCATTTGTATTCTGCTATTCGCTCATTTTACAACATTTCTATTGAAACATGTTAAAACTTTATTGTAACCTATGTATATCTTTCCTTAGCAAAGCAGCAGATGAATCCAGAGACCAATGGGATAGCTCACTTCTACCAGCAGGTGGAGATAGAGAAACTGATTAACAGGTGTACTTATTTGCTGGCACTCCTCCTGTCTCATCAGTATTCTCTATCTCCAAGCAGGTGGAAGTCGCTATTCAACTAGCTCCTGGATTCTGGCTGTGGCTGGAACTTTATTACCTCCTGTTGAGATTTTCTCTTCAGTGAGACTGCCATTCTGTTTCTCCTGTTGAGTTTTTTCTCTTCAGTGAGACAGGGGTGTCCGGCTAATCGGTGCCGACTTTAGAGGTTACACTTGGGCCCCCCCTTGTCCCTGCCTCACCCTCCCTCCAATGATAGAGGGTCTGCCCTGGTCCCTATTTTTCTTCTTTCCCATTTAAAAAAAAAAAAAAAAAAGGGGGCCTACACAGCTGACTTTTTTGCCCTGCTCGTGCTGGGCAGCAGATGTTGCCGGCGTCTACCGGCACTATCCAGTAGATTGTGAGTATGTGTTTTATTCTACTGGTCTCTGAGCTTTGTGGTTGTGTGAGAGCTGTGGGTTTTTGACTATGGCTGTTTTGTTTTCTGGTGGAATATGTTTTGGTATGAGCTTGCTTCAGTGAGGTAGGTGGCCTCTGTATTCCTGCGCATAACTAAGGAGCGCTTCTTTTTCTTACCCTAGCGCTTGTGCTGTGGGGTTGGTAGTTTCTGGGACATTGTTTCTTGATACTGCCACGACCCGTGGGTAAATGTGTGGCTCTCGACATGGCCGCAAATTGTGAGGGCGGCTCCGGGTGTGTTATACATTATCTGAACTGGAGCTGAATCGTTCTATAGCGCGGGTGGTGCGAGCTTGTGCTCCCCTACTGTTGGGAGCCATGCGCCTTTTCCCCTTTCCTCCCCGAGGTGTGTTTTGCATTTTTTATATGCTTCGGTTATGGGCTCCGAGCCGGTGTGAGCGGCAATGTTCTAGGAGCCGGCCTATTTTGGCGCGAAACAGTCCGAGTTTGGGTCGCCAGCACTGCAATACTCGGGGAGTTATTCTGGGCGGCTGCCTTTCTCAGCGCGGGCCTCGCCGTCTGCTTTGCGGAGCGGTGTGCTGCGGTTTTGGCTATGAGCTCCCGGTCTGTTTTGTACAGCGCTGTTGGGGGAGCCAGCCGGTTTTGATTCTGGCAGGAAAGTGCCTGCGCTTGGGCCCCCAGCGCCGCGAGGTTCATTGACTCATGTCCTACAGCTAACTTAAGCATGTACCGCGGCTTATTTTTGTTTGAAATCAGCTGTGCCCCGTATTGCAGTGCTCCATTTGCTGTGGTGTTGTCCACATGCTTCTCTTAACAAGAAAAAAAAAAAAAAAAGAAGAGGTTGTTATTGGGGGCTGTCCATTTATATACCTAGGCACTTCCACATTAAGTTTCTGCCCTGAGTTTGGCTGCCTACGCTTGGTTTTGCTGCCTTATGGGTTAGCGAACAGCAAGGTGGAGTAGGTGTCAAGGGCGTGCCAGTGTATCATTCGTGTGGTTCATTTCTTCACTCGGGGTTCCGATAACGTGCGGTGATGTTGGAGGTTTCCTTAGGCCTTCTGCCTGGGTGCTGCGTCCGCCTGCTTGGGCTCTTGACTTGTTTCTGCGGGGTAGTTGCAGGAATTCCGAGTGGAGGGTCTCTCTTGAGGCCTGATGGTTCTTTTCTTCTTGCTGTGGGCCAGCTTGTCTGTGAAAACCTGGTGGCGCAAGGGTTGTGTGCTGGGTTAGTAACAAGGAGCTGAGGTTCAAGCCCCAGCTAAGGAGTAGAGCTGATATGGCTCCAAAAGAAGAGGCGAAGGTTCAAGTCTATTTAAAAAAAAAATAAAAAGCTAGACGGCCTTCCGCTCTAGAAGCATGGTCTAGTGGCGGCTGATCCCTAAGGGCAAGATCCTCTGCTTGCGAGGTCGCAGGGTAGCTGGCACTGTATGCCCAATGAATTCTCCCCTTACGCTCTCTTTTGGAGTGGAAACCTGGTCTGTTTTCGGCCAGGTACAGCTCGTTTCTCTGGAGAGGCGTATGCTGCTTCTGGATTACGCCTGGTGCGCCTTGTCTTTCCTTTGCTTGCGTAAAGCTCAGGCAGGTTGCTGAATGTCCTCATGCTCCCCTTCACATCACAAGACGGTGTTCTTTTTCCAGGTTGACAGTTTTCTCATGAAGGAGTAGTCGCTTTACTGTCAGGTCAGGGAGCTGTGAACTTTTTTCAGGATGCTTGCACCTTTGCATCCTCCTTACGTTTCCAGAGTCTCTCTGTTTTGCGTTTCTCTTTGAAGTGTGGCTGGTCCTCGGGACAGTTCTTGTAGTTCTTAGGGTACCACTTATTAGTGGGTGGCCAAGATGGGGGCTTTGGGCAGGCTGGATTCCATTCGGCTGCATTAGTTTCTCAGGGTTACCCATTTCTGCAGTCAACCTGGGAAGATATTTACATTTTCTCTATGGACTCTGAGTCTGCACTAGGTTGGCCTGCCTCTCTCGGAGCAGCGCTTTCGGTTTGGGGCACATTCCATTTCACCTACCCAAGGGTTCGGTGGCACTGCCAGGCGATTTGTCTGATTTATGCTTGACTGCCTGCTTGATTCGGACGACTTCCAGTCGGGTCTTTTGACTGACACGAAGCGGGTGGTTTCTTTTCCTCAATTCTTTACATGCGCATCTTCATATTTGCAGTGCTCTTTTTTCCTATACTAGTTATAGGTATATTGGGTTGAGGCGGTTATTCTTATAGGAGAGACTTGTAATTCTTTCCAGAGCCTTGAGTGTGGAGTCTCGATCTCAGATTGGCGTTCTTCGCTTACCATGGCTAAGAGTATGGGATTCTGTTCAGGTTCTAGCATCCATATTGCTGACCCCTCTGGGAACCTCGGCTTGCTTTCCCTTCTAACGCTCAGCAGCCGCTTTTATTCCAGTGGTTCTCGGTATCTCTGGCCTCCTATTAGTTGCTAGGCTTCTCCTACATAGCTTTGTATGATTTAGGGGCTCAGAAAGATTGTCTTTCCAGGGCATGCCTCGGTCTTTCCTGGACTAGCTTATGACCACCGACTATTCCGGACTGTCGGGTTGGGGGGCTCGGTGGCTTCCATCCTCAGCTTCAGGAGTCTGGGCTTCAGAGGCGACTAAGTTCTGGTTCCTTCTTCTACTCTTGAGCATGGTCAGGCTTCCTTTCTGGAGCTTCAGACCATTCTTCCGGAATGCCGCTGAGGGCCCTTTCAGTCAGTATTATGATGGGGGGTGTTTCTCTGCAGCTTGGGCAGTAGGTGATGTACTCAGTTGCCAGGTACAGTGGTTGTTCTACTTCGATGGGTGGACCCTCATCTTTCTATTCGGTTGACCGTTCATTTTTCAGGTCAGGAAAAGAGTTTGGTTAGTCTTTCTCTCTGCGAAATCTAAGCATAGCTCATTTATTGGATGTTACTGTGTACAGCACTGCGTACGCTCTAGAAGTGTAGACGTTAGTTATAGTGATATCTTCTACATCCTGGTTATTGGGAATTTTGGCTCAGGTGTTCCACTTTTCTTGTGGTGGAAATAAGATCTCCTGGAACTTGACCTCATGGCCTCGTCTCACAATTCCATGCTTCCTAGCTTCTTAGGCGGGCACAGGAAGTGGGAGTTAAAGGGGGTAACAGTGTGGCTTCTTTCTTACAGCCATACCACCCTGAATGTGCCCAATCCCGTCTGATCTCAGAAGCCAACCAGGATAGGGCCTGTTTAGTACCTGGATGGGTGACCACCTGGGAATACCAGGTGCTGTAGGCTTGAAAAAAAAAAAAAAAAATCCTCTGGTTTCTCTTTTTCACTGTTTTCCCCTGGCTGATGATAGCTTGGATTTGCCATCTCAAGCTCGCTTTAGGGGCACAGTATTAGTACAATCTCTGGCTTGGCTGCGCCATCCTTGCTATGTGGATCTGTTGAGCCTTTCGACAGCCGGACTAAGAAGTTTCCTTTTATCTCCGACTTTGCTCTCCTTGATTGAGATCAACATGGATATTCATACTACTTTGGTATTACGACCTAGCTTTTGAGCAGTCTTGACTGGCGTGTGACGGTAATGCGAAGCAGGTTGTTTCTTCTCTTATCCAGGCGCTACAGACGTCTTCTCCTGTGGCTTCTGCTTCCTTTTGGAGGTGTTTCCTTTCTTGAATACTTCTCAACAGTTGCACCCTTCCTGAGTTCCTTTTTAGCACAGGTATATTGCCGATGGCATAGCGTTCAATTCCCTTCAGCTTCAATTACCATTCTTGGCTTGTTACAGGAACTAGGTATATGGCCCTTCGCTGACTTCTCAGCTTCCTGTAGTTCAGTTCCTAAAGAGAAGGCGGTATATTCATGCACCTCTTAGAAAGCCCGGTTTGGTGTAATTCATTCACGTAATTCTTCTAAGTTACCGATGGCTTCATTTTAGCCTTGTCCTTTGGGGCTCTAAAGAGCTGTGCGGTTGTCCATGGGATTCCTTGTGGTCATGGCTTCAGCTTTGCAGTTGCGATGTTGCAGGCCTTGTTCAACGGGGATTCCTATTCCTTATTTCCGTCATATGGGGTGTCAGTTCGGATGGTACCACTATTTCTTTCTAGGGGGGTGTCATCCTTTCTTTTACATCATGCTCGCTTTTCCTTCCTTCTTCCTGGAAGGAGATAGTGGAAGCAGTACTTTTATTCACTGCATTTTTTGAAACGTATGTAGCGTTCTCCGCGAGATCGGTTTCTAACAACTGTTAGTGGTTTATATCTCCTTTTTGGGATTCTTCAAGGAACGCCTCAGGCATATGGCGGCATCCGATGCCTACCTCGCTCAATGGTCCAGGAGGACATTCTTTATACTTGCCTGCTGGCAGGGGAGCGGGTGGCGATTGAACTTCATGACCATTCCGCTGGAGCGATGGCTGCTTCTTGGGCTCGGCCCAGAGGGGTTTTGCCTTGGAGGAGATTTGTCTCACGGCTAACTGGTCTTCCGAGAGTACCTTCTCTCCGCGTCTCTGCATGGATGTGCGGGCACATGCGATAGGGGTTTTTTGATGCTTCGGTCGTTGCGAAGGCGGCGTTTGCTTCCCACCCAAATTAAGGATTGCTTTGCTACATCCCATTGGTCTCTGGATTCATCTGCTGCTTTGCTAAGGAAGGTAAAATTATGTTCTTACCTGTTAATTTTCTTTCCTTTAGAAGCAGCAGATGAATCCAGAGCCCCACCCTTTCTGGTATCTGGTTGTCAGTTTTTCGTGTACAGCTTTTAGTGATTGGGTGTTGTTCATGATTGTATTCTGTATCGTTGCTGTTCGCGAGGTGTTCTGGGAAAGAAGTTTTTTACATGCTATACCTACTGATGGTTAAATGTGCTTGGGCAAGGAGCTATACTGATGAGACAGGAGGAGTGCCAGCAAATAAGTACACCTGTTAATCAGTTTCTCTATCTCCACCTGCTGGTAGAAGTGAGCTATCCCATTGGTCTCTGGATTCATCTGCTGCTTCTAAAGGAAAGAAAATTAACAGGTAAGAACATAATTTTACCTTCTTCTTGCTAATCTGCACCATGTACCGTATTTTCACCCATATACCGCGCACCCGTGTAAAACGCGCACACGGGTATAGCGCGCGGGGAACAGAAATTTATGTAAAAATTTTTTACTATAGCATGCACACACATATACTGCGCATGCTGCCCCGACTCTCCTTTCCGAAGGACCGCTCGCACCCCCACAGCCTCCCCCCCTCCCCCTCCTGCATGGAGAAGCTGCCTACCGTTGTTCCCAGTTGCCAGTGAGCCCAGCTGCTTCCTCTGCCGGCGGTCCTGCCCCTTCTCTGAGCCCTGCGCTATGCTGCTTCCTCTTCCAGCGGTCCCGCCCTTTCTCTGATGTCAGAGAAAGGGCGGGACCGCCGGAAGATAAAGCAGCGCAGTGCAGGGCTCAGAGAAGGGGCAGGGCCGCCGGCAGAGGAAGCAGCTGGGCTCACTGGCATCCGGAAACAACGGTAGGCAGCTTCTCCATGCGGGAGGGGGAGGGGGGAGGCTGTGGGGGTGCGAGCGGTCCTTCAGGGTGGGGGTGCGAGCGGTCCTTCGGGGTGATGAATCGGACGTCGGGGGGGGGAACTATGTAAAAAAAAATTTGTACAATGCGCTCACGCGTATAACGCGCATGGTTATGCACGGTTTGTAAAATCGTGTATAACGCGCGCGTTATATGCGTGAAAATACGGTAATCACAGGCCGCTCTGTGACCTCTTCTCCATTTGTATGTTGTAATCGCTGTTTGTACAGCTATTCTTCACTGTGAACTGCCTAGAAGTCGCAAGATTAAGGCGGTATAGAAAAAATAAAGTTATTATTATAATAGGTAAAATTCTGTGTAAGAAAGAAAAAAAAAGAGAGTGGGGGTGGGGGTGATCATATCTTTTATTTTTTATTTATCATAGTTTTCATAATAAATAATAAATATGATCCAAAAGTAAAAATAGAAAAAGAAGTAGTACACTATAAAAAAATAAACTGCAGAAATTATTAATGTTTTTCCAAAATAGTCAGATCAAGAAAAATAAAGAGAAGAGAAAGAGATAATATAGAGGGCATGGATGGACAGACTGGATAGCCTATATGGTTCTTATCTGCCTTCATTTTTCTGTGTTTAATACATAGTTGCAGAACCCCCAACCAAAAGTACCTGCAGTCAACTAAACAGCAAGCACTACACTACCTAACCATGAGATACCAGCCCAGGAATCCTAATTTCTACTCTTGCCCTTAAAAGGTGCAGAAGTTGTTTAGTAACAAAGAACTTTTCCTCTCAAACAATATCAAGGAATTACAGTGAAATTTCAATAGAAAAGATGCGGTCAGGGCTTTTATATACCTAAAACTGTTTCTAGCAATAGACAATTCAGGTCACAAGTACCTGGCAAGATTCCAAGAGTAAAACAAATGTTATGCTGCTTATCCTAGAAATAAGCCGTGAATTTTCCCAAATCCATTTTAATAATGGCTTATGGACTTTTAGGAAATTATCCAAACCTTTTTTAAACCATGCTAAGCTTCACATTCTCTGGCAACAAATTTCAGAGGGTGATGGCCTCTGCCTACTGTATGAACTTGTATGATTTCTTCTTGAATGTTTTATTTGCTTGTACAAAGTCTTATGCAATGAATGCCACTACTTACATCTGTGCTGTGTGAAGAGGTACTTCGTTTCACTTGTTTTAAACCTGCCATCAAGTAGTTTGTTCTGGTGCCTCCTAATTCTTGCATAAAGAGACTTTCAGAGTTAATTTCAAAAGCCATTTACAATTGTGTATGAGGGGGTGATAAAAAGTTCCAGCCCAACCAAGAAGGGAATGATGTGGAGCCATGAAAATTTACAAGTTATTCCACATATTCACCCCTAAGTTCTTGGCACATTGGCCCTGATTCTGTAAATCGCGTCTAAAGTTAGGCGCAGTTTTGATGTCCAAGATAGGCGTCCTTTGTAGAATCGCGCTCAGCACTGTTTAGACGTCCATATTTTTAGACGTCCTTTAGAGAATCGGGTTTTAGGTGAGAGTTAGATGTCCAAACAATGTCCTTAATGTTATAATATTTTATTATTATGACATTATTAGAATGGCAGTTTTATGGTGTTTTTCATTATAATTGTGATACTGGGAGTTGGATCTGTTTAATGCTTTTATTTATTTCTCTTCCATCAGAGAGAGTGACTGGGATTGAACCAGCAACAATAAGGTAGAAGGCTGTAGGTTTAACCAGTGTGCTACACAGTGAGCTAGCAAGTTGCATAGCAATTGTAAAACTAGGTCCTACAGGCATTGTAAAGGAGGTCTACTTTTGAGCATAGTTTGGGCTTCAGATAAACCTGAGTTCTATGGACGGAACTTAGGCACAATTTGGATGTCCTTAATGCGATCTGCTAAATAGCTCTCTGGGTTTTTATTTTTGCTTTATTAAGCTCAACATATATTTAATACGGCACCACATAAACAGGGCATATCAAAACAGATATATTGCATGCAAAATCTTCTATTTGTGGGCAAACAGCAATGTTATTTGCTAATTAGAAGAAAACATCCATTAACTGAAGCAGAGCATAAGAAAAAAACACAGCTTTAGGTTTCTTGTTAAAAAGCTACCCTTTTTTTCTGACTAAACAGTGTTCCAATCAGCTCATAACTGAAAGCAAGGAAAGCACATGAAAAAATATAGATTGCATATATAACTTCATTTGCAAAAGCTTAAAAAACTGAAAAAAAAATCAAATACAGACCTTAGCATGGCTTCTACTTCATTGCAAATGGAGGTGTGCAGCTGCAGAATGCTGACCTCATTGCAAGATCTTCAAGGTGTACCTGCAAGGCAGAATGCCACAATTAAAATATATACTGGGATTTGAACCTATGACCTCTGGAAGAGAGGAACAGGGCATCTTCTGACTAGGCAACACTGAATTCCTGGGGCATGGAGTGGAAGAAGACCAGCACAGGGAAAGAGAGTCTGAGAGATCACCTCAACTAAATCATGCCTTCTCTAGAGATTTTGAGTACATTCTTATCCAGGACTATACTGATAGACTGCACCACTATTGTTACCATTTAGTTGATGAACATACATCTTCAATCTCTCTCTGGGCCTGAGTGTGCCAACCCCATGGCATGTCTATGCCATTTCATTTTTTAATGCTAAATCTGTCCTGGCTGCTGCAAGCACCACTCTCTGAGTTCTGCACTGAGAGAGAAACAGCGAAGCAAAATAGTACCACGTGTCTTGGGATAAGGATGCCTACTGAATGCGTCATTACCACAAACATATTTGGAGTATGTCAAGGAGAAATATAATGTCTCTTTGAGATAAAGCGTCATGTCCATTTTTATAGAGGATATGCCATGTTTTGTCAACAGGAGATCTTGTTATGTTGGAATGCTGATGTAACAGGGCGAATTAGAGCTGACTGTTTGAAGGGTGTGGTTTGCTTACCCTCCCTCATCACCCCAGTGTGTATAATGGTTTTGCTGGTGTATACCAAGCCGTCTATTTTTTTAAACAATAGGAAACACAGAAACTTGTCTGCCCTCTGCTAGTTGTTTCAGGTTTTATGTATTTTTCCCCAAGGTCTTCATTGCTATCATTTTGCACATGAGGTCTTGATTTGTAAACACTGCTGTATATAGTAAATATCTTGTGGCCACAAGGTGTTGTGGGGCCACTCTGTAACACAAAGAATAGCAGTAGGTCTGTGTTATATGTACAGTATATGATATAAAAAGAACAAAATAACCAGAACATAAAGGAACTACTACTTCTTATCATTTTTTTAGTGCTGCCAGATGCATGCAGCACTGTACATTATAATAATCATGCATATTATACTAACCATAAAGGAATACTGGGATAACCTGTATGGAGTGATATTTTCAGCGCTGGTATAGCTGCATCAACTGGGGAATAAACCTCAGAGAGTGCAGAATCCTATATTCAGGCCTTCCCATTTCCACTTATGATCTTAAACCAGTCTCTGTTCTCCTCCTCCATAACCTGACATCTGCTGAGCTTAATTTCTAGGATATTCCCTCATTCTAAGAATATGGTTAGAAGCCACTTGTCATCAAGCATTTATCGCTTTAGCCTGCTCCTTATAGATTGCATTATTGTTATATCTAAGATGAGATCCAGACCTGTCTTTCTTTAAATCCAATCTGAAAACACAATTTTGTTTGACTGATTATACTTGAGCAGACTTGGTCATGTCATCCCTGTCTGCTTCCAGTTTGTATTATTATGTTTAGGCTTCTACTGTACTACAAGTTAAAATTGCTATCTTGTCTCCGAACCTATGTTTGATATATATATTTTTTTCAGTCTAGGGATGTGTTGGCACCCACAGTCCTCAGGGGTCACAAATCAGATAGGTTTTTAGATTTCTCCGATGAGTATGCATGAGATTTATTTGTGTATAATGGAAGGAGTTCATGCAAATCAATCTCATGCATATTTATTGTTAAAATATTGAAAACCCTACTGGGTTTATGAGGGCAAAAAGTCAAATTTTGGCAAAAATAATAAACTTTTGTTTATAATGATGGGAGTTGCCATGCAGCTTATTTTAAAGATTTGGAAAAATTGGGATAGATTAAATTATTCATTCTGGTGGGAATCCCTATGTTATATCTTTAAAATGGAAAAGTTTATGGCCATTCAGAAGGGTTATTATAAAAAATTTATGGAAGTTTGGGAACCATTAACTAAATATTGTAAAGATTGATTTATTTGTATAATTGAGGAAAACATGCACATCCGGGGAGGGGGGTATGTTTTGGCATTTGTTAAGAAGTATAGAAGGGTTGATTACAAGTATATTTTATGAGGTGTTGGTTAGTGGGAAGTGGGTGGGAGAAAATAAGTCTTGTTTTTATTCTATTAAGTATATTGTGCTGTAATGATAATATTTTATGTAAATGCATCATTTTTTTGTGCACAATTGAAATTTTAAATATGAATAAAGAATTAAAAAAAAGAAAACCCTACTGGGTTGTGGATCTCAAGAACTATGGTTGTGCACCGCTGCTCTAGGCACTTAGGGCCAGATTTTACAAAAGCCGCTGAAAGTTAGGTGGTGGTAGCCACCCTACCGTCACCTAACTTAATTGGTTTAATTGGGTTTAAGTGACACGATAATTGGTTGCACCATTAAAATCCAATTAAACCCTAGTAAAAAAAAAAAAAAAAGCAACCGCTACGTGGCCTCCAGAACCGGCACCTAGGTTTCTGGCAGCTAGCGGTGCAAAGTGACACTGAAGCCTGGACGTGGGCATGGTTAGGGATGCCACTAGACTTCGGCTGGCCGCGATTCAGAAAGGACCTTGGGCACTGGAAATGTAGGCCTGTAAAACTCTGGCCTACATTTTCGATGCCTAGGGTCCTTGGGAACCGCGATTCTGGAAGTGGCACATGCTGGCGATTGACACGCAACAGACGCCACTTACAGAATCAAGGCCTTAATTTTTAAATAGTAGCTTTTTGCAAAGTTGTCCTCTCTTTATTTTTACTATCCTTCATTTATGAATGTTTTGTTAACTGCTTTGATGCAAATTAGAAAAGGGGAATATAGTAGAGAAAGTTAAAGTAATCTGAAATCTTGAATGTAAATGAGCAACTCCAATTCTTTGCTGGCTTTCAGGATTATTATAAAATTTGGTCAGAATTCATGGAGGGAGTGTGTGGCAAAGTGGTTAGAAATACAGCCTCAGCACCCTGAGGTTGTGAGTTCAAATCTCATGCTGCTCCTTGTGACCATGGACAAGCCACTTAATCCTTTATCAGGGAGAAATGGCGATAAAAGTCCTCTTTCCACCTTGTTTCTGTGTATGTATTGTTTCAAGTGAGCTCAAGCTGAGGAAATTCAAACACCTTCATAGAGATTCCAGGAATTGAATGGGCTGCATCCCATTTGCCATGCGGGATTTGTTACCGCAGCATCGTTAAAGGGGCCCTAGTTTGTTTTCCTGATCTTCACCATCCAGTAAAGCTGTACAGTTGTAGCACCTAAAGCGTCTTTTACGGTATAATATTTGTAATGTTTCCTTTTCAGAGATGATGCTATTTGAATTCTGGAAGTTTGCTATGATTTGAAAGATGTGCTGTTTTACAAAGGTTTTGCTTCTTCACAAAGTACCTGGTAGAGGAAGGGGTTTGTGTTGCTGCCATAGAGGTAACCCCAGAATTTGAATATGCTCTTTTGGTATGGCAAGTGTTATGAAGACAGAAAAAAGTGGGAAAAATCTGTGCATTTCAGAGGAGGATTCATCAAGAGCGATTTCAACTTCAATCTGGGCTTTGTGGTGACCTGTTGAGAATTGTTTCTCTGAGTAATTGGAAAGAATCTTACTATCGATGTATATTTGTGACCCCTGACGTGGGCTTTTTGTAGCTGAAACACAGACCGTGTCGGGTCTCTTCATTTGTCAATAAATCACCACTTGTAACTCAAACATTACATCAAGTGCATTTTCTACTGTGGATTGATTTGTAGTGTTCTAAACTTTTGTTTTTCTGCTCTCAAGTAGAGGTCTGCACGGGAACGGGGATCGCAGGAATCCCATGGGTCTTGCGGGAGCCCACGGAAATCCCCCCTAACCCACGGGACACGACAAAGCAGTCTTTCTAATTCTGGGGAAAAAATTGTGTTCACCGTGGCTACGGGGAGAAGGCCATTCACCGCCCCATAGAGTGGTGAATGGCCTTGTTTCCGGAGTTAAGGGAGGGAACGCATGCAGTCACCTATCGCACTCCCTCACTCCTTACTGCCGCTGCCGCCGAGTCTAAACATCTCCCTACTCCCTCCCTGCCCCTTACCTTCATGGCCGCAATTTCTAAACTGCCTTCTTACAGCAGCAACGCTCTGGCTGCTGTAAGAAAGCAGTTTAGAAATCGCCGGCCACAAAGGTAAAGGGCAGGGAAGTTTGTCGGCACAGTTGTGCGCTGCAACCAGGAAACTCCTGCCTGTCGGACCGGGCCTGTTGTCCGGAGGGGGAGGGCGGGTGCATGGCGGAAGCGGCTAAGAGGTGTTCTCGCTGCAGGGGGGGGGGTGAAAGTGCCACGAAGGTAAGGGGCAGGGAGAGAGAAAGGGAGGAAAGGTGGGGTGGAGAGGAACAGACGCTGAAGGGAAATGGGTAAAACAGAATGGGGAGAAGACGCTGAAGGGACATGGGGAAGACAGTGGGGAGAAGACACTGAAGGGAAATGGGGAAGAGAGATTGGGAGAAGACGCTGAAGGGAAATGGGGAAGAGAGAGTAGGGAGAAGATGCGGGCAGGGAAGAAGACAGAGATGCCAGACTATGGAGGGAGCGGAGGGAAGAAGATGGGTGCCAGACCAATTTGGAGGGGGGGGGAGAAAGGGAGAGGCACAGTTACAGAGCAAATGGAAGACCGCAGAGAGAAGAGAGACAGTGGAAGGAATTGAATGAGAAGATGAGGCAAGCAGAAACCAGACAACAAAGGTAGAAAAATAAAATTCTATTTCTTTTTCTTTTGCTTTAGGATAAAGTAGTATATTAGTTGTGTTGATAAAAATTTATAAACAAAGCCCTGCCAGCTGAACATCTCTTTCTCCAGTTCAGCAGCCAGAACTTTGATTTATAAGGAAGGAATAAGCTACATATTGCAGTACTGAGGCTTATATGAATGCTGTGGGGACGGTGACGGGGCGGTGAATGGGATGGCAGTGACGGTGACGGGGCTGTGAAGGGGTTGGTGGTGACGGTGATAGGGCGGTGAAGGGAATGGCAGTGACGGGGAGGTTAAGGGGACAGGGCAGTGACGGGGACAGTTTTTTTTCCCCGTGTCATTCTCTATTTGGAATCACAGAGTGTCAAGAGTAACTGCTACAGGAAGGAAGCTGGGAATCCCCATTGATCCAGTCACAGCTGGAAAAGGACTTAAGTACATTAGGACATCTGTAATATATACAGAATCTACCTTCTTACTAAATACCTCATAAGCATTTCAAATCTCTATACTCTGTAATTTGTTGTTCCAAGAAGCTTAGGAGGGAGTCAGCCATTTTTGTTCTAACTGAATTTTCCCTGACTCTGGCTTTGTGTATCAGAGATGGTACATGATTCACCATGAGAGCACAAACACCAGTGATAATCAGTGATCCAGCATTAAGTGGGTCAGTTACTGTCAGACACATTGGCTGTGAGATAGATCTAGGCCTAAATCTGTACTTTCCAAATAATGGGTTTTCCTGTTGGGCCCTGAATGTTCGATGTACTACTGCAGTTAGGTACGGTCATTATTATTGTTGATACGGCATGCAGCAATGAGCAGTAGGAGCCCTCTAATTTTTTCCACACCACATGTAGTGTTTGACCTGTGAGAATTTTGTTGATTCCCTAGGTAAATGTCAAAGGGGTGTGGGGCAGGACACATAACCCTACTGCCCACTAAGCCAGCCGGCAGATTAACCGTTTCCCTTAACTGTATCCATGACAACCTGTTTCTGTCTTGTCTATTTAGATTGTAAGCTCTTTCTAACAGGGACTGTTTTCTTTGTGACTGTACAGTGCTTCGTATGTCAGGTAGCACTATAGAAATAACTAATAGTAGTAGTAGTAGTAGTAGGTATCGGCTCTTCTCCAGCCTAACATTGCCTACAGAATCTGCTGACTGTACCTCTTTTGTGGCCACTTAGGTTCTGGCATTGTTGCTGCTTCCTTCAATTGGCCTGCTGCCACTGTCTTTTCTCCTTGGCCACAGGACACTGGTGCTTGCTCCTTTTGTTTACTTTTCCCAGCCTTATGGAGGAGGAAGAAGAGGGGAATCTATGACATAGGTTACTGCCACCCTGCCAAGTTCTCTCTTCAGCTGGTGAGGCTTGAGGATCCCCAGCAGCCATATTGCTCCACACAGCAGCTCTTTTCCTGCTGCCCCAAATTTAGACGCCCTAGATGACTGCCTATAGGGACTTTTTTTTTTTTTGCAAAGAACAGAATTGATGCTGTCATCTAGGAAGAATTTTGAACATTGCAGCTAATTTTCAAAAGAAAACTACAGTATATGGGTATCAAATTTCCAAGGCATACAGATATTCCCTTGATGTATCCAAAATCCCAGGAATTCTCCCACCCTTTTTTAACTGGGCAACAGTTGTATGCCGTGGAAACCTGTGCATACCTTTAGCCACACAGCAACTAAAATTAATATACTTTCAATGTCTTTTCCACTATATATATTTATATATTGCATAAAATATACTATATCATCCACCCCTATTTCTCCCGATAGCTTTATCTTCTATGTACAGGTGGATAAATAACCTCAGAATTAGAAAGACTGCTTTGTCGTGTACATCAATAGCAGTAGATGTCATCAATTTCAATCCCCCCTCATTTTATATCTATGTTTTTAAAATATATTTTTTATTTATAACTTATTTCTTTTATCATTTTTCTAACTACCTTAAAAATCAATAAATCCTTTTTTTTATTAAAAAAAATAGTTAATCCATTTAGGGAGGGCTAATTTTATAATATTTTTATCGGGTTTGAGTCCACACTCTTTGTAACTAATTTCCTAAATACACTAAATTGTCTTGAAAAAGTTCATTTCATACTATTTCATAGTCTTCACAGTGTTAGAGGATATAGTATATAGCTCTACAAGAAAGTACCACCATCGGAATCAAATTGAAAAATTCATCCTGTCCGAGTAGTCACTTGACTTCAAAAAACATTGTATCCTCTTCAAATTTTACTTAGCTTAACAGCTCCTTCATCTTTTCTTTTTTCTCTCAGTAGCCGAGCCGCTTCAATACAGTTTCCAACATGGCCAGCGTTTCGTGGCTTTAGTTTTTAACCGCTGCCTCAGGGATTTGTTCAGAACGGTTAGCTAGAGCATAAATAGATAGATATCTTTGTTATTACTACTCTTCGCTTAATATACTAGAGATCAGTGTTATAGACATACTTTATTCAGCTTCTAACCTGTAGTCCTTTCAGTAGCAATTACAAAAAATGACGTCAACATTTTTTATTAACTTGTTGAACAGAATGACGTCGAGCCAATCAAAACACAGGAAATGGAACATTTGAACTCCACTGCATAGAGGGAAAGTGCATTCACTCCCAGTTTGTCATAGGTGGATCATTTTATCTATCAATAGAAATGATGCCACTCCATATTTTAATTAAATCCTTTTGGAGCCAAAGTATTCAGTATGCTTGACTAGGCTCCTCTACCCCTCCTCCCCTTTTTCCCCCGCCCCTCCTACCTCACTCAGCTACCCTTCCTCTCTTCAAGTCGCCTAGAGCCTGTTTAGGTTAGTGCGACACACAAATAGTAGATTAGATTAGATATGTGGGGTCCTACTAAGCATGACTCCAACTCCATGTGCAAATGCACCCCCATTCTGACAACCACCTACTCACTAACTGGGTGTTTACTTTACTCTGAGCAAGATCCCATGCCTTGCAGGCTATCCTCCAGTAGTTTCTAGAGACAAAGACACTCACAAAATATTGGTGTCGTGTGCACTCCCTCTATCCAATTCTCTGGTCACCCAGTTAAAGAAATTGATCAGATTTGTCTGACAAGAGACCTACATCTAGTGAATCCATATTGCCTCCGGTCCTGTAATCCACAAGATTCCAGAAACTTGAACATTCTCTGTTTTAAAATTGTTTCCATTAATTTGCTTACCACAGAAGTCAGACTTACCGGCCTGTAATTTCCTATTTCTTCTTTACTTCCACTTTTGTTGCGAGGGCCCACATCTGCCCTTCTCCAATCTTCCGGTACCACTCCTAACACTAGAAACCCATTGAAAAGGTCAGTCAGTGGAGCCACAAGAACTTCCCTACGTTACTTCAGCACCTTCAGATGTACACCATCCAGCCCCATCGCTTTGTCTACTTTTATTTTAGTTAGCTCCTTATGAACACAACCCTCTGAAAATCGATCAGGGTCTTCCACTCTTCCATCCATATTCATGTTTGTCTTCTGTGATCCCGCTCCCAGCGCTTCAGCTGTGAACACAGAACAGAAATATTTGTTAAGCAATTCAGCCTTTTCTTTATCAGCTTCTACATATTCTTCCCCTTCAACTTTGAGTCTCGCAATGCCACTTTTGCACTTCTCCCTATCACTAATATATATATAAAAAAAGTCTTGTTTCCCTGCTTTAACGTCAGCTATTTTTTCTTCCATTTGCATCTTTGCTTTCCTAACTACACGATCAGCTTCTCTCAACTTTTCCAGATATTTTTGCCTGTCTTCCTCTTTCTGTGATCTTTTGTACCGTGTTTCCCCGAAAATAAGACAGTGTCTTATATTCATTTGGGGTCTAAAAAAACGCACTAGGTCTTATTTTTGGATATGGCTTATTTTTTTCATGTACATAAGAACATAAGCAATACCTTTGCTGGGTCAGACCTGAGGTCCATCGTGCCCAGCAGTCCGCTCACGCGGCGGCCCAACAGGTCCAGGACCTGTGCAGCAATCCTCTATCTATACCCCTCTATCCCCTTTTCCAGCAGGAAATTGTCCAATCCTTTCTTGAACCCCAGTACCGTACTCTGCCCTATTACACTCTCATGATCATCTGTCCCTTCATCTCCTTCACTCCAATTCTTCCTTTCCTTTCTCTCCCCCACATGTGCAACATCTTTCCTCCCCTCTCACTCATCCCCTTGTGCCTTCCTCTGCAGTATCTTTCTATCCCTCCCATCCCCCTGTGCAGTAGAACCCTTGCCCAGCTTCCATCCTTTCCTCTTTCCCATCCAAACCCCGCCGACCAGGAGACATAAATACCTTCCTCCAGAGCAGCGTCAGACCAGCAGCACTCTAATCAGGCTGCTTCGCGGCCTTCTCACTGGGGAATTTCCTCTGCTGCATCACTGATGATGTCATCAGTAACGCGGCACATCTTCGTTCTACTGGCTACGCCTCTCTTCTGAGTCTTGCCACTTCCTCCTCAGTTCCTTTACTTCCTTCATGAAATTATTTAACAATCTATGGATTGCAGACTGCAACATTTTCAGTTGGGGCTGGAGGCAGCAGTTATTATTGGGGGTAGCGGGGAAGCAGAAATACGGACCAGTTACAGGAATTTTGAGAACCTGACTCTCAAGATTGCTGGTCTTAGCTTGCAAGCACTGATGGTAGTAAAGGAAACATAGGCTTGCTATCTACACCAAATTTTTTTGTGACACACTTCCCACTTCTTGGGGACACACTAGTTGAGAACCACTGCTCTAATGGGGGAAAGAGAAAGGGACTGGACATGATGAAGCATTGGTCTGACCCAGCAGCGGCAAATCTTATGTTCTTATTCAAAGTGGTTTACATACAGGTACTTCAAGCATTTTCTCTATCTGTCCTGGTGAGCTCACAGTCTTTATAATGTACCTGGGGTAGTGGAGGATTAAGTGATTTGCCTAAGGTCATAGGGAGCAGCACATGCTTTGAAACCACAACCTCAGGGTGCTGAGGCTGTAACTCTAACTTCTACGCCACAAGAAGTCTGCCTTGACGGAGGGTAGAGCAAAGCAGTTCTTGAATACAGGCTTGTACTTAAAGGGACCACACAGTTCTCGCTCTTCTTTAAGCTCAGGCCTGGCATATGAGGAGGTAGGGAGTAGCAGCAGGGGAAGGCTCTAGCACACCAGAGCCATGCCACTGCCCCCTCCAAAAAAAAGTCTTCAACCATAGGCACATGCCTAGTCCCCTTCAAGATAGGGCTGGTGCTGGGTGTTCTGCAGGGAGGGTTTTAAAGCTATACTGAGAGCAGCAAAATTTAGCAACTGTTCATATACCTTTATGCATTTAATTGAAACACACAAATAGTAAGACATAATGTTAAATAGATACCATTATGCAGTACCTGTGACTGAAAATGGACATCTAGATACATGTGGGCAGTACAATGAAAAAAACTAGGCATACAGTGGTGTAAAAACCATGAGGCCACTATTTACTAGTCCAGTGAGCAGGAAAATTAATGGGTTATTCCTCACAGCATTCTCCGGGGTGATTCACAGGTCCACCCCAATCCACTCAGGGCCTCTGCTCCAGGTGCCATGTACTATTAGGTGCACAAAACACACTGTTTCTTTTTCTAGCTCCATAGCTACAGCACACTTTCTTCTCTTGATACTGACTTTTCCCAATCTCTTTCTACCCCTGCATTCTTCAAGACCACATTGTCCACTTTCTGAATTCATTACCTCACCTCCCCTTTTTTCTTCTACCTTCTCAGCTCTGAAGTTTCAAGATTTAGGGCCTGATTCTGTGTAGGACGCCCGATCTCAGCAGCCGCTTAAGCAGCTTTTGAGAATTGCACATGGGCGTACTATACAGAATTGCATTGCCTAATCCCACCTAACTACCCCGATTCTCTAACCAGCATCCATGTCACAGGCGCCGAATTGCGTTGCTGCTGAGCTGATCACGGCAAGGGAACATCCATGTCTTAATCAGCTGAGCGGCAGGGAACCCCCCCCCCACAAGTTTGCCAGCAGGAGGGATGCCCATTCCCTCCTGCTGCCACCCCCAACCCCCTTTATTGTCTGTGGCAGGAGGGATGCCCACTCCCTGTTGGCGCCACCCTGAAACACACTACCTGAAACTCCGACCCTCAAGGCTCACCCAGAGCCCCCCTCCCCCGTACCTTTATAAGCAAGGTCGGCCAGAAGGATGCCTACTTCTTCCACACAGCAGGTCCGCTTCTTCAGAATGATGGGCCTTCCCCTTCCCGGTGCATCCTGGGATGCACTGGGGTGGGGTGGGAGGTCCCTCCCATAGGAGGGGCTTTAGGCACCTGGGCCAACCGGAGACTTAGGCCTCCTTCCCAGTTCATTTTGGGATGTACTGGGAGTGGCCTTAGGGATCTGGTAGAGAGTAGCAGTCATTTATTGACTCCCTGATAAGTCACTTTCTCGCTGACTTGACTTTGACTCCTGGTTTTACTTCTTTCTTGAACCT
Organism: Geotrypetes seraphini; assembly: GCF_902459505.1. Classification (NCBI taxonomy): domain Eukaryota; kingdom Metazoa; phylum Chordata; class Amphibia; order Gymnophiona; family Dermophiidae; genus Geotrypetes; species Geotrypetes seraphini. The sequence continues at coordinate 162,758,064 of NC_047086.1, read as the reverse complement.
CCATCCCTGTTTTTCAGTAATTTTAACATTCATGCTAATGACCCCTCTGAATATTATGTTCAGATTTCTTGCTTTAAAATCCTCATTCAATTTTTGGCTGTGTTCCACTACACCTGCACACCAGAATGGCCACTACCTTGATCTTGTCTTCCACTCCAACTGCTCATTTACCAATTTCTCTACCTCAGTTCTACCCATCATCTGATAGCTCTCACAGTTCATCACCCTTTTCCCCTGGCCAATCTCCACCGGTTTATTTAGGAATCTTCACGCTATTGACCCTTGCACTCATTTAGGAATCTTCACGCTATTGACCCTTGCACTCTGTACACCAGGGGTGTCCAACCTTTTGGCTTCCCTGGGCTGCATTGGCCAAAAAAAATGTTTTAGGGGCTGCGCAAACGCTGCAGCAAGACAGAGGAGGGAGCCGGCAAGACGGTAAACACCCGGGGGCAGCAGAGGAAAACGCATCGTCCTTGAGCGGGGCCGCACAAAATACTTCACGGGGCCGCAGGTTGGACACCCCTTCTCTATGTGTTTCATCTCTCATTTGTTAGGCAAGTCTGTCAATGAAGCTGTGTCTTCCTATAATACTGTTGTTGTCTCTTCTGCTCTAGATACCCCTTGCTCCTAAAATTCCATGCTTTGTAAGACATGACAAATCCCAGCTCTGGCTGACCTCTAAAATCCATAGCAACCATAAAAAGAAAGATCCAAAAACAAACAGGGTGGAGCAGTTGTCTCTGGATGTAATGGGAAAAAGTTTATTAAAAATAACAAAATATCTAGTTATAAAAATGTCTAAAAAACATAAGAATAAAAACACTACAATATATGTTTTGGCAAAAAGTAATGCATATGCTACCAACAACTACTTGCTCACAATGAAGACAACATATTTTGGATCCAACACTGTCTGTGTTTCGGCTGACCTATGCCTTTATTAGGGGGCTGGGTCTTCAGATAGTTCTGATGTAGGGGCTGAGGTTGGAAGAAATCAACTGGAGGCTGATGTGAGCCTGAGGATAGCAAAATGAGGCTTAATCTAGCAGATGGTGGGGTAACAGAAGGGGGTATAATGCTAGGGCTGGGAGAAGGGGGGTTCAGATTAACACAAGGACTTGGGATACAGGTTGGAGACGGGCCTGGAATAAGAGGACAAGGAAGTAGGGGACAAGGTTGGAGGCAGTGTTCAGCACCGCTAAACAAAAAGGCATTCTGTTGCCCCTGTTGCAATAGAGAAATTGAGGCTTAATCTAGCAGATGTTTGATTGGGTGGCAGAAGGGGATCTAACGCTAGGTTCTAGAAGAAGGGGGCTGAGATTAAACACAGGGATATGGGATACAGGTTGAAGAAGGGCCTGGGAGAAGGAGGGGGACAAGGTTGGGAGCTGTGCTTGGCACTCCCAAACGAAAGACATTCCATTACCCCTGCTGCAAGAGATAAACTGAAGTGTGAGAAACAGAACACAAGCTCTGCAATATAACCTGTAATAATAAAAAGGAAGTAAAGATAAAATGAAGTGGTATTGCAACATCCTGTAAGGTGTATTTGTGATAAGAGGAAGTTTTCAATTAACTAGCGGGAAATTTTGTGCTACATGAAATAATGCTGCCTTTGATTCTGTATAAAATTGTATGAATTTCCAAATGATCTCACAGTGTGAAATAATGATGTTTATTTACTGTCTAATTTACAACATGATTTTTTTTATTACCATAAGTTTAGTGTTATGCATAAAGGGGATCATGCTATAAGGAGCCATCTGATTTTATACAGTGATAAGTGTGTAAATGGCAGTAGTCTTCCAGTTGCATGTGTAAGTGGCCTCTTACAGAATACTGAGAGTGGAAAGTGCTATGCTTTGATGACCCATACTTTGCTGGTGAGTGTGAGCAAAACATGGGCAAGGTTTTATGTATATTATAGAATGCCATAATTTATGCATGTTCTGGCTAATATCTAGCTTCAGGCATTTATACCAGCTATAGGTGGAAAGGGAATGGTACGTGTATACTGCCTTATCCCAGGACAAGCAAGCAGCCTATTCTCACATATGGGTGACGTCATTGACGGAGCCCGGATGCGGAAGCCTCGCAAGCAGACTTGCTTGTAGAAACTAGAAGTTTCGAGTCAGCCGCACTGCGCATGCGCAAGTGCCTTCCCGCCCAGCGCAGGGCGCGTCTCCTAAGTTCTCAGTTTTCCATGGAGCCGAGAAGTCCGTCTTTGACTCTCTGCGTTTAACTTTGTTACTTCGTGCCTTCTCTTTACACGGTTTGTGTTTATTTTCTTCACGAATCGCTGTTTTCTTTTATTTCTAGTTTTAAAAATTTTTTTTATTTCTTCCGTTCAACGGCCGGGGCAGGTCGTTCAGCCGCAGCCCATGGGCTTCGACTTTTTCAGCGACTATTTTTCCTCCTATGTCCCGGCCAGCAACGGGCTTCAAGAAGTGTAGCCAGTGCCAGCGTGTGATTTCCCTCACAGACCCACACCGTTGGTGCCTCAAGTGCCTTGGGCTGGACCATCAACCGAAGTCGTGCGAGTGCTGTGCTACTCTTCAACCTCGAGCCCATAAACGTCATCGGATTTTAGTGGAGAAGCTTTTTGGGATGGATTCATTGACCACTTTCCCGACTTCGAAGCGGCCTCTGTCTCACCTTCGACCGAGGGTCCTTCTGCCTCCACTACTCCGACCTCGAGGCTCATCAGACCTTCTTCGTTTGCAGCGGCTCTTACCTCGACTACACCTGCTGTATCTTCCCCTGCATCCTCAGGTCAGATAGCTCAGCAGAAGGTTCCAGCGGTAGTAATCAAGGTGGCCAAGACTTCCAAGTCGAAGCACATTTCCATTGCCTCTGTGGAACCCCCAGCCAAAGCAGGTGGTCCAGTTTCAGACACGGATCCATCCTTGCCGGCTTCTTTACAGACCATGGTAGAGAAACAATTCATTCAGTTTCTCACTAATATGGGACCGAAGCTTGCTACTCTAATCCAGCCTGGGCATTCTGCAGACTTCCGCGAGGTTAAGCCTCTTCCTATGCCTCCGGCTGAGACTACACACTCTATGCAGGGAGCAGAGTCTCTGTGAGTGTCTGGTCTGGCATTTATGCACGCGAAGCAAGGAGTAGATTCTTTGCAAGTGCCTTGCCAGGAATCCTCACACTCCATACAAGGAGCAGAGTCTTTGGGAGTGCCTTGAGGTTCCTCCATCAAGCCTTCTGAGCTTCAATCCACAGCTTCTAGACCTATCCATTCATTGGTAGCAACGTCTGCTTCCATCTCCGGGGCGAAGTCTCCTCGATCTTCGAGATCTGCTTCCAAGCACCACTCTCACCAATGATCAAGCCTTCCTCGAGGCATACTTCCAGGCATACCTTTTCTTCTAAACAGAGTCTTTCTTCCACTAAGCTTCAATCTAAGCTTTCAAGCTCTACTAGACCACCAACTCCTCAATTGAGATTCCTGCTTCCAGACCTCCAGGATTCAGCGGTTTCTATTGCTTCATCCAAGTCTCCTTTCTCTTTTGATGCCTATTTTCCTTCCGAAGCTTCATCTTCGACCCAGGCTGCCTCGATGTCCTCAAGTCCTTCTCGAGGTAAGGCATTAGCGGATCAGCTATCTTTCTCTTCTTTTCTTAGTCAGATGGCTGCTGATCTGGACCTTCAATTGGATGCTGGTTCTAAATACTCTAAGGAGTACCTCGAAGTCATGCATTTTCCTCAACCTCCTGCAGAGTTACTTAAGCTTCCTCTTCACAAGCTTTTGTCTCAGACTTTTACACGATGCCTGGAGACTCCTTATGCCATTCCTGCTGTTCCAGGCAAGTTGAACTCCAGGTATAAAACTCTACATTGCAAAGGATTTGAGAATTTTCAGGTGTCTTACCAATCCTTACTTGTGGAGTCCTCCTTGAAAAGGTCCCATCCTTCCAAGGCTTATGCTACCGTTCCTCCTGGAAGGGAAGGGAAAACTATGGACAAGTTTGGATGTCGCCTCTACTACAATGCCATGATGTCCTCTAAAGTCCTCAATTACAATTTCCATTTTGTCACTTATTTCAAGTTCCTCATTGATCTTCTTCCTAAATTTCTCAGTTGTCTGGATACTCAGAAGCACTTCGAATTTCAAGAGGTCATAGCTACTCTATCACAACTCAGATTACATCTACTTCAGTCTTCTTATGATGCCTTTGTCCGCCAGGGTGACTGCTTGTTCTGTAGCAATGCGCCGCCTAGCCTGCCTTCGTACCATTGACATGGACCCTAATCTTCAGGACCACTTGGCTAATGTTGCTTATGCAGGCAATGACCTCTTCGATGAATCTATTGAGGCAGCCACCAAGAAATTGTCTGAACATGAAAAATCCTTTGCTTCTATTATCAGACCAAAGCTCAAGCCAGTTCCTGCCAAGCCTACACACCCTCCTCCAATTTTCCAGAGAAGTTTTGCTCCGAGAGCGGCTCCTTACACTCGTCCTCCTCTCAAGAAACAGCAGAATCAGAAGCAACAGAAATCTCAGCCTTCTGCTGCACCTAAGGCTACGCAGCCTTTTTGACTGTTTAAAACGGAGCATAACCTCCACCATTCTGTCTCTGATTTTTCTTCCCCCTATAGGAGGTCGTCTGCATCATTTTTACCACCGATGGGAGACCATCACTTCCGACCTCTGGGTGCTGTCAATCATCAGGGAAGGATACTCTCTTCATTTCACTCAGGTTCCACCAGACCTTACTCCAAGAGAGTATCCTTCCAGTCCATTCCAGACTACCCTTCTTCTTCAGGAAGCTCAAGCTCTGCTTTGTCTCCGTGCCATCGAACTAGTTCCTTTGGAACAGAAGAACAGGGTTTTTTACTCCCGTTACTTCCTTGTTCCGAAGAAGACAGGTGATCTGCGACCCATTCTGGATCTCAGGGCTGTCAACAAATTTTTAGTCAAGAAAAAATTTCTAATGTTGTCCCTGGCATCCCTTTAGCCCCTTCTCGATCAGAATGACTAGTTATGCTCTCTGGATCTCAAGGAGGCCTATACTCATTCCCATTCATCCGGCCTCCCGGCAATATCTCAGATTTCGGGTGGGGAATCTGCATTATCAATACATAGTGCTGCCCTTTGGCCTGGCTTCCTCTCCCAGAGTATTCACCAAGTGCCTGGTAGTGGTAGCAGCAGCTCTAAGGAACCATGGTCTTCAGGTATTTCCCTACATAGATGACTGGCTCATCAAAGATTCACCATTTCAGGGGGTTATTGTAGCGACCCAATGGACTATGTGGTTCCTACAAAGTTTGGGATTCGAAATCAACTTTCCCAAATCACAACTTCAACCCTCTCAGAATCTACAATTCATAGGAGCTGTTCTGGACACTATCCAACTCGGAGCATTCCTTCCGCAACCATGTCTGGAAGCTCTCCTTCAACTCTGTCATCCAGTGTCTACCTGCTCTTTCATCTCAGCGAGATACATGATGGTGCTACAGGGTCACATGGCCTCAACAGTACACATGATTCCTTTTGCCAGACTTCACCTAAGAATTCCTCAGTGGACCCTGGCATCTCAGTGGACGCAGGTTTGCGACCCACTTTCTCGACACATTGCGTCACTCCTTCATTGAGACAGTCTCTCCGCTGGTGGATGCTCTCTTCCAATCTCTTGCTGTTTCAAATGCCCCCCCATCAGAAGGTCCTCACAACAGATTCCTCGACTACGCTTGGGGCGCTCATCTCGATGGACTCCGTACCCAAGGCCACTGGACCAGTACGGATCGTCGGTGTCACATCAATCTGTTGGAACTCAGAGTGATCTTCAATGCTCTCAAAGCTTTTCAACATCTTCTTCACGACCAGGTAGTCCTCATAAGAACATAAGAAATGCCTCTGCTGGGTCAGACCCGAGGTCCATCATGCCCAGCAGTCCGCTCACGCGGTGGCCCAGCAGGTCCAGGACCTGTGCAGTAATCTTCTATCTATACCCCTCTATCCTCTTTTCCAGTAGGAATTTGTCTAATCCTTTCTTGAACCCCAGTACCGTACTCTGCCCAATCACGTCCTCTGGAAGCGCATTCCAGGTGTCCACCACACGTTGGGTAAAAAAGAACTTCCTAGTATTTGTTTTGAATCTGTCTCCTATCAACTTTTCCGAGTGCCCTCTTGTTCTTTTATTATTCGAAAGTTTGAAGAATCTGTCCCTCTCTACTCTCTCTATGCCCTTCATGATCTTATAAGTCTCTTATCATATCCTCTTATAAGTCTCTATCAGACAGACAACCAAGTCGCCATGTACTATGTCAACAAACAGGGAGGGACGGGATCTTCCTTCCTTTGTCAAGAAGCTCTGAAGGTTTGGGACTGGGCAATTTGCCACAACACCTTCCTCAAAGCTGTCTACATCCAAGGGGCAAAAAATTGCTTGGCAGACAACTTGAGTCGTCTTCTGCAACCTCACGAATGGACACTCCATTCCTCGCCTCTTCATCACATTTTTTTCACAGTGGGGAATGCCTCACATAGATCTCTTTGCAACTCTCCAGAACCACAAACTGCCTCAGTTCTGCTCCAGGATATATTCTCCTCATCGCCTCGAGGCAGATGCTTTTCTTCTGGAATGGACAAATCTCTTCTTATACGCATTCCCTCCATTCCCTCTCATTCTCAAGACTCTTGTCAAGTTGAAGAACGATCATGCCACCATGATTCTTATTGCTCCTCGGTGGCCGAGACAACCTTGGTACTCCCTTCTACTTCAACTCAGCAGCAGGGACCCATTTCTTCTACCAGTTTTTCCCATCTCTGCTTACACAGAGTCAGGGATCTCTGCTTCATCCCAACCTGCAGTCTCTACACCTGACAGCTTGGTACCTCTCAACATAACTCCTCTTCAGTTTTCTCAACCTGTAAGAGACATTTTAGAGGCTTCTAGGAAGCCTACAACTAGACAATGCTATCACCAAAAATGGACAAGATTTTCTATGTGGTGTTTTTCTCACTATAAGGAGCCTCAACATTCCTCCTTATTTTCTGTTTTAGATTACCTTTTGCACTTATCCGCCTCTGGCCTCAAGTCTACATCGATCCAAGTCCATCTCAGTGCAATTGCTGCTTTCCATCAGCCTATTGAAGGGAAAGCCCTCTCTGCTCATCCAGTGGTTTCCAGATTCATGAAAGGACTTTTCAATGTCAAACCTCCTCTCAAACTGCCTCCAGTGGTTTGGGACCTCAATGTTGTTCTTGCTCAATTGATGAAGCCTCCATTTGAATCAATGTCTACGGCTCATCTGAAGTATCTCACTTGAAAAGTGGTGTTTCTCATTGCCCTCGCTTCTGCTTGAAGAGTCAGTGAGCTGCAAGCTTTAGTTGCTGATCCACCTTTCACTGTGTTCTATCATGACAAGGTGGTTCTCCGTACTAAATTCCTACCTAAAGTGGTTTCAGAATTTCATCTCAACCAATCCATTATTGTTCCAGTATTCTTTCCTAAGCCTCATTCTCATCCTGGAGAATCAGCTCTTCATACTCTGGACTGTAAACGTGCTTAGGCCTTCTATTTGGAATGCACCAAACCACACAGAACTGCTCCTCAACTTTTTGTCTCCTTCGATCCAGACAAGTTGAGACATCCAATCTCTAAGCGTACCATCTCCAACTGGATGGCTGCTTGTATCTCATTCTGCTATGCCCAGGCTCGATTACACCTACTGAGTAGAATCACAGCCCATAAAGTCAGAGCAATGACAGCTTCAGTAGCTTTCCTCAGATCTACACCTATTGAGGAAATTTGCATGGCTGCTACTTGGTTCTTGGTTTATACTTTCACTTCTCACTATTGTCTGGATGTTTTCTCCAGATGGGATGGCCATTTTGGCCAGAGAGTATTACAAAATTTATTCTCCTAAGTTGCCAATGCTCCCACCATCCCATTCTGGTTAGCTTGGAGGTCACCCATATGTGAGAATAGGCTGCCTGCTTGTCCTGGGATAAAGCACAGTTACTTACCATAACAGGTGTTATCCAGGGACAGCAGGCAGCTATTCTTATAACCTACCCACCTCCCCTGGTTGGCTTCTCTGCTAGCTATCTGAACTAAGGAGACGCGTCCTGCGCTGGGCGGGAAGGCACTCGCGCATGCGCGGTGCGGCTCACTCAAAACTTCCAGTTTCTACAAGCAAGTCTTCCGCACCGGGCTCCGTCGATGACGTCACTCATATGTGAGAATAGCTGCCTGCTGTCCCTGGATAATACCTGTTACGGTAAGTAACTGTGCTTTTTGGTGGTTACACATTCAAAGCGGTGGGGAATGGAGGATTAAGTGACTTGCCCAGGGTCACAAGGAGCAACACTGGGATTTGATCCCCCAAACCTCAGGGTGCTGAGGCAGCAGCTCTTCCACTAGCCCACTCCTCACCTATAGGACTAATATTCGTTCTTGTGCCTTAAATGTAAGTGTGTCATCTGCAATTTGTGCTAGTATTTTATAAAGACTAGTCGATGCCTGCTATTCATTGTAGAATAGAATGCACCTGCTTACCTTCTTATACTTGGGACCCTGATACTGGATTGGCCTCTTAGGGGCTAATTCTATAACAGTGCACTTATAAATAAAGGCATTATTCTATAAAGTGTGATACTGCTCAAACACAAAGGGCTCCTTTTACGAAGCCGCGTTAGCAGTTTAACGCGCGTAATAGCGCGCGCTAAACTGCCGGCCACGCTAAGACACTAACACCAGCATTGAGCTGGTGTTAGTTCTAGCCGTGTAGCGCGGGTTTAACGCGCACTAAAAAACTGCCTGCGCTAAAACGACTAACGCGGCTTCGTAAAAGAAGCCCAAAGTCTAAATCCATATTCAAAAAGGAAGAAAAAAGACCTCAACTGGGTCAGTGTGTAGTTATAACCAGCACACTGTTAATTACCCACTACATCCAAATATCAGTCTAAAAAAAACTCCCTTGTATCAAGAGTTTCCAGTAAACAATATCTTCTTGCACAATTCAAAACAACATCATCTTACTTAATCCTAGAAATAGTGCATGCTGTGGATGGGCAGACTGGGTGGGCCATTTGGCCTTTATCTGCCACCATGTTTCCCTGTCTATGGCTGGTAAAAAGTGCAGATGTCTTAATGTTAGGCAGTATTCTATAACAACACCTGGGGGCCCAAGTTTCATTATAAAATTCCTATTGTGCATTATCCTATTATCCCTTAATACTTTTTAATGATTCATATTTGTCATATTTTTATTTTCTGTTTAAATTTTTATTCTAATTATTTTATGTTTGTAAGTTGGCGTGTGTGACATCCTGTTATAACTGTTAAACGCCAGTTACATTCAACCATCCCGCAACTATTTTTGGAAGGTGCTGAAATGTTTTATTATTAACTGTTGCAGGAAGAAACTGAATTTTATAGCATAATAACCTAGCATGCAGAAGGAGTGTACACTGAGGAAACAGCTGTGCATCTGTTTTCATTTAGGGGAAATACTCTGTCCCCTAGTTTGTTTATTTAAAATATTTTCATTCTGCCTAATCCCTACTTCCTACCATTCATAATATTCAAAAGACGCATGTGGGATCTCCCTGAGAAGTCAGAAATTTGGTACTTTCAAGGACCATATACATATTATTGCAGGTTAGAAACAATCCATTTAAGAGGCAGGATTAGTTAGGCAAGCCTAACAGTCGCACACTCTCTCATGCTTCGGGATCTTCGAACTCCCTGGTCTTATGTACACCTAATTGAGAACCACTGTCCTTAATTATAGGCAACGTATCTTGTCTACAGGAGGTGATAACATATATCGTTTGGATACCTTGATTCTAATAACCTGAAAATTTCCAAATATTGGTAATCCAGTCAATGACCTTTGACCTCCTTCCTATCATTTCCTTTTCTTGCTGTTATTCTCAGTGCCTCATTGGATTTGAATGATTTCCCAAGGCTTGTGAGCATGGAATAAATTCCAGTAAAAATAATATGGGATCAAAGTTTTTTATCCAGTTTTGTAAGTTTGAGTAATCTAGGGCTCCTTTTACGAAGACGCGTTAGCGGTTTAACGCACGTAATAACGCATGCTAATTTGCCGGCCGCGCTAGCCACTACTGCCTCCTCTTGAGCAGGCGGTAGTTTTTTGGCTAGCGCAGGGTTTTGCGCGAGCTAAAAAGGTGCGTGCGATAAAGCCGCTAGCGTGGCTTCGTAAAAGAAGCCCCTAGTGTTTCACTTTTTCCCAGTAAAAAAAATGTTTTTTTTAAAAATTACTGGACAATTACAGCACATGTAGTGAAATTTTGCAACTTTATTTGTTGTTACTATCTATGTTTATGTGCTGAGTGGGATGAGGTTATCTTTAACCACAGCAAAGTTAGACTTTTTTTAGTATGACCACACAGTGATTTCGGTGCAGAAACCCTTAATTTATGGAGCTGCTATAAAGAGCAAGAACGCCCCGAACAAGCCTAGAAATTTGTATTCCCAGTTGACAAATTTGGATATAAAATAACTCTTTTCCTCCTTAGGAGTAAGCAGTATCCCTCCCACCTCAGGTACCACAAATACAGTAACTCCACTTCCATGCCTATTAAACTATAACAATTCAATCTATTGGGAGTTCTACTTCAAACTATAATCAAATAACTCTGCCCATTGATCTTTGTCTTCATCCACTCTTTCCAAAAGTTGTTTATCATCTGCATATACATGGCCATTGAATAATATCCACATTTTTGGACAGTTCCTTCATATTCCAAACAAGTAAACAGCAGTCCTGGCTGGGTAATTACATCAGTGGAACCAGGCTGAGCTATCGAGCCTTTCGGAGAGCAATTAAAACCGTACTGTTTGATAAATTCATCTCCTAAACAGAAGCCTCGCTACTTACAAAGTTATATTCTCCCTCTGTCAATTTCTGTGTAATATGCTGTCCCCTCACTTTCTGCATTCTGAAATTCGCTGATTGTGCCAGCATTATTCCTTGGGTTGCATACATGAGACCTATATTACATACCTAAGATTCATATTTTCCTTTTATCTATTTCCTGTTAATAAGTTATACCCTCACTACTTGCATTCACCAGCTTCAGTCTGTAATTCGCTTTTTATCCAGTATTTGGCTTTTTCTGTAATTCGCTTTATTCCATAATTCGCTTTATTCTGTAATTCACTTCATTCTGCAATTCACCTTATTGTCCAGTTCTATTCTATATTTCGCAGAGTGTCCAACTTTATTCCTTGGAATGTAATTCGCTGATTGTCCAGCCTTCTTTGATGTGAACCGCCTAGAAGTCATTCGACTATGGCGGTATAGAAGAATAAAGTTATTTTTATTAAAGGTGATAGACATTAAACAGTACCAGGGAAATAATTGAACCCTGGGGAACAGTATATGTATTTTACACACATATCCATTGGTGCAATTTTATAAGAGACAAGAGGCCGAAACACAGACATATCTGTCCCATTCCTCCCCCCCCCCAATGCTGGAGCCCCAGGCCACGTTGAAGAATCCCACAATGAAAGGGCCATCCTGAAATGGCAGTTCTTAAATGGTGGTGTGAACGGGCTTCTCTGAACTGACGGCTCTTAAATGAATGAATCATCCTAGACCCTGTCCCTTCACCCCACCCATCACCTCTTTCGTTGCACCCTGAATCCCTACCCTTTTGACATCTCTCTCTCTTCCTTTATCTACAATCAAGCATCTCCTCTTTCTCACCTCCCCTCTTTAACCTGGTTTTAATTCTCATCCCCTTTCCCCTCTACTTACGGGTCCAGCATCCATGTTCCATCCCTTCTTCTCCTCCCCCTGCAGGTCTAGCATCCATGTTCTTTCCTCCCCCCCCCACTTGCAGTCCAGGATCCATGTCCCCTCTTCTCCCTCCCACTTGTAATCCAGCATCCATGTCCCCTCCTCTCCCCCCCACCACTGCCCTAACATCCGTGTTTCCTCTTTCCCCTCCCCAAATTGTGGTCTAGTATCAATGCCCCTTCCCATTCCCCTGCAAGGGTCTAGCCTCTCTCTCTGACTGACTGAACCCCCACCCCCCATAGAGATTAGACAGCAGCAGCAGCCAGCCAGCAGAGGCAGTGTTGTGAACAGGCTGCTTGCGGCAGGCCCTACCAGGGCCTTCCATCTGCCACGTTATCCATCTACAGGAAACAATGCATTAAAGGGAAGGCCCTGGCAGAGCCAGCCACAAGCAGCCTGTTCACAGTGCTGCCTCTGCTGGCTAGCTGCTTCCACTGTTATATCTTTGGGAGGCCCGCAGGTATGTCTGATCTCACGATGGGGGGGAGGGGGTCGATCGGAGAGAGAGAGGCCAGTCCCACATGGAAGAAGGAGCAGGGTCAGTGGGCAGAATGGAAGGTTTGTGCAGATTCTGCACAGATAGGGAATTCTGCACTGTGCAGTTGTACAGAATTCCACCAGGAGTAACAGCTGCTCACAAGTTTCATACTTGTGCTGATTTTCTCTTCCCCTTTTTGTATTTGTTCTTAGCTCTCTAGCTTCTGATCTAGGATTACTTCCTCTTCTGTCCCTGCAGAACCTGAGGGGTTGCATTAGGGAGCAGAGTAACTGTTCATTTGGCTCCAGGCTCACCTCCTCGCCTCCCTTGGAAGGAGGGGCCCTCTGGAATTCTGGGGGAAAAAAAAAAAATGGCAGAAATTAAACCTTGTCCGTCCGATATTCAGTGCCATTTAACTGACCAGGAATGGCTCCTGGCTGGTTAATATTGCTTAGCCAGCTAAGTGCTAATATTCAGCACTGAGTCGCTAGCCTGGTCACTGGCTATAGTACGTGACCCGCATAAATAGCACATCAGACTTTGGCTGTTATAATGGAGCCGTCCAACCAATGTCGGCTTAACCGGCTATGTTTTTAGCAGTCAAAAAAAATGGATATTCAATGCCAGTTGTTGTATAAGGCCTGGCATTGAATTTTTGGATTTGCCGCCAATTACAGGAGTCATAAGAACGTAAGAATAGCCATAGTGGGTCAGACTAGTGGTCCATCTAGCCCAGTATCCTGTTTCCACAGTGGCCAACCCAGGTCACAAGTACCTGGCAGAAACCCACACAGTAGCAACATTCTATGCTAATGATCCGAGGGCAAGCGGTGGCTTCCCTCATGTCTTCATCACTAGAAGACAATGGACTTTTCCTCCAGAAACTTCTCCACAATTTTTTTTTTTTTAAACCAGTTATGTTAAATGCTGTTACCATATCCTCTGTCAGTCTGGCTAACTCCCACAGTCTGAATCAGTGGCGTAGCGAGGGTGGGAGGCGCCCCCATCATCTTCTTCACTCCCCACTGCACGCATTTTCCTTCCCCTCCCCTGTACTTCTTTAACTTCCCTGGCACGAGCAGCCTCTCCAACTTGCTGCCCATGTAAGCCTCAGCTCTCCCTCTGATGTTACTTCCGAGTTCCACAACCAGGAAGTGACATCAGAGGTTGGAGCTGCTGTTTGCACCAGCGAAGAGCTAGAGGTATGGGGGGGACGGGAAGGAGCATGCACAGCGGGGAAGGGTGCAATGAGTAGAGAGGCGCCAACGCCCCCACAAAGATGGTGCCCACTGGTCTGAATATCGATCCCTGAATTTTCTCATATTCTGCAATTTAAGACTTTATTCACCAAAGTAAACAGAAGTGGTGACAAGGAACAGCCCTATTTTGCTAGAGAAGTGCCATGCTGCAGCATAGTCCTTGATATAATTCATAATCCTCTCATTCCTCTTTCTGATTCAATTGGCTGGTTTCATTCTAAGGTTTGAACATACAGGATCTTGTAAGTCCCATGGGACATGCTGCACACACTGTGAAATCTCAAAACAAAACCAGCTGACAAAGGAGATAATTGCTAAACTTCTCCTGCCAGGCACACTGCAGAGGAGGAGGATACAACCAAGCTAACAGCTGCTCTCCATCTCCTCTTGTGCTATCCATGCAGGAAGATAGAAACAGTGTGAACAGCCACTGCTCTCTCCTGGCACCCATGTGGAATTCACAGGAAGAGAAGAACATAGACATGATTAACATAACATTGGCTGTTGGCAAAGCAGAGATATAATCTTGAAGACGAATATAATTAATTGAATATGGCATGTACTGCTTTTACCAGGAAACTAATTTGAAGTGATTTACAAACAATTAAAAATACAAAAAGTTAAAACATAACAAATCAGAAAACAAAAGAACTCAGAAAGTTAAAGATAATGCATGACAAATATAATTCAGAAAAACTCAAGATTAAACATAACACATAGTGCCTCTTTTACAAAGCCGCACAGCAACTACCCCGAAGCCCTTTAAATCTCTATGGGCTTCGGGACCGTTAACGCAGGGCAGCCGCTAGTGCGGCTTTGTAAAAGAGACCCATAGAAAATGTACATTAGTACAAATATTAAAATTATTTAGGGGTCGTTTACTAACAGCATGCGCTATTACCATTAACATTTGTTATATTTAGTATATATATGTATAAATCACGGTTCATAGACAAAACCGCGGAAGACAAAGGCGCGCGCCGACAACTGAGCGCAAGACGGAGGCGCGCACCAAAGAAAATGACAGTTTTTAGGGGCTCCGACGGGGGGTTTTGTTGGGGAGCCCCCCCACTTTACTTAATACAGATCGCGGCGGCGTTGTGGGTGGTTTGGGGGGTTGTAACCCCCCTCATTATACTGTAAACTTAACTTTTTCCCTGTTTTTAGGGAAAAAGTGAAGTTTTCAGTAAAATGTGGGGGGTTACAACCCCACAAACCCCCCACAACGCCCTCACAACGCGGCGCGATCTGTATTAAGTAAAGTGGGGGGGTTCCCCCCCACACACCCCCATCGGAGCCCCTATAAACAGTTATTTTCTTCGGCGTGTGCCTCCGCGCTGCGCTCAGTTGTCCGCGCGCGCCTTTGTCTTCCGCGGTTTTGACCTGACACCTAAATCACATTTTGAACATTTTGGGAAAGACGTCCAGAAAAATGAAAGCAGATAAAGACCATAGGGCCTATCTAGTTTGCCTATAGAATTTAATTCGGGGGATGGCAGGGGAATCTTAGGGGGTGTCAGGGAGTGTCAGGGATGGAGTCAAGGAGTATGGAGTGGAGTCGGGGAGAGTTAGGGGAGCTATGGGGGATGATGGGTTCAGCGGCAGGAGGAAGTAGGCAACCCTCCTGCCAGGGGATGTCTTGGGGGGCAGGAGGGAGTGGACATCCCTCCTGCCGGGCGATGCTATTTATAGAATTTGCCCCTTTGTCTCTACCACCTCCACCAGGAGAACATTTCAAGCATTCACTAGAAAAACGTTCAACTTTTGTTTCAAAATGGCCATTTGCTAAATGTTTTTGAGCTCAGTACATCTATCTTATAGAACTATTTTAGAAGAAAAAAAAAAAGTCTGGGGCAAAACACACAAAAACAAGCCATTGGTATGTATGGGGAGGCCAGCATTCTTAGTAGACTGGCCACACAGACAACCCATTAGAGCAGTGAGCACCCCAGAGGACACTGCTTAATAGCCAAAATTAAGAGGACCAGAATAGTCTCTATAGAGCACCCTCTCAAAAAAAAGTCCCATCCTCTTAATTATTCCGGTCCTCTTAATTTTGGGCCGATGGCTATTAAGCAGGTGTATTTATTACAATAAAAAAAGAAAAAATATATATTTTTTGCACTTTCACAAAATTTAGAACATTTTTTAAGACCAATGACAATACCCTTTGTCCCCGTAGTACCCTTGAATTAAGCAATGAGCTTTGGGCATGGGGCATTTGAGGTCTTTTCCCCTATCTAGTAAACACATTTTTTTCTTCTTTAGTTTTGTATTTATTTTTGGGATATTGTTGTTTGAACACAATTTAGGACTAGGTAGAAGCTGATAAAGATAATATTTCTGTTCTGTGTTCACTAGTGCTGCCCGATTCAGGAAAAAAAATTTCGATTCGATTCAATTCAGCCTATTGAATTGGTTTTTTGATTCGATTCGATTTTCCTGCCCAATTGGGTGTTTTTTTCAAACATCCTGGTGGGTTTATTTTATAACTTCTTCACCCCCTTTGCCTTCTCCTAACCACACTGGCGTTGTGGTGTAAACAAAATAAAGAAACAAAAAGGACTTTTCCTCTCTCTGGTAAATCCTAGCTCACGTTTGCGGTCTAACACCAGCTCTGGCAGGATATATGTTTCAAATCTGACACATTGTAATCACAAAACAGAAAATAAAATTATTTTTTCTAAATTTTGTTGTCTGGTCATTAATCAAATCTTGTTGGTCCCAGGCTCTGATTGTCTTCTGATAACTTGCTTGCCAGGGTCTCCTTCTTTCTCCGTGCTAACCATCCATCTGCCATCTCTGTCCTCCCTTTCCGTTTCCCTTTCCTCCCCTGGAGGTCTGGCATCTTTCCTTTATTTCGTCTCCATCCACAGATCCACCTTTTCTTAATTACCCTTTCATCCAGCATCTCTCCCTTCTTCCCCACCGCCCCAGGATCCACCATCTCTCCCTTTCTTTTCCCAACTACCCTGCTATCCAGTATCTCTATCCCCCCTCCATACCATCCTTTGTGTCCAACTTCTCTCCCTTTCTGTTCCTTCCCTCCCTAAATCCCATTGTCTATCATCTCTCTCCCTCTCCTCTATTTTTAGACCCATTATTTCTTCCCCCCCCAAAGTCCAGCATATGCATGTCTCTTTTAACCCCCATTCCCTCCCTTCATGTACTTCTACACCAGGGCCCCCCTCCCCTGAAGGTCTGTCCCCCCTGAAGGCCTGCACCCCACCCCTGAAGGCCTGCATGTCCCCCTGAAGGCCTGTGCCACCATCCTTGAAGGCCTGTCCTCCCCCTTAAAGGCCTGTACCTCCCCCTGAAGGCCTGTGTGCCCCCCCTTGAAGGCCTGCATGCCTGTCCCCCCTGAAGGCTTGTCCCACCCCCCACCCCGAAGGACTGCCCCCGGAAGGCCTGCATGTTCCCCCTGGCCTCCCACTGGTGTCCGGCTTCCCTCCTGTCCTCCCTGCACCATTTACCTTATAGGAGCAGCCTGCAGATAAGATCGTGGTACTAGCGATCTTTGCAAACTGCTTCGAGCTGTTTCCTCTGCCGCGGTCCTGCCCCTCCTGTGATGTCAGAGGCAGGATCGCGGCAGAGGAAACAGCTGCGAAGCAGTTTGAAAAGATCGCTAGTACCACAATCTTCTCTGCAGGCTGCTCCTATAAGATAAACATTGCGGGAAGGCCAGGAGGGAAAGCCAGACGCCGGGGGGGGGGGGGAATCAGACAGCAGCACTTCGCGACTGACCCTCCCCCCTCGCCCTCTAAAGCAAGTGCGGCAGCGGCCAGCCAGCAAGAGCAGCACTGCTGCTCCTGCTTTAAGGGGCAAGGAGGGAGGGTCAGCCGAATTGGGAAGCCGTTTTTTTTTTTTTTTAATCGATTCACCTGAAGTGTATCGGTGAACCGATTCGAATCGTGAATTGGGCAGCACTAGTGTTCACAGCTGAAGCGCTGGAAGCAGGGCTGCTGAAAACAAAAGCAAATAGGGATGAAGGTGTGGTAGACTCTGATCAATTTTCAGAGGACAGCAAAACTACAGTAGACAAAGTGATGGGTCTGGTTGGTGTACATCCGAAGGTATTGAGGGAACTTATGGAAGTTCTGGTGGCTCTGCTAGCAGACTTTTACAATGCTTCTCTAAAGTCAGGAGTGGTACTGGAGGATTGGAAAAGGGCGAATGTGGTCCCTTTCCAAAAAAGGGGAAGTAAGGAAAAAGTAGGGAACTTCAGGCTTTCTGTAGTAAGTAAATTAATGGAAATGCTTTTTAAAACAGAGCGTCACTCTGTTTCTGGAATCCAGTGGATTACAGGACCAGAGGCAACATGGATTCACTAGAGGTAGGTCTTGGCAGACAGATCTGATCAATTTCTTTGACTGGATGACCAGAGAATTGGATAGATGGAGAGCACTAGATGTGGTGTATTTAGATTTTAGCAAAGCCTTTGACAGTGTTCCACATAGGCATCTAATAAATAACCTGAGTGCCCTAAGTATGGGCCCCAAAGTTACGGGCTGGGTTAGGAACTGGTTGAGTGGAAAGTGACAGAGGGGATCACTCTGAGGATAGAAAGGTTACCAGTGGTGTGCCTCAAAGTTTGGTTCTTGGGCCTGTTCTTTTTAACATTTTTGTAAGTGATATTGCTGAAGGTCTGACTGATAAGATTTGCCTCTTTGCAGATGGTACAAATCTGTAATGGAGTAGACATCCCTGATGGTGTGAATAACAGGAAGAAGGACATAGTGAAGCTTGAGGAATGGTCTGAAATTTGGCAACTAAAATTTAATCCTAAGAAATGTTACAAAATCCTAAGGGAATTGTACAGTTGAGGGGGTGAAGAACTTTTGTGCACAGTGGAACTTGGGTGTGATATTATATGATGATCTTAAGGTGGCCAGAGAGGTTAAAACGGTGACGGTGAAAGCTAGAAGGTGATAGTGTGCATAGGGAGAGGAATGGCCAGTAGGAAAAAGGAGGTATTGATGCCCCTGTGTAAGACTCTGTTGAGACCTCATTTACTGTGTACAATTCTGGAGATCACACTTTCAAAAAGATATAAAAAGGGTGGAATCAGTCTGGAGGAAAGCTACTAAAATGGTTTGTGGTCTGCGGTGTAAGGCGAACGGGAACAGACTTAAAGATCCCAATATCTATACATTGGAGGAAATGTGGGAGAATTGAGATATGTTAAGAGATGTTTAAATATCTATGTCAAAAGAAAACAAACTACGGCGGGACACAATGTTCTTGACTTTTTTCTTTATTTCTTAAAAGATATCTTCGGACAATGGTAAAATTAGACCACATCAAACATATGGGTCATGGTAGTCTTTTATATGTTTGTTGTGGTCTAATTTTACCATTGTCCGAAGATATCTTTTAAGAAATAAAGAAAAAAGTCAAGAACATTGTAATCCTCCGCAGTTTGTTTTATTTTGGATTGCTTCTTCTTCTTGGAACATTGGATCTTCCAGTTTTGTGCCTCACAGTTTAAATACCTAAGTTCACTGATATAATCTCTGCTACATCAACAATAGATCATCATTCAAGTAATTCAACTTTCATAGCCTCTGTAAACTGGATAAGAAAGCAGATTTCTTCTAAATCAGTTAGCACTGATTTTTATATTCTATTTCTTTACTAGAGGATATTCAGATTGCCAATCAGGTAGCATAACTCTGACTGACTACAATTGTCATAGATCCTACTAGAGTTGTTTTTTTTTTTTAACTAATCTTTTCTTTGTGCATATTAACTCCAAACTGACAGTTAATTGTAAAAGTATAAGGAAGTTGTAAACTTATCTTGTAGCATCACCTCTTCCAATGTGAATCATGTTTCATTACTTTCATTAGGCTATTGAGTTCACTCTGCTTTGGCTACATATCATCTGCCGTTGCACAATTTAAATTTGATAGCATGTGTATTTAATCACACAAAAGAAATAGAATATAGGAAGAAAAACAAGCAAAATAAGAAAGGCAATAGTAGATATAGCACAGGAGGAAAAAAATTAGGCGCATCATAAATCTAGGCAAATGAATGGCAGGCATAAATTTTTTAAAGAAAATAATTTAGGAGCTTGAACAAGATGAATTTTCAGATGAAAACGTACCTCCCCCCCCATTCCTTTTACAAAGCCGTGTAACAAAAGCCCTGAAGCTCTTTAGATCTCTATGGGCTTCGGGGTAGTTACCACAGCGGAAACCTTGTAAAAGGCGGGTGGGGGTTAGTCTTCTAAGTTTGGTTGAAAATAAATTACAAATTTTGGAGCTCAGCTTTTTTTGAATATCAGACCCATATAAGAACATAAGAAATGCCTCTGCTGGGTCAGACCAGAAGTCCATCGCGCCCTGCAGTCCGCTCACACGGCAGCCCATCAGGTCCAGGACCTGTACAGTAATTCTCTATCTATACCCTTCAATCCCCTTTTCCTTCAGGAAATCAACTAATCCCTTCTCGAAACCCAATAGCGTACTTTGTCCTATCACACCCTCTGGAAGCGCATTCCAGGTGTCCACCACCCTTTGGATGAAGAAGACCTTCCTAGCATTGGTTCTGAATCTGTCCCCTCTTAATTTTTCCAAATTCCCTCTCGTTCTTGTAGTTTTCGAGAGTTTGAAGAATCTGTCCCTATCCACCCTTCATGATGTTGTACTTCTCTATCATATCCCCTCTAAACCTCCACTTCTCCAGGGAAAAGAGCCCCAGTTTCTCTAATCTTTCAGCATATGAAAGGTTTTCTTGTTTATGCATGGGTGGGATGTGTTAGAAGGAAAGCCCTGGAACAAGCCTATATGAGTCTCTGCCAGCACTATAAGTTGGGAAGAGTCAGGGTGGGGGAGATGGAGGAGGAAGCTGCAGAGATGCTAGACCCATAGAAAGAGAAGGGAAAGGAGACACAGATGCTGGACTGCAGATAACTGGGGTGTACCCCTTCTGGGTGGGCCCAGGCCTACATTCCTACTTCAGGTCATCTAAACAACTCTTAAAAGCTATGGGATCAATTTATATGGTCAGGATTGGTTTCTGACCATTTAAATCGCTGGTCAAGGAGCACTGAACCAGATAGTGATGCTGAATATATCCAGTTAGCACCTAAGCTGATTTTGTGGGTGGTCCAGGGGCAGCACTTGTCCAGTTAAATGTCGATATTCAGCACTGAACTGGATAAGTTACCTGGTAAATAGGACCACATAAAATACAGTCCTATCTTTATCTGATTAAGTTCTGAATATCATGCTTAACCGGATAAGTGTTATCTGGCTATGTATAACCAGATATTCAATGCTGGTGCTCAGATGTGTCCCATCATCAAATATCTGGGGATAGAAACATAGAAAGATGACGGCAGAAAAGGGCTATAGCCCATCAAGTCTGCCCACTCTACTGACCCACCCCATTAAGTCTGAGTACTAATGACCTAGTTCCTTAACTCGACCCTCGTAAGGATCCTACTAGGGCATCCCATTTATTCTTAAAGTCAATAACGCTGGTGGCCTTGATCACCTGCTCTGGAAGCTTGTTCCAGTGATCTACAACCCTTTCTGTGAAGAAATACTTCCTTATGTCACTATCAAATTTCCCTCCTCTGAGTTTGAACGGATGCCCCCTTGTGACCGAGGGTCCCATGAGAAAGAAGATGTCTTCTTCCACCTCGACACGTCCCGTGATGTATTTAAATGTCTCAATCATGTCCCCCCTCTCCCTGCGCTCCTCTAGAGTGTAGAGCTGCAATTTGTTTAGTCTTTCTTCGTACGAGAGACCCTTGAGCCCCGAGATCATCCTAGTGGCCATCTGCTGAACCGACTCAACTCTAAGCACGTCTTTACGGTAATGTGGCCTCCAGAATTGCACACAGTACTCCAGATGAGGTCTCACCATGGTTCTGTACAGTGGCATTATGACTTCAGATTTGCGGCTAACGAAGTTTCTATTGATACATCCCATAAGTTGCCTTGCTTTGGATGAGGCCTTCTCTACTTGTTTGGCGGCCTTCATGTCTGCAATGATGATTACTCCCAAGTCTCTTTCTTCTGAAGTCCTAGCTAGTGTTTCTCCATTTAAGGTGTAAGGTTTGCATGGATTTCTGCTACCGAGATGCATAACCTTATATTTCTTAGCGTTGAAGCCCAGCTGCCATGTCGAGGACCAGTTTTCCAACATAAGCAGATCCTGCGTCATACTATCCTGCAGATTGCTTTCACTTACTATATTACATAGTTTGGCGTCATCAGCGAATAGAGTTACTTTACCCTGAAGCCCTTGGGTCAAGTCCCTTATGAATATGTTAAAAAGGAGTGGACCCAGGACCGAGCCCTGTGGCACACCGCTGGTCACCTCCGATGTCTCAGAGAGGGTGCCGTTGAACACCACCCTCTGACGTCTTCCACTCAGCCAATCATTGACCCATGCAATTAGTGTCTCACCTAACCCCATCGATTTCATCTTGTTTAATAGTCTACGGTGTGGGACACTGTCGAAAGCCTTACTGAAATCCAAGTACACTATGTCCAGAGACTCTCCCGAGTCTAGCTTTCCTGTTACCCAATCAAAGAAGCTGATAAGATTGGATTGGCATGACCTACCCCTAGTGAATCCATGTTGACTAGGATCCCTTCATCCAAAATCGTGTCTAATTTACATTTAAGTAGTGTTTCCATGAGTTTACACACTATTGATGTGAGACTCGCTGGTCTGTAATTCGCAGCCTCCGCTCTGCAACCCTTTTTGTGCAGAGGAACGACGTTAGCTGTTTTCCAGTCCAGGGGGACTCTCCCCGTACTTAGGGAGAGATTGAAGAGCATGGTTAACGGTTCCGTCAGGACGTCTCACAGCTCCCTGAGCACTCGTGGGTGCAATTTGTCTGGTCCCATGGCTTTGCTCACCTTGAGTCTTGACAGTTCGCTGTAAACATCAGCTGGTGAGAACCCAAAATTCTGAAATGGGTCTTCCTTGCTTGGCTTTGCTTCCAGCTGTGGCCCGTGTCCAGGTGCCTCGCAGGTAAAGACTGAGCAGAAGTAATCGTTCAGTAGTTTGGCTTTTTCGGAATCTGTTTCCACATAAATCCCGTCTGCTGTTCTAAGGCGTACTATCCCGTTTGTGTTCTTCTGCTTGTCACTAATATACCTGAAGAAGGATTTGTCCCCTTTCTTAATGTTCTTTGCTAGAGTTTCTTCCACTCGAAGTTTAGCCTCCCTGACTGCTGTTTTGACCGCTGCAGACCTTGTCTTGTATTCAATGTTAGCTTCTTTCTCCCCGGTGCGTTTGTATGAAAGAAATGCTCTTTTCTTGTCCTTGACTAGGTGTGAGACCTCATCAGTGAACCAACGGGGTTTCTTCTTTCTTTGTTGTTTATTTACCGATTTTATGTGGCGGATAGTTGCTTCGTGTAGTGTCTTTTTCAGTGTTGACCACATAGCTTCCACATCATCCGTTGTTTCTTGAGCCTGTAACGTCTGATGGACGAAATCACCCATGCTTGCGAAGTCAGTGCCCCGGAAATTGAGTACCTTCGTTTTTGTTTGTGATCTAGGGAAGCCCTTTCTAAGGTTGAACCATACCATGTTATGGTCACTGGTTGCCAGCGTTTCTCCCACTGAGACTTCCGTGACGCTTTCCCCATTCGTAAGTACCAGGTCCAGGATGGCCTGGGCCCTAGTGGGCTCTAGTACCATTTGTTTGAGCTGTACTCCCTTCATGGATGTTAATATCCTCCTGCTACTACAAGTTGTTGCTGAGAATGTGTTCCAGTCTATATCAGGCATGTTGAAGTCCCCTAGCAGGACAACGTCCCCCCGTAAGGTGATATTCTCAATGTCTTCAATTAATTCTGTATCCTTGTCCTCCGATTGTCTTGGAGGTCTGTATACCACACCGAGGTATAGGCATTTCTCTCCGCCTCTGGCCAGGTTTACCCAAATGGATTCCCCAGTGTACTTGACATCTGTGATCCTAGTTGTCTTGATGTTCTCTTTGATGTAAAGTGCTACCCCACCTCCCAACTTACCCTCTCTATCTTGGCGAAGCAGGTTGTATCCTGGTATAGTTATATCCCACCCATGAGAGTCTGTGAACCATGTTTCGGATATTGCTACCACGTCTAGGTCTGCATTTACTATTTCTGTTTCTAGTTCTAGAAATTTATTCCCTAGGCTGTGTGCATTTACATACATAGCTCTCCACTCTTTGTGTCTACTAAACTCCTTTAGAGAGTTACCCATTTGAGTTAGAGTTTCTCCTAGCGAATCTTTTGCAGCAAGGGTACTTACCTCTGACTTAGAAGTGGAGTTTTGGTTCACCTCATCAGGATTGTTACTTACTGCTCCAGTATATAAATGGGTACCCTCCCCCAACTTACCTAGTTTAAAGTCCTTCGAAGCAGGCGGGCTACTCGGTATCCGAAGACGTTCTTACCTCTGTTGGTCAGGTGGAGTCCGTCTGATCCCTGGAGTCCCTGTAGTGCCTCCCTGTGATTCAGGAATCCGAAGTTCATTTCCCAGCACCATCGTTGTAGCCACTCATTTGTCTTCAGAATACGTTCGTCCCTGTCTCTTCCCTTGCCCCTAACAGGAAGAATTGAAGAGAATACTACCTGTGCTCCTGTCTGCTTCAGCCTCTCCCCCAGAGCTCCGAAGTCTCTAGCTATGCCTTCCAGAGTGTTCTTGACAGTGTCATTCGTTCCGACGTGGATGAGCAGCATTGGGAAGTGGTCCTTGGGCCTGAGAAGCCTATCAAGACAGGCT
This sequence comes from Geotrypetes seraphini, assembly GCF_902459505.1. Taxonomy (NCBI): domain Eukaryota; kingdom Metazoa; phylum Chordata; class Amphibia; order Gymnophiona; family Dermophiidae; genus Geotrypetes; species Geotrypetes seraphini. Next base: position 162,733,791 of record NC_047086.1, on the reverse strand, counting down.
GTCACATCCCGTATTCTGGCTCCAGGCAGACAGCAGACCTCCCTCGACTGCATATCTGGTCTGCATATTGGTCCCTCGGTGCCCCTCAACATGGAGTCAGTCAAAAAATACTGACCACTGACCACTGTAGACTGAATATTGACAGAAGACTTTTAAAGACCTTTGTGCCCATATTATGGAATTCTCTGCTCCGAGAGATTAGACTATGAGACAACGCCCTCTCTTTCAGGAAATAAAACAAAACTTACCTTTTGAGGTGAGCATTGTAGTATAGATGCAATCAGTTATGGTCGTTGTAATGCAGTATATTTTATTAGGGGGTGGGGAGGATTGATATTATGTTGGATTTAATCTTTTAGTTAACATTGTATACTGTGTGGTATATTCTGTTTATTTTATTCTCCTTTGGGTTATTAATTGCAGAGGTGAATAATCAAGTTTAATCCACTTTAGTACTGTGGTGGAAATTGTAAGCTTACAGAAAATTGCATTCACTCCTAACTGAATAACGGCAATGACTTCATTTGCAAGGTAGTCAAGAAAAGACCACATCCTGAACCTTTCTGCTCCCTTTCCGTCTCCCTTCTCTGCCAGTATAATTTATAGTGTGATTGGTTGCAAAACACCTAAAAGTAGCTAAGTGCTGTGAGTGAATTACAGGGTCTGGTTTCCTGTTTGATTAGGCCAAGTTATCTGCGTTAAAACAGGATGCAAGGGGCCAGTCTGGTTATTTATCAATAGTGTGGCGCACTGACATGCAGTGGATCTGAGTTTGATTCTTAAACTTGGACTTGAATGTCACCATTGCTCTCAGTCAATATTTACTGGTTGGATTCTGGTCCTGTGCTTATGTACTCTGGATGGAGCTCTGATGTTTGATGCTTGGCAAAGGATTATCATTGCAATGACTAGTCCAAAGTAGGGGGGGAGGGTTATAAAACAATCAAAAGCACAGAGGTATTTGCACTTGAAGGCCCATAACTTTACCACTCAGTCTAGGGGCTATTTCCAGATGAACTGTAGATCCAATAAAGTAGGAGGAAGATGCCAGGCCCCCCCAAAAAACAAGTAGTAAGTTTAGATTCCTTAGGTGCCATTTACATGTATAAAAAACAGATTTATACCTGTGAGTTGGCATATACATAAAGTATAAGTAAAGATTTTAGAGAAAGCACTCCTTCCGTATATATGGCAGCACACAGGGATGTAAAGAGAATGTGCTCTGAGCAGTAATCAGCATTTACAGCTACTTCAGGTTACACTTAATCCCAAGTAACTTCTCATTTGGACCAGATACGCTTCAGAGGGCAAATGTTGTTACCTCTCTGGCAGTCAAACTACCTCCTTTTGCAAAAGGTTTGGGTTTTAGGCTCCATAGGTGCCCATAAATGTGCATGCTTACACATCTTGCCACTTAAATACTCTGCTTCCCTGGTTCTTGGCTTTCTTTTTCCTTTCTGAAAGTGCAGAGAGAAATAATTGGCAGCACGATGCACATACATGCTGGCAGACTCTAGTTAAATAACATAAAAAGAAGTGGGCCATGCTATTGAAACACAGACTGGCGTGGGATACATTTGAAGAGAAGCTAATAAGCAGTCTGTTCTACACTAGACTCCCCCTACCCTCCATGTTTGTGACTTTTGGATTCTGTGTAAAGAGAGACTTTAAAGAGTTGTATAAAAGTATAAATGTTCTATCAAATGGAAGGATTAGGTTCTTACCTCGATAATCCTCTTTCCTGTAGAACAGCATACAGTTTCTTATGGATGGGTTGTGTTTCCCAACTCACAAGCTGGATTGTAGAAGGCATTAATCATTTTTCTCAGCTCTGCCACCGAGCAGTGCCCTCTCTCTTCAGTCTGTACCAAAGCAAGCGATAACCCATAAAAGAGGATAACAAGGAGGGGTTTGGGGGATTCCCCAATTAAAGTTAACTTTGCTCTGCTTTGTAGTAGGTTCAAAAAACAGTAAACAAACATTGCAATTGTAAAACTAAAAGTGGAACAACTCACCAACTACCTGTGTACAACCAACACTAATACTTGTATAGCTCTGTAAAAGCAGTGTGCAGCGAGCAGTGGAACTATAACCCACTGTCATATAATAATTTTCTTTTCTTCTCTTTTGGCTGCCATGAGTCAAGCCACTGGAAATTCAACCCAGACTTTTATGCAATGCAGGCTGTATCCATCTCTGACAAGGCGGGGCATAAGGAATCGTATGCTGTTTTACAGGAAAGAGGATTATCAAGTTAAGACCTAATCCTTCATTCCTGTGCAAACATATGATTCCTTATGGATTGGAGTATTACAGCGGTCCTTTGAGTATAGGTGGGACAGATGAGCCTGCAACAAGCACCGAGGACTCAAAGGCCCCATCTTCTTGTCCTGACACGTCCACTCTGTAAAACTTCGTAAAGGTATGTATAAGGTTTTGTAAGTGGGTGCAGCAGACAAGCCCCCAAAAGGTTGCAGCCCTACAATCCTCCAGAGGTCCTGGGTTCAGTGCCCTCAAAGGAGGTTCAGCAGGAAGTGAAATTAATGATAATGATAGCCAAGAGTGGTTGCATAAAGAATATATTGTATAGAAATAGGCTTATTACAGAGATACCATATACAGTGGTACCTCGGTTTACGAGTGCACCGGTTTGCGAGTGTTTTGCAAGACGAGCAAAACATTCGCAAAATCGGCGCCTCAGAAACCGAGCGCGCTTCGATTTGTGAGCGCCCCCCCTGCGAACCGGCACCTTCCCCCCCCCCACGATCCGGCACCCCCCCCCGCCGCCATCGGGCACCCCCCCGCCGCGACCTGAGGTCCCCCCAACCCACCCGAACCCTCTTCTTACTTTTCTGTAGCCTCCGCAGCGGTACCGGCATCAGCATGTCCTGTGCATACCGGTGCCTGAAGATCTGCTTCCTGTGCTGGGCCTGAGAGTTCACGTTCGACGTGAGAGTTCACCTTCGACGTGAACTCTCAGGCCCAGCACAGGAAGCAGATCTTCAGGCACCGGCATGCACAGGACATGCTGATGCCAGTACCGCTGCGGAGGCTACAGAAAAGTAAGAAGAGGGTTCGGGTGGGTTGGGGGGACCTCAGGTCGCGGCGGGGGGGTTGTGCCGGATCGCGGGGGGGGAGGGTGCCGGTTCGCGGGGGGGCCTTCGGGGGGAGCAATGCCGGTTCTCGGGGGGGGGGGGGAGCAGCGCTGCTGGCCTCGGGGGGGAGGGGGAACATATCAAAGCAAGTTTCCCTTACTTCCTATGGGGAAACTTGCTTTGATATACGAGCATTTTGGATTACGAGCATGCTCCTGGAACAGATTATGCTCGTAATCCAAGGTACCACTGTATATGCTTGGTACTAAAGTACAGAAAAATATTCTATTATAGAGATAGAAATAGGCTTTTATAAGTACAGACTAGATTTAGAGACTGCGTCTGTGTGTGTAAATGAGAGAGAAAGGACAGTTTACCTGCATGAATGTGTGTCTGTCTTAGGTCTGAATGATGGGTGTATAGGTGTGAATAGGCAGAAAGGGAAAGAGAGAATTCAGCAAGAGAGGAGGAAGTCAGAGGGTCCAGAGAATGAGAGGGGGGTGGTCAAGACAGGAGGTTTTTATAGGTTGGAATCTTGTTCTAAAAATAGCATATATTGTGGTTAACTACATCAGTGGTCCCTATCCTTTTTGACACCAAGGACCGCTTTTATAGAAGCAAATTTTTACAGGGACTGGTAAGGGGGGAGATAAGGATTCAGGGTGGGTTCATAGGGCAATTTTATACACAATATACAGTGGTACCTTGGAATCCCAACACCTCAGAACTTGAAAAACTTGGAATCTAAACTATTATTTTAATTTAAATTTTGCCCCGGAATCCGAACGCTGCTTTGGAATTTGAACGCACGGGAACTGCAAGCATTGCTCAGCCCAAAGTTTCCCCTCTGATGCAGCTTCCTGTTTCCGTCTTTGGGCTGAGCAATGCTTGCAGTTGCCGATTTTACTGCCTATGCCGACGGGGGCCCAATCTTGCTGCCTATGCTGGCGGGGGCCCGATCTTGCTGTCTATGCTGGTGGAGGCCTGATCTTGCTGAGTTTGTGGGACCAAGGAACAGATTAATCCAGTTTCTATTACTTTCAATGGGAAAAATTGTCTTGGAACTATGGTCTCTGCTTTACTCATCTTCTTGTCATTCTCTTCCTTCCATCCACTATCTGCCTTCTCTCTGCCTCTTCCATATGGCATCTGCTTTATTTCTATGCCTCTACCAGAAACTGTCTGTCTCTCCCTTCCACCACCACCACCCCATTGGTCTGGCACCCATCTTCTTTCCTTCGTTACCCCCATGGTCTGGCATCTCTGTCTTCTTCCCTTCCATCTCTCCCTCCCTCCCCCAGGTGGATTTTGCATCTCTCTCCTCCTTTTCTCCCTTCAGATCTGGTATCTGTCTCTTCCCCCTCCCAATGCTCTGGTATCTCTCTCTCTCCTCTCCCGATCCTTCCTTTTCTGCTCTTCCTTCTAAATTTGTTTTCTACTTCTTATCTATTTATTTTCCAGTCCTCAATTTCCCTTTCATTGTGTCTACCTACAGCTTGCCACCTCTTTCCCTCACCTCTTCCAGGATCTCACTAAATTGATCCTTTATCCCCAATCCAGCATGTGCTCTTTCTTTATCCCCTCCTTCCATCCAGTATGTGCTTGCTCTCACCTCTCTACTTCCTTCCAGAGTCTGCTCCCCTCTCTATCCTCTCCCATCCAGTGTCTTCTCCCCTTTCTCTCCTCCCCACTTCCTTCTAATGTCTGCTCCCTCTCCACTTTCAGCGTCTGTTCCCTTCTCTCACTCTCCCCTTCCAACCAGCATCTTCTCCCCTCCCCACTTCCATCCAGCGTCTGCTCCTCCCTCTCTCTCCAGTTACCTTCAGAATCTGCTCTCCTATCTCTCCCCTTCAGCGACTGTTAACCTTTCCACCTCTCCCTCCACTTCACTTCAGCACCACTGAACCTCTTCCCCTTGTTGGGCCACCTTCCTTCCTTCCCCTCACCTTTGCGGGTGTTCTTCAGAGGTTTCTGTTTCTGAGTGTCCAGACGCAGCAATGTTCTCACAAGACATGAGCGACTGCCCCAAAGCTTCTCCTCGGACGCAAGCCGCCCAGGCGGAAACAGGAAGTGTGTCAGATGAGAAGCTTTGGGGCAGTCGCGTGGGACTTGTGAGAATGGTTACCACGTCCAGACACCTCAGAACTAAGAGAAAATTCTGAAGAATGCCGGTGAAGGGAAAGGAGGGAGATGGCTAGATGAGGGAATGAGATGCCTGCAGGTGGACTTCACCCACTGAAACAACAATTGGGCTTCCAGCTTCAGAGAAAAACTCTTGGTTTCCCCTTGCCTGTTGACATACGCCACTACTGTAGCATTATCCGAGAATACTCCAACTGCAGTTCGGCCGTGTCTGGAAAAAGCGGAGAGCTAACCGAATGGCTTGGACTGGATGATCCTCACAATGACCGCCATAGAGACTGGCATCTGTCATTAGTATCACCCATGACTGTGGAGAGGAAGGCCTCTAGATAATGACTCCAGCTGGAGCAATCATTTTAAGCTCTGTCGTCTAGGCTAACTCCTTCTGGAGTGAGTCCGACTAAGGAGACCAACATGCCAGCAGTGATCTCTGTAGGGAGTGCAGGTGTGCTCTTGTCCATGCAATCCCCTATGGTTACCATCATGGACCCTAGAACCTGTAAGTAATGCCAAGCCGTGAGATCACCAAGATGTCTAGGATCTGGCATCTGAGCTTCAGTTTGCGTGGCTCTGGAAGAAACACTTGGCCCTCTGATGTATTGAATAGGATTCCCAGATACTTCAGACACTGAGGTGGTTCCAGGTGGCTCTTTCTGAAATTAATAATCCATCCAGGATCCTGTAAGAGTTGAACTACCAGAGCAACCACTTAGCGGCCATGTAGCAAGGTTGGAGCTCTAAACAGCCAGTCATCCAAGGATGAACCTAGATTCCTGCCTTGCTCAGGTGGCTGCTGCCACCACTATTCCTTTGGTGAATGTGCATGGCGCACTGGCCAACCCAAAAGGCAATGCCGAGAACTGAAAATGCTTCTCTAGCACATGAAACCTGAGAAATTTTCTGTGATGTGGAAATATGCAAGTAAGTCTCAGTCAGATCCAGTGAGGACAAGAATTTGCCCAGAGCCACCGAAGCAATAACTGATATCACAGTTTCCATCTGGATTCTGGGAATTTTCAATGCCACATTTACTTCCAGCAACCCCTCCTACTGTTTTTCCCCTATACGTTCTCTTTTACTTTGAATATTGTAGTTCTTGCTTTCTTACCTTCTGTTCCTGTTTGTCATGGTTTTTAATGTCTTTGAAAGTAGTAGTCATCTCTAGAGATACCTTGTCATTTTAAGTTTGTATTTTAGCCATGTATGTTTTTATGATTTTGTACATCGCTTAGAAGTCTGATTAGGCGGTATAAGAAATTTTAAATAAACTTGAAACTTGATCTAAGATTGGCCTCCAATAATTTTTCTTGGGCATGGTGATGTATATAGAGTATCCCCCAGAGGCTGAACCTGAGTCTGTGTCTGGAACTGGCTCTATGACTCCAATTTGTAGCAGCCTTTGCACTGTTGTTCTGACCTTGGCAGCCTTCTCTGGTCTTCCTGCTGGAGAGTCCAAGAAGAGGTCCCAGAGTGGGTGGTAAAATCTGAGCTCGAATTATGTCCATCACCCACTGGTCTGAAGAAATTGCACCCAAGTCTTCCAGAACTCCAAAAGTCTCCCTCCTATGCATGGGAGCTCGGAGGATGATCTGGCATCATTGGGACTTTTTAGAATTGGCTGCTGAGTGTGAACTGAATGTCTGAGCTCTCCTGGAGCTACCAAACCTTTGTCTAGATCCTTGATAGGACCTTTGTGATGAGGATCCCATAGACCCATAACGCGGTCTTCTGTAGCCATGAAAGCAACCATGATTGGAACTGCCTGATCCTTGTGGTTTACTGTCTGGCAAAGATTTAGGACAATGGTCCATTACAATTGTCATCGAATCGTCCAGTCCATTGCCAAAGAGAATTTGCCCCTTAAAGGGGAATGTGCTCAAAGTAGCTTTAGACGCCAAATCTCCCACCCACTGCCAGATCCAGAGCATTCTGTGGGCGGAGATTATATAAGATGAGACTTTACTCATAGCTCTGAGCATATTGTAAATAATGTCAGCCACATAATCCACCCCTGCCAGGATGATAGGGGAGCAAACCACCTCCTCCATGCCTGGCCTCTGGCATAACATTTTATGGCAGGAAGGGTTTATTTTATTTCATTTATTAAACATTTATGATTGCCTTGTTCCAAAGTGGTATACAAAAATACATACATACTGTAATATTAAAATAATATTTACTTACCAATTTCCTGACTATAATTATTATCTATGTATATAAAATATTTCATTGAAAATAGAATACACTATCGGCCTCTTTTACAAAGTTGCGCTAGCGGCTGCTGCACAGCAACAGCCCCTAAGCCCTTTAAATCTCTATGGGCTTCGGGGCCATCAGCGCAGCCGCTAGCGCAGCTTTGTAAAAGAAGCCCCTATCTTCTCTCAATAGCTCTATCTTCTGTCTATAGGTGGATAAATAGCCTTAGAATTAGGATGACTGCTTTGTCATATGTATCAATAGCAGTGCGTTTCACTAGTTTAAATCATAGGCTATACCACCTCCCCCCTCATTATCTATATCTGTATATATATATTTTTTTTATTTATAGCTTTTTTTATTTTTTTGTATTATTTTCTTTCTATTTACTACCTTAAAATTCAATAAATATTTTCTTAGAAAATTAATTTAATTAAGGAGGGCTCATTTCATAATATTTTTATCGAATTGTAGTCCAAACTCTGTAGATAATTATCATTTATATTCCGGGGTTTTTTCCAAGAGGTCAAGGCAGATGACTTTATGCAATGTCACCTCAGAAACAACTATACAAAAATAGACAAATATACCACCTCCCCCTTTACTAAACTGCGATAGCATTTTTTAGCGCAGGGAGCTGCACTGAATGCCTCTCACAGCTCCCAACGCTCATAGGCTCCCTGTGCTAAAAAACACTATCACGGTTTAGTAAAAGGGGGCCATAGGGTAAAATATAGACAGCAGATATAAATTCTCAAAACGGACACATTTTGATCACTAAATTGAAAATAAAATCATTTTTCCTACCTTTTTGTCTGGTGATTTCATGAGTCTCTGGTTGCACTTCCTTCTTCTGTAAATCCAATATTTCTTTCATTCTGCCTTTCTTTCTTTCTGCCTTCTCTCCTTTTCTTTCTGTCACTTTCTTTCTTTCTTCCTCTGCCTGCCTGTCTTTTTTTCTCTCTCCCCCGCTCCTCCTCTTTATTTCTGCCTTTCTTTCTCTCTCCCCTCTCCCCCCAAGCCATCGCGCCAATTTCTCCCCTTCCCCGATTCTTTCCCTACCCCCCTAAATTAAGACTTCAGTAAGCACAACATTCACATCTTAAAAACACAGAACGAACTACAACATTAATACGAGTATGAAGTAAAAATGGCAGAGTACAATCTGAAAGAACTCAAGTTTAACTGATACTTCCACACCTTGCAACAATAAAGTTGAAGGGGATGTAAAAGCAGCCTCTTGAGACATCATCAAGACTCAGATTTTCAAACATTTAATTGCAGGCCAAGCCACCATGCCAATTTCTCCCTGCTGCTTCCCTGAGCCAGGCCAGGCGTGTACAAGCGCTGGTCTCACAAGACTTCACCTCCGTCGTCAATTCTAACATCGGAGAGGAAGTTCCAGGCCAGTCAGGCAGCGATTGGCTGGGCCAGAACTTCCTCTCCGACGTCAGAATTTAAATTGGAGGTGAAGTCTTGTAGTCCGGTGCTTGTACGCGGCTGGCCTGGCTTGGGGAAGCAGCAGGGAGAAAAAGATTGCAAAGGCAACGCGATCTACTGGATGATCGCGATCGACCATTTGGGCACTCCTGGTATATACCATATTTTTTCCAATTCATTCCTGCTACTTCTCTCTTCCCTGGGAGGCTGTTCCCTAAAATACATCACCTTTTCCATGAAGAAGGGGTCCTTTTTGTAACCCCCCCTTCCAGCTTCCCATCCCCTTCTAGAACTTATCCACCCCACATTTTTGGGAGGTAATATTTATTTTTATTTTATTTTTTTACTGAAGGAAAAAGGCTTTTATGAAATTATCCCAGAGGTTAATTAGGTGTGAAGAATATTTGTGTCTATTTCTGCTTAATCAGAATATAGGCAGAAGTAGAGTTGCAATCTATGCATGTATAAATTTACATCAGCTCCCAAACAGGTATAAATGTATATGAGTGCATTTATCCATGATTGTTGCAAGTTTTGTGAGGCTATTTAATGAAGACCTATAGGTGTCTATGTTGTCTTTTTAAATAGCCCTAAAAAACTTGGACTTCTATCTAGGCAACCTGTTATAAAATTACCCTCTTTAAAGGCAATTCTATAATTGGGTGCTTGTGGGTGCATACCCCTTTGCACGTCTATGTGCAGTGAAAAAATATGCCTGTAAACACCCTAAGCACTATTCTATAATAGCATGAGTAAGTGCTATAGCATTCAGCTGCAAAAGGGCATACACATGGGCAGGCCTCCCATTTTTGCATGTAGCTTAGAAAATACTGTGTTATACACACCATTGCCACTTCAAGGCGCCTACAGTTGAATTTACTGTACTGTATTTTCACTCATATAATTCATGTGATATACACATTTTTACAAATTGCACACATAGCTCCTGTGTTCTATAGAGCCCTTTTAGAGAGCTGTGGCAAGCATTTGCATGAGAGAGGCTTAACCAGCAGAAGAAAGGAGGTATTGATGCCGTTGTACAGATCATTGGTAAGGCCCCACTTGGAGTATTGTGTTCAATTTTGAAGGCCTTATCTGGTCAAGGATATAAAAAGACTTGAAGCAGTCTAGAGGAAAGCGACAAAAATAGTAGGGGGTTTGCACCAAAAAAAGTACAAGAAGAGACTAGAAAACCTCAACATGTATACTCTGGAGGAGAGGAGGGACAGGGGTGACATGATACAGACATTTAAATATTTGAAAGGTATTAATATAGAACCAAATCTTTTCCAGAGAAAGAAAATTGGTTAAACTAGAGGACATAAATTGAGGTTGAGGGGTGGTAGACTTAAGAGTAGTGTTAGGAAATTCTTTTTCAAGGAGAGGGTGGTGGATGCCTGGAATGCCTTCTAGATGGAGATGGTAGAGAGGAAATTCAAATCAGCATGGGATGAATACAGAGAATCATTAATTAGAATATGAATGGGCTAACTTTCACGGTCTGAATCCCGCAAAGGAGATAGTTAGGATAGGCTGGAGTGGGCTTCAGAGGCAAATCCAGTAGATGGAAACTAAGGTCAGTACCGGGTAGACTTCAAAGGCCCAGAAATAACAAACAGGGAAAAATGCTTGAGAAAGTGAACAAATTCATGTAAACCATTCTCCTATGGGAGAACAGTTTAGAAAATTGAATGAATGAATAAATAAGACATTTTAATTTAATCATGAAATTGTGATTACAGGGCAGACTGGATGGACCATTCAGGTCTTTATCTGCTGTCTACAAAATAGGAGGCAGTAGGGGCTCATTTTTTTAATGGCCGCATGCTAATGATGAAACTAGCATGTGGCCATTTGGGAAATGGGAAAATAAGCCATTTTCTAGCCACAGGAAGTGGCCTTAGTGTGTGGGAAAGGCCCACATAACGGGTGTACTAAGGCCATTTTTTTGCCACAGTTTAGTAAAAGGACTCCTTTGTGCATGAATGCATTATTGCTAGCCCCTCCTTTTACTAAGCTGCGGTAGAGGTTTCTACCGCAACCCGGACCGCTTAAAGCTTGAATTCTCATAGAATTCATAGAATTAGGGAGTCTGTGGTGCAGTGGTTAGAGCAGTGACGTGATGTCATTCCAGCAGTGGTTAGAGCTACAGCCTCGGCACCCTGAGGTTGTGGGTTCGAATCCTGTACTGCTCCTTGTGTCCCTTGGCAAGTCACTTAATCCCCATTGCCCCAGGTACATTAGATAGAGTGTCAGCCTGCCGGGATAGTTAGGGTACTTGAATAATTTGTAATCCGCTAGAATTGTAGGATATGCAGAATATAAATTATTTTTTTTTAAAAATTCTATGTGTGTTAGAGCAGTGTCGGAGTATTTAGCGCCCCAGGCAACAGTAGAAACATCTGCCGCGGCTTAGTAAAAGAGAGCCCCAAATTACACATTGTTTTTAAGGCTTTTTCTTTTTAGTTTTTTTGCAGGTTTCATGCAGTAATAATACCTACAAGAATCTAAAAAGAAAAATCCTTAAAAACAAATGTTTGAAAAGTAGCTTGTCTTAGAAAAATAATTGGTATATCCATGAGCACATTATACTAATTTATTTTTTACATGGTCTCACAATTTGGGTGTGTTACAGTATTTGTGTGTGTGTTATATGCATAAAAATACAATATTTTAAAAAGAATCTTTATCTTGCACTATCAATGAACTAGGCGGCTTACAAAAACATTCACAATAAAATCATCAAAAGCACAATACAGGAATAATTACAAAAATAATATATAATCAGCCACATACTGACCAGTTGATAAAATTACAATCAATATAATAAAAAACTGGTTTAACCACATGCCTTTAAATGTAAGGCGTGCTGATTCAGGGTTATGCTAATATTCTATAAATTAATCTTGGCACCCGAATACTCTCACCACCATTATTAGGGCACTTAAAAGAAGGTACCCACTTATAGAATGCCATCTTTATGCATTTTGCCACACCAGTCAAACTTTCTTAAAAACTAGAATTTATTTTGTGCTCTTTCCTCTTTAGGTTGAAAAAGAAGAAGCAAGCAAAGCAGAATGCAGAAGTGACCCCTGCCATTCCCCGAGGTTCCACCACTGCTTCCAGGACTCAGGCTGGGAAACCAGATGCAACAAAAGTGATTTTGGAACAACTCCCGCCCTCTCATGAGAACCCCAAGCTCCTCCCAGAAAACGAGACTGCTGCAGATGAAGGCAAGAAAAAGAAAAAAAGCCAAATGAAACAGATCAGGCGCACTGAATTGAAGAGATACTATAACACAGGTGAGATCAGCAGGCTCATTAGCTTTGGGCTTTGGTGCATATACTTTTTAACACTGTTTTCTTCCTAGATGGAGAAGAGTGAGATATTTTGTCACCCAATGTAATGCTCACTATTTTGCCAAGATGCTGTAAATATGGAAGATTTTTCTCTGCATGCGATTTTCTGTGGAAAATTTTCTATTTCTGCAAATTCATTTTTCCATAAAATCTATTAACAACCATGACTGGATGCCAGTATTAGGAAAGTTTGGTCATTTCTCTGAATTTGTTTCATATAACATTTAAATAAAATTTAAGGGTTAATTTTATAATAGGAGCATATAAAACTGTCCAAAAATATACCTATTTTTTGCCTGATTTTATCAAGGCAGCATAGATGCCCAAGTGGTTTATAAATTAGGGTTCTAGTACTATCCCCAGTAGCGCACAAATGTTCTTGCACAAATTTCCATCTACCCCCAAGACAGTGAAAATACATTTATGTACTCTACACATGTACAATTGTATTTTATAAAGTACCTGTGTACATGGCAACACTGCCCAGACTATGGGGCCCATAATCAAAAGACATAGATGTCTAAAAAGCATCCTAAATCAGCACTTGGACATCCTAATCGCCAGAACATCCAAGTGTTGATAATCAAAAACCATCATTCTGGACATCTAGCGAGGTGTTCCAGCCTCTGTACATTCAGAGCACGAGATGGGCGTGGTGGAAGTGTGTTATAGGTGGGCTTTGGAAAGCCTCAAGGGTGGGTTAGACATGGACATCTTGCTGCGATAATCAAACATTTTGCCAGATATCCTGGACAGAACTTATACGTTTGAAACTAGACCTTTTTTTGAAGGGTCTAAGTGTCACAATGGTGCCCAAACTGACCAGATGACCTCTGCATGTATCAAGGTAAGACACCCCCACACTCCCCCCAGTGCTCATGGACCCTCTCACACCCACAAAGTTCAGAATACAAACATACATACCTGTCTCCAGAACATCAGCACCTGGTATAGGAAGCCTAGTAGAGCTGCACACAGGTGTCTTAAGTAGCCTAGTGGATGGGCTAGTGAACCATAGAGAAGAGGACTCAGGCCCATAAACCACTCTAATCACTGGAAAATGTGAGCCAACCAAAACCCTAGTAGTCATAAGGGCTATTGGGATTATAGACAGGTGGGTATAGTGGGTTTGGGGGGGCTCACCATAACCCATAAGGGAGTTCTGGTGAGATGTTTATCTGGCACCCTTTTTGTGAAGTTCACAACAGTCCCTCAGGTGCCCCACTGCTCTGTTGCCATGTCTGGGTGAACAGTCCATTAAAAGACTGGCCCCTCCCACATCCAAATGGTTTTGTTCTGGGCATTTGGGACTTGGATGAAATTTTGGTTGAAAATGTATAAAGATAGACATCCTGGCAGTCTGGGCATCGTAATGGCCTGGATGTCCAGATAGAGGGTTAAAAAAAAATTATTTCTAGATGTAGGGTGGTTTGCCTTTCGAAAATATGCATTTTCTTACTGCTGACTTTGGACATCTAGCACCATAACGTCCAAATCGAACTTAGACCTATGTTTTCAAAATGCCTCTCCATGTCTCTGTAAATTCCTCCATATGATCTGTGTGACAGAATTCATGCTCTTGATGTGTATATATCAACATAGTTTTATAGTGGCCATTTTCTGCTTTACACACAGAACAGCACATGGGTCAGTATTCAGTTGGCGACAGTGAGCATTTTATTTTCACCACCAATGGTGTTATTCTCAAATGTTCAAACAAAGACCTGTGCGGCTTTGGCTTTGAATATCCAGTTATTTTTAAGCTGGCTAACATATAGCCACTGAAGTTGATATTTACCACTTAAGTGGCCAGGGGATAGCATTTATGTGCTAGTCCTGGCTGCTTAAGTGCTAACTCCACTCCTGCAGCTACCCCAAGATAACCAGCTTCGTGTTCGGCACTAACCACAATATTCAGCGGCACTTAACTGGTTAACTGCCGCTGTCTATTAGTAGTTAGCCCCAACCAAGCAATTTAACCTGTCAAGAGCTGACTAAATTATTTTGAATATCGGGACTAGAGCTAGAGATAGATGGATTTCTAAATTACAATTATGCAGATAATTTTACAGTGACAGATCGAAGGTCCATCAATCCTAGTACAGTGGTACCTTGGTTTACGAGTGCACCGGTTTGCGAGTGTTTTGCAAGACGAGCAAAACATTTGCAAACTTGGTGCCTCGTAAACCGAGCTTGCCTCGCTGTAAGAGCGCCCCCCCCCGTGATCCGGCATCCCCCCTCTTGCGTCTGCCCCCCATCCACCCCCGCGATCCTACATCCCCCCCCCCCCCCGAGCACAGCAATCACATCCCTTACCTCGACTGGGCACCAGTGCCGGTGCCGAAGATCCTCCCTCTTCTGGCGCGGCCTGGGCTGGGCGGTGCGTCGGAGATCCTCCCTCTTCTGGGCTGGACCGGGCTGGACTGGCTTTGAGCATTTGCGCATGCTCAAAGCCTTCTGGTCTCTCCGAGATTCTCAGATTCAGAATCTCAGAGAGAGCGAGACCAGAAGGCTTTGAGCATGCGCAAATGCTCAAAGCCAGTCCAGCCCGGCCCAGCCCAGGATGTTTTACATAGTAGCATAGTAAATGACAGCAGATAAAGACCTGAATGGTCCATCCAGTCTGCCCTGTAATCACAATTTCATGATTAAATTAAAATGTCTTTGTTATTTCTGGTAATTTTAAATAATCACAGCTCTAATTTATAAATAAATTATGACTTAATAAATATCCTTATTTAAATGTGAAGTGCTCAGACCTTATAACCAATGTTTTTAGTAATGTCACCAAAACGGGGTTAACAAGGGGACCATCATCGTATATAAGAAATAAATTACATTACATTACATTACATTGTAAAAGTGAATTTCGATCAGACGGTTTTTTGTACAGGGAGGTGGAAATTTGGTTATCATATTTACTGATATTAATATCTAAAAATGATGCTTGATGTTGGTTATATTGATAAGTAAATTTAATGTTAGGATCTTTCTGATCCAAGAGCTTTAAGAAATGGGATTCCGATAGGTCAATTCCTACGTTTAAGAAGGATATGTTCAGATGACCAAGATTTTAATAAGCAAGCTAAAGAATTATATGACAAATTTAAAGACTGTGGGTGTCCTGGGAAAGTAACAAGAAGAGCTTGGAAAAGAGCGAAAAATTGTTATCGGCCATGGCTAATGTTGCCAAACACTAGAGAAACAACTAAACAGGACACAGTTTGTGTCATGCCCTATACCGGCAGTTTCAATGCGATTAAACACATCATTTTGAAATACTGGCCAATACTCCAATGTCATCCATCGCTGACTCAAAGGCCTAAATTTGCGTTTTCGAGGGGCCCCAACTTGGGAGAAAAATTAAAACATAATAATTCGGATATTGTCACAACTACTAGGATGCCACATCAACCATGTGGTAAGTGCCGGGTATGTAGCCATGTTATGAATGTTACTCAAGTGCAAATACCGTCATCTGCAGGTCGATGGTTCAAATTAAACACTGACACCACATGCGATTCTAAAGGAGTGATTTATTACATTCAGTGTCCTTGTCTCAAAATATATATAGGACAAACAACTCGTAAAATCAAAACCCGCATTATAGAGCACTTGAGCAGCATTCGCACTGGACGCATCTCCGCCCCCCTAGTTCCTCATTGGCCGAGTGAATCACATACGCTTGAAGACTTACGATACACAGTATTGATTCACATAAAATATTTTGAAGGTGATCTTTCTAAATTATTAATTCAAAAAGAACGTTTTATATACAATTGGCATACACTTACCCCAGAAGGTTTAAATTCCGAGATCGAATGGTCATTAATATAAAGGATTGCAATGAGGTCATTTTTTCTGGTTGATCTCATATCCAGTTCGGTCTAATATAGCTTTTCCGGTTCTCTTCCCTATAAAATCATTATCCTGGGCTCAGAGCTTCAGTCTTCCCAACACTTTGGTTAGGTCCAGTCCCAGTGAGCCAGTAATAGGTATGTAAATTTATTGAATACATTGATAATATTTTCACGATTGAATAGATATAACTACATTGTAATTAATTTAGACCTTTTTTAACAATAGTTGAGTTAAAAACACGTTGTTTTTATGTATTTTTTTCAGTATCAATGTCCCTCCCTGACGAAGACACGAAACCTGGGTCGGGGGGACAGGGACCATAAGTAGAGAAAAACACAGAGTGAAAAATTTTTTTAAGCTCACATAACACGGTTCTTAAAATTTCTCAACGAGGTTTAACATTACCAACAACCACCTGGCGAAGATAAGTATATTATATACATTAGCAATTCACGTGGAGTGATTTGTTTATATAATAATGGTGGTTTGGGGACGGTGAAGGCGATGATGGTCCCCTTGTTAACCCCGTTTTGGTGACATCACTAAAAACATTGGTTATAAGGTCTGAGCACTTCACATTTAAATAAGGATATTTATTAAGTCATAATTTATTTATAAATTAGAGCTGTGATTATTTAAAATTATTGAAGATTCTCATCACAGAATATAGTTATTTATTCCTCCATAGATTGCTTGGGTTGGTTATTTCTGGGCCATAGACCTTAAAAGTCTACCCGGTACTGACCTTAGTTTTCAACTACTGGATTTGCTATTGAAGCTCACTCTAGCCTATCCAAACCATCTCATTTGCGGGAGTCAGACCATGAAAGTTAACGCATTCATATTCTAATTAGCGATCCTCTGTGTTCATCCCATGCTTTTTTGAATTCCATCAGTTTTTCCTTTCTTTAGAAAAAAAAAAATTTAAAACAAAACTTGAAATGATGGTATTAGTGAACAAATGATATGACTATTAGAATACTGTTATATTATGAAGTTTTTGTTCTTTGATGTGATGATTGTGATTCTGTCCTGTACCTAATTGGCGTTTGTTATTTTAAAATTTGTATCTTGTTTTTAAATTGTACACCACTTAGGGCTCCTTTTACTAAGCTGCGTTAGCGTTTTTAGCGCATGCAGCATTTTAGCGCGCTCTAAACCCACGCTACTCGGCTAGAACTAACGCCAGCTCAATGCTGGTGTTAGCGTCTAGCGCACGGCAAATTAGTGCGCATTATTCCGCGCATGAATGCTCTAACGCGGCTTAGTAAATGGAGCCCTTAGAATTGTGCTGCAACTAAGGCAGTATATCAAGTTTTAATAAACGATAAATGATGCACCAATTCCCTCATGAGGGCATTCCAGGCATCCACCACCCTCTCCATGAAAAAGAATTTCCTAACATTACTCTTAAGTCTACTACTCCTCAACCTCAATTTTTGTCCTCTAGTTTTACCAATTTCCCTTCTCTGGAAAAGATTTGGTTCTATATTAATACCTTTCAAATATTTAAATGTCTGTATCATGTCACACCTATCCTTCCTCTCCTCCAGAGTATACATGTTGAGGTCTTCTAGTCTCTTCTCATACTTCTTTTGGTCCAAACCCCCTACCATTTTTGTCACTTTCCTCTTGATCACTTCAAGTTTTTTTGTATCCTTGACCAGATAAGGCCTTCAAAATTGAACACAATACTCTAAGTGGGGCCTTACCAATGACATGTATATTGGCATCTGCACCTCCTTTTCTGCTGGTTATACCTCTCTCTATACAGCCTAGTATCCTTCTGGCAGACACTATCACCCCAAGGTCCTTCTCCCCATCTGTGCATATCAGCCTCTCGCCTCCCAGCACATACATCTCCCTTGGATTTCTACTCCCTAAATGCATCACTCTGCACTTCTTTGCACTGAATTTTAGTTGCCAGACTTCGGGCCATTCTTCCAACTTTTGCAGATCTTTTTTCATATTTTCTACTCTCTCTGGGGTGTGTACTCTGTTACTAATCTTGGTATTATCTGCAAAAGGGCAAATCTTTCCTTGTAATCCTTCAGCAATATTGTTCACAAACATATTGAACAGAATTGACCTCAGCACCGATCCTTGAGGCACTTCACTACTCACCTTTCTTTCTTCCAAGCAAATTCTATTAACTACAACCCTATGATGTCTGTCCGTCAACCAGTTTCTAATCCAGTTCACGACTTTGGGTCCTAACTTCAGCTGGTCAAGTTTGTTCAAGAGTCTCCTATGAGGAACCTTGCCAAATGCTTTGCTTAAATCTAAGTAAATTATAACTAGTGAACTTCTTGATCTAATTATCTGGGCACCCAGTCAAATAATTCAATCAGATTCGTTTGGCACAATTTACCTTTAGTAAAGCCATATTGTCTCAGATATTGAAACCCATTAGATTCTAGTAATTTCACTATCCTCTCCTTCAGCAACACTTCCATTATTTTTCCAGTAACCGAAGTGAGGCTCACTGGCCTCTAGTTTCCTGCTTTATCTCTGCATCTACTTTTGTGAAGAGGAACCACATCTTCTCTTCTCCAGTCCCACAGAACCTCTCTCGTCTCCAGTGATTTATTGAACAAATCTTTAAGTAGAGTCACCTGAACCTCTCTGAGCACCCTCAATATCCTGGGATGGATCCCATCCGGTCTCATGACTTTTTCCACCTTCAATTTTTCAAGTTGTTCATAAACACTTTCTTCTGTGAATGGTATGGTATCCACTCTATTTTCATATGTACTTTTGTCTGCCAATTGTGGTCCTCCTCCAGGATTTTCTTCCTTGACCACAGAACAGAAGTATTCCTCATCACTCTCCACATAGCGGTTCATAGCTTCCTTCAGTCTCGCAATTCCATTTTTCATTTTCCTTCTTTCACTAATATATCAGAAAAAAAATTTGTCTCCTTTTTTAATATTTCTAGCCATTTGCTCTTCATCCTGCACTTTCACCAGATGTATCTCTCTCTTGGCTTCTTTCATTTTCATCCAGTATTGTTTTGTCCTCCTTTTCTTGAGTATTTTTATATTTCATGAATGTCAACTCTTTTGCCTTTATTTTCTCTGCCACTAGTTTGGAGAAGCATATCGGTTTCCTTTTTCTCTTGTTTTTATTTGTTTTCCTCGCATAAAGGTCAGTAGACATTTTTATTGCTCCTTTCAGCTTAGACCATTGTTCTGCTTCCCTTATGTCCTCCCACCCTATTTGCTCTTTCTTCAGATACTCCTCCATTTTACTGAAGTCCATACGTTTGAAATCCAGAACTTTGAGTTTTGTGTGGCTGCCCTCTGCTTTTAGTTGTTATATTGAACCAAACTATCTGATTATCACTTCCCAGGTAGCATTTGTGAGCACCAGATCCAGTATCACTTTTTCCGTTGTTGGTTCCATCATCATTTGTCTGAGCAAAGCCCCTTGAAAGGCATCCACTATCTCTCTACTTCTTTCTGATTCCAATCCACATCTGACAGGTTGAAATCACCCAGCAAAAGTACCTCTCCTTTGTTCTCCAGCTTTTGGATATCTGCAGTAAGATCTTTATCAATCTGCTGTGTTTGAGTTGGAGGTCTGTAGACAATACCCACATAGATAGAGGTTCCATCTTCTCTTTCCCCAGGCCCCTTCCATTTCAGTCGCTTGGATCTCCGTCTTTACATTGCGAACTACTCCTCCATCCTTTTGACCATCTCTGCCTTTCCTAAAAAGATTACAGCCTGATATGTTTATGTCCCATCCATGGAAATCATTGAATCATGTCTCTGTGATTTGCTACAATATCCAAATCTGCCTCTAACATCAGGGCTTGCAGATCATGATTTTTGTTGCCTAGACTGCAAGCGTTTGTGGTCATTGCTTTCCAGCTACTTTTCTGTAGCAATTTCATTTTTGTCTACTTTTTTGTTTACTCTCACTTCCTGTTACCTTGCTAAGAAGTGTATTGCTAATATTGTTGTGTACATTGGTATTGCTATTGCTATCTTTATTATGGTCACATCTTGTCTCTTGCTGGGAGTGGCCACCATAAGTGTCCTGCATACATATGCCACTCCCACCTTCTAGTTTAAATGACTAGAAATATATTGCCTTAATTTCTCAGCAAGGATCCTTACCTGTCATAGTAAAAGACAGTCCATTCTTATACACTTCTCCCTCAATATTCGCAGGGGTTAGGGGCAGAGCAGGCCTGCGAATGTTGAAAATTTGCAAATAACTTTTGGGCCGGCTCTGACCTACCCCCGCCTTCCCCCTGGCGTCAGACCTTACTTGGTCGAAGATGCCTGTTGGCCTGCCCGTTCCAGCACTGGACTCGGTAAGAACAGAAGCGGCGCCAACTATTGGCAGTAGACCAGGAAGAAACCGAGGAAGGAAAGCTGTAAACTTGGACATGATAAAGCCACTGGGAACTCCCAAACAGGTACCGGCAGTCCTAGGCCTCTGCCCAGTATTTTGTTCCCAGTTTGCGAGAGCCTTGACGTCCTCCATGCTGGATAGGCTAAGATAGAAGTGGGGGGGGGAGGAGAGAGGGAGGGCAGGTTGAAAGCAGAAGCGCACGCGCACCGCAGTGTCACCGTCAAGAATAGGGGGTAAGCGGGTGAGCAGCGGAAGTGCAGCTTTTCATTGGCTGGGTTTAGAGAGCATCGCCACTAGCAAGATGCTTTGCTAAAACAGAGCGAAGAGGCTCCCGTCCTGGGGGAGGGAGGCAGGGAGGTCCGGAATGCAGCATTTTCTCTTTCAAAAAAATAAAATTGCAGATACTGAAACCGCGGATTCGGAGGGAGAAGTGTAATATATAGTAGTTTCTTGTTCTTCCATGTATTTCCCCATCCTCTTATGTACCTAAAGCCTTCTTGATGACACCAGGCTCTGAGCCACCTGGTGAAAATCTCAATATTTAGTACTCTTTTCTCTCCTTTTCCATATGTAGAAACAGAAAAAAGCAGCAGAAAAGGGCTATAGTCCACCAAGTCTGCCCATTCCAAGTATCCCCTCCTCTGAATTTACTCCCTTAAAGATCCCACGTGAGTATCCCATTTTCTCTTAAAATCCGTCACGCTGCTGGCCTTTATCACCTGGAGTGGGAGTCTGTTCCAATGATCCACTACTCTTTCAGTGAAGAAGTACTTCCTGGAGTCGCCATGAAACTTCCCTCCCCTGATTTTCAGCGGATGCCCTCTGGTAGTCGAGGGTCCCATGAGCCAGAAGATATCATCTTCTGACTCGATGTGTCCCGTGATGTATTTATATGTTTCAATCATATCTCCCCGTTCTCTTCTTTCCTCAAGTGAGTACAGCCGCAATTTTTTTAGTCTTTCTTCATACGTGAGATCCTTGAGCCCCAAGACCATCCTGGTGGCCGTTCGCTGAACCGACTCGATCCTCAGCACGTCCTTTCGGTAGTGTGGTCTCCAAAACTGAACACAGTACTCCAAGTGAGGCCTCACCATGGCTCTGTACAATGGCATCATAACTTCAGGTCTCCTGCTGATGAAACCTCTGCGGATACACCCCATCATTTGTCTTGCCCTGGAGGAAGCCTTCTCCACTTGATTGGCAACCTTCATGTCCTCACTAATGATCACCCCTAGGTCGCGTTCCGCCATGGTCCTAACCAAGGTCTCACCATTTAGTACATAAGTTCTACGCGGGTTTCTCTTACCCAGATGCATTATCTTGCATTTTTTAGCATTGAAGCTTAGCTGCCAAGTAGTTGACCATTGTTCCAGCAACAGTAGGTCGTGTGTCATATTATCAGGTAATAAGCTTTTGCCTACTATGTTGCAAAGTTTGGCATCGTCGGCGAAGAGTGATACCCTTCCTCTAAGTCCTTGCGTCATATCTCTTATGAATAAGTTAAATAGAATCGGGCCCAGGACCGAGCCCTGCGGCACTCCACTGATCACGTCCGATGCTTCGGATGGGGTACCGTTCACCACCACCTTCTGAAGTCTACCGCTCAGCCAATCCCTAACCCATGTAGTTAGAGTGTCTCCTAATCCTATCGATTTCAGCTTGTTCAGTAATCTTCGATGAGGGACGCTATCAAATGCTTTACTGAAGTCCAAATATACCACGTCCAGTGACTCTCCGGCATCCAGTTGTCTAGTAACCCAGTCAAAAAAGCTAATCAGATTAGATTGGCAGGATCTGCCCTGGGTGAACCCGTGTTGGTGTGGATCACGCAGTTTTTCTTTGTCTAGGATTGTGTCAAGATTCTGTTTGATCAGTGTTTCCATGAGTTTACACACTATAGACGTGAGACTCACTGGTCTGTAGTTTGCGTCTCTGTCCTGCAGCCCTTTTTGTGGAGTGGGATTACGTTGGCGGTTTTCCAGTCCAAGGGGACCCTTCCTGTGCTTAGGGAAAGATTGAAAAGAACAGATAATGGTTCTGCCAGGACTTCCCTTAACTCCCTGAGCATTCTGGGGTGTAGGTTATCCGGTCCCATGGCTTTGTTTACCTTGAGTCTTGATAGTTCGTCATAGACGCTACTGGGCGTAAATTCAAAATCTTGAAACGGGTCTTTCTGGTTATCTCCCGTCTGCAGCTGTGGACCAGCTCCCGGCGCTTCGCGGGTGAACACTGAACAGAAGTATTTGTTTAGTAGTTCTGCCTACTCAGAATCTGATTCCGCAAAGTTACCGTTCGATTGCTTCAGGCGTACTATCCCATCTTTGTTTCTTTTCCTGTCACTAATATAGCTGAAGAAAGATTTATCCCCTTTCTTAATTTTCCGTGCTAGCTCTTCCTCCATTCGGAGTTTGGCTTCTCTGACTGCTGTTTTGACAGCTTTATATCTGTCTAGATAGTCCTCTTTCACCCCATCTCTGCCTAAATGTTTGTAGGTGATAAATGCGTCTTTTTTCTGTTTAACTAGGTCTGAAATTTCTTTACTGAACCATTGGGGTCTTTTGTTTCTCCTGCGTTTACTTACTGTCTTTATGTATCGGTCTGTTGCTTCGTGTAGGATGGACTTCAGAGACGACCACATAACCTCCACATTGTCAGATATTGCTTGTTTATGTAGCTCCTGATGGACAAAATCTCCCATGCGGTTGAAGTCTGTGCCTCTAAAGTTGAGAACCCTTGTTGCTGTGTTTGTCTTAGGGAAACCTTTCTTGAGGTTGAGCCATACCATATTATGGTCGCTGGAGGCCAGTGTGTCTCCTACTGAGACTTCCGTGACGCTATCTCCTTTGGTGAGAACTAGGTCTAGTAACGCCTGGTCCCTGGTGGGCTCCAATACCAATTGCTTGAGACGTGCACCCTTTATGGAGGTTAATATTCTTTTGCTGCTACCCGTAGTCGCGGAGAGTGTGTTCCAATCTGCATCTGGCATGTTGAAGTCTCCTAGCATTACTGTGTCCCCGCGCAGTGTGATGTTCTCTATGTCCTCGATTAATTCCATGTCTTTGTCCTCCTGTTGCCTGGGAGGTCTATATATCACCCCAAGGTATAGGCATTTTTCATTCCCTCTGGCCAGGTTCACCCAGAGGGATTCCCCGGTGTATCTAACATCTGTGATTCTGGTGGTTTTGATGCTTTCCTTAGTGTATAGCGCTACTTCTCCTCCCAATTTACCCTCTCGGTCGCAATGAAGTAGGTTGTACACTGGTATAACCATATCCCACCCATGCGATTCCGTGAAGTAGGCAGTACTTCCAAAAAAGGTCCAGTCTACAAAATGTTTTAACCCCTCCTCCTGCTCCCGAAGTTTTCTGTGCCACAAATGGGTTATTGCTGGCTAGGATATTTGTTCCCAAGTGGATAACACCAGCTTTAGAATTCTTAGTTTCTTCCCAAATTATAAGCAGTATTTGTTTGGTATTTCTGGTAGCTGAGGATCCTGGGAGACACTTCACTATTTTATTTTCCAAGTAAAAGTAGACACTGATGATTTTGTGTCAAGGTCAAAACTTGTGTTGCTTTGACTAACTGCTTTTTGCTTCTCATTTCCTAGTCTTGCCTAATGATTGGGCCACCTCTGCATCAACAAGATATTCCAGAGTTTCCTAAACTATTGGTCGGGATTCCAAATGGGGGTCAAAAAATTCACATTTGGGGGTCATGACCTGGGTGAGTTCTTCATAGATGCATCATTATTCTACACCTGTAGAGGGTCACACAGTTTTTTTCGGCTGCAATCATGAGGTCACAGCCACAAAAAGATTGATATGCACTGCTCTATCGACATCCCCACAGAGAGACAGACAGAAGCCTCATAGACAGAAGCCTACTTTACCAGACACACACCTCATATACCCCACCCCTTACTGTAAACATGGACACGTGTGCCATCAGTATTTCTCTTCCATACACCTCTTGCTGCCCTAGTGAAACAGATTTCACCACAAGCCTCTACACAGAGTCCTTTCAGAGTAAAAAAAATGCCTAGATGAGTAATGCCATTGAAGCAAACTTTGCCTGGTCTAAGCATGGAGATATATTTAATTATGGCTTTTCGTATTTTAATAAAACTGGCATTGAAGTCTGAACTGATTTTTGCTACCTATTTTTCATTGCATGTCACTGTTGAGTAAGAGTGACAGCTGTTGGTTTTTTGGGGTTTTTTTTTTAGATCTTTAAGAATTGTGATGCTTTCTCTTCTGTGGCTCTTTTTCTTATATAGAAACACTAGCTGATGCCCCGGCATTGCACAGGTATTTAATAATAGCAATAACACAGTAAACGGATTGAAATAAAGATACTTTATAGTGGTGAATGAAATTATTGTTTTACAGCTTAATAAAAAGTACAATATTCAAATTATAATGTGAAATATTTGACAAAATGAATACAATACAACTAACGCAAAACGTGATTATAAACAACAATTTTAGTTTCACCTCCTGGAGCAAGAACAAATAAATTCTTGGGTGAACCCACCCTTGAGCAAGCAACATAGAGTTGTGGGCCGTGAGACCCCCAGAACATATCACCCCAGGTAGTGAGGGATCTGCATACCAAGTTTCGTCCAAATTGGTCACAGTGAGAATGGCAGCTTTTTACATTTTTTCCATTGACATGAATGGGTGAAATCTGATTTTCTGTTTGTAGCTCCGCCCACGTGTGCAGGAGTGCCGCGAGACCCCCAGAACATATCACCCCAGGTAGTGAGGGATCTGCATACCAAGTTTCGTTCAAATCGGTCAAGCCGTTTGTGAATTACTGTGAGAATGGCAGCTTTTTACATTTTTTCCATTGACATGAATGGGTGAAATCTGATTTTCAGTTTGTAGCTCCGCCCATGTGTGCAGGTGGGCCGCGAGACCCCCAGAACATATCACCCCAGGTAGTGAGGGATCTGCATACCAAGTTTCGTCCAAATTGGTCACAGTGAGAATGGCAGCTTTTTACATTTTTTCCATTGACATGAATGGGTGAAATCTGATTTTCTGTTTGTAGCTCCGCCCACGTGTGCAGGAGGGCCGCGAGACCCCCAGAACATATCACCCCAGGTAGTGAGGGATCTGCATACCAAGTTTCGTTCAAATCGGTCAAGCCGTTTTTTAATTACAATGAGAATGGCAGCTTTTTACATTTTTTCCATTGACATGAACGGGTGAAATCTGATTTTCTGTTTGTAGCTCCGCCCACGTGTGCAGGAGGGCCGCGAGACCCCCAGAACATATCACCCCAGGTAGTGAGGGATCTGCATACCAAGTTTCGTTCAAATCAGTCAAGCCGTTTGTGAATTACTGTGAGAATGGCAGCTTTTTACATTTTTTCCATTGACATGAATGGGTGAAATCTGATTTTCTGTTTGTAGCTCCGCCCACGTGTGCAGGTGGGCCGCAAGACCCCCAGAACATATCACCCCAGGTAGTGAGGGATCTGCATACCAAGTTTCGTTCAAATCGGGCAAGCCGTTTTTGCGTTGGCAGCTTTTTACATACGTACCCTTAGACAACAGGTAGATGTGATTCTCGCACAAAGGGCAGAGCAAGAGCTGTATTTCCGTCGATATAACTTTCAATGCTGGGGGGGAGAGCCAGTAGGTTAATGGCACACTTAGTCCGTCCCAATCGTGAGCACCAAGTCATTACGGCTATTACCGATCCACAGGTCACACATATACAACAAAAACCCATATCCATCACCAATTTGTGACTTATTACAAAGACCTTTATGCCCATAAGCCTTCTGAAGATACTGACCGGGATGATTTTTAGCTTGCTGGCTCCTCCCCCCAAAATTACATCAGCTTGCATAGAGAAATCGCTGATTCCTGGCACTTTCTTAACCATGTTTTGCCTCTCCTTCAGGAACAGGCCAGGTCTCCCACCAAGTTATTTGCGGTTTCACCATATTCACGATGGTTTTTAATATAAAACAGCGAATAACATATGAAAAAACTATTCACGGTTTTTTTGTATTCGCAGGTCTGTTAATCCCCTATCACAGCGAATACGGAGGGAGAGGTGTATATAGCTCCACACCTCTACCTATACATTACACAAACATCTCCTATTTCCCCTCAACAATTCTACCACAAAGTCCACCATCACCACATACCTGAGTCCTATCTGCACACTTTTCTATGTGTTGGAAAATGGCTGTGCCTCTGTATGCTTTCTCAGTTTGCTTATGCCTGCATGGTGTTCATTTCCTTGTATGGTTAAGAATACAGTGGTACCTTGGATTACGAGCATAATCCGTTCCAGGAGCATACTCGTAATCCAAAATGCTCGTTTATCAAAACAAAGTTCCCCATTGGGGATAATGGAAACTCAGATGATTCGTTCTAGAACCCGGGTCGGGTGCCGGGTGCTGTCTCCTCCGTCGGTCATCTGAAGAAGAACCCCACAGTGTCGCTTCGGGGGGGGGGGGGTGTGGCAGCCGCCGGAGAACCCCACAGTGCCACTTCAGGGGGGGGATGCCAGCCGCCGGAGAATTCCACAGTGTCGCTTCGGGGGGGGATGCCGGCCACCGGAGAACCTCACAGTGCCTTCAGAGGGATGCCTCCTATCTGCCGGCCAGCCCTCCACATCGGATGCCCCTCGCATGCTGGAGAGCCCCCACCCGAGCCCACACAGCCGAGCGCTGCCCTACCCGCATGCTGTGCACGACATGCATAACGTCGATGATTGACGCTGTGCACATCACACGCAACGCGCAGGCGGGACAGCACCCAGCCGCACAGGCCCAGACAGAGGTCCTCCAACCTGCGGAAGGCACCCGATGTGGAAGGCTGGCCGGAAGACGGAAGAGGAATTCCCCGAAGCGGCGCTTCCTGGACTGTAAGTGCTCGTTGATCAGGGCAGTGCTCGGTTTGCGAGTCAGAAGTTTGCTGAGTGTTTTGCTCGTCTTGCAAAACACTTGCAAACCGGGTTACTCGCAAACCGAGGTACCACTGTATAAGAAAAGCTATGCTGAGCCAGACCAAGGTCCACTGAGCCCATTATTCGGTCACAAGTACTCAGCAGATACCAAAAAGTACGATTGGTTTCTCATAGCTCATTTCCAGAGATAGATAATGGTTCTCCCAATTTAATCTGGCTAGTACATTTTTTATGGACTTCTTTTGCAGGAACTTGTACAAACTTCTTTGGAACTATGTTAATCTCATTGACTACATCTTATGATAATAGATTCCATGGCTAATAATGCGCTGCATGAAAGAAAATCTTTTTAACTTTTGTTTTCAATCTGCTTGTTGTTTCATGGGGTATCATCTTCTTTAAAATGTTAAACAACTGCTTGCTATTGAACCATTCAGCCCCGAACTATGATTTTATAAATTTCTATTATGTCCCCTCTCACTCCTCCTCAAATTGAAGAGCCTCCTACCTGTTTAGCCTTTCTTGATAAGAGAAGTGTTCTAGCATCTTTTCATTTTTGTCACTCTTTGCTGAACCTTCTCCATTTGTACTCTTATCATTTTTGAGATAGGACGATAACTGCACATGGTACTCAAAGTATGGTTGCACCAGGGTCCTATTTTCCATTCATTTTCAGATAATCCCTAACATTCTATTTGCCTTTTTAGCAGCTACAGCACACTGGGCTGAAGATTTCAATGTATTATCCATAATGACTGTAAGTTCTTGGTGATGATTCCTAACTGAACTCAGCTTTTTCTATCGGAATTTGGGATTTCTCCTTTGTATATTGTTTTGCATTTGTCCACATTAAAATTTAATCGGCCATCTGGATGCCCAGTCTCCTCTTTTCACAAAAGTATTTAGGGGTAGGGATTTGAGTTTAGTAGCTTGGGCATTTTCTGTAGTAGCTCAAGCAAGTTATATTATATTTCCTTGTTCCTATAGGGCTTACAGTCCTATACCTGAGGCAGTGGAAGATTAAGTGACCTATATGCAATCCTCTGCTGTTTTAACAGCTTTGGCAAATCCCAAGCAGTTAGACCCTGAAGCCTCTGTATATTACAGGATTAAACAAAGTGAGCGGCATTATTTAAAACTTTGAAAAAAGGCAATTTCCAGCCTTGAATAAAATTATGTAGTATGGTAACTGACACATCATGAGAGAGAAATACAGTTGGTAAGAATAATGTTCCTCTGAACCCAAGTTAATTTTCCTTCAGAGCTCCCCTTAATAAACAATGTGCATTTCCCAGTTAGTCAGAAGCTTGTGGTTTATGTTGTCTGTGGAACTAATGTGGCTTTCTGTTTAATTTACGACATGGTTAAAGGAAGCTTTCGTGCCTGCTGTTGGAAACTTTAGAAAGGTCACACCAAACATCCTGGGTATTAAGTCATAAACTCAATGTTATTGATAAGGAAAGGGTGGGTGAGAGGGAGGATGAAAGATAACCGACTGACTGAACTTTACTGTAAATATTCCCCAGGCTTCAGAGGCCCCTTATTGCAGTAATGAGCTTGTAATCCTGTATACAATATCCTCGTTATGAATGTGCAGCTTGCTAAGGATGCTTTTACTGGGGGAAAGCTGGGGGTTTCTTCAATACCTCTAAGTAATATATAGAAATAAAACAAAAATCAAGGGAAATACGGTAAAACCTTTTTTATTGGACTAAATGCATTTTATGATGAACTTTTGAAGAAGCTCATCATAAAATGCATTGAGTTAGTCTAATAAAAAAGACTAACTTATTTCCTTTGTTTTTTGTTTTATTTCTATATATTACCTTGGGAAATGGACTAACACGGCCACTACACCATTTCATTCAATACCTCTAAATTGTTAATATAACTAAACCAGTAGCAAATACTGGGAGGCAATTTTCATAGTCTCTAGGCAGCTTGTAAGTCGGCTTATTTTTAAAGGGAACCCCCCTCCCCCAGTGTGTGCTCCATGTGTACAAAGGTACCTATACACCAGGTACAGCATACAGTACATTTCAGAAATTATGGAGCCCTTTTACTAAATAGTGGTAAGTGTATGCATTTATTGCTCTTTAGGCAGCAAATATTAATGTGTGGTAAGTACAAAAATTGTTTGGGGTGTGCCCAGCATGTACCCTACAATCACCGCATTGAAATGTTCTTAATCGCACATTAACTATTTACAGTTACCTGAGATGCTTTTAACTTCTCTTGAGGAGGCAGTCGAAGTGCATCTGCACTCGGAGCCGGATTCTATAAACAGCACCTAACTCGATAGGCACCTAGCAAAGCGGCACCTACTGCATGTTAGGAATTACGTTTGTAGAATCGTGTCTGTTGGTGCCTAACTCGACTTAAACAGACTCCATGGGCTAAAGTTAGGGCCCAAAGTCGTGAACTGGATTAGAAGCTGGTTGACGGACAGATACCAGAGGTTGGTGGTTAATGGAATTTGCTCGGAAGAGGGAAAGGTGACTAGTGGAGTGCCTCAGGGATTGGTGCTGGGACCGATTCTGTTAATATGTGTGTGAATGACTTTGCTGAAGGGTTAGAACAGGGGTGCCCAAAAGGTCGATCGTGATCAACCAGTAGATCGCGAAGGCAATGCGTGTCAATCGCAGAGCTTTCGCGTTCTCCCTGATTCCCAACGCCGTAAATAGGACAGCAAAAGCGCCGGGCCCACCAGCCTTCCCCCCCCCCCCCTGCCCACGTCAATTTTGACGACGAAGAGGAAGTTCCAGGCAGCTAATCGCTGCCTGGCTGGCCCGGAACTTCCTCTCCGACATCAGAATTGACGTTGGGGGGGGGGGGGTGAAGGCTGGTGGGCCCGGCACTTCTGTTATCCTGTTTACGGCGTCGGGAAGCAGGGAGAGTTCAGAACTCAGCAGCAGTGGCTTGGGGGCCTGTCCCCTGATTACGGCAGTGGTGGCTTGGGGGAGGAGGCAGGGAGAAAGAAAGACAAAGAAAGAAAGAAAGGAGGCAGGCAGGGACACAGAAAAAACGGTGGGGGGGGCAGGGAGAGAGAAAGAAAGACAAAGAAATAAGGGGGAAGGGAGAAAGAAAGAAAGGGGAGGGGGCATGGAGAGAGGAAGAAAAAGTTGGGGAAGGGAATAAGGTCTGGAGGAGAGGAAGCATACAGGAGGCTGAAAGAAGGTAAGAAATATTGGATGCACAGTCAGAAGAAGAAAGTGCAACCAGAGATTCATGAAATCACCAGACAACAAAGGTAGGAAAAATGATTTTATTTTCAATTTAGTGATCAAATTGTATCTGTTTTGAGAATTTATATATGCTGCCTATATTTTGCACTATGGCACCCTTTTACTAAACCACAATAGTGGTTTTTAGCGCAGGGAGCCTATAAGTGTCAAGAGCAGTGTGAGGCATTCAGCACAGCTCCCTGCGCTAAAAAACGCTATCGTAGTTTAGTAAAATGGGAGGGGGTATATTTGTCTATTTTTGTATAGTTGTTACTGTGGTGACATTACATAAAGTCATCTGCCTTGACCTCTTTGAAAAACCCCGGAATATAAATGATAATTAACATTTTTTCTGCGTACAGTGTGCTTTGTGGTTTTTAAAAAAATTTTATTGTTGGTAGATTATTTTGACTTGGTCATTTTAAAAGTAGCTCGCAAGCCCACAAAGTGTGGTCACCCCTGGATTAGAAGGTAAGATTAGCATTTTTGTGGATGATACTAAGATTTATAACAGAGTGGACACCTCGGAGGGAGTGGAAAACCTGGAAAAGGATCTGAAAAAGTTAGAAGAATGATCTAACATCTGGCAACTAAAATTCAATGCGAAGAAGTGCAGAGTGATGCATTTGAGGGGTAGAAATCTGAGGGAACCGTATGTGCTGAAAGGTGACGGATGTGAGCACTGACGGAGAGAGGGACCTTGGGGTGATTGTGTCTGAGGATCTAAAGGCGTCTAAACAATGTGATAAGGTGGTTGCTGTAGCCAGAAAGATGCTAGGCTGTATAAAAAGAGGAATAACCAGCAGAAGAAGGGAGATGTTGATACCCCTGTATAGGTCGTTGGTGAGGCCACAATTGGAGTATTGTGTTTAGTTTTGGAGGCCATATTTGGTGAAGGAGATAATTGAAGCAGTCCAGAGGAAGGTGACGAAAATTGTAAGGAGTTTGAACCAAAAGAAGTATGAGAAGAAACTGGAAGACCTAAATATGTATACTCTGGAGGAGAGGAGGGATAGGGGAGATATGATGATTTGAGGTTGTGGGGAGGAAGACTCAGGAGCAATGTTAGGAAATTCTTTTTCACGAAGAGGGTGGTAGATGTCTGGAATGCCCTCCCGAGGAAAGTGGGATAAATATAGAGGATCTCTAATTAGAAAATGAAGAATGTAAATTAAAGAGCTAAGGCTGGTACTGGACAGAATTGCACGGTCTGTGTCCCATATGTGATGATTTGGTGTAGGATTGTGATTGGGAGGTCATCAATGGGAACTCCACTAACTTGGAATATGAGGATGTTACTGGCCAGACCTTATGGTAGATATCCTGCAAACAGGATGGTTGGATAGGCTGGAGTGAGCTTGGATGGCAACTTCAGCATTTGGAACCTAGGACAATCCCAGGTGGACTTTACAGTCTATGACCCAGAAATCTGAAACAAGAGAAAAGTTGATTTAATCATGCATTTTTAATGCACAGACTGGATGGACCATTCAGGTCTTTATCTACTGTCATTTATTATGTTACTATGTTATTTAGGCATCATAAGAACATAAGAATAGCCTTACTGGGTCAGCCCAATGGTCCATCAAGCCCAGTAGTCTGTTCTCACGGTGGCCAATCCAGGTCCCTAGTACTTGGCCAAAACCCAAGGAATAGGAACATAATGTTAGGCGCCAGTATATTAAGCCAGGGTTTTCTTGGCCTAATGCAGTGGCACATCAGTCATTCCACACCCAAACTCTGCCCCTAACCATACCTACTTTCCATGCAGGCGCTGGTAGGTGCCTCAGTGTAGATGCCTACTGTGAGATGTTAAGTGCCTAGTGACTAATTAATTTTTAATTGGTTTTTATTTGTACTGTCATTTATCAGCACCAATTAACTAATTAAAATAAAAAAATTTAGGGCCCCCAATCAAGGCACCTACCGGTAGGCACCTTTTATAGAATCAGCGATGTCCTGGCGAAACCGTTGGCTGAGCTATTCAATCTCTCCCTAAGTAAGGGGAAAGTTCCCCTGGACTGGAAATTAGCTAATGTCGTTCCTCTGCATAAAAAGGGTTGCAGGGCAGAGGCTGCGAATTATAGACCGGTGAGTCTCACATCAATAGTGTGCAAACTCATGGAAACACTAATTAAAAGCAAATTGGACACGATCTTGAATGAAGGGAATCTTCGGGATCCCAGTCAGCATGGATTCACCAAGGGTAGGTTCTGCCAATCCAATCTCGTCAGCTTCTTTGACTGGGTAACAAGAAAGTTGGACTTGGGAGAGTCTTTGGACGTCGTGTACCTGGACTTCAGTAAAGCTTTTGACAGTGTCCCACACCGCAGGCTGCTAAGCAAGATGGAATCGATGGGGTTAGGAGAGACACTAACTGCATGGGTCAATGATTAGCTGAGTGGCAGACTTCAGAGGGTGGTGGTTAATGGTACCCTCTCTAAAACATCGGAGGTGACCAGTGGAGTGCCGCAGGGCTCGGTCCTGGGTCCACTCCTTTTCAACATATTCATAGGGGATCTGACTCAAGGGCTTCAAGGTAAAATAACACTATTCGCTGATGACGCCAAACTATGTAATATAGTAAGTGAATGCAGTTTACAGAATTATATGGCGCAGGACCTGCTTACATTGGAAAGTTGGTCCTCAACCTGGCAGCTAGGCTCCAATGCTAAGAAATGTAAGGTCATGCACCTCGGAAGCGGAAATCCATGCAGGACGTACTTCTTGAACGGAGAAACTTTAACTAGGACTTCAGCAGAACGAGATTTAGGAGTAATCATCAGTGCAGACATGAAAACTGCCAATCAAGTGGAGAAGGCTTCATCTAAGGCAAGGCAGATATTGGGTTGTATCAATAGAAGTTTCGTCAGCCGAAAGCCTGAAGTCATAATGCCGTTGTACAGGGCCATGATGAGACCTCATCTGGAGTACTGTGTGCAATTCTGGAGGCCACATTACAGTAAAGATGTGTGCAGAATTGAATCGGTTCAACGGACGGCCACCAGGATGATCTCGGGGCTCAAGGGTCTCTCATACGAAGAGAGACTGAACAAATTGCAGCTCTACACTCTTGAGGAATGTAGGGAGAGGGGAGACATGATCGAAACATTTAAGTACCTCACGGGACATGTCGAAGTGGAAGATGATATTTTCTTTCTCAAGGGACCCTCGGCCACAAGAGGGCACCCGCTCAAACTCAGGGGCGGAAAATTTCATGGCGACACCAGAAAGTATTTCTTCACAGAGAGAGTGGTTGATCATTGGAACAAGCTTCCAGTGCAGGTGATAGAGGCAGACAGCGTGCCAGACTTTAAGAATAAATGGGATACCCATGTGGGATCCCTACGAGGGTCAAGATAAGGAAATTGGGTCATTAGGGCATAGACAGAGGGTGGGTAAGCAGAGTGGGCAGACTTGATGGGCTGTAGCCCTTTTCTGCCGTCATCTTCTATGTTTCTATGTGTTGTAAGTTTAGTGTTTTAAGTGCCATAACCTGCCCATTAACACAGCATGCATTTAGCACACAAATGAACATGCACTGTTATGCCACTGTGGAAAGTTACTACTCTTAATTAGCATGTTAGTTACTTAATGCAGTGTGGTGCAGTGGTTGAAGCTACAGCTTCAGCACCCTGGGGTTGTGGGTTTAAACCCAGTGCTTCTCCTTGTGATCCTGGGCAAGTCACTTAATCCTCCATAGCCCCAGGATTACAATCAAGACTGGAGTTCCAGTCACCAAAGAGATCCAGAGGATGGCCACGGCCTAAGTGCAGACGGAGGATGACCCAGGACAGTGGATAGAGGTCTCGGTGCAGACCAAGGCTATCCCCCAGCAGAAGACTTCGGTCTCCACACAGACAGATGAGATTGGCCAGCTAGACGGAGACATCCTGCAGGAGCTGAGGAGCCTACGAGAAGAGGTGACGCGCCTGAGAAGCATCCGGGAAGATGAGGCCTTCATCGACAGAGTCATCCAGGAGCTGTCACAAATCACCGAGCAGACGCAAGACGAGACCATCCTCAAGACGCCCAAACCGACCAAACCAACAGCCTTGAAACCAATGATTGGGGTAAAGGAAGAGGCTAGAGACGCTGACTCCTGGCAGCTGGTTACCTCCTCTACAGTCAAACACAGAAGACCTTCCTCTTCTTCTTTTTCCTTGTCTTGCAAACAGGGCAGTTCCACATCAGCCCCACAAATCACCTTGAAGAACAGATTCCAGCTTTTACAGGAAGGACCTGCCAATGAAGTACAAGAAGTTGTCCAACAGATGGCTCCGGTTCCGGGGGCAACGGATCAGCTCCCCCCGAAGAAGCACAGAGTGGTTGTCATTGGGGACTCCCTGCTGAGAGGCACCAAGGGACCAATTTGCAGACCAGATATGCAATCCAGAGAGATTTGTTGTCTTCCAGGAGCCAGGATCCGGGATGTGACTACCTGCTTAGAACGACTCATCAAGCCCCAAGACCACTTCCCCATGCTTCTCATCCACGTTGGAACGAACGACACTGCCAGGAACACCCGAAGATTTTGGAGCCCTGGGTGAGAAGCTGAGGCGGATGGGAGCGCAGGTGGTCTTCTCCTCAATCCTTCCAGTGAGAGGTAAGGGAAGAGCCAGGGAAGATCGTATCCAGAGGGCAAATGAGTGGCTACACGGATGGTGCAAAGAGATGAACTTCGGATTCCTGAACCATGGAGATGCACTACTAGGACTACAGGGAGCAGACGGGCTCCACCTGACTAGAAGGGGTAAGAACGTCTTTGGACACCGACTAGCCCGCCTGCTTCGAAGGGCTTTAAACTAGGTAAGTCAGGGGAGGGTACCCACTCACATACTGGTGTGGTAAGTAGTCATCCTGATGGGGCAAGTTGCCACTCCAATTCTGAATCTGGGGTAAGTACACACTTGGCAAACAGTACTGTAGGAACCACACTAACTCAGGAGGGAAAATCGCCACGGAGACCTAGTAAACATAAAGTATGGAGGGCTATGTACGTTAATGCCCACAGTTTAGGCAACAAAATTCTGGACTTAGAAACAGAAATGAGGAATGCCGAACTAGATGTGGTAGCAATATCCGAGACCTGGTTCACGGACTCCCATGGGTGGGATATGGTTATACCGGGATACAACTTAATTCGACGAGACAGAGATGGCAAAACAGGAGGAGGGGTAGCACTATACACCAAAGAGGACATCAAAGATACCAGAATCGCAGACGTCAAGTACACCGGGGAATCCCTTTGGGTGAACCTAGCCAGGGAGAATGACAAATGCCTGTATCTTGGTGTTGTATACAGATCTCCAAGACAACAGGAGAACATAGATTCAGAACTAATTGAAGATATAGAAACCATCACTCTGCGAGGTACTGTTGGGGAATTTCAATATGCCTGATGCCGATTGGAACAAGCTCTCTGCTACGTCCAGCGGCAGCAAAAGGCTACTAACCTCCATAAGGGGAGCACAGCTCAAACAGATGGTATTAGAGCCCACTAAGGATCAGGCAATACTGGACCTAGTACTCGCCAACGGAAACTGTGTCACAGAGGTTTCGGTAGGCGATACGTTGGTCTCCAGCGACCACAACATGGTATGGTTTCACCTCAGGAAAGGTTTCACTAGATCTAACACATCCACGAAAGTCCTCAACTTTAAGGGCACCAACTTCGAAAACATAGGAGATTCATCTATCAGGCGCTGCAAAACCAGGCCACAACAGATAATGTAGAGGTGATGTGGTCAGCTCTGAAATCTACCCTACATGAAGTAACCAACCTCTATATAAAAACAGTAAGTAAACGGCGGAGAAACAATAAACCTCAGTGGTTCTCTGCGGAGATCTCAGACTTCGTAAAAAAGAAGAAAAGAGCATTTATCTCCTGCAAACAAATCAGGAGAGCGAGAGACTAAGGAAGACTATCTGGCCAAGTCTTGAGCTGTCAAAACAGCAGTCAGAGAGGCCAAACTCCGGATGAAAAGAATCTAGCAAAGAACATTAAAAAAGGTGATAAATCCTTCTTCAGGTATATTAGTGACAGAAAAAGGAACACAGATGGGATAGTGCGCCTTAAGAAATCAGATGGGAATCATGTAGAATCGGACTCCGATAAAGCCGAACTACTAAATAAATACTTCTGCTCAGTCTTTACCTGCGAGGAGCCGGGATCCGGTCCGAAGCTGCGGACAAGGGAAAGCTCAGAAGACCCGTTTCAAGATTTTGAGTTTACGTCCAACAGCGTCTACCATGAATTTTCAAAACTCAAAGTGAACAAAGCCATGGGATCAGACAAAATACATCCCAGGGTGCTTAGGGAATTGAGTGATGTCCTGGCAGAACCGTTATCCGCGCTATTCAATCTTTCCCTAAGTACAGGAAGAGTCCCATTGGACTGGAAAACAGCTAACGTAATTCCACTTCACAAAAAGGGATGCAGGACATCGATAAGTGTGTAAAATTATGGAAACACTAATCAAACACAAATTAGACACAATCCTGAATGATGAGAATCTACGAGATCCCCATCAACATGGATTTACTACGGGAAGGTCCTGCCAGTCCAATCTGATCAGCTTCTTTGACTGGATAACGAAAAAGTTGGATATGGGGGAGTCCCTGGACGTCGTGTACTTGGACTTCAGCAAGGCTTTTGATAGTGTTCCACACCGCAGGTTATTGAGCAAGATGAGTTTGATGGGATTAGGAGAAACATTAACTGCATGGGTAAAAGACTGGCTCAAAGGTACACTTCAGAGGGTGGTAGTGAACGGTACTCTTTCTGAAACATCAGAAGTGATCAGTGGAGTACCGCAGGGCTTGGTGCTGGGTCCAATCTTATTTAATATCTTCGTAAGGGACCTGACTCAGGGGCTTCAAGGGAAAATTACATTATTCGCCGATGACGCCAAACTATGCAACATAGTAGGCAATAGCACAGTGTCCGACTGTATGACGCAGGACCTACTCTTACTGGAGCAGTGGTCCTCAACTTGGCAACTAAGTTTTAATGCCAAAAAGTGTAAGGTCATGCACCTTGGCAGCAGAAATCCATGCAGAACTTACACCCTAAATGGTGAGATCTTAGCAAGAACTGCAGCAGAACGGGACTTGGGAGTGATCATTAGTGAAGCCATGAAGACTGACAATAAAGTGGAGAAGGCTTCAT
Source organism: Geotrypetes seraphini (assembly GCF_902459505.1). NCBI lineage: Eukaryota > Metazoa > Chordata > Amphibia > Gymnophiona > Dermophiidae > Geotrypetes > Geotrypetes seraphini. Next base: position 162,696,009 of record NC_047086.1, on the reverse strand, counting down.
CCAAGGCTAGACAAATGATGGGTTATATCCGAAGAAGTTTCGTCAGCCGGAAGCCCAAAGTTATAATGCCATTGTACAGATCCATGATCATCTAGAATATTGTGTACAATTCTGGAGACCACATTATCAAAAAAGATGTGCAGAGAATTGAGTCGGTTCAGCGAATGGCTACCAGGATGGTCTTGGGACTCAAGGACCTCCTGTATGAGGAACGGCTGGGCAAGTTGCAGCTGTACTCACTCGAGGAGCATAGAGGGAGAGGTAACATGATTGAGACATTCAAATATGTCACAGGCCGTATTGAGGTAGAAGAGGATATTCCTCAACCTCCTCCCCTCCATTCCCAAGCTTGCAGACTCTGAAAACAATTGGCACAACTGGAACGCCCCTTCCAAGTCCACCTACCACTCCCTCGCCCCCCAAACCACTAAATCCATCACCTATCCCCATAAAGCCCCTTGGTACCTTCCATTCCATAGAGACCTGAAACAAAAATGTCGAGCCTTAGAGCGAAAATGGAAAAAATCCAAATCCTCATCTGACAGACAGGCCTGGAGAGTCAATATCAAACTCTACAACTCAATATTAAAAAAAGCAAGGAAGAACTTCTATGGAGACAAGATCTCCAAATCCAAAAACCAGAATGGCACATTGTTCAACATTTGGCGCTCCCTAACTACTAAAAATGACTCCACCCTTCTTCCCTCATCTCCTTCAGCCGAGGTCCTAGCAAAATTCTTCAATGATAAGATCTCTACCTTAAGGCGCTCCTTCCCGCCTTCTCCTACAATTCTCTGGTGCCCCCCGAACCCAACCCCACCCTAGCTGCTCTCAACCCCATCCCTGCCGACAGATCCTGGACTGTCTTCGAGCTCATATCTGATTCTCAGACCCTTAAACTCTGCCTCAAGTTAAAATCATGCAACTGCATCCTGGACCCATTTCCCTCCTACCTATTTGAGAAAATCCCTGCACAGGCCATCACATCTCTTACCAAACTCATAAATTCTGCCCTTTTATCAGGCCTATTCTCCACTGAAATGGGACACATCGCATTGACCCCTTTACTGAAAAAAGCTGACCTAGACCCCTCCATACCATCCAACTACCGTCCAATAGCAAATATCCCTCTCCTCACCAAACTGCTCGAGTCTATCATATCTACCCAGCTGTCTTCCTACTTAGAAAGATTCTCCATCCTCTTACCTTACCAATATGGCTTCAGACCCAACTTCTGCACTGAATCCCTATTGGCCTCTCTAATCTCTAAGGTTCAGCAACTGCATTCTCGTAACAAGTTTGCTGTCCTTCTACAATTCGACCTCTCCGCAGCTTTTGACGTTGTCCACCACGACATTCTAATTTTCCAACTCTCCGAGATAGGCATTAGCTCCATAGTTCTTGATTGGTTCTCCAAATTCTTGCGCTCCCGCTCTTACATGGTTAACATGAGCGGCACCTCATCCTCCCCCTGGATCCCGACTTGTGGTGTCCCACAAGACTCACCCCTCTCCCCAATCCTCTTTAACATATACATGTCCTCCCTGAAACTACTCCAACTATCCCCCCTTGAAACTCTTTACACTTACGCTGATGACATCCTCATCCTCCTTGAGACCGACTCGAACCTCACTAACCTCTCCACGAACATATCCTCATGCATAAAGAACCTCCAATCCTGGGCATTCACAATGCATATAAAACAAAAAGAGTCCAAAACAAAACTCCTTTGGCTCGGCCCAAAATTAGACCATCTACCTTCCTCCATCCCATTGTCCTCCGGCCCCCCATTACAGCTCAAGTTCTCAAGCAAAGTTCTGGGTGTCACCTTAGACTCTTCTCTATCCTTCAACGAACATCTCCAATCCCTGGTGAAGAAATGCTTCTTCAGCCTTCACATGCTAAGGAAAGTCAGACCCTATTTTCACCAAAAACACTTCGCAGTCCTAGTACAATCCATCATCCTCTCCAGATTGGATTATTGCAATTCTATCTACCTCAGCCTAACCAAGAAAAGCCTCCACAGACTTCAGCGGTTTCAGAATGCCGCAGCTAAGCTTGTTTTCGCGAAAAGCAAATTTGATCACGTCTCACCACTCCTGTCTAAGCTCCATTGGCTCCCAGTAATCCCCAGGATCCACTTCGAATGTGCGTGTCTGGCCTACAAGATCCTACATGGCATCCTTCCTGCCGTTATCCCTCTATCCTGGAACTCCCCAACCCCTACTTCCTCCAGATCCTCCCAAATTTTTAAACTATCCTTCCCTTCCATAAAAGGTATTTCCCATGTAGGCAAACTTGGGTCATCCCTCCCCTTTAGAATCACTGAGATCTGGAATAACCTCACCTCCCCTCTCCGAACCTCAAGCTCCCTCCAACTCTTCCGCAAACACCTAAAAACCTGGCTATTCTCAAAACTGTAACACTTCCCCCCTCTTAGGCCTCTCACCTTCCCCCTTTACACCTAACTCTTTAATCTCTCCACTGTAGTTCCTCTCTCATCCTTCTTCCTGTAAACCGTGCCGAGCTCCGCATTCGTGGAGATGGTGCGGTATATAAACCAAGGTTTAGTTTAGTTTAGTTTAGTTTCTTTCTTAAAGGACCTTCGGCAACAAGAGGACATCCGTTGAAACTCAGGGGTGGGAGATTTCATAGTGACACCAGGAAGTATTTCTTCACTGAAAGGGTGGTCGACAATTGGAATAGCCTTCCAATTCAGGTAATTGAGGCCAGCAGCGTGCTGGATTTTAAAAGAAAATGGGATAGACATGTGGGATCGCTACAAGGAAGAAATTAGGGGGTGGGTTAGTAGAGTGGGCAGACTTGTTGGGCCGTGGCCCATTTCTGCCGTCATCTTCTATGTTTCTAGATAGATTGTGAGCCCATCAGGACAGATAGAGAAAATGCTTGAGTATCTGACTGTAAAACCGCTTAGATAACCTTGATAGTGGTATCTAAAATCCTAATAAAACTTGAAAAAAAACCTTAAACTAGTAAAAGGGCTTCTATATGTGTTGATTTCAAAATGTTCTTTTCTTCCTCAGTCCTAACTTGTCCTTTTTACCCTTAAGTAAAGGCATGTGCACTGCTTCACAGCACGTCACATTTATGAAAGGGCACCCTGTAGGGATCTTCATTTTTCCACTCTTGTTCAATGGCCGCTTGTTAAAAGGGTGCAATTTTAAAAGCTTGAAATTGCATGTAGATTTAATGCAGATAGTATTATGGCTTATTTTACTTTCCCAATTCAGGTGACTGTGCTCTCTCCCTTTCCTTTCAAGGTTTCTGTGGTGTTAGAAATAATTTAATGATGGATGTTGGTTAAATTGGTTTTTAATGTGTCAGAACAAAAAGCTATGGTGGCATCTTGCTGTCCTGTTTTAGGTGAAGGATAGAAGACGTAACCCCATGCAGTGATTAGGGAAATTTGGGAGTGACATTTAAGATCTCAGGTAAAAGACCTAGTGAAGAGTATTTTTTTCATTTGTGTCTCTTGTGGAGGCTAGAGCCCTTTCCTTCCCTTTGTTAAATTTTACTCAGTGATTCAAATTATGATTACATCTGTTCTGAGTTATTATCTGGAGCTCCCAGGAACAGTCCTTAAACCAGTACAATTAGCTCAGACCAGCAACTAGATTAATAGTGGGCTATAAAACTAGAGCAAAAAACAGGAAGTCTCTTGTGACTATAAAACGAGAGAATAAATCAGCCTTTTTTGTTTAGCCAGCTTGCATTGGATTCCAGTGACGTTTCATATTCAGTTTAAGATCTTATACCTACTTTGGAAGAGTTTTTGAAATTTGAGTGCTCATCAGCTACATTCAGCTTTACAGACTATCGGTCTAAGTGTAGTTTGCCTTTTACTAATCAAGGTCTTTTGGAATGCCCTCTATTGAGTGTGAGTCATTTAACCTATTTCCTTCACCTATTTTTATGGTTGCTGGCTCTTTGTTGTGGAACAAACTACAAATTTAGGTTAGGAGGGAGTCTGATTTGTTAAGGAGAAAACATATTTGTTAACTATTGCTTTTCCAAATTGGCATTAAGATTTCTTTCTTTTTTTTCCAGAAATCTAGGCAGAATTTATACCCGAGGAAGCAAGAGTTTTTAAATGGCATGCCCAAGATCACAAGAACCAGGCTTTCCTGGTTCTCCACCCATTGCTACAACAATTAGGCTACTCCTTTGTGCGTAATTGTGGTACTTTTCTGTATCTGCACTGCAAGAGGGGGAATTCCTTTCTGTAGGGAGCTTGAAGCATTGGAGCTAGGCCATTAGGTGCACAGTGCTGTGTTTTAGAAATTTGGCGCTGAAAGGCTGTGGCAACAGGCTGATGTTTGTCTCCTGAAATGTATGCAGAATCTGTCTCACCCTTCTTCAGCGGGCTCTAAGAATAGCAGTTGCCCCTTTTTGGCAATGCAGATGCCAAGGTAGGGTGAGAGGTCCAGTGCCAATGCAGGGCTGCTCCCTCTCAGCTGCAGTAGAGGATGTCACCTTCATCCACTTGGTGGAGTGCAGCATGCCTAATCATTTAAAAAAGTTAATACCTGTGATGCTAGGACTCCAATGCTCCACAGATTCAAGTAATCTGAATGGTTTTCAGTGCAGGAGGATGAAGGACCAGTTCTGGTTCTCCTTTACAGGATATGCATGGTGGCAGTGCATTAGCATGCCAGTACTGTTATTGAACCCATTATTAGAGCAGTAGCCTAGTGGTTAGTGCAGTGGCCTGAAAACTTGGGGAGTTGTGTGCGATTCCAGAGAATAGGTGCAATCAATCAATAGGTGCATTGCATAGCATGTGTAAACACATAAAATATATTGTATTGTTTATACTTTTGGTAATTCACCTAGAAGTGTATAAGATAGGCAAGACAGAGATTTGTTTTTTGTTTTATTTCTTATAAATTTTCAATAATTGCATCTAATTATACGACAAGACTTCCCATCTGGTGACCATGCTTTATGCGGATGCGCTTGAATGTGCTCTGCTTCTCTTCATCTGTCCTTCCCTTGCCAGACCCTGTTGAGGTAGAGAAGCACTCCCAGATTAGTTGCCATTCTATGAGGGGTCTAGACTTGCAACTCTGCCACAAAGGTGAAAACCATACAGACAATAAAGGACTTGTATGTTGGGAAGGCCGCAAACTAGTGATGAAGGAAAGGAGACCAGAAGTAGCTCTTTACCGGCTCCCTCTCTACCAATTCCTGCTGAGTATGTGGGCAAAAAAAGCTTTGGCACAAGTGCTTCAGGAATTGAGAGCAGCGAAGACTGAAATTGCAGGTGCAGTGGTCAGTTTGCTGGAATAAAAACTTTAAGCCTTCCAGGAATGCATTGAGCAAGTAGATGGCCATCTAGCTGTTGTGGAAATAGAGCAGGATGAGGTAAAACAATGCACCACCCTAAGAAAGCAAGTGAAGCTCCTGACTTTAAAAATGGAAGATCAGGAGAATCAAAGCAGAAGATTAAACATCCATATCTTGGGCCTTCCTGAGGGCACATAGAGGATGCAAGATATTGTTTGTTTATTTAATTCTTACAATATGTACTCCATTAGTTTGCAACTTGATGGAGCAGTGTTTCCCAAATCTTTTTAACAGACCCCATATGAAGAGGAGAGGGCCCACAGAGAGCTCCATCCAAAGCCTGATCTGCATCTATCACCAAGGACTATGATTGTTAAACTGTTATGCTTCTGGGATACAGAACATATTCTCCATTTAGCCCAGCAACACAAATCCACCTTTTTTTGTTACGATTCTGTTAAAAGTGTTCCCATGTGGAAGTATAAATGACAATATAAATGGTATCTGGTACCTGGTAAATTGGTGATAACTGTTGAAGGGTAAACAGTATTTCTTTCCTCTGGCCCAAGGATCTCAAAGTCCCTCTTTGAGAGCCGCAATCCAGTCGGGTTTTCAGGATTTCCCCAATGAATACGCATTGAAAGCAGTGCATGCACATAGATCTCATGCATCTTCATTGGGGAAATCCTGAAAACCTGACTGGATTGCGGCCCTCAAGGAGGGACTTTGAGACCCCTGTTCTGGCCTCTCCCAAATAACAAAAGGAAAGGGAGGCGTCTTTTCAACCAATGATCAAGACTTTATTTAAACCAATAGTTCCAACAAGGATCCAAGTTTCAGCGTATCGAAGACGCCTTCCTCAGGAGAGGTTCCCTGGGACTGGAGAAGAGCAGATGTGGTCCCTCTTCACAAAAGTGGGTGTAGAGATGAAGTGGGAAAGTACAGACCAGTAAGCCTCGCTTCAGTTATTGGAAAAATAATGGAAATGTTGCTGAAGGAAAGGATAGTGAGATTCTTAGAATCTAATGGATTACAAGATCCGAGGCAACATGGATTTACTAAAGGTAAATCGTGCCAAATGAATCTGATTGAATTCTTTGACTGGGTGACCATAGAACTGTATCAAGGATGTGCACTAGATGTAATTTACTTCGATTTCAGCAAAGCCTTTGACACGGTTCCTCATAGGAGGCTCTTAAACAAACTCCATGGGCTGAGGTTAGGGCCCAAGGTTGTGAACTGGATTAGAACTTGATTGACGGACAGATATCAGAGGGTGGGGGTTAATGGAATTCGCTTGGAGGAAGAAAAGGTGACTAGTGGAGTGCCTCAGGGATTGGTGCTGGGACCAATTCTGTTTAATATGTTTGTGAGCAACATTGCTGAAGGGTTAGATGGTAAGGTTAGCCTTTTTGTGGATGATACTAAGCTTTGTAACGGAGTGGACATCCCGGAGGGAGTGGAAAACATGAAAAAGGATCTGCAAAAGTTAGAAGAATGGTCTAACGTCTGGCAACTAAAAATTAAATGTGAAGACGTGCAGAGTGATGTATTTGGGGGTGGGGGTAGAAATCTTAGGGAACCGTATGTGCTGGGAGGTGATAGGCTGATAAGTACTGACAGAGAGAGGGACCTTGGGGTGATTATGTCTGAGGATCTAAAGGCATCTAAACAGAGTAATAAGGTGATGGCTGTAGCCAGAAGGATGCTAGGCTGTATATAAAGAGGAATAACCAGCAGAAGAAGGGAGGTGTTGATGCCCCTGTATAGGTCGTTAGTGAGGCCACACTTGGATTTTTATGTTCAGTTTTAGAGGCCGTATCTGGTGAAGGATATAAAAAGCGGTCAGAGAAAGGCGAGGAAAATGGTAAGAGGTTTGAACCAAAAGAAGTATGAGAGGAGAATGGAAGATCTAAATATGTATACTCTGGAGGAGAGGAGGGACAGGGGAGATATGATACAGACATTTAAATACTTGAAAGGTATTAATATAGAACCAAATCTTTTCCAGAGAAGGGAAAAATGGTAAAACTAGAGGGCATAATTTGAAGTTGTAGGGAGGAAGACTCAGGAGCAATGTTAGGAAATTCTTTTTCACGGAGAGGGTGGTAAATGCCTGGAATGCCCTCCCAAGGGAAGTGGTGGAGAGGAAAACAGTGATGGAATTTAAAAAAGCATAGGTTAATCATAGAGGATCTCTAATTAGAAAACGAAGAATGTAAATTAAAAAGCTAAGGCCAGTACTGGACAGACTTGCATGGTCTATGTCCCATATGTGATGATTTGGTGTAGGATTGGGCTGGAGAGGGCATCGATGGGAACTCTACTAACTTGGAATATGAGGATGTTACTGGCCAGACCTTATGGTAAATATCCTGCAAACAGGATGGTTGGATAGGCTGGAGTGAGCTTGGATGGCAACTTAAGCATTTGGAACCTAGGACATTACCAGGTGGACTTTACAGTCTATGACCCAGAAATATTAAAGAAGAGCCAAATTAATCATGTATTTTTAATGGGCAGACTGGATGGACCGTTCAGGTCTTTATCTCCTGTCATTTACTATATGTTACTATGATTCACTCTTATGGAGATAGATATCAACTCTCAGAATAGTTCAAACTTGTAGAGTTCAGCAGTGGCGCTCAGAGCAGTGCCCTCCCAAATAACACCATCTCTAAATTGGTTGAGGTTCTGTGAAGTTGTTCTTTGCATTGGGGTAGTGGCGTACCTAGCATATGTGACACCCGGGGCCCATCATTTTTTTGAAACCCCCCATCTGTATGAAAAATATGATTTTTAGTAATAATCCACATATCACACAAGAGTGTACCTAGGAAAAGGCAGCACTGCAGTGAGCACTAGAACACCAATTCATACATTGTAAAACTAAACAAGCCAGATCTCGCACAGTCAATTGATTCTGCAGTCAATGCCAACTGAAAACTATGTTCTTCTCATACATACAGAACAGAGATACACCCTCGCCAATATGGAATAATCACAAATTAAAAATTGAAATATGTAGACAAAAGATAAACTGAACCGCCAAGAAACCAGACTGCATACAATGCAAAACCACAAAAACAGTAACACATGTCCTCTAATACTGTGCAAAATAGAGACAGTAGATGTAAATTTGAAAAAACTGATACATAACAATCACCACTTTACAAATTAACAAATAAAAATAAAACAAATAATGAGAAATAAGAGAATACCATTTTATTGGACTAATCCATTTTTCAATTAGCTTTCAGAGGCCAAATCTTTCTGGTATCCTGTTCTGACCTGAGGAATAGAGGGTTTAGTCCAAAAAATTGCCTTATTTCCAATTCCTATTTATAAAATTTTATCAATATAGTTACAATACTACTTGATTCTAAGTAAAGCAATCTTTCTACCTTTTGTTGTTTCTGCTTTAATCAACTTCTCTTTGCTCTCTTTCTATACAGCGTTTGTCCTCTCTCCCTTCCATGCAACATCTGCCCTCTCTTTGCCCCTTCCACCCAGCGTGTGCCCTCTCTCTCTCTCTCTCTCTCTACCCCTTCCATTTACTGTCCACCGTCTCTCTGCCCCTTGCATCCACTGTCCACCCTCTCTTTGTTCCATATGACATTTCCCTCTTTCTATGTCCTTTCAATAAACTGTATATCCTGTGCCCTTTCTCTCTTTGTACATGATTCATTTTGGCTTCACCCCCTTCCCTATGCTCTGGCATCTCTCTCTTCTCCTTTCCTTCCTTCCCACTCCACCCCATAGTCTGACATCTCTATCTCCTTCCCTTCTCTCCCCCCATGCCCTGGCATCTCCCTCCTATCTCTCCCTCTGGCACCTCCTTCCCTTTCTTTCCCTCTGGTCTGGCATTTTGTCTCATTTAGTTTCCCTTCCTTCGCCCCATGCCCTGGCATCTCTCTCCTCTCCTTCCGTCTCCCCCTCCCACTCCATTATCTAGCATCTCTTCTCTCCTTTCTCTCCTTCCTTCCACCTGGTCTGGCATCTGCCTCCTCACACTCCCCCCTGACATCTCTCACCCCCCCCATGGTCTGGCATCTCTTTCCTCTCCCTTCCCTGGTGTTCCTTCTCCCCACTCTCTCTTCCCCATTTCTCTTCAGCGTCCTCAGCCCACTCTCTCTCCACTGTCGTTCAACGCACGCACATAAAAACAAGCAAGTAATTTTTTTTTTGTAAATAATTTTTATTGAGAAAGCAGTCAATACAAACAACAAGGTCCAGACAGAGGACCATAGAAATTAAAGTCTAAATAATGCCAGTCACATAACAAAACATGATTTTACAAAAATAATTCCCCGCACAGTCAAGCCTGCAAGGATTACTAGATGTCTTTCAGCAGCTTCCCTCCCCCTTATCTTCGTGGCCAAGTCAAACTACCAACAATAAAATTTTAAAAACACAAAGCACACTGTACGTGTAGAAAATGTTAATTATCATTTATATTTGCGGGTTTTCAAAGAGGTCAAGGCAGATGACTTTATGCAATGTCACCTCAGTAACAACTATACAAAATAGACAAATATACCCCCTCCCTTTTTATTAAACCGCAATAGCGGTTTTTAGCATGGGAAGCTGCACTGAATGCCCCATGCTGCTCTCGATGCTATTGCGGTTTAGTAAAAGGGGGCCATAGTGCAAAATATAGACAGCATATATAAATTCTCAAAACGGACACATTTTTATCACTAAATTGAAAATAAAATCATTTTTCCTACCTTTGTTTGGTAATTTCAAAAGTCTCTGGTTGCACTTTCTTCTTCTGACTGTGCATCCAATATTTCTTCCCTTCTTTCAGGCCTCCCGTATGCTTCCTCTCCTCCAGACCTCATTCCCTCCCCCAACTTTTTCTTTGTTACACCCTGCCCCCTTCTCTCTTTCTCTCTCCATGCCCCCTTTCTTTCTTTATGTCTGCCTTTCTCTCTCTCCGTGCCCCATTTCTTTCTTTGTTTCACCCTGCCCCCTTCTTTCTTTCTCTCTCCATGCCCCCTTTCTTTCTCTCTCTCTCCGTGCCCCATTTCTTTCTTTCTTTCACCCTGCCCCCTTTCTTTCATTCTGGCTCCCTGTCCTTCCCCCCTTTCTTTCTTTCTCCCTGCCCTCCCCCATGCCACCGCCATTGGGAAACATGCTGCCACTGCTGCCGGGGAAGAGGATGCCACTGCTGCCATTGAAAACAAACCGGCGTCGAGTTCTCCCTGCTTCTCTTCCCTGCCGACCAACTCTCGCCACCCAACTTCAATTCTAACATCCTCTCTGACATCAGAATTGATGTTGGGTGGCCCCGCGGGGAAGAGAAGCAGGGAGATCTGGCCTGTTCCCCGATGGCAGCGGTGGCTTGGGGGGGAGGGCAGTAAGAAGAGAAGCAGGTTGGGCACTCCTGCTGTAGACGAGCTGCAAGCCGCACTCAAGTGGCTAAAGAGCCGCAAGTGGCTCGCGAGCCCGACCACTACCCTAGGAGAACACTGGAGGGTGGCCAGCTGTGTACCCCCTTGGGGCTTGCACCCGGGGCGGTTTTCCCCCCCCCCCTTGGTACGCCATGGCATTGGGGCCTAATAAAAGGTCTCAACTTAAAATATTGGTGAAATGGAGATGCAAATGTTTATAAAATCAATTAATTTTTACCCAGAGACAGTGTAAATATCCAGTTTTGATCCCATACTCGGGGAAATTGGTGCACTATTTGACTACCTCGAGACCTAAAAGTGAGAGACAGCCTGAGAAGCATTCACTGAGGAGAATGGCATCTAGAGTGAACTATGGAAAAACCCAACAGGTCTCATCTCCTGCAAAGAGGATTCAATACACACCTCAGAACTGTTTTGCAGTCTCAAGTTTTAATCATTCCTGCTCAACACTCTATTAGAGACTCAGATGTGGGATTCCAAAGTATCAGCAGATATGAATGTCTGTAGCTCCTTCCACCCCATGTTCTTCCCATTTCCCAGATGGGGATTCTGACACAAAATGTTACACCAGAGTATCTTTAATAAAAGCAGATCCAGACTCTCTTCACCAATGGTGGTTTTAATGTTTCCAGATGATGCTCACATATTCGTAATCTACTTTCATGACCCAGACTGCCTAGGTGCCAATTCCAGAATTGTAGCTTTCTCTATAGGGAGTTTCCAAGTTTTAAGTTTTTCAAATTTTATTTAAAATTTAATAAAACGCTTTTATAATAAATTCAAAGTGATGTACATAAATAAAATATGCAAATAGAGACATACAATAGACGAACATTAGACATCACAAACTAGAGGGAGGGTAAAAAGGGTGGAACTACAATTTCATAAGAAAAGAACAAGGGAAAAAACATTGAGGGATGGGGATTTTGGTAGCTAGAAATGCTTATTCTTGAAGGTCACTGCATTGTAGTTATAAAGGAACAGTATATATCTGTTGTTCAGGGCTAAACTAATTCCCAAAAGAATCTGAGAAAAGGAAGCTTTATAATAATAATAATTTATTTTTATATACCGCCATACCCGAAAGTTCTAGGCGGTTCACAACAATCAAGTGGAGTACATACAATGCAATGCATACATCAGATTAAAATCTTCTAAGATTCAGTAAAATAAAATGCTAACTATATAAAGAAATACAAACAATTTAAATAGGATATAAAATTAGGTTAAAAGTATCTAGCCTGTTAAATAGTTGAGTTTTTATCTGTTTTCTAAAGTCAAGGTAAGAGGAAGCTTCTAACACCAGTTTGGCAAGCCATATATTCAATTTGGCCGCTTGAAAGGAAAAGGTTCTCTCAAGGAACCTTTTGTAATGACAGAGAAGGATATGCAAACAGGGGGAATCTTCAGGAGCTCTTATTGGAATAACTCAAGGTAAAATGAGGAATGAGATAACCTGGAAGCATGCCATAAACTGCTTTAAAGCAGATACATGACTTGAATAATACTCTGGATTCTAATGGCAACCAATGGAACTTAATGGCATTAAGCCATAAAGGATGTTATTGAATCAACCTGACCCACCAGTATTCTATCAGACTTCACAGAACTCTCCATCTGAGCTATTTCTATAGGCTGCGCTGATTTACAGAACCCTCTTGCCTGGCACAACAAATTCCTTGAAACACAACCAGAGGTGATGATCTGCAACAAGCACAAACAGCAGAATCCAAAGCAGACCAAACAATGTGGAATATGCAGTTTATTAAATTCAAGCACCCGACTTAGTCATGTTTCGCCCTAAGACTATGTCAACTTTTTATTTATGTTCATCGCTTAGAAGTTTGATTAAGCGATTTATCAAATTTGAAATAAATAAACTTGAACTTTAGGGCAAAACGTGGCCATGTTGGGTGCTTGAATTTAATAAATTGCATTTTTCCACACCATTTGGTCTGCTTAGGGTTCTGCTGACAATGAATTCACTAGCACCAAGCTCTCAGATTCATTCTCATGAAGCAGCAGGGTTTATGGCAGATGGGAAAGGAAGGGTTTTGCCATCTGAGCTGAGCTAAAACTCCTTCTCTAGGGAAGCCACAACTCTGTCCCATTCCATGGTGGATGGTGTCTGTGTCAGCACATGAAGATACATAGGTCACCACACAGGGATTCTGGAATATTGAGAATGCCTGGTTGTACCTTTCCTTTTTACCTACAATGGCAACAGGTAAGAAAAGAAAGGAACCCCTTTATTGTAAGAAACAACCACAGAGCTGCCAACCACATGTCCTTTCATTGTGCCATCTTGGGTCTTAAGGACAGCCTGCCCACTTCAAATTTAATTACATCTTACAAGTTTTTTTTTCTGGCTGTTCTTGCGTTGCAGAAGGTAATTTTAAATTAATGCACTTCGTTTTGAGGAGTACCACAAGCACATGCAAGCATCCGTTGCAGGACTGTTCTGAGTCAGAAACACACCCCTTAGAGCTCCTATCTCACCCACTGTATCGCAGCCAGGTAGGGAAGGCAATTGACAGGCCACAGTTTTGGAGCCCCTGCCTTCCTTGCATTCTGTATGGCCGCACTGCCCACACAAAGTTTGCCATGGCCCAGATCAGTTGCATACAAAGAACTATGTCTGCTTTTCCACTGACTAAGACAATTTCTTTTATGTAACAACTTGTTCCAATCTCTCTCTTTTCACTTTCAACCACAACTGCAACTGGCACTAGTGGACTTTTGACAATGGGTCCTGTGCAACCTACCCTTTTGCCACGGAATAAAAGGGGGCCATGCTAAAGGACACTTGTAAGTGTGTGAAAAAGGTGTGAGCAAATTCCAAATAATAAATAAATTAATAATACTCAACATACCATTTCAAATGCACAATTTCCAACTATGTTAATACAGTGTAATTGGCTCTTGGCAAGAAATCTAACCCATATAAAACTGGCACATGCAGCTCTACTTAATCCACCATACTTGCTTCAAACCTCTCATTAGAACATCCTAATCACTCAAAAGATCCTCTCACTTTTCACTCATCACAGCTACATTATGTGACTCCTGTTACCCAATCCCATTATCCACACAGTCCTACTTACTATCACTCAACTAATTGCTGGACTACCAAATACAGGCTGCCAATGCCAGCTTTTTTATATCTAAAAGAAAGAACTCTGCAATCACAGGATTAAGCCCTTGTGGAGGAGTGAATTTGACAGCAAATATCCAGCGTTGTTCATGCCACAGCAATCTCAGTGTTCTATCACCACAACTATTGCAAACTGAAACAGTATCAAAGCAAAGCCATCTAGGTGTCCTGGGCAAGTCACCAGTCTTCAGCAGGGAGGTTCTTAAAATTCTCCCTGGGCAGTAGGTGCAAAATGCAAAGGAAACCCCACACAACTTAAATATGCTGGGGTTTTGATTAGTAATCTAAATCTTTGTTAAAGGGCATGAGGAAATGAAAGATGGGAAAAGAAAATAGAAAAAAGTGAACTTTGGAGTTTTACTGAGGTGTAAACTTTACTGTATTTATTTGGATTTAGCTAACACCATTTTCAGTAGTAGCTCATGGTGAGTTACATTCAGGTACACTAGACATTTCCCTGTCCCTGGAGGGCTCCTATCTAAGCTTGTACCTGAAGCACCGGAAGGTTAAGTGACTTGCCCATGGCAGTCGGATTTGAGCTGGGTTTCCCCAGTTCTCAGCCTGCTGCTCTGTTAGGGCTTCTCCTTCACCATGAAAACTGGAGAATGAGAAATAATGAAGGATAGAAGAGGAGTGAGGGAGAAGGAGGGATGATATCCAGGTATGAGCATATGGAGACAGTGACATGAAGGCAATGTAAAAGAGAGTTTTAGAGGCAAAGAAGATAAATAAAATAAAATTAGATGAAAGGGAAAGGCATGTTGGGGAAGGGAAGAAATGAAGACAGGAGAGAAGTAAATAGAAAGGATAGCTTGGAAAAGGAATTGAAGAAAAATGATAAAGAGAAATGTCTTCTCCCTCCCAAACATACATATATATATATATATATATACACACACACACAAATAGACAAAAATATTTATTTTCAATTTAGAGATGAGATTGAATTCATGTCCATTCTTCTGATGTGAAAAAATCTCTCTAATAAGGTGCATCAGGGCTTTTGGGAAATAGGTAGAAGGGCAACAGCAGATTAGGACTTTTGTAGGACAGGGGCAATGGTGATTCAGGGCTTTGGGGGAAGCAGCAGATCAGGGAGATAATGGAAGGAAGCATACAAAAGTGGATCAGTGATGTTATGGAGAGTGTTGAGGTAGCAGACTATTGAGGCTTTCACTTTTAAGTTCATGAAATGATTAAGCACAAAGTAGTTTGCTAATTTTCTGGGTTGGGTTTTACAAATGTGTAACAAGATGACTTCAAAAAATTGCAAGCCATGGCATCGAGGGTGATATACTCACGTGGATTAAAAACTGGTTGGCAGATAGGAAACAAAGAGTGGGGGTAAATGGACACTACTCGGACTGGAAAAGTGTCACGAGTGGGGTGTCGCAGGGTTCGGTGCTCGGTCCTGTGCTCTTCAACATATTTATAAACAACCTGGAAATTGGTTCGACGAATGAGGTGATTAAATTTGCGGACGATACAAAGTTATTCAGAGGAGTGAGGACACAGAAAGATTGCAAAGACCTACAACGAGACATAAACACACTCGAGGAATGGGCAGCGAAATGGCAAATGAGGTTCAGCGTGGATAAGTGCAAGGTGATGCATGTCGGTAACAAAAATCATATGCACAAATATAGGATGTCCGGTGCTGTACTTGGAGAGAGCCCCCAGGAAAGAGACTTGGGAGTGCTTGTAGACAAGTCAATGAAGCTGTCCGCGCAATGTGCAGCAGCGGCGAAAAGGGTGAATAGAATTCTAGGAATAATTAAGAAGGAGATCACAAACAGATATGAGAAGATTATCATGTTGCTGTACCGGGCCATGGTGCGCTCCTACCTGGAATACTGCGTCCAACACTGGTCACCATACATGAAAAGGACATAGTACTACTCGAAAGGGTCCAGAGAAGAGCAACAAAAATGGTTAAGGGACTGGAGGAGTTGCTGTATAATGAGAGGCTAGAGAAACTGGGCCTCTTCTCCCTTGAAAAAAGGAGACTGAGAGGGGACATGATCGAAACATTCAAGATATTGAAGGGAATTGACTTAGTAGAGAAAGAGAGATTGTTCACCCTCTCTAAGGTGAAGAGAACAAGAGGGCACTCTCTAAAGTTAAAAGGGGATAGATTCCATACAAACGTAAGGAAGTTCTTCTTCACCCAGAGAGTGGTAGAAATCTGGAACACTCTTCCAGAGGCTGTTATAGGGGAAAGCACCCTCCAGGGATTCAAGAAAGGGTTAGATAAGTTCCTTCTGAACCAGAACATACACAGGTGAGGCTATACTCAAATAGGGCTTAAGGGCCATCACGTGAGCGGACTGCTGTGCACGATGGACCACTGGTTTGACACAGCAGCGGCAATTCTTTATGTTCTTATAACTACTCAAACATGCTATTCACCACTGCTGCCTGGACTTCCTGTCTTTCAAGATATTCTTGACCTGTTTCAGTTGGGCTTTCGCCTCCTCCATTCTACGGAAACTGCCCTTGCTAAAGTCTCTAAGGACCTGTTCCTGGCCAGATCCAATGGCCTTTACTTTATCCTCATCCTTCTCAATCTATCTGCTGTCTTTAATACTGTGGCCTATATATGGGTTTTGCAATCCTTATATGGGGCAGCCTATCTAATGACATCGTAGATAAGCCGCCGCATTAGTCGATGCCCCTATACCTTTTAAAATAATGTAGCTCCCTCGCTGGCCTCCTGCCATGTTGCAGCCGCGATGCAGGGCAAGGGCAATCTTTTCAGCGTCCAGCCAGCCCTGCGCTGCTTCCTCAATGCCTGCATCAGTTCTCGCGGGACTCGCAAAAACTGACGCAGGTATTGAGGAAGCTGTGCAGAGCCAGCTGGATGCTAAAAAGATCGCTCCTGCCCTGCACCGCGTCCGTGACATGGCAGGAGGCAGCCTGCGGAGGTATGATATTTACCGGGGGGGGGGGGGGGGGAGGGATGTATAGGCCGCTCCATGTGGTTTTAAAACTCTTAGATAAGCTGCAGCTTGCAACATGGGGCGGCTTATCTAAGAGTTTTTAAACATGTATAGGCATTTTTTGCGTCCTATACACTGGGGCGGCCTATATGCGAGGAAATACAGTACTCCTCGATATGCTGTTCTCATTGGGATTCCAGGGTTCTGTTCTCTCCTGGTTTTCTTCTTATCTCTCCCATCATACTTTCACTGCATGTAGTGGTGGAGAGTACACTTGCGGGCATTTTCTACGTTGAGGTTTCATGCTGGTGGGGGAGAAGGTCTTCTCTCAGCTTGCGATCTTAGAGGCCAGTTAGGGATATATGTTGATAATTTTCTTGACATGGAAGTTGGGACCATATTCTCAAAGAATTTGAAGGCTAGTGTCGGGGCTTTAAAGATACAGCAGTTTCAAATGGGTAGCCAGTGTACAGCAGCAAGAGCTGGAGTGATGGGGTCTTGGATGTTCAGATTTTTGAGTAGGCGAACTGCTGTATTTTGGATACATTGTAATCTTCATCATGTTTGGCTGCCTATGTGATTGGCCTGGTGGTGACTTCACAAGCACACTTGAACATGAGTGACTGGGGCCTGCACAGAGTTGCAGTTGCGGCTGACCATGGGTCTTTTCTGCTGTCATTTACTGTATTAGGGTAGTAGGAAAACAGAAATAGTAACCTATTATGGAACTTTCAAATACCTAATTCTTTGGATCTCTATTAAGTGACCTTGAAACGCACACAGTTAAGCTGTATCTCCACGTACCAGTTCTGTCAATGAGTTGATATACTGTGTTGGTGTGTATTGAGTCTAAATACAAGCAGTGTTTGTTTATTCAAACACAGAAAACTTTAATATGATGATTATGGTTATCCTAAAGCAGGTCTCTCTGGGGATGCCAAAACCAGTTATATTAGGCAGAGTGTTTCAGTGTGTCTTTACAGCAGTGTTTTTCAACCGCTGTTCCGCGGCACACTAGTGTGCCGCGAGATGTTGCCTGGTGTGCCGTACGGTGCAGACTCTGATTAGGCCTCAGGCCGGGTCCCGCACGCGCTCCCATGAGACTCCCCCGGTCCCCGCTGCTGTTCAGTTTCGATCTTCTGCTCTGACGCAACCGGAAACAGGAAGTTGCAGCAGAGTAGAAGATTGAACACTGAGCAGCCGCGTGTGCGCGGCTCTTTGGGAAAGTGTGCATGTCGCCGAAAAACAAAACCTACAAACTAAGGTGAGGCGAAGGGAGAGAGCTGGCTAAACAGTAGGATCGATTGGGCAGGCGAGTGGTGGCTGCGGGGACCGTGCGATCGCTCGTGTTCCTGGCTCAAATTGGAAGGAGGGAGTGAAATGGAAAAGGATTCTGGGCCAAGGGGATGAAGACGGAAAGAAAAACCCACAGCAGGAAAGAAAGGGAAGGACAGGCAGGTGAGCCAGATGCTAGAAGCAGGGGGGGGGGGGAAGAAAGAGGGAAAAAAGCTAGATGGGGTTGAAAAGAAGAGACACACTGGTATGGAAGAGGAAGATAGGGGAAATCTGGACCGAGGAAGGTAACAGAAAGAGGGGAAATTATGTGCATGGGGCATAGGGACAGAGACATAAAGGGGACATGCCATGGGGATGGTATATGGACACAGGGGGGGCAAAGACAGATACATAGGGGAGATATTAGAAATGGAGAAAATAGGAGCACAGAAGCGAGATGGTTTGTGGGGATGGGACAGGGACCGAGCTCGCAGGCTCTAGTGGCTTGCACAAATTACATTGTAACGTGCCATGAAAATAAGAGGGAGGAAGGTAGATAGATAAGCCAAGTGAGAGGAGCTGAAGGGTAGTAGAAAGGAACAGATGGTAAAGGAGGGAGGGAAGGGTGGTGGTGGAAAGGAATAGGACAGACATTGAAGGAGGGTGGAGAGGAACAGACCCCGAAGGGAAATGTGGAAGACAGAGTGGGAAGAAGACAGATGCCAGACTATGGGGGAGCGGAGGGAAGAAGATGGGTGCTAGACCAATTGGGGGGGGGGGTGAAGGGAGAGGCACAGTAACAGCAAATGGAAGACGTAGAGAGAAGACACACAGTGGATGGAAGGAATTGAATGAGAAGATGTGGAAAGCAGAAACCAGACAACAAAGGTAGAAAAAAAAATTCTATTTATTTATTTATTTTTTGCTTTAGGATAAAATAGTATATTAGTTGTGTTGATAAAAATTTATAAACAGAGCCCTGCCAGCTGAACATCTCTTTCTCTAGTTCAGCAGCAGGAACTTTGATTTATAAGAAAGGAATAAGCTAAATATTACAGTACTAAGGCTTATATGGATGCAGCGGGGACGGTGACGGGGCGGTGAATGGGATGGCAGTGGCGGTGACGGGGCGGTGAAAGGGATGACGGTGACGGGGCGGTGAAGGGAACGGCTGTTGATGAAGAGCTACGTGTGTGTCTTTCTTTGATTCCAGCCAAAATATCAGCTTTGTGTTCAACCAAACAGGCCCAGGTTTCGCACTGAATAAAGTATTTTATAATTTTTCACTATTCTGTTTACTTAATATTTCATAATAAAGTAATTATAAAATACTTTCTTTGTGTTTATTTGATTCCTATTCAAGAGAATTACTTTATATATAGTCAATATAGGCACAGAGTTAAATTTTTTAACATTTTCTAATGGTGGTGTGCCTCGTGATTTTTTTATGAAACAAGTGTGCCTTTGCCCAAAAAAGGTTGAAAAACACTGCTTTACAGGATATTTTTACACTGTAATCCCCTGTCCAGTTGTTTTTGTATTTTTTTTGTTACAATTTTTGACTAAAATGGATCTAGCAGCAGGATAGTACGTTGCTGCACTCTGCCCCAGTTTCCTGTGGGTCATTTATGAAAATGCTAATTCATCAGCACCAGTAAGAAAAGTGCCAGTTGATGTGTCTGTCCTCACAGTTTAAGCCAGATATATTCTTTATCTGTGGTGACCTTACTTCCTTCACTCTTTCCTATCCAGCATAGACATATTTTTAGAATGTATTGAATAAGCAAATTGCTAGACAGATCTTTTCCATGATGCAGAATGGCCTTACTACTTTCACTTCTTAACAGTTCACTTATTTCTGTCTGACATTTCCTATGTGGAAGCATTGCAAAGAGACTAAAGCATAAAATTGAGGATAGAATTCTTCTCATTTTAATTCCTCTTGCAATTACTTAAGACTCGTGTAATCTTTTGTGTTTTGCCTAGTCTTTTGGGTCCCAGGTCCAGCCCTCAGAGAAGCAGTGAGTTTGCAGAATAATAAGACAAGGGTATATTATATACATTCGACTCCGCTTAAGTGCAAGGCTTCCAGACTGCGACAAGCGCTTAAACGGAGTGTGTGCTTAATTGAAGTACCACTTTTTAATCATGAAAAATCACAGTACACTGAAGTCAAATGCAATAAAACTTTTATTCAGCAAAAAAACCACCAAATTCAATTTAACATGGTTCAGTTATAGAAACAGCATAGTTCTGTCTAATGCAATACACTGTAAACCTTTTTTTAAACCAACATTCTACTGAAATAATCAGTCATTGTTTTCTGCACGCAGATTGCATGATTCAGACTGTATATCTGACTACTGATGCTGTAAAACTGTCCATAGTCGTGACATCTATTTATCTCCAGATAACAACGCAGCGTGTGTAGGGACTTCAGCGCATCCAAGAAGGAAACAATCTCTGCAGGTGGTTCATTTGTCGTGATGACATCAGCAGTATCTCCGTCCTCATCAGACTCTTGGTTGTCTGCAGTGTCCTTTATGACTGTACAGAAATCGGAATTAGTGCTGTCAGATGATGTGGGCACATCGTTGTCAATGGCAACATACAGCTCAAACTCTTGTGGCGAGAGTCCAATGAGAGTTCAATGGACAAAATGTCAGCTTCAGTTGTCTCATCAGATGTGTGAATGAAGCTTGCCCATCGATAGCAATTTGAAATCATTGATGATGAGACTCGACTCCATGCCTCCCGTACCATGTGAAGAGAGTCAAGCACCGTCATTTTTCTCGCGAGCTCAGGAGCTCGATTCCATGCTTGTAATCACTGCCATCACATATCTTAGAATGAGCGACTTGTAATGATGTTTGAAGTTGGTGATTATCCCTTGGTCCATCAGTTGGATCAAAGAGGTCGTGTTTGGCAGAAGAAACACAAGTTTGATGTTGGTTAGTCGTATGTCATTGCTGTGTGCTGCACAGTTATCACACAGCATTACAATGTTCCTCCTACGCCTTCTCATCAGATTGTCAGTCTTCTGCAACCATTCAATCCACAGTGTCGCCGTCATCCATGCATTTTTGCTGCTTTCATATTCAACAGGCAGGCGTTTAATGTTTTTGAAGCACCGAGGATTGATTCTTCCCAATCACCAGTGGCTCAAGCTTTTCACTACCGTCCATATTGCAACTGAGCAGCAATGTCAATCGTTCCTTTGGCACCTTGAAGCCAACAGTTTCGCTATCCAGATAACCACTTCCATGACCCATCTTTCTGCACCAAACTCATCCGCATCTTGTTTATCACCATGCTGCTTCTTAAATTTTTCCACCTCTCCATCCGTTTGTTGCTTTGAAGTATTCTACGCCCAGTTCTTTACATAGCTATGCTGCTATCTCCATCAGCAGAGGTCCACTGATTGCCAGTTGTCAACTTCTAGCTTCAGCAAACCATTGCAGCAATGCCTGTTCAACGTCTCCAGCCTTCCCAATTCTTTTCCGTTTTCTGGTAGGATTGTTGTTGTTTTGCCAGTCTTTCAATATGGCTTGCTTTTTTTTTGTAAATCCGAGAAATCTGGCTAGGATGTAATGTTTTGCAATAGAGACCTGACTCTCCCATTGGTCAAGTCTCTTTAAGACATCGACTCGTTCAGGCAAAGACAATGATTTTGTCCAGCATTGTGGACACATTCAGCCAAAGACAATGATTTTTGGCCACGTGACGCCATAGTGCAGTTCCCAAAATTCGAACACCTGGCCAGGCCTAGACTGCTGTTCCGAAACTCATGGCTCTTCCATGTCATAACGTGATTGTTTTTAACCGGAGTGAATGTAATGTGAATGAATAGAGGTGGGATCTATAACATCAGTGTGCATAAGTGGATTGTGTGCTTATCAGAATTGCAAGTATCCGGAGTTTTCGTCCATTGACTTTAATGTTAAAAAAAAAAAAATGAGACCATAGTGGGACCGACGTGCACTTAGGTGGAGTCGACTGTAGAAATAAGCTTATTACAAATATAGAACATAATTTGGTTACAAAGCAGCTTCAGTGTGTGTTCGTCTAAGTGAAGAGATCTGAGTAAGTCCTGCTGTATAGGGTGTCAGAGGAGGGTGTATGTATATGTGAAGAACTTGAAAAAGGAGAAAAAAAGAGAAAGTAGGAGGTTGATGCAGTGGTGTATTAACGAGGGGCACACTGCCCCATGTACCATCCTCTCCCTTACCCTCCCATACTGTGCATGCACCTTCCCTCCCATCCCCCATTTCTCTAACTCTTCGCCGACATGAGTAGCATCTCCAACCTGCTGCTCGCGCTGGCCTCAGTCCTCCTTCTGAAGTCACTTCCTGGTCCTATCTTTTATAGACTTGAATTCCCTGCTCTAGGGAAAAATGTTTCAGAACCTGGTTTGCAACCCGTTCTGAGCTCCTTTGGGAGGATGGGCTGAAAAATCAAATAAATAGTGTTTTCCAGTATCTTTATGTGTCACAATTTGAGCTTTGTTTGATCTAATTAATGGCCCTCCATTGTCAAGGAGGTGTGACTCTTTTGAAGTCCTGGTAAATGGAGTAAGTTTCTTTGTTATACTCATACACCTGTCTTTACCATATCTTTTGAAAGTCCAGGGCTTGAAGGATACTCACAAGCATTGGGCTTAAGACATGTAGATTGTAGCTAAATGGGCAAGAGCCATTCAGTTTATCTTCGCTGACATTTCTGAGGGTCAGATTGTTTAACATAATATCCCAGAAGCCTTTGCTGACACCCTAGCTATGCCAGCATAATGTAATGCTGAATGTTAATGCTGACAACGCCATCTGGCATTCATTGCAGTGATCAATCTGAGCTATTGCAATGCCATTTGAACTCTTAATACAGTTTTAGTTCATTCACCTCTCATGAAAAGCTGTTCTATGCATCCACCAACATCTCTCTGAAGAAATTATCTAATATTACTCTTGAATCTACCACTTTGAGCTTCCTATTGTGACCTCTCATTCTGGCTCCTCAGGGGCCATGTATTGTTACCAGTTCAAAATGATCTTACTATTAGTTATATTTAGATTGCTAATTGCATTGCTAAGGTCAGGAATTGGACACATAGATAATTACTTAAACTCAATGCTGATAAAACAAGAATTCTAGGGCAAATATTACTCCCTCTGCTCCTATAGTTAAAGGATAATCCTTACCAGTTGTTCAAATGTCTTGTACTTTGAGAATTATTCTTGACTCCATACTTTCTTTTAGTTCAAATATGTTTATTGGTTTTTTAACCCCACGTTGATAACTAAGAAAGTTTTCTATAAACTTAAGTAGTTGAGATTGATTCAATCTTGTTTTCATGAGGAGCATTTTGCTTTGGTGGTCCAATCAATGATATTTTTTCACTCAGATTATTGCAATTCTATTTATAGTGTTACAGAAAAATTACATAGCAAATTATTGCTGGGTTTTACCAAATGGCGCTAGAGGTTTTTAGTACGGGCTGAAGTAAATGCTGCAACGCTCATAGGAATTCTATTAGTGTCCGAGCATTTATCATGCTGGCCCACACTAAAAATCTCTAGCACCGTTTAGTAAAAGGACCCAACAATTTTTACAGCATACAGCTGCTAGAATGGTTTTTATCTGTAATGATTAGATTTAATGGTTAAACTTCATTGGCTTCTGTTATAAGCAAGAATCATTTATAAAATGTCTAATTTTATCTTAAAACCTTTCATGGTTAGGTATCCAGGAATTTGTGTAGCAAATTAAACAGGCCATCATCATTTCATATTTTTTCATCAATCAGAGGGGTTCCTAACAAGAAACACCTGAACAATTTATTTTTTATCAATCCACACAAATTTGGAATAAATCTTGCTTAATTTCTAATTGAAGACTATCATACTGCTCTTTTCTTTTTAACAAATTTTTAACATTGTATGTGTTGGAGTTTATGCATGCATTAAGACTAAAAGATATATTCTGCAGTCTGTACAAACCCCCCCCCACACCAAAAAAAAGTATTTTGAGCATAGAGCTCATCTTATCCTGCTCAGTTTATAATGTCTTCTTAGAATGATTGCCTGCTGCCAGACAATTTGTATGACTTTATGCCTCTGAGTTATGGGATATTAGTTGGCATATTAAACTGGCAGTCTAGCTCTGACAATATACTCTTTAATGACCAGAATACAGAGAACCAAGAACCACTGTACAACACTGCAGCATCTTTCTGCTGTAGCTCCAGAATCTACTGCATTCGCTAGGTACCAGTACATTATTTATTTTTATTCTGCCTAAAATCGTAAGCAAAGGGAGGGAAAGAGAGAGACAGAAATAAAGACAGACAGACATATATTCTAGCACCCGTTAATGTAACTATAATGTATAAACTAAGTCTGCTTACTTTCAAATCTTTGCTATACAAAACTCCTGCTTTTATTTATAAATTACTGATTCCCTACACCTCAAATAGATTATTGAGATCAAACGATCAACATCTTAAATAATAAAATGCTAGCCCGCGCATGCGCAGTAGCGAAACGTGTTCCCTGATCCCTTTTCTGTCGGGATGTGGCCGCACGACTGCGCATGCGCTAGATGGCGTGTTGAGGAGTCATAATGCAGACCCGGAAGAGCGAAGGAAGCCTCACACTGAGCAACTGTATTTACACTGTGCAACGAGCCTCTGCAACGGTCCTGGGTTCCTCTCAGCCCACCCTTCTCGCGGTCTGGCCGGCTACCTTAGTCCTTTGCCGCCGCCGCCACCCCCTTCCCTTCCCGCGGTCGACAAAACTCTTGCCTCCAGCAGCCGCCGCAGCACTGTAAACACGCTGTTTCGCGGCCTCTACTGCCTTCATTTGCTCTTCCGTTTCTCTGATGATGTCATCAGGAACACGGAAGAGCAAATCGGGGCAGTAGAGGCCGCGAAGCAGCGTGTTTACAGTGCTGCGGCGGCTGCTGGAGGCAAGAGGTTTGTCGACTGCGGGAAGGGAAGGGGGTGGCTGCGGCGGCAAGGGACTAGGGGAGCTGGCCAGACTGCGAGAAGAGAAAATCGCGTGAGCCACGAAGAGACAGGGAGGAACTGGGAAGAAGGAAGAGGGAAAGGGGCCTGCTTTGGGGTAAGGGTGTGCTTGGAGGCAGACAGCTTTGCTTGGGGGGGAGACAGAAGGGGGACCACAGAGAGACAGGAAGGAACTGGAGCGGGAGAGGGAAAGGGGCCTGCTTTGGAGAAGGGCTGTGCTTGGAGGCAGACAGCTTTGCTTGGGGGGGAGACAGAAGGGGGACCACAGAGAGACAGGGAGGAACTGGAGCGAGAGAGGGAAGGGGCCTGCTTTGGGGGAGGGGTGTGCTGGGAGGTAGATAGCTTTGCTTGGGGGGGAGACAAAATGGGGGGCCACGGAGAGACAGTCAGGGAGGAATTGGAGGGGTAGAGGGAAAGGGGTCTGCTTTGGGGGGAGGGGTGTGCTGGGAGGCAGACAGCTTTGCTTGGGAGGGGAGACAGAAGAGGGACCACGGAGACACTGTCAGGGAGGAATTGGAGGGGTAGAGGGAAAGGGGGCTGCTTCGGGGGGAGGGGTGTGCTGGGAGGCAGATCATTTTGCTTAGGGGGGAAGACAGAAGGGGGGCTACGGAGAGACAGTTAGGGAGGAACTGGAGGGGGAGAGGGAAAGGGGGCTGCTTTCTAGCACCCGTTAATGTAACGGGCTTAAAGACTAGTTTATTAATAATTCCCTCACTTAAAATCATTAATACATGGCGGCAATTCATTTTTTCTGTCACAGTCCCCCAAATGTGGAACTCACTCCCTATCTATTTAAGGTAAGAACGAGACTTGGACAGATTTAAGAGCAAATTAAAAAGCTTTCTTTTTAAGGATGCATTTGAGAATTAGAAAGCCTGACTAATAGCCTTATTTCAATTGCATTTCTTTACTTCTCTGAAGTACATGATCTCTCCCTTCCCAGTGTAGTTTCCCATATATGTCTCATTTACTATCAAACAACTTGTATTTCTCTTCCCTTTCTTTCCTTGTTTTAATATGTTTGTAATATTAGTTTTAAATGTCTTACAAGATTTAGTTTGTGTCATCTGTTTTGTTGTGCCCTAAATTTTATAATTTTACTGATTTGTACATCACTTAGAATTTTGAATAAGCGATCAATCAAATTTATATTAAACTTGAATATACTACTACTACTACTGTTTATCATTTCTATAGCGCTGAAAGGCATACATGTAACAGAAGGTCCCTGCTCCAAAGAGCTTACAATATAATTTGGACAGACAGACAGGACATACATTTCTCATGCTCTTAAGAAAATCCAACTGTAGTGCCTGTGTGAATGCAGGAGGCCCAAATTAATCATAAAATCAAGATTTTCAGATTTTCTTAGAGTGTAAAGAAGTTAGAGTACTATCCAAATGTACAAAGCAATTCTAAACTCAGGGATTGGCTCTATTCATTTTCATGGTGGCTTGAATCTTGTATAGGAGCCAGAATGTCTGAAAATCAGAAAAGGAAACTACTGTATACTACTACTACTACTACTATTAATTATTTCTTTAGCACTACCAGACGTACGCAGCGCTGTACAGAGTCACAAAGAAGAAAGTCCCTGCTTGAAAGAACTTACAATCTAAATAGACAAGACAGACAAACAGGATATCATGGGTATAGATAAGAGGAACAGTTAATCTGCTGGCTGGGTTGGTGGGCAGTACTGCTGCATGATTCAAGGAAAAAATTTTGATTCGATTCAGCCTATTGAATCGATATTTTGATTTGATTTTCCTGCCCAATTGGGTGTTTTTTTCAAACATCCTGGTGAGTTTATTTTAGAGCCTCTTCATCCCCTTTGCCCTCTCCTACCCACACTAGCACTATGGTGGAATCAAAAAAGACTTTTCCTCTCTGTTAAATCCTAGCTCACGTTCGTGGTCTAATACCAACTGTGGCAGGATACAAATTTCCTCTCATTTGGTGAGCACAGTTAGCTCTCTCCACAATGTGTGCAGACCCTATGCATCTCCCCTGGAGTTGAAAGAAGGACACTGTAATCACAAAACAGAAAATACAATTATTTTTTTCACCTTTTGTTGTCTGGTCATTATTCAAATCATGTTGGTCCCATGCTCTGGTTGTCTTCTGATAACTTGCCTGCCAGGGCAATTTGTCGTTTTCTTCTTTCTCGGTGCTAACCATCCATCTGTTCTCCCCTTCCATTTCCCTTCCCTCCCCTGGAGATCTGGCATCTTTCCTTTTTTTGTCTCCATTTCCGCAGCTGCAGCGATGGACCACACCATCCCCAGATCCACCATCTCTCCTTTTCTTAACTACCCTTTCATCCAGCATCTCTCCCTCCTTCCCACTACCCTAGGGTCCACCAGCTCTCCTTTTCTCTTCCCAACTACCTCCTATCCAGTATCTCTATCCCCCACCCCTCCACACCATCCCTTGTGTCCAACTTCCCTCCCTTTCTGTCCCTTCCCTCCCTAAATCTCATTGTCCACCATCTCTCTCCCTCTCCTTCTCCTCTGTTTTTAGACCTATTATTTCTCCCCCCAGTCTGGTATATGCACGTCTCTTTGAACCCCCCTTCCCTCCCTCACCAGGGCCCCCCTGAAGATCTGTCCCCCCCTTGAAGACTGCACTCCCCTTGAAGGCCTACACCCCCCTCTGAAGGCCTGCTCCCATCCCCCTGAAGGCCTGCATGTTCCCCCCTGGCCTACCGCTCTTACCTTAAGATAATAGGCAGCCTGCAGAGAGGATCGCAGTGCTATAGCGATCTTTGCAATCTGCTGTTGTCCTCAGCATCACATTCACTCTACCACAGTCCCGCCCCTCCTCTGATGGTAGGGGCAGGATTGTGGTAGAGCAAATGTGGTGCTGAGGATGGCGGCAGCCTGCAAAGATCGCTACAGCACTGTGTTCCTCTCTGCAGGCTGCTGATTATCTTAAGAGCGGGAGGCCAGGGGGGAAGCCGGAGGACGCTGCAAAGGCCTATGCTGCAGCACTTCACGGCTGACCCTCGCCCCCTAAAGCAAGAGCGGCAAGCCAGCAAGAGGCAGCGCTGCCGCTCCTGCTTGGGGAGAAGGGTTGGTAACTAAATTGGCAAGGCTGGTTTTTTTCCCCAAAATAAATCGATTCACCTAATTTGAATCAGTGAATCGATTTGAATCAGAAATCGGGCAGCACTAGTGGGCAGTAGGGCTATGGATTGAAGGCTATATCAAAAAGGTGGGTTTTCAGTCTGCTTTTATACATGGTAAGGGAAGGGGCTTGGCAGACAAACTCGGGTAATTTATTCCAGGCATAGGGGGCAGCTAGATGAAAGGAATGAAGTCTGGAATTGGCAGTGGAGGAAAAGGGTACAGCTAAGAGCTGCTTATCTGAGGAATGGAGTTCTCTGGTAGGTGTATAAGGAGAGAGAAAAGAGAGATATTGAGGGGCAGCAGAATGAACACACTTGTAAGTCAGCAATAGGAGCTTGAACTGTATGTGAAGGTGGATAGGGAACCAGTGAAGTGATTTAAGGAGAGGGGTGACATGAGTGTAACGAGGTTGGTAGAAGATGGATTGTGCAGCAGTTCTTGCACAGATTGCAGGGGAAGAGGCGGCACTGCGGGAGACCAGTTAGAAGTAGATTGCAGTAATCTAAGCGTGAGGTTACGAGAGTGTGGACAAGGGTCTGGGTAGTGTGCTCAGAGAGGAAGGAGTGAATTTTGGTGATGTAGAGATAGAAGCAACAGGCCTTAGCAGTTTGTTGGATGTGCTTAGAAAATGAGATGTTGGAGCTCAGTTTTGGACAGCTTTAGTTTCAAATGACGGCAGGACATCCAGGCAGCAATGTCAGCCAAATAGGCAGATTTTTTCTTGGACTTTAGGTGAATTTTGGGTGTAGAAAAGTAAATGTGGGTGTCAGCATATAGGTGATAGGAGGCCATAGGAGAAGATCAGGGCTCTGAGAGAAGAGTTCCTAAGACAGAACCCTGGGGTACACCAACCGCTAGTGGGGTAGCAGAAGAAGAGGACCCACCAACATATGCAATAAAGGTGTGATTGGAGAGGTAGGAGGCAAACCAGGAGAGGACAGATTTGTGGAATCCAAGCAAGGACAGCTATCAAGGAGTAAGCAGTGATTAACAGTATCAAAGGCAGCAGGCAGGTCAAGAAAGATGAGGATTGAGTAAAGGCCCTTAGATCTGACCATGAACAAGTCACTGCGCAGACTTTGGTGAGGGCAGTCTCTGTGGATGTTGGGGTGGGTGGGTGGGGGGCGAAAGTCATGAGTTATTAGCAAACAAGTCATAACTGGTGAGCCACCAAACAGCGTTTTGTGCTTTAAGGGCTCATGGTATATCACTGTTTTTTTCTTGAATGATGGTATCCATTGTTAATATTAGACTGGCATTCCATACATGTTTTACTTACCAAAAAGTCTCTTCTGCTCAGAATTTTCCTCTGGTGGGAACAGCATGGCAGTGAGGCCTATTGAACTTTACCACAGTATATGTCTATGGGCTGTAATCAGTTAAGGTCATGTTGTACTTCTACCGTCAGCAAAGCCTCTCTGTATAATACTGCAGTCAGAAAAGCCAGCTGAATGCTTACAAAGTTTTTTTTTTTTTTTTTTACTTTAATTGGAAATCAAATGTGTGGCTGTCAGGCGTGTTTTCTTTCTTAAGCTCTTAGAAGCTGGAAGCTGCACCAGGGTAGAGGTTAGTGAGGAAGAGGGAGGAGAACTGAAGTTGGACTTGCAGGCGGGAACTGCCCCTACCTAGCTACCTAGTTCCAGCCGGTCACTACAATCCCACCCCCCATCCTTACACAGCAAAAAAAAAAAAAAGCCAGCTAACATTCCCCAGCATAAGATCTTCGTTTGGGGAAAACAGAACCAAATCGACAAAGTAACACTGAATTTGTTTTCTGCAGGGAGAGGGGGGGGGGTCTTCTTTTCACTAGGAGCTGTATCAGACCCCCCTCCCGGAAATAGATTTCCAGTGAAAGCTCGAATCAGTGCTGGAGCAAAACCAGAAATTTGAGATCTGAAGCTGAAGGCTGGAAAATGAAAACCGTTGATGTTAGGAAGATATTCCTTGCACTGAGCTCTTAGCCAGACCACAAAAAAAGAAAGAAAAATCAGTTGAAGGAAGGTTTGCGGCACCCGGTGGAGATGTTTGCGCTGGAGTGCGTCCACGGTCCGGAAGGATTTTGCAGCCTGTGTCCCACAAAGGGAAGGAGAAGCCAGTTCACACTGGCACTGAAATCTCCTGCTGCGGCCGCCAAGAAGCCTTACTCCTGGTTCGTTGATTGCAGGGAGCCGGCCTTTCTGCTTGGTAGGTATTTCGTATGTCCGTTGCATGTTTGCAGACGTCCGGAAAACGCTCTGGAAAGACGGCCTGGAAGACTGCTAAACAAAATAACCAGTATGTGATTAGTTAGGGTAGAGGAGCTGATTGACAGAACGTAGACTGGTGCTAAAGTGACCAGTGCGATTAATACTGGGTTCTTTCCAATAGAAACAAACGTCTGGCACTGCCCTGGTACACTTTTGGCAGTCTAAAAAGTATCAATTCAAAATGCATTTTCTTCTTAATTTATAGCTCATCTGGCAAACACCTTCAACATTAATAATAAAATGGCAACATTTTATTTATTCGAGTCCTGAAGTATGATAAGTGTTGATGTCATTGAGCTACACAACACATTCTTCTTACAAAGTGAAAAATAAAATAATAAACCACAAACATTTGATTGCATAAATCATCACATCACTTAACTCAATACTTGGGGGGGGGGAACCCCTTTTGAAGTAGTTAACAGCCACGAGTCATATGTGTCTACCTATTGTGCAGCAGGATAATGCCTATTGGCAGAATAGCCCAAGCAACTAGCAAAAAAAAAAAAAAAGTTCTCAAGCCCCCAAAGAAGCAGCTGATAACTCCCCCTCTGTTCCTCCCCCAGCCCACGAAGCGGCAGTGGTCCTGACTGAGACTGAACAACTTCCCTCCATCCCTCCCTATATATAGCCCCTGAAGCAGCAGACAGCAGTCCTGATCCGCCAACCTCCCCTCCCTCATCCGAAGCAGGAGTAGCTACAGTGGTTCTGATTCGCCAACCCCCCTCCCTTCTTTCCTCCAGCCCCAAAGCAGCAGCTGCAGAGGTCCTGACCCGCCAACCCCCCTCCCTCACCTGAAGCAGCAGCAGCAGCCAGTTAGCAGAGGCAGCGCATTAAACAGGCTGCTCGCGGCCAACCCCGACAGGGTCTTTCACTTCTGATGTAGCAGAGGAAAGGCCCTGCTGGGGCTGGCCGTGAGCAGCCTGTTTACAGCCTGCTGCTTTGGGTAAGCAAGGGAGGTCCAGGAGGCCATACCCGGGAGGACGGAAATGTACCAGAAGTATGTGGGGGGAGGGGCCAGCAGGGTGAAGAGGAGGGGAAATGGATGGATGCTGGACCCATAAGTGAGGGGGAGGGGGAATAGAAATAAAGTAACCCAGAACAGAAAGGAGGGTGGGAAGAGAGGAACAGATGCTGAGCCTACAAGTTGGGGTGAGGGATAATAGTGAAAGGAAGAGAGTGAGGTGGGAAGGGAGACAAAACTATTTTTAGAGTAACTTTCAAGAAACCAGAAACTACAGTTATCTGGCATCTACTAATCTCCATGTGTGCCGAATAAATGAGAGTTTATCAGATTTTGGACCATAGTCTTCAATTCTTGCCAGATATTCTGTTGGATTCAGGTTTGGGCTTTGACTGGGCCACTTAAAGACATTCACTTTGGTCTTGAACCCCTGCTTTGTTGCTTTTGCTTTATACTTGTAATGCCCCCTTTAGGGCAGTTCTGGGTCCGGGGCTGGAATCCTCTGAAGGCAGTCTCCTTTGGTCTCTCATTCGGTTAGAGCTCAGGGCCTCCACCTGAGTAAAAGAAGTGTTAGCGGGTGGGTTCACCCTCTTCTTCCCCCAGGAAAAATTAAAAAAAAACTTCTGTGAAGAAGATTGGCTAATAAATTAAACTGATTTATTTGAACTATGTACATAGGCCTAATCAATAAACAAATTGGCAGGCATAGCGTTTAACAATTCCAATACTTCCACACTTAAACCAACACTAGTGCAGATAATTCAACAGCGTTTGTATACTATTCAGATATTTAAAACCTCTGTTTATAGTCTCTTGAACCTTTAACTCCCAGTTCAAACCCAGCATTTCCAAAACCTTTTAGCCCTTTTTAGTTCTGATTGCCAACACTGTGATTGTAGGCTTCTCCCAAGCTTCTTAGCTTTGTCACCAGGTGGCCATGGCTGTATATCGAGATCCCTCCTTTCCTTTCCAATCCAGTATCTCCTGTTGGTTTCTTTGCAAAAACAATTATTCTATACTCGTAGCTTGACATCTAAATTTATGGGCTGATTTGCACATGTAGATTTAAAGAATACTAGCACTTGCGTGCTGTTCTGTATTTTATGCACAGAACTCGCTTAGCACATAAATGCAAGAGGGAAGCTCATAGATCAAATATTTACACACACAAATTATAGACTGCAGTAAGTTACATGCATAAGTGCTGCATTTAGGTATGCCCACTTTCACCTGCTAGTGACCTAGTATGTTTAAATGATTTTTATTATTCCAGCAGTAAGAAGCAAATACAAACAGTAGTACCATTCAGGAAATAACATTTTCAACAATATAATCAGTTCCCCTCCCATCCCCCCCCCTCCCCAAGAATCCATGGCCAGTCCAACAGCTGAGAGTGGGAATAAAATCTTAAAGATTCAAAAGTCTACTGCGAGCACGCGGTGTGAGGTCCTGCCAGAAGTGCTCCCACACCTGACAAAATTTGCGACCCGGGCCAAGAGTCAAGTCTCCCACCATGCGTCTCTCCAGTGTTGCATGCACTGTCATTAGGGATCTCCATTGTGCATATGACGGGGGATCACGGGAGAGCCAACTATTGACCTAGTATAAGAGGACAAAAATGTAGGTGTGTAGATGCTGACAAGCTGGTATTGTATAATGGAATCTTGACACCAAGATGCCATTACAGAATTGGTGCTTCATCTAGGAACCTAACTTATCACCCTGTGTCACATCTTGTAGCTTTCTTTAACAGTGACTTCTGTCCTTCCTTCCTCCCCCACAATACAAGCCATGTTTGTGGAGTAATTTTAACATTCTTGAATAGTCAACCTTTTCGCCAAGCTCAGCCAGTTTTAAAGTAAACTTAATCGTCACAGTGACCTGCCTCAGCAGTTTTCTTACCCCATGGCTATAGATTTTAGATACACAGTGGCTTCATTGAGGCAATATCTTGTGGTGCCAAATTGTTTCTGCCTTACAGTGATAGATGACAGGGCCTCAGGGATAAGAACATAAGAAATGCCTGCACCGGATCAGACATGGGGTCCATCTAGTCTGGCAATCCACACACGCGGAGGCTCAGCCAGGCACACCCTGGTGAATACACTAGTCATTCGTATCCCTCAATGTCTTCTGCAAGAAGATGTGTGTCCAATTTTCCCTTAAATCCTAGAATGGTGGTTTCCTCCACCAGCTCTTTCGGGAGAGAGTTCCAGGCGTTCACCACTCGCTGTGTGAAGCAGAACTTTCTGACGTTTGTCCTGGCCGTGTCCCCTCTCAGTTTCAGGCCATGACCTCTGGTCCGAGACTGGGTTACATTTGCCAATGTGAATAACGCTGTTTCTTGCTCACCATCCTTTCCCCCTGCTGGTGAGTGTGCTTGCTCCATTATGTCGATCCCTTTTAGCAATTTAAAAGTCTCTTTCAGATCCCCTCTCAGTCTTCTCTTCTCAAGGGTGACTAGTCCCAGTTTTCTGAGGCGATCTTTGTAGCTCAAGTTCTTAGACCCATTGAAATTTTCTTATAGTGTTTTCTTAATGTGTATCTTTGAATAACTTTATCCAAGAGTTCTCATGGCAGCCACATGTTCAACATGTTCAGACCTTTGTTTCAAATTCACTTCCTACAATGGAAGCAGCCTTCGGGAGTATTCAGATCAGCTCAGCTACTGTGACAACACAGGTGGGCTTAAGTATTAAGGGCCGTGTTAGCGATTGGAAATGGAGCAAATTGGGGGTTTCTGTGACAAAGCATGTGAAGACTTATGTAGGCAATACTTTTTAATTTTGTAATCTTAATTTTTTGTGACTGTCTAGTGTATGATTTAATTCTTCCACTGTTTTGGCTTCTATATTCTCAATTAAAAGTATATTTCAGTGCCCCCTCAGCATTAATTTTTTCTCCACAGGCCAGGTCTCAAATCTTTTAGCCTGTCATACTTTTCCTTTATGATGCTATATCCAGCCCATGGAAGAAGTTTCCCTGTGCCCCCTCCCCCCCCCCCCCCCAGTGTTGATTTGCAAACTGGTAGGAGTTTCCGGTTTTTCTGCCAGCAGAATCAGAAAATGAACAAGATAGTGACCACTGCAGGTTGTTGAGATTTCCCAGACTCTGACCATTGAAGAAAGCTACTGATCTGCGCAGATTGCCACTGGTGGGAAAAACTACTTAGGCCTGGCAACGGAAAATCAAGGTGGAAAGGGAAAGAGGTGATGAGCAGTGTGTGAAAGAGAATGGAATGGCGGGAAAGGAAGGAGGAGTGTGCCACATATATACTCTTACATCTCAGGGGGCAGAAGCAGGGGGAGGCAGAGTTGCCATTTCAAATGATAAACCAGCAAAAGAGCCAGCCATGACCTTAGAACCCTCCTCGCTCCCCCACCCCTTTTCAGTACACCTGGACTGAAAAGATCTGTAGGTCCTTTTGGCTCTTCCCTTTGCTTCTGAGCCTCCCTCCCTTTGGCTTCATATTACATTACATTACATTAGAGATTTCTGTTCTGCCATTGACTTGCAGTTCAAGGCAGATTACAAAAGAATTACACTAAAGGTATTACATGAAGAAGATATCTAGTAATTTCTAAAGGAGATAAGAAGTAGATGAGGTTGCTTTGGGGAATCGGGAAGGTATTATGGAGTTGTATTGGGAAGTGGGAAGGAGCTAGCAGTATTAAGTCGTTTGCAGGAATTTCTTGAAGAATAGAGTCTTTATTTCTTTTCTAAATGTTTTGTACTTCCCTGTCTATTTTCTCCTTCATTACAAATGGGCTTGAGCCGAGGTACAAATATACTTGTCCATAACAAAATAGATACACCAAGGTTTGATACGTGAGTATTAGTACTAAAAAGTGTAAGATCCTTTGTCTGAATACAAAAATCACTACATTAGGTAGCAGTATCAGAATTGACAACCATAAAAAGAGTGCTTTATTTATTTATATTCAACCAAGCCAACAACAAAGTGATTAGCAGTAAATTATATAGGTATAACAGCTTCAGAAGCCTGAAAGAGGAATAATCGTAGCACAGGTCTAAGAAGTGGCTGGAAGCAGAGCAGACCTGATTGTAGCCAGTCAGTGTGATAAAGTAACTTGGAAAACTAATAATAGGTTGCTTGCATAATTAGTGGTATCAGCAGCAAGAAAAAGAAGGTGAGTTTATTGTGGACTGAGGCATTACCGTGAATACTGCTTTTAGTTCTAGTCTAGAGACTAGTATTTTGTAAGGATTTGAAGCAGTTTAAAGAAGGGCTATTAAAACAATCTAAGGCCTGCAACACCCATCTAACGAAGCGGTCCAGGAGGCCCTTTCCAACTCCTGGATCAGGAGTACCATGTCAAAAGGTCCATATTGGTCTGAAAAAAAATCTAAAAAAAAAATAAAGGTGTAAAGAACTTTAGAGGAAAGAGTTCCTCTCATTCGGTGAGCACAGTTAGCTCTCTCCACAATGTGTGCAGACCCTATGCATCTCCCCTGGAGTTGAAAGAAGGACCTGCTAGTGATTTTTGCTGATGGCTGGGGCGCTCACCACTTTTATATCTGTTAGGTTGCAAGTACGAGTGCATAAATCCTACATATTTATACTTTACCAGCACTGGGATGATGCCTTCCCAGCAGGTAAAGGAAGCCTGTCTGTTGTGCTGCCTTGCCTTTTTATGTGATTATATTCAACATTTTGAGAAGTGACGGAAAGCATTTTGGGTCATTCCATGTCAAATGGACCAGGAGCCCATGCTCGACCCCTCTTGAAATCCAACCAAATTTTACAGGGGTGTTGTCTAGGGTCTCAAATGAAACTCTGCATAATTTTTTGGATCTATCTAAATTTGGTCAGGAGCTAGGGATGGTTGAACAAAAGCAATCGATCCACTCCCATGCCTCGTGTGACCTAAAACGCCAACTTTGCTTAAGCACTGTGGTAGAAGGAAACTACCTGAGAAGTGTCAGAAAGAGTGAACGACTACTCTTCAATATCCGAGTGTGCCCATTTGTATGTTTGAATATCTATTCTATACTAACATGCAGTTCTTTTCAGAGCACTGATGGTGTGTGGTGTGCAGTAGTGCTGCCCGATTGAGGAAAATAAATTTTGATTCGATTCGGCCTATTGAATCGGTTTTTTATTCGATTTTCTTGCCCAATTGGGTGGGGGTTTTTTTGGGGGTTTTTTTCCAAACGTCCTGGTGGGTTTATTTTATAGCCTCTTCATCCATCTCACCCCCTTTGCCCTCTCTTACCCACACTGGCGCTGTGGTGTAACAAAATAAACAAAAAAGACTTTTCCTCTCTCTGTTAAATCCTAGTTCACTTTTGCAGTCTAACACCAGCTCTAGCAGGATACAATTTCAAATCTGACATATTTTAATCACAAAACAGAAAATAAAATTATTTTTTCTACTTTTTGTTGTCTGGTCATTATTCAAAACATGTTGGTCCCAGGCTCTGGTTGTCTTCTGATAACTCGCTTGCCAGAGTCTCCTTCTTTCTCCTTTCTCCATGCTCCATGCTAACCATCCATCTTCCAACTCTGTCCTCCCCTTCTGTTTCCCTTTTCCTTCCATGAAGGTCTGGCATCTTTCCATTATTTCATCTCCATCCCCGCAGCTGCAGCGATGGACCCCACCATATCTCCTTTTCTCAACTACCCTTTCATCCAGAATCTCTCCCTCCTTCCACACCCCAGGGTCCACCAGCTCTCCCTTTCTCTACCCAACTACCTTCCTATCCAGTATCTTTATCTCCCACCCCCTCTCCACACCATCCCATGTGTCCAACTTCTCTCCCTTTCTGTTCCTTCCCTCTCTAAATCTCCTTGTCCACCATCTCTCTCCTTGTCCTCTGTTTTTAGACCCATTATTTCTTCTGCCCCCTCCCTCCCCCCCGGCTCCCATCTCCCTGAAGGCTTGCCCCCCTGAAAGCCTGGCCCCTCCCGAAGGCCTGCATTTTCCCCCAGCTTCCCCTCTGGCCTCCCGTAGTTTCAGCTAATTATGGCAACCTGCAGAGGGGATCACCAGTGCTGTAGCGGTACTTGCAGGCTGCTATCTTCCTCAGCAGCACCTTCCCTCTGCTGCAGTCCCGCCCCTCCTCTGTCAGGGGCAGGATTGCAGCAGAGGGAACATGCTGTTGAGGAAGACAGCAGCCTTCAAGAATCGCTGCAACACCTGAGATCCTCTCTGCAGGCTGTTGTAATTTAGGTAAGAGCGGGAGGCCAGGGAGGAAGTCGGGGGACACTGTAGCATTTCCCGACTGATCCTCGTCCCCCTAAAGCAGGAGGGCAGCAGCAGTGGATGGCCAGCAAGAGGCAACGCTGCTGCTCCTGATTTAGGGGGCAAGGGGGGAGGGTTAGTCATCGAATTGGGGGGGCTGAATTTTTTTTTTTTTTTTTTAAGGAATCGATTCGAATCAATTCACCCAAAGTGAATCAGTGAATTGATTTGAATCGGAAATCAAGCAGCACTATTGTGCAGTACATCCTAACCAGCGACATCTGTGTCAAAATGTGTTGCCAGATGTGACAAAGACTGTGTCAAGGGACTGGCATCAGTGGAATGTGTAGAAGCAGTGTGTTCTCCCTTCTGGGATGACTCTTGGGATTCTCTTGTACTGGATATAGCGAAGGAGTCATCGTGCATAGCATTATTGCCCCCTGTAGATGTAAGGAGGGTGACTGTGAGTGAAAGAGATCCTGAAAGTAGGCCATAAGTTGAAGATTTTAGAAATACAGTCACCTAAGTCCAGGTGGAAGATTCTTTGGCTAGTACAAGTTTTAAGCTTACATTCCATAATACAACAGGATGGGGTTGTCAGAAATCCAGGTTTGGTCTGAACTTTTTCCTGGATCTGAGTAACTAGGCAACTCTGAGATTATTTGCTG
The DNA here is from genome assembly GCF_902459505.1 of Geotrypetes seraphini. Classification (NCBI taxonomy): domain Eukaryota; kingdom Metazoa; phylum Chordata; class Amphibia; order Gymnophiona; family Dermophiidae; genus Geotrypetes; species Geotrypetes seraphini. Next base: position 162,657,684 of record NC_047086.1, on the reverse strand, counting down.
CATGCACAGGAAAGGTGTGTTTGCTCAGAGCGCCTGAAAACTAGCTTACATAATATGTAGGTGGTAACAGGCGGGTTGCTGGGTAGCAAACCACTAAGGCTGTCACTATTTTTTAATCTGCAGTTTTTGTTTTCACAAAAAAATGGAAATATACACATACATTAAAAAAACAAAAACAAAACCCAAAAAACAACTTACATTGGCTGCCAATCGATCAAAGGATCAAGGTCCTTTTGCTAGTTTTTAAAGTTTTGAAGGATTTAATCTCACCTATTATTTAATCTTTTTGAAATTGTATCAGCCATCCAGGTCATTGTATTCAACTTTAGTTTTTGTTTGAAATTTCTTTTTAAAAAAAATTAGATTAGAGGAATATAGAATAACAAGGATAATAGGGCCCAAGTTATGGAACTCAGTCCTCTGTGAGTTGAGAACATCACAAACACTGAATTCATTTAAAAAGGCTTGAAAACTTAATCTGTTTGGACAGACCTATGGCACTGACAATAACATTTTAAAATCTTGTTAGTAAGGTGTGATAATGAGGGGTTTGCAATTGTGAATGTTAGCTGAGACAAAATGAGATGAGATATGTTTGTTATATGTTGATATTATTTTGGTTTTAATTATGTATGTTTTAATTGTGATCTGCCTAGGACGTTTGGATAGTATGGAATATAAAAACTGTAAATAAATAAATAAATAGATTCTCTGAGCCAATAGAGTTAGAAATTGGAACAAAATGAAGTAAAACAAATAACTCCAATCCCATGAAAATCTAAGGGCCCCTTTTATCAAGATGCGCTAGAGGTTTTTAGCACAAGCTAGCGCGGTAAATACTCTGACGCTCATAAAATTCCTATGAGCGTCGGGGCACGTAACTCACTATCCCGCGCTAAAAACCTCTAGCACAGCTTGATAAAAGGGGGAGAAAGTCTGGTATGTGGGTATGGATTGCCTTGGTATAATAATTCAGGAAAGCAAAAATAGAAAGTGGTTGGCACTTCAGGGCACAAAAACAATATTACTCAATAGCCACATATTCCCTAAGAAGGGACACAAGGCTTCTTACTTTGCTGGAAATCTCTTAAATGTCTTCAGATTTATGAATGCATTTATAGGGCAATTTTAAGGAAAAATGAACCTCTAAGGCTGCATCCTGAGAACAAAAAGCATAAAACCTCTGACATGTAGATTAACAGCAACAGATCAAGGAATGCAGTATAGTCACTCTTGACTCATGAAAACAGTAAAAGCTAGTCTCTGTTCTAAATTCCTGTCAGAATCCAGTTTAAAGGTAGAAGTCACGGTACCTTGTTAATCTTCATTTTTTAAGATTGAATAAACAGAATACCAGGTTGGTTTTATGGGTTAAAAAATAGTATTGTCTAAGATTGTCTAGTATTGTCTAAGATCAAATGAATAAAATTTATTAACTATTCCTTCGCTTAAGATTATCAATACAAGACGGCAGTTTATTTTTTCGGTAACTGCTCCACAGACTTGGAACGCTCTTCCAATTTATTTACGAAAGGAGCAGGATCTGGGAAAATTCAAAAGTAACCTAAAAACATTTCTTTTTAAAGATGCCTTTGGTATTTAATCTTATAACCCTTAGGCCATTGATTTTACTGTATTATGCTTTTATTTGTTTTCCTCGTGTACCTTTCCTTTTTTGTTCTGCTTTTCTATATTGAATTGTATTTCACATCCCCTTTTTACCTTATGTTATGAATATGATGAGCTAATCTTTAACCCTATGGCATTGTTCATAGTTTGTATTGTATTGTTGCCCACTGAATGTATTTTAAATTGTTCATCACTTAGAACTATGATTAAGCGATTAATCAAAAGAACCATTAAACTTGAAACTTATATTTGAGGTGAAATCTAGGGTTTTGGGTATTATACTGGATTGTGGTTTAACATTTGAGAACCAACTTAATGAATTGAGTAAGAGGGTTTTTTTTTCAGTTATGTCAACTACGTGCAATACATTCTGTCCTTTCTACTAATAGTTTTCAAATAATAGGGCAATTATTTTACCCCAGTTAGATTATTGTAATTCATTGTACTCTGGTATTACACTGAAGTTGAAATATAGGTTGCAATTGCTTCAGAACACAGGGGCACGTCTAATATTCAAAGCTAAGAAATATGATCTGATGACTCCATTTTTAAATCAATTGCATTGGTTGATGGTTGAGAAGAGAATACATTTTAAAGTGGTTACATTGATATATAAAATGTTATATGGTATGGGACCTGAAGGTTTATTAAGATATTTATCCTTTCCAGTAAGTAGGATTGTTTCTCGTTTCCAGCTTCCTTTTAAGCTCAGTTATTCAATAAGTAAATATATTTGGTTGAAGTCTTTGATGAGTAAATGTTTTGAATATATAGGAACCAAACTGGAATGTTCTTCCTGCTGAATTAAGGAGCATTTCTTCATATTATATCTTTCAAACATTTTTAAAAACTCATTATGTTATTTGATTTATTATAAATTTGCTGAGAACTTTGATGTATCATTTTTAAATATTGTATTCTATTGCCTAGAATCTGATTAGAGAGGGTTATGAATGTTATACAGAACAGAACAGTTTTCGTTATTTATTTTAAAATTTTCTTCCCCGCTTAATGCCTAAGCAGGTTACAATAAAAACATACATAATCAAAATATACTTAGACATATTATAAAACTAAACATCATCCTGTCCTGTTCTCCAAAATCTTAAAAGCACATTCAATAAAAGTTGGCATAACGCTAATAAAAAGTTTGCCCAATATAAACTATAAAATACATTCATCATCAAAACGAATAAATAAGTTTTCAACTGCTTTCTCTCTCTGCACAATCTCAAAGATCCTGGCAATGTGTTCCATAAATGTGGATTCACAGCAGAAATTGCTGCTGTTTGCATTTTTTTATAACGAGTCTCACCTAGAGCTTCAATCGATAACCTCATAGTGGATTGTGACCTCAAGTTTCTGGAAGGTATATACTTTTTAAACATCTGTTAGATGTCTCCAGTATTTCAGTTAAATTCAAGCTGGCAGGAGAGCCTAATGTATCAAATGCCCTGCTGGCAGGTAGATCCATGCATATTAAAACAGAAAAACACCTGATGAAGGCTGCTAAAAGTTTTGGGCTTAATCTTCAACCACTCAAGCAGATACTTCTTTAGTATTTCATTGAGAAAAATAAGCTTGATCTGGGGCAGGTAAGGAAGTGGAAGTTCTTGTAATGCATGGCATTTCCCCATCTTTTCCAACATGCCATGAAACACCCGATTATCTACAGTCGACTCTGTTACGTGCAAGGCCTCCGGACCGGACTGCCACGTGTGCTTAAATGGAGTGTTGCACTTAATCGGAGTACCACTTTTTAGTCATGAAAAAATTACAGTATGCTGTAGTCAAATGCAATAAAACTTTTATTCAGCAAAAAAAACCAAAAAACAAAACCACACGTAAAACAATTCTACACGGTTCAATTTTAATGCAATACAGTGTAGACCTTTTTTTAAAACCAACATTCTACTGAAATAATCAGTCATTGTTTTCTGCACGCAGATTGCATGATTCAGGCTGTGTATCTGACTAATGATGCTGTAAAACTGTCCGTAGTTGTGACATCCATTTATCTCAAGATAAAAACGCAGTGTGTGAAGGGACTTCAGCGCGTCTGAGAAGGAAACAATCTCTGCAAGTGTTTCATAAGTCGTGATGACCGCAGCAGTATCTCCATCCTCATCAGACTCTTGGTTGTCTGTAGTTTCCTTTATGACTGTACAGATATCAGAATTAGTGGTGTCAGATGATGTGGGCACATTGTTGTCAATGGAGACATACATCTCAAACTCTTGAAGTGAGAGTCCAACTGGGAGTTCAGTGGACGAAGTGTCAGCTTTAGGTGTCTTATCAGATGTGTGAATGAAGCTTGCCCGTCGATAGCAATTTGAAATCGTTGATGAGACTTGACTCCACGCCTCCCGTTCATGTGAAGAGAGTCGAGCACCGTCATTTTTCTCACGAGTTCAGCAGCTCAAGGGCTGGATTCCATGCTTGCATCAATCACTGCCATCACATATCTTAGGATGAGTGACCTATAATGACGTTTAAAGTTGGCGATTATCCCCTGGTCCATCGGTTGGATCAAAGAGGTCTTGTTTGGTAGCAGAAACACGAGTTTGATGTTGGTTAGTCATACATCATTGCTGTGTGCTGCACAGTTATCACACAGCATTACAATGTATCTCCTTTTCATCAGATTGTCAAGCTTCTGCAACCATTCAATCCAGTGTCGTGTCATCCATGCGTTTTTGTTGGTTGCATATTCAACAGGCAGGCATTTAATGTTTTTTTCTTCCCAATCACCACTGGCTCAAGCTTTTCACTACCATCCATATTGCAACTGAGCAGCAATATCAATCGTTCCTTTGGCACCTTGAAGCCAACAGTTTCGCTGCGTTTGAAAGCCAGTGTTCCATCAGGGATGGCAAGCCAGTACAGGCCCGTCGCATGGCAACACTTCCATGACCCATCTTTCTGCACCAAACTCATCAGCGTCTTGTTTTTTGCCATGCTGCTTCTTAAATATTATGCCGTTACGAACTTTCCACCTCTGTAGCCATCCATTTGTTGCTTTGAAATCTTCTGCACCCAGTTCTTCGGATAGCAGTGCTGCTTTCTCCATCAGCAGAGGCCCACTGACTGGCAGTTGATGACTTTTAGCTTCAGCAAACCATCGCAGCTACGCCTGTTCAACCTCTCTTCCCAATTCTTTTCCGTTTCCTGGTAGGATTGCTGTTGTTTTGCCAGTCTTTCAATTTGGCTTGCTTTTTTATGTGAATCCGAGAAATCTGGCTAGGATGAACGCTGAAATGTTTTGCAATAGAGACCTGACTCCCCCTTTGGTCAAGTCTCTTTAAGACATCGACATGTTCAGCCAAAGACAATGGCTTTTGTCCAGCGTGGTGGACACGTTTAGCCAGAGACAATGACTTTTGACCAGCCAAAGACAAAGGTTTTTCTCCAAGAGACGCCATGGTGCAGTTTCGAAAGTTTGAACACCTAGCCAGGCCTAGACTACTGATCCAAAACACGAGGCTCATCAACATGAGAGCTTGATTGCTTTTAACCAGAGTGAACGTAAAGTGAACGCATAGAGGTGGGACCTATAACATCAGTGCACATAAACAGATTGTTTGCTTATCAAACTAAACTAAACTAAACCTTGGGTTTATATACCGCACCATCTCCACGAATGCGGAGCTCGGCACGGTTTACAGGAAGAAAGATGAGAGAGGAACTACAGTGGAGAGATTAAAGAGTTAGGTGTAAAGGGGGAAGGTGAGAGGCCTAAGAGGGGGGAAGTGTTACAGTTTTGAGAATAGCCAGGTTTTTAGGTGTTTGCGGAAGAGTTGGAGGGAGCTTGAGGTTCGGAGAGGGGAGGTGAGGTTATTCCAGATCTCAGTGATTCTAAAGGGGAGGGATGACCCAAGTTAGCCTACATGGGAAATACCTTTTATGGAAGGGAAGGATAGTTTAAAAATTTGGGAGGATCTGGAGGAAGTAGGGGTTGGGGAGTTCCAGGATAGAGGGATAATGGCAGGAAGGATGCCATGTAGGATCTTGTAGGCCAGACACGCACATTTGAAGTGGATCCTGGGGATTACTGGGAGCCAATGGAGCTTAGACAGGAGTGGTGAGACGTGATCAAATTTGCTTTTCGCGAAAACAAGCTTAGCTGCGGCGTTCTGAATCCGCTGAAGTCTGTGGAGGCTTTTCTTGGTTAGGCTGAGGTAGATAGAATTGCAGTAATCCAATCCGGAGAGGATGATGGATTGTACTAGGACTGCGAAGTGTTTTTGGTGAAAATAGGGTCTGACTTTCCTTAGCATGTGAAGGCTGAAGAAGCATTTCTTCACCAGGGATTGGAGATGTTCGTTGAAGGATATTGCAATTATCCGGAGTTTACGTCCATTAGCTTTAATATTTAAAAAAATGGGACCATGGTGGTAGGCTGCGGATAACCAACGTGCACTTAGGTGGAGTCGACTGTATAATTAAAGCCACATTAGCTGCTTCCATATGTTGCAGTTTCCCCTAACACATCCATTGAAGCCTAAAGAGTGTCCCCAAGTCTCCCTGTTGAGCTCTTATAACTTCAGTGTTGCCTCCCCAGAAAAGTAACACAACTAAGTCAGATAGAGTACCTTCCCCTTTTTGTCACTAAGTTCCAAAGATGGTCATTAGTGACTAATGGAAGTGTCCCAGCCAACTTTTGAGGAAGAAAACAGGTTTCACAGCCCTTCAGATTCTAATCTCAGAAAAAGGCATCTCACCTTTCCCTAGAACCAGCTCTCGCCTCCCCTTTTCTCAGTTGATATTCCTCTATCGAAGAGAACTTTCTGCCTTTCACATCAGACTTTGTCGCTGCCAAATCTGCGCCCTGTGTTTTTGGCCTCATTCTAAATCTTCTTTAATGGGACCCACCAAAGCCACCTCTGCCATGCTCCTTTTATTCCAGGTGTTCAGTTCAAAAACAGCTATGGTAGGAATATTCCTCCTCAGGGACAGCATTAAGAACATAAGAATTACCACTGCTGGGTCAGAGCAGTGGTCCATCTTGCCCAGCAGTCTTCTCACGCGGCGGCCCTTAGGTTAAAGACCAGTGCTCTAAATGAGTCCAGCCTCACCAGCGTACATTCCAGTTTAGCAGGAACTTGTCCATTTAAAGTGGTACCTTGCTTAGGGACAATGTTGGATTATAGGCAGATTATAAATAAATAAACAAACCATAAACCATATTCCAAAAATTATCCCTCCCAGACCAGTTGGAGCACCTTCTCTTTCCTCTGAGCAGAAATAAGCCATTCTATAAAGACTCTCTTATCTCTGGGTAGGATTTAATTTTTGTCCTTCCATTTCCTTGTCACACTGGGGACTAGTGTTGACAACTGCCCCATCCCCAACACTAACTTTTTGTTCCTTTAGTGATATAGTTTAATATATGCAATTTATGCTGGGAGTTTTCCCATTGAAACCTATGGAACCGAGCAGTTGAGTGCTTGCTCATGAAATATGTAGAGAATTTATTTATTTATGTGTAGAGAATTGATGTATCATTCTTAGAGTAATGAGCACAGCAGAGCAGTCTACATTCCCTCCCCCCACCAAAAAAAAAAAAGCAATAGAAAGAAAAGGAAAATATTTATTAGGGATGGGTTGTCATTTGCAATGACATAGGAAATTTATTTCCCACCTAACACCTAAGCGGGTTACAGCTGAACGTGCAAAATTCATCAACAGACAAACATAAAAAAACAGTATCACACATCATCCCTCTCTGCGAGTATTATCAATAACTGAACAGTAGAACTCATGCACAAATGGATGAGTTTTAAGCAATCACCTGAATTGCTCTGTATTTTTGCATAGTTGTAATCTACCCGGAAGTGAGTTCCACAGTCCTGAACCTCCCACTGAGAATGCAGTTTGGCTTGTTGACACAAACCTTCTCTTTTACGAAAGCGAGAATTCGTGGGAGCCAGTAAGGAAGCTGCTCAGCGCCGTGAAGCAGCGCCAAATTGCACTGCTGCTCGTGCTGCTGAGATGGATTAAGTGGATCCGTGCAGCCAGTTAGCAGCAGGGCAGGAGTTCAGAAAGCTTGCTCCTGCCCGCTGCACCTCCACCAATGATCGGCAGAGGACCCGCTGCACCTCCACCAGATCGGCAGAGGTAGGAAGATAGTGACAGAGGGAGGGGTGACAGAGTGCAGAGCCTGACAGGCAAGGATGGAAGGATGTTGGGTGCAGAGTCTGACAGGGGAGGGGAGGATGGAAGGATGCTGGGTGCAGAACCTTACAGGGGAGGGGAGGATGAAAGGGTGCTGGGCGCAGAGCCTGTCAGGGGAAGGGAGGAAGGAAGGGGGCTGGGTGCAGAGCCTGACAGAGCAGGACATTTGAATATTAAGCTGCCTGACTTATATTTGAGTCAACCATTTTTCCTCCTTTTTTGGGGGGAAAGGGGGGTCTCGACTTATATTCGGATCGACATATATGCAAGTATATACGGACGTTCTCTGATATCTCCATACACATCAGCCACTTTTCCTGCAATGACTTTAACCCCTTTGTAAAGAGTTATTCTGTTTGACCTTCAAACCAGGATGTCACAGCTTTCTTGACATCTTCATCACTTGAAAACCGCTGTCCATGGAGAGATTTCTTCAAAATTCATAACAGGAAATAATCCAAGGGAACCAGGCAAGTAAGAACTGTAGGGTGAATAGTTTAGCTACTGAAACCCACATCCTGAGATGGCAGCCTTTGATTGTTGTGACATGTGCACTCGCACATTTTCATGAAGAAGCAGCATGCCTGTTGTTAGTTTTCCTTTTCTGCTTAATTGACTCCCACAAGGTGATCATTGTGTTTGCGTAACTCTCGCCATTTATGGTTGTCTTGTGTGGCATAAACTCCAGAAGTAAAAGTCCTTCAGCCCAGAAGACAGTTGCCATGACTTTGCCTGCAGATTTTTCTGTCTTGAACTTGTGCTTCCACTGCATTGACTCCATTTTGGACTCTGGATCTCTGTGATAGACCCAAGTCTCATTTCTTGATCTTCACGGAGCATCTTTAAGTTCATCTAACAGCACTGGAGCCTTGTGGCCTTCTGACATGGCATCAGTGTTCTTGGAACCCATCTTGCACTAATTTGGACATGCCCAACTTTTCGTGAATTATTTTCCAAACTGTATCTGCCAAGATGCCCATTTCTTCAGCTATTCAGGAAACCTTATCTGACAAAATTAAATCCATGACTTTCTTGCACATTTCTGTGGAAGTTGCTTCCACAGGCCGTCCAGTGTGACAGACATCTTCAATGGACTCTCTACACCACTTAAACTGCTTGCTCTAAAATTTTACTTTGTAGGATGATAGGGCAGACTCGCCATAAACTGCAGTCATGAGTTCATGAATATCCTCTGGTTTTTCCCTTCTTTTGTGAGAATTTTTATCGCTGAACAGTGTTCCAAATCTAGCAGTTTCTTACTTGATTCACATGAGGACTTTTCTGACATCCTGTCTCTTGGAATGTTAGATTCGTACTGAGCCGCAACTGTGCATGAGAAACCTTGAGACATGTCACAATCAGTGTTCCCTCTAAGCTGCGCTGGCGTGCGCTGGCGCACAAAATATTAGGTCGCAGCGCACAAGTTTCTCGTCACAGCGCAGGACCGGCAAGATTGACTAATTTGATCAGCATCGGAAGCGTGCGCTGGGCCGGAGAGATCTTGGGGAGCCTCCGACAGTGGCTTTCTCCCCTCTCTGCAGCTCTCCTTTACTTCCCAGCACAGCGATTCACGAAGGCAGCCTCGGGGCTTTTGCTGAGTCGCGGCTGCCTCTGATGATGCAACTTCCTCTTTCCTCAGAGGCGGCGCGACACAACAAAGGACCCGAGGCTGCCTTCGTGAATCGCTGCGCTGGGAAGTAAGAAGAGCTGCTGGGAGGGGAGAAAACCACTATCAGTCTGGGAAGCTGCTGGGCAGGGGAAAAAAGGGACAGCTGCTACTGGAAAGGGAGAAGGAGAGATGCTTCTGGGAGGGGAGGAGGGAAAGGAATCTGGGAAGCTGCTGGGCCAGGAAAAAAAAGGGACAGCTGCTACTGGAGAGGGAGAAGGAGAAGGAGAGATGCATCTGGGAGGGGAGGAGGGAAAGGAATCTGGGAAGCTGCTGGGCCAGGAAAAAAAAGGACAGCTGCTACTGGATAAGGAGAAGAAGGAGAGATGCTTCTGGGAGGGGAGGAGGGAAAGGAATCTGGGAAGCTGCTGGGCAAGGAAAAAAAAAGGGACAGCTGCTACTGGAGAGGGAGACGGAGAGATGCTGCTGGGAGGGGAGGAAGGGAAGAGAGTTACTGCTGGACAGGAGGCTGGGAGAAAGAAAGAAAGGGGGCAGGCAGGGAAACAGAAGGAAAGAAGAGAAACAGAAAAAAAGAAAGAAAGGTCAGGGAGAGAGGAAGAAAAAGTTGGGGGAGGGAATGAGGTGTGGAGGAGAGAAAGCATACAGGCTGATAGAAGGGAAGAAAGATTGGATGCACAGTCAGAAGAAGAAAGTGCAACCAGAAATCACCAGACAAGGTAGGAAAAATGATTTTATTTTAAATTTAGCAAAGTGGAGGCAGTATTACCACAGTTTTCAAAGGAATTTGCCCAAATAACTTAATAGTTAACTGGGTAAATTCCCAGAGATGAAAACTTCCCTTCACTTACTATGCACAGTTCTGAATTTATATCTGCTGTCTATATTTTACAATATGGTCCCCTTTTACTAAACCGCAATAGTGGTTTTTAGCGCAGGGAGCCTATGAGCGTCAAGAGCAGTGCTGGGCATTCAGCGCAGCTCCCTGCGCTAAAAACTGCTATTGTGGTTTAATAAAAAGGATGGAGGGTATATTTGTCTATTTTTGTATGCTATAAAAACCAAATACAGAGAGAGACTGAGAGCTGTTGACGAAGAGCTACGTGTGTGTCTTTCTTCCATTCCAGCCAGAATATCAGCTTTGTGTTCAGCCAAACAGGCCCAGGTTTCGCACTGAATAAAGTATTTTATAATTTTTATAATTTTTATTTCATAATAAAGTAATTATAAAATACTTTCTTTGTGTTTATTTGATTCCTATTCAAGAGAATTACTTTATATATAGTCAATATAGGCAGAGAGTTAAATTTTTTAACATTTTCTAATGGTGGTGTGCCTCGTGATTTTTTTCATGAAACAAGTGTGCCTTTGCCCAAAAAAGGTTGAAAAACACTGGTCTAGAAATTGAAAGCATCAAACGTATTGTCTTCTAGACTGTTTTTAATTTACAGTTTACACATATGGATGTAACAGACATAACTACATTTGTTGTAAAACATTTATTAAGATATCATTTCATCCCTACAATTTCTGTGTTCTTAAAAATATTATTTAACGTTATTTAATTTAGCGTGTAGGCCTAAAATTCCTTTGAATACCTCGTCCTCATGTATCAGCAACTTTGACAACATATTTATTTGGCTCATAACTTGCTGGCGCCCGATATTTTTAGCTCACAGTGAAAAAAGTTTGCTCACAACACCCGCCCGCTTAGAGGGAACACTGGTCACAATATGCACAGACTTGTTTCGACATGCTTGTTACTTTCTTTCATACTAAGGTAGATAAATTATTGAATGCCCCTTGTATAATATTTCTTCTGAGGGGTTAGAAAAGATTGCCAAAATCATAATTAAAAATACCTGTGCATTTTTCTTTAACATGATCTAAAGCAAAAGATTACTAACTGGTGTGCTTCAAATTTTTACCATGCAGAGAGAAGACAGGGATGGGTCACAATGATCACTGCCACTGGGAAAATCCAGGTCTTCTCTTCCTCTCTTTTCCCTTATCCTTTGTGCTGTGCTCTCCAGCTGATTTGGATAGACTGTGAGCAGCACAGCTGTTTCCTCTGTGTTCTTCCCTCCAAAGTCAGAACCACATGGGTGTGGTGGGTCTCACAAGACTGAGGAGGTCTGTGCAATTCTGAGTTTGGAGGGAATTCATACTCTGCTTGCTTGATTAGGGCTTTGGGATTTAGCTCATGCGTTTTTTTTTTCATGGAATGTTATGTTAAGGTACCATAGATATTTTTCTTACCCTGGAGAATGAACAATCTAACGGGGTCTTTTACTAAGGTGCGCTTTGCTAATTTAATACATGCTAACCGATTTAACGCACGCTAAATGCTAAGGCGCCCATAGAATATAAGGGGCACCTTAGCATTTGCACGCACTAAATCAGCTAGCGCACCTTAGTAAAAGATTCCTTAAATAATTTATATAATTTATCAAATGCTTTGGTGAGAGTATTGGGTGCTGTATGGTTGGTCAGAGCTTTCAGTCCTCCCTAGGGAGGTAAATGGTGTTCTTTTTATTTCTAACTTAGATTGTACTCTACCTGCTGTGATCCCAGGTTAGGTGGTTTATTAAGTTTAATAAATATAAGTTTGTAAGTGCGGCAATAGGGGGGTTAAGGGCAGGATTCACTAAACCTCCAAACCGTGCACGATCCGTTTCCTATTGCATGCTGGCCGATTGATTCAGTAAAGACCTGCATGCAAATGGAGACGATCGTTAGCACGCCCCCTACCCATGGCCAGAGCGATCTCTACTCATGCGCACACCCTGACAGTAGTGACAGGAGAAGCAGCTTCCTGTCACTGCTGTCAGGGCTCAGCCCAACCCAGATCTCTCTGACTCTCCTGCTCTCTGCCGCTGTTCCCTGCAGTGCAAGCCCATGGTTTTAAAGCGGGCCTGCACTGCGGAGAGCGGCGGCAGTGAGCAGGAGAATCCGGGAACAGGCAGGAGAGATCTGCCCGACACCCCCCAGGCCCCGATCTCTCCTGCCTGCCCTGCTCTGCCGTGCCCACCCCCCAACGGAGAAAAAAGCAGGAGGGATACCAACTCCCTCCTGCCATCATGTTAAAACAGAATTTTTAAAAAGCAGCGCAACACTCCCTCCCCCCCGATCGACCCACCCCCGACACCAAAGTTGGGAGCAGGAGGGGTGCTCAGTCCCTCCTGCTCCTAGACCTCCCACCCCCCACCCAGTCCTGGTCGGGTCCGGCCCACCCACCCCGGTACCTGTAAAATTATTGGGAGCAGGAGGGGTGTCCCGCCGCCGCCCAATAATGGCCAATCAGGGACTTTCCTAGACTCCTCCCTAAGGAAGTTCCTGTTGGCTGAGGTGCCCCGGCCCCTCCAAAGGGAGGAGACTGAGATGCCTCAGCCAATCAGTGCCTTAGGCCTCTCCTCGTGCATCAGATGATTTGCCAGGGTGGGGCCTAAGGCCACTATTGGGTGGCGGCGGGGCAGGAGAGTAGGAGCAGGAGGAGTTTGATCCTGCTCCCGAAGATAATTGCTGATGCGTAGGAGCAGGAGGAGGGTCCGGGCACCCCTTTCTGCTCCCGAAGATGTTGGGGGAGCCTTGCCCAAAGAGCAGGAGGGACCGGGCACCCCTCCTGCTCCCAACAATTTTACAGGTACCGGGGTGGGCCAGGCCCAACCAGGATCGGGTAGGGGGTGGGAGGCCTAGGAGCAGGAAGGACCGAGTACCCCTCCTGCTCCCAACTTTGGTTTCGGGGTGGGCCGGGTCGGGGGGGTGTGTGCTGGTCGGGGGGGGAGTGCAGCGCTGCTTTAAAAAAAAAAATTTATTCTGTTTTAACATGATGGCAGGAGGGAGTTGGTATCCCTCCTGCTTTTTTCTCCCAGGGGGGTGCGGGGGGGGGGGGGGCGCACAGCAGAGCAGGGCAGATTGGAGAGATCGTGGCTTGGGGGGGGTGTCGGGCAGATCTATCCTGCTCTCTGCCGCCTTCCGTGCAGTGCGAGCCCGCGGGTTTAAAGCGGGGCTGCACTGCAGCGTGCAGCATCGCTTTAAACCCCGTGGGCTCGCACTGCAGGGAAGGCAGCAGAGAGTAGGTGCTCAGAGCAGAAAGATCGGGGCGAGCAGGCAGAAGACAAGGGGCAGAGCAGGGCTTCTATGAAATTGGAGAGTCAAAAATACGTTTTCGACTGGTCTCCAGCAGTCGCTACTTGGGTTGAGCGGCCAGCCCAGTCAGATCCAAAATTTTTTGTAGTGAATTGGGTCGCTGTCCAATTTGCATGCATTTCACCTCATTTGCATGCACGGATTCGAAGCAGATCGCAGGAGAGGTAAGTGAATCAGGCCAGATGGAAATTTGATAGTAAAGTGGTCGCAAACCGATCGGTACATGATCAGTTTGCTTTGTGAATCTAGCCCCAAGTGATTTGCCCAAGATCACAAGAAGCCATGGTGATATTTGAACTGGGTTTCCCTGGTGCTTAATCCACTGCTCTATTAGGCTACTCCTCCATTGACACTTGTCAGCTGGAGTAGGGGGATGGAAGGTAATGCCAAAGGGTTGCAAGGGAAGGGTGTGATGTGGGGAGAGAAGGGAAGGTGGTAATGATTGAGAAGGTGGTGATGATTGAGTGGGTGAGGAGCAAGAGAGAAAGAATGGTGATGGTATGCTTTAACTAAATCCATTGTGCAGTGACACAAAATAGTGTGGGAGCTGCTACATTAAATTAAATTTTATCTCCACTTCCTCTCCAGGTAATTGTCATTTATCAAGCACCTGATATACCTCTCTTTGTTTTTCACTGATTTTAATTCCTGGCTTTCTCCAGCTATTTTCCCTTTCCCCATTCTTGTGAATTTCAATATTGATGCTAACAACCCCGTACTGGCAGAGGACTGGAGAACAAATTCTCCATCTTTATGATTCTGACAGAAGTTTCAGGTGCAGCTTGTGGTAGTCCTCAAGTGTTAGTGTCCAAAGGCATCTCCTTCAATGACAGGAGACTCGGGCATGGATCACCGGCACAACCTTGCAGCCAAGCATCTTCAGTAGTTGTGTAAATGTGTTCTGCTTTTTTTCCCCACAGATGACAACCAGAATAAAAGCAAAGAAAAGAAAGAGAAGAAAATGGTTACTCAGAAGCCTCTCGGCACCATCGAATATACCGTAAGCAAAAAGCATACTACATGATTTTATGCAAAAGCCTGATTTAACTAATTTCAGTTCACATGTATAATCTATTTTTTCTAATGATGTTTATTGGACTAATTTTAATACATTCTTCACTAATTCAAAGATCAAAACTCCCTTCCACAGGACAGGACAGGATACCTTAATAGTACTTTTTACTGACTTGAGGAAAGAGGTTTTAGCCTCTGAAAGCTAATTGAAAAATGTGTTAGTCCAATAAAATGGTATTTTCATGTTTTCCATTTTTTGTTTTATTTTTATTTGTTAATTTGTAAAGTGATGATTTCTACCGTGTTTCCCCGAAAATAAGACACTGTCTCATATTAATTTTGGGTCCAAAAAAGGCACTAGGTCTTATTTTCATGTAGGTCTAATTTTTTTTTGTACAATGATCATCTCTCCCTTCCTCTCCTCCACCCCAATTCTTCCTATTTCCTTTCTCTCCCCCACATGTGAAGCATCTTTGCTCCCCTCTCACCCATCCCCTTGAGCAGTATCTTTCTATCCCTCCCTCCCATCCCCCTGTTGAAAACCTTGCAGCTTCTATCCCTCCCATCCCTTGTGCAGCAGAATCCTTAAAGCTTCTATCCCTCTCTTCCTCCTAACCCCCTGTGCAGCATCTTTTTATCCCTCCCATCCCCCCTGCCATGCACCCCACACCCCCCCTGCTGACCCTTCCATCTCTCCCTCCCATGCAAACCCCGACCGTGAGCCAAAATACCTGGAAACAAATGGCAGTGTTGGCAGCACAGGCTGGATCATGGCCTGCCCTTCTCACATCCGGGCGTTCCTCTAAAAAAAACTAAACTAAACCTTAGGTTTGTATACCGCACCATCTCCGCATGCGCAGAGCTCGGCACGGTTTACAGAGGTTGAGAGGAAAGGAACTACAAAGAAGGGATATAGGAGAGGGACTGAGAAGATAGAGAGGGACAGGGTACTAGAGAACGGGAGGTGATTAGATTTTTGAGAAGAGCCAAGTTTTCAAGTGTTTACGGAAGGATTGGTAGGAGCTAGAATTTCTGAGCGGGGATGAGAGGTTGTTCCAGAGTTCTGTGGTTCTAAAGGGGAGGGATGTTCCAAGTTTTCCTGCGCGGGATATACCTTTTATAGATGGGAAAGATAGTTTCAGTTTTTGGGAGGGTCTAGAAGAGAGCGGGTTTGAGGAGTTCCAGAAGAGTGGGATAATGGGAGGAAGGACGCCATGTAGAATCTTGAAGGCTATGCAGGCATATTTCTCTGGAGTATACTGGGAGCCAGTGAAGCTTGGAGAGGAGTGGGGAAACGTGATCGAACTTGCCTTTTGCGAAAATAAGCTTGGCCGCGGCGTTCTGAATTAGCTGAAGTCTATGGAGGTTTTTCTTAGTTAGGCTTATAGAGATGGAGTTGCAGTAGTCCAGTCTAGAGAGGATGGTGGATTGAACGAGGATGGCGAAATGAGAATGATGAAAGCAAGATCTTACTTTCCTCAACATGTGGAGGCTAAAGAAGCATTTTTTTACCAGGGAGTTGAGGTGATCGTTGAAGGAGAGAGAGGAGTCTAAGATGATGCCTAGGACTTTGCTTGAAAACTCAAGCTGAAGAGTGGGGCCGGAAGGTAGAGGGATGGAGGTGGGTAAATGATCTGAAATTGGGCCGAGCCAAAGTAGTTTGGTTTTGGACTCATTCAGGTTCATTTGTACAGATTGGGCCCAGGATTGGAGTTTCGTAATACATGTGGAGATGTTCTCAGCGAGGTTCGAGTCGGTTTCGAGGAGGATGAGGATGTCGTCAGCGTAGGAGTAGAGAGTTTCTAGGGGGGATAGATGAAGGAGTTTCAGAGAGGACATGTAGATGTTGAAAAGGATAGGGGAGAGGGGTGAGCCTTGCGGGACTCCACATTTCGGCTTCCAGGCAGGGGATGAGGTACCGTTTGTGTAAACGGTGTAGGAGCGGAAGCATAGGAATTTCGAGAACCAATCAAGGACTGTGGAGCTTATGCCTATTTCGGAGAGTTGGAAGATTAGGATGTCGTGGTGAACGACATCGAAGGCTGCGGAGAGGTCGAATTGAAGAAGAACAGCGAATTTGTTGCGAGAATGGAGTTGTTGCACCTTAGAGATTAGTGATGCCAAGAGGGATTCGGTGCTGAAGTTGGGTCTGAAGCCGAATTGGTGGGGTAGGAGGATAGAGAATCGTTCTAGGTAGGATGAGAGTTGGGTGGATATGATGGATTCTAATAACTTGGTTAGGAGAGGGATATTTGCTATAGGACGGTAGTTAGATGGAATGGAAGGATCAAGGTCAGCCTTTTTCAGTAGAGGGGACAATGAAATGTGTCCCATGTCGGGGGAGAAGAGGCCCGATGTTAGGGCAGAGTTTATAAGGTCGGTGAGGGAAGCGATGGCCTGTGTAGAGATATTCTCGAATAGATAGGAGGGGAAAGGATCCAAAATGCACTTGCAAGTTTTTAGTTTGAGGCAGAGTTTGGAGACTTGCGGTTCAGAGACAAGCTCGAAGGCGGTCCAGGATCTGTCAGCAGGAATGGGGGTGGATACATGTAAGGTAGGATTGAGATCAATAGAGGTCAGGGAATTGTAGGAGACTGTGGGAGGGAAGGAGCATCTCAGAGTGGTCACCTTTTCATTAAAGAAATTTGCAAGGGCATCGGCTGATAGAGATGGTGGAAGCAAAGGTGGGTCTTTTTTTGTAGTTAGGGAGCGCCAGATGTTGAACAGCGCACTGATCTGGTTGTTGGATCTAGAGATCTTGTCTCCAAAGAAGTTTTTCCTGGCTTTTTTTAATGTTGAATTGTAAAATTTAATATTAGCCCTCCAGGTCTGTCTATCAGAGGGGGATTTAGATTTTTTCCATTTGCGCTCCAAAGCGCGACATTTCTGTTTCAATTCTCTGTGAAGAGGTAGGTACCAGGGGGCCTTTCGGGGGTAGGAGATGGTTTTGGTGGTTAATGGAGCAAGGGAGTGGTAAGTGGACTCGGAGAGGGCGGTCCAGTTGTGCCAATGTGATTCGGGGTCTGTAGGTCTAGGGTTGGAGGAGAGTTTGTTGAGGAGTTTGGACCAGAATAGGTTGCTCGAGGTTTTTTTGCAGAAGGTTATGGAATGGGAGGAGTGGGGTGGGGAGTCAAGATGTGACATGAAGACGGGGAGACAGGTAGTCCCTAAGAAGTGATCTGACCAAGGGACTTGTTCCCAGCGAGTGTCGTCGGTTGAGGTTTTGAAGGCGGTAAGATCAATGAAGGTGGTGAAGTCTAGAGTATGCCCTTTTTCGTGGGTTGGGGATGGGGTGGGTGAGGGAAAACTTAGAGAGGTAAGGAAGTTGTTGAATTCGGATGTATCATTGTTATTTGTGTCGTCGAGGTGGAGATTGATATCACCAACAATCAGAAGTCTTTGGAATTTAAGGAAGGCATTTGTTATGATCTCATAGACGAGATTGGAAGATTTGGTCCAAGGGGTGGGTGGTCGGTATAGTATTAGGATGCCCAATGGGTGGGTGCGGAGTTCGTCATTGACCAAGGCAAGCAAATATTCTAGAGAAGCATGGGTGCCCGTCTCAAGGAGCTGGACATTGAAGAAAGATTTGTAAAGGAGTGCCAGACCACCTCCTTTTCGGTTGGGTCTGGGGGAGAAGAGGCCTTGGTTGGGTCTGGGGGAGGAGTTCAATTTGTGTGAATAGATTGTCTTTGGCGATCCATGATTCTGTGATGCACAGGAATCCAGGGTCGAGCTCGTCTAGAAGGTCTTTCAAGATTTGGGTCTTATTGCATGCGGATCTGGCGTTGCAGTAAAGTGTCGGGACTGGGGTGAGAGAGTCCGGGACAGTGTTGGGAAGATTGGCAGGGGGCAGGGGCTTTAGAGAATCTTGGTTGACTTTTCAGAGGTTTTTCTTGGGAGGGGAATTTCTGGTGCGTATCAGTGTGGGGATTCTGAGTCCGGGGCAGATGGTATTGGTGTTGGCGGGGTCGAGTAGGTTGGGGGAGGGAGGTTTCAGACAGAGGGAAGGATAGAGAGGTGAGCAGAGTAGGAGGAGAAGGATCCAGAAGGATGGATTCATGGCGGGGTGCATTGGTGTGTGAGAGTCTGCAGCAAGGGGGAGTAGAGTTTGTTGAGGAAGGAGCAGGGGAACTTAAATTAAGCTGGCTAAGTACGGGGCCGAGAGAAGGGAGGAGAGACTTTTTTTTTATATTTTTTTTTTAGGACTAAAGGGGGGCTATATCAGTGAGGACAATTAGCGGCTAAGCGCTTTCCATGTGGTGCCTAGAGCGGAGAGACTGCCGCATCACTGATGATGTCATCAGCAATGCGGCATGGAACGGCCGGGCATGAGAAGGGCAAGCCGCATTCCAGCCTGTGCTGCTGACACAGCTGTTTGTTTCCAGGTATTTCGACTCGCGGTTGGGGTTTGCATGGGAGGGAGAGATGGAAGGGTCAGCTGGGGGCGCACGGGGGGTATGGGGGGAAGCGCTGCTGCTGGCGACTAGGGCTTATTTTCAGGGGTAGGTTTTATATTAAGACCTACACCAAAAATCATGCTGAGACTTATTTTTGAGATAGGTCTTATTTTCGGGGAAACACGATTATTTTAACTAAAAAAGGTAAGTTAGCAATAGGACGGTAATTAGTGATTTGGTTTTCGGATATGTTTATTTGTTTGAGCTTTGGAAATACAAGAGCAGATTTCCAAGAAGGCGGTATATAGCTGGTAGAGAGGCTTTTATTAATCATGTCAAGTAGAAATGGACCGAAGAGGGGGGCGCTGCTGAGCCCGCACGAGATGGCTGCCTGAGCGCGGAACTCCCGAAACCCTCTAAACAGAATCCGCTCAAAACATAAATTTTAACATCGCTACTCTTAGCGAATCACCCTGACGCTGCTTCAGTACATCGCAGTGAGTAACTTGGTGTAATTTGCTGACTCCCGCTGACTCCTGCTGCCCCGATGTCGGACAAACAAAAAAGAAAGAGGCACAAGCCTGACCCGGTCTCCCCTTCCAAAACGCCGCATCCCTCCTCCCCCGCTGGCGATTCTAACCGCGAGATCCTTAACGAATTAAAGGAACTGAAAGAACTGGTGACAGAAACCAAGGTGAGCACCGATGAAATAAATGAAAAAATCACTACATTATCTACTGAACTTGCCTCGATGCAGACACGTGTGGGCTCCTTAGAATCCAAGATGGACGCGACCACACTGCAACTCACTGAACTGAGACGCCAGACTGCTCGAATTACACATCTAGAGCAGGAGCTGGAGGAAAATAATAACAGGTCCCGACGCTGTAACATACGTCTCTTAGGGCTTCCAGAAAATGGCAGAGATAATGATCTTATTCAGCAGCTGGAAACCCTCATACCTAAACTACTTGATATTACTTTTTCTCATGATTTTGAAATTGAACGTGCACACCGTGTGCCCTCTCACCGCACTTCTACTGATCGTCGGCCCAGACCTGTGGTGATGAAAATTTTACGATACCAACACGTGCTTACCATCATGCAAAGAGCGAAAATAAAAGCACCGATCCAGCATGAGAGTGCCACCTTGCTATTTGTGCCAGATTTGAGCAAACCTATGGCTCAGCGTCGCAAGCTTCTATTATCCTTCAGGCCTCAACTCAAATCCTTAAATGCAAGATTCGGTCTCATGTACCCAGCTCGCATGAGGGTGACCCTCAACAACAGCACCAAGGACTTTACTAATCCGGATGATCTGGCTTCCTATATTGAACAACTCTCACCGACGCCAATCAACCAGGTCTAACTACACCACTGTGACACATTTACTTATGAATCCGCTCACATTTATACAGATATAAATATGCTGCTATGTCATATTTACTGCCTTGGTGTTCTCTGTTAACCATATGTTCTTCTCCTATGTTCAGAGTGTTATATTATAATAGTTCTGATTCTCAAACATAACAGTCTCAGAGGGTAACGGGGGCCCTGACCTCTCTGGCTCCTGTTTCTGGGTGCCCTTGGCTGCACTCACACTGTCTACTAGAGGTGACCTCTTAGTCACCACAGAGGACATGTGGTGCATTTGTTTAGCTGTTAGCTGTTTAATGTTTCTGTATGCATTGTTTTGTTCCATATTTACTGTTTCACACTACATTTGGATGTCATGTATGCTTCCTCAGAGTCATGATACTATGATATTTTCTTTGCAAT
The DNA here is from genome assembly GCF_902459505.1 of Geotrypetes seraphini. NCBI lineage: Eukaryota > Metazoa > Chordata > Amphibia > Gymnophiona > Dermophiidae > Geotrypetes > Geotrypetes seraphini. Next base: position 162,636,915 of record NC_047086.1, on the reverse strand, counting down.
GCACTGCCCATATGCTTTATCTTATGCCTGACTATGTCTCTTAACATTATTTCTTTGAACACAAAAGGTCTCAATAATCAAATTAAACTCAAGAAAATATTGATGTATCTTGAAGGTTTACAACCAGATATTGTAATGCTTCAGGAGACTCATTTGGATTCCAACTCCTCAGCTAAAGTCCAATACCCCTGGGCTCTTCCTCCATATTTTTCACCTGCTATTGACAGAAAAGGTGGAGTGTTGACACTATTCAGAAAAAAAATTGATCTCTCAATAATATCCTCTTCTACGGATCTTAATGGCAGATGGGTTAAGGTTAAATTCCTTCACGCTGGAGCGGTATATTGCCTCCTGAACATCTACGTCCCGAATACAGACTGCCCAGATTTTTTCCACGCATTGCACCAAATCCTCCTTGAGGATGACGATTCCCAACTGATATTGGCGGGCGATTTTAATCTTATCATGGTCCCCAGTAGAGATAGACAGTCCTCCTGTGCCTACAAGAAAACTCGCTCGTGGTACGCCCTGCATAATCTAATTGAAGACGCCAAACTCCTTGACATTTGGAGACACATGCATCAAGATACCAACTCTTTCACATTCTACTCCCCTCCACACTTATCTTACTCGCGTATCGATTTTTTCTTGGTAAGTGAATCCTTAAGCTCCACTGTACTAAAGTCGGATATTTTTCCTATACTTGTTTCTGACCACGCAGCTATATCTATACAGCTCAAACAGAAGATACTCCGCCCGACCACCTCTCAATGGAGATTTAATAATTCCCTTCTGCAAGATCCACAATTCTGCCAACATATGAATACACAGATCACTGAATACTTCAGATTCAACAAACCTGAACATACCTCATGGATTTGCTGCTGGGATGCTTTTAAAGCTTATGTTCGGGGAGTAACTATTAATTATTCTGCACATACCCTAAAAAAATGGAAAGCCGAACAGAAACTCATGGAAGATAATATTAGATCTTTGGAATCACAACACCAATGCACACCAACGGATATGTCTCTCTTACTGAACCTAAATAAGGCTAGATTTCGATATAACTCCGCCTTGAGTCATAGAGCTTCTCAAAATGTGTTTCAGCAATCTGCGTCATATTATGCGACGGGAAACAAATGTGGACGCCTACTCGCTAATTACCTTAAGAAACGCAGTGAGAAATCACACATTGAATCCATCAAACTCGACTCCGGAATAGAGATCACTGATTCCACTGACATATCCCAGGCCTTCATGGACTTTTACCGCAATCTATATACATCAAATCCTTGCGATCCTCAACTTACTTGCGACTTTTTGAGAGATATTCCACACCTGATGCTCGATCACAATGATAATGCTGCCTTGGATAGCCCGATAACAATATCTGAATTGTCGGATGTCATACAGTCTATGGCCCTTAAGAAAGCTCCAGGCCCAGATGGCTTAACAGTCGAATTTTATAGAACCTTTCAAGAAGTCCTGACACCATTTTATTTGCAATTCATTGAACACCTCATAGCTGACGGTGAGGCGTCTGGTACATTTACGGAAGCTTCTCTGATAGTACTTCCAAAACCGGGTAAAGATAAGAGATACGTCGCCAATTATTGACTGCTATCATTAATCAATGTTGATGCGAAAATATACGCCAAATTGCTATCAGTTCGACTTCAACAGGTTATTACTAAATTAATCTCTTCAGACCAGAGTGGTTTCGTCACTGGCCTTTTTTCCAGTGATAATACTAGATCTTTTGCCCTCGTATTATCTCAAATTCACAGTCAAGACCAAGAGATTATGGCAGTTGGGCTGGACGCTGAGAAGGCCTTCGACAGAATAGAGTGGCCTTTCTTATTTCAAGTTTTGAAGTGGTATGGCCTTTCTGATACTTTCATTACAAAAATAAAGGTCTTATACTCCAAACCTACCACCAAGACGTTTATTAACGGAACACCATCTGTTGCATTCTATCCCAACAGGGGTACACGTCAAGGATGCCCATTATCGCCCTTGCTATTTAACCTGGCACTAGAACCTCTGCTGCAACGAATTAGACACAGCCCGCATATCTCTGGCTTTAAAATCGACGAGCGTGAATTCAAAACCTCGGCCTATGCAGATGATATACTATTATTCATTACACCATCATCAATGCCCCATCTAGTATCCACAATATCTGAATACGCCGCAGTGTCTGGTTATAAATTAAACAGGAGCAAATCTGAGATAATGTCGATAAACTGTCCAGCGACTGAATTTGAAGTCTCTAAATATGGTTTTCATTGGGTGGCCTCTTCCATGAAATATTTAGGTGTCTATTTTGGTCCCTCACTGGATGACACCATCCGTCTTAACGAGGAATACTTAATGGACACTCTCAAAACCAATATTAATAGATGGTCGCCACTGACGTTAACATGGTGGGGCAGACTTGAGTCTATAAAGATGATGCTGGCTCCCAAAGTCAACTACGTACTGAGCATGCTGCCTTTCTATCTTTCTTCGTCCTTCTATAAGCAGGTTGATTCCTTACTAACGAAATTCCTATGGAATAACAAACAACCACGCATAGCGCTCTCAAAATTAAAGGCACCCAGATCGCATGGAGGAGTAAATTTTCCTAGCTTCATTCATTATCATCAAGCATTTATTATGCGACAGTGGTCTGAAGGACACCACGGATCACGAGATCTTGATCCCCCCGCTTGGCTACACATGGAGAGAGCAATATATGGAGAACATCGGCTTTATTATCTAGCAGGCACAGATTTGACCAAACAGGATAAACGAGACCTCATATTACAGGCATATAAAAAGGCCATCACAGCTGTTGATTCCACTTTCTCAATGACATGGGAGCACTCCAATTTACATGCATTATAGAACAATGATAGATTCAAAATACAGAATGCGGTAATAGATTGGAAAATCTGGCAAAACCATAAAATATGGTCAGTACAGGATCTTATGAAAGATGGAGAGTGGTTATCATTTCAGGAGCTGACATCCAAGACTGGCCTGCCAAGCACTCAATACTACAGATGGGTTCAACTTACACATTGCATCAAGCACTCCCTACCTGGTGCTTTAAAGATGGCAGACTACTCTGGCTTAAATAACATCTTGGCTAAGATATTTACTACATCCTTACGGGCATCTATATGGTATAAAATATTACAGAAATCGTCTTTCAATGGTCCTATAGAACTTGAGACCAAATGGCAACATCAACTCAAGCTACCCTCTGACGCCATTGACTGGACCGAAATATGGTCATCTTTTTTAAAATCAATCAAGTCAGCATCCATACTTCAATCCATATTTTTTGTTTATCATAGAGCAACTTGGACACCTGTATTATCAAATAGAATAGATCCCAAAACATCTCCACTTTGCTGGCCCTTGAACACCTTCTCGTATCCTGCCCCATCATTCAACTATACTGGGACAAGGTATGGTCCACAATATGTACTATTCTGATCATTAAAGAGGATTTCTCATTCACTATCCTCCTATTAAGGACCCAGGCTCTATCAACACCATTAACCACAACTGAAGGCACTCTTCTGACTATAATGTTGTCAATAGCAATCCAAACGTTATTATACAACTGGAAAGATTTATCCAAAGCCAACTACCATACATGGTGGAATACGCTGTGCATCACAGCTAAATTTGAGAAAGTCTTTGCTGAAAAGAATGGAAACCTTACTCGCTTTTCCGATATATGGAAACCCATCTATGACTACACTGATAATTGACCTTTTGTACACTCTGGAACTACTTACACACAATGTTTTTTCCTCACATTCATTGATATCAGTGATATTGATATCACTCTGAGGCTCTATTTCTTTATTCATCCAAATGTTGAAGAAATTTCTACACTTTTAGTTTATTCATGATGCATTATTTGTCTTATGCTGATGAATGTACCCTGAATTGTACATTTCTTCTGAATGTTACTTTCCGATTTCTCATGTTTTGGTATGTATACCTCACAAAATTCAATAAAACTTGTGTTGAACTTAAAAAAAGAAATGGACCGAAGATATTGAAATGATTTTTAAGAATAGTAGGAGGCAAATTTTCTAGAGAGTTATTCCTTGGGTTTAGACACTGGGTTATAGCCTTCTGCGCATCAAGTGTAGGTAGACAGAAGTCAGAAAAAGAGCTGAAGGAAAGTGAATATTTGGGTAGAAGAGAAATAAGTGTTTTAAATATTGAACTGTTAACAAGTGTTGTTTGTACACCTTTGATCTTTTGGTCAAAATGTTCAGCAAGGGCTTGCGCTGTAGGTTGGTTTGAGTTAGGGCCAGATCTTCTAGCATACGGAGAGAGTGAGCAAACAATAGAATATAGCACAGAAGAGTTTTTTGCAATAGCTATACATTTGGCATAGTAGTTTTTCTTGGCTGCCTGTAATGATTTCTTATAAAAGGTAGCTTGTTCTTTGTATTTCTTTAATGTGGATGGGGAGCGTTTGCGTCTCCAGAGTCTTTCAGAGGAGCGTAGCTGATGGCGGAGGAAAGAGAGTTCCTGGCTGTACCATGATTTTTTAATTGAGGAGGAGGAGTTAGTGTGAGAATGAATGGGGGCCAAACAGTCTAGCATTTGTTGTGTTTTGCAGTACCAGGTTACGGATTGTTCATCGAGAGTGAGATTAGAAAATTCTTCTATGTGAAGTTCCAGATGAGTATACATCCCAGCGTACTGATAGAATTGAAAAATGAACATGCAGAGCTACGATTGTTAGCAATTTGTAATTTCTCTTTAAAATCCAGCATGGTACTGAATAGTGCTGCCCGATTCAGGAAAAAAATTTTTTGATTCGATTCAGCCTCCAGAGAGCGTGTGCTGCGGTGAGCGTGTAAAACACAAAGCCGCAACACTGGTCCACAGCTCTGATACAGCCTGAGGGCGAAGCGACAGCTAGCTTAACGTTGGCAAGAGGACTAGCAGAGACAGCAGGAATGACTGAGTGATAACGATTTTCACTGCTAACTTTCAGCACACCCTGCCCGGGATTTAAAGTTAAGTCCTTGTTTTTTTAAGAACTGTGAGCAATTTTTGGTTTAATAACAGGGCAGGAGGGGAGCATGAGCCAGTGAGGTTAATTCCCTTTCTAGTGTGATTGTTAAGGTGAATATTTAACAATCACACTAGAAAGGGAATTAACACACAGGGATCTGAGGCTCTGCCCCTTTGATAGTAACTAAAAGTGATTTAGGTGTTTAGGAGCTATTCACAGCAGATTAACACCTCTGAATAATTTGGACTAAGAATTTTGAAATTATTTTTGAGAAGGGTATTTTTTAAATAAGTATATGTTCTTTCTCATCTTGTATATAATTTTGGTAAATAGTGGGGTACCCCGGGGAGGTCTTTTGTTAGGACTGCTAATTAAATTTGCTGATGACACAAAGTTGTTCAAAATTGGTAAATAACAAGAGGGTTGTGAAACTGGAAGACTACCCCCCACCCTCCTTTACAAGTGTGGAAGAGGTTTTTAGCGCCAGCCGGCACGCAGAATGTTCTCTGCTGCTCCGACAGTCATAGAGTTCCTATGAGCGTCTGAGCAGTGCAGAGCATTCAGCATGCCAGCTGACACTATAAACCTCTTCTGCGCTTTGGTAAAAGGAGGGGGGACGACGACGATAGGTGTCAAATGGCAGATGACATGTTAGGAAGTGCAAAGTGATGTATATGGGAAAAAGGAACCCGAAATACAGCTACATGATCCAGGGTTCCACATTAGGAATCACAACCCAGGAAAAGGATCTAGATATCATCATTGAGGATACGTTGAAACCTCAGCTCAATATATGGCAGCAGCTAAGAAAGCAAACAGAATGTTAGGAATTATCAGGAAAGAAATGGGAAGCAAAGATGGGGTAGGGTGGTCTCTACGAACGTGAAGATGATGCGGTATACAAAACCTAAGGATTAGATTAGATTAGTTAGGACGCTGGTCTTTGACCAGAGGGCCGCCGCGTGAGCAGACTGCTGGGCACAATGGACCACTGGTCTGACCCAGCAGCGGCAATTCTTATGTTATAATGCCTTTGTATCGCTCCATGGTGCAGCCGCACCTCGAATACTGTGTGCAGTTCTGGCCGTAGTATCTCAAAAAAGATATTTAGCGGAATTGGAAAAGATATAGAGAAGGGCATTGAAAATGATAAAAGGGGTAGGACGACTTTGAGGCAAGTCTAAAAGTGGCTAGGGCTCTTCAGCCTAGAGAAGAGCCAGCTCAGGGGAGATATAAAGTACTGAACGGAGTGGAACAAGTAGATGTAAATCACTTGTTTACTCTTTCCAGAAATACTAGGACTAGGGCAGGGGTAGGCAATTCCGGTCCTCGAGAGCCAGAGCCAGGTCAGGTTTTCAGGATCTCCACAATGAATATGCATGAGATAGATTTGCATCTCAAGGAGGCAGTGCATGCAAATCCATCTCATACATATTCATTGTGGAGATCCTGAAAACCTGACCTGGCTCTGGCTCTCGAGGGCCAGAATTGCCTACCCCTGGACTAGGAGGTATGCAATGAGGCTACAAAGTAGAAGATTTTAAAACAAACTGGAGAAAATATTTCTTCACTTAACGTGTAATTAGACTGGAATTCGTTGCCGGAGAATGTGGTGAAGGCAGTGGTGTTTAAAAGAGGTTTGGATGATTTTCTAAACGAAAGGTTCATAAACAATTGTTAATATGGACTTGGGGAAATTCACTGCTTATTTCTAGGATAAGCATCATAAAATCTGTTTTACTGTTTGGGATCTTGCCAGGTATTTAAGACCTGGGTTGACTGCTGTTAGAAACTTGATGGACCTTCGTTCTGTCTCAGTATGACAACTCTTAAGTAGTACCTGATTTTTTTGTCAGTGTTCATCTAAGTGTCTTTTGAATTGTTAACTTTGCGTTACTGATCCATTGAAGTCTGTGAGTTGCACAGAATGGAGGTGACCAGGCAGCTATATAGAACACCGAGAAGATGACAAAAATGCTCATCAGCCCTACCATCTCACTACTGCGTATTACACCAGGATGTGACCAGAAATAAGTTTCTAAAATTGGATGTGGAGCCCATTGACTGCATTTATTGAGTCACAGTAACTGTCATGTACCTTTCCTTTTATCTGACTTCCTTACACATCCAGGGTGGGGGGAGGGGAATGTATTATTGTTTGCTATTCTTAATTTATCTATGTTATTGAAATTAAATATGTACTTCTACTTTTATTAGTTAAGGGGAGGAGGGGGGGAAATGATTGTTTTTCAAATTATTTGTGTATTTAAAGTGCGTTTCGTGAAGTGTTTTTGTTTAAATTCATTGTATTGCACTGTTAATATTTGAAAATTAATAAAGAATTTTAAAAAAAGTTTCTGAAATTGCTCAGGACTTTTTAGTCTTAAGGTTTAATAGTGATTAACGGCCTCTTTTACAAAGCCGTGCAGCAACAGCCCCGAAGCCCTTTAAATCTCTATTAAAATTTATTTATTTATAACAATGGTACAAGGTATATTTAAATAAGTGTTCTGACTCTTCTGCGGGGTCTCTGCCTTTCTAATAAACAGTGATATCAGACTTTTATTTGTATTATAATCATGAGCAACATTCATTTTCAGTCTGTTCTAGTTATCAACTTCATCATTTTTTTTAAGTTGTAGTGCTGTATATGAAATAATTTTGTATCAGGGAAATAAACATCTCAAGCCCTCTTTTTTGTGTAATTTATTTTTTGTAATCCTAATTCTCACTGTATTGAAGTGCCTTCAGTTCCAGCTAGTACAGATTAGTGAAGGGATACTGTTCTCTCTTGTGGCTGGAGAATGAGGTGCTTTCATATCATTAAGCAGGGGATAAAGTAGATCCTCCCACAGGCCCACAAAATTGACATTTCAAAATCTTAAGACTAGGATTTGGCAGGAACGAAGCTGCTGAAAGAATTAACTAAAGCCGTTAGGTATGATTAATATTCAGGAACAAAAGTAGCTGCATAAACAGTGCTACTGATTTATTGAATTTTTGTTCTTTACAGTTTATATCTGATGTTCTCCTCAGAGTGAGTTACAATACATACAAAATGGTAGAGTTTATCCTCTCCCCCGGTGTGAGAGTGTTTTCTCCAATGGAGAGATGGCTCCAGACATGAGAAGAGACAGCAGAGGTCAGAAATGTGATTGTTTATTAATAAGCCAGAGTCCATGGTAACTCCAAGACTTCTGGCCAGCTCAGAAAGGGGTAGAGGGAAAGAAGAGTTGATCATGGGGAAAACTAGAAGACAAGAAATTGGGAGATACAGATTAAAATAGAATCTTGAGTTTGGAGTGGGCACAAAAGAAAGACATGAGGATAACTGGTAGGAGGCTTCTGACTCACAAAATTCTCTTTGCATCCGTTTCCACTTGGAAAGGTTAGAGTTGTTGCCAATTGATGTGTATCAGGCTGGTATCTTCATTACCAAGTAGATTTGCAAACATGTCCTACTCACTATAGGGGTCTTTTACTAAGGTGCACTAGCTGATTTAGCGCGCACTAAATGCTAATAACATAGTAACATAGTAGATGACGGCAGATAAAGACCCGAATGGTCCATCCAGTCTGCCCAACCTGATTCAATTTAAATTATTTCTTCTTAGCTATTTCTGGGCAAGAATCCAAAGCTCTACCCGGTATTGTGCTTGGGTTCCTACTGCCGAAATCTCCTTCAAAACCTACTCCATCCCATCTAAACCCTCCCAGCCATTGAAGCCCTCTCCAGCCCATCCTCCCCCAAACGGCCATATATAGACACAGACCGTGCAAGTCCGCCCAGTATTGGCCTTAGTTCAATATTTAATATTATTTTCTGATTCTAATGCGCCCATTATATTCTATGCATATAATATAACTAGACAGGTTTTTAATTTAAATATACTGTATTTTTATTAAATAATGCAAATCTTAACACTATATTATACACTAAACATAAATGAATCCATATTTCACTTTCAGTTACTAAAATCTGTATTATCCCACAATACAGTGGAGGAAGACCTGGAGCTTGTACTCAGTCCATTCACAAGCCTTTTCTGATGAAAATAAAGCTGTTCCACATCACAGTCTGTGTGTATTATTTCATTTCTCCAGTGTTCTCCAATGTTCCAACAAGCATATATTGATTCTTAGACAAAGCTGTTATAATGCCTGGATACAGTCTGAATTGGAGTGAGAAGGCATTATAACAGCTTTGTCTAAGAATCAATACACTTCTCCCTCCGTATCCACGGGGGTTAGGTGCAGAGCCAGACCGCGAAGTGTGAAAAACCGCAAACAACTTTTCGGCCTGCTCTGACCCACCCCACCTCCCTCCTGCATCCCCTGAACTTTACCTGGTGGTCTAGCACTAGACTACCAGATAAGGTTCCGGGGAGGCTCAGACGGCTAAAAAATAGCCCAAAAAAGGAAATTCTTTAAAGAAAAAAAAATTGCAACTAACCAAATCCGCGGATACTGAAACCATGGATTCAGAGGGAGAAGTGTATAAGCTTGTTGGAACATTGGAGAATACTGAAGAAATGAAATAATACACACAGACTGTGATGTAATACAGATTTTAGTAACTGAAAGTGAAATATGGATTCATTTATGTTTAATGTATAATATAGTGTTAAGATTTGTGTTATTTAATAAAAATACAGTATATTTAAATAAAAAAACCTGTCTAGTTATATGTATTAAATACTTTTTGAGATAGGTAATTTGGTTAATTGTACCCTGCTTTGTAATGTCTGTATTCTATGGGCGCCTTAGCATTTAGTGCGTGCTAAATCGGCTAGCGTACCTTAGTAAAAGACCCCTTATATGAGGTGCCAAAACACGGTGGTGTCAAGTGGACTTGATATTAATAAACCTTTTTGCACCAGTCATATTATCCATCTTCTTGGCATCTCACTTCTGTTTGTTGTTTGCTGCTGCACAACTGTGAGGTTTGCATCTACTATCTGGTCAGTACTAGAGTGGTCTGGGGTGGAGCTGAGGTGGATCCAGAAGTTGTCCAAGCACTACAGATATTCACTGCTAGTGCCTGAATAGCTAACTGAGCATTCATTCATTCACAAATTGGTGACTTGCCTTATCGCCATGGTTCAAGGCAAGGCACAGTAAGCACATCAAGTACATATACACAATCACAATAGCACATACATAAAACAAACAAATTTAAAACCCATCCAAACATAGAGGCTAGCTCTGTGGATGCCCGTGGGTGATGAGCACCTCCAATATTGAGCAAAGCACCTTCATTGTAAACCGGGAGGGGTAATTTGTATTGTGTTTGGCCCCCATAGTCATTGTGAAATGTTGGTGCCTTTGCCTTTGTCTACCGCCAACAAGAAAGTCCATGTAAAGATCAACAATGAAGAAATAGAAATAGTTGACAGCTTAATTTTTCTTGGGTCCCTCATTGATCACAGTGGTGGTTCGACAGCAGAGATCAAGCGTCGATTAGCACTGGGGCATGCAGCCATGGTGAGCATGGAAGTTCAAGAACATCTCAGTCACCATCAAACAAAGACTGATTGCTGCCATTGTGTTCCCAATTGTGACATATGGCTGTGAGACATGGACATTCATGAAAGCAGATAGAAGAAAAATTGACACCTTTGAGCCGGGGTGCTTGAAAACACTTCTATGAATCCCATGGACAGCTAGGATCACCAGCAAAGATGTTCTTGATCATATAAACCCAGAGTTGTCCGTGGAAGGCAAGATTATCAGACAGAAACTGACCTATTTTGTATATGTGATAGGGACGACTCGGAATGGTCAGTGGTAAAAGGAAGCAGTAGAGACTAAAGGCCCGTTGGCTGGATACCATCAAGAATGACATGAGAATGAACATCAAGAAATTGAAAGAAGCCATTGAAAACGGAAGCATGGCAAGGACTGGCCTACAGAGCAAGGGTCGGATATAACTGAATGGATAGTAGTAGTAGTTGCATCTAAGCAGACAATCAGAAAAACCAGATAACAAATCGAACTCTAAAATATGCTCCACCCATCACTGAAATACCTGTCTAAAGACACCTGCAAAACATATTTACATCATAGAAACATAGAAACATAGAAATTGACGGCAGAAAAGGGCCATAGCCCATCGCCATAGCCCATCGAGTATGCCCATACCAATGACCCTGATTCTTACTCCCCTATAGATCCCACATGAATATCCCATTTCTTCTTAAAATCTGACACGCTGTTGGCCTCAATCACCTGCTGAGGCAGCTCGTTCCAATGATCGACCACCCGTTCGGTGAAGAAGTACTTCCTAGCATCACCTTGAAATTTCCCTCCCCTGATTTTCAGCGAGTGTCCTCTGGTTACCGAGGGCCCTGTAAGACTGAAGATATCATATTTCACCTCTATACGCCCCGTGATATATTTAAAGGTCTCAATCATGTCCCCCCTCTCTCTTCGCTCCTCCAGTGAGTACATCCGCAGTTTTTTTAACCTTTCTTCATACGTGAGATCCCTGAGCCCCAAGACCATCCTGGTAGCCATTCGCTGAACCGACTCAATTCTCAAAACATCTTTCCGGTAGTGTGGTCTCCAGAATTGAACACAATACTCGAGATGAGGTCTCACCATGGATCTGTACAGTGGCATAATGACTTCAGGTTTTCTGCTGACAAAACCCCTACGGATGCAGCCCATCATTTGTCTTGCACTATATGCATACAGGGGACACACGGAAGCCCAGATGTTCAATCCTGGGCCATGTCTAGGCTCCAGCATTGAATATACAGGCAAGTCATGTCACTTGGAAGTTAACCTGGTACCCGCCATTTCTCAGATTGGTGCTCAGTTACCCCTTGTTTTGACACCTAATTTGTGGCACACTATAATATAATTAGGGGGATAATGCACAATTTTGGTGGCTTGTTATAGTAGCAATTTTGTAAACCACCTTTGCCAGTAAAAGGCATTTCTTAAAATTGCCCCAGAATATTCACACTAGCCAGTGGCGTGCCCAGCTTGCTGGTTACCCGGGGCGGAATACTCCCCTCCTCCAATCAGAGCACCCCTCTCCTCTAGGTCAGGGGTAGGCAATTCCGGTCCTCAAAAGCCGGAGCCAGGTTAGGTTTTCAGGATATCTACAATAAATATGCATAAGATAGATTTGCATCTCAATGAGGCAGTGCATTCAAATCCATCTCGTACATATTCATTGTGGATATCCTGAAAACCTGACCTGGCTCAGGCTCTCGAGGACCGGAATTGCCAACCCCTGCTCTAGACAGTAGGTGGATGCGTGCAGTGGTCATGAGGCCATGGTTCACATGTGCATCACCATTTGTTCTGCTGGTCCCCTGGAACAGGAAGTTGTCATTGGAGGGGTGTGGGCCGGCAAAGCCAATGACCACGTGCACGCGGATCATGGCCCTGTGGCTCCTCCAGTACCCCCCGACTCTCTGCAGAGATTGACTACTCCCACTGCCCTGCCCTTGGTACACTTAAGACATAATTTTACACCATATTATATATATATATATATATATACTATATATATATTATATTATATATATATATATACTAGGGTTTATATATATAGTATATATATATATATACTAGGGTTTAAGCCCGTTATATTAACGGGTGCTTGCTAAAGTAAATGTCTGGTTTTTTTTTCTTTGTCTCTCTCTCCTTGGACGCTGTCTGTTTGTCATTCTTTCTGTCTGTGTCTCTCCCTGGCCCCCTGTTTGTCTGTATCTCTGTTGCACCATGCCTGCCTGTCTCTCCGTGGCCCCCTTCTGTTCCCCCCTCCCAGAGCAAAGCATGATTGCTGTCTGCCCCCTGCATACCCCTCCCCCTAAAGCAGCCCCCTTTCCCTCTCCCCCTGGCCCCTGTTGTGCCATGCCTGCCTGCTCTGTGGCCCCTTCTGTTCTCCCCCTCCCAGAGCAAAGCATGATTGCTGTTTGCCCCCCAGCACACCCCTCCCCCCAAAGCAGCCCCCTTTCCCTCTCTCCCTGGCCCCCTGTTGTGCCATGCCTCCCCCTGTTGTGCATGCATGTACTTACCCTCCCGGCATCCTGGTGTCTTCTGGCCCACCGGCACGAACCGCTACTGCCGCTGCTGCTCCTCTTCAAAGCAACCTGCTGAGGTTCACCGGCTGGCTGTAGCAAACCTCGCAGGATCAGAGGGATCGTGCTACCAAGGTGGAGAGCGGCCTGCAAGGTTCGCTACAGCCGGCTGGCGAACCTCAGCAGGCTGCTTTGAAGAGGAGCAGCAGCGGCAGCAGTTGGTGAGTAAGGGCGGGAGGGAGGAGTCGCCGGCGTGTTCCCTGCCTCCGTGTTCAGAAATGGAATTCGGCATGGAGGCAGACACCATGGTGGCAGGGAACACGCCGTCCTAAGAGTGCATGCGCGCCTAGGGTTTTATTATAGAGGATGTGTGTGTGTGTCAGCCATTTTTGATCACGGCTCTGTACAGGGCAGGAGCATAGGAAGATCGCTCTTGTCCAGCTGCACTGCTGGACCACCAGAATTGAAAAGTAAGGTGTGGAGAGGTCTGGGAGAAGAGACTCACGAATAACCAAAAGTGCCAAACCCATGAATATGGAGGGGGAGTGTATACAATACAATACTGTCTTATATACTGCAATTTTCATTTATCTAAGTGTATTTACAGAGTAAGAGAAAATTTCACAGAACAACTGATGATATGAGTGCATGACATCTTGTGGAGCATAATTGAGAGCCCATGATTATTTGGTACTGTTTGATTGAGTTATGATCAGTGTAATCGCAGAAGAGCACATAGATCCATATCTAGCATGTTCATGCTAATATTCTAAATATTTTTGTGTGAACTGATACGTTTATGTTAGTGTTTACTTGGAGAATTACCCCTAATACATAAAGTTTTTGTCAAGGACAGAAGTTCAGTGGAACTTGGACACAATTATGAGATCTAATGTATGTATATATTATAAAAGTAATTCTTACATCCCAAACCCTGTTTAATAGGATTATTTGGACCTCAGTGGCGTCACTCCATAAATACAATTTTATCAGGGAGATTTGGCAGCCTTGAAGGACCACTCAGGTCTTTTTCTGCCGTCATTTACTATGTAATCCTCATTGGTTCCATAGATCTTCAATTTTATTATCTCTAATTTTTTTAATGCATTTTTCTATTTTTTGACTTAAACAGTTTGGTTTTTTTTTTTGATTTTTCAAATGTATACATTGTCAAGTTCAAAATATCAATAAAGAAAGTTAAAAAAAAAAAAATGATAAAGAAACACTCATCTATATTTAACACAGCCAGGGGACGACTTCTCCAACATGGCTAATGCTTCGCAAAAGCTGTTTCAAGGAATGCCCCTTAAGTGGCCTGTCTCTTAGCAGCCAAGACTTAGGGCTTCTTAGTTTTTGGCCAGCGCAGGAGTTAGCGCGTGATGAAAAGTTGCGCGCGTTAACCCCGCTAGCATAAGAACATAAGCATAAGAACATAAGCAATGCCTCTGCTGGATCAGACCTGAGGTCCATCGTGCCCAGCAGCCCGCTCACGCGGCGGCCCAACAGGTCCAGGACCTGTGCAGTGATCCTCTATTTATACCCTTCTATCCCCCTTTCCAGCAGGAAATTGTCCAATCCTTTCTTAAACCCCCAATACCATACTCTGCCCTTAGTAAAAGGAGCCCTTAGTTTTATAAGAGCTTTTTTTCTGCATGTAAGTCAAGCTTTATAAAATGATCTCCATTGTATGTATTTACATTGCCCTCAGCCTTAGTAATTTGTTCATAAGTTGAGTGATTTCAATGTAAGCTGTCCTTTCTCAGAGTGGTATAGAAACCAAACTCCAATGTTCACTTTGTACGATATGGAAGGATGCTGAATACCTTCCTTCCTGTTTACAAAGAGAAACCTGGATGTGTCTCTTACCTTTTGGTTGTTAGCAATGACTCCAGCAGGTATACACCAACTTGTGAGTTTAGCTAAAACTGCTTTTTTCCTTCCTTTTCAGGCAGAAGGTTCTGATACCCTAAACAGCATTGCACTGAAATTTAACATTACACCTAATAAACTTGTGGTAATCAACAAGCTATTCACACAGACGATTGTTCCAGGACAGGTAATGTACTCTCTCCAGCATCAGTTCCGTAGATCTTTTTGTGCTCCTTTACTATTGATGGTTATTGTATATTAGTGCACAAATAATATAGGATAAACTGCTCCAGTTTTTCTGCTATAAGAGGGTAAAATGTCACATTTAAATAATTGAAAACTTGAAATGGAGTGGCATAGTTCACACCTATCGTCAGAGGGTAATTTTCAACCCAATGAGGCGCTTGCAAATACCTTATAATTTTCAAAATTTGATAGCCGCCAAAAAGCAGATACTTTGTATACACATATTTTTTATACCTGTGAAGATGTACACGAGAGGCTTTCATAATGAAACTTTTGTGTCTTCTATGTTAATGCAAGTGGTTTCTAAACAGTGGGTCACATCCCCAAATGGGGTTGCAACATCCTTGTGTGGAGTTGCTAGCATGTCTGCATAGGAGAAATAAAAATATTGCTCTGTGACTAGTAAATATACATAGAAAAGTGTGGACTTGCTAATGGGCAGGTATATAGAGATGCAGAGTACAGAGTCAGTGCTCTCCATTGCTGTCTCTCCGCACACTATTCCTGCCAGTAACCACTTGAAAAGGACCAGGCAAACACCACTGATCATCGCCAGACCAAGCCTACATTCACTCACTTCAGCACAAAACATTCAGCTGTTCTCTCCCACACCTTGACACAGATCTCCACCAACATTTTCTCTCCGTTACCTCCATTACCACTTAGTGCAACTGTTCCTGTGCTGTCCCCACTCCATGCTGATTGTAAGAGCTAGCCACTGAATAGAGGAAAAGATGGACTGAGGCATCTCCAATCAAAAAGAGCTCTTGGTTTTGAAAAGGGAAATGACAAGGAAGTGAGGGGTGGTTGAGTGAGACGGGTTGAGCTTGGAAAGAAAAATAGGGTGTCAGTCTTGGACTTGGGAATCATTAATGAGTGATTAATGCCCAGATTCTCTAACGTCACTGTGCATTGTGCATTTAATGATGGTGCTAAACCATTCGTTAAAGATAATCTAATCTGAGATTTCTGAGTTGCACTATGCCTAACCAGGTTCAAGGTGACTTCCAATGCTAATTAAATGGAAACAATTTAAAGAAAATACAAAAAGCTCTTAGAAGTACATGATAATACAGGTGTGAGGGGGTAATACAATCGGAGAGTTATGTGAGTGAGGGAAGCTAAGAGTAGCGATTCACAGTATGCAATTTCTAGAGACACAAACTAGTGCCAACCAAGAAAGGTGAAGAGAGTATATTCTTGAAGCTTTGTGGTAATGATTGACTGTTATAGTCCATTCTCTGGTGAATGAGCTGTGTATTCGGACCAGTGCAGGATATGGGGTGACGGGGCAACTGGTCAGTTTTCTTGGGTAGAAATGGTGTCAAAGAGATGAGTCTTGAGTGTCTTTCGGGAAGTGAGGTAGTTCAGTTCGGATCTAATGGCTGTGGGGAGGTTGTTCCAAAGCTTTAACATAACAATCAGCTTATATACCGCAGGACCGTGAAGCTCTATGCTGTTCACAAAAGATGAAATTGGATATGCTTTTAAATGCTTTATGCCGACATATGTAAACATATGATGTTGAAGGCATGTTTGTGCTTGAGGCCTTTTGTTAAGGGATAGTTAAACTGAAGTTTGTTGAGATATCTGTTCAAGGTGGGCCATAAGGGGTTGAATAAGTCTATGAGTTGCATTGTAGAATTTCCATAGAGGATGCGGAAGATTATACATGATATCTTGAAGTTTATTCTCAGCTGTCTCATGATGAAGAAAGTTTTCCTCCAGAGACTCGAGACTTGTTGTTCGAGAGATAGGGTCTAGTACAGGGGTGGGCAACTCCGGTCCTCGAGGGCCAGAATCCAGTTGGGTTTTCAGGATTTCCCCAATGAATATGCATGAGATCTATTTGCATGCGCTGCTTTCAATGCATATTCATTGGGGAAATCCTGAAAACCCAACTGGATTCTGGCCCTCGAAGACCGGAGTTGCCCATCCCTGGTCTAGTATGACACCCAGTACTTTGGATGACACTTCTATGTCTATTCTTTCTCCAGTAGGGAGTGCAACATTTTTGGATGCAGTATGTAGAGGAGAATGGAACCAAAGGGTTTTGGTTTTAGTCACATTCAGCTTGAGTTTGTTGATTTTGGCCTACGATTGTATTTTCTTGATGTTGTCAGCAATTTTGTTTGAAGCATCTATTTGGTTGTCTGTTAAGGGGATAAGGAGAACGATGTCGTCAGCATATGATTATCAGGTTTTCATTGTTGTCCAAGGGAGCTCATGAAAAGGTTCAACAGTATGGGGAAAAGGGGAGAATCCTGAGGTAATAATAATTATTTTATTTTTATATACCACCCTACCTCATAGTTCTAGGCGGTTCACATACAGTACTAAAAATATACAAAAAGTGAATAAAAGTACGAAATCTAAAAACAACTAAAATTGTACAATAATTGAATAAAATGCATTTGCGAAAATAGATAGATATTCCTTAAAAAGTACAACTGTAAAATTAATGTGCAAATTTCCAATCCATATTCTGAAACATCAATTTACAAACTTTTTGAATAAATCAGTTTTCAATAGTTTCCTAAAGGACATGTATGAATGGGCCTGAGAAATTATAGAACTTAGCCATGAGTCCATTTTACCTGCCTGAAAACCAAGCAAGAATCTCTTGTAACGACAAGGCTTAATAATCGGGAAAACAAATAAATATTGCCCTCGAGTTATTCTTTTAGGTTTATATCTCCGCCGAAAGCTGCTCAGTTGTTGGAGCAACTCCATTTTTGCAGACAAGGAGTTCTCTGTTCCGTAGAAAATCATTGAACATCTTAAGTGTGGTGCCTGTGATTTTTATGTCTGCAATTTTTTTTAAGACAAGCTGGTGGTTTCCTAAATTGAAAGCTGCAGATATGGATCCAAGATGGCCGCAACTTATTAACTGCTGCTCAGACGCCTGGAATCTTGCTCTTACCTGCGATAAGAAATGCCAAAAAGGAGGGGGAAAAGTGCTGGTGCTGCCTCCCGACGCTCAGTACCCCCGTCGGCTACAATTGATGAATTTCTACGGCGATTGCAACGGGAACCAGGATCGCCAGGGACATCACCTCTGGGAACGCCGCTGGAGAGTATCGCAGTGACGAGTTCCCTAGGGCCCGACATCTCTCTGAGCCCTGACGAACGGACGCCACCCCACCAGCCACAACCACAGGCAGCCAGCTCACCGCGAGAGTCGAGTGTATCCGGTCAGGAAGTTCACTCCTCTCGAGAGGCAAGCATGCAGGAGGGCTCGTTGAATGGGACATCTTTGCCTGTAACCGGGACACCAAGTGCTGGAGGAGGACAAGGCTTCACGGAGGTAAATCAGATCCAAGAACAGACTCTAATCACACAACTACAATCATTTTCAGTGGTAAAACCCCCACAAGTCACATTAGAATCTCTTTGGGACTTGGTAGTTAATTTGGGGAACACTTTAAATCCTCAAATAAAAAATTTGGACACAGAAATAAAAATTCAGAAAGAAGACATTAATACCTTAAAACAAGATGTATCTTTATTAAAGCAGGAAACCAATAAAGAACTAATAACTGTTAAACAAAATCAAGACCTATTGGTTAAAGATAATATAATCATGAGGAGAAAATTAGAAGCTTTGGAGAACAATACTCGGGCTAATAACCTGCGGATTGTAAATTTTCCTAAGATTTTATCAGTTTCCCCTCGAGATATGATAAAGCGATATTTTATAGAGATTCTCAAGATACCTGAAAATTCTCTACCTCCCCTTACAAGGGCTTATTATCTTCCTGTTAAAGCACAAACTCTTCAAAAAGAAAAAGATGAAGGACCTCAGGAACATCCATTGGATATTTCTGCTATATTGGAACAATCGGACAGAGAAGTGGCTACGCCAGCCACTTTTCTGCTGACTGTGGCTTTGGCTCCAGACAAGGACTGGATCCTGAATCTTTACTTCAAGAATAGATCCAAGGATTTCCTGGGTCTCCATATTCAAATTTTTCCAGATGTCTCAAGAGAGACTCAAAAAAGGGGGGGGCGTGGCTTGGACGCGAACGATGACGGTTGGATAAAGAAAGAGCTCCGTACAGACAAGCTTAAATTTCAGAAAAACTACAAAAAAAAAACGTTCTTGATGGCATAATAAATTGGAGTTTGCCTCTTTGATTGGGTCGGAGAGATATTTGAAGGAGAAATTCGGGAGAAAAAGGTGCCGTTTTTGTTTGTTTCCTGAGAGGCGAGGTGAAGGGCTGAATCCGTCTCAGCGGCTTTTCAGTGTTGCCAGGGAGGGCTGGTCCGGTACGTCGTGAGGCCAGGGAGGCTTTCCTTCCCCTCCTCTTTGGCAAGATTAAAGCTCTCCGGCGTAGAGCGCAGGAGGAAAGATTTCCCGAAGGTGGGATTTTGCAGGCGGTTGCTCGGTGCACCACGACCGCGGCCATCTTGGATCGGAAAAAAAAAAAATAAATTTAAATAGTCTGGGACTGCCGGTGAGCTGCCTAGTGATAGGGATAAAGGTTTTTAAAAAAAATGCCTGATGCCTGTCAAACTAGGGAAATGGGCTGCTTTGAAATAGCTGTCCTCTGCTGAAGATGAGGTGAGGTCTACAGTGAAATCTACTTGGCAACGGTTTTTTTATTTCCTTGCTGCTAACTTCAAAATAAACTGTGAAGGATCAGTATAAATGTCAATCTCTGCTGCTGTAATTGAAGAGATTCAGATATAGGAGATTGTAGGTTTTTGGGCTCTGAGAAAAGGACAAATAAAAGGATTGGTAATTTCTTTGACCTGAAGAAAAAGTGACATTAAGGCAGTTGAGAGACACTGAAATACATATACATGCACATTGAAAGATTAAAGTAAATATACTGCATGGAATATTGCTCTCCTCGGTAAAGGCTGCGATTGGGCTTGTAAGAGGAGAGCCAGAAAGGAAGGCTGCAAAATTTTTTCAGCTGAGGCTGGATGCCAACAAAGAGTTTGCAATAGAGCCTAAGACAAATAACTTACAGTTGCTTTAAGAATACTGTAAAAAAAAAAAGGGGCGTGGCTTGGACGAATGGTTGGATAAACGAATAGCTCCTTACATGCAAATATATTAAAAAGAATTACTACCAAATATTTTAAAGAAACTAAAATATATATTGAAACATGACTTCAACTAAACAAAATAAAACTGACTTGGGAGCTGGAACATCGGGAAGCAATAAGAGGTCGAAACCTGAGCCAGGTACACCCTCTAAAATCCCATTACCAACAGAAAAAAATATGGATGTTATGGAAGAACTAAGACAAATAAAAGAAATTGTCTTAGATAGTAACAAAAAACTACAAAAAGCAATGGAAGATGCTGCAATTCTAACTAAAAGAGTGGACATCACAGAAAATAGAATTTCAACATTAGAAGATATTACAGAACAATTAAATACAGATATGAATCATAGTAAAATCATATGGAAAGAAATAACAGAGATAAAAAAAAATCTTGAAGACAGCCGGAATCGTGAAAGACGGAATAATTTAAGAATAATCGGATTACCTGAAGGAGTGGAAAAGAATGATCCGATTGCATTTCTTGAAAAATTTCTACCTAAAATACTACCACTGAAATTTAAAACGGAACTGGAAATTGAAAGAGCTCATAGGATTCCAACACAAAGAAATAACACTCAAACAGGTCCAAGAACTTTAATTTTCAAACTTTTAAGACATCAACAAGCAATTGAAATATGCCAAATAGCCAAGGAAATCAAAAATCTTAAATGCCAAGATTCAAAAATATACATTGTCCCGGACTTTGCAAAAGAAACAGCAACAAGAAGAAAACAATTCTTAGACATGAGACCACAACTAAGATCTCTAGGAGCTAGATTTGGGCTCCTTTACCCGGCAATTATGAAGGTTACCATTGCTAACAAAACGCAAAACTTTACGGATCCAAAAAAACTACAGGAATTTATAAATCAACTGGAGCAACCTATGACAATCTAAAGAACAATTAATGAGTTCATACTAAAGACTATTGACGGTTAAAGATAGATCAGAACGGAAAGCAATGGAAAAAGAACACACAAGGATCGAATTAAAGACTTAAACAACTTGCAACATTCTCCATGGAAAACAAGAAAACTGAAAAATACAAAAAAAAAAAAAAAAATTCTAGAATTTTACTCAGAATAAATAGAATAAACTTACTGGAAGGAACGAAAATGAATTGAAACACATCTCCGAACTCAAATGATGACGAAGAAAGTTTTTTCAACAAACTTAAAGATGTACTGATTGAATGAGAAATTTTGAAAGCGGAGTAATAATAAGAAAGAGAATCATCCTTCAATCACAGAGAAGATTATAAAAAAATAAGATGAAGTGATTGGTTTGCTATATTTCCGGTTGAAGGTGGTACTTCGGGTTTAATTTTGCGTTTCAGATACATTAAAATGCGTTTTAAATATGAAATATATGAAAAGAATGTATCTGGGACGCAAAAATTGCCTGAAAAATTTTTTAAATATATATATCTCAAATTTTATGTTCTTTTATTTATTAAGTTGAATTTTAGTACCCACAATTATTCAACCTGGCAATCCTCTATGGGAGATAAAGGAAGAGTTTTTGGCACAGGACTTCACTCTCGTCTGCACAGGCCTCAGATACTTTAAAATCATAGATATCTAGAGAGTATGCTATTGAGACAGAACTTACAAGAACACTGATGGGAGTGTTAGCTTCTCTTAATTGACAACTCTCTCGTGAAACAGAAGAAAATAATGAGTATAAGAGATGAGGGGATTCCTGTGCTGAAGACTCTTGTTACAGTTCTGAGGAAAGAGGCTAAATTGGAAAGCTTTTTAAAGTAAAAATAATATACCACCTGAAAAGAATTGAATTATAATTGAAATGTTCTTAGATATAAGTGATTTAATATAATCATTCTTATGGATTTAAAGACATACAAATACAGAAAATAATCTTTCAATACATAAGAATGAAAAACTTTTTACTTATTCTTATAATTAATAATAAAATAAGAGAAAATATACAGAAATAGAGAAAAAATGGTAGTACTTTAGATAATTATTAATAGCTTGTCGGAGTTATCTAAATCTAACCTCAACCTGCGTATCCAAGTTTTCGTAATTAATAAGGGGGGGAAGGGAGGGATAAGAGGGATGGGAGGGAATAAAAGGGAAATATATAATATAATCATGGGAATAAAGGAAAAAAGAGAAAAGAAATACTTAAAACATTGGGAAAATATACATAATTTAATACCTGAAAATTTAAAAATAAATGGATATTAAAATTATGTCTTTAAATGTTAACGGTCTAAATCATATGATAAAAAGGAAAAAAGCACTATCATTTTTAAAAAGGCAAGATGCAGATATATGCCTTATACAAGAGACCCACCTCTCACATATAGAATCTAAAAAGCTAGAAGGAGGCTGGGTCAAACAGTGTTTTTTCTCACCAGCTATAGGGAAAAAAGCAGGTGTTGCTATTTTAATTAATAAAAAATGCTCTGCTTCATTTAAACTAAAAGCTTCAGACATTCATGGAAGATGGATAATGGTGGAAATGAATATGGGAAATACTACCATGACGTTAATCAATATATACGCCCCTAATTCGAACCAAAATGAATTCTTTAAAACTCTTCAACAACTGATCATACCACTGGCTACTTCAAATCTTATAGTAGCAGGGGACTTCAATGCTGTAATGGATCCTTTATTAGATAAAAACCCAAGTAGAGTTATGAAATCTATGGGACTAGATAATTTGATTCAATCTTGTGATTTAATAGATATATGGAGAATACTTCATTTTGATGGTCGGGAATTTTCTTTCTGTTCTCATGTTCACAATTCCTTTTCAAGAATAGATTATATCTTTACTTCAAATCATCTTGCACATCAAGTGACACAAGCAGCCATTGATCCAATTATTCTATCTGACCATGGTGGAGTGTGGATCAAAATTAAAACTACAGATCAAAATAATAACAGACCAATTTGGAAAATGGATAATACACTGTTGGTTGACCAAAACTTTTGTGAAAATCTTCTAACAAAAATGAAATAATTTTTTCAAATAAACGATAATGATGATATTAACAGAGAAACTTTATGGGATGCTTTTAAGGCATCAATTAGAGGACAAATAATTTCTTATTCGGCTTTTCTAAAAAAAACAAATTAAAAAACAATTTTTAATCTTAGAAAAAGAGATTAAAAATTTAGAATCAAAACTTATAGAAAAATGGGAATATTCTATTCAACAAGAATTATTAAAATTAAAAGGTAAATATAATGAGATCTCATCTAAGATGATTAGGAAAGATTTATTTTCTCAACAAACATTGTACTATGGTAATTCAAACAAATCAGGAAGAATATTGGCAAATTATCTTAAAGCGAAAAAAAGAAAAACAAAATTAATAGCAATAAAAGATGAAAATGGAAATACATATACACAAATTGAACCTATTTTAAAACAATTCTTAAAATTTTATAAATCTCTTTATTCTTCCGAAAATTATCTAAATAAAGAAAAAGATGGTTTTGAATTTTTAAAAATGTTAGAGGGTCCAAAAATTCCTGAACATATAAAACGAAGTTTGGAAGAACCAATATCACTAAAAGAATTAGGAACAGCTTTGAAGTCCCTTAGAGTTGGATCCGCTCCAGGTGGTGATGGATATACAGTGGAATTTTATAAAACATATCAAAATTTTTTATTACCCTATTTATTAAATCTTTATCAATATCAACTCAATAAAGGTTGTATTAAAGGCACTATAGCAGAATCTTTGACTATTGTTTTGCCAAAGTCCAATAAAGATCCCACTTTGGTCTCAAACTATAGACCAATATCTTTAATAAATGTAGATGGAAAATTATTAGCAAAAATACTTGCGCTAAGATTAGCTAAAGCTCTCCCCCATATAATAGGTATGCATCAAACAGGATTCGTTGCTCAAAGACATTCATCTCACAATACCAGATTAACATTCCATATGTTATATTTAACAAAGAAAATGAATGAACCTACTTTTGCAATTTCATTAGATGCAGAAAAGGCCTTTGATAGAGTAGAATGGCCTTTTATGTATCAAGCAATGGAATGGTTTGGTATAGGTCCTGGATTTATACAAATGATACAAACAATGTATAGCTCCCCTTCTGCTAGACTATATATTAATAATACGTTTTCAGAAAAATTTAATCTACAGAGAGGAGTTAGACAAGGATGTCCCTTATCCCCTTTGCTGTTTGATATTGTTTTAGAACCCTTAATATTAGCTATCCAACAAGCTAAGGAGATACAGGGTATACCTCATTCAGATAAAGAATATAAGATATCTGCTTACGCAGATGATTTATTACTATATCTGAAGAATCCAGAATCCACCATTCCACATCTACTCGAATTGATTGAGAAATTTGGAAAATTTTCAGGATATAAAATTAATTGGAATAAATCAGAGATTCTTCCACTAAATATACATTGTACAAAAGGTTTATTTGATACATTCCCTTTTGTTTGGAAGGAAGAATATATTAAATACCTTGGAATTTTGATAACAAAAACAGTAGATGAAACAATGAAAATTAATGAAAAATGCTTATTACAAAAAGTAATAGAAATGTGTGAGCAATGGAATCCTTTGCATTTATCTTGGTGGGGAAGAGTACAAACTGTAAAAATGATGATTTTACCGGTAGTATGTTACCAAATGGGGATGATACCAGTTTTCTTTCAAGATTCGTTTTATACAAAAATAAATAGGACTTTGACAAAATTTATATGGCTTAATAAAAAACCAAGAATTGCTCTAGCGTCATTACAAAAACCAATTAAGGAGGGAGGGGTAAATTTTCCCAACTTTTATAGGTATCATCAAGCCTATATCTTACATCATGGTATGTATTGGATCCTCCCAGAACCCACAGATAATATTCCAGACTGGTTTTGGCTAGAATGGAGGCTTATATTTCCATTACGTCTTAATCATGTAGTTAGTATCAAGATGCCAAGGTTATACAAAGATCATAAAATATTTATGGATACCTGGAAAACTCTAAAATACATAAGTAATCTTACTCAAATTCCAATTAGTAAATCAACCAACCAAACTATATGGCTAAACCCCAAGATCAAAATTGGCGGTTTTAAAGTCATCTGGAAACATTGGATGATAGCAGGCATTCGCACTTTGGATGATGTAATTAAAAATGATAAATTGCTGGAGTTTTCACAATTGCAACAAAAATTTGGTCTCAATAAAACACAATATTTTAAATGGTTGCAATTGAAGCAATCTATTCAGAAAGGGTTCCCTGAATGGAAAGATCTCGCTAAATATCACAGTTTGGAATTCTTATGTTTCCAGATGGACTCAATAGGTCACAAAGCCGCACAGTGGTATAAATTAATATCCGGATATATAAATAAAAAACCAAAAAATGGTCTTAGAGACATTTGGAGCATTGAGATAAAACACCAAATTAGTGCATCTCAATGGCCACGACTTTGGTCTTGGAGGCTAAAATGTACGGTGTCAGCATCTATGAGACAAACTTGGTTTTTTCTTCTTCATAGAGCTTTTTGGACCCCTACTCGTTTACAAAAAATAGATAGTTCAAGATCTAATAGATGCTGGCACTGTCATATTGAAATTGGGACATTAGATCATCTTTTATTCTTTTGTCCATTTATCCTATCATTCTGGAAATCAATTTGGCCCCAAATTAACAGAATGTTAGAAAATCCAGTAGCCTTGACATATGATACTATATTATTTGGAACAACTATGAGAGCAAAAAGCCAAATTTCATCCAGTAATAACAAACTTTTATTTATTTTAACTGGAATTGCAATACAACAAATTACATTCAATTGGAAACAACATGCTAGATTGAATTATATGTTCTGGTGGAATTCGGTATGCCACATATATAAAATGGAACTCGCTATTGCAACACACAAAGGATACATGAATAAATTTAAAAAAATATGGGGACCATTAACCGATTTTTGTAAAGAAGGATAATTTTTCCCATAAATAAAACTGGAAACATCTGAAGACCGTTAACATGATTTCTCTAATGAACTTTTCCCATGATAAGATAATTATAAAGAGGGAAATGGGGTGGGTTTTTCAATTTTGATTATTACATACTAAATTAATATTTAAAGAATGTACAATAAAATTGATTTATGTATTATTGGTTGGGAAGGAGGGTGGGACAGGGGATTATTATATTAATGTTAAACTTGATATTAATATATGAGTTAGTCAAGTGTGTATTTAAGTTTCTATTGAGTTTATTTGTAACACTTGTTGTAACACAAAAAAATGAATAAAGATTTAAAACAAGAGAGACTCAAAAAAGAAGAAGAGAATTCCTAAATTTGAAGCCTGGAGTGACTCAAATTGGGGGGTTTTTCTTTTTAAGATACCCATGTAAATGTGTTATTAGATATGGTTCATTGAAATATGTATTTGTAGATCCTTCTCATTTGATAAGATTTATCTCAATGAAACGCCTTGAGAATGAAGTAACAACAGCTCCTATTGGAAATTAGTTCTCGTTATTAGTAGTAGTTAAAGTACTTCTTTATATTTGTTTGCATTTAATTAAGATACTCTTTAAATTTTGGATCTAGTTTAATTTAGAGGACTTGTGTGTGATCAGGGAAGCTGTATTTTCTTTTCCTATTATAATTTGAGTGAATTATTTTTCAGATTTGAAAACTAATTTTAACAGAGATGTCTTGATCATACTTTTCTGTACAAGATGTTTATGCTTGGAATTTTATAAAATTGCATAAATTAAAAATTTAAAAAAAAAAAAGAAAGCTGCAGATATGTTGAATTGAAGGAGTGCAGATTGATGGCCTATGTTTAGTATTTGTTTGACCTTGGTGGTGAGGGTGAGAAGGAGGAGTTCAGTACCATAGTGCGTTCAGAATCCAAACTGAGAGGAGTGAAGGCTGGAATATTGCTCCATGTAGTTAGTAAGCCGCTTTGAGTGTGGTTGTAAAACTACAAAAAGGCGGTATTCAAGTCCCAATCCCTTTCTCTTTCCCTAAAAGAAAGGGAAACCCACTAAATTTAAACTTCACCCAGAATTCTCTAGTGCATATTTAAACACCATGGCAAACGTTTGTTTAAAATGCTATCCACAGCATTTAAATATCATGTATTTCGAGCTGGATGGCATCAGCACTGAATGCACATGGATTGCATTTGCCACAGCTGCTGTAAATATTCAACCACTATGTATACAGTAGTCTAAACAGTTTAAATTAGGACAACAATTTTTTTTTTGTAACTTAAACGGCATAGTTATTCGGATAGTGGCTAAATAATCACTACTGTCGATGTAGCTAAGTAAAACGCCTTTTCTCCACTTTCATGCTGCCCTGTGCCATGGAGCTGCCAAAATTTAGGGCTCGCGCGCAGCTTTTCATCACGTGCTAACCCCCGCGCTAGCCAAAAAACTACCGCCTGCTCAAGAGGAGGCGGTAGCAGCTAGCGCGGCCGGCGGTTTAGCACGCGCTATTACGCGCGTTGAACCACTTCCGCGGCTTCATAAAAGGAGCCCTTAGCCAGTAAAAATCTGCATGAATGAAACTATTATAGTCATTTGCATGTGTACAGTATGTTGACACAAATGCAGATAAATGATCATATTCTGGCTATGTTCTATTCTCTAAATTTGATGGTGTGCACTTTGCAGGTGGGGATTTAGATGGGCAGAGTGTGAGTGGAACATGGGCAGGGCATATGTTTACATGCATGGATTATAAAATAATGTAATCTAAGTCCTTTACCAATCCATCTTGACAATACACTTTTTTTTCTTTTCACTTCACCGAATCAAGTGTCCAACTACTTCCTCAGGTGGTGGTGCAATAATAATATACTAAATAAGATGTACTGTATCTCTATATACGCATCAGTGCTCAGGCATCTTAGGGATTTTTAGGCATCCACCTAACTCATGGTGGTAGAGATCCTCATTACTCCCAGCCTAGCAATTTAAAGCGTTTTGACAATTTTTTCTATTTTTCTGTTTTTCTTATATCTTTTTTATACTCTGTTTTCAATAAATATTTTTTCAAATAAATAGTACTCAAGAGATTTGCTTTCAATGTACTTCATGTGAAATTAATTTATTTAAAGCAAAACTTAGCTTTAATGTGCAGTTAATTCTGGGTGAAGTTTAAATTTGGTGGGTTTCCCTTTCTTTTAGGGAAAGAGAAAGGGATTGGGACTTGAATACCGCCTTTTTGTAGTTTTACAACCACACTCAAAGCGGCTTACTACCTATGGAGAATTCAGAAAACGTCTGAAAACACATCTATTCCTGAAATACTTAGGAAACCAACCTATTCAATCTTAGTCCTTAACAACCGAGCGCAAGA
This sequence comes from Geotrypetes seraphini, assembly GCF_902459505.1. Lineage (NCBI taxonomy): Eukaryota > Metazoa > Chordata > Amphibia > Gymnophiona > Dermophiidae > Geotrypetes > Geotrypetes seraphini. The sequence goes on along the minus strand of NC_047086.1, from coordinate 162,608,316 downwards.
ACCACCTGTCGCTAAATCTGTACTTTGTTTATTCACTCAATCTGTAACATTTCTAATCATTGTAAACCGCATAGAACTTCACAGTCCTGCGGTATATAAACTGTTATTTTTATTATTATTATTATTATTAATATCCCCTTGCTGACGTATTTCGCATTTACTTCATCAAGGATGGGGGAATCTTAATTCATAATTGCTACTTAGTTCTCATAGCCGTTGGCGTATTAAAAAAATCAACTCTATGGCACCTAAAATATAAGCAAATATTGGACCCACTAGTATTCTCTAGATGCCTACTTTTCTTTATAAAATGGGCTCCAAGTAGGCCTTTTTGGGGCCTAAAATAGGTGCTCCTTTATAAGGTTATCCTGATCGTGCCGCTGAAAATTGACATGGAGGCCCAAATTCTATAAATGGCGCCTTAGGTTAAGTGCTGGTAGGTGCCCTACTGGAGCCTAACTTAAGTGCAAAATGCTGTTTTAAAAAAAAATTAAAGCATTTTTAAAAATGTGAAAAAAGGCACCTGCATCACAGCCTTTATGGCGCCTAATGCCACTGTAGGCATGGCTAACACCGGAAGCAGCTTTAGGAGTTGTAAAGTGCCTCCAGAGCCGTGATTTGCGTGAAAGGTAGGTGCCAGAAATGTAGGCCTACATTTCTGTTGCCTACCTTTCACAAAGCTGCGGTTCTACAAACGGTGCTGGTGACATTCAGTCAGCGGCCGTTTTTTTAGGTGGCTACTGATACCAGCGCCATTGTAGAATCTGGCCTGCAGTGAACACTGGTGTATAAAAAAGTCTTTTTGAATGTTGGCCACCTAACTTAATTGTTTTTTTTAATTGGTTAATTGGCACTAATAACTGAAAGTGCCATTAAAAACTGATTTTAAAAAAATGAATTAGCCAGTAGACGCCTACCACCTCAAAGTAGGTGTCTACATCAAGGCGCCTACATGAAAAATAGGCATGGTTAGGGGCGGAGTTTGGGTATGTATGTATTGAGTTAGGCGCCGGTATATTAGGCCAGGAGAACCCTGGCTTAATATACCGGCACCTAACATTATGATTCCTTGTGGCATCACTAGGTGTGATTCTACAAACAGTGCCTAACTTAGATTGACTTGCGGTAGGTGTTGTTTTGCTAGGTGCCTACCAAATTAGGCGCCATTTACAGAATCTGGCCCAGAGTGTTTAATGCATCAGTAGATTTCTGCAGTTTTCTTAAACTCTTTTGTTAACAAAAGTTTTGTTGTTTTCACAGGTCCTTTATGTGCCAGACATTAACCATATTTCAAGTGCTAGCCTGGGGTCAAGTCCTGGTGGCATTATTTCTCCTGCATCATCTGATGCTGAGTATGATAAACTTCCTGTAAGTACAGATTTGTTTTACTGATGGTATAATGCTTTTTTAGCTTAAGAAGTGTAAATGCTGATGTGCCATATAGACATCCAACATAAGATCATATTGAAGAGAATCCTTTTGTTGGAGGTGAGGAGTGGCCTAGTGGTAGAGCTGCTGCCTCAGTACCCTGAGGTTGTGGAACTAAATCCCAGCGCTGCTCCTTGTGACTCTGGGCAAGTCACTTACTGTATATACTCTAATATAAACCTAGATTTTAGTGCCCAAAAATGGAGGTCTTGGTTTATATTCAGGTCAGCACTGACCCCCCTCCCCCCCCCAAACCTGTTTGCAGGCCTCTTCCAGACCTGCCATGAGACCTGTTGGTCCAGCGGTGGCTGGGACAGGAGGGATCCCTCCTGCCTCCTGTCTTAGCCCATCCAATATTTCTCCCGCCTTTCTACCAGTCCAATATTTCACTTTCTCTGCCTTCTACACGCTTCCTCTCCTCCAGTCCTCATTCCCTCCCCCAACCAACATCTCTCTCTGTTCCTCCATGAGTCCAACTTTTTACTCTCTGCCCTCTCCCCTTCCCCTGAGTGTGACATTTCTCTTTCCCTTCTTTCTGCCCTTCCCATCCATCTCTCCCTCTCTCTCTCCTTGAGTCCAACACTTTCTTCCTTCTGCACGCTTTCTCTCTTTCTCCTCGCCTCTTCCCTCAAGTGTGACAGCCCTCCTTCCCATCTCCCAGTCCAAATCTCCCCAACCCCACTCACACTGCGCTAAGCAATAAAATGTTAGTTTTTAGCGCTGAGAGAAGGTCTGGGGTGGAGAGTGGGCATGTTCTGTGCTAATCTTTTAGTGCAGCTACATTGCCACACCCTAACCAATTAGGATGTGGTTTAACATGTAAACCCCCCTACTGCCTACAGAATGGGTGGTGGTAGAGGCTCATGTGGTAATGGCTGGTGCTGCCTGATTCACAATTTGAATTGATTCACCAATTCACTTCGGGTGAATCGATTTGAATCGATTAGTTTTGGCAAAAAATCGAACTTAACGATTCGTCAGCCCCCTTACTAGAGTACCCATTTGGGCTTTCCCTCTGCCACTGGAGTCCTTCCATCTAATTTAACTTCCAGTTTTGTGAAAACGGAAGTTACATCAGAAGCAAGGACTCCAGTGGCAGAGGGAAAGCCTGAGCGGACCTCTGCGTGCAGATCGGCGGCAGCAAGGCTCACTCCTTCCCGGCCGGAAGTATTTCTCCTCTCCTCCCCAGCCAAGCAAAAGCGGCAGTAGCGAATGCGATTCACTACCCTGCCGCTACTCCGGGCATCTTCTCTCCATTTGGCCACCCAAGTGGAAACAGGAAGTTTTCACTGAGGGCGGGCCGTAGTGTAGAGAAGACTCAAGGGAGTGGTGGCAGGAGTGGATTGTTAAATCACTATCACCACCGGCAACATGTTGTAACGTCAAAATAAAGGTGGATGGGGGAGAGGGGAGATGGACTTGTGGGAGTTGGTGGACTGAAGGAGAGATGGGGAGAAGATGGATGAGAAAGATGAACTTGGTGGAGGGGGAAATGGACTTGGGGGAGTTGGTGGACTAGAGAGCGAGAGATGAGGAGAAGATGGATGGAAGAGATGAACTTGATGGAGGGGGGAAGTTGTATGGTGGAGGGGGAGATGGACTTGGGGGAGAGGGAGAGATAGACTTGGGGGAGTTAGTGGACCGGAGAGGGAGAGATGGGGGAGAAGATGGATGGGAGAGATGAACTTGGTGGAGGGAGAAGATGGACTTGAGGAGTTGGTGGACTGGAGAGGGAGAGATGAACTTGGTGGAGGGGGGAAGATGGATGGTGGAAGGGGAAGATCATGGAGAGGGGAGATGAACTTGGGGGAGATCATGGAGAGGGGAGATGGGGGAAGGATAGAAGAAATAATGGATCTAAAAACAGGAGAGGGAGAGAGATGGTGGACAACGGGATTTAGGGAGGGAAGGAACAGAAAGGGAGAGAAGTTGGACACAAGGGATGGTGTAGGGGGGATAGAGATACTGGGTAGGAGGGTAGTTAGAAAGAGAAAGGGAGAGCTGGCGGGGAAGGAGGGAGAGATTCTGGATGGAAAGGGGAGTTAAGAAAAGGAGAGATGGTGGATCTTGGGATGGTGGGGTCCATCACTGCAGCGGGGATGGAGATGAAAATAAGGTAAGATGCCAGACCTCTGGGGAGGGAAGGGAAATGGAAGGGGAGGACAGAGATGGAAGATGGATGGTTACCATGGAGAAAGAAGAAAACAACAAATGGGCAGGAGACCCTGGCAAGCAAGTTATCAGAAGACATTTGTCACTAGCCTTGGACCAACATGATTTGAATAATGACCAGACAACAAAAGGTAGAAAAAATAATTTTATTTTCTGTTTTGTGATTACAGTGTGTCAGATTTGAAATTTGTATCTTGCCAGAGCTGGTATTAGACCGTGAACGTGATCTAGGATTTAACAGAGAGGAAAAGTCTTTTTTGTTTGTTTATTTTGTTTACACCATAGTGCCAGTGTGGGTAGGAGAGGGCAAAGGGGGTGAAGAGGCTATAAAATAAACCCACCTGGATGTTTGAAAAAAAAAACACCAATTGGGCAGGAAAATCGATTTAATAGGCTGAATCGAATTGAAATATTTTTTTCCTGAATTGGGCAGCACTAGTAATGGCCATACACTAATGAGAAAATTAACACCTGCCAAAACAAAAGAAAAGTCCAACAGGTCTGCAGAAAACAAATCAACCAATGAAAAACAAAAGGAAAAACTGCAGAGACGATGTACAAAGTTGCTTGACGCTTTGTATATCGTCTCTGCAAAATTAACACATCGCCATTAATGGGGAAAACTGAAAAATTGGCCACTTTACTCCAGCAGAAAAAAAATGCTTTAGTATGCAGAAAAGACTCATGCAAGGACACACCAAGGCCACTTTTTAAAGCAGTTTGGTAAAATGGCCCCTTAGATATTTTTGTACTATTGGGTGCTGTTTAAGGCTCAGACGTCTTCCTTGTCTTTTTGTTGGATAGCTTTTGCCAATACTTTTGTGTCCTATATTAGGTTAACGTGTATTTTGCATAGCCAAGAGGTTTTTGGGGTTTTTTTTTTTTTCAAATTCTTTATTCATTTTTTTACCTTACAACAAGTACACAATATTACATCATTTAAAACTTTTACACATCACTTGAATTTCTTTCTATTGTCATCGTAAATACATCAATTTATTCCCTCCCCACCCACCCTTCCCTCAAATATTTCAATCAAAAATATATAAATATTGTATTCTTATTCATTGATTAACCTTTAAATAGAACTTTATACCATCCCCCTCCCCCTATGTATAAATATACTGTCAGTGGAAAATGATGTCTAATCATTACAAATAGCCAAGAGTTTTAACCAAGATAATACCTTGTTTAAAATGGATGAAAATGGGTACAAATTGCAACTCACGGAAATGTTTTATTTTAAAGGATGCAGACCTGGCAAGGAGGTCCTCAAAACCCCTTGAAAGAATTGTGTCATCTACTTCGGAAGAGGAGGAGCCACTGGTGGTGAAATTTCTAAAAATGAACTGTAGATACATCACGGATGGCAAAGTAAGTGAAACTTACTGTGTTGTGTTGAGTGAAGGAGGTGGGGGGCTTGCTGTTCCTATAAATCACACATTAATAAAATTGATCATATAATATAGGCAGATGTTTTGCTATGTTCTGCACATATCCCTTGCTCAATGCAGCTTCCTGTATTTTGTGGTATTTATGTGCACAGTTCTGCAAAATATTTCATAGCCTTCTGATAATGGCTCTAACTGGAGCAATATATAGAACCACCAAAATAAACCAAAATGACACTGGATATAATTTCTTTTCTCTTTTTTCTCTATTTATAGAGGGGGACAAGCCTCAGAATATTGAGTATTAGAGTATTGAGGGTTTTTTTCTACTTTTGTTATCTATCTGGATCAAGCCAGGCAACTATGTCCATCCACTTTTGGAATTGTCATGAGCTAATTAGAGCCATAAGATGTCCTCTGGAAGTGGCGATACATTTTATTCAGCTGTTATTCTCAGAAGCTGAAAATTAACATGAAGTGTGCTGGCTTTTAATCATAGAGTATCAGAATGATAACACATCACAAAGACATTACAAATGTATTTCACAGCTCATTGTCTCACTCTTCTAAGGTCAGAGTTCAGAGGTTATAAATACTAGTGCTGCCCGATTCAGGGAAAAATATTTCGATTCAATTCGATTCACCCTGTTGAATTGATTTTTTGATTCAATTCACTTTCAATGACACATCTTAAGTTTAAACATTTTATTTAACCATCCCCAAAGCTTCCCCAGCCCCCCTGCCCAATTCTCAGCTTCCCAATCCCCAAAGCAAATCATCCCCAAAGCTTCCCCAGCCTAGACCCCATTTTTAAAATATTTAACACCCCCTGAAAATAAAGAATGAGGTGCGGTGCATGCATTAGTCACAGGAGCGCTTCAGGGATCCAAGTTGGTGCCTGCTCGCACAGAAAGGTCGCCCCACATGTTCGAAAACCAAACACAATAAAAATATGAGAAAAAGGTTCAAGCAGCAACCGAGCTACTCGCCTACCCGTGAAGTTTAGGAAACTCAAGAGATACAACATGAATGCTGCACTGAAACATGAAAACTAATTGTTCCTTAAGTATTTACCGTATTTTCACGCATATAACGCGTGCGTTATACACGATTTTTACAAACCGTGCATAACCTTGCGCGTTATACGCGTGAGCGCGTTTTACAACTTTTATTTTACATAGTTCCCCCCCCAACGTCCGATTCACCCCCCCCGCAGGATCGCTCACACCCCCACCTCGAAGGACCGCTCGCACGCACCCTCACCCGCACCCCCACCCCGAAGGACCGCTCGCACGCACCCGCACCCCCACCCCGAAGGACCGCTCGCACACACCCGCACCCCCACCCTGAAGGACCGCTCGCACGCACTCGCACCCTCACCCCGAAGGACCGCTCGCACCCCCACAGCCTCCCGACCCCCCATCATGTAGAAGCTCCTACCGTTGTCCTGCTGCTTCCTCTGCCGGCGGTCCCGGCCCTTCTGTGAGCCCTGCGTCTGCGCTGCTCCCTCTTCCGGCGGTCCCGCCCTTTCTTTGGTCTTGGAGAATGAGATCTACAATGTCAGCGTCTATGAAACAAACTTGGTTTTTTTTGTTACATAGAGCTTTTTGGACCCCAGTTAGATTGCAAAAGTTAAATAGTTCTTTGTCTAATAGATGCTGGCATTGTAATCTGGATATAGGGACTTTAGATCATCTTTTGTTCTATTGTCCCCATATCGTAGCCTTTTGGAACTCAATCTGGGATCAAGTAAATTGTTTATTGGAAAATCACGTAGCATTAACTTATGATACTGTACTTTTTGGTATGTCTATGAGAAAAAAGAGTCAGATATCAATGTGTAATAACAAACTTTTATTGATTTTGACCGGAGTAGCCATTCAACATATTACTAATAACTGGAAAGACCATAGTAGGCTCAATTTTAAATTTTGGTGGAATTCAGTTTGCCACATATACAGAATGGAAAGATCAATAGCGGTGCAAAATGGAAATTATAAAAACTTCATTAAAATTTGGGAACCATTAACGTCCTTTTGTCATGATTGATGCCATTTTCCTAATATTTCTATATTTAATATGTAAGATAAGGGTGGGGTGGGGGGAGGGTTTTTATTATATGAAAAATAAAAATTACTAAAAGGATTTCAGGATGGGAGAGGGAGGGTTATATTTACAACTATAAGTTATAATGATAAGATGTACAAGTGGTTAAATCTATGTTATTGTGTTGCAATTTTTGTACACTTGATGAAAGTTTTAAAATGAATAAAAAATTATAAAAAATAAAGTTTTTATAATTTCCATTCTGCACCGCTATTGATCTTTCCATTCTATATATGTGACAAACTGAATTCCACCAAAACTTAAAATTAAGGTGGGAGGGGGAGGGTTATATTTATAACTATAAGATATAATGATAAGATGTACAAGTGCTTAAATTTATTTTATTTGTTATCATTTTTGTACACTTGATGAAAGTTTTAAAATGAATAAAGAATTTATAAAAAAAAAAAAAAAGTTCTAAACCTAGATTTACCTCCCCCCCCCCCCCCCCGAAAAGATGTAAGTGGCACAAAAGCACCCAAGATCGATAAAGGGGATACGGAGAGGAGAGCACAAGGAGCTCCAAACCGAGATCAGACACGACACCAAAAGGCTGAATATTTTTATATTTTGTTTTTCTAAAAATGTCAAATTGCCCCTTCCCACACCAAACCCCCAACCACTTCCACTTCGCCCGTGCAGGGAAATAAGGGCAGCCATGTACTAGCAACCTCCAAATAGGCCCTGTCAGATGGGGAAGAGGGCAAGTATCGGGACACAGCCATGTGTTTTATCATCCCCAAATGTTCTACTCTACAGCCCCGGATCGGAGGGCGAAGAGTGTAATTCTGTGCAAATGCCACGGGAAGAAGCATCGCGAGGGCCTCCGGCCCGCCACCACTTGCGCGGCCAATGGAAAAAAAAAAGTTGGCAGAATCGAGCCTGCCCCGAAGGAGGTGATGGAAAGAAAGAAAAAAAAAAAGGAGGGGTAAAATATTAGGAAAGAGAACCGAGGCTGCTTTCAAGCCGCCCCCCCCCCTCCTACCTCTGTCGGTTTCCTGTTCCACAGTTCCAGGTTCATCTCCATCTTCCTCCTCTTCACCTGGGAGGAGTGCCTAAGCACTGCAGCACTTCCCGACTGACCCCCACTGAATCAGTCAGGCTGATTTATTTATTTTTTTAACGAATCGATTCACCTGAAGTGAATCGGTAAATCGATTTGAATCGGAAATTGAGCAGCACTAATGAATATTGCCTCATGCACCAGTTTATTCATGCTTTGATTCTCAAGAGTTCTCTTTCTGTTCTTTCTAGCAGAAAAGTTCCCACATGTAAGCTTCCAACTGGATTTTTGTCTAATGGTTTTATTAGCACTTGGGTACGCTTATTTTCTAGGGTGTGGTAGGTGGTGTCATGATTGTCACGCCCAACAACGTCATGTTTGACCCACACAAGTCGGATCCACTAGTTATTGAAAATGGTTGTGAGGAGTATGGACTCATCTGTCCCATGGAAGAGGTGGTCTCAATAGCACTCTACAGCGACATCTCCCACATGAAGCTGAAAGATGCTCTGCCATCGTAAGACATGTTCTTATTGTTTATGCATTTCTCTCTCTCTCTGTGTAGTCTTAAGGTCAGAATATGCAGAAGGTCAGGTCTGTTTAGAGCAGGCTATAAGGTTGGTCTTTGCATGCCACGTTTCCTTCTCAGTGCAGGGATCTGAGAGAATAGTTAATTCTTTTTTTATTTTCCTTAATGCTGCATAAGTGGTAAGAAAAAAAAAACCAACCCTCAAACAGAATGTAGTCTGTGATGATTGGTTTTGCAGCTTGATTTGATTCAATACACCAATTAACACAGTCTGTTCTAAAATGGTTTATTAAAATGTTAAAAATTAAAAAATACCACAAACAAGACAGTGAATCATTACAAAATATACAAAGCATAATAACATCACATTGATATCAACAAAAGAAGGAAAAAAAATTATACACAAAGCAATTAGTTTAAGGTTAAATTATAACGTTTCTCATACAGGCAAGTTTTTAAGGGTTTGCAAAATGACATCTTAGAAATTTACTCAACTCAGATGGTAATGAATTCCATAGAGACGCACCAGCATAGGAAAACATCTGATTGCATTGCAAGTACAGTGGAACCTTGGTTTACGAGCATAATTCATTCCAGAAGCATGCTCGTAAACCAAATTGCTCGTATATCAAAGCGAGTTTCCCCATAGGAAGTAAGGGAAACTCACTTAATTCGTTTCCTCCCCCCCCAAGGCCACCAGCGCTGCTCCACCACCTACCCCCCCCCCAAGAACCAGCATCTTTACCCCCCCCCATGCAAACTAGCATCGCCCACCTGCCCAAACAGAAGCCTTACCCTATCTGGCACCGGCACGCAGCCCACAGGATGTGCCAGTGACGAAGATCCTGCCTCTTGCCTGGGCCTGGCCTTGAGCATCTGCACATGCTCAAGGCCTTTTGGCTCTCGCTGTCTCTGAGATTCTTGAATCTCGGAGAGTGCGAGAGCCAGAAGGCCTTGAGTATGTGCAGATGCTCAAGGCTCAGGCAAGAAACAAGATCTTCGTTCGCCGGCACGTTCTATGAGCTGACTGCCAGTGCCAGATAGGGTAAGGCTTCTGTTTGGGCAGACGGGCGATGCCGGTTCACGTGGGTGGGTGAGGGGAGCGATGCTCGCAAATCGAGTCAACACTCGGTTTGCAAGTCATGATTTGCGAGAATGTTTTGCTCGTCTTGTAAAACACTCGCAAACCACGTTAGTCGCAAACCGAGGTTTGACTGTAATATAAAAATACCTTTAATTTTGTAGTATGGTTAAATCATTTTTATTGAGCATAACAGCAACAGAGAAACAAGTTTAAATGCAGTGATACATAGTCAAAACAGCCGAGAACAACAAGTCGCCAGCTCAAATAAGTTTCAAGAACTACCTCCCCTGCCAAACCCCCCTCTCCCCATCCACCACCTACCCATGTCAACAACAGCCAGAAATTGGAAAGAAAAGAAGAAAACAAAATAAAATACAAAATAAATAAGGAACAAATAACACAAGAGGAAACAATGAAAGAAATTACAAGCAAGTAAATTAATTTTGTAGTATATAACATATCCACCATAGTAACATTTGAGCTCTCTATTTGGTCTCATGTTACACTTAAGAGAAGAGAATTCATATGAGAGAATTCTCTCTGCAGAGGACCCTATTCCTAATCTTTCAGCCACATTTGTTTCTTCAGGCCAGCTTTATTTGACTGCAATTGGACATTCCGAATGATTTTCCTAAATTGTAGTGGGCCTGTTAATAGAAGACAAATGAATTTGTTTACATAGGTAAAAAGTGGCTACAGTTTTCAGACAGCGGATGTCTGAAAATTGAACTGGAGTTAAAAAGACGCCACATTATGAAGTGGTGATCCTGGGCTTGTGTTTAAGTCGGGAGAAAAATAACACAGGTAGATGACATTTCCAATTCTATGTGTGTTATTTTCAATGAAAAAATGGGTCTGCAGAAGAAGAAAGGTTCTCATATCAGTGGGTCCTTTGTACAATTTAGATTGTGAACCCACTAGGGACAGAGACAGTACCTGCATATAATGTGTACAGCGCTGCGTATACCTAGTAGCACTATAGAAATTATTACTAGTAGTAGTAGTCACTGCAGTTATCAAAGCACAAGTGCACACATACTTCTGCTTTGAAAATTCAGGCAAAGTTGGGACTTTGCCCAAAAAACACAATTTAAAAATTGCCCCATAGAACATTTTCTCGTGTTTATTCCAGTGGCTGTGTTAGGCCCCCAATAAGCCTTAATTTCTGAAGAATGTTTCAAATAGCATGTTTTGGAAATAAGAGCCTCAGTACTTACATAGTGAGGAACTGTATGAAAGAGGAAAAAATGAAGAAAAAAAGGGTAGAAGAAACATTTTGTAAGAATATATTAGCAAACAAGAAAAAGATATGAGAAAGAATCATTGTGGTTTGAGTTGTTATAAAATATATTTTCAAAGTACTTTGCTACAATTGCATGGGATAATATTGAGATTGAGCCATGCTAGAGTAGATATCAAGGAATGTGATATGTGGTTTTTGTTATGTTTGTGGTATATATTGATGTATGTGCTGTAGATATGGCATTCTGTGTTCATAATGCTGCCTGTGAATCTGAATTTGAGCAGGCCTTATAGGAGCCAATCCCCTTTCCCTACCAGCACTCTTCAGGACTTAGCTTGCCTCCTTCAGCCAGTTGTACTCTGCTGAAGTATAATTTTTGTTCAATTTCTGGTTAATAATGAACAATGTTAAAAAAAAATAAATCTGATTTTCTGCATGAGTTAACAGTACCATGCAATACTGTATAGCAGTTCCCGATGTCCTATTTCCCTGGCATAGTACGTAGATGTTTGGAGTAGGATGAGATGTGATCCTGTTCCATCTGTAGTCTCTCTTGAGTGAATATAGGAGACTAAGAAGTGCTTTGTTCTGGTTCTGACCATTGCTACTAGAAACAGTAGGGTGGGCAAGAGAAAAGAGAGTGTGACATCTTTAGCTAGTGCTTATCAGACCTTCTAGGCCTGTGATTATGTTATCATGGCCACAGAAAGCACGTGACTCCTAGAGAAGTGGGCCAGTGACATTTCAGTGTACAGTCCACCCAGATTGTGACCCCCAAATGAGAGTTTTGCAACCCCATTTGAAGTTTAGGAAATTCTATCCTAGGCCTTTAAGCACATCCTTGTGTCTTTGTACCTCCAGTCCATGGTGTTCAGGTGCTTTACCAAGTTTATGTCTTAGGGTGTAATGCCTGAGGGAGTTTGAAGCAAATTCTCATCTGTTCCTCAGGACACTTGTGGACTATTTTGGTTACATTCATCTACTGTGGATGTAATCAAAATAGTCCATCTAAATAATAGGCTGAGCATTTGTATTAATATTTCCTATGGGTTGAGTCTATTAAGAGGTAATGTCTTATTATGGATCAAGAACTGGTTGAAAGACAGAAAACAGAGAATAGGTTTAAATGGTCAATATTCTCAATGGAGAAGGGTAAATAGTGGGGTTCCCCAGGGGTCTGTTCTGGGACCACAGTTTTTTAACATATTTATCAGTGATCTAGAGATGGGAATAACTAGTGAGATAATTAAATTTGCCAGTGACACAAAGTTCAAAATTGTTAAATTGCAAGAAGATCTTGTTTCTCATATAGAAGTTTTTTGTGACCATGGTCAAGTCGCCTAACCTTTCTGTGCCTCACATTCTAAGGACTAGATTTACAAATGCGTATTAGCATTTTAACAGTTTAATGCAATTTAATGCTTATTTAACATAAGCCCCATTACTGTCAGTGAGGTCTGTTTATTACATTGTAAGCCCTCTGGAGCAAGGAACTACTTACAGTATGTGTGTAACTCAACTTAAGCCTGGTTTGGAAAGGAGAGTAATTAAATCTAAAATTCAAATGTATGTTCTGATAACTAAGTCCTGAAGACATTTTTGAATCCCCGATCATAATGGCTCAATTTAAAGATGAGGCAAACAATAAGACATGAAGATAGAGGTTCTTTTTGCCAGTAGAGCAAAACAAATTTCCTATGGTGCCTTTGAGTCTGGTTTATTGTTAGCACTGGTTTTTGCTTTTATGAGGGTTTCTGTGCTGTGTTTTGCCCTTCTGAAAGTTATAGCCATGGCAAAAATAAAGCCTGGGTTCAAAAGTGCTATTCCATACTGGGAAAGCAATTTGACCTGCAGGCTTGCTGACCTTTTTTTGCTTTATATTTACCTCTTACCTCAATCTGCCCAAGTATTGCCCTGTATTTTGTATGACAACTGCCTTAGTAAATGACTTATGCACCACTTTCTCTACACAGTGTTTCCCAGTGCATTCCTGGAGGTCCACCAAACCAGCCTGGTTTTCTGAATAGCCACAGTGAATATGCTGCCAAAAATTTGAATACACCAGATCACCAGTGCATGCAAATCTCTCTCATGCATATTCATCATAGATAGCCTGGAAGTCAGTCCAGTTGAGTGTGCTACCAGGATAGAGTTAGGAACCACTAGAGATTTTGTTTTCCAAGAGCTTGGATGAATGTAGCACCTGAATACATTGGCATATTTAAAGTTGTAATTTATTCAAAATTAGAAGATGATTGGTGTGCAATGAAAGTTTCCCAAATGTATTCCTAATTCTTTCATAATCAGCATCTCCCATAGTTTCATCATTGGTTACCTTGTTTGCTTTCAGTTGACTTAAGTTTCCTTAAAACATTTTAAATACTGCTCTTTATTTTAAGTTCATTATGTTAAGTCATTTTTAAGTTGTTTGCCACCTATGTTTTGTTTTTTGTTTTAAGTTTTTCTTTTGTTTGTTTTTAACATTCCATACCCATCCAACATTTTTTCCTGGCAGTGACATACCAAAGGATCTTTGTCCTCTGTACAGGCCTGGAGAGTGGGAAGATCTCTCCTCGGAGAAGGATATCAACCCCTTCAGCAGATTCAAGTCCCATGGTAAGGAAAAGAAGCAGCTGAATGGGAGCTCCAGTAGTACCACCCTTGATTCCAAAACAGACATGGAGAAGCCTACAAACTCTGAAGTCTTAAAGCCTAAGGACTTCTCTGTTGAGACTGATTCAAAGACTGTGGAGCCATTCTGTGGTAATCTTCCCATGATGCATAAAGACAGGAAGCCCTCAGATGAATGTCCAGCAAAGACAGGAGAGCTTCCTGTTTCCACAACCAAAGAACATTCCGTGACTGAAGAGGAAGAATTCACTGAGTTGAAGGAGCCTTTCTCTCAAACAAGGGATAAAGTGACTAATAAAAATATAACAACAGCTGGAAGTAGTTCTGGGGAACCAGAGGAACCATGTAAGTCCAAATTGGAACTTTCAAATACAGGGGTAGAAGGAGAACATCTTGTTTTGAGTGATTTAGGTGCACAGCTGGACTGTGAATCCCAAGAGGTCCTACATTTAGAAAAGTATAAGAAGGAGGAAAGTTTTGTACCGGAGGAACACTGTTCTGTTGACAGTTCCCCAACAGATAAGGAGGAAACTTTTTTCAAGACACAAAAGTCAGCCAAATTAGAAATCATGAACTCCTGTCTCCATAAAAGAGTGGAAGAGTCACTCCATCCTCAACAGCCACATATGACTGAACTATGTGAAAATGGTGATTTACAGGATGGAGGCTTTACATGTAGCTGTTCAGAACATCTTGTAGATGGAAGTTGTACATGTGCTGTCTGCAGGTCAGGGAAAGAAAGGTGTAATGCAGAAGATGGCTTGGCTGCAACAGATGAGAAGGTCTGTGCTGAGCCTCTGTTGTCTTCTTCATCTGAAGAAACCTATCATGAAACGCCAATGGATAGTGAATCGGAAATCAAATTGTGGCTGATGAAAAAAATTCAGGGACCCATAGAAGGTATGTCTTTTGCTTCCTAGTTTTGCTTTCCCTGGATAGGCATTGTTTCAGAGAGAAGAAAGGGCATCCAAACAATTGTTAAGATTTAGCATAAATTAATCTTGCATCCTGTCCACCTCTCTTTTTGTAAAAACAAAAAACAAAAAAATATCCAACCCAAAACAGCTGACTAAAGAGTGTGCCTCTAATTTTGGGATGGAGGGAACCATTAGACCATCAGTGCAGATAGGTAGACTAGATGGGCCATTTGGCCTTTATCTGCCATCATGTTTCTAATTTTGCAAAATTGTCAAACTGCACCATATTTAGATGGTTTTGTTCAGTTACTGTTTCATATGAAAACTTACAAGTTGCCATTTTTTATTAAATGAGCATCAAGACGCGCATATATGAAGGGGAGTCTTCCCTCAATAATATAGTGAACCAGACAAAACTTTCTAAATATTACATTCAAATAGAAAAGCTGGAAAAGAATAGGATGGGTGCTGATATAGATGGGGTGAAGGAGGAGCAAAGATGTGATATAATAGGAAAGCTCCAAGCTTCCTCCTATATGCAGCATTAAGGGCCTGATTCTGTATAGGTCGCCCGGTCTCAGCAGTCGTATGAGCACCTTTTGAGAATCGTACACGGGCGTCCATTTCACAAGCGCCATTTAGAGAATCAGATTGCCGCTGAACTTATTGCAGCAAGGAAATCTCCCTGCCGCAATCAGCTGAGTGGCAGCGGCAGGGAACCCCTGAACCCCCCCCTGCAAGTTGGCCGACAGAAGGGATGCCCACTCTCTTCTGCCACACCCCCTGACTGTCCATGGCAGGAGGAATGTCCAATTCCTCTTGCTGTCCCGTCCCCCCAAAGTATCTCTCGGCAGGAGGAGTGCCCAATTCCTCCTTCCGCTGGCATCCCCCCTGAAGCCACCCAGCAACCCCCCTCTTCCAGGGCCCACCCACCTGGAGACCCCACCCAGCTTCCCCCTAACAGGAAGACCACCCCCCTTATCTTTTAAAATGAAGTTCCAGTTGGAGGGAGGCTATGTCGGCCAGCAATCCCACAACTGCAAAATGGCGAGCCTTCCCGGTGCATTCTGGGGAGGAACCTAAGGCCCTGATTGGCTCAAATGCCTTAGGCACCTGGGCCAACTGGAATCTTAGGCCTCCTTCCCAGTGTATTCTGGGATGCACTGAGAGTGGCCTAAGACTCTGATTAGCCTGATAGCTAAAGCCCCTCCTATAGGAGGAGCCTTAGGCAGCTGAGCCAACCAGGACCTTAGGCTCCTCCCCAGTACATCCCAGTGCATCCATTTTACAGTGTCGGGCCTCCTGGCCAGAGGGTGTGTGCTTCCTTTCAGGTGGACCTTCATTTTAAAAGGTATGGGGTGAGTAGATGGGGTTCCTGTTAGGGAGGGATGCCTACAATTTGGCCCTAAATGCTCCTTTGTGTATGTTCCTGTCTATGTCCCTGAGTAATTAAAATCTGAAACTAGTAGATGCTTAAAGCATGTAGAATTTAAAACGTCAGCACTGTTAGTTTTACATACCTTTTTTTAGTTTGTGTACTTCACAGGGAATACTTGAGGGCAGTGGTTCCCAAACCTGTCCTGGGGACCTATGTTCCCTCTAAAGTGAGTGTCACTTATAGATTTTACACGGTCCCACCTCCCTCCCTCTGCTTCTGATCTGTAGTGGTAGTAGCAAGAAGAAGAAACAGGTACTTGTGACCTGAATTGGCCACTGTGGAGATGGGATACTGGGCTAGATGGACCACTGGTCTGATCCAATAAGACTATTCTTATGTGGCTGATCTGCTCAGGTAGGAGTTGTCAGCTATACCAGACATCTGCCCCCTCTGATGGCCGTTCCTGTTCCGGGGCAGAGGATTGGCACAAGCCTGAGCAGAGCAGCCCCACACATGTTTCTTCTTTTTGCTGCTACTGCTGCAGATCAGAAGCAGCAGCAGGAGGGAACAGATTGAAGCCAAGGTAACTCAGGAAGGGGGAAGGGGGTGTGGTAACAGCTGGATGGAAGGGTAGGGAGAACGGGGCAAAAGATGGAGGAAAGACTAAAATAGTTAGGGTTCTTCAACTTGGAAAAGAGATGGCTGAGGGGAGATATGATTGAAGTCTACAAAATCCTGAGTAGAGTAGAACGGGTCCAAGTGGATCCATTTTTCACTCCGTCAAAAATTACAGAGGACACTCGATGAAGTCACAGGGAAATACTTTTAAAACCAATAGGAGGAAATTTTTTTCACTCAGAGAATAGTTAAACTCTAGAACGCATTACCAGAGGATGTGGTAAGAGCGAATAGCGTAGCTGGTTTTAAGAAAGGTTTGGACAAGTTCTTGGAGGAAAAGTCCATAGTCTGTTATTGAAAAAGACATGGGGGAAGCCACTGCTTGCCCTGGATTGGTAGCATGGAATATTGCTACTCCTTGGGTTTTGGCCAGGTACTAGTGACCTGGATTGGCCAGCGTGAGAACGGGCTACTAGGCTTGATGGACCATTGGTCTGACCCAGTAAGGCTATTCTTATGTTCTTATTGAGACAGGATGGTAGAAGGCTTAAATGTATTTGCAGTTTAGAGTTGGGGAAGGGGTATGAGAGGCAAGCAAGGTAGCAAGAGTGAGGTGGTAAATGAAGGGGTTTGAAGAACAAGAAATGGAAGGGCAAGGTTAGAAGGATTGAGAGAGGAGGTGAAAAAGAATGAGATGAAAGGTGAGATGTGGAGAACTGAAGGCCTTGGACAATAGCCTATTGCTTGCAAAGACTTATAATGTTACTTTTCTTAGGGACATCAAGAGATAACACCAGAGCTACAAGTTCATGCAGGTAGGGATTACATCACTATAGAGGTCTTTTACTAAGGCGCACTAGCTGATTTAGTGCACGCTAAATGCTAACGCTTCCATAGAATATAATGGGCGCGTTAGCATTTAGCACGTGATAAATTGGCTAGCATGCCTTATTGTATATCATGAAAATCTGGAGACAATTGGCAACTCTTGAGAGAAGATTAAAATAAAAAGTGAGATATGAAAGAGAGGTGGAAGGGAAGAGAGAGCTGGAGAAAGGTAAAATAGAAAAAAACCCCAGGAAAAACATTCAGAGACAGACATGAGGAAAGACTTCAGTAAGCAAAAAAAGGTAGAAAACACTTTACAGGTCTTATTGGAATTTGTAATGTTTTGCAGTGTAAGGGATTAATTTTCAGATAATGCCAGGAAATTGCAGGCCTACAGAACATACTAGGATTTCAAAATGAAATCCCATCATGTACTGCAGCTGGCCTTCCCTGGCTCTACTCATTTGCCCCACTGGGGTGGGGAGGACTGTTCTGAAAGGGTTTCCCCCCCCCAATTGGTCTTTTCCTAAAGCCTAGCACATATGGAATTAGCACACACTAAATGCTAAAAAGCCCATTCTATACATAATTTTGTTAGCACACGCTTAAGTTTTAGTAAAAGGTCCCTTAGTTTAAAAAAAAAAAATTATATTGTGCAAAGTTTTTAGTAGCATAAAGATAAGAGCAAGAGAAGCAGAGTTGTTGCATCCTTACGTTTTGGTGGGTCTTTTCATCTGTGTGAGACAGACATGCTTCCATCAAGAGAAGAGAAGAGCAAGATGCCCCCAATGTTCCTGTGCATCAAGGTGGGCAAGCCAATGCGGAAGTCCTTTCCTGCTCCAAGCACAGCGATGGTACAGCAGTATCCCAAAAAGAGGAAACAACCGGAATACTGGTTTGCTGTTCCTCGAGAAAGGTAAGTTGCCTTTCCAGTATCCAATTCTGCCACTGTGACTCTTATGCTGTTGATTCAAGGATTCTGTTCTTCAGGTTCTTAACAAGGTCTATGATTTTTGTTTTTTGTTTCACAAAATTTTTTTTTTCTGGAGAGGTAGAGGTAGAGGTAATCAAATTATGCAAATTAACTGACTGTCAAAGACAAATATGTGTGGTTCCAATTTCATGAATATTAACTTAACCCCTCTTCTACTAAACCGCGTTGAATGGCCCACGCTGCTCCTGACGCTCATTGAGTTCCTATGAGCGTCGGGAGCAGCGCGGGGCATCCAGCGCAGCTCTCTGTGCTAAAATTGCTAGTGATGTGTAAAAGTTTTAAATGATGTAATATTGTGTACTTGTTATAAGATGAAAAAATGAATAAAGAATTTGAAAAAAAAACCCAAAAAGATTGCTAGCGCGGTTTAGTAGAAGAGGCTCTTAGTGTATGTATCTTGGAATCCAGACCTTGTCGAGATTTTTAAAGGCCAAATTTAGGAAACCCTGTGTTTTAAACCCTGTTTTACTTGTTAGACTTAACTGAGCTGAATACACACATTTGAATGTATGCTAGAAGTACAAGGGTCAGGAAGAAAAGCATTTTGTGAAGTATGAGAATAATTGGAACATTTGGGAAATGTAGAAGAAACTCTTCCCCAGAGTGAAAGACCTAGGCCTAGATGCATTAAACAATTTTTGGCTGATTTCAAAAGAGCGACTGATGTTCAAACAATTCTGCATGCAAATGATTTGAGCAGAGGTTCATCGTAATCCCCGTCCGATCCCGCCGATGAATCGCTGTGAGAGCAACTCTCACACATGCGCAGAGCCAGCAGGGGAAGCCCGAACATCTGACAGGCAAGGGAAACCCCCAAAGCAGCCTCCTGTCACTCAGCTGTTCGGAGCAGGAAATGTTTTTTTGCACCGGGAAAGGGAAGGCCTGACATTTCGAAGATGTGGGCCAGCTGGCAAGAGGGAGTGGGCATCCTTCTTGCCAGCTTCTACAAGGAGGTATGGGGGAGGGACTGGGGGTTCTAAGTTGATACCCCCCCAGACCACCAAGGCTGTTTTTGGGGTTTTGTTGGTTGGATGATGGGAAGGAGGATCTTTGTGTTGGGTGGGTGGGGTCCAGGTGGCCCAGATGCATAACTGGGTTGCTGAGGGAGTGGGCATCCCTCCTGTCTCTCTGGGTGTGTGTCTGTCGCGGTGGGGGACAAAATCATCGGGGGGGGGGGGGCTTGTCATTGTGTGGGGAGGGGCTTGGCTTGCAGTTTTTTGTGTGTTTTTTTTTTAATGAGGCAGATATTGTGCATGTGTGTAACACAAGCACAGCATCTGTGTTTATTTTTTAAAAAAGGTATGATATGTTATATTAATTTCAGGGCTGAACTATGGGTGAGCAACTGCTCTTGACCAGTCACTTTTTTCAGATTGCTAAAAGCAATCACTTTTTTTATTGTGCATTGGGAAGCCATGTTTGAGTATCAATTGCTCTGCTAGTTTACATGGCATTTCAATGTTAATGACCTTATTTGCATGGCTGGATCAGAGAATGGGTGATCGTGCATAAAACCATGCGGTGAGCCATTTTGTGCATCGAGTCGGCAAATCCGATCATCGCTAAACCTGTCAAAACCAGTTTAGTGACGATTGTTAGACGATCACTGACTTTAGTGCATCTGGGCCTTAATCTGTTCTTTGTGAAAGTTGGTGATCGTCTTGTTTCTCTTTTTTCTGTTCCTTTCTATTTTCCTGTGCCTCTTGAGTAAGTCACACAAAATGTTGCCATCCTCTTGCATCTTGTCTTCTTTTGATAAGGACAGGGTCTCATACTCTATAGGCCTCTCAAGTGTGGTCATTTGAGGTGGGATTTGGACTCCCTCTCCACAAACTTTGCTGAGAAATGCCACTTTGTCTTTTTTCCCCTCTTGTTAACTTTTGTACATACCAATTCTGGTCAATGGTCAATGACAAGCAGGATATCGCTTACCACATATGGATGACATCATCTGATGGAGCCTAGTATAGAAGCTATCTAGCATTCTAGCAACTAATGAAGACTTTTGCAGCACCACACTGCACATGCATGGGGACCTTTCTGCTTGATATAAGCATCCGGGATCAACAGTCTTTGTTTTTCTGTGGAGTAGAGCAGTTACCTATTTTTTTGTGTGTGGGTTCTCCTCAGTAATTCTCTTTCAGTTATTGTGCCTTCCTTCGTGGTTTGCAGAAATTTTTCTCATATTTATTTTTCTCTTTTTGTAATCCTTTTAAGTTGCCTTAGTGGTCTTCGGAGGGGTCACATCTCAGGCCACAGGTGCATCCGGAACTTCTTTCCAGGGTCCAGTGTTCATCGAAGATCCTGATCGTTTTACTCTTACAGCTTGGCTCTTGAACGCAAAGCGTTATAATGCAAAAGGTACAGCAGTGGTCATTACCACTCTCCTCAAGTCTAAGAAGCCGACTTTCCAACACTGGTGCACCTAAGAATATATGGAGTCATTTTCAACTCCGGTTTCTGTGGTGTTGGCTTTCCTCAAAGCTGGCCTTGACAAGGGACTCACTGTGGCTTCCCTTAGAGTCCAAGTCTCAGGGCTCTCTTGTTTCACGGCTTGGGACTGCAGATCTACTCTGGCGGCTCATTCAGACATAGCCAGATTTTTGAAGGATGCAGACCTTCAGTCAAAGCCCCATTCCCTTCATGGGATCTCAGTGTAGTTCTGAGGGGGTCTCAGCCAAGCTCTGTTTGAGCCACTGATGGTTTTGGTTCTCAAGACAGTTTTTCTGGTAGCTGTGACCTCGGCATGGTGAGTCTCGGAATTCTAGGCTCTTTCTTGTAGGGAGCCTTTCCTTTAAATCTCTGACACTAGAGTCTCTTTGCACATCGTTCCTTCCTTCCTGCTGGAAGTGGTATCAGCATTTCATGTCAATTAGGTAGTTCGCTTGCCAGTGTTCCAGTCCACAGATTCCAAGAAATAGGACATCTGAGAGGCAGGGGAAACCCCAAAGCAGCCTCCTGTCACTCAGCTGTTCAGGGCAGGAAACGTTTTTTTGCACCGGGAAGGGGAAGGCGTTGCCAGAGGATGTGGTAAGAGCGGATAGCGTAGCTGGTTTTAAGGAAGGTTTGGACAAGTTCCTGGAGGAAAAGTCCATAGTCTGTTATTGAGGAAGACATGGGAGAAGCCACTGCTTGCCCTGTATCAGTAACATGGAATATTGCTACTCCTTGGATTTTGGCCAGGTACTAGTGATCTGGATTGGCCACCGTGAGAACGGGCCACTGGGCTTGATGGACCATTGGTTTGACCCAGTAGGGCTATTCTTATGATCTTATCTCAAAAAGAAAATGATGCCAAAACAATGTCTCAAAGAGTCTCCCAACCCAATCACAGATTTAATTTATTAAGTATCAGACTGTAATACTGCCTGTTGGTAAAGATGCTTGGTGTTTGTGGATTTCATTGTGGCAGTGTTAGAGCCTTAGAGAAACTCTAAGCTGCAGGAGTACCACTTTCTCACAACTGCTGGCATTTGTAGCAATAACTATGGCAGCTGCAAAATGTCATCACTGAATGCAGCTTGAAGTTATTTTGGCCTGCATAGACTGCCCAATAAAAATTTCCAAAATCCTAGTTGTGGTGCAGTACTGCAATATTCCTCAGGGAATCATGCACTGTCAAATTAAAAATGTTCCTTCTTTGAGAAATATCACTTTTTGTCTGTACTAATGTTAAAGGATCGAGGAGTAGGAACAGTATGCACAGATGTATAAGGAAAACGTTGATAATAGTTAAAAATGAAGTAATGCTGGCATTGTACAGTTCAAATACATTACATTGAGTACCTGTTAGAACTATTTACTTTATTCACAACAGACCTTCCACGGCGTAATACTGCTTTATTTGTTTTCCCCTGGTTCGAAGTTGTATATATAAGAAGTCCCAGGAACATTTAATTATTTTTCACACAGCCAGCTGGGATAGGGAGTTATGTTCTTTATTTGGCAGGTCCTGTTCTTATATACATTACAGAAAGTTACTGAAATCAGTCTTGTTTGTAAAATTTTTAGAGCATTGAATTGATTGATTGATGTCTACTTTGTAGTTCACTGGGAATGCCCATTTTTCTATTTTTGTGAACCACATTGATCCGCGAGGTTTTGCGGTTTAGGTTCAAACAATTTTTATTGATGCAAACAACAAAACACAATAGCTAGGCACCCCGAAAGGCGCTCAATAAAAAAAAAAATATGCATCATATAAATAGTATAAGAGACAAAACAAGAGGAATAGCAACCAAACTCCCCCCCCCTCGCACACCACTGAAAGCGTGCATGGGAAGGAGAACGGAAAGGCACTCCGAGGCCCTGGACTCTGATGATCCCTGAGAATACCACACCTCTCCCCCCCCACACTGAATCCCCCTTACCCTGTACATAGCAAAATCCGAGAACCTACCCACACCCCTCAATATTGCGGTTTAGAAATGTAATGTAATGCTGGCATTGTACAGTTCAAATACAATGTATAGATCTAGAAGCCTTCATAAAGATGGAGATAGGATACAGCCGGTTCAGAGGAGGACTACCAACATGAGTTCCTCTCCAGTGGAGTAGTTATAGTGGCAGGTCAAGAACCAGGAAAGCAAGGATTCAAATCCTGCTGATGCTTCTTGTAATTTTGAGCAAGTAGGCATTAGCTAAAATTAAATTTAAACACAATCATTCCCTTACCTGTCCTGTTGATCCACATCCACTTGAGGTTTCTAGGCTTGTATATACCGTATTTCCCCATGTATAGGCCGCAGGAAATGCCAATTTAGGTTTTAAAACTCTTAGATAAGCCGCCCCATGTTACTAGCCCGCTTATCTAAGCGTTTTAAAACCTAAAACGGGCTATACAATGGGGTGGCCTATACATACCTCCCCCCCCCCCAGTAAATACCTACACCGGCTGCTGCCGGCCTCGTCACGGCCTGTGGTACAGGGCAGGAGCATTCTTTTAGCATCCAGCCGGCGCCGCACCGTTTCCTCAATGCCTGCATCAGTTCTCGCGGGACTCACGAGAACTGGCGCAGGCACTGAGGAAGCAGCGCGGGGCTGGCTGGATCCTGAAAAGATTGCTCCTGCCCTGCACCTTCTGGCCGCGACAAGGCAGGAGGCAGCCGTCCAGGAGGGAGCTGTAGGTACAGGGGAATGCACAGCTGATCTTCCAAAGGGGCGGCTTATCTATGATGTCTTTAGATAGGCCGCCCCATATAAGGAAGCTGCACCCACTGCAGGGGATTGTAAAACCCATGTATAGGGAAATACAGTATTTGTTCTCCAGTATATGCAGATATATCTGTAACATATTAGTTGGGGATATTCTGAAAGCCTGCATGATTATGAGGTATTTTGGACAGGTTCTGGGAATAGCATCAGTGATCCCAGCAGCAAGGTGGTTAAGGAGAGGAGAGCTGTCAGATCTGTGAATGATGACAAGACATCAGAGATCTACTAGGAAAGAATACATCAGCAATGCAGACAATTGACAAGGATGGGTAGACCTTTTCTCCCATTTTCATCCCAGCAACACAGAATTCCCCCCCAAAAAGAAAAAAAAAATACTGACATTATTGTGTTCAATCAGCGTATGGATCAAGTAATGCAGAATTGAAAATAAAATAATTCTGGCTTGAATCAAGGAAATTCAATAGTGAGAAATCAAAGCAAAGTAGAAGGGTTAAATGGAAAATAATGCCTTCACTTCCATAATTCAGTAGCAGCAGCACAAATGTGCTACACATATTCATTTGTTCTTTTAAATCTTTCACCTCAGCTGGCGAAACATGTCTGTGTGAAAAAGCTATTTTGCCATTACTTGTGAAATGAAAGCATATAGTGAACACTTGACGATGCACTTTAAGCAACAAGCCATGATAGATTTACTATTGAAGGAGTTCCTCCAATTGAAATTTTATCGCTGCATGGCAATGATTGTGTGGATGTGAGTTCTCTGCATTGTTGCACCAAAAAAGTAAAGATTGTGGACTGGGAAGGACTGATGGGTGTGATCAAGAATGAAGTCAATAACCCGTGACAGGGGCATTCAAGATGGTGATGGAGCAAGTCGCATAGCAAGAGGCTCCTGCTACGCCGGCAGAATAACAATTCAATTCTTGCCTTTTTCTGCATTGCTTCATATAATGCCGAAGCGTAGAGGAAAACAGAGGGGCGGTCTTCCTGCCTCCTCCGCCACATAGCTAAAGCGCCAGACAACAATTACAACTTATGCTGTGTCAGTTGTACAACTGATTTTGCTCTGTATTTACGAGTATATTGATATGCTTTCTTTTCTTTTTTTTTCCTTTGAAATTCAACTACCCTTGACCGTGCTTGATTCTCTCTCCCTAAGTTGTGTGGACTATTTTCATAGTACATTTATATTAATATTATATTAATTATTTCCTTATTGGATATTGTTATTTTTCCTTATCAAAGGTGTTTTTCTTTGATGTTAAATAAAGATAAAAAAATAAAAATAACCCATGACAGCAAGCGACAAAGTTGATGAATCCATAAAGGACAATTGGAGAATCTTTCAAAGCATTACATTATAACCCTGAAACTCTTTGAAAGGACAATTGAGAAGAATTTGGAATCACAA
Organism: Geotrypetes seraphini; assembly: GCF_902459505.1. Classification (NCBI taxonomy): domain Eukaryota; kingdom Metazoa; phylum Chordata; class Amphibia; order Gymnophiona; family Dermophiidae; genus Geotrypetes; species Geotrypetes seraphini. The sequence goes on along the minus strand of NC_047086.1, from coordinate 162,583,405 downwards.
GAAGGACATTTTGTTGCTGTATGATAACTCTAGGACTAGCACAACGTGACACGCCACATACAGAATTGTGAAGATAGGTTTCACAGTCTTACCCATTGATACGGTTTGATGTTGGGGGGGGGTTTCCCATATCATGTCTAACCCACACCATCTATAAGGTCTACCAGACTCTTAGGGCTCCTTTTACAAAGCTACGTTAGCGGTTTTAGCACACGCACCGGATTAGCGTGCGCTAGCCGAAAATCTACCACCTGCTCAAAAGGAGGCAGTTGCGGCTAGCGTTAAGGCCCTTGCACGGCTTTGTAAAAGGAGCCCTTAATCTCAGGAAATAGCTGCAGTTATTATTTCTTTGTGAAGGAGCTCAGGAGAAATACAACAAACTGAGAATGATACTAAACTAAACTAAAACTTGAATTTATAGACTGCGTCATCTCTATAAAAATAAAGCTCAACTCGGTTTACAATAAATAAAATAGAAAAGAAGGAGTAAGCTGAAGAGTTTACAATTTGGAGAATAGCCAAGTTTTTAAATACTTACAAAAAGTTTGAAGAGAATCTAGTTCTCTCAAACACAGAGGGATATCATTCCATAATTCCGTTATTTTGAATGAAAAAGACTTCACCAATTTACAAGTAGAGGCCTATGCCTTTTAAAGAAGGGAAAGACAGTTTAAGTTTTTGCATAGTTCTAACCAGACCTGGTCTTTTAGAGTTCCAAGACAGAGGAGTTAGTAAAGGACAAATGCTGAATAAGATCTTAAAGGTAAAAGAGGCACATTTAAAATATATCCTGGAAAGTATCGGGAGCCAGTGAAGTTCAGCTAACAGTGGAAAAATATGCTCAAATTTGCCTTTACCAAAAATCACCCTAGCTGCAGTATTTTGAATCTGCTGAAGTCTCTGCAGGCTATTTTTGGTTAAACTTAGGTAGATAAAATTACAGTAGTCTAACCGCGACAGAATGATCGATTGAATGAGAACAGAAAACTGCTGCAGATGGAAACAGGACCTGACTTTCCTCAGCATGTGGAGACTGAAAAGCTTTGTTTAAGGAGATGGGAGAGTACTTTGTGTTTGACCCCCCCAAAAACCTACAGTGGAAGAGTTCTTTCTGGACCTGCATAATTTCCATACAATGTTTTCTTCTCCGTGACACTAAGGGGTCCTTTTACAAAGGTGCGGTAGCGGTTTAACGCGCGGAATACCGCCCGTTAAACCGCCTGCTGCGCTAGTACCTAACGCCTCCATTGACGAGGCGTTAGGATTTTAGGCTGCCGCAGGGGTTAGCGCGTGATGAAATGTCCGACGCACTAACCCCCATAGCGCGCCTTGATAAAAGGAGCCCTAAGTGCTCCTTTTATAAAGGTACGCTAGTGGTTTTAGTGCGCGCTAGCTACTACCACCTCCTTTTAAGCTGGTGGTAATTTTTCGGCTAGCGCACACTATAGCACGCGCTAATCCGGTGCGTGCGCTAAAAACGCTAGTGCACCTTTGTAAAAGGAGTTCTAAAACAACTGTTCAGAAGTCCACGCTGCTCCAAATGAATAACTTCACCATCCACTACACAGCCCAGACTTTGCACCAGGCAATTTCCATCTTTTTCCAAAATTAAAGCAATATTTTCAGGGCATCTGTTTGATTTAAATGAAGAGGTAGAAAGGTCTGAGCAACTGGTTGAAGACATACGATGAGCTGTTCTTTTGCAACAAGTTTCAAAAACGTGTCCATCGTTGTCCATATATGGTGAATGTTGGTGATTAAGTAGAAAAGTAAATATATGTAAATAAACAGCAAGTTCCAAGTATTATTTCTGTTTTTATTCATTACAATATCTTCTTTTAAACAAATGCTATGGAGGTGGAGGCATTACTTTTCATTTAACCATTGTAGTCCATGCAGTCTATTCCATTCTATTAATTTGTTAATAACCCACTCCATAAAAGGGTTCTGAGCAACATAATGTTTGGAATATTTGCCAGGAATTTTATAATAAAAATGTGGCATAAAACAGATTTAAACAAAGTGAAATGTTTAAACAACAGAAATCTAAATAAAACACTGCCTGTATAATTTTCACAGAAAGACCATTCCAAAGTTTAGCAACCTGGAACTTAAAAGAAGAGTCAAATACAGTCAAACCTCGGTTTGCGAGTGTTTTGCAAGACGAACAAAACATTCTCGCAAATCATGACTCACAAACTGAGCGTTGACTCAATTTGTGAGCACACCCCCCCCCCCCCCCGCTGGAACCGGCATCGCTCCTCCCCATCCGTGAACGCCCCCCCGAATACCGGCATCCCCTGCCCGTCCAAACAAGCCCCTTACCCCATCTGGCACCGGCACGACCTGTGGGTTGGTGTTGCATGCCGGTGCCAGTGAACGAAGATCCCGCCTCTTGCCTAGGCTGGGCCTTGAGCATCTGCGCATGCTCAAGGCTTTCTGGCTCTCGTTCTCTCAGAGAATCTCAGAGAGAACGAGAGCCAGTAGGCCTTGAGAATGCACAGATGCTCAAGGCCCAGCCCATGCAAGAGGCGGGATCTTCATTCACTGGCACCAGCACGTCCTGTGGGTTGGTGCTGCGTGCCGGTGCCAGATGGGGTAAGGGGCTTGTTTGGGCGAGTGGGGGTTGCCGCTTCCAGCGGAGGGTGCGATGCCAGTTCGAGCAGGGGAGGGGCGTTTGTGGGGGAGTGATGCCGGTTCGAGCGGGGGTGGGTGGGTGGTGGATGGTGGAGCAGTGCCAGTGGCCTCGTGGGGTGGGGGGAGGTGGAACCAATCAAGTGAATTTCCTTTACTTCCTATAGGGAAACTCGCTTTGATATATGAGCAATTTGGTTTACGAGCATGCTTCTGGAACGAATTATGCTCATAAACCAAGGTTCCACTGAACATGCTAAAACCTAATTCCTCTAATCTAGTGGTTTCCAAACCTGATCCTAGAGGCAACCCAGCCAGTCAGGTTTTCAGGTTATTCACAATCAATATTTATGAGAGAGATTTGCTTAAAATGGAGGTAATACATGCAAATCTCTCTCATTAATATTCATTGTGGATAACCTGAAAACCCAACTGTCTGGAGAACCTCCAGGACCAGTGCTCTCTAATCTATGGAAATTTAAGCATACATTAATTCAACCCTTAGCTTCCTTTTTTGGAATTAAGTACTATTAAGCTACTCAAGTAATATTCAGGAGCAAGACCTTGTAAAGTGTTATAAAATATGCAAAATACCTTAAAATAAGCCTGTAGCCTGAACTGACAACCAGTGCAACCTGGTCAGACAAGGCACAAGGGGATACCCTATCATATTTCCAAGCACCAAAAATCATCTTAGCCGCTGTATTCTATTTATTAGACTCAAAGAAATTCCCAAATACAAAGAATAGAGGTGTTAGCGTTTAGCGTGCGCAGCACTGTAGCGCGTGCTAAAACCGCTAGCGCACCTTAGTAAAAGGAGCCCCTAGTGTTTTCTTTACAATTTTGTATAATATCCAGCCACTTATACTGGGCATTTGAATAGTTCAAAAACATTTTTAAGAACACTTTGAAGCAACACAGAGGTATTATAATATATGCACTTTCCTAGAGGTCTTTAGAAGCATGTTGTGACTGTGTTTTAAGTTTAGAAGGATGATGAAAACAAGTGGAATGTCCAATAAGCAAAGGTGCAACAAATAAAGATGTCTTTCAACTCATCTGGACAATCAGGTTATTCTTTATTCTTCCAAAAATACTCGACCCGACATGTACATGTTTCGGCCCCAACGGCCTGCGTCAGGAGTCACATGTTTCGGCCCTACGGCCTGCGTCAGGAGTCACATGTTTCGGCCCTACGGCCTGCGTCAGGAGTCAACATGTTTCGGCCCTACGGCCTGCGTCAGGAGTCTACATGTTTCGGCCCTACGGCCTGCGTCAGGAGTCAATTTGTTTCCCCTGTGTTTTGCGCTTAAGTTTAGAAGGACCACACTGATTCAGTGTCTTCCAATTAAATTGAACCAGTTAAGTTGGGCCTATAACTAGCTGTCCTAAAGTAAGCCAGATAAGTTTATCCAAATAACAAGACTTATCCAGTTAAGTCTAGTGAACATCCAGTTAAAATGTTTCCAGATAACTTTGTATGGTATATATCATCACACTGAGTTTTGCTCCCACAGTTTTTAAGTAAAATAGCTGTGAATTTTCAGAGGGGGGATAAAAGCTATGTAAAAGGAATCTGAGGCAAAATCCCTTTCCTGCTTATGTGTTTTTAATACTTGAAGCAGATTGACTCTCATAACTGCCAAACAGTTAACATCTATAGTGTTTTGAAAATTTCACAGGAATATTTGTATTGTAGTTAATGTCTTATTAAAGAAATTGAACATTCAAAGGCTATGTGTCTGCACAGATATTTCAATTCTAATATACCATCAACATGATAACCACCACTGAATTTGTAGTATATTCACACTTTGTCTCTCAGAATGCCACACGTAGGAATCGTGTGGTAGCTGTCCTCATAGGAACTTTATATAGTGTGATTCTTTTGATTAAATGTACTGGTATTTTTATTTACGTCATACTAATTTATAAAGTGCCAGTGCTCATTTAAAAAACTTAATTATGAGACTGCATGTAACTAATTGTTACTTAACTTTAGATCGGGTCTGCCTCAATCCCCAGCGAGTAATGTAAAGCATTAGCGTTTGCTAAAGTTTTGAACCATTCTGCTTTCTCCGTCCCCGACCCTGATGAAATGTTGAAACGCGTCGGTGGGGATCGAGGCAGACCTGGTCTAAAGTTAAGTAACAATTAGTTACATGCAGTCTCATAATTAAGTTATGTCTTTTAAATGAGCACTGGCACTTTATAAATTAGTATGACGTAAATAAAAATACCAGTACATTTAATCAAAAGAATCACACTATATAAAGTTCCTATGAGGACGGCTACCACACGATTCCTACGTGTGGCATTCTGAGAGACAAAGTGTGAATATACTACAAATTCAGTGGTGGTTATCAAACTGTTGATGGTTTATAAAAGAAATGACAACTTTGCAAGAAGTAAAACTCGTTATAGTTTATAAATCTTTCCTTAATTGCTTCTGATAATTTCAGCTATACACAGCTGAAAACAGTGCAACATGCAGAAAGTGAAAAACTATCAAAGTATCAACTGCGAAAGACAAGATTTTGGACCAACTATTTTGAGGCCCTCAGTATTATAAAGAATGATTCTTTATGGAAAACTTGTGCCTTAAGTGTCTGGCTGTCACGTCCGCAACTGCCTTCAATGCTCACCTCCAGCATCGGACACACTTGCGTTCCCGTTCCTGCTCGGAGCTGTGCTGCCTCCAATAGTTAACTTACATTCTGGAACGTTGCCTGCCTCACTGCTATAACCTCACGCAAGCGCTTTCCTGCGTCTGCATGAGATTGGACTCCACGTCACAATCGCGCACAGACGCAGGAAAGTGCTTGCATGAAGTTACAGCGACCACTGGACACTTAAGGCACATATTTTCCATAAATAATCATTCTTTATAATACCAAGGGCCTCAAACATGACAGGCTGCATGCGGCCCGTGGATTGAGAGTGAGACCACTGGTCTAGACCAGGGGTGCCCACACTTTTTTGACTCGCGAGCTACTTTTAAAATGACCAAGTCAAAATGATCTACCAACAATTAAATTTTAAAAAAACACAACGCACACTGTACGCATAGAATTGTTAATTATCATTCCTATTCCGGGGTTTTTTCAAAGAGGTCAAAGCAGATGACTCTATGCACTGTCACCTCAGTAACAACCATACAAAATAGACAAATACCCACCCCCCTTCCTTTTTACTAAACCACAATAGCAGTTTTTAGCGCAGGGAGCTGCGCTGAATACCCAGCGCTGCTCTCGATGCTCATAGTCTCCCTGCGCTAAAAACCACTATTGTGGTTTAGTAAAAGGGGACCATATTGTAAAATATAGACAGCAGATATAAATTCAGACACATTTTGATCACTAAATTTAAAATAAAATCATTTTTCCTACCTTGTCTGGTGATTTCATGAGTCTCTGGTTGCACTTTCTTCTTCTGACTGTGCATCCAATCTTTCTTTCAGCCTGTATGCTTCCTCTCTTCCACACCTCATTCCCTCCCCCAACTTTTTCTTCCTCTCTCCCTGACCTTTCTTTCTTTCTCTCTTCATGCCCCCTTTCTTTTTTTCTGTTTCTCTTCTTTCCTTCTGTTTCCCTGCCTGCCCCCTTTCTTTCTTTCTCCCTGCCCTTCCCCAAGCCACTGCCACGCCGCTGCCATCCGGGAACAGTACTCAAAAGCCACAAATGGATAACAGGCCCCGACGCCGAAGCCGCCCCATGCTCTCCCTGCTTCGGGCCGACCAGAATTCCTCTCCCCAACGTCAATTCTGCCGTCGGAGAGGAAGTTCCGCCCAGCCAGGCAGCGATTGGCTGGCCCGAACTTCCTCTCTGACGCCAGAATTGACGTCGGGGAGAGGAAGACTGATCGGCCCGATAGATCTCCAAGGCAAAGTGAGTCCTGGATGATCGACTCACTTTGCCTTGGCGAGCTACCAGTCGATCGCGATCGACCTATTGGGCACCCCTGGTCTAGACCAATCAGTTCAGCACAGATCAGGTCAGAAACAAGAAGTAAAGTTAAAAGAATAAAAATTTAACTAAAAGTGTGAAAAAAGCTAGAAATAAAATAAAAATAAGAAAAACAAGAGAGGGAGACACCACCACCTACAACCTATCCCAGCACCTTGGAGAAAAAAGTGCAAACTATTTTAAACCAGTGACAAATGGTTAGATTCTGCTTCTGTTGGCCAAAAGGCCCTGTTAACTGCAGCCCTCAGATCTATCTTATAAACCAATTTTTGATTATCTCAAGGAGAGCAGAGAAAGTAATTAAACTGAATGTGCTCTTCTTGCCCTCTGAGCCAAAAGCAGTGAATGTTTTGTCTGTGTAAAGATGATGTACGTCTTGGGTTGCTAATTCAATGCATGCAAGAGGTTATTCAAGTGTCACGCACTGAAACGTGTAAAGACTGAGAACTGAGCCTGGCAGTGATTGAAAGGATGTGGTGATACCTTTGATTGCCTCTTTGTCCAGGTATTTAGTGAGTAGTTGTGCTTACTTTGATCATCCCTGGAGCCAAAATATCTCCCACACATCATTCCACAGGTGTAAGAGTCATCTTGGCCTTATTCCCCTAGCTTTCTGAGTCTTCTCTGTTTCTGTTTTTTGAAGATCATGCCATCTTTTCTTGCTTTTTTTTTCTTCGTTCTTTACACCATGGGCTAGATTCACTAAGCCCACCGATCAAGTCCCGACCACTTAGCGACCGACCCCTTTGCAACCCAATTTTCCTCTGACCCGATTCACTAACCTCTGTCCCGATTGTCCTCCAATCCAATCTGCACTTGCAAATGAGGGGGAACGGCATGCAAATATAGGCAGGCAGTGATTCACTAAAAAAAAGAAGAAGGACACCGACTGGGCATGTGCGTGATATCATCACGGCAACGTCTGCTCACTTCCAGGTGCCTCGAGCCTTGGCCACTACCTGCGGCCCGTGCTACATTTTCAAACTTTGTTGCGGCCCGGATCATTTTTGAATTGTGCAGGCCTGCCTTAGAGGGAGTATTGGTCTAGGGCAGGGGTCTGCAACATTTTTAAAGCAAAGAGCCGTTTTATCCTAAATGTTTTATCCAAAATTTACACAGAGCCGCAATGGGTTGAGAAGGCAGTTTGAGATATAATTTTTGAATGCAATATAGGTATACCGTATTTTCGCTCCATAAGACGCACCTGACCATAAGACGCACCCTAGATTTAGAGGAGGAAAACAAGAAAAAAACTGTTCTGAACCAAATTCTCCCTGCCAGGCCCTGCACCTAACCCCACACTCCTTGCCAAGCTCTGCACCCTGTCCCCCCTCCCTGCCAAGCTCTGTAATCTGTCCCCCCTCTGGTGGTCTAGTGGTAGGCCTGGACAAGGCAGGCAGGCCCCCCTCGTACCTTTTTAAAATCCCGGCAGGGCTCCCCCATACCTGTTTTTAGGGTTAACAATTTTTATTGATAATAAAACAGCAGAACAGCATGATGTAGAAGACAAACAAACATACCAAGGGATTACAAATCAAACAAGCAGTAAGCAGGGAAATACAGATCATCAAAGTTTTCCATATTAACAGAATCCAGCCCCCCCTGCCCACCCCGCTCCCCCTAGCAGAATATCGTATGTTCCACCTCTAACATGGGAAACACTCCTTAATACCAGCAGAACAAGAATGAAAAACCAAGACCCGCCCCCTCAAGCATAGAGTAAAGAACAACAAAACAATGAATGCAGACGACATCAGTATCACATACCCAACCTCTGCCCACCCCAAGTGACCCACTCCTCCAAGCAAGAATAAGGCTTTACAATACAGTATCTAAGACTATACCTAGCATACCAGTGCCCTGTATTCTGATGGGCCCTGGAGACTACAAACCCCCAGCCCTCCCCACCTCTACAGAACCCTCCCCCAACCCCCCTCCCCACTTCTACGAGCAGCCACTACCATTCTAGGCATGCCAGGCAATAGAATAAGGAAATGCAGCATGTCGAAGAAGTCAGCGATCAAGTGGTAGAATGAGAAGAATACCTGCTTTTAATTCCGGCGCTTCCCTTGCTGGACGCGAGTCGCAAGAACTGCCTTCAGCCATTCAGGCAGGTGTGCCTGCCTTGTTCGCCGCTCTGCTTCTCACTGCCGCAGCTGTCCAGCGAGGGAAGCCCCGGAATTAAAAGCAGGCACGGAGGTGGCAGTTCACTGCCGAGGGGGAGGGCTCGCTGTCCAGTGAGGGCCGAGATTAAAAGCAGGCATGGTGGTGGCGGCTCACTGCTGCAGCTATCCAGCGAGGGCCAAGATTAAAAGCAGGCACTGGGGTAGCGGCTCAGTGCTGAGGGGTGGAGGGCTCGCTGTCCAGCAAGGGCTGAGATTTAAAGCAGGCACGGTAGTGGGAGGTCACTGCTGCAGCTGTCCAGCGAGGGCTAAGATTAAAAACATGCACGGGGGAGGCAGTTCACTGCCGGGAGGAGGGGGTGCTCACTGTCACAGCTGTCTAGTGAGGGCCGAGATTAAAAGCAGGCATGGGGGGTGGCGGCTCACTGCCGCAGCCATCCAGCGAGGGAAGCACCGGGATTAAAAACAGGTGGGGGTTGTGGTATTCGCTCCATAAGACGCACCCTTATTTCCACCCACTTTTTTTGGGGAAAAAAGTGTGTCTTATGGAGTGAAAAATATGTTATATGCATTTAGCACATAAACAAAACTTCAACTACTTTAAGAAAATAAGGAAAAACAATTTAATGAGATTTTTGACACTGTATTTCCACACAGAGTTGTTTCACATTCAATATTTCTCCTTCTCTCATCCCTTGGACCCTGTGCAGCATCTTTCGCCCCTGCCCACCATTCTCTCTCTCTCTCTCATCCCCTGGACTCTGTTTAACATCTTTCGCCTCTGCCCACCAGCCCCATGCCCAACTTTTTCCTTCTATCAACCCTCTCTAGCACCATGCTGCATCTCTCCATTCCCATGTCCAACATTCCTCCCTCTTACATCCATTTCCATCTGTCCCTCTGTTCCCTCTCTACCACTACATCCAACATTTCTTCCTCTCTCTCTATTCCCCATGCATCTCTACCTCACTCCTCTCCCACCACCATGTCCAATAATTTTCTCTTCCCCATGTGCACCATCTCTCTTTCCCTCTCATTCAGACATCCATGTCCAACAATTCTCCCTTTTTATTTCCTCTCGTACCTCAGCATCTCTTTCCCTCCCTTTCTCTGTCCTTCCATCCTATGTCCCAAGTTCATGCCCCCTTCCCGCAGTGTGTACCGGTCTCCTGGTGGCCTTCTTCTCCTTCCATTCAGGCAGCCACACATGTTTCTTCACAAAGCCGCAGGCAGCAGTTCCAACACACTGCACACGGTTGAAATGGAAAACTTGCCTCTGACATTGACCCCCAAATAGCTAACATTGGTCAGAGGGAAGCCTTCCGTGTCAGCTGCAGGCAACATGTTCGAACTGCTACCCGTGGCTTTGTGAAGAAACATGTGCGACTACCTGAAAGGAGGAGGAGGCTGCCTGGAGACAGGTACACATTGTGTCTTCCCCACAAGAAAAGAGCTATAGCCATGTGGTCAAAGAGCCTTAGGTCGCTGACCCCTGATCTAGGGGCATTTTTGGGGGTAGGAGTGAACCTCATTCATTTCTATCCCACGATGATGCTTCATCGTGTAATTCTGGCCAAGAAAGAATGTTGGTTCAGGCATCTGACTAAGCTTTTGGTGGTAAGGTCTGGGCTCGGGCTTATAACACAAAGTCTTTTTATAGGGTGCAGACTGGGGCCAGATGGTATCCCTCAGGAACCAGCTCTCAAAAATACACCAACAAAGTCACAACAGGTGAACTTTGAACAGTTATTTACTGTTTCAACTCGAATGAAAACAAACAGGTGAATTCTTATCCAACTTATTTGATGTTTACAGTTCAATTAAGTGACAGTCAAATGCCATAGTCTGTTACTGAGAAAGACACGGGAGAAGCCACTGTTTGCCCTGTATCTGTAGCATGGAATATTGCTACACCTTGGATTTTGGCCAGATACTAGTGACCTGGATTGGCCACTGTGAGAACGGGCTACTGGGCTTGATGGACCATTGGGCTGACCCAGTAAGGCTATTCTTATGTTCTTAAATGTCCACCCAATCCCAGACTAGGTGGCTCCACTTGAACAATCCAAAAAATTAAATTGAGAGCAGGGCTCCTCTGCACCCACTCCCTCCCACCTGAGGTGTCCTTTCTCACCAGGCTGTTTCTGTATTATGCACACTGCCTACCCAGTTCAGGAGGTCAGCTTCAGTCCCATCTACACTTACATAAGAACATAAGAGTTGCCATACTGGGACAGATCAAAGGTCCATCAAGCCCAGTATACTGTTTTCAATAGCGGCCAACCCAGGTCACAAGTAACTGGCAAGATTCCAAGGAGTAAAACTGATTTTATGCTTCTTATCCTAGGAATAAGGAGTGGATTTTTCCCGCTATCTTAATAATGGCTTATGAACTTTTGTTTCAGGAAATTTTCCAAATATTTTTTAAAACCTACTGAGTTATCTGCTTTTACTACATTCTCTGGCAATGAATTCCAGAGTTTAACTGCACATTGAGTGAAGAAATATTTCATCCAGTTTGTTTTAAATCTACTATTTAGCAGTTTCATTGCATACCCCCTAGTCCTAGTATTTTTGGAAAGAATAAAGAAGCAATTCACATCTACTTGTTCTACTTCACTCAGTATTTTATCATATCTCCCCTAAGCCATCTCTTCTCCAAGCTGAAGAGCCCTAGCCACTTTAGTCTTTCCTCTTAGGGAAGTCTTTTCTCTCTTTTGTCATTTTCATTGCCCTTCTCTGTACCTTCTCTAATTCCACTATATATTTTGTGGAATTGCACACAGTATTTGAGGTGGAGAGATAAAGGCATTATAACATTTTCATCTTTGTTTTCCATTCCTTTCCTGATAATTCCTAACATTCTATTTGCTTTCTTAGCCGCTGCCACACACTGAGCTGAGGGTTTTAACATATCCTTGACAATAACACCTAGATCCTTTTCCTGGGTAGTGACTCCTAATGTGGAACCCTGTATCACATAGCTATAGTTCAGGTTTCTCTTTCTCATATGCATCACTTTGCACTTGCTCACATTAACATCATATGTCATTTTTATGTCCAGCCTCTCAGTCTCACAAGGTTCTCTTGCAATTTTTCACAATAACATAAGAATTGCCATACTGGGACAGACCGAATGTCCTTCAAGCCAAATATCCTGTTTTCAACAGTGGCCAACCCAGTTCCCAAGTATCTTGCTAGATCCCATGTAGTAAAACAGATTTTCTTTTGCATTCTCCAGACCGGTATAGGTTAATCTTAGAAGCAGGTATATATCTCATCATGACCAGCAGGTGGAGACTGAAAAGAAAACTGTCAAAGAGTACATAATAGGTACCTTCCCCTATTCCTATCAGTCTTCTTTCAATCTCCAGCAGATGTGAGTGAGCTGTACCAATCTCCCTTGGTAGGGCCATTGGAAATTATTTAGGGATTCTAGGCCCCGTTTTTGGCCAGATTGAGCTTGGGTGGGCCCTGCTTTGGGGTCCATCCAACCTCGGGGGTGTCAAACCCGGCGGGTCTCGTGCTGGGTCCCTTCCCCCATTTCCTCCACCTCCCCAACATTTTTTTAGAGGTGCCTCAACAGTAAGCCTTGCCCCCCAAGTCAAGCAAGGCTTGCTGCTTGGAAAGCCAGTAAAAAAAAAATCCTGAGATAGTGCCATTCTGAAGGGTTGCGTTCCCTTTAAATATGCTGTAAATTAATGTATATTTTTGACTAACCGGCACTTTTCTTCTAGCTAGGTCGCGTATGGACCAATTGAGCACTTCTCAGGGGAAGTGATGCACAATTTGGTCCAGACATGACGCACTCGCAGCCGGCCTGAAAACAACTGTTCGGGCTGGTGCGGTCATGGAGCTCTGTTGACAGTGGTTGCAAGCATCCAGGACTCCCTGGCCCTAGTACCTCGCAAATCGGCATGGTGCAGTGGGGAAGCCCGGTCTTCCCCCACCGCCCCTGGAGGGATTCCCTCTCAGATGATTTTTATGAACACCTGATACCGACTTGCCTGCTTTAGCGGCTGGGACAGTTCAGGCTTCCCAGCCACTACAGGCCCTGAAGGGATTATTTTTGCGGAAACTTTGCCATTTTAACAAACAGGCCCCTCCATTTTGTCTGCAACCTCAGGTGACCTTCCCCCTGTATTGGAAAAACAAGGACAGGTTTCAGCTGGGTCCCTTGCTGTGGCAGGGAGTCCCATGGGACCCCCTGGGGGGTTTTCCCCTGATTTAATTTTTTCTTTGTGCAGAACCTATTTTCAGGCAGTTGGTTCCATGTGCGCCCGGGGGGGGGGGTTTGGGGGGGTCCCTCCGCACCCCCTGTGGCTTTGCCTCCCTCTTTTTCTTTGGCATCTCCTCTTCCTCCCTCATCCAAGTGCACGCAGGTGGCTTGGGTTGCAGATTGGTGATCAGAGGAGTATGTTGGCCTGGATGAGGACCTGGACCCTTTTGAGGATTCCAGGATCCTCTCGAGGGGACGACCGCTGGCAGCAGGGCGGTGGGTTTCCTGTCTTCCGGCAAAGAGGCGTCTGTGGTGCACCTTTTTCAGAGGGATGAGCTACCAGACCTGATTCAGCAGGTCTCATCGGTGCTGCATTTTGAAGATGCGCCACCAGAGACCCCTTAGGGGGATCTGTACTGTTTATCGCTCTTTTCCTGTGCATCAGGATATTCAGGATCTTGTACTGGCGCAGTGGAATATGCTGAAGGTGCAGTTTCGGTTGGCATGCGCCATGGCTCGTTTATATCCCATCCTGGAGAGGGAGAGGGCTACTTTAAAGTCGCCAGTGGTGGACTTAGTGGTCTCAGCGATTGCTAAGAGGCATACCGTGCCTGTTGCGGGCAGTTCTGCCTTACAGGACTCTGAGGAGCATAAGTTGGAGACTATTCTTAAGCAGAATTTTGATGTCTCTGCCTTGGGGGTCCAGGCGACTATTTGTGGGGAGCTTGTCTTGGATTGTGAGTTTGATGACTGGTCCTTGGCGGATCAGGAGGTGGCTAAGATTGAAATGGCTGCCTCGTTCTTCTCAGATGCTCTCTATAACTTGGTGCGGACATCGGCCAAATCTATGGCTTTTGGAGTGGCCGCACGACGTACCTCCTGAATAGCCTGCTTCAGTTGCAACCATTTAAAGCTTTGTGATTTATTAAGACCAAATTTATGTTGCAACTGTGAAAAATCAAGCAGTTTACCATTTGAAATAACATCATCTAAAATCCGTATACCAGCAATTATCCAATGCTTCCATACGACTTTAAATCCGCCAATTTGAATCTTGGAGTTTACCCATAAAGATTGATTTGTTGATTTATGTATTGGGTTAGGTGTTAAATTACTGACATATCGCAATGTTTTCCATGTGTTCATCAATATTCTGTTCTTTTTATATTTTCTAGGCATATTGATACTGAGAACATGAGATAAATGAAAAGGAAACATGAGTCGCCATTCCAAATACAACCAATCTGGGGTATTTTCCATGAGCTCTGGGAGGACCCAATACATACCCTGGCGTAAAATATAGGCTTGATGATACCTATAAAAGTTTGGAAAATTTACCCCACCCTCCACAATTGGTTTTTGTAAAGATACTAAAGCAATTCTAGGCATTTTACCCTGCCAAACAAATTTTGTAAGAATACCATTTAACTTTTTATAAAAGGACCCTTGAAAAAAAACTGGTATCATACTCATTTGATAACAAACCACAGGCAATATCATCATTTTAATAGTTTGGACTCTCCCCCACCAAGAAAGATGTAAAGGATTCCATTTCTCACATATTTCTGTTACTTTCTTTAATAAAAGTTTTTCATTCTCTTTTATTGTGTCTTCCAGTATATTTTTTATCTTAATACCTAAATATTTTAATCCATCTTCCTTCCATACAAATGAGAATGATTCAAATAAACCTTTAGCACATTAAGCAGAAGAATTTCTGACTTATTCCAATTTATCTTATACCCCGAAAATTTTCCAAATTTCTCTATCAATTCCTGCAAGCATGGAATGGTAGTTTCTGGATTTCTCAAATAAAGCAGAGACTTTATATTCCCTATTATGTACTATTCCATAGTTTTGTTTTCAGTCTTCACCTGCTGGTCATGATGAGATATATGCCCGCTTGTAAGATTAACCTATACCTGTGGAGAAGCTAAAAGAAAGTAAATTAGCAGGTAAGAACCTAATTTCTCCTCATGCTGCTTATCCTAGGAATAAGCAGTGGATTTCCCAAGTCATCTCAATAATGGCCTATGGACTTCTCTTTTAGGAAATTATTCAAACCTTTTTAAACACTGCTAAGCTAGCTGATTTCACCACATTCTGACGACAAACTCCAGAGTTTAATTACATGTTGAGTGAAGAAATATTTTTTTCGGTTTGTTTTAAATCTATTACTTAGTAGTTTCATCGCATGTCCCCTAGTCCAAGTATTTTTGGAAAGAGTAAACAAGCGATTCACATCTATCCTTTCCACTCCACTCAATACTTTATAGACCTCTATCATATCACCCCTGAGCCATCTCTTCTCTAAGCTGAAGAGCCCTAGCCAGTTTAATCTTTCCTCATAGGAATGTTGTCCCATCCCTTTTATCATTTTCGTTACCCTTCTCTATATCTTTTCTAATTTCACTATATCTTTTTTGAGATTCGGTGACCAGAATTACACACAGTAATCGAGGTGTAGCTGTACTACAGTGTGATACAAGGGCATTGAAACATTTTCATCTTTGTTTTCCATTCTTTTCCTGATAATTCCTAACATTCTATTTGCTTTCTTAACTGCCACTGCACATTGAGCTGAGGGTTTCAACATATCCTCAACGATGACACCTAGATCCTCACCAATTTGCTTGACTTCTTTGAAGGTGTATATGTTGATATACTGTATCTAGATTTTCAGAAAGTTTTTGACAAAGTTCCTCATGAGAGGCTTCTGAGATAATTAGCGTCATGGGATAGGTGACAAATTTGAGTTGTGGATTAGGAATAGGTTACCAGATAGAAAACAGAGGGTAGGGTTAAATGGTCATTTTTCTCAATGGAGGAGAGTAAACAATGGAGTACCAAAGGGATATGTACTGGGACTGGTGCTATTTAACTTATTTATAAATGATCTGGAAATTGGAACGATGAGTAAGGTGATTAATCTAATCTAATCTAATCTAAATCTTGGGTTTATATACCGCATCATCTCCACAGGTGGAGCTCGACACGGTTTACATGGATAGGAAGCAACGGAACTCCAGTGGGTTTAAAAAAGTAAGTAAGAGAGAGGTTAGGTGTGATAATAATAGGGAGGGGACGGGTTACGTTTTGGAGAAGAGCCAAGTCTTCAGAAGCTTACGGAATGGTAGAAGGGGGCTCAAGTTGCGGAGAGGGGAAGGGAGACTATTCCAGAGCTGAGCGATTCTGAAGTGGAGGGAGGACCCGAGTTTACCGACGAGGGAGATACCCTTTGAGGAGGGGACGGATAGTTTTAATTTTTGCGTGGATCTGGTGGAGAATGGATTTGAGGAATTCCAGGATAGAGGAATAAGAGGTGGAAGGATGCCGTGGAGCATCTTGAAGGTTAAGCAGGCACATTTAAAATGGACCCTGGAGATGACAGGAAGCCAGTGCAGCTTGGACAGGAGTGGAGAGGCATGGTCAAATTTGCTTTTTGAGAAGATGAGTTTGGCCGCGGTGTTCTGGATTAGTTGGAGTCTGTGGAGGCTTTTCTTTGTTAAGCTAAGGTAGATGGAATTGCAATAGTCCAATCTGGAGAGGATGATGGACTGTACGAGTACGGCAAAGTGTTTTTGGTGGAAGCAGGACCTCACTTTCCTCAGCATGTGAAGGCTGTGAAAGCATGTTTTTATCAGGGAGTTGAGGTGGTCGTTGAAGGATAGCGAGGAATCTATGGTGATGCCCAGAACTTTGCTAGAGAACTCTAGTTGTAGAGAGGTGCCTGTGGGCAGTGGGATGGAGGTGGGTAAATGATCAAGTTTGGGGCCAAGCCAAAGTAGCTTGGTTTTGGATTCATTTAGTTTCATTTGTACAGCAAGAGCCCAGGATTGAAGTTTGGTTATGCATGAGGAGATGTTTGCTGCGAGATTGGAGAGGTTTGCGTCGGTCTCGAGGAGGATCAGGATATCGTCAGCGTAAGTGTAGAGTATTTCTAGGGGGGAAAGGTGAAGGAGGTTCAGGGAGGACATATAAATGTTGAAGAGGATAGGGGATAGGGGGGAGCCTTGTGGAACTCCACATGTCGGTTTCCACGGGGAGGATGAGGTACCATTCTTGGTGACGGTGTAAGAGCGAGAACGTAAGAAATTCGAGAACCAGTCAAGGACCGTGGAGCTGATGCCTATCTCGGAGAGTAGGAGGATTAGAATGTCATGATGGACAACGTCAAAGGCTGCAGAGAGGTCGAATTGGAGTAGAATGGCAAATTTTTTGTGAGAGTGGAGTTGTTGGATCTTCGAGGTTAGGGAGGCCAGGAGGGTTTCAGTACTGAAGTTGGGTCTGAAGCCGTATTGATACGGTAGGAGGATAGAGAATCTTTCCAAGTAGGCTGAGAGTTGGGAGGAGACAATGGACTCAAGCAATTTGGTTAGGAGTGGGATGTTTGCTATAGGGCGATAGTTGGATGGGATGGAGGGGTCTAGGTCAGTCTTCTTCAGTAGGGGGGTCAATGCAATGTGTCCCATTTCAGGTGAGAAGAGGCCTGAGAGTAGGGCAGAATTTATGAGTTTGGTGAGAGATGAGATGGCCTGTGCGGGTATTTTCTCAAATAGATAGGATGGAAATGGATCCAATGTGCAGTTACAGGATTTCAATTTCAGGCAGAGCTTGAGGACCTGCGATTCGGATACTTGCTCAAAGGCAGTCCAGGATCTATTGACTGGGACAGGGGTGATGGGATTTGGAGTGGGATTAGGGGTGGCGAGTACTAGGGAGTTGTAGGAAACTGCGGGGGGGAAGGAGCTTCTTAAGGTGGTGACCTTTCCATTGAAGAAGTTTGCTAGTAGATCGGCTGATGGGGAGGAGGGGAGTATGGAAGGGTTGGTGTTGGGGATTAGGGAGCGCCAGATATTGAACAACATGCTGTTCTGGTTGTTTGATCTCGAGATCTTGTCACCATAAAAGTTTTTCCTAGCGCTTTTGAGTGCGTTGTTGTAAAATTTAATGTTGACTCTCCAGATTTGTTTGTCTGTGGGGGATTTAGATTTTTTCCAGATGCGTTCCAGGGATCGACATTTTTGTTTTAGTACCCTGTGGTGTGGGAGGTACCAGGGGGCCTTACGGGGGTAGGTGACGATTTTGGTGGAAAGCGGGGCAAGAGAGTGGTAGGTGGATTCTGAGAGAGTAATCCAGTTGTGCCAGTTGGTTACAGAATCTGAAGGCTTAGGCTTGGATGAGAGATTGTCGAGAAATTTGGACCAGAACTGATCACTTGAAATTTTCTTGCGGAAAGTAATGGACTTAGGGGTATGGGGTGAGGTTCCAAGGTGTGACATGAAGATGGGGAGGGAGAAGGTTCCTAGGAGGTGGTCGGACCAGGGGACGTGGTCCCAACGGATGTCATCGATCGAAGTTTTGTAATCCGTGAGATCGAGGAAGCTGATGATGTCTAGTGTGTGGCCTCTATCGTGGGTTGGAGAGGGGGCGGGGGGAGAGAGGCCAAGGGAAGAGAGGAAATTATTGAAATCAGATGCATCCTTGCTGGTGGTGTCATCGAGGTGGAGGTTGATGTCACCGATGATCAGAAGTCTTTGGAACTTAAGGAACACGTTAGATATGGTCTCGTAAACAAGCTCGGAGGAATTGCTCCAGGGGATGGGCGGGCGATATAATGATAAGATACCCAGTGGGTGAGGATGGAGCTCATCGTTGACTGAGGCTAACATGTATTCGAGTGAGCGATGGCTGCCTTTTTCGAGAAGTTGAACATCAAAGAAGGATTTGTAGAGGAGTGCCAGACCACCTCCTTTACGGTTTAATCTAGGAGAAAAAAGGCCTTGGTAGCCCGGGGGGCAAAGTTCGTTTTGTGTAAAGAGATCGTCTTTGGTGATCCAGGATTCTATGATGCAGAAGAATCCAGGATCAGAATCCGCGAGGAGGTCTTTCACAATGTGGGTCTTGTTGCATACGGATCTGGCGTTGCAGTAGAGTAACGGGACTGGGGTTAGAGAATCTGGGGCGAGGTTGGGAAGGTTGGCGGGGGGCACAGGCTTTAAAGAGGCGAGGTTGGCTTTGCGGGGTTTTTGTTTGTAAGAGTGACTTCTGGTGCGCATCAGCGTGGGAATTTTGAGGTCGGGGCAGGTAATAGTGACATTTGGGGAATCTGGTAGATTAGGGGAGGGGGGTATCAGACAGAGGGTGATCTTAAGAGAGGAGCAGAGAAGGAGGAAGAGGAGCCAGAAGGGAGGTTCAAAGTTGTTAAAACACATGCAGATTGTGAAAAATTGTAGGCAGACCTTAGGAAATTGGAAGACTGGGCATCCAAGTGGCAGATGAAATTTAATGTGGACAAATCTAAAGTGATGCACATTAGGAAGAATAACTCAAGTTACAGTTACCAGATGCTAGGGGTCCACCTTGGGGGGTTAGCACCCCCAAAAAAGATCTGGGTGTCATTGTAGATAATACGCTGAAACCTTCCACCCAATGTGCAGCAGTGGCCAAAAAAGCAAACAAGATTCTAGGAATGATTAAAAAAGGGATGGTTAACAAGACTAAGGATGTTTTAATGCCTCTGTTTTGCTCCATGGTGCGACCTCAACTGGAGTATTGCATTCAGTTCTGGTCTCCTTATCTCAAGAAAGATATAGTGGCAGTAGAAAAAGTTCAAAGAAGAGCAACCAAAATGATAAAGGGCATTGAATTCC
The DNA here is from genome assembly GCF_902459505.1 of Geotrypetes seraphini. Taxonomy (NCBI): domain Eukaryota; kingdom Metazoa; phylum Chordata; class Amphibia; order Gymnophiona; family Dermophiidae; genus Geotrypetes; species Geotrypetes seraphini. The sequence goes on along the minus strand of NC_047086.1, from coordinate 162,563,811 downwards.
TCTTGTATGAGGAAAAACTAAAATGGTTAGGGCTCTTAAGCTGGAAAAGAAACGGCTGAGGGAGATATGATTGAAGTCTGCAAAACCCTGAGTGGATTAGAAAGGGTACAAGTGAATCAATTTTTCACTCCGTCAAAAATTACAAAGACAATTGAACACTCAATGAAGTTACAGGGAAATACTTTTAAAACCAATAGGAAATATTTTTTCACTCAGAGAACAGTTAAGCTCTGGAACGCATTGCCAGAGGTTGTGATAAGAGTAGATAGCGCAGCTGGTTTTAATAAAGGTTTGGACAATTTCCTGGAGGAAAGTCCATAATCTGTTATTGAGACAGACATGGGGGAAGCCACTGCTTGCCCTGGATCGGTAGCATGGATTGTTGCTACTCCTTGGGTTTTGGCCAGGTACTAGTGACCTGGATTGGCCACCATAAGGACAGCTGGTTATCTTTTAAAAAATTACTTTGAGGAAGTTCTACTTCTTCCTAAAGAAGCCATTCCACCAACTACAAAGGCAAACTATATTCAAGTATTAAAATCTCAGCCCAGCAAGATAAAAGTACTGGAGCAGTCCAAACTCTCACAGTGGAAGATATATCTCAGGACAACTTAGACTTAACTGCATTTCTGGAGAAATTGGAAACAGAAGCTATGAATCATGGAACTCTGTTGGTGACTTTTGTATTTCCTCATGATCATGATCATATTCTGAAGTTATACTTTTGCCACAGGCAAAAACTATTTCTGGATCAAAAGATTGGCTATTGCCTGGTTTGACAAAGAGCACACAAGAATGTAAAAAAGGTTTCTTCAGTTGAGGAAGTGGTTTCACTCAGTGCCAATTTTATTTTGAGATTTCCCTATAAATGTTGTGTGATCTACCAAACACATAGGTTTAATTTTTATGGTCTAGATCAGTTGAAATATTTTCTTTCTCTTGCACTTAATAGTTAAGAGGTGTAATTTGATTATTTGGTGTTTACTCTCAAGTAATGTTTTTATTTTTATTTTTTCTTATTTGTAACTTAGCTTCAAAGGTAGTATTTTTTCCTTTAGCTTTCTCCCTTATATGTGGGTTATATAATTGATAACTCATTTGAGTTTTGTCTGTTGCTGAAATGTGCTTTTCCTTTTCAAGTGTAATACTTATAAACTTTGGGCTCCTTTTACAAAGGTGTGTTAGGGCCTTAACGCGCGATAGTTTTTCAGGTAGCGCACGCTAATCTGGTGTAAAAGGAGCCCTTTATGTTGAAATGGAAATAAAAAGAAAATAAATAAAAAATATATTATTATAGCTGCATTTTGCTCCTTGTTCTCCTTCCCTCTCAACCAAATATCTCTTTCTTGAACAAATCACTGAGAGGGAGGAAGGATGAAAACAGAACTGTCCATGTGAAAAATGTACAGTGCTGGGTATGGAAAAATTTGAGAGGTGAGAGTTTATCATTTCAGTTCATGACTGCAGGCTCCTCTTATCTTGCAAGTACGGTGTGAAGGACAACTTTGAAAGAGAATTGTGGTTTTGAGGAAATGGGTTTATACAAAAACCATGTGAGTCACACTGAGGCTTATGCCTCTGACCAAACAAGTAAAGCAGATAAATAAAATAAGTTTATTCAAAATCAGGACTTCAAATAAATTACTCATGCAAGGAGACCTTGGAGCGATAGTGTCTGATGAGCTCAACATAACAAAATATTATGGCAAGCCAGTGACTAAAGCCAAAGGGATTCAAGGCCACATAGAAGCATAATCAGCAGAGAACATGTGGTAGTAATGTTCTTGGTGCAGATCATTGGTAAGGCACACTTATAGTTATGTGTTCATTTTTAAGAACATAAGAATAGCCTCACTGGGTCAGACCAATGGTCCATCAAGCCCAATAGCCCATTCTCACGGTGGCCAATCCAGGTCACTAGTACCTGGCCAGAACCCAAGGTGTAGCAATATTCCATGCTTCCGATACAGCTGTATTTCAGAAATGACAGGGAAAGACTAGAAGTGGTCCAGAAAAGGTTCCACCAAAATAGTATGGGTCTGCATCAGAAGCCATATAACAGGAGACAAGAATCTAAATAAACGTGGAGGGCCATTTTTGATAGGATGTCTAAGTCCAAATTTGGACATTTCCCGCAAGATGTCCAAAGCTGGAAGTGGAGAAACGTCTACTTTCAAACGGGACATCCAAATAATTAAAAATAATAATATCCTACTTGAACATTATGACTGCCAAAATGGCTAGACTGCCAGGACATCTAACTTTATTCGCCATTTTTTGACCACAAATGTCCAAGTTAGAAACGTCCAAATCAGGTGTGTGTGTGGGGGGGGAGAGATGGACCAAAGATGGGGGAGAAAAGCCTGGAGAAAGAAATGGTAGGCCCAAAAATGAGGGGGGTGGGGAAAGAGAGTGAGATTGATGGTAAACAATGGGTGGGTGGGTGGGAGAGAGAGGAAAAATACTGAATGCAGAGGCGATGAGAGAGATGCTGGATAAACTGCAGTCAGGAAGCAAGAGTGATGTCTGTCCTGTTGATGAAAAGGAGGAGGGAGAAATGCTGGACAAAAAGGAAAGAGAGATAGAAATGTTGGACTTAGGGAAGGGAGGGAAAGATGTTGGATAATAGAGCAAGAGTAGGGGAGAACAGCAGAAAAGAGGGAGCAGAGCTGGATGGGAAGAAAGAGGAGAGATGGATCATGGTGGGGGAGGGAAGAGAGATGGGCCAAGAAGAGGAGAAGCTGAGTTACAAGAGTGGAGGGATGAGAAATACTGGAAATAGTGAAATCATGTGAGAGAGATCAAGGGGAGGGGTGGAAAGGAGAGTGAGAGGAGGATAGTGAGTTCAGAGGTAGAAATGTGATAATGAGGTGAAGATGAAAGGGAATAGGAGGCTGGGGAAGGAGTGAGATGGGAGTGCTAGAGCATGAGAAAAGGAGATGAAAGATGGTGAAATTTGAATGGCCAGGGTCAGAAAAGAAAAAACGAGGACAAAACTAAAAGGGAATGATCAATATATCAGAGATAGGTGTAGGGAGGGAATGAAACAAGATAAGAAAGATGAGAAAAGCCAAATGGTTAGCAGACACTGGGAAGAGAATTTGCAGAAAAGAAACTGGGACCAACATGATGGAAAAATAAAATGTCCAGACAACAAAGGTAGAAAAAGATACAGTCAAACCTCGGTTTGCAAGTGTTTTGCAAGATGAGCAAATTTTAACTCGCAAACCCAGCGTTGACTCGGTAAGCAAGTGTGTCTCCCCCCGTGGCCCACCCCTAAACCCTTACCTGCAGCGGACACCGGCACGTGCCAACCCACAGGACATACGTGTGCCGGTGCTGAAAGAGCCTGCTGTGGGGCCTTGAGCATCTGCGGCATGCTCAAGGCCTTCTGGCTCTCACCCTCTCCAAGATTCTCATGATCTCCATGAATAAGGAAGGAGAAGTGTACTTCTGTTCTTGCTTTTAAACTTTAGCAGTTCCAGCAGTTGAGCGTATAGGAGAGCACAGTGATGAGAGTAAAGTGATAATGCTCTCACTACCGTGAAAGCTACAGTCGATGCCAGAGAGGGAAGGGGGAGGAGAGTGCTCGGTGTCAGGGGGGGGGCTAAAGGGGGCAAGGCATGAAAAGGAAACAATTTACATGAGCATCCCATTTTATGACAGGGTTGCTAATCTCAAAAACATTTTGCAAAGAAAAAACACCATAAAGTGGCTATTTGGTTTTAAGAGGTTGCAGCCAGGTACCTGAACTAGAAAGAAGCAGGAGAGAGGTTAAAAATAGAGACAAACACCTACTTAATACTTTCTAATGAACCCTTATAATGCCTCAGTTCCAATAAAGGGCCCACAATGATTGAGCTGAAACCCAGTAGGAGACTAGGGGGCCAGAATGAAAAAACAGATTGTGCCTGGCTATGTATTTCATAGTATTTTGTGTATCTGTTGCATTTCATTCTTTGCACATGAGAACTGACATCCACATCCTCCAGTACAACCAACTTCCAACTTCCCAACAGAAGAATATTCACATCAAGAAACTCGAACCACCACGCCAGCACTCAACACTCCATCACTGTTACCTGGAGAAGAAGATCAACACTTCCGAAAACAAAATCTCATCCATCTCCCACAACACTCATATACCCGGAAACAACTCACATACCCCAGACTGACACGACCTCCCTCACATGTGCCTATGTTAACATCAGAGCACTAGGACCCAAAACAGAAAACATAAAAAATTGGATAAAAACAGAAAAACTTGACTGCCTATTCCTCACTGAAACCTGGTTAACCTCAGACACAGACCCTAGAATAAAAGAAGTTTGCCCGCCGGGATATAAAATAACAGTAACCTGCAGAGAAAAAAAAAAGAGGAGGAGGACTAGCAATAATATTCAAGAACTCCCTAACTATAAACATACTTGAAAAAACATCCACTCCGCAAATGGATTTCCTAGCGTGTCACCTCACAAACCCAACACTAAAAAACTCACTAAACTGCTTGCTCTGCTACATAACACCAGGAAACTGGACCACAGTAAGACCTGAATTTGAAAACTTCATCTACCAAAACTCATTAACAGCAGAATATAACCTCATCCTAGGAGACCTAAACCTGCACCTAGAAGACACAACCTCCACACCAGCAAATAACTGTCTATCCTTCCTCAATGCCTTATCCTTCCAGATCCTAAACCCACAAACCACCCATGAAAAAGGTCATCAACTGGACATTGCTGCATTCATGACTCACCAACCATCCAATCCAGCAATCCAAACTCCTAACGGAACATGGTCTCCATCCCTATGGTCAGACCACTACACATACAACTTCAACATCAACTGGACCAAGACCAAACACACACATCAAGCTAAAAAAACCACATATACCACACGCAAACATATCGACCCAACCATTTTTTGGTCAAATGTAGACGAAACTATCCAAGACTGCGACCCAAAAAACTTCATCTCCCACTGGAAAAAAGTGTCCACCAACATCCTTGATGATCTGGCCCCCCTACAAACCAAAACCAGAACCAGCAGGAAATCAGACCAATGGTTTGATAATGAATTGCTCCAACTCAAAAGACAGTGTAGAAGATTAGAAAGAAAATGGAGAAAAAAGAACCAAGATCAAACAAAAATCGACTGGAAAAAAATCAACAAACAATACAAAAATCTACTAAGGGATAAGAGGAAAAGCTACTATACTAATCTCATAGGCACGGAAACCCAAGATTCCAAAAAAATATTCCAAATCCTGAAAGAACTAACAGACACCAAACCATACACAACCACCACGAACACCCCTCCACCATCACCCACCCTCTTAGCAGAACACTTCAAGAACAAAATTACAAACGCCAGAGCCACTCTCATCACTAACCCATCCCATCAAAACACAATCACAATCCACCCTTCAGGAAAAGAGGCAACTGCTGCAGACAGAATTTGGACTCAATTCCCCAACATACAATGGTCAGAATTCAACAAATTATACAAAAAATACAGTCATGCCTCCTGTGACCTCAACCACTGCCCCTCATATCTCCTTACCACCTCTAGTGTAAAATTCCGCACCATAATTCTACAATGGATTCAATTCACGCTCACAGAAGGCACATTCCCTGCTGACCTCAGGGAAATCATCATCACCCCAATCCAAAAAGACCCAAAAGCACCACAAAACCACCCATCTAACTTTAGACCTATAGCCTCAATTCCGCTATATGTCAAAATTATAGAAGGCCTAGTAGCCAAACTCCTCACCAATTACATAGATGACCACAACCTACTCCACCCCATGCAATCAGGATTCAGAACAAACTTCAGTACAGAGACACTACTAGGCTCCCTTATGGATACCGTCAGACAACACCTTAGTACAGGGAAAAAAATGCTGCTCATACAACTGGACCTAACTGCGGCATTCGACTTAGTGGATCACAACATCCTTCTACAGATCTTAGACGCAATAGGCATCTCAGATAAAGTATACTCTTGGTTTGAAGGATTCCTAAAACTCAGAACCTACAGTGTAAAATCTAACAAAGAAAAGTCAGAATCCTGGTCAAACCCCTGCGGCGTACCACAAGGATCTCCACTATCCCCTACCCTCTTCAACCTCTACACTGCTTCTCTAGGAACGCATCTGGACAATCTAGGCATAACCACCTATAGTTATGCCGATGACATCACCATCCTCATCCCATACGATCATTCTAAACCTACCATGACAGACAAACTTCACCAAACACTTGAAACAGTCACAACCTGGATGAAAAACCACAAACTTAAACTCAACCAAGACAAAACCAAATTCATCCTTCTCGAAAATGACAAGGTCCAAACCACAATCAACCTAGATATAAACGCAATCAAATACCCCATCCAAACCACCATAAAACTACTTGGCATGACCATAGACAGACGCGGCACTATGCAACCGCAAATAAATAAAACAATTCAGAAATCATTCGCAATCATGAGAAATCTGAGACAAGTCCGAAAATTCTTTGAAAGAACACAATTCCAACTTATAGTGCAATCCCTAATACTAGGTATATTGGACTACTGCAACATCCTCTTCCTTCCTTGCCCTGCAACGACGATTAGACAACTCCAAACAATCCAAAATACAGCTTTGAGACTCATCTATTCATTGAGAAAACATGATCACATCACTGAAGCCTTCATCAACTCACATTGGCTTCCAATCCAAGAAAGAATCCAATTCAAATTCTACTGCATATTATTTAAAACCCTACACGGAGACAGCCCATCATACTTGAACAACCGCCTCATCCAAGCACCCACTACCAGACACAGAAAAACGCACTCCCCATTCATACCCCCCCCCAATCAAGGAAGTCAAAAGAACAAAACTACACGACGGCCTCCTAGCCACTCGAGCCGCAAGACTGGACAACCAGATCTCCAACCTTCTGATGACCACCCCAGACTATAGGACGTTCAGAAAAGAAATAAAAACCATACTTTTCAAGAAATTCCTGAAGCAGCAATAACATCACGACCTCTTAGTAACTCTAAAACTGACATTAGATCTACCCATTACCGCACTAATAATAACAAAAGAACCTCCACTGTGACCACCTATTAATTCTTTTACAAACCACCTCACCCACAACAACACGTTAAATGTTTATAAGATCTACAACTTACCTCTCTAGCTAATCATTGTAACTCTACTTTTTTAATTAACCTTTTGTAATCCGCCTTGAACCGCAAGGTAATGGCGGAATAGAAATCCCTAATGTAATGTAATGTAATATTGGTAGGAAGTGCAGCACAGTGGTAAGAGCACAGACCTTGAGACTCCAACCCTTTCCCCTTCTCTTATTTGCTGCTTAACCTTGAGTGAGTCACCTTACCCTCTGTCCAGACCCTCTGCTTCAGATTAATATCTAAGGAAACATTTTGATTGGGCTTGCTTTTCTGAAGCAAGCTGTGAAAACTGCTAATTAAATTCCCACGCGTGCGGAGGCGGTAGATTTTCACTATAGCGTGCGGTAATTTTGTGCGTGCGCTAAAAACCCTAGCGCACCTTCGTAAAAGGAGCCCTTAGAGTCTTTCATTTGTATTTTTTTAGGTTTTTATTTTGTATTTCTTTTCTTTTCATTACTTTTTATTCCTTAATTTTTTTAGGACTACATTTCAAATAAAATTTGTAATTGCGGTTAATCACAACTGTTCAGAAAAGAAATAAAGACTATACTTTTCAAGAAATCCCTGAAAAAGTCCTAACACCACAAGTACCTCCTTCCCATATCTTCCTGACTCCCCGAACCTACCTGATCTACTCTACTTTCTCTGGAAATGACCAGAGATCTTCTTTTGTAACCCACCTTCTATAACTCTTTTGTAATCTGCCTTGAACCGCAAGGTAATGGCGGAATAGAAGTCTCTAATGTAATGTAATGTCATTTTTTTCCCCATTGCAGCTTCTTGTGATTCAGGGCAATGGAAGGTTAAGTCACTTGCCCAGAGTCAAAAGGAGCTACAGCGGGGAAAAACTGGCATACCTTTAATTGCGATTAAAATTTTAATCAAATTTGAGCCTGAATTTTGATTAGTCATTTATGTGCCAGTAACCAATACACGATGCAGTCATTCTTCTGTCATTCCAAAAACTTTCCATGTATTAGGAGGTTTTCTGTTTTTAAGGGGAAAATCTTTTTGTTTGTGCTGTGTTTGGGTGATTTATAGAGCAGATCGTGCAAGCTTTTATTTGCTTTTGAGTTGTTTGCATATGCTTTCTTAATTTGTGGCTGGAAGGTAAAGAGACTACTTTGGAAATGTAGATTCTTAAAATGAAGAGGCTTATGATGGTAATTGATAACTTGCTTTTTGTGTTGCTGATGGGGAAGAGGAGAGGCAATCAGGTTAATTTAATGTGTAAGTGGAATTTTATTATACAGAATTTACCCAATGCAAATAGAATGGTCTCTGAAATTATGAGTACCGTAATAATATTAAATGATGGATTCCAGATATCACTTGAATGGCTGATTTATGATTGCTACTAAAGTGGTTCTAGGAGTGTACATTTTATTATTATTTGTGATATAATTTTTCTCATGTTATTGACTGTAAGGAGAGATGCAGTATATTTTATGTTCTTTGATTTAAAAGAAACCGAATAATAATAGAGAAACCAATGCTGGTATAAGTTAATTTTATTTTCTCATTTTATAATTCATACATAATGTGCAGTGTGTTTAAAATATAGTAGCAAGGAGATTATTGCTGTTCTATAGAATAACTATGGAATTTCTTAAATTTTGTCATCATTGGGTTCTTAATGAAAAGTAAAAAGTTAATTTCAAAAACTCCAGATAAGCTCCCTTTCTCCCAAGACATGGTAGAAATCAAGGTTTATGTCATACTCTGGCTTTCCAGTCATTCAGAAACCTGCTTTCTAAAGTATGCTAAGATTTTGCAGTCACTGCAGGGCAGTAGCCAATATATAACATACAGTATCTGCAGATCCTCACCTTCGGGGGTGCAGACATACAGTTATCACACAGAAAATTTTGTTGCCGCGTATTAACAGCTCAGCCGTGTAATATTACCTGCACCTTTGGAAATGGCATTGAATATTCTCCATTATCCACCACAGTATCAGTCTTCTTTTCTTTTTTTTTTAAATTCTTTATTCATTTTAAAACTTTCATCAAGAGTACAAATATTATATAATAAACACATTTAACATTGAGCACTTGAACATCTTATCATTATATCTTATAAATAAAAATTTACCCCTCATCCCACCCTCCCTCAAAACCCTTTATTCATTATAAGATCATATAATTTGAATCCCACCCCCCACCCAATACTGAATGATGTGTAATTAATAGAAAAATGGCATTTAATCATGACAGAAAGATGTTAACAGTCTTCAAGTGAACTGTGAGGCATATGCCCTGCTCTAGAAAGGCATTTTCCTTGTAAGCTGTTATGTCACTGTTAAATTTAGAAGTAATAAGTAATTTCTACTTTGCTATACCGTATGCCTTGAACAAACTGCCTAACTTGGTACGTCAAGCTCCGTCTCTGACAGTATTCAAATCCAGACTCAAAACCCACTTCTTTGATGCAGCTTTCAAGTCCAAACGCCAGCTCACCTTCTAGCACCAATATCTGTCTTATCATTCCCTCTGTAATTTTTCCACCTAAGAACTATGTATTGATGCACCTTCTTGTCCAATTTGTCTGTCTTGACCAGATTGTAAGCTTTTTTAAGCAGGGACTGTCTTTCTGTTTTGATGCACAGAGCTGCATATGTCTAGTAGTAATCTGTTTTGTTAGGAGCTGTGCAGAAGGATAATACTGCTAATGACGTAATGCAATGATCAGGGCTGTGCTCTGTAGTAAAGCACATGATTACTGCTTGGTGTTGCCTGTACACTGATTAACCATGCATCTTGATTCCTGTTTTTCAGGGTCGATCATTTGTACACATTTTTTGTGCAGTGGTCGCCGGAAGTCTACGGGAAAGATGCCAAAGAGCAAGGTTTTGTGGTTGTGGACAAAGATGAGCTTGATATGGTCGACAACTTCTTCAGTGAGCCAACCACCAAAAGCTGGGAGGTGAGTGTGCCTGGCTCTGAGAAGCAGAAGACACATTTTGAGATCGTGAAGAGCCTCCTTTTGTCTTGGGTTTTTTTATTTTTTTTCCACATGGTGGTTTATGTAGCCCTAATTTCTTTTCAGTTTTCTCTGATGAACCTAAAGTTTGTTGTTTGAGCAGTTGCAACATTACAAGAGAAAACTTGCCTACTCTAATTTAAAAAAAAAAAAAAATTGTGCTAGGGAAGCCCTGGGAAATTAATGGGTGGAGCACCAGGCAAAGGGCAGCTAAGTCTGGAACCATGTTTGGAACAGTTAAGGTACGTTTCTGACTGAGAAATCTTTTTTCCTTTACTCCTCTGGAAGAAAGTGTAACTTTTATTGCAGGACTGTCTCAGAAATTTTGCTTAGAGACATGGTTGCATCTTTATTTCAGCACTTGTTTGTTTGCTGCAGATTGTCCTTGACCCAGTTTCACTAACATATCAGGTGAAGCTCTGTATGCAACCCGACAACTAGCCAGATAGCAAAAAGTTTCAAACTAGAGAACTTACAATTTTGTACAACAAATACAGGCTTGTCATTTTAGAACTGTTGGCAAGAGGTCATGAAGACCTCCTTTGCAGCAAAACAGCTTTACTAAGGCAGATGTACTGGTGATAGGCAGTTCAATTAATTTGCATTTGCTTTATGTACTTTTATTTCTGTGCATGCTGTATTAGCAAAACAGCAGCAATATAAAATGTAAGGAAAAAAAAAGGGGAATGGGGAGCTTTTGGATTCTGGATAGGCTACCTCTGCTGCTTGCCTGAATTCTTATCGGTATCCCATGTCTGTCCTTGGAACGGTGCTATTTAACGTACTCTGTATTTATAAATGATCTGGAAATCAGAACGACAAGTGAGGTGATTAAACCTACAGATCACACAAAACTATTCAAAGTTGTTAACAAAACATGCAGACTGTGAAAAATTGCAGGAATACCTTAGGAAATTGGAAAACTGGGCATCCAAATAGCAGATGAGATTTACCCCCTTTTTACAAAACTGCGCAAAATGTTTTTAGCACTGGCTGGCGCACTGATTACTCTACACTGCTCTAACGCTCAGTGAGTTCCTATGAGCGTCGGAGCAGCGCAGAACATTCAACGTACCGGCCGGTGCTAAAAACCTCTTGCGATGTTTTTAAAAGGGAGAGTTTAATGTGGACAAATGCAAAGTGACAATCTACACAAAACAGCTCCACTGAACTACAAACTACACTAGCACCACTGCTTGTAGTAAACGGAGGTTTGTAGTTCAGTGGAGTTGTTTTGTGTAGATTGTTATTGTGTTCCTCCACTCCTGTTCGCACAGTTTTGTTGTTCAAATGTAAAGTGATGCACATTGAGGAAGAATAATCCAAATCATTGTTTCTTGAGGCTAGGGTCAACCTTAGGAGTCAGCACCTAAGAAAAAGTTCTACCTGTAGACTATGTGATGAAATGGTCTGTCCAGCGTATGGCAGCAAGCAATAAAGCAAATAGGATGCTAGGAATTATTAGGAAAGGGATGGTAAATAACACCAAGAATATGTTTTTCACTTAACAAATAGTTAAGCTTTGGAACGCATTGCCAGAGGATGTGGTTACAGCAGATATATATTTGGGTTTAAAAAAGGTTTGGACAAGTTCCTGGAGGAACAGTCCATAGTCTTCTATTAAGACAGACATTGGGGAAGCCCTGGAATTGGTAGCAAGGAATGGTAGTACTATTTGGATTTTGGCCAGGTACTTGTGACCTAGATTAACCACTGTTAGAAACAGGATACTGGGCTAGATAGACCACTAGTCTGCCCAGTATGGCTGTTCTTATTTGATTTATGAGAATTTTTGTTGTGTTTCAAGAGCAATATTGTTATTATCCCAGGACAAGCAGAAAGCATATTCTCACTGATGGGTGATGTCACCAATGGAGCCCCGGTACGGACCACTTTAAAAGTGCATCGCCACTTTAAGAGTTTAGAAAGTTCGTGATAGCACACACCGCGCATGCACAAGTCGCTTCCCGCCCAACGTAGGCGCATGGTCCCTTAAGTTTCTTAGTTTCCACGGAGCTAAGAAGTCACTTGTCAGTGGTCGTTGATATTTTTTCACTGCCTTCCTGCTCACGCAGCTTTTTTTCTGACTTTTTTGTCAGCTTTCGTTTTCTTTTTCTTTTAATTTAAAGAAAAAAAAAAAAAGATTTTTACTTTTTCTCTTTCGCGGTTGCGGCCCGGCGGGGCCTGTTCCATGCCTCAAGCCTTGACTTTTGATTTTGCCAAGGTCATTTTTCTATCTATGTCCCGTCCACAAATAGGTTTTAAAAAGTTTGAACGGTGTGCTCACCCTATTTCTCTCACTGACCCGCATCGCTAGTGCCTCCAGTGTTTGGGGCCAGACCATAGGGCTGATTCGTGCACCCGTTGCTCTTCCCTTCAAAAGAGGACCCTCAAGAATCGTCAAATTCAACAGCGTTTGCTTTTCGGGTCCGGTATGGAGGGAGATTCAGCACCGGTTCTGGCGTCGGAATCCACACTGAAGTCGACGTCGCTGGACTCCACCCCTTCAGGCCCTCAGGTTACTTCAACAGTGAGCCAAGACCTGCAGACCTCGAGGCGCTCCAAGAAATTCTTGGCTCCGACTGAGGTGAGTGCCTCATCATTGACCTCCTCATCTCCGAAGCACAGAGCGGCACCGAAGGTACCGGCGAAAAAGCCAGTGGTACTGGTGCAAACTCTTAAGCAGCAAATATAAGAAGTGCTGTGAGTCGAGCTAAGGGAGCAGTTGCAAATCTTACTCCCTGTCATGACAACACCGGCTCGTCTGGTGCCGGTCCAGTCTGAGCCTTTGCTATCGGCATCGACCCTTGCGGCACCGGTTCAGTCTGAACTTTTGTTGTCGGCATCAACTCTTGCGGAACCGGTGTCTACTGCCTCGGCACCAGAACAAAAGCCTTCTTCGGTGCCGGCGGGCTTGGTTCAAAGTTCAATGTCGGATGCAGCTCGACATCGTTTTTCTTCACACACATCTACCGAGACAATGTCGGTCAAATCGGGGAAATCCTTGAAGAAGATGAAACATGTTGAGCCATCGACACCCAGTTCTCGACGTTGTCTTTCACCGACACGGGACTTGGATCTCTGGGAAGATTCTGAAGAGCCTATTTTGACTGATGATGAGGCCTGTTCTAATGAAGATCCTTCTTCTCAAGAGCCTGTTCAAAAACCAGAACAGACATCTTTCTCCAAATTTTTGAGGGAAATGTCAGAGACTCTGGAGGCAGATTCAAAGAAATCTAAAGCATTTTTAGATGCATTAGATTATGAGCAACCACCTAAGGAGATTTTTAAGCTCCCCCTTTATGATATTCTAAGGGAGACTTTTTATAAAAATCTTGAAACTCCTTTGACTGTTCTTGGGGCTCCTCGTAAACTTGATTCCCTTTATAGGGTTGTTTCAATTCCAGGCTTTAACAAGCCTCAGCTCCCTCATGAGTCTCTCCTGGTGAAGTCCACTCTTAAAAAATCTGCAGGGGCCAGTGTTTACGCTTCTGTTCCTCCTGGCAGAGAAGGAAAGACAATGGACCAATTTGGCAAGCGTTTCTTTCAAAATGCCATGCTTGCCAACCAGTACGGCAATTATGCTTTCCATTTTTCATTTTATCTTAAACACTTAGTCAAGCAAGTGTCTACACTACAGAAATATTTACCTGAGCGTAAGGTACCTATTTTACAACAGTACATTTCTAGTTTGCTGCAACTGAGAAAGTTTTTAGTACGCTCTATTTATGACACTTTTGAGCTCACAACTCGAGCTGCAGCCATGTCTGTGGCTATGCGGCGCTTAGCTTGGCTTAGGGTGTCTGAGCTGGATGTCCACCACCAGGATCGTCTGGCCAATGCTCCTTGTTTGGGCGATGAACTTTTTGGAGAGTCTTTAGATACCACCAGTGTTCCCTCTAAGCTGCGCTGGCGTGCGCTGGCGCACAAAATATTACATCCAGCGCACAAGTTTCACGTCACAGCGCACGGCGGGCAGGGCGGCGAGAGGAGAATCGGGCGAGTTGGCTCATAACTTGCTGGCGCCCGATATTTGTAGCGCACAGCGAAAAAAATTTTGCTCACAACACCCGCCCGCTTAGAGGGAGCACTGGATACCACCACCCAAAAGTTATCAGCTCATGAAATCAGGTGGGATACTTTGGTTAAGAACAAGAAAAAGCCTCCACCTGCTCATCCTTTCAGACAACAGTCTTCCTATCAGCGTCATTTTGCTGCTAGGCCTCTGCAGCCATCTCAGTCTCAACCTCACAGACAAAGGCAGCAGCAACAGCAACAACCACGACGTTAACAACAGCAGATACAACAGGCTGCGCAATGTAAAGCTACACAGCCTTTTTGACCTGTTTCTACGGAGTATAGCCAGTCTCATTATTTCTCAACCTTTACCTCAGCCCATCGGAGGTCATCTTCAGTTGTTCATCAATCGTTGGGAATTCATTACCTCGGATCTTTGGGTCCTCAACATCATTTGTCAGGGTTACTCTCAATTTCCAGACTCTTCCACCAGACATTCCTCCAAGAGAGTCTACTTTGGACCCTGCTTGGTTCTCCCTTCTTCTGCAGGAGGTGCAATCCTTTCTTCTGCTGAATGCCATTGAGGAAGTACCTCTTGATCAGCAAGGTCGGGGATTCTACTCCCGTTACTTCTTTAGTACCCAAGAAGACCGGAGGACTGAGACCCATCTTGGATCTCGGAGCTCTCAACAAATTTCTAGTAAAGGAGAAATTCAGGATGTTGTCACTTGCTCTGCTTTATCCTCTCCTCAATCAGAATGACTGACTATGCTCCCTAGACCTCAAAGAAGCCTACACACATATCCTGATTCATCCGGCTTCCAGGAAGTACCTCCGGTTTCAAATCAATCGTTGTCATTACCAATACAAGGTACTTCCCTTCAGTCTGGCATCTTCTCCCAGAGTATTCACGAAGTGCCTGATTGTAGTGGCTGCATCTCTCCGATCATACGGCCTTCAAGTCTTTCCTTACCTGGACGACTGATTGATCAAGGCTGTTTCATCTCAGGAAGTGGTCCAAGCAACATCTCAGACCATTTCTTTTCTTCAGATTCTGGGATTTGAAGTCAACTTCCACATATCACATCTCATTCCGACTCAGCGTCTTCAGTTCATTGGGGCAATCCTAGACACCACTCTCTTGAGAGCATTTCTTCCACCAGATCGACTTCAGACTCTCATCCGTTTTTGTCAGCAATTGCTTCCTCTTCAAACCATCTCTGCCAGACACATGGTGGTTCTTCTAGGCCAAATTGCTTCAACTGTCCATGTCACACCACTGGCAAGACTCCATCTGCACACTCCTCAGTGGACTCTGGCTTCTAAGTGGTCTCACGCGACGGATCGCCTTTCACAACACATTTCTGTGACATCATCTTTTCTGCAGTCACTTCAATGGTGGATGACCTCATGCATTCTTCACAGAGGTCTCCTTTTTCACTTGCCCCCTCATCACAAGATCATCACGACAGATGCATCTTCTTATGCTTAGGGAGCTCATATGGACAATCTGCAGACTCACGGTCTTTGGACCGCCAGAGAGCTGAAATTTCACATCAGTTTCCTAGAACTCAGAGTGTTGTTTTATGCCCTCACGGCTTTTCAACATCCTTTGCATGGACAATCAAGTAGCAATGTACTACATCAACAAGCAAGGAGGCACAGGCTCTCTTCTGTTGTGTTAGGAGGCCCAGAAAATCTGGTCTTGGGCAACAGCTCACAATCTATTCTTAAAGGCTGTCTACATTCAAGGGGAGAAGAATTCGCTAGCAGACAACCTCAGCAGGATTCTTCAGCCTCACGAATGGACTCTCAACTCTGCAACTCTCCAGTCTGTATTTGCTCAGTGGGGCACTCCACAGGTGGACTTATTCGCAGCTCGTCACAATCACCAGTTGCCCCAGTTTTGCTCCAAACTTTACTCTCCTCTCCGTCTGGCAGCAGATGCTTTTCTTCTGGATTGGACGGGTCTGTTTCTGTATGCATTCCCTCCACTGCTTCTCATGTTGAGAACTCTGTTCAAGCTCAAGAGAGAAGCAGCCACCATGATTCTCATTGCTCCACGGTGGCCCAGACAACATTGGTTCTTCCTTCTTCTTCAACTCAGTTCCAGGGAGCCCATACTTCTTCCAGTATTTCCTATTCTGCTTACTCAGAATCAGGAATCGCTTCTACATCCCAACCTGCAGTCTCTCCACCTGACAGCTTGGTTTCTATTGGGCTGAGTTCTTCTCAAATTCTCCTCTCTCAGCCTGTCCGTCAGATTATTGATGCCTCCAGGAAACCAGCCACACAGCAATGTTACCAACAAAAGTGGACTCGGTTTTCTTCCTGGTGTCTTCTTTATCATCTTGACCCAACTTCCTTGGCAGTGGAATTGGTGTTGGATTATCTCCTTTCTTTGTCTGACTCTGGACTTAAATCTACATCCATTAGAGTCCATCTCAGTGCTATTACTGCTTATCATGAACCAGTACAGGGAAAACTTCTTATTGCTCATCCTTTGGTCTCCAGATTCATGAAAGGGCTTTTCAATGTGAAACCACCTCTCAAGCCTCCGCCTGTCGTATGGAACCTTAATGTGATTCTTTCCAGTCTGATGAAGCCACCATTTTAACCAATGGCCATAGCTCATCTCAAATTTCTTACCTGGAAAGTATTCTTTCTTATTGCTCTCACCTCTGCCAGGAGGGTCAGTGAGTTACAAGCACTAGTAGCAGATCCACCCTTCACAGTTTTCCATCATGATAAGGTGGTTCTGCGTACACATCCAAAGCTTCTTCCAAAAGTTTTCTCTGACTTTCATCTGAATTAGTCGATTGTTCTACCAGTATTTTTTCCTAGGCCTCATTCTCATCCTGGAGAAGCAGCCTTGCATACTTTGGACTGTAAACGAGCTTTGGCTTACTACCTTGATCGCACAAAGCCACACAGAACTTCTCCCCAACTCTTCATCTCATTTAATCCAAACAAGTTGGGGCATCCTGTTTCCAAGATAACGATTTCCAACTGCCTGCATCTCGTTCTGCTATGCTCAGGCTGGACTGGCACTGGAGAGCCGTGTCACAGCCCATAAAGTTAGAGCTACGGCAGATTCTGTTGCTTTCCTTCTATCTACTCCCATTGAGGAAATCTGTAAAGCTGCCCCCTGGTCTGCAGTTCATACATTCACTTCTCACTATTGTCTGGAGTCATTCTCCAGAAGGGATGGGCACTTCGGCCAATCAGTTTTGCAAAATGTATTTTCTTAAGGCCAACTCTCCCACCATCCCATTCTGTTAGCTTGGAGGTCACCCATCGGTGCGAATATGCTGCCTGTTTGTCCTGGGATTAAGCACAGTTACTTACCATAACAGGTGTTATCCAGGGACAGCAGGCAGATATTCTGACAACCCACCCGCCTCCCCGGGTTGGCTTCTTAGCTGGCTTATCATAACTGAAGGGACTGCGCGCCTATGTTGGGCGGGAAGGCACTTACGCACGCGCAATGAGGGCTATCGCAAACTTTCTAAACTCTTAAAGTGGCGATGCACTTTTAAAGTGGTCCGTACCGGGACTCCATTGGTGACATCACCCATCAGTGAGAATATCTGCCTGCTGTCCCTGGATAACACCTTTTACGGTAAGTAACTGTGCTTTATTGCACCCTCTTCCGAAAGAGTGCTCTTCTCATTTGTGTACACTCTTTTGGAAGAAGGTGCACTATTTAATACATAGGGGGGCAAAAAGCAGTTTGAAGTCTTATTCCTGGGTTTCAGGCAAAAGTCAACACAAAATGACCTAGGAAATGCTGTTTCCAAACTAGCACACTTCCCTACTTCATATGGCCCAAAGCAGACACTAGAGTGAGAACATGAAATACACTTTCCCCTCCGTATTCGCGAATTCCGTATCTACGGATTTGCTTATTCGCGATTTTAAAGCAAAAAAGTCATTTTAATTTTTCAGGCTATTTTAAGCCCTCCCTTAAGCCTTACTTGGTGGTCTAACGGGTTTTCGGGGCAGGAGCGATCTTCCCACGCTCCTGCCCCGTGCAGATTGCTCACAGGAAATGGCTCGAGAGACTACGGGAGCTCAAGGCAGCCATTTCCTGTGAGTGATCTGCATAGGGCAGGAGTGTGAGAAGATTGCTCCTGCCCCGAAAACCCGCTAGACCACTAGGTAAGGCTTAAAGGGGGGCTTTCAGGGCTTAAAATAGCAGGGGGAAGCAGCGGTTAGGGGCAGAACGGCCAGAATATTATTCACATTTTTTTAATATTTGTGGGCCGGCTCTGCCCCTAATCCCCACGAATACAAAGGGGAAGTGTAGTAACAATTCACCAGACCACTTCAAAGTTCATGGGCTTCTAAACTGTATATTAAGGGTTTCACAGATTATGGTTATACTGCTGCCCTTCTAAACAGTCAAGGTCTTAATAGTAAGGAAGGTAGTTGGTTTCCATTCAGTTTGTTAATCAGAAGCAAGAATTTTTTAATTAATTAAGGCTGGTCCTCTTTCTTGCAGTAAATGTTTTATGTCCTTTGCATGATTTTGTTTTTATACTGTTTATTGGTATGTTTTATTCTTTGATTGTATGTATTTTTTTATTGTTAACCAACTAGGATTTTAGATAGTGTGGGTTATAATTTTTTTTATATAAATTCTTTTTAAGACAAGAGATTATGGGTTCTATTCAAAAGTTAGGAAATGGCAATTATAGGCCCTTGACCTGTAACAATCTGTGCATTTTTGTGCTTTTATCGTTTAATTAGAGATCATATTTAAAATAGCTATATTTAGTATCAACTAAAAAGAGAGATGTTTGACTGCTTAATTTTGTGGGGGTGGGGAGAGAAATGGGAGTTCTGGGTTGCAATTGCATTCCCCCTGCAAAAATATCAGGATAGGGCTCAGTGGCTCTAACATATCACCACCCACACTACCCATAACATCAAGAGGCCTCATCTATCAGTACACCTCCCATTTCCCTTTCACACAAACACATAAGCATTCACACAACCTTGTCCCCCCACTCTTTTCTCCTCTCCCCCTTAATCTTTTGGTGAGTACAGTATTCCCCTGATCTTTCCTCACCCTCATCTACCTGTTGAAAATTCCATTCCCCAATTCCCTGTACAGAAACATCATTTCCTTCCCCTCCCCCTTCTCTCTCAACCATTTTCCTAGTATCCACTCTTTCTCTTATCCACTCTTTCTCATTACCTGCTCAACAGCATTCCATCCCTCAGCCAGTAGGCCGCTGTCCTGACCAGAGCCACTGATTCATCCTGCTCTGTACTGGTGGCAACTCTTATCTTTTTCAAGCTTTGGACTGCCCAGTGCAACAGCCGGTGAGGGCTAGGACTGGATTGCAGGTGGCAGTGGCAGCATTTGGATGGGAGTAGAGAATGGCACGGGGACAGAGTTTGTCCCCACATTTGCATAAGCCTCAAACATTTGTGATTTATAGTTAAATGGCAGTGAATATTGCTCCTGATTGCATGCAGGGGGAGTGACTGCATTCCTATCACAAGCCTGCAGGATCAGGAAGAAGGATATTGGGCAGACTCATGTAAGCAAGTAACGTATTTTTCGCTTCATAAGACGCACTTTTTTTCCACCCAAACTTGGGTGGAAATTTCAGTGTGTCTTATGAAGCGAAGGTAACTTTTTTTTAAACACCCCCCACCCACTCCGGTGCACCTTTTTAAAATGACCCATACATTGGGGGTACGCAGGCTGACTGCTGCCTGCTGCTTCTTCCCCCCCCCCCCCCGCCGCTACTCCTGCTCCCCGCCGCTGCTCCTTGCTTGCCGCCGCAACTCAAAGAAGGGAAGGGAAGGGCCAACATGCAGTAATTGCATGTCGCCAGCCCAGAAGTCTTCTCCTGACGTCAGAACTGACGTCAGTTCTGACGTAAGGCGAAGGCTTGTGGGCCAGCGACATGCAATCGCTGTACACTGGCCCTTCCCTTCTTTGAGTTGCAGCACAGCGGCGGTGGACTGGGGCCAGAGGAAGAGGAATCCATGGAAAGTAGTCAGGTTTCAGCATGCAAGGAGGGAGGAAGGCAGTTTCCGGTGCAGCAGCAGCAGACCAGGGCCAGAGGAAGAGGAATTGGCGGAGGGTAGGCAGGTTTCAGCGCGCAGGGGGGGGAGGAAGGCAGTTTACGGCACAGCAGGGAGGACGAAGGCCAAAGGCTGTAGGCAGTGAGGGCAAGGAGGCACGAACTCGGGACATGGGAGGGAGGGAATAGTAAGGGGCAATTCTTGAGCCTGAGTGAAGAAAGGAAGGAGACTCATGAAATCACCAGACAACAAAAGTAGGAAAAATTATTTTATTTTCAATTTAGTGATCAAAATGTGTCAGTTTTGATCATTTATATCTGCTGTGTGTATTGTGTGTATATGAAAAATGAAAGGAACAGCCTGGCAGGGAGACAGGGTGCAGAGCCTGGTATATATTAGTACACAATTTGGTTCAGAATGTTTTTTTTCTGGTTTTCCTACTCTAAATCTAGGGTGCGTCTTATGGTCCAATGCGTCTTATGGAGCGAAAAATATGGTATATTCTGTGCTTATGCCTTAATTGATCTAAGACTGTTCTTTTCCTGGGGCGTAGAATCTGTGTGGTTCCAGCTCCCTGGAAGATTATATAAGACAGAAGGAAAACCATTCTTATGCACAGAGAAGCTCTAGCTGCTAAAACTGAAATGAGCATCTGATAAAATGAAAAAAATGTCAGCTGTGTTTTCAATTAAGACTTTTCCTAGTTTCTAAGAAATTTTCCAGAGTTAGGGCAGGGCATGTACAGTATTCTTAATTGCCAACTTCCAATTTAATATCAGAGAGATTGGTATATATTTAGCCAGAGTTTGTGTCTGATTAGATAGTGTTTGTATTTCATTGTATTCGTTTGGAGAATAGCTGACTTCCAGTCCTTTTCTTTAGGCCTCCCCTTTGTGAACTATGCAAGAATTGTCAGTAGATAAATATTTTCAAATGCGTATTCAAGCTGCAGTGATTAAAAAAAATCTAGATTGCCAGCATCTTGGTTGAAACTAGAACTTTTCCAGATAGTGACACTACTCAGTCCACTGTCTGAATAACTTAGTCCTTCTGTCTGTCTTGAGTTTTGCAAATAGTAGACTGAATATTGCCTATATAAGGATACGTACCTGGCTCCACTCAGGCTCTGTCCCGATACTGTATGGATCATTCAGATACAGCCTGCAAGGCTACGCAGAAGCTGTTTGAATACTGACCCAATTTTTTATTTTATTTTAATAAGAACATAAGAATAAGCCTTACTGGATCAGACCAATGGTCCATCAAGCCCAGTAGCTCATTTTCATGGTGGCCAATCCAGGTCACTAGTACCTGGCCAAAACCCAAGGAATAGCAATATTCCATGCTACAAATCCAAGGCAAGCAGTAGCTTCCCCCATGTCTTTCTCAATAACAGACTATGGGCTTTTCCTCCAGGAAGTTGTCCAAACCTTCCTTAAAACCAGCTACGCTATTCGCTCTTACCATCCTCTGGCAACGCTTAACTTTTCTCTGAGTGAAAAAAATTTCCTCCTATTGGTTATAAAAGTATTTCCCTGTAACTTCAACTGTATTATATTTTATTTGTGTAGCTTACTTATCGAGAATATCTCAATGTAAGTAATGATAAGTATTTGTACTTTTTAAAATAAAATGAAGGAAAGAGGTTGTAAGAATGCCTGACTTTGTTCCTTAGAGAGAGCTGGTCTGCAGGACCCATCATGGGGGAAATTGGGATTGAGCTTTGAGAATCTCTTAAGTGCTGTTTTAAGCAAAAGAGAAAAATAATAGAAAGGAAGAACTGAGTCAGAAGAGGCTAATGCCAGAAGAGAAGATGTAGAAAAGTACCGAATAGACAGAAAGATTTAGGCAGGAAGCGAGATCTGAGCAGTTAGTAGTACGAGAGCAGAAGTGATGCTCTGGAGATGCTTAAGTGCAGAGATGATAACTAGTTACTGGTTCAGTTATGTACTGGGTTTGGCTTGAGTATTGGAATTGATCTTCCGCTCAGGCAGTATAGAGAAAAATTTTAAATAGAAAAGTCTGAGTGGCAAAGATGTAATAGCTTGCCCTTTCTTCCTATTTATTTATTTATTCATTCAATGGGTTATTTGAATTTATTCAGGTACTAAGGCATTTTTCTGTCTGTCCCAGCAGGCTCACAATCTTATCCGGGGGGATTAGGTCAGTGTTTCTCAATCTACAGTATGCGGGCTGACTGCCGATTCCTCCCTGCCACCCGCCAGCTCCATTTAATTATCCTCCATTGCTGCCGCAACTCTGGGCAGGGAAAGGCCAGGCGCATGCAACGATTGCACGCTGCCGGCCCACAAGCCTTCCCCCAACATCAATTCTGACATCGGAGAGAAGGTTCCGGGCCAGCCAATCGCTGCCTGACTGGCCTGGACCTTCTCTCCAACATCAGAATTGACATTGGGGGGATGGCTTGTGGGTTGACGGTGTGCAGTCGCACGCACCTAGCCCTTCCCTTCCTGGAGTTGCTGCAAGGGATAATTAAATGGAGCTGGCAGGGGGCAGTGGCGGACCGGGGGAAGGAGGAATCAACAGCAGATTGGCTTGGGGGCAGGCAGGCTTCAGGGGAGGGAGGAAGGGGATGGGACAAAGGCTGTAAAGCAGTGAGGGGGAGGGGGCACAAACTCGGGACACGGAAGGGAGGGGGCATTAATAGGGAAAACAGTAAATGCAGCCATTTTACACAAGGGAGAGAAGAAGGGGGCACTAACTTTGGACATAGGAAGGAGGGAGGGAGGTAATAGAAAGGGACAATTGTTGGACCTGAGTGTGTGTGAGAGCGAAAGCCAATGGATAGAGTGATAGAGAGCCAGGAATGAGACATGAAAATTGATCCATAACCTAAAGTCACAATTTAGAGAGAAAAGGAAATATGGGGAAGAGAACCTTTCATCTGTTCTGTAAGGGTGGTGAATTTTTCTCCCTTTGGTGAGGTGCATCCATACAACCTGAGTGACACTTTTCATCTGAGTAAAGGTGTCTGGCTTTATTCTGCCCAAACCCCGTTTGCCTCAGGGTGAACTTTGAAACTAAATCTGCATAAAAACCTAAATTTGCATGAGACTGATTTGCATAATCAGTCAACTAGTTACTTGGATTTAAAGTATTAAAAGAAGCCCTGAGATAACTTTTCCTTAATCTTCCTTGGAAGTATTAAGTCACAGACTGTTTATTTGATGGATTGATCATTTTTACTTTCTCTCACCCTGAGTGGAAAAAGTAGGAAGAAATCAGGACCTTCTGTGCTATTTCACTTCCCCCTTCTATCACCTCATTCTTTTTTCTCTCTTCTTCCATCCAAGCTTCTCTCTCCCTCCTCCTATATAGCTTATTTCCCCCTCCCCTTTCCATCTAGCATCTCCCTCTCTTCCCTTCCATCAATATTTCTTTCCTCTTTATATCTCTCCCCTTCCATAAAACATCTGTCCCTCTCTCCTCCTCACCTTTCCATCTAGCATCTCTCTTTTTCATTTCCCCTGTTCCATCATCTCCCTCCTCTTTTTAACCATCTCCCAACATCTGCCCTCTCTCTTCCCTTTCTATTTAGAATCTGTCTTCCCACTTCTATACAGAATATGTCCCCTCTCTCTCTCCCCTTCTACCAGTATCATCCTCTTCTCTCTCCCTTTCCATCTAGTGTCAGCTACCTCTCTTTCTCTCCCTACTATACAGTGTCTGTCCCCTCTCCTTTCCATCCAGCATCTCCCCTTTAATTTCCCCTCTTCCATCACCTGCTGCTTCTTTCTTTCTCTCTCCTCTTCTATCACTGAGTACTTATGTCTCTCCCCTTCCATACAGGATCTGTCCCCTTGTGTCTGCCCCTTGTCTGTCTTTCCACCAGTATGCCATTGTGTTTCTCTACTCTCTCCCTTTCCATCTAGCGTATTCCTTTCACTCTCCTCTCCCCTTTCCTCACATATCCCTCCTGTCTCTTCTATGCTACCACAAAGATGTCAGAGGGAAGGCTTCCAGGTCAGCAGGCCGCATGCACGAGCCGCAGATTGCGGCTTTGCAAAACCAGGGGACCACGTGCTAGAGCCACCGCTTGCGGCTTTGACAACAGAAATGTGGCTGGGAGGAGGGAGCGTGCAAGAAGAGGTAAATGCGGGAGGCACGAATTTCAGATGCAGAATGGAGGGGAGACGACGAGGGGCGCATTGGAACACAGAAGGGAAGAAGTGGGTCGCGTTTGTAAAGGAAGGGAGGAAGAAGCGGCGCGTTGGCACAGGAAGGGAGAGGCAGTACCCCAGTTCATAAGTATAAGTTCGAGGTAAGTTCTTAAACTGGGGTCTGCCTGTAACTTTCAGGTATTTAAATGTCTGTGTCATATCTCCCTGTCCCTCCTCTCCTCTGGAGTATACATATTTAGGTCTTCCAGTCTCTTCTCATAAGTCTTTATGCACAAACCCCCTACCAAGAAGAGACTTTCTGAAGTCAGAGGTTAAGATCAGCAATGCCAGGGTGGCAAGCAGCTGTACTGTAGAGTATTTGAATGTCATCTGCATAGCAAAAAGGTAAACAATAGTGCTTAGAGCAGGGGTGTCCAATGTCGGTCCTCGAGGGCTGCAATCCAGTCGGGTTTTCAGGATTTCCACAATGAATATGCATTGAAAGCAGTGCATGCACATAGATCTCATGCATATTCATTGGGGAAATCCTGAAAACCCGACTGAATTGCGGCCCTCGAGGACCGACATTGGACACCCCTGGCTTAGAGCAACTGAAACGTGGTATAAATCCTGGCGCGTAAGTTAGGCACAGATCCCTGTTATTTAGTAATACTGCTGCACATCTTTATTGAATGCCCCTGAATGCCACCCTTGAATCTCCCATGACCGTGATTTGTATAAATATTGCTTAACGAAATGCGCTTGCAAATCCAAATTGTTGCCCCTTAACACCAATAATTTATTGTTGGCACCCAATTATCAGCACTAATTGGCTCGTTAGTTTAGTTGTTTAATTTAGTTGTGCTTATGTCCTAGGATCATGTGCAAGCTTGCAGACATAAATTTACAGTAATGTGAAAAAGTTATTTTGCCCTGTCCTCATTTCCCTCTTTAGTGCATATATGTGACACTGAATGATTTATGATCTTTAAACCAAATATAATATTAGATAAAGGGAATTTAAGTATACATATAATTCAGCTATAAGATGATTACTGCATATATTTAAGGAACAAAGTTATCCAACAGTCATATCACCCATGTGGAAAAGTGACTATCCCCTTAGGAGGGAGGGAGGGAGGGAGGAAAAACGTTTTCATGTTATAGATTTCAATCTGTCCAAAAGGTGTGCTGTAGATCTTGTTGAAGTTGAAGCTACATGATCATATTTCTGTCTCTTACCACTTGAACCGAGTGAGGACAGAAAAGTGAAAGTGGATGATTACATGCAAAGAAAGTGGTATTTGCATATGCCTGTTATGGACATGTTCCTCAATAAAGTGTTGCTTTGCGGTCTGAAGCTGAAATGAAAGTGGAAAGCTATATAATCTGCAAGCTCCCCACGCCAAGGCATCATAGAGAGAACGACAGCTTAGCAGTGTCCTGAGCAGCCGAGTGTCTTGCAGCAGCTAGTCATAAGAGCATTCTGAAATATGCCTTTAAATATTAAAATTGTCTACACTGTAGGTGCTGACCAGGAGCCTTTTGTTCAGGTAAGGTCATTTGTTTGCTGATTGTACTCGTACAATGAAAGCATGTCTGCTACAGTTCTTCCTGCAGAGTGACCATGTGCTAGCGGTAAAGCTGATAACCCCTCATTGGGTAATGACAGAGACGGGCTTTAATCTCAAGAGTAGAATTCAGATCAGCTATCCCATCTCATTTGTTCAGTTCTTTTTCAGATTCTCTCCTGCAAGGCTTTGGTTTACTTATCATTGCAGATATTTCTCAAACATTTTTTTTCCTTTCATTTTACTGAGATTTGTATTATTTTCATATCTCTTTATTTATTTCGATTTTTATAAACTGCCTTTTCATGAAGAGGTTCTCCCAAAGTGGTTTACAATACAGGTACTTTTAAGTATATTTACAAGATTGCATGCCCACTTAGCAACCTAGAAATTTTTGTGCAATCTTTACCCCCCCAGTTCCCTACCTTAACACCCCCCCCCCCTTTACAAAGCCATGGTAGCGGCTGCTACGCGGCAAACGCTCTGACAACCATTAAATCCCTATGGGTGTCAAAGCGATTATCGCAGCTTTGTAAAAAGAGGGTGGGGGGGGGGGTTAGTGATTACAGGTCTCTGGCCAAGGCAGCATTGAAGCAGTCTTATGGTTAGAGCAACAGGCTGAAAACCAAGGAAACAGGGTTCAAATCCCATTGAGACTTGTGAAGTTTACTTCATCCTCTTTTGCCCCAGTTAGGAACTTAGGGCCTCTTTTATGAAGCCGCTGTGGTAAATGCCCTAAAGCTTATAGGGATTTAAAGGGCTTTGGGGCTTTTGCCATGCGGCACTCACAGAGAAATATATGTGTGTGTGTTTTTGTGTCTATATATGGATATATATTTAGCCAGTGTATGCACATGCAGGCAGTGAGTTCCTGTATTTTTATTTTATTTTTGGATTTAGTTCACTCCCTTTCATTAGTAGGTCAAACCAGGTTACATTTTGGCGGCAGGGCTTACGATCTAACTTAGAGTTGGAATTTTGAGGGGGAAGAACGGAATTATGTATTCAAGATACTTTTGAGCTTTTATAATTTTTCCTATTATAATGAATGATTCTGCTTTTTTTTGGGGAAATATTTCCTTCTAAAGAAGGTTAGTACTGTTTTGAGGAAATGGTTAGTGGCACCTTTTAAAAACATGTGTATAAAAGTAACTCGTCTCACAACGGTCTAAACCCAGTTCACATTTCCTGTTAGTGGGTGAACAATCCAGTGCTTGGTGATTTCTGCTTCACAGTGATAGAAAGAGATGACATTGAAGGATTAAAAAGTGAAGTCTCTATGAATGCTTAGCGGCCATATGCCAGTTATCCCTGTGGTAATTTTTCTTGACACCTTCTGTTTAAAACACAAAAATTCAGAAGGATCACAAGTCTACTTTTACGGTCTTTATTCATACTGAAAATCAAGCAAGCTTTTACCCTTCTGCTCCAGGGGAGTTTTCTGTCCTCCTTGAGTTCGCCTTAGAATACTTGCATTATGGTTTGACAGGCGTACTGTCCCAGCCAAACTCCCCACCTGCCGCTGACCCCAGAAGCAAGTTACGCCCCGTGGGTGCTACGTGCTTGGATTGCAGGTTTAGGGTCTCATCCCCTGCCTCACCATGTAAGTAAAAAAAAAAAATGATAACCAGTTTATGAGTATTATGACATGAGGGTTTGGTTCATGTCACCAGGTGTATAATTTTCTATAGATGTGTGCATAATGCATGTACTGATCCCTGATGTGCAACCTTCCAGTTTTTTGATTATCTAAACTTACTTACATAAATCTTTTGTACACTCTTTTCCTTTCTTTCTTCCCTCTCCCGCACACACCCTTATCGTAGAGGCGGGCACAGGAGCAGCAGAGGTCCTGGGGCAGGTTTAAACTGATTGCTCTATCCTGTGTATATGCAGATGGCTTTCAGTCTGGGAAGGAAGCCATGTGTAGGGAAAGCTGGGATGCAGAAAACAATAACGGGGGATGGGAGGGAGGGATAGAAAGATGCTGCACAAGGGGATGGGTGAGAGGGGAGGAAAGATGTTGCACATGAGGGGGGGGGATAAAGGAAAGAGGAAGAATTGGGGTGGAGGAGTGGAAGGGAGAGATTATCATTATGCATGAAAAAAAAATAAGACATCCCTGAAAATAAGTCCTAGTGCATTTTTTGGACCCAACATTAATATAAGACACTCTCTTATTTTGGGGGAAACATTGTATTGCAGTGACATGAACTCTCCAAGGACAGTTCCCTACAACCCTGGAGCTTTGACTGTGCAATGTCTGCCCCCTGGTGTGCAAAATTAGAGAACTAACCAGCAAATTCAGAGATAAACACACAGGAATAGAAACAGCTAGAGCAGTGGTTCTGAACCTTTCTTCTGTTGGGACACACCTGACAGATGATTTTCATGTCTGTGATATGCTAAACACTAAAATTTTACTAAATCCTAAATATTTCATTATTAAGAATAATGCAGTGGAAATATAAAATATTTTAAGAGTTTTTTTTTTTTAATCAACTAAAATGATAAAATTTTATGCTAAAATGATCAATTTTTTTTCTTAAAGAAATACAAGTTGTATGTTAACTGGGACTATATACAGACAAATTCATACTAACTTATTGTCAACATCAATAAATGCATACCCATTCCAGGTCAGCTAGGGTGTTTCTCACAAACCTTGCCATGCAATTTAAATTCTGGTGTCAGCTCAGTAATAGCCAATAGTCGTACTCAATCTTAAATAAGCATTCATTCAGTAAAACGACAACCAAGCTAAATTTGGTTAAGAACCAGGCTTCAAAGAATGCTTACCGTATTTTCACATAGATAACGGGCACCCGGGTATAGCGCGCGAAAAACACAAATTTATGTACAGAAATTTTTATATACCGCGCGTACTGCCCGACTCTCCTTTCGCCCACCCCGACTCTCCTCTGGCCACCCCGACTCTCCTCTCGCCCGCCCCGACTCTCCTCTCCCCCTTGAAGTCCTGTCCCCACCCTGAAAGCCTGATGCCCCCCCCCCCCGACGTCCGATTCACCCCCCCCCCCCGCAGGACCGCTTGCACCCCCACTCCGAAGGACCGCTCGCATGCACCCGCACCCCCACCCCGAAGGACCGCTCGCACGCACTCCCACCCACACCCCCACCCCCACCCTGAAGGACCGCTCGCACCCCCACAACCTCCCGACCCACCCCCCATCATGTAGAAGCTCCTACCGGTGTCCTGCTGCTTCCTCTTGGCAGTCCCGACTCCCCGACACGATCGGGGCAAGAGGGAGCTCAAGCCCTCTTGCCCCAGCCAACTGCGGCACCCCCGACACGATCGGGGCAAGAGGGAGCTCAAGCCCTCTTGCCCCCCGACTCCCCGACACGATCGGGGCAAAAGGGAGCCCAAGCCCTCTTGCCCCGCCCACTCCCCGACAATATCGGGCCAGGAGGGAGCCCAAGTCCTCCTGGCCCTGACCCCCCCCCCCCCCCCGCTAGTTGTTCAGGCCAGGAGGGAGCCCAAACCCTCCTGGCCACGGCGACCCCCCCACCCCGCACTACATTACGGGCAGGAGGGATCCCAGGCCCTCCTGCCCTCGATGCAAACCCCCCTCCCCCCCAACGACCCGCCCCACCAGAACCTCCGACCGCCCCCCCAGCCGACCCGCGACCCCCCTGGCCGACCCTCATGACACCCCCACCCCCTTTCCCCGTACCTTTGTGTAGTTGGCCGGACAGACGGGAGCCAAACCCGCCTGTCCGGCAGGCAGCCAACGACGGAATGAGGCCGGATTGGCCCATCCGTCCCAAAGCTCCGCCTACTGGTGGGGTCTAAGGCGCCTGGGCCAATCAGAATAGGCCCGGGAGCCTTAGGTCCCTCCTGGGGGCGGGACCGCCAAGAGGAAGCAGCAGGACACCGGTAGGAGCTTCTACATGATGGGGGGGTCGGGAGGCTGTGGGGGTGCGAGAGGTCCTTCAGGGTGGGGGTGCGGGTGGGTGTGCGTGCGAGCGGTCCTTCGGGGTGGGGATGCGGGTGCGGGTGCGTGCGAGCGGTCCTTCGGGGTGGGGGTGCGAGCGGTCCTGCCGGGGGGGGGGGTGAATCGGACGTCAGGGGGGGAGAACTATGTAAAAAAAAATTTGTACAACGCACTCACGTGTATAACGCGCAAGGGTGTGCGCGGTATGTAAAAACCACGTATAACGCGCGCGTTATATGCGAGAAAATACGGTAATTGATCCTCAGATGCACCACTCCATGTTCAAACTTTATCATAATGTTAAGCTTGAGGTGCAAAATCTTCCCTGGATCAATATAAACTGTATATAAGTTAACTGTTTAGATATTAGAAAGTGCTAACGATTAAAGAGATTTTTAGTCAATATGACTTAGCTTTTAGTTGTGTGGTCATTGTAGGGACTTCTTGTGCCAACATGTTTCGCGATGAAGTGCTTTATCAAGGCTGGGTCCCTGTCAAGAAACACAGCCAAATAATCAGGGCACACATCCTAAGCTCCTAAAATCACTTCAAAAACTATCCTATTAACCTTTCGTTGCTTACCTAATAATATAACATTACATTACATTACATTACATTAGGGATTTCTATTCCGCCATTACCTTGCGGTTCAAGGCGGATTACAAAAGGTTAATTTAAAAAAAACAGAGTTACAATGATTAGCTAGAGAGGATGGCGGCGGTTTGATCCTTTTCCTATTTAACTCCCCCATAGGAGACAGCTGTGAGGGAAGATTTCGCACATCAAGCTTAACGTTATGATAAAGTTTGAACATGGAGTGGTGCATCTGAGGATCAATTAAGCATTCTTTGAAGCCTGGTTCTTAACCAAATTTGGCTTGGTTGTCAGCTCAGTAATAGCAGCGCAAATTTCTCCACTGCCAGATACTGTACAGTAACACAAAATGCTGAAAATATGCTACCCAAAAACTATGCAAAAAACAGAACTTACGAACAGATCTGCATCATTTCTAGTTGTACTGGTGGCAGTAGTTATCATTGGGGGTAGTGGGGAAGTAGAAACAGGGACCAGTTAATGTGGATTTCAAGTACTTGACTCTGTGGGTCAGTGTGTGGCAGCGGCTAAGAATGCAAATAGAATTATCAGGAAACGAATGGAAAACAAAGATGAAAATGTTATAATGCCTTCATATTACTACTATATGAACAGTACCCCACCAAAAGTCGCCCCCAGAAACATTTTAGTAAAATACCCCATTATTAAACCAGGGACCTGCTTGCTACTCTAATTAGACTGGTCATAACATATGAAGCTGTCATACAGGCTGGTATGCACTGTTTTACATCTTTAGGGGTGGGGTGGGGGGAGTCAGTGACCACTAGGGGAGTAAAATGTCTTAAGCCCTCCAGTGGTCATCTAGTCAGTTTGGGCACCTTCTTGGCTTTTATTCATTATTGAAAGGGGTCTAGCCTCAAAAATCCAATTTTTGCTCTGGATGTTCTCTACAGACAGTCCCCGGGTTAAGAACAGGTTCCGTTTTTTAAAGCGTTCTTAGGTTAAATTCGTATGTTGTATTCTTCCCACCTTCTCTTCCTCCTTGAGGTCCCTCTTGCATCCCTTTCCATCCATCCCACTGTTCCCTCTCCACCAACACATCCAACATTACTCCTTCTCATCTCTCTCTCTTCCCCATTCATCTCTACCTCACTCCTCTCCCACTACCATGCCCAATAATTCTCTCTCCCTCTCTATGCCCAACAATTCTCCTCTTTCTTCATCTCCCCATGTGCACCCTCTCTCTTAGTCACCCAATTCACTCTTTCTATTCTCTCCCCCACCTCAGCATCTCTTTCTCTCACTCCCTCCATTCTTCCATCCTATGGCTCATGCTTCCCTCCATTCTTTGTTCCAAGCTCATGCCCACTCCCTCCTTCCATCCTTTCTCCAAAGTTTGTGCTCTCTCCCTCCCTAGTCCCTACACATTCCTCTCTCTCCTTCCCTCCATTCTTTGCCCCAAGTATATGCCTCCCTCCGGAGGATGTTTACCTTCTGGCCAGCACCCTCCTCCTTCCAGCCACAGTCTTTTCTCTGCACAAAGCCACCAGTAGCGGCTCCTACACACATCCTGAGGCTGAGCCGGAAGTCTTCCCTCTGACAGAGGAAGCTCCTCCTACGTCAGAAGGAAAGCTTCCAGCTCAGCCGCAGGGCGTGCATAGATGCCGCTGCCCGCAGCTTTGTGCAGAGACTACAGCGGGAAGGAGGAGGGAGCTGGCCAGAAGGTAAATACCCACCAGAGGGAAGCATGTACTTGAGGCACAGAATGGAGGGAGGGAGAGGGGCATGTTGGAACTTGGGAGGGAGGGAATATATTGAAACACTGAAGGTAGAGCAGGACCCACGTTCTTAAGTACAAATCCAATTTAAATTGGATATTCGTAAAATGGGGACTGCCTGTATAGTGTTCTGAAAATGAGCACCTAAACCTGCAATCCAACACTATTACAAACTGACAACATTTTGCTTGTTATCAATCTTAAGGTGTCTTCCCCAGATGAAATTGTGATCACAGATTTAGGCAGTTTGAAGTCAGTGTTCTGTGAAATGTAATTCTGTACAAAGTCTTTAGCTCACTGCTTTTTGGGAGTGCCCTCCAATCTGTCATGGCATTAGAGTTCATAAGTTCAACTGTCTATCCTTTATCTAATGGCTGGAGACAGAAGATATGTGTTTGGGGATAAGTTTACATTTATTTGTTCAGTCTTAGAGAAGTGCAATGAGGTTGGAGGCTACCTGGAGTCAAGGATGTGGAATCCGGTTTGTTTCAGGTACATTGAATACAGTGGTAGTGTAGTAATAAAAATGAAATAAATCTCTAATAAATCTCTGTTCTCTGATTAAAATGAGAATGTGAATCACTAAATTCAATCAGTTTACTTATTAGAAACCTCTAGCTATCATGAGTGTTTAGGAAATATTAACCAAGAGTAGAAAAGTATAGTACAGTATTTTTTAGTTACTGTTAACCGAGTCAAGCTCCTTTCTGGCTGAAGACCCGGTATATAAAGTTAAGTTTTAGTTTAGTGTAGGAGAAGACTTAAGAGAATCTGGGATTTTATTCACCATAAAAAGTCATTCTGAATTAACAAAACTTAAACAAACAAAAAGCCAGCCAGCTTGGAATATTGTATGGAAAAATTTTCAAAACCTCTACCAGTTTTGCTATCTTTGCAGTCTAGATAGAAAACTCAAGATTCCGTACAAATGTAAGGAAGTTCTTCTTCACCCAGAGAGTGGTAGAAAACTGGAACGCTCTTCCGGAGGCTGTCATAGGGGAAAACACCCTCCAGGGATTCAAGACAAAGTTAGACAAGGACGTACGCTGATAGGGCTAGTCTCAGTTAGGGCGCTGATCTTTGACCAGAGGGCCGCCACATGAGCGGACTGCTGGACATGATGGACCGCTGGTCTGACCCAGCAGTGGCAATTCTTATGTTCTTATCATCTGGGGCTAGCTCTGCAGCTGGTAAAGGAGATGATTCTATGGCCTGCAGGAATCCAGCTTAATACTACTACTACTACTATTTGCTAGACATAGATGGCAGCCGTTTAAGTCACCATTTGTGCTGTCTCCCTTTGCTCTCTTTTATTTCTTTTATTTTTGGTTTCCTTTCCTGATGTTTTTTGTTTATTTATTTAATTATTATTTTATTTGTGTTAATTTTTGAATCTTTTGATTTTATTCTGGATATCATTTCATTTGTGGACTCTGATCTGACAGTTCAGATTAGACCGTTATTCTTGGTCTGTCAGAAAGGCCTCGTTCTCACCGGGTATTCCTGCACCTTTGGCGATCTTGAGCTGTGCATAACAACTTGCCTTCTTTCTCACCTGATATTTGCTGCACATTGGCGATCCTGTACTGTGCCTGGCGACTGATCCATAATGAGTGGTGCTAATTTTGAGTTGGAAAGGGAGTATTGCCGAGGTCGACGGAGGGCGACTGAGTCGCCGAATGGAGGTGGTTGCCGACGCGGAAGCGATATAAATAAGGTGAAAGAAGTGAACTCTAATCTCCCTGCAGCTATGCAAATTGGATCTCCTACTGGCAATGCGACACCAATAGGACGGGAGGTCTGGAGAATGGCTTTTCATCATGCTTGGAGTCTTACAGCGTCAGATGTCCTACAGCCAACTTGGTTCACTGTTTGTGAGTGACGGTACCAACAAGGGTGAGGTCTGGTTGAGTGAACTGCATTATCCAGACCAAGGAGCGGAGAATAGAAGCTGGAAGATCTGTAAACTGTTGAAAATAATGAACAGTATTCCATAAAATCGAGAAATGCTTCTATCTGCTTTGAAAAAATGGACCCATGGCTGATGTGCAGAGGTCGATGATGGCGGTTACCCGGCTGAAACAGCTAAAGCTCTAGGGATGATGACATTGATGACTGATGGAAATGAAATCAAGTCCTTCCTGACTTTTGTTCTATTATGCATATTATATCTATTCCTTTTTATTTAATTTTGTTTAGTTTTCATTTAAAATTTTTCTTAGAATTCTATTGTTTAACTGTTTCTCATTCCAATCTATTCATATGCCGTCCTTTACCTTTTCTTTTTTCCTCACTTCTAATGTTTATTTTCTCTATATAATTTTATAATTGATTAATTCTTAAAAGTATTTTCTATTTAATTAGTTTCTTTATAATATTTTATTATTTTGGAATGTACGTTTTATTTTTAACAGTATGTTATAGAGAGTTCAATGTATTCTTGTTAGGATGCTTTATATCTCATTTCCGCTATCTTTATTTTCCTATCTACTATTTGCTAATTTGTTTGTCTTTGGTACTTTAGTTAGATTGTGAGCCTTCGGGACAGTAAGGGAATTTCAAAGTACCCATTCTTTATTTATTTATCTTATTCTATTGCATCCTTTAATGTATATTTCTATGTAAACCGCTTAGAACTTAACGGATTTAGCGGTATATAAGAAATAAATAACATAACATATGCAGCACCGTACATTAAATGTGTAAAAGACAATCCCTGATCAATAGGGTTTACAATCTAATTAAAACAGGATAAATAGGGGTTAGGGAATTTCTCCAGAGGAAAAAATAAAACAGACATAGGTGCTTTTCCGCCTTTCTGTATTTGGTTTTGATTGTACACTGCTGAATTTGTGATTTGGTAATGAAGCAGTATATTAAGTTTAATAAACCTGGTACAGTGGACTATAGAGAAGGGGAACCAGGTCCAAAACCCACTCTAGTGCACTTGTGGTGCAGCCTGTGAGTCCTCCAAAACCCATGCAAAAACTACTGTACCTACTTATAGGTGACGCCTGCAGGCATAAGGGCTATTGATGTGGTACAGATATGAGTAGAATAGATTTTGGGTGTGTTTTGGAAGGCTCCCAATACAAAGTAAGGGAGTAATGGTGAGATGTGTACCTGGGACTTTGTATGTGAAGTCCGCCGTCTAGAATGTGTGTATGGCCAGTCTAAGAATACTGGCCCCCTATATGTCCTAATGGCTTGTTTTGCACATTTTCCCCTAAAAGATAGATGCACGGAGCTGAAAAACATCTATCAATTGGCCATTTTTGAAACAAAAAGTTAGACATTTTTCTTATTTTGAAAATGAATTTTTAGATGTTTTTTCCCAAAACATCCAAAATCTGATTTAGACGCTTATTGAAAATGCCCCTGTTAATCAAGTATTGACAATGATCATGACTAAGCTGCAATCAAAATGATAAAACCTCTCTTCCAAGACTCTATCAGCTATAACTGTCTATTTGTGGAAAAATTATGTCAGAGGTCTCTTCCTATCTTGATTTTAGAAAATTGTTAAAGACTCAACTGTTTGATAGGCTGGTATCTTAATGCATTCTGCTTCATTTTTTTCAGTCAAGTTCCTTATATTCAACTTGATATATTTAATCTGTTCTATATATTACTTCTTTCTCTCAAAAAATCTTGTGCACTGCACACTTATCACCAAAATGTTTATAGGCTACTGCCAGAGCCGCAAATTGAATTGAAAGGGTTATTATGGATCTCAAGCGCTCGCAGTTGTACAGCCAATTGAACAAGTCATGGCGTAGAATTCTCTTGCGAGCTATCATCGGTCCTTTAAACTCTTTATTATAATATTCAATTTAATATATCTGAGAGTTTTCTTTTAGTTTTTGTTTTCATATTTTTTTCTTTATGCCATTCACCATAATTGTACTACTATAGTAATCTCCTGTCATTATCGTAGTAGTACTTAGCTCAGGAGTAGATGCGCTACCCGGCCATCTGGACACGAATGAAGATCTCTGTTTCGCTCTCTCTACAAGCTATAGAGCTTCTTCAGGAACAATGTATTTAATCTTGTCAGCACTAAACAATAAAGCATAAGATAAATGTTATTATAAATATATCTAATTCTTAAAAAAGATATCCTACTTTTTCTATTTTTCCTAACTCTTGCAATTAACAAAGGCTCCAAGGAACCACCTAGAGCTGGATCACCTTATTGCAATCTACATATTTTAAACTATTTAAAACATCTTATTGTAAAATTGAATATTTCAAACATTTTTCTAATTTTTTTTACCTATTTATGCACTTTTCACCTGTTATCACACTATCTTAATTTTATTCAGTTTTTATTGGTATTTAGTTTTATCAGCTATTATTACAAACTACTAACTTACAAATAGTTAGATTATATAGATGACCATACCCTTTAAACATCATGTATTATAATTCCGTATTACCTATAATTCATCCAGACCCCCAAACAATGCCTATCTCATATGCTGTCAACAAAATTGCAATCCTTAATAAAATGCACCAATGCCCTACCTGCACGGGTCTATTATAGTGCATTAAACCAACCTGTTTATGATTCAATGCTATATAGCAGTATAGAAGACCATATTCAGGATCTCCAAACTTTTTTACCTCAACCGAAATTTCAAGGCATCTTTCGTCACTTCCAGGATTTCTTTACTGGAGTTGTTTACCGAAAATCTCAAAAGCTCCTGTTTTATATGTTTGGGGTAATGTAACACCTCTTCCTGAACTATCTTAACCAGAAGTAAAATTGGAGTTTACATATTTAATACTGAATTTAAAACGTCAGATGGTAAGTTTCCAAAGTCATATCAGATATTTTTTCAACTTCTTAACATAAATTATTCTGCCTACACTGACTAGAAGATTATAGTCAAACATATATTAAGCATGGGTTAAACTACCCCTTGTCCGTAGACCGCTCGAAAAAGCTGTTCCGGTGCTAGACTTCAAGAACTTAGTTATCATCACTTCACAGAACAACCCCCCCCCCCCCCCCCCCCCCCCGCATTTGTATAGGAATGTACCAAGTTTAAAAGAATATACAGTGGTGCCTCGCATAACGGATGCCTCGCACAGCGAACGCTGCGCATAACGAACTTTTTGTCTTGCTCCCTATAACGAACTTCGTTTCACACAACGAAGTCGCCCGAGGGGCCCGGGGGGGGGGGGCGGAACTACTCTCGCCGCTTCCTAATGTGAGCCGGGAACAGCAGCACCCTCACCTTACCTCGGATGCCGAGTTTTCCGGCTTTCTTTTTCGGCCAGCCACACGCTTTCAGGGAGCAGCACATGCGCGCATGCTCTGTTGTTCAATCTTCTCCTCTGACGCAACCGGAAACCGGAAGTTGCAGGAGAGGAGAACATTGATCAACTCCAGCAGCTGCGCGTGCACAGCTTTTTGAGATCGTGCCGGGAGCCAGACCCGCTGATGCACAGCAGCAGTGAATATTGTGCAGACAAACTAACCTGCTGGTACAGCCGAAGAGGGAGGAAGGAAAACTGTTGAATTTCTTGGGGGAAAGATGAGGAGTTCTGGCCAGCAGGGGAGGGAAAGCTGGACAGTACGGGGGAGGAGCAGTAGGGAAGGCAAGAGATCACTGCCCTCTCCAGCCAAAATTTTCCTTTTCAGAGGGACCCCGACATGGCAGCCATTCTCACAAACTGCCTGCGGCTGCCCCGAAGTTTTCCCTCTGCTGCAACTTCCCGTTTCTGATAGGGCAGATCGCCGCAAAGGGAAAGCTTCGGGGCAGCTACCGGCAGTTTATGAGAACAGCTGCCATGTCGGGGTCCCTCTGAAAAGGAAAATTTAGGTGTTTAATAAAGAAGTTTGGATCGCAGGGCCCCTTAGATCTATGCTCCCCCCTCTTACGCCAGCCCTGGGACCCTTCTGACAGTTTCGGGCCCTAGGCAAGTGCAGAGCTGCACTCAAGTGGCTAAAGAGCCACATGCGGCTCGCGAGCCGCGGTTTGCCGACCACTGACCTAGGACAACTGGAGGGTCAGGTGATTTGCCTAGAGTCACATGGAGCTGCAGTGGGAACTGACCCAGTTCCCGAAGTTCTTAGCCTCCTGCAGATCGTGCGGCTGGGTGAGGGAGAAGGCTGGCAGGCTCTGCATGTGAGGTGAGGTGGAGGGAGGGAAATGTAGGGCTGCAGAACAAATTATTTTGTTTTACAGGTATTCTTATGGGACAACAGGGCTGCAGAACGAATTATTTTGTTTTACATGTATTCTTATGGGAAAACGCGTTTCACACAACGAACGTTTCACATAACAAACTTGCTCCTGGAACGGATTAAGTTCGTTGTGTGAGGCACCACTGTACCTAATTTAAAAGAAAATCTGTCAGTTAACTGTCATGTTTAGTCCTTTAGGTTGGAGACTTTGTAATCGATCAATCCTCCTCTGCTCTAATTGTAATTCTTTCCCTGCCATGCCGGTATTTTCAGCATTATATTGTAAATGCTTTCTGTCTTTATTTGTTTTTAAGTCCATTATTTTAATTTGTATTTTAGCTCACCTTGTTGTGAACCGCCTAGAACTTTTTCGGTATGGTGTATATAAGATTAAAATTATTATTATTATTATTTTGGCAAACTGCCTTACTACTACTATTAAATCATTTCTATAGCACTACTAGATATATACAGCACTGTAAACAAAAGAAGCACAAGACAGTCCCTTCTCAAGAGAGCTTACGATCTAGTTAAGAGAAATAAGGGATTAGGGAGTTATTTATTATGGAAATGATCAGCTTGTGGGTACTGAACAGGTGAATGGAAAGGGAAATCATGTTTGACGAATTTACTCCAATTTTTTGAGACCGTGAACGAGCAAATTGATAGTGGGAAGCCGGTGGACATAATATACTTGGACTTCCAGAAAGCGTTCGACAAAGTTCCACACGAAAGACTTCTCAGGAAACTACAAAGCCATGGCATAGAGGGGGATATACAAAGATGGATAGGCAAATGGCTGGAAAACCGAAAGCAGAGAGTGGGCATAAATGGGAAGTTCTCCGACTGGGAGAAAGTGACTAGTGGTGTACCCCAGGGCTCGGTACTTGGGCCGATTCTTTTTAATATTTATATCAATGACCTGGAGGAAGGAACATCCAGTGAGATCATCAAGTTTGCAGACGATACAAAACTATGCCGGGAAATCAGATCGCAGGAGGATAGAGAGAAACTCCAGAGCGATTTGTGTCGATTAGAAACATGGGTGGAGAAATGGCAGATGAAGTTCAATGTGGAGAAATGCAAGGTAATGCATTTAGGCAATAAGAATAAGGAATACGAGTATACAATGTCAGGTGCAACTCTGGGGAGGAGTGAACAAGAAAAGGACCTGGGTGTACTGATAGATAGGACCCTGAAGCCGTCGGTACAATGTGCGGCAGCGGCAAAGAAGGCAAATAGAATGTTGGGCATGATAAAGAAAGGAATCTCGAGTAGATCGGAGAAAGTTATAATGCCGCTTTATAGGGCAATGGTCAGACCACACTTGGAATACTGCGTCCAACATTGGTCTCCCTACCTAAAGAAGGATATAAAACTGCTGGAGAGGGTGCAGAGACGAGCAACAAAACTGGTGAAGGGTATGGAGAAACTGGAATACGAGGACAGACTTATAACACTAGGATTGTTCTTCCTTGAGAAAAGGAGACTGCGTGGGGATATGATCGAGACCTTCAAAATACTGAAAGGAATCGACAAAATAGAGCAGAGAAGATTATTTACATTGTCCAATTTGACACGGACTAGAGGACATGTAATGAAGCTAAGGGGGGACAGGTTCAGGACTAATGTCAGGAAGTTCTGCTTCACTCAGAGAGTGGTTGACACCTGGAATGCCCTCCCAGAGGAGATTATGGCGGAATCGACCGTCCTAGGCTTCAAGAGCAAACTAGATGCATATCTCCTTAAGAGAGGCATATAAGGATATGGTGGACTATAAATTACAATTTCACAAAAACACCCCTCAACAACCAGGGCTACGCCTCAAATTTATGAAAAAAGGAGAAAAAGACCTCAGTGTCTAACAGGGGCCATAAAAAAGCTTCCCAAATAGACAAGCCAGTCTCAGACAGAATTTGAAACTGGCAGACACATCCTTGGTCAAAAAACTCCTTTAGACTCAATTACTCTTCAGAGCCACACATTTCTTTTAGTACATTCTGTTTCAATGTTTCAAAAATTTTATAAATAGTGTCATAAAAAGTCACTTATCTGAATAAATGGATGTTGAGACGTAGTCGTGGGTTAGAAAGCAGGAACAAAAAATGCTCCGTGGGAAGTCAGCTGAAGGCTAATTAAAGTATCTCCAGTGCAACACTTCCATAATCATCCAACAGGGCTCCCTGTTTCGCTATAATGCTTCGTCAGGGATTTTGCTGTAAAAAAAGGAACAAATTAAGTCCAAAATATTTTCTCAAAACACAAGAGAAGAAAAAATGATACTTCACCCACAGCGTCCATTCACCCGCTTCCACTCCTGTCACAAAATGGCCCCTCAGCGTTCAAGGCTAATATGCAAATCCACTCGTCATCACGCGCACGTGGTGACGTCATATTACTATCAATTCCACTCATACATTGGGAGTTCATTCAAAAACACAAAAAATGCAACAGAATTTTCAAAAAACATCAACAAAACCAGGGTTTCCAATCAATAGTGCTGTTCAAACCACTCGGAGCACAGGTTTGTAACCAAAAAATCCAGCGCTGTTCTCTTTTAAGTAATAGTTGTTTGAAGTCACCTCCTCTAGCAGAAGGAAACACGCGTTCAAGAACCCAGCACCGTAGATCTTCAAAGGAATGTTGTAATTCTACACAATGTTGTACCATTGGAGCTTCTACCCGTTCTCGCAGTAGACAGGAACGGTGCTCTATAAGGCGTGTTTTCAACAGTCTGGATGTTTGTCCTACATATAATTTCTGGCAAGGACATCTGATGACATATACAATTCCTCTACTGTTACAATCAGTTATATGATGTAAAATATACTGCTTTTGGTCCATTGGGTTCACAAAAGATGAACATGTCTCCATTATGCTACACACAGAACAATGTCCACATTTATCATGTATTCCCCCCAACTGCCTCTCTCCACCCTCATTCTCTTCTATTGCCACCCT
Organism: Geotrypetes seraphini; assembly: GCF_902459505.1. Taxonomy (NCBI): domain Eukaryota; kingdom Metazoa; phylum Chordata; class Amphibia; order Gymnophiona; family Dermophiidae; genus Geotrypetes; species Geotrypetes seraphini. The sequence goes on along the minus strand of NC_047086.1, from coordinate 162,522,438 downwards.
GCTGGTAGGGCAAAGCTCATCTTGAATACATTTGTTTCGTGAGAACAGCGCTGGATTTTTTGGTTACAAACCTGTGCTCCGAGTGGTTTGAACAGCACTATTGATTGGAAACCCTGGTTTTGTTGATGTTTTTTGAAAATTCTGTTGCATTTTTTGTGTTTTTGAATGAACTCCCAATGTATGAGTGGAATTGATAGTAATATGACGTCACCACGTGCGCGTGATGACGAGTGGATTTGCATATTAGCCTTGAACGCTGAGGGGCCATTTTGTGACAGGAGTGGAAGCGGGTGAATGGACGCTGTGGGTGAAGTATCATTTTTTCTTCTCTTGTGTTTTGAGAAAATATTTTGGACTTAATTTGTTCCTTTTTTTACAGCAAAATCCCTGACGAAGCATTATAGCGAAACAGGGAGCCCTGTTGGATGATTATGGAAGTGTTGCACTGGAGATACTTTAATTAGCCTTCAGCTGACTTCCCATGGAGCATTTTTTGTTCCTGCTTTCTAACCCACGACTACGTCTCAACATCCATTTATTCAGATAAGTGACTTTTTATGACACTATTTATAAAATTTTTGAAACATTGAAACAGAATGTACTAAAAGAAATGTGTGGCTCTGAAGAGTAATTGAGTCTAAAGGAGTTTTTTGACCAAGGATGTGTCTGCCAGTTTCAAATTCTGTCTGAGACTGGCTTGTCTATTTGGGAAGCTTTTTTATGGCCCCTGTTAGACACTGAGGTCTTTTTCTCCTTTTTTCATAAATTTGAGGCGTAGCCCTGGTTGTTGAGGGGTGTTTTTGTGAAATTGTAATTTATTGGACATCCCTTCTTGTGGATTTTGTATTTTGGACTATAAATTACGCCAGGTGTACACCTGGCAGGGCCTCCGCGTGTGCGGATCGCCGGACTTGATGGACCGAAGGTCTGATCCGGAGAAGGCAGTTCTTATGTTCTTATGAATGGTTAAAAGCAGCCTCAAAAGGGTGAACTTTTCACCTAGATTTGAATATAACTGGAGACAGAGTTTGATGTACTGATTCGGGAAGTCTATTCCAGGCATACAGTACAGCAAGATTTTTAAAAAACGTGGTCTAGAGTTGGCACTGGAGAAGTAGGGTGTAGATATTTACCCAACGAATGGAGTTCCTGAGGAGGGATTTAGGGAGGAATAAGAGTGGAGGGATATGGAAGATGCCAGTATTTGATCATAAAACAGTATATCCTGCACAGAGTGGCAGGCGCTGGTTCTGGCCACCTTTTTGGGCAGACTGGATGGACTGTGCAGGTCTTTTTTTTTTTTTTTTCAAATTCTTTATTCATTTTTTCATCTTACAACAAGTACACAATATTACATCATTTAAAACTTTTACACATCACTTGAATTTCTTTCTATTGTCATCGTAAATACATAACTTTATTCCCTTCCCACCCACCCTTCCCTCAAATATTTCAATCAAAAATATCATATAAATATTGTATTCTTATCTATTGATTAACCTTTAAATAGAACTTTATACCATCCCCCCTCCCCCCTATGTATAAATATACTGTCTAATCATTACAATAATTTGCCAATGGCCCCCAGATCTTTTTAAAATTATTATAATTCCCTTTCTGCAAAGCAATTATTCTTTCCATTTTGTATATGTGGCACAACGAATTCCACCAAAATGTATAACTAAGATTATTGTAATTTTTCCAATTACTGGTGATATGTTGCATGGCGACTCCTATCATAATTAATAGAAGTTTGTTGTTACTTGATGAAATTTGACTTTTTGTTCTCATTGACATACCGAACAGAATAGTATCATATGATAAAGCTACATGGTTTTCTAATAAACAATTTATTTGAGACCAAATTGATTTCCAAAATGCCATGATTCAGGGACAATAAAATATTAAATGATCTAGGGGCCCTGCTTCCAGAATGCAATGCCAGCATCTATTAGACTTAGAGCTAACTTTTGTAATCAAACTGGGGTCCAAAATGCTCTATGTAACAAAAAGAACCAAGTTTGTTTCATAGATGCGGACACTGTACATCTCATTTTCCAAGACCAAATTCGTGGCCACTGAGATGCAGAAATTTGATCTGCCATCATTTACTAAGTTACTACAGTATACCTTTGATCTTAAGCATCTGTTCTGCCACAAGTTATTGCTATTGGAGCAAATGGCAAAACTGTCCGAGTATACCTACAGTGTATACTCGACTGTAAGTCAAGGGTCAAGATTATAAAGGACTTTCTGTCCTGCCTATCAAGCTAGGATGTCATGGCAGCTTACAGTCTAAACAGAACACAGCGTAGAGTAGAATGCAAGCGAGAAGACAATGCAAAAGGTGGGGGAAAGGAATGTAGAACTACAATTCTGAAAGGAAAGCAGGGAGGGGATAACATATGGATAGCTGTATACCCCAGCCTATTACTCAGTAAGAATGACTGCACAAATTTAAGTATATGTGTCTGTAAAGAGGAAGATTTTCAAATCTGACTTGAACTTTGGTAGAAATGATCAAGTTCTTAGATATAGAGTCGAGAAATTTGTGCTGAAAAAAATCAACTTAAAAACGGGGAATATCTTATCTATGGGTAACACCCAAAATGCTAAGAAAATTAATCCTGCCTCCGCCCCCCCCCCCCCCCCCCGATACACACCACTGTCAGTGGCATGAAAAACTTTCCACAGTTCCACATCTTAGTCCCCCCTCCCAATTCTTAGTCCCCCCCCCAAAAAAAACAAAAAAACAACAAACCCAAAACACCATGTACCTTAAAATCGTTCTTCCAGAGTACTGGCACTGCAATAGTGAACTTAGGTCCTGTAGTTTGTTCTGGAATTATCCCTCTAATTCCACTTCCTGTTTCCATATCTTTGATCCTAAGTTTTGAAGTTAACAAATTGTGTTAAGGATAGGGATACCAGATTTTCCCGAAGGAAAATCCAGACCCATGGCCTTGCCCCCAGGCCCACCCAGTTCTGCCCACTTCACACCCCCCATCTCAACTCCCCTTAACCTGTTTTGCATCGGGATGGCATCTGTGCATGTGAGGATGTAACGCAATGGCATCGCACATGTGTGCGTGGTGTTGCAGCCGCATGTTCGTGGATGCCGTCCCGATGCTGGAAGCTTTTCAAAACCCGGACAAAATGCCAGGTTTTGAAAAGCCGTCCGGACCCTCAGACATGTCCGGGCAAATCCGGACTTCTGGTAAACCTAGTTAAGGAGGCATTTTGATTCTTTTTGGCATTTTGGTTTTTGGCAATTTTGGTTATTGCCCTCAACTTAAATATGAGATCCATTTTTGTTTGAGTATGTTTATTTATTTGTAGTATTTATACACCATTTATAGCCTAAGTGGTTTTCATTCAGGTATTCTAGCATTTTTCCCTATCTGTCCTGGTGGGCTCACACTCTACCTAATATACCTGGGGCAATGGGTTACTGAATTTCTAATACCTCTCCCCTTTTTGCCTTGTAGTAAACTAAGAGGTTGGTGGAGTTTCAGTATATAACCGCAGAAATGGCTATGCAGGGTATCTAATTATTCTGAATAGCTCAGAAATCTGGATGTTAACGTCAGCAATCATTCTTATCATACAGACAACAGGGACTGAAACTGTTCAACTGGGTGACATGGAAAGAAAGTTTGATATAGTTAGTCTGATTTGTTAATAGCCTTTTTTTAAGTTAAAAGGAAAAGCAGGCAATCAAAAAATGCTTTAACAAATAGAACGTTATATTGCAGAAAAATGGCTAGAGTTAAATGGCTTTTCTGATAACTGCCTTAGGGCTAAAGGGAGAGGAGTTCAGAATGCCAGGCCAGTGGGAAATTTATGATTTAAGGTGCAAGTGAAAAGGAATGGATACCTAGTTTAAAACTTTTTCATGTAAAATTGACTTTATTTTCTAATTGTAAATGTAAAATGCATGCCTTTTGAGGTGCAATTTCAGATAATAGAAACTGCCACATAAAGATATCCACTTGCCTTTATGTCCAATGTTCAAGAATTCTATCGTATTAAATATGAGGTTCTAAATTTGATAGATAATTTATCCATTAAAAGTAGAACTGCCAGTGATGGGTAACTTTTATCTGGATAGTGACTGAATGTCTCCACTATCTGCAGTGGCATAGAGAAGGAAGTTTGCATTTGGCATTGCTGTGCTGTGTGCCCCCCTCCTCCCCCGTGCTTCTCCCCAACATTGTTGGGCTTTGTGTACACACCCCATGCACCTTTCCCCGTGGCCCTCCCCCATACCTCTTCAAATCTTCACTAACTATGAGCAGCATCTCTTACCTGCTGCTGCTGGCCTTATTCTTCCCTCTGATGTTACTTCCTGGTCCCTATAAATAGGAAGTGATGTCAGAAGGAGGCAAGAGGTCAGCACAAGCAGTAGGTAAGAAGAGATTCTTCTCGCAGCCAGTGAAGATTTGAAGAGGTACTGGGGGGGAGAGTGGAGAAGTGTCGGTGCCTCTGCCAAGGTGGCACCCAGGGTGGTCTGCCTCCCCACCCCCTCTTATTATGCCAGTGATTATCTGCATAAAATTTGCCCTTTCCACAAGAGCACTCTTGACTTTTCCTAAATCTATGTATAAGATAAAGAAGAATGCAATCCCCACGCAAACAAGATGCGGATAGAAAAGTGAGGATAAAAACCAAAGATTTCATATAGTTTTACATATTTAATATTTGTAAAATTTTTATTTATTTATTGACGTGCTTTGATTCATAGAATTTAGGATTCCTAACATAGGCATTGTTGCTGAAGCATGGTCATATAAAGTCCTTCTAATTCTGTGCTATGAACTACTATTGATGAGCACAGTAGTTATTAAAGACTGTTTTATTGGACTGAACTCTTTTGTTTGGTTTTTATCCTCACATTTTGTCGCCTTCCTAAATCTACATACATAAATTCTGGATAGATACATTTTCTGGCACTGAATTAAATGAAAAGCCTTTATGTGGTTGGCCTCGGCCCTTCTAATACATACATTTGTGTATGTACCAGATTATTACAGTCGAAGAGGCTAAGCGCCGGCAGAGCACCTGCAGTGTATGTGATGAAGAAGCTGATGACATTCTGCCTGACCTGAAGCACCATAGTGGAATTTTTGAGGATGTGCACATCGAAAAGGTACGATTGAAGGAATTCTTTGAAAAATCAGACTGTAGAAGAGATCTTGACTCCCACAGCAGCATTGTTGTTTTAAATGTATTTTTAATACTAGTGATGATCATTTTTGGAGGGGAGGGGGAGGGGGCAATTCAGTAAGTGGGTACCTCCAATTAGGCACCCGGAAGATAAGTGGTGGAAGCCTATTCTATAATGGGAAGTGGGCACCTACTTTCCCTTATGGAATACTGGCATCACTGTTGTTAAGCAGCGCATTTGACCAAAGTGTAGGAGGCACAAAGGGGATTTGTTAGCCTAATGATGTACTAGCACCTTGCTCCCTGATGAAATTATTGAAACGGGGCTCACGTCGAAGAATGAGGTGGTGCTCAAGATAAGTCTATAGCTTCTCAATCCATATATTAAAAGATTGCAAAGAAATTGATTAAAAGTACGAACTGAATATTGAACAGGAGAAGATTATAATGAATAATAAGATTTAAGTAAAAAGGCGAGTTTAGAGGTTGGTGACAGGAATCAATGAGGATTATAGCCAGCCTGAGTTATGCTACCTGGGTAGTAATCTGATGATCCTTATACCTAACGTATTTGAATACGTTACTAACAATCGAGTGAATGAGGTTATAAACACTGGATGTGTGGAAAGTAGCCAGGACTCTAATTTGGAACACATTAAACTATATTAAACTGGTGTAAGTATGCATACCTAACTATTTATTTAAAATATTTATAGCCTACATTATCCTGCAGTTTTAAGTGGTGTACAAATTATTAATGCATGCACAATAAAACAGCACATTAGCAAAGCATACAGAAAAATCATCCAAAAATTATATACTGCTTTAAAAGGCTAATACAGTCATTAATAGAATGCAGCAATGCAATAATAAAACACTAACAATATACCTAATACTTAGGTGCAATACACTGAAATAAACATAAGGTTTTTAGCTGTTTACGAAAATGTAACAAACCTACAGAAGCATGTAACTCCAAAGGACTCTATAGATAAACAATCTAACTTGTCTAAAAGAAGGAATATCCAACAGTTGTTTCTGAGAAGATTGTAGACTACACAAAGGCTTATAGAAGCGCAATGCAGTTGCCAAAGTCTCAGTGTACAACATACAATATTCTATAAGTTTTGCTCAGAAGTGGAGAACCACTCCTGTGTATGCCGGCCTTGCAAATAGACACTAGAAGGTTGATATTCAAATCAATTTAACCAACCAGAAATGATTCCAGGCTTGTTAGATCATCTGTTCAGGGCTAAATGTTAGTTTTCTGCAGCATTTAACAATACAATACAGTACAACTTATTATACCCTGCAAATTTCAACATGAAATCATTGCGGTTTACAGCAAGTTGAGTTACATTTGCGATATAAGGACATAAGAATTGCCACTGCTGGGTCAGACCAGTGGTCCATCGTGCCCAGCAGTCTGCTCCCGCGGCGGCCCTTAGGTCAAAGACTAGTGCCCTAACTGAGACTAGCCTTACCTGCGTACTTTCTGGTTCAGCAGGAACTTCTCTAACTTTGTCTTGAATCTCTGGAGGGTGTTTTCCCCTATAACAGCCTCCAGAAGAGCGTTCCAGATTTCTACCACTCTCTGGGTGAAGAAGAACTTCCTTACATTTGTACGGAATCTAGCCCATTTTAACTTTAGAGAGTGCCTTCTCGTTCTCTCTACCTTGAAGAGGGTAAACAACCTGTCTTAATCTACTAAGTCTATTCCCTTCATTATCTTGAGTGTTTCGATCATGTCCCCTCTCAGTCTCCTCTTTTCAAGGGAGAAGAGGCCCAGTTTCTCTAATCTCTCACTGTATGGCAATTCTTCTAGCCCCTTAACCATTTTAGTCGCTCTTTTCTGGACTAGTGCTGCCCGATTCAGGGAAAATAATTTCGATTCAATTCGATTCGACCTATTGAATTGGTTTTTCGATTCAATTTGATTTTCCTGCCCAATTGGGTGTTTTTTTCAAACATCCTGGTGGGTTTATTTTATAGCTTCTTCACCCCCTTTGGCTTCTCCTAACCATACTAGCGCTGTGGTATAAACAAAATAAAAAAGCAAAAAGGACTTTTCCTCTCTGTTAAATCCTAGCTCATGTTTGCGGTCTAACACCAGCTCTGGCAGGATACACGTTACAAATCTGACATATTGTAATCACAAAACAGAAAATAAAATTATATTTTCTACCTTTTGTTGTCTGGTCAATATTCAAATCTTGTTGGTCCCAGGCTCTGGTTGTCTTCTGATAACTTGCTTGCCAGGGTCTCCTTCTTTTCCTTTCTCCGTGCTAACCATCCATCTTCCATCTCTGTCCTCCCCTTCCGTTTCCCTTCCCTCCCCCGGAGGTCTGGCATCTTTCTTTTTTTTTCGTCTCCATCCACAGATTCACCTTTTCTCAATTGCCCTTTCATACGGCATCTCTCCCTCCTTCCCCACCATCCTAGGGTCTACCATCTCTCCCTTTCTCTTCCCAACTACTCTCCTATCCAGTATCTCTATTCCCCCCTCCACACCATCCCTTGTGTCCAACTTCTCTCCCTTTCTGTGCCTTCCCTCCCTAAATCCCATTGTCAATCATCTCTCTCCCTCTCCTCTATTTTTAGACCCATTATTTCTTCCCCTACCCCTAAAGTCCGGCATATGCATGTCTCTTTGAACCCCCCTTCCCTCCCTCCCTCCGTGTACTTCTACACCAGCCCCCCCTCCCCTGAAGGTCTGTCCTCCCTGAAGGCCTGTGCCACCATCCCTAAAGGCTTGTCCCCCCCCCCTTAAAGGCCTGAATCCCACTCCTGAAGGCCTGCCTGTCCCCCCCCCTTGAAGGCTTGTTCCCCCCCCCCTTAAAGGCCTACATCCCAACCCTGAAGGCCTGCCTGCCTGTCCCCCAGGATTGCTGCGAAGGAAACAGCTCAGAAGCAGTTTGCAAAGATCGCTAGCACCGCGATCTTGTCTGCAGGCTGCTCCTCAAAGGTAAATGGTGCGGGGAGGCCGGGGGAGAAGTCGGACGCCAGGGGGGGAACCGGACGCCAGGGGGGAAGCTAGACAGCAGCACTTCGACTGATCCTCCCCCCTCGCCCTCTAAAGCAGGTGCGGCAGCGGCTGGCCAGCAAGAGCAGCACTGCTGCTCCTGCTTTAGGGGGTGAGGGGGGAGGGTCATCCAAATTGGGAAGCCAATTTTTTGTTGTTTTAAATCAATTCGAATCGATTCACCCGAAGTGAATCAGTTAACCGATTCGAATCGTGAATCGGGCAGCACTACTCTGGACCCTTTCGAGTAGTACTATGTCCTTCTTCATGTACGGCAACCAGTGCTAGATGCAGTATTCCAGGTGGGGGCGTACCATGGCCCGGTACAGCGGCATGATAACCTTCTCCAATCTGTATGTGATCCCCTTCTTAATCATTCCTAATATTCTGTTTGCCCTTTTTTCCGCCACCGCACATTGCGCAGATGGCTTCATTGACTTGTCTACCAGTACTCCCAAGTCTCTTTCCTGTGGGGTTTCTCCAAGTACCGCACTGGTCATCCTGTATTCGTGTATAAGATTTTTGTTACCGATATGCATCACCTTACACTTATCCACATTAAACCTCATTTGCCATGTTGCGGCCTATTTCTCGAGCGTGTTTATGTCATGTTGCAGGTCTTCGCAATCCTTCTGTGTCTTCACTACTCTGAATAACTTTGTATTGTCTGCAAATTTAATCACCTCGCTCCTCATACAAATTTCCAGGTTGTTTATAAATATGTTGAAGAGCGTTATCGATAGCAAATTCAGTATTGCCATGTTGTCTTGAGGATGTCAGTCTGTGGGAAGAAGAGAGCTGGGAAGAGTTGAGTCTACTGAGGGAAGAGATATGCCTTTAATCTTTTCCTGAACAGGCAATATATGCTTAACTGGCTAATGCTAGACTGAAAATTGGCTATTTGGGGGATGTTCTAGGGGCAAATTCAGCATTTGGCCAGTTAAGTGCAGATATGAGTATTCAGCACTTAATCAGTCAAGTTTACTGTATAAATAGAACCACATAAAAGTCAGTCCTTAATTGGCTATGTGTTAGCCAGCTCTGCAAACTCAGAAATTCAGTGTTGGCACCCAGTGATGGCACAGCACTGAATTTCCAGGCTTAATGCTGGCAGTGGTCAGAAAAACGCTAATTGCCACTGGCTGAATACGAGTATTGGGCCCTTAGGTGTATTAATTGGGTATTTACAGGATAGAACTTAGGTGCCAAGCTAGCATTTACGGGAGAAATGCATACATAAATGTGAGTATCCAGATTATAGAATTGTCCTTGGAATGTGTTCCATTCATTTCAGCAAATGTTTGGAGGTCTTGGTCTTGTATGCTCCACTGCTGTTTCCAAAGACAGTGTGGCTGAAATTCTATAAACAGTGCCTGAAGTTAGGTGCCTAGATTGGCATGCTTAAACTAAACTAAACTAAACCTTAAGTTTATATACCGCATCCTCTCCACAGAAGTGGAGCTCGGCATGGTTTACAAGAACTTAAAATATAAGAAGAGAAAGGAAAAGGTGCCTAACTTAATTATTCAATTAGATTTAATCAGCTTTGTTAATTGAAAAATGTGTTAAAAACAATTAATGAGCTAGTAGGTGTCTACTCCAAGGTGCCTATGAGAAAGTAGGTGTGATTAGGCGCGGACTTTGGTCGTGGTTTGATATAGGTGCACTGATTTAGGCCAAGAAAACTCTGGCATAAATTGAGTTCTCTTAAGGTTTTAACAGTTTCTGGCACCTAGCAGATGATTGACAATTGTGCTTTTGGGCACCCAGGAAGTTAGACGCCATTTATTAGAATCGGAACCTGTGTGTAAATTGGGAACATATGTTTATCTCTTGGATTCTGTGTATTTGACGTGTCACCACTTTCCAGTGTGAGCTAAAGGAATAGTAAAAATAATTTAACGATTGGACCAAGCTTATGATTTATTTAAACATACAATGCAACATTTATTTGCAAATACCTCGACAAGGTTCATTGCGGTTTAGCATTAAAAAAAGTGGAGACAATGTCCAGAATTACAATCTTAAAATCAACATTGAATTTACTAATCCTTTACCACATGTTCATCAAACAAATACCGTATATACTCGAACATAAACTGAGATTTTTGGGCCAAAAAAATGGCCCCAAAATAGGGATCTCAGTTTTTGTTCAGGTCAGCACCCACCCACCCGTTCCCGGACCTGTTGCAGGCCTCCACCGGTGGTCCAGCGGTGGGCCAGGACAGGAGAGATCCCTCCTGCCTCCTGTCCTGGCTGACTCTCACAATTTTCACTTTAAGGGCTCTTTCCAGCCAGTCAGCTGGAATCTACAAAGCAGTATGGCAGGGGGGGGCACAGAACTTGATTTTATACCCCCCCACCCAGGACTCAGCAGTCTGCGCCAATCTGAGACCAGACCAACCAAAAGGCCGACAGCCTGTCACCTTCCTGGGGTGCCTAGCCCCTGTCTTGGTGTCATTGTGCTTTCTTAGAGGCTGGGGAGGAACATCTGCTAGTGGTACATCTGCTAGTGGTACATGAAGCACTTTGTCCTGTAAAAGCACCGCTCAATAACTTGCTTTTATTCTAAGCTCCAGAAATAAAGCTAGACATCTGTCAGAAATTTAGGCTTGTCTGGCCTTTTTTGATGCCAGACTAAGCAATGAGGTAAAGTCCAATATGGTGGCAAGCCTTCAGCTTCCACAATTCACAAGTTTGGTGAAATGTCTCAACTGCCCTCCTGAGTCACTCGGTCCCATCGACCTGGCATCATGTATATGTCTTTGGTGTTCTCAACACAAATGGATAAGAAAAGGCTCGGCACTTTTTTGGTTAAAGATCCTGCAAACTGGAGAGATGATCCAAACTACCAGTGTTTGAAGCAGTCGGCATCATCAATGACAGCAGTCAACGACTCTTGCCGAAAGAGCAATTGCAGTATTATTCAAGTCTCACAAAGAATGAGGTGCAGAAGCAGCTCCTCCTTCTCCTTGTTGCTCGGTGCCACCAGGTCTAAATCTACCCCAGTGATCGATAACCTTAATTAGAAATCCTGCGATTGTTGTCATGTAATTCCCAGGGTTTAGGGCCTCCTTTATTTCTGGTGCACATGTATTGTATTGCAAGATGTGGTAACTCATATTTGTGCTGTTTTCTTTCCCCTTGATTTTCAGCTTGCCCAATGCTTGCCTGCTCGTGTGCAGGGCTATCCCTGGCAGCTGGTGTACAGCACACTGGAGCACGGGACCAGCCTGAAAACCCTCTACCGCAACTTGGCATCTCTCGACAGTCCAGTGTTGCTTGTAGTCAAAGACATGGACAATCAGGTAGCTGGAAAAAGAAACTCAGTACACTCATAAATCGGACTCTTGTACAAAATATTCAATTAAAACAGACACCTGGGCTAAGCTTTTGCCAAATCCTGTCCAACCCATAAAAACAGACCTAGAATAACTATTCATAAAAACCTTTGGTATACATTAGTGCTGCCCGATTCAAGAAAAAAAAAATTGATTTGATTCAGCCTATTGAATCGATTTTTCGATTCGATTTTCCTGCCCAGGTGGGTGTTTTTTTTCAAGCATCCTGGTAGGATTATTTTATAGCCTCTTCACCCCCTTTCCTCTCCTACCCACACTGGCACTGTTGTGCAAACAAAAAAGACTTTTCCTCTCTCTGTTAAATCCTAGCTCACGTTCGTGCTCTAATACCAGCTCTGTAGGATATACATTTCAAATCTGACATATTGTAATCACAAAACAGAAAATAAAAATATTTTTATACCCTTTTGTTGTCTGGTCATTATTCAAATCTTGTTGGTCCCAGGCTCTGGTTGTCTTCTGATAACTCGCTTGCCAGGGTCTCCTTCTTTCTTCTTTCTCCGTGCTAACCATCCATCTTCCATCTCTGTCCTCCCCTTCCGTTTCCCTTCCTTCCCCCAGAGGTCTGGCATCTTCTCTTTTTTCATCTCCATCCACGCAGCTGCAGCGATGGAAGCCACCATCCCCAGATCCACCATCTCTCCTTTTCTCAACTACCCTTTCATCCAGCATCTCTTCCTCCTTCCACAGTGTAACATTTCTCCTTCCCTCCTTTCTGTCCTCCCCATCCATTTTGCCCTCTCCATGGGTCCAATACTTTCTGCCTCCTGCACACTTTCTCTCTCTGTCCTTGCCTCTTTCATCGAGTGGCATCCCTCTTTCCCACCCCCAACCCAACATGCTCTCTCCCCATGCACCATCTCACCCTACCCTCCAATGTGTAGCACTTTCCTTTCCCTCCCTTTCTGCCAGGTCCAGCAGCACCTCTTCTCCCTTCCTTTTACTTCCCCTATCCAGCAGTACCCCTTCCCCCTTCCCTGCTCTCCCTGTCCAACAGTACCCCTTCTCCCTTTCTTCCCTCCATATACTTCTAGACCAGGACCCCCCCCGAAGGCCTGTCCACCCCCCCCCCCCCCCGAAGGCCTGCTTGTTCCCCCCACTTCTTTCTCCCCGGGCCTCCCGCTCTTACCGCAGCCTCCAGAGAGGATCACTGGTGCTCTACGTGAATCTTGCAGGCTGTCACTGTCCTCAGAAGCATGTTTCCTCTGACGCGATCCTGCCCCTCATGTCAGAGGAGGGGCGGGACCGCGTCAGAAGGAATGTGCTTCTGAGGATGGTGGTAGACTGCAAGATTCACATAGAGTACCGGCGATTCTCTCTATAGGCTGCGGTAAGAGCGGGAGGCCAGGAGGGAAGACGGAGGATGCAGCAAAGAGTGCCAAAGCACGGAACAAGGTAAAACCAGGATGTCTGCAGCTCTTCCTGACTGGCCCTCGCCCCCTAAAGCAGGAGCGGCAGGCCAGCAAGAGGCAGCACTGCCGCTCCTGCTTTAGGAAGGCATGGGGAGGAGGGTCGGTCACCAAATCAGCCAGGCCATTTTTTTTTTAAATCAAATCGATTCACCTGAAGTGAATCGGTGAATCGATTCGAATTGGAAATCGGTCAGCACTAGTATACATTGCTGTAATCTTTGTTCTTTTGTGCATAGAGAATAGGTGGTTCTGATTAATCAAATATGACAGTTATCTTAGAGTGTCCAGTTCCTGCTCAACAAGGAATAGGAGAGTTGGGGTGATGGAAAAGACATAGCAGAGAAAAGCTACCCTGCACTCTAATCCAGTCCGTTCCTACCTGTCATTTTCCTCCACTGAAGGTGCTCCCTCAGAGAGATGTCCTCTACTTAAGCATTCCAGATGGTCAATTGCTGAATAAAGAAGATTTTTGCTATACAATATCCATATAAGTGCATGTATGCACAAAAAAATCACAAATTCTGCATGAAAAAAAAATGCAAATTCTGCACACAAATTTAGGAAATTCTGCATGTTTTATTTGTCAAATAAGCAATAAAATCATTGGCATTTGAGTGATACTTAATTTAAATTGCAATTCAGAAAGGTATTACACTTTGTAACAAAATTGTATTTATTTTTTTGTTCTTTCCTTAATTCCTTATTTATTTGTTCTTTCCTTAATTTTTTTTGTTCTTTTCTTAATTGCCTAGGCCACAAAAATGTAGAAAATGGCTATCATTACCCTCAAACTTTGCTTTTATGACCAGGGCATTGATATTTTGAAAGTTACCTTTTTGCAGAACATTCCAGATTGACTCCAAGCTGAATAAACTTAGGGGCCCTTTTACTAAGGCACTCAAAGAGGATTACAGCTGCATCAAGACCTTACTAGACGCCTTGAAGTACGATGAGTACATCTGGGAAGTCATCAGAGATTTCAGAATAGTGGCATTCCTAATGGATCTCCAAGGCGGTTTTACCAAGTTTCCCTGCTATCTCTTCCTTTGGGACAGCAGGGACACAAAGGCACACTACCAAGGTAGGACTGGCCACAGCGGACCGAGTTCTCTGTGGGGAGAATGGCATCAAATGGGAACCACTGGTGGATCCCCAGAAGGTGCTGATGCCACAACTGCACATCAAATTGGGCCTAATGAAACAACTTGTCGGAGCTCTAGATAAGGAGTTGGCAGCTTTCAAGTACCTTCAAGACATCTTCCCTAATTTGTCTGAGGCAAATGTCAAAGCTGGTGTCTTTGTCAGGCCACAGATAAAGAAGATCCTGGAGTGCAAGGAATTTCCCAAGAAGCTAACTAGAAAGTGCCTTGGAACAGCTTTGTCGCAGTGTTTTGGGGCTTCCTGGGCAATCACAAGGATGAAAACTATGTGGAGTTGGTTGAGAACCTGGTGAAGAATTACAGTAAAGTGGATCGCAGGATGTCTCTCAAAGTTCATGTCCCTGACGCTCATCTTGAGACATTCAAGGAGAACATGGGAGCATACTCAGAGGAGCAAGGTGAGCATTGCCAACAGGATATACTGGACTTTGAATGCCGTTCCAAAGGACAATATAATGGGAACATGATGGGAGACTACATCTGGGGGCTGATTTGTGAAAGAGACTTACAATATAATCACAAATCTAAAAAACTACTCACTTCTAAGTCTTCTATGGTCATCTTTGTATAACTTCATTTTAAACATATGTTAATTGTGATTCGTTTGTTGCTTTTTATGACTTTATAAGAATGAAAAGATGAAAATTCATTGTTTTCACATTTTAAGTAGGTAAATTGCTAAATTTGACTATCCTGGTAACAAAAGCAAAGTTTTATGGAAATAACAGATATTTTCCATACTTTCTAGACATGAGCAATTAGGAAATGACACTTATTTGCCCAGGAACATAGTGTTTTTCAAAAATGTGAAATTTGAAATCTTTTTGTACAGAATTCTCCAAAGCCCATAACATCTTTTTCCTAGGCTTGATTCTCTCTTCCCCATAACCCCATATTCTCGCTAACTCCACCGAGAATCCTGCAGCTACCAGACCACCTAACGCCCTATCCAACAGCTATTTTCTCTCCATTCCTCTCCCAAGGCTTTACCCCTGTTCTCTTTCCACAGCTTTCATGCCTCTCTTCGTACTCTCCTCTACCCCCAGCCTCAAAACCTCTCCCATTCGTTTTCTCCAATTTCAACACTATTATCTACTTCCTTGGCCTTAGCACCACTCCTGCTGGATCTCTTCCATTCCCTATACTCCTCATCACCGTACTCACTCATTCTCTCCTCCCACCTTCGGCTCAGTTTCACTAACTTTGTCTCTTTGACCCAGGTTCCACTGTACTCTCCTATAAGCACTTGACTTACCTTTCTGAGCTAAAAGCAATTGCGTTTTCCAGTATTCTTTTGTGAACTTCCATCACTAGAACTGTTCCTCAGCACTTTCCTTTGCAGTTTTACAGAGCACTTTGACCCGTGAAGCAGGTGGCTCACCGCCAAAACAAGGCCCTGTGTCGGGTCTTTTCAATTTTGAGAGCTTTGAAAATAAACCTTTGATTTATTCTTGCCTGGCTGCTGGAAGTCTTTTGGTCCACCTCTACTTCTTTTCTCAAGTTTTCTCACGTAAGGGTTTTTCCTTCCTCTTTCTCTATTTTTTTTTAGTTATTTTGTGCCAGGTTTTGTAAAGCAGTTTTATAAAATTGCCCCAAAATAAGTGTCTACTTAAACTTCTTATCTAGATAGCCTGATATTAAGTTATCCTTTACATGCACATTTGGCAGCAAGCAAGAGAATTATTTCTTGTTTTTTTAAAGGGTTTTCTTTATTGATTGCAATGTTAACACATTTTTGGGAAAAACAAACTTACAAGGAATCAAACAAATAACTCACTAAGGGGTTCTTTTACGAAAGCTTAGCATGCAGTAACAGAATTAGCGCACATCCACATGGCCCATAGATATAAAATAGGGTGCCCAGCATTCAGCACATGCTAATTCCATTAATATATGCCATCTTTAGTTAAAGATCTCCTAAGCTAATACACAGGAATGCTAATACTATCCTAGCAGACCCAAAACTCACCAGTTTCAGTGAAGCATAACAAAAATGAGTTTTATATTTATGATACAATCCATCCCAATAAAGAAAATAAGGGGGGGGAACCCCTTATGGGACAACAGACTTTCTGTCCAAAACTGAGCTGGAGAAGAAAGCTGATTTACCTTTTGTTTGGTATAGCTGGAGGCTTATACAGAGTTTTTCTTGAGTTTTTCCATTCCAGGGTTTATTTAGTAATCAAGGTTTCTCAGCAGGTATATTGGGCTTGGCTCAGTTCATTCCTTACATGCTGCGATTTTTTTTTTTTTTATATATTATTTGCTGAAACAGAACAGCACCTTCAGAAGTATTTAATGTTCTGATGATCAAGTCCCTGCAAGCTTAGTTGAACCTTTGCTGTGAGACATTGTAAAGCATTCCAGAAGATTCTCTCATTTCACATTTTCCTGCAGGCCGTGAACAGACATGCTTTCTTTTGGCAGGTGTTTGGGGCTTACGCAACACATCCATTCAAGTTGAGTGACCACTACTATGGCACTGGGGAGACATTCCTGTATACCTTCTGTCCTGAATTCAAGGTAGAGAAAAGTGGCTTGCTTTCCTGATGATGTCTGGTGCTATGGCAGACTGTGTCAGATGTATGAGGAGAGACTGGAAGCTCTGAATATGTATACCCTACACAGAGGAAAGGAGGGACAGGGGAGAAATGATTCAGGCGTTAAAATACTTGAAAGGTATTAACGTAGAACAAAATCTTTTTCAGAGGAAGGAAAATGGTAAAACCAGAGGGCATAATTTGAGGTTGAGGGGTGGTAAACTCAAGAATAATGTTAGGAAATTCTTCTTTACGGTGAGAGTGGTTGATGCCTGGAATGTGCTCCCGAGGGAGGTGGTGGAGAGGAAAATGGTGACAGAGTTAAAAAAAAAAAAGCATGGTATGAACACAGAGGATCTCCAATCAAAAAGTAATGGTATATATTGAAGAACTAAGGCCAATACTGGGCAGACTTGCCTGCTCTGTGTCCGTATATGGCCATTTTGTTGAGGATGGGCTGGAGTGAGCTTTGATGGAAACTCCAGTAGATGGAACCTATGCACAGTAGTGGGCAGAGCTCTGGGTTTCTGGCCCAGAAATATCTAAGAAAAAGGACAATTTAAATTAAATGATTAATTTATGGAGCGTGTACGGTTGGGCGGACAGGATGGACCATTCGGGTCTTTATCTGCTGTCATTTACTATGTTACTATGTAAGCCTTCTCTGCTAACATTTCTCACATCAAAATGCTCTGCTCCTCTTTCCTCAGGTCTTTAAGTGGAGTGGGGAGAACTCATACTTTATCAACGGGGATATAAGCTCTTTAGATCTAGGAGGAGGAGGGTGAGTCTTCAGCACCTACATTTTCAGCCAGATTATATGTTCTTTCCTGCGCTTAATGCATCTGTATCTTTTCCCAACTTGTGGTTACATATTTGAGCAGGGTGCAGCCTTGGCTCATTTTCCACATCATCCCTTTTTCTTTTAGTATGCCAAACTAAAATATATAAAGTGCATCCAATGTTGGCCTACAATATTTTCCTATATGTACAAAACAATCAGTTACAGAACCTGTTCAAACATGAGTGTTTTAACAAAGTCAAGAGTGATTTATAGAAGATTATGAGTGGCAAACAACTGGTATGTCTGCAGTCATAATATATTTAGGATGTTCTAATCACCTCTTTAAAAGATTGCAGACAATACAGAATGTTGCAATAAGGCTGATATTCTCTATTTCTTTTTTTTTATATATAAATCTTTATTCATTTTCAAACTTACAATAAGTGTGACAGTAAGTTAAAACATTTTAACATTAAATATATCACTTAATATTCAGCAATAATACAAATCATATAACCTTATCTTCCACCCTTCCCACCCTTTCATAACAAATATTTTTATATGATATACTAAAAATTATCCCCAATATCATTACAATATTTTGTTAACGGCTCCCACACATCTTGAAATTTCCTTAAATACCCCTGCTGTGTAGCTATTACTCTTTCCATTTTATATATATGACACAATGAGTTCCACCAAAAATTATAATTCAGTCTACTCCAGTTCTTCCAATTACAAGTAATTTGTTGTATGGCAACCCCTGTCATTATAAGCAAAAGCTTATTATTATTCGAAGATATCTGACTCTTTGCCCTTATTGACATGCCAAATAATATAGTATCATAGGTCAATGCCACCAGGTTTTCTAATAAATAATTATTTTGGCCCCAAATTGATTTCCAAAAAGCCATAATAAATGGACAATAAAACAATAAATGAGCTAAAGTCCCTGCTTCGAGATGACAATGCCAACATCTATTAGACTTAGAGTTATCTAACTTTTGTAACCAAACAGGGGTCCATAATGCTCTATATAACAGAAAAAACCAAGTTTGTCTCATAGATGCAGACACTGTACATCTCATCCTCCAAGTCCAAATTTGTGGCCATTGAGATGCAGTAATTTGATGCTTAATCTCAATGCTCCAAATGTCTCTCAGACCAGTCTTTTGTTTCTTTTTGATAAATCCAGTTAACAATTTATACCACTGGGCGGCCTGGTGCCCCAGGAAGTCCACCTGAAAGCATAAGAACTCCAAGCTATATTGATTATTAAGATTTTTCCATTCAGGGAAGCCCTCCTGAATGGCCTGCTTCAGTTGCATCCATCTGAAACTTTGTGTTTTATTGAGACCATATTTATGTTGCAACTGTGAAAAATCAACCAGCTTACCATTAGAAATAACATCATCTAATACACGTATGCCTGCTGTCATCCAATACTTCCAGATGACCTTAAATCCGCCAATTTGAATCTTGGAGTTCAGCCATATAGTTTGATTTGTTGATTTGTGAACTGGAATAGGTGTTAAATTACTCACATATCTTTTTTTTTTTTTTGTAACTCTTTATTTAAACACTGCGAAGCAAGTACAGCCTGTACCATGTTGGCACAACCACACACTCTGAAATACAGTGTATACATTAATATGCCCCCCTCCCCCCCACACAACATGTCCCCTGCCCGTCCCACCCCTCCCCTTCCCCCCCTCACCTCCCCCCCACCCATCTCTCCAATTTACTCAACCCCCGGTATCTTCTATAACCCCCCCCCACACATGAATTAACAGAAAGGAAGAAGTAACAGGACATAATTCTAAGATGAAAACGAGGCAATGGATACCCCACATCAGAAAAGCACCGTCAGAGAGTGCACTACCAATTACTCAGTGTTTCCCTCCATCTCTAGGAACCTTCCCCATAGGTCCTCAAATTGTTGCCTTTGGCGTGTAAGTAGAGCAGAAAGCCTAAATTTCTCACAAACCCATCCCAATTTCACTCTCATCATCGCCACCGTAGGTAACGTGTGGCTCTTCCAAAGAGATGCCAGCACAAGTCTAGCAGCTGTAAAAGCCAGTCTAGCCAACCTGTCCTGCGTAGCCTCCACTGTCCCAGGGAGTACCCCCAGCAAAGCCGCCCCCGCTCCAAACGGTAATCGACATTGCAAGAGACACCCCACATATCGGAACACCTGAGTCCAATAGTCTACAAGACGAGGACACTCCCACCACATATGAAAGAATGTACCCCTCAGACCACACCCTCTCCAACACTCCCCTGTACATGAGGCATTCATCTTTGCAAGCACCACAGGAGTAACATACCATCTCACAAGGAGCTTAAGAGCATTTTCAACCAATTGTGGGGCCACCGCCACATGATGTATGCGCAATGCTATTTGTTCCCATTCCTCATTCGTATAGGTAATCCCCAAATCTACCTCCCAAGCCCGCATATATGAAGTCTTCCGATCCGGGTCAGCAAGCAGTAAGCGATATAATTGAGAAATGCATCCCCGACGCACTGGGTCCCCCAACATTAACTCAAATTTCGAGCGCTTATATGCGGTCGGGTCCCCCGCTTTAATTCGCATAACATAATCCTTCACCTGCAGATAAGGGAATATATCACGCTGCTCCAAATGGAAAGAGGCCTGGACCTCAGGAAACCCACGAATACGCTCCCCCTCCAACAGCTGGCCAAACCATATTACTCACATATCTTAATATTTTCCATGTATCTACTAATATTCTATTTTCTTCATATGATCTCGGCATTTTGTTACTGAGAACATAGCATAATCGCAGAGGAAACATCAGGCGCCCTTCCAACCATAACCAATCTGGGATATTTTCAATGAGCTCTGGGAGGACCCAATACATACCCTGGCGCTTAATATAGGATTGATGATACCTATAAAAGTTGGGACAATTTACCCCTCCCTCTGCAGTCAGCTTTTGTAGAGATACTAAAGCAACTCTAGGAGTTTTACCTAGCCAAATAAATTTTGTAAGAACACTATTTAATTTTTTATAAAAGGACCCTTGAAAAAAAAACGGCAACATACCCATTTGATAACAAACCTCAGACAAAATCATCATTTTAATAGTTTGAACTCTCCCCCACCAGGAAAGATGTAAAGGATTCCATTGCTCACACATTTCTGTTACCTTCTGTAATAAAAAATTTTCATTCACTTTCATTGTGTCTTCCAGCATATTTTTTATCCAAATACCTAAATATTTTATTCCATCTTCCTGCCAAAGAAAGGGTAATGAATCAAACAGACCTTTTATACAATGTACATTGAGTGGAAGAACTTCTGATTTACTCCAATTTATCTTGTATCCTATAAATTTTCCAAATTTCTCTATCAATTCTAGTAAGCTTGGAATGGTTGTTTCCGGATTTCTCAAATGAAGCAGTATATCATCTGCATAAGCAGAAACCTTATATTCCCGATCTGAATAAGGAATACCCTGTATCTCCTTCGCTTGCTTAATAGCTAATAACAAGGGTTCTAATACAATATCAAAAAGCAAAGGAGATAAGGGACAGCCTTGTCTAACCCTCCTCTGCAGACTAAAGCGCTCTGAGAAATTATTATTAATATACAATCTAGCAACAGGGGAGCTATACAATGTTTGAATCATTTGTATAAATCCTGAACCTATACCAAACCATTCCAATGCTTGATACATGAAGGTCCACTCAACTCAATCAAAGGCCTTCTCTGCATCCGAGGAAACAGAAAAGGCCGGATCATTTATGGCTTTTGACAAATTTAACATATGTAAAGCCATTACATATTAGAAGAATGTCTCTGAGCAGCAAATCCTGTTTGGTGCATACCAATAATAAAGGGGAGAACCTTAGCCAAGCGTATAGCCAATGTCTTAGCTAGAAGTTTTCCATCTACATTGATTAAGGAAATGGGCCTGTAGTTTTAAACCAAGGTGGGATCTTTATTTGGCTTTGGCAAAACTATAGTTAATAATTCTGCCTTAGTACCTGTAATGCAACCTTAGTACCTGTAATGCAACCTTTAGTTAGTTGAACCTGATACAAATTTAACAAATATGGTAATAGGGTAATTTGAAATGATTTATAAAATTCTACCGTGAAACCATTTCCACCTGGAGCGGATCCAGCTCTAAGGGACTTCAACGCTGTTTGCAGTTCTTTTAGTGATATGGCTTTTCTAAATTTTCTTTTATATGCTCAGGAATTTTTGGTCCCTTAATTAAGTTTAAAAATTCTAAACCATCCTTTTCTTTATCTAAATAAGGCTCAGAAGAATATAGAACTTTATAAAAATTTAAAAATTGTTTTAAAATAGGTCCAATTTGAGAATAAGTATTCCCTTTCTCATCATTTACCGCCACTATTTTTGGTTTTCTTTTTTTTGCTTTTAGATACTTTGCCAATAATCTTCCCGCCTTATTTGAATTTCCATAATACAAAGCTTGTTGAGAAAATAAGTCTTTCCTTATCAATTTAGAAGAAATCTCATTATATTTCCCTTTATCTTTTAAGAGATCCTGTAGTATAGAGTATTCCCATTAATCAATCAATTTTGATTCCAATAACTTAATGTCTTGTTCCAAACTGGAAAATTGTCTTTTAATTTGTTTCTTAATATATGCCGAAAAAGAAATAATTTGACCTCTCATGGTTGCCTTAAAAGCATCCCATAGAGCTTCCATGGAGATATCTTCCGTATTATTAATTTGAAAATAATCATTCATTTTTAACTGAATTTCCTCAATGAAATTTAGTTCTGTAAGCAATGTATTATCAAATCTCCATACAGATCTATTATTATCTTGATCAATTATTTTAATTTTAATCCACACCCCACTATGATCAGACAAAATAATTGGATCTATGGAGGCTTGTGTTACTTGTTGAACTAATGTATTTGAAACAAATATATAATCTATTCTTGAAAAAGATTTGTGAACATGGGAGCAAAAAGAAAATTCCCAATCATTAAAATGAAATATTCGCCATATATCAAATCACAATTCTGCACCAAATTATCTAATCCTAATGACTTCATAATTCTACTAGGTTTTTTATCCATTAAAGGATCTATAACAGCGTTAAAATCTCTATTCTCTATTTCTAAGAATGATAGAATCACAACTTATATTTAAACAATTATATTGACTTCCAGTTATTGCTAGAATCCATTTTAAACTTTGCATAATGGTTTTTAAACTTCTGTATAGTCTGGCCCTACTGTATCTATTGGATTTAACAATTTTACAGTTAGGTAAGGCAGGCCTTTCTTCTCGTAATTTGTCTAAAGGTGATAAAACAGTTTAGCCAATTGTGTCTCTTTTTTCTATCAGACCCCTTCTATTTGGAACAAGATCCTCTTTTTCACAAGAGCTGAGGGCAATTACATGACATTCAGGAGACTTTTGAAAACATATTTATTCCAAGTTTATTAAAATGTTAGTTACAGAACTAACATAAATTAGCCAAATACTGTCCTGCTAAAAAGCTCATAATACAGCCAGCTTTGCTTTGCTCCATAAAACTGCAGAAATAAATAGTCTTAAGCTCCTTTATGAAAGCAGTAAAATTGTTTTTAATTTTCTCATTCCTGGTTGTAAGGAATTCTAAAGATCTGGTCCCATTACTGTAAAACAGAATGACCTAATCTAATCTAATCTAATCCTTAGGTTTGTATACCGCATCATCTCCACGTTCGTAGAGCTCGACGCGGTTTACAGTAGGAGAAATAGGAAGGAATTACAACAGAGGGTTAGAGGTAGAAGTGTGAAGAAAATTTAGAGGACTTGGGATGCCAAGATATAAGAGTTTCCTTGATTCCTAAGTTGGAGGGAGACTTACATTTTTTGAGAAAAGCCAGGTTTTCAGATGTTTGCGGAAAACTTGGAGAGAGCTCAAGTTCCGAAGAGGGGAGGTAAGGTTGTTCCAGAGCTCATACTTTTTCCAGCCTAATTACCTTAAAGGAAGGAGCCTCTAATTGCAAATCATCAGAAGATTGTAACATTCTACTTGGTTGATAAACTTTCAACTTCGCAGAAATCAAAGGCGATGCCAATTGCTCTTTCCATTCCATCTTTTCACTTTGGGTAACACTCAGACACTAAGAAGAAAATGGCTTAAAAAAGGACTGGCACCCTTTCTAGGTTAACTTTGGAGAATTCTTAGAACAGCCAAAGGCGTAGCCTATACAGTATTTGGAGAGGGGTGTCTTGTGTTTAACATGGGTAATCAATTGACATACAGATCTGAATCCTCCCTCTCACCTTCATCAGCTCTGACATACATTGATAGTAGTAGCAGGAGCCTGCCATTCTGCTCTTCACTGCTCTGCCTGCCCGCCTGCCCCAATGTGTGACTGACGCTATATGCTCATTGGAACCTCATGGGCTGCATGGGTTCCATTTATGAGCTCATGAACAGGAAGTGATGCCTATGTTTATTTAAAACATGATGTACTGCTTTAGCGTAACCAGAACAAAGCAGTTCACAATCATAAAAGACGCATAAAAGTATAATGGAGAGTTTGATGCAGCGGAGCAATTCAGCTTGTGCAGTTTGGGATTTTCTGCTAGTTATAATTATATTCTCACAGCAATGAAGGCAGACTGACGCAGTTAGAGGAGCCTAAGCAATTGCTGTACTCCTCCAAGCCCACCCTTAGCTATGCCCCTGAGAGCAGCACTTCAAGCCACAGTGTTCAGAATACCAAAGTACATGCTTGCTCGCCCTTTTATTTCCAATGAACATTTTGAAGTTAAAGGTATTCTGAGAATTCCCACCCCCCAAGTCTAGTCTTGTTCTTTGTGCTCCAGTGCATGTGATTTGGAAAGGATCAGCCAGCAGTGTCCTTGTTTACTTAGATTCAGAGATACTGAAATACAAATGATGCTCACAATACCATTATCACAGATATTGCTTCAGAAATTAAATCTATACTGGAAAAAAGAGAAAAGGGGAGATTGTAATGGAAAGGAAGTGGCCTAGTGGTTAGAGCAATGGGTTGAGAACCAGGGGATCTAGTGTTCCAGTCTTGCTTCTACTGGTGGCACTCTGTGTGACCCCGAGAAAGTCCCTTTATCTTCCATTAGTGTTTAATTTATTTGGTGCAAGGATACAGTACACTGAATATTTGTTGTGTAGAACTGTGTGTATATAACATTCTGAGCCCAGTATTCAGCAGAACTTATCCAGGTAGGAGTGGCCCTTACCCAGATAAGTCCCGCCCCTCTCCCTGGGTCATACCTGGATTTTCCATGACACTTACCTGGAGTGTGCTGCTAAAAATATAATTAGACTGTCTAGGCAGTGACAGAGTAGAGTCTGAGCGATGCTGGGAGTGAACCAATTACTGACAGAATTCATTCAGCATTAACCTGTTAGCAGCAATATCCAAGTACCAGTCTGAATATCACCAGCATGTGACAGTTCCTAAAAATGCTAACTACCACATATTTAATGAAAAATGGAATTAAGAAAAAAGCTAACAGAAAAATGTTATGACCATAATACTAATCTCTTATAGTAAAGTAATTATATATTACCAATAAAGTGGTACCAACCATTGCTTTTTAAATACTTCTTTACAATAATATTTGTCTGTTCAAAACCAAATTTTTAAATTGGGACATCATATGGTCTTCCAACCCCTCTGGAGATAAATTTTTTAATAGATAAAAATGGAAGACTTT
Source organism: Geotrypetes seraphini (assembly GCF_902459505.1). Classification (NCBI taxonomy): domain Eukaryota; kingdom Metazoa; phylum Chordata; class Amphibia; order Gymnophiona; family Dermophiidae; genus Geotrypetes; species Geotrypetes seraphini. The sequence goes on along the minus strand of NC_047086.1, from coordinate 162,497,277 downwards.
TAGGTCCCATTTAACAAGCTGCGTTAGGGTTTTTTATCATGGGTCGCTGGGATAAAAGCTGTGACGCTCATGGAATTCTATGAGTGTTGAAGCTTTTACCGCAGTGGTCTGTGATAAAAAAAACCCTAATGCAACTTGATAAAAAGAGGTCATAGAGATTTTCTTAAAGGCAGTTCAGCATTCTGTGTTATGACAAAAGGAGTTACTTTTGCAAGCTAAGTGATGATTTTCTAACTTTTATGAAAACAAATTTAAAAGTGAAATTTGCTCTGATGTGGTACATTTATTCCACTTTGTACTAAGGCCCAGATTCTATAAATAGTGCCTAACTTAATTTTTTAATTAGCTTAATTGGTGCTGTTAATGAGCAATAAAGAGCTCATCATAATTGGCAAAAATTAAAATGGGTGGTAGGCACCTAGTCCAAGGTGCCTACCAGAAAGTGGGCATGGTTAAGGGTAGATTGTGGGTAGATCTTGGGCATGTTTTCCATCTAGGTGCCAGTATTTAGGACAAGAAACCCCTGGTATAAATAAGGGATGCCTAATATTAGACACCATTTATAGAATTGGAGCCTAAGGGCTCCTTTCACAAAGCTGTGGTAAACCCTAGTGCATGCTTACCGCAGCTTAAAAGGGCCTACGCCGGGTCACATTAATGTTTGGTAATGCCTGCATGCTAATTGGAACATATCCAAATACTGAAGGAAGTATAAAGAATAATACATGTCAACTTCAAAGGGTTAATGATTACTAAAATAACAACAAAGTGGCCTATTTATTCATAATAAGTAGCCAAAGTAGTTCAATTGCATTTAGAACAGTGCTCAGAGCAATTGAACTACTTTGGCTGCTTATTATGAATAAATAGGCCACTTCATTGTCATTTTAGTAATTGCTAATTGCAACAGCCATTTTCTGGCAGTGATAAAAATGGCTGTAGCGTGTGGGAAAGATCACAAAAGGGCACGTCAAAGCCAATTTGTACTACATGTTAGTAATGATTTTCTAATTAAAAATAAATAAATAAATTTAAGAGTGAACTTAGTTTTGATATGGTAAATTTATTTCATTTGCACTAATTTCTTACATTAGCCGCCCCCCCCCCCCCCCCAAGGTGCACGGCAAAAGCCCCGAAGCCCTTTAAATCTCTATGGGTTTTGGGATAGTTATCACAGCAGCAGACACTAATGCAGCTTTGTAAAAAGGGGGGGGGGAGGCGGAAAGTTGGCAGGGGTTGGAGGACCATATGATGACCCAATTTAAAACTTCAGTTTTGAGCAGAAAAATATAAACCTGTTGCATCAAGGTATTTAAAGACTGATGGTCTACTTCTATAATTAATTCACTATAAGAAATTTGTGAATTCTTTATTGGATCTGCTGCACCTAGAGATTTTCCTTGCAAATAAAAATACGATTGCTTCTAAATTATATTTAATCTAGGTTAAATAGGGTTAGATTTGTCAGTCTGCTACATTCCATATCATGTATATTTTTTCTTTTTCTGTGATGATTTTGAAACCACTCATGTTCCCTTAGATGTGCGCTTGTAGGAAATGATGTGTTTATTATATTAATTTTCTTTATTAGATATTTGCCTTTTTCTTGATGTTAGTTATATTGCAACTACTAAAAATTTCAATTAGAAAAAAAAAAGAAATTAATGAACTCTTAACTGCCACAACATTTTCCTGTTAGCTTCTTCTTAATTCTGATTGTTTTGCTAACAGATGTAAACTTCCTTTTTCTGCTGTATTAATTGGATAAATATTGACCTGATTATTTTTATTTATTTAAGTATCTATATACCACTTATAGTCTAAGTGGTTTACATTCAGGTACTCAAGCATTTTTCCTTATCTGTCCCCTGTACCTGGGGCAAAGGGGGATTAAGTGACTTGCCCAGGGTCACAAGGAGCAGTGTGGGATTTGAACCCACAACCTCAGGGTGCTGAGGTTGTGGTTCTAACCACTGCACCACACACATGCTAGCCTTATCTAAAAACGTTGGGCCAGATTCTGTAACAGGCGCCTATGTCAATGGCCGCCTTAAAAGCGGCCACCAATCGTATGTCAATCACTCGACAGTGCAAGTTACAGAATCATCCCAGAAAACTCTGGCCTACATATCAGCTGCCTATGCTGCCGCGGGATCAAGAAAATCAGGCTACAGCAGCCATAAGCTGATCACAGCAGGGAAAGTTATCCCTTATCAGCTGAGCCGCAATGCTCCTCTTAGCCGCAGCTTCGGGGAGCCCTGCTGGTTCAGCTGATCAGGGGGAAAATACCCCTGCCATGATCAGCTGAGCGGCTGCAGCAGGGGACCTCCCCGACATTGACAAAAGGGATGTCCACTCCCTCCTGCCAGAACCAGCGTAGGACCCCCCCCCCCCTGATAAGTAGGAGGGATTCCCACCCCTTCCTGTATGCAGGCCCCCCTGAACCCATGACCTGCCCCTCCCAGTGTATTCAAGGATGCACAGGGAAGGGGGTCTAAGGCCCCTCCTGGGCCAATCAGAGCCTATGATGCCCCTCTCTGGTGCATCCCAGGATGCACCGGAAAGGGGAAGGCCCGTCTTTGTGATGAGGCAGGCCTGCCAGTCAGAGGAAGTAGGCATCCCTCCTTCCGGCCTTACTACAAGAGGTACGCGATAGTTGGGACTTGGGGAGGTATCGGGGTGAAGTGTTCAGGAGTATTGGTGGTTGAGGTTTGGGGGATTCAGGGTATCAGCGGTTGGGGCGGGCCAGGGGTTCCGGCAGGAGGGAGTGAGCATCCCTCCTGCCTGTTGCAGCTGCTCAGCTGATCGCAGGGTTTTCCAGGCCTACATTTCATCTGCCTATCTTGCTATGAATCATGGCTAGGTAGCCACTTTAGCCCGCCTAACACCACTTCCGCCATTTACCATGCCTACTTTGGCATTCTCTGGCCTAAAGCGGCTACCTAACTGCGATTCCAGCCACCTTTTATTTAGGCGTTGGTAGATACTTTAACACTGCTATTTTTTTGCCATTTCTAAGGCATTTTTCAATTAACTTAAGCATCGGCAGGGCATCTACCGATGCCTAAGTTTAGGCGCTGGTTAAAGAATTTCCCTGGTTTCCTATTGCTGCTGCCATAGCTTTGATTCACTATCTGTTCAATACTGATTCATAACCTTTCCATTATGCTTTTCTTTCCCTGTTCCCTAGTGGAAAATTTGGGTTATGGCTAGATGCTGATTTATACCATGGTCGAAGCAACTCCTGCAGCACCTTCAACAATGAAATCTTGTCCAAGAAAGAAGACTTCATTGTGCAGGATGTGGAAGTGTGGACTTTTGAATAAAATGCTGAATATGCTGCAGCAGGCGTGAAAATGATTTACTTGGCACCACGGTAGGAAGCTGGAGAGCCCAGTGTGGGACTTATCAAATCACAGCCTTATCCTTATGCCTGGTGCCAGGGCAATGATGAAACAGCAACAAGAACTGGAAAAGGCAAAAGAGAGATGAAGAAACAGATGAAAGTCACCTGAAGAAACAGTTTTGAGGGGGCAGGGGCATTATCTTCTCTCTTTCTTTTTTTCCCCCACACCAAAAAAAGGGTCTGGAAAATGTTTCTGCTGCGTGGGCTTATTAAGGAACATTTTAATTTTTCTACAGGCAATCCATTGCAGCTATAAGGAAACCAAGATGAAATGGTGTGAATATAGCCACTACATGCCAGTTGTAATGGACAAAGTACTAAACATGGACAAAAGGGGTTGCATTACCATGCCTCAGGCAACAGTGTTATTTGTGTGTGACTTCTTTAATCCTTCTCAGTAACAAAAGAGAAGGAATTATAAGCCAGTAGTACTTAAAGGGAAACTTGCAACTTCAAAGGAATTCCAAGTTTTTTTAAAATTTTTATTTTAAAAATTGTTATTTATTTTATTTCATATGGAAACTGCTATTTGATTTATTTCTTCTTTCTCTGTTTTGAAATTTTAATGTTAGCAATGAGATACATATACTCATCTCTGCTGTCCAAAATAAAGGGGTTTTGTTTTGGGAGGGGAGGTTTATACTTATGGAAAGAAATTCAGTTGACTTTTAAAGTTAGTCTGCTATTTAACTTTTTTATACTGTTTGGACAAATTATTTTCACTTTAGTTATTTTCCCCTAATTATTTTAGGGTCATTTTATTTGAAACAATTCTGATTGTTTAGCATTTGTACAAGCACCAAGTGTTTAATTTTAAATTGCTCAGTCAAGAGATGTGATTTTTTTTTTCCTAGTTATTATTGAAGTTGTTAAAGCTTGTGCTGAGAATAGTGTGTTGTTTGGGGGCACTGGTTGCAAAAGTGACTTAAGTAGCAGGTACCCGTGGTAAAAATCTTATGAGAAGAAGCGCAGGGCGTTTCTCAGAGCTAGCGGCTTGGTAATGTGAACACCTGACTTAGGTCCACAGAGTTTGTTCTACAATAGCGTTTTAATTATTTGGGGGTAAGTGCTGATGGACTTGTTGAAAGGTGGCATTTACTGGCCACATGTGAACATTTTTATATTGCTTCCATGGAGCTGAATTTAATCAGCCAACATAGATGGATGTGCTGTGAGAATCAGGTGATTTCTTCCAGTGTAGCATGGCAGTTATTGTAGTCAGGAATAAGCCTGTATGAGAGAGTGCCTCCCCAGACTTGTAGGCATGTAGAAAGCCACAAAGGGAAGTTGGAGGGGAAGCTTAAAGGCAGCATTTTAATCACAAGACCTTTTATCTTTTGGAAACATAAGGATACTTGGTAAAAAAGAAAAAAAAAGTAATGGCGAGAAGCAGATGTTAATCCTGAGAAAAATGTGGCTGCGTATGACATTGCGTATGATTGGGGTTGAAGGGTGGGCAAAGGGATGTTCCCCTTGTTGTTGGTGTGCCCATCTTGGTCTTTCCCTCATTGTTCACCCTAACTCAGGGGTATCCAACCTGCGGCCCGAGAGACACATGCGGCCCCGTGAAGTATTTTGTGCGGCCCCGGTTGAGGACGATGCAGTGTTTTCCTCTGCAGCCCCTGGGTGTTTACCGTCTTGCCGGCTCCCTTTTCTGTCTTGCTGCAGCGTTTGCACGGCCCAAGAAACATTTTTTTTTTACCATTGCGGCCCAAGGAAGCCAAAAGGTTAGACACCCCTGCCATAACTGGTCCCTTGCAGCCAGGAACATAGCAGGGCTTCTTAAAGTCTTAGTTCACTGCATGTCTTAGTTCACTCTACTTCATGTCTTAGTTCACTGCACTGTCAGGAACAACAGAAAATCTGCTTGATGCCACATTATTCAGACTTAGGGCTCCTTTTACTAAGCTGCGCTAGCGGTTTTAGCGCGCTCTGCATTGCCCCACACGCTAGACGCTAATGCCAGCATTGAGCTGGCGTTAGTTCTTGGCGGGTAGCGAGGACTTAGCTGCGTGCTAAAAACGCTAGTGCACCTTAGTAAAAGGAGCCCTTAGTAAATTGTGTGCCACTGATAGGGGAAAGTTAGCACTGTGTTCCTCGTGGCTGCAAAGGAAAAGAGGGTTAGCTCAGGACCTGAAATGTGCCTGCTTATAACAGCCCCCTTCAGGCTTCAAACCAGCCCAAACTAGTAATCCTACCAATTTAGAGAGGTGCTATTGTATTTCCATTTGCTTTAGCAGGTAAAACACAATAAGATCTTTTATTTTCATGCCAAAGAGATAGTTAAGCTATGATCCTTTATTAACCCCATCATTCAGTTTAACTATTTCTCCATACCCAATTTCATCAATGTGATCTACAGAAGTAAAGCCTCAAAAGGATAGTTTTTCCCTCAGGTACATAATGGCAAGAGGTCTTTTTTTTGTGCTCGGTGGGAGCGGGAATTTTTCTTTGTCATGCATAGAAAATGGTACCAAACTTTCTGTTTAAGAAATAGTTATTTTTCCTTTCTTTTTCACATTAATTCCCACCTTACCATCACTCAGCTTCTTAAATGAACATCAACAAGTCCAATACAGATCTTCATAGTTATTGGACCTTTTACAGCTACTGGTACAAATTTATTTAATTTCTCTTCACTTTTAAATAAATTTTCCTAAATCATGTGATGAATTCTAATCTGTTTTTAAAATAGCAATCAGTTCCTCAGGGCTGACAATAATATACAGTAGATGAATTTAGCGATAATTTAAACATTTCTTCGTGTCTAATTTTCCAGTTTCTCAGGATTACCAGTAGTCTTGCTATTAGAAACAATATGTAATTCTCTTTCATGGACTTGACTAAGATTTTTCTTTACTGGGAAGGCCTTCACATCATTACAAACTGAATTCTAGTTGGAAATTTTAATACATTGAAAAGAAATTGTGAACAGTAAACTTTTATACATCCCCTTTCTCTACAGAGATGTCTTCTCCCCTCCCCCACCCCAACCAGAAGATTTTCTGTAGGTTTTCAGTGCAAAACAGCTACTGGCAGCACAGGGAGATATTACAGGTTTGCCTTTTTCTTAGAGGAGGGTCCTGTGAGGTTGTGAGCCAAATAGAATGATCAAATTTTGATAGGATAGAAGTCTTATGAAATATTAAGTATGCTGAAGAGATTAAACAGGGAACAATTGTTTACCATGTGAACACAAAAAACTAGAGGACATTGTATGAAACTAATGACCAATAGATTGAAACTTCTTTTTTTTCATGTAATTAAGTTGTTGAATTGATTGCTGGAGGATGTGACCAGTGAAATTGTAATGAGGTTTGCACAAATTCATGGAAGAAAGGTCTATAAAAAGAATTAGCCAGGTAGATTTGGGAAAACCATTGTTCACCTCTAAGGATGGCACAGGCCTGACACAAGGGTATTAAGCTTCCTAAATTGCCCCCTGAGAACAAAGGCAGGCCAAGTACACTTTGTAATAATGGGAGATACGCCATCTATGATGTCTACATTCCAGTAGAAAGAACAAGCAATGTCTGAATCGGCTTTAATATGGACATGGCCTGAGGCCATACAGGCTGTAAACCGATATATAGCTGAAATAATGCCAAATGTGAACATCGAATGCATTTGCTATGAAGGGCTCAGACATATCTTCAACCTTGCACTGTTCTCCAAATTAACTTTCAGGGCTCTAGTATCTCCCATCTAACTTCCCCCTGATTTTGATAATTAAACTCAAAAGCACTACTCCCAAAATAATCCTAGAGAAATGCATAATTGGACATCATTTTTTTAAAATATTAAGGGCCCCTTGTACAAAGCCGCAGTAGCAATGTTGCCATGGTAAATGCACTGAAGCCCATAAGAATTGAATGGGCTTCTGTGCATTTACTGTGGCAGTATCACTCCAAAAAACAATATTTTTTTTGTAATGTTGATGCATTACTAATTTGTACAAAAAAAAGCTCACTTTTAGCATCAAAAAGGAAACATAGCCCCAAAGTTACCTTAAAGAATTTACTCTACACCGATATTACTTCAATTTTTCATCTTACTTTGCATTGGTGTACCTCTGAGGTTTCACCAGTGGCCGCAGCGATTCATATTCATTGCATGCTGCAGCCCAGCAAACTTCTCTCTCATGTCCAGCTAGGTAGGAAACAGGAAGTGATGTCAGCAAGGCAGGATGCAGCAGAGAGAAGCCTGCAGGACCGCAGCAAGCACAATTATGAATCACCGCAGCCACCGGTGACACGTCCTTTCAAAAAAATAAAAAATTCTAAGGTCCATAAAGTCTCTGGTGCTGAGCATTTCGGATAAAGTATTGTGAACCTGTAATAGCATCTAGTTCTGCAGGTACAGGTGGGAATAGAGGAGATTACTTGTGGGGATGGAATGGATCTTACTGGGGACGGGTAGGTAGGGGTTAGATCCCATTGGAGATGGGTGAAATTTCTGGCCCTGTGCAGTTCTCTACTTGGAAGAGACACACTGGCAGTTTGAAATTCCTCTGTGCTTTCTTTAGTCAGTTAATGAGGGTTTTGCTGCACTGCAGCTAAAATTGTAGTCTTACAGCTAGGGTTGGCTCAAGGAATTTGTGGCTCCCTGAGTCAACGTTTTCATTGGTGCTCCCCCCTCCACAATCTGATATCTGTGCCTCCACTCTGCTCCCTTTCTCTCTCTCTCTCTCTCAGCTGTACCAGATGAGATACTGGCTCAGGGCACTGGTGATACGAGTGCAAAATCCCAGTCTGAAAGCACAATAGCAGTAATATTTGCGGGAAACATGGAGGACAGGAATCAGCACAGCTAGGTTATATTGTCCTAGAAGTTCAACAGCAGGTATTAAAAGATAAATATGGTCACTGTCTGTAGTAAGTTGGGCCAGCAGAGGACACCTTTTAGGTCTGTTTGGGGAAATAAACGGTAAGGATTAAATTATTAAAAGGCACTACTGTGTTACCACATACTTACATGCATTAATGTGCATTATTTAGCACAGATCCCATTTTGTACAGTGGGACCAGTACCTCTAACCCTAAAATTCATGCACTTGAGCAGGATACAGCCTGGGAAAACACTTCCTATTGGAGCTACTGTTGCAAGCCTTAGTCCCCCATACTTTCTTTTTCCTTAATCCGTGTCCTCAGTTGGAGGGAAAATCCCTAGGCCTTGTTAAAGATATCCAGAGAGGAAGTAGCAATGAGGACCACTTTAAGAGATTCGGTGACTGGTTTTAACCCATTCTCATATAACAACAGAAAACTTGTATGTCTCTGTTCACACTAGTGCATCAGTTAACAGAAAAGAGACTGATACAGGTAAAACAAAATTACTAGGGGGGTGTCTTTGGTTAATTATTATTCCTGCTTCATTTCAAAGTTTGAAAACACAAACAATCCTTTCCTCTCTGGTCTCTCCTTACTCATACTGAAAAATTTCAGATAGTCTCTATACCCAGCCACAGATCAAGTTTATTATTGATTTGATATACCACCTTATCATTTGTTTCAAGGTGACTGTACAATAAAAAAAATTAGGGTAAAACAGATAATACAATTAACATAACTTAACAAAAGATAAGGTACATTACTGGACAAACAGGTACAAATGGAAAGAGGGGAAGAACTACAATAGTTAAAGAAAAGTGAGGTGCAAAGGGGAAAACAAAAGGACGGGATTAGAAACAAGTAAGTCCAATACAAATGGACTAAAAAAGGAAATAAGTTTAAAAATCCTTAAAAGGACACTGAAACTTAAAAAGCATCTTTAAAAAATGTTGCCGTTGCCTTAAACTGAGATGTGGATCTGTTGTTAAACATATTAAAATTCTTCTGATTTCACCAGCCTCTCTTCTAAGTCTTCCCTAGAGAACCAGTCTGGCCATTGCTGGAACTGACCCCTGAACAAATAAATGATGAAAACTATAATGAAGAGTAATATAGACAAGATGCTTTGGACAGGGCTGGTTCAAGGGATTGCAGCACCCTGAGCCAACTTTTGCACTGTTGCTCCCACCCCTTGTATCTCTCCTTTACACACACACTTTTGATCCAGTATCCTTGTCTCTCAAGTCCGTGAGCACTGGCTGAGAGTACTGCTGATAAAGTTGCCAAAATTCCAGTCCGCTATCCCTCTAGAAGTTTGAATGTAGACCACACTGGGATTTTGGTGCCCTTTATTACCAACAACCTGGGCTAGGCCTCACTTGGTCCATAGGTTGAGTCAGCCCTGGCTTTGGGTTTCCAGAACAGGCTGAAACAAAGAATATAGTCAATCATTTATAGAACATCTTATTGAGTTTGGATAGGCATACAAGGGGTAGGTAATTCTATAAAGTGCTGTATACTTTAAGCAGTACCCACTTTGTGGTATTGTAATCGTTACCAGAGAATGGTGAGAGCAGTTAGCTTAATCACATCTGTGGCAACATACACACATCAATGACTTTTTGCAGAATACCGACTAGTTGAAAAATGCATACTTTTCCAGTGAGTTTGCACAGGGTGAAGTTTGGAGTATGCAGATATTATGCATAAGTTATAAAATATTACAGTTTACACATGCATGCAACAAATAAGAACATAAGAACTGCCATCTCCGGATCAGACCCATGGTCCATCGAGTCCGGCGATCCGCACACGCGGAGGCCCAGTCAGGTATACACCTGATGTAGTTTTACCACATTGGCATGGGACGTTTTATATATTTTATAAATACAAGTAGGTGTCTGTTTTTCTTTATAATATCACACTTAAGTAGGTGCCTTCTTACCCTTGGTGCCCTGTTACAAAATTAATTTCCATGTGTGAGCTGTGGCCCTTGTTTTACTTTTCAATCCCTAGAATCAGGAGAATGAACTTATTTCAGAGAATAGACAGCGAACAGTTCTCAAGCCTCCATTAATGGTTACAGTTATTTTAAAGTGCAGTCGTTGATATGGTCCCACTTGGAGTATTCTGTTAAGTTTTGGAGGCCATATCTTGCTAAGAAAACAAAGAAGCAGATTGTCAGAGAAATAATCCTTTAATCAAATCTTTAAAAAGCTCCCAGGTATCAAAAACAGCAGCCTGACATGGCCATGTTTTACCAGTTGGCTACATCAGAGGCTATTTATATACTAAAAAAAAAGCAAAAATCATATATTTACACAAATTAATAAATATCAGTAAATAAAATCACGGTCATGGACATAAAAAATGTATATCAATAACTAAAATCGACAAAAAATAGCTATCAGCAACCAAGAAACAGGCAACCTCAGTGTGACTAGTACAAACATTATAAATACTATGGTCAGTAAAATACATAGGTGCTTAAGTAAGGCAAGCTTGGATATCATAGTAGTTCAATTGCCTTGTTTTCTGAGCATACCTTGCTAAGGACATTAGAAACAAAACTTGAAGTGGTTCAGAGAAAAGTGATGAAAATGGTATGAGGTGTGTGCCACAAGATGTAAGAGAAGAGACTTGATGACTTGAAAATATATACCCTGGAGGAAAGGAGAGATAGGGGTGATATGATACAGACATTCAAATCTTTCTAAGTTATTAACATACAAACAAATTAAGAGGTGGGAAGACAGTTGTACTGGAGGACATGAATTGAGGTTGCAGGGGAGCTAACTCAGGAATAATGTCAGCAAGTACTTTTCTCATAGTGAGGGTGGTAGATACCTGGAATGCTCTCCCGCAAGAGGTGGTGGAGATGAAGACGATAACGGAATTAAAAAATGTATAGGATAATCATAAAGGAATCCTGTATGGAAAGAGAATGGAAATGGCACCTCCAGTAATTGAGAAGCAAAGCCAGTGCTGGGCAGACTGCTACAATCTATGCCTTGAAAATGGCAAGGACAAATCAAGATCAAATATGCATATCATATTCTATGAGCTTATCTTGTTGGGTGGAGTGTATGGACCGTGTGGGGTTTATCTTACAAAATCTACTATGTTGCATTGCTGCTACCAGTGTTCTGAAGGCCGACACCACACAGTATGAAAGGGGTGAATAGAACAAGAGCAGGTGAAGAGTGCACTAAAGAGGAGATTGTAAAGTGGGAAGGAGTTTTCTATCACCAAAAATATATGTTCTTTATTTTATAGAGTATGTTTTACTATAAGAAATAAGCCATATTCAGGCAAAACAAAAATGATAACTAGGGATAAGACCAGAAGAGATTGCAACCGAGCCCAAAACTGGTGCAAGTACTTTGTGTTTTGAGGACTTCTCTGTTTCCGAAATGTAGATATGCGACTCAATATCAAGAGAAATTTAACTAATATTGCTGCTTTAAATTATACTTTACCTTCAGAAATAACTGGTATGACTTATTTGGTCAGTATGTACCATCATTAGAAGAAAAAAAACATACAAATGAGTACCAACAAATTTATCACCAGTGATGGAGTGAGCCAGGGAGATATGTTCATTTTCATTATTGGGTGAGCTAAATATCCTAGGTGCTAAGCATGTGGCATGCTGGTAGGCCATAATAATAAAATATTAAATGGAGAATGTTCTTTCTTCCTTTGTAATCATACCACATCCTTGGGTGCTCCTGGGGGATAACTCGAGTAATCTCTTTGTAAAAATTCTACCACCTTTGCATTTCCAGTTTGGGCAAAGTAGAAAACCACTTGCCTGAGCTTGCCCAAAATGGCTGATGTACCAACAGTGTAATGTAAAGGTTGCTCCACCTACACAAATTCTCTACATAATGTGCCACTGAGTCAATAAGACAGAGGGGTGCTGAAAGGCTAAGTGACTGAACACTAGGCTTGGATTGTTAAATGTCATTTCATGGCCACAGGGTGGGTGAGTGAGCGATTTATTTTGACAGTTCATTGGCTGTCACACAGTAGGAGGCATCAACAGGGGACATATTAGGGCATTAGGAATATTCATCTTTGCAGACCTATTTCAGACCACCTGTTGCTCAAAGCAAAACAGTTCCACATTTTGCATACTTCATTCTTATTACCTACAGTTTACTCTCTTCTATGGTATTATCCTGTCAGAATGCATATATGCAAATCCATGTGTGTGCGCGCACAAATATAACTGTCATGTACTATATTTGAAACAATGCTGTTCAATCCATAATCTGTGAATATACTGAATATATGTAATGCAATAGTATGACAATATTTTCAATAAAGGAATTTATGCATTGAAGAGTTTTCTTTTTTAAACTTGTTTAAGGGAGAGAGCTAACATAGGCCCCCTTTTATCAAACCGCGTTAGGGGTTTTTTTATTGCCGACCGCTGCGATAAAAGCTCCAACGTTCAAAGAATTCTTGTGAGCATCAGAGCTTTTACTACGGTGGCAGCGATTTTAAAAACCCTAACGCAGTTTGATAAAAGAGTGCCTTAAAGAGCAAAACAACTTTCCTGCTTGTATCTGAGAGTTTTCATGATTAAAGAAAGCAAGTAAGTGGTTCCTCTTTTGCACATAACTATATAGATAACCACTCATTTAACTTCGTACACAAAGTCAGGCTAGTACATAAACTCTCAAAAATATTTATTGATGACAACAAACTAACCCCCCCCCCTTTTACAAAACTGTGCTAGTGCTTTTAGTGCTAATAGCGGCGGTAACAGTGGATAAATGGACTGTTTGGAAATCCGTCCAACCTTTCTGTGGTTAAAAGTACCCACTTGGCTCTTTGTGTATGTGAGGCTGTCAGAACAAATTGTTTTGATCTGACTATAGTTTCTGGCAAAACAGTGGTCCTAGTTAGGGGGGGAAAGTAGACAGGATGCCAGGAGTGCTAACAGTACTTTAAATCTCAGCCACCATAGAAAAAAATACATAGTTGACCTCACACATCTTTCTCAGAAGTTTAGAGTGAGTTACATTCAAGTACACTAGTTATTTCCCTGACCCCTGAGGGCTTACAATCCGAGTCCTTTTACTAAGGTAAGCTAACAGATTTAAAGTGCACTAATAATTAGTGCATCCTAAATGGTAAGAAGCCCATTTTATAACTTTTGGCTTCTTAGCATTTAGCGCATACTAATAGTTAGTGTACGCTAAAAACGCCAGTGCACCTTAGTAAAAGGACCCCCAAATTTGTATCTGAGGCAGTGGAGGGTTAAGTGACCTTGCCCAAGATCACAAGAAGACACGGTGGGCTTCAAATTGGGCTTCTCTAGTTCTCAGCCCCTTGTTCTAAAACCATTAGGCTACTCCTTCACTCTGTAGAATTTTTCTCCATAATAAGGAAGAGAATCACTGGAATTGAAAAATAGGGAGGGAAAAAAACAAGCAAAACACTCTTGGGTCATATAAGAGTCAACACTGTAGGTGCTGAGCACCCTCAATATTAACTAACCCCTCTCTTACTAAGGCACGCTAGCCCTTTTAACGAACGCTGAACGCTAACGTGTCTATTGGGCATAATTAGGAAAGGGATCATGAGTAGATCTGAAGAAGTCATAATGCCGCTTTATAGAGCAATGGTTAGACCACACTTGGAGTACTGTGTCCAACACTGGTCTCCTTATCTTAAGAAGGACATAACTCTGTTGGAGAAGGTGCAAAGGCGAGCCACGAAACTAGTCAAAGGTATGAAAAAGTTGAGCTATGAAGAACGCCTCAAGAAACTGGGACTGTTCACACTCGAGAGGAGAAGACTGAGAGGCGATTTGATAGAGACTTTTAAAATATTAAAAGGATTTGATGACATAGACCAAGAAGCAGCATTACTAAGATTTTCAGATGTGGCACGGACAAGAGGTCATAGCCTGAAACTGGGTGGCAGCAGGTTCAGGACGAATGCCAGGAAGTTCTGTTTCTCACAACGAGTGGTGGGCGCTTGGAATTCTCTTCCTGAGGGTGTTGTGGCGGAGACTACTCTTCGGGGTTTGGATATACACCTTCTTGCAAATCATATTGAGGGATACGGTAATTTCAGGTTTTCATAATAGAGAACTAAATGGGCCGCCGCGTGAGCGGATCGCCGGACTTGATGGACCTCGGTCTGATCCGGTGAGGGCATTTCTTATGTTCTTATGTTCTTATATTCTAAGGACGTGTTAACATTTAGCACACTCTAATATTTAGCGTGTGCTAAAACGGCTAGCGCATCTTAGTAAAAGGACCCCTAAGTTCCTTCATTGTGTCCAGGGAGGGGTAATTTGTACTGTGCTTGGCACTCCCAATCATATGGAAATGTGAGCACCTATGCTTGGATAATTACTGAGTCCTGGAGGAGGTGATGTTGCAGTGTAAACTGAAATAAATAAAAAATTCTAAAAGGCAAGAAGGATATCACAAGTATATTAAAAATCACCTTTATTGGTGATCCCCAAATAAAGTAGAGTCAGTCTGAGATAGGAAAAGGAAACAGAAAATCCATAAGTAGCAAAGGCTATAAACGGCATCTAACTTCTAGGCACTGAGGAGTGCAACTATCATTCATCTGCTAGATGATTATATAGAATCACACCTCATGGTGTCTAAGCGGTCTTATACACACTCAGTGATGTAAGGAGGTTGATCTGCTCAAGCGCTGTCTTGGGGAGGCGGCACCCCTCCTCCTTTCTGCTCCCCTCACTACTGCATGCATGCGCCCCTTCTCCCTTATCTTGTTAACGTTCCCGGCATGAGCAGCAAGCCCAACTGCTGCTCATGCCAGAGTCAGCTCTTCCTCTGACATCACTTCCTGGACCTGTTCCTAGGGCACCACCCCTCTGGGTGCCTCTCACCCTTCCTACACCACTGGGCACACTCCCATTTATGCCAGGGTTTTCTTGGCCTAAATGAGTGAACCTAAGTCAAACCACATCTACTTTCTAGTAGGGCTCCGAAATAGGCATCCACCAGTGTCTAGTGCAGTTCATAATGGCAAAAATAAAAAATTCCTCTTCAATGTCAATAACGTTCTTTGGGTGGGACAACAGCGTAGGGAATATTGCTCTCTTCCCATGATAAGCAAATTATAAACTGTTTCAGAAAAACTGTAAAACTCTCCCGTAGTCTGGGTGTAAGTAACGGATGGGTAAGAGAGCCATTGAACTCGCACTTCACATTGGGTCTTCTCAGAGCTGAACATATGGATGCACCTGGGATAGAGGCCCCACTGAGACACATTCTCCAGGCAACATAAGATTAGCCTTACTGGACCAGACCAATGGTCCATCAAGCCCAGTAGCCCATTCTCAAGGTGGCCAATCCGGGTCACTAGTAGCTGACCAAAACCCAAGGAGCAGCAACATTCCATGCTACTGGTCTAGGGCAAGCAGTGGCTTCCCTCATGTCTCTCTCAATAACAGATTATGCACTTTTCCTCCAGGAACTTGTCCAAACCTTTCTTTAAAAAAAGCTACACTATCATCTCTTACCACAACCTCTGGCAATGCGTTCCAGAGCCTAACTATTCTCTGAGTGAAAAATGTTTTCCTCCTATTGGTTTTAAAAGTATTTCTTTGTAACTTCATCAAGTGTCCCCTAGTCTATTTTTGACGGAGTAAAAAAAATCGATCCACTGGATACTGGGAACTCCTCCTCTGAATCCTAGACCTTCCTGGCTAGATTCCCACCTGCAACCCCTTGGATTTTAAAACATCTCTTCTCCTTTAATAAGCCTGTAGCTTTGCGGGGTGCGATCACCACCATCCACTGAACTTGGCTCCTATGCTTTTACAGCCGCCTTTTATGTCGGGTAGAGAAGCTGAAGCCACGGATTACAGTACTGCAAGAGCCCAGCAGATGGCGCAAGTATTGAACAGCAGCCGAGACCAGGCTGAGAGCCCCTCTTGCATCCGCAGAGGGGCTGGGCTGAGGTCGGGCCGGAGAGAAGAGGTGGAGTGAGAGACGTCATGGCCGGGGAAGCTAGCAGCGGAGCGGAGAAGAGCTGGGAGGGACAGTCGGAATTCAGCAGTTGCATCTTCTGTAGAATCGCTAACAATGAGGAGAAAAACACCGAACTGCTACCCTGTGAGGTAAGAGAGGTCGAACGGGTGATAGGAAACTGGCCCTGGAACCACGATCCTCATTGGCCAGCGTTCCCGGAAAACGATTCTCATTGGATACTGTGCTCTCGTTGGGCACCTGCTGCCAGTACAGTACATATTTCTAGAGAAGGACGCGACGTTAATACATCTAATTTTAATAATAATGATGATAAAATAGAGAAACTTACTCCCTCTTATTGAACTCCGACAGACTGTTGGGTGGGGGAGTTTTTTTTTGTCTTCCTAAGTAGTAGTCACTGTTCCTTTTCCTTCCCTCCTCATTCAGTCTCTACTACACAGAACCCGTGGGAACTGGGAAAATCGTGTACAATACATCTACTACTACTTTTTATCACTTATATAACGCTGAAATGCTTATGCAGTACTGTACATTTTAACATTTAATAGATGGTCCCTGCTTGGAAGAGCTTACAATCTAACTTGGACAGACAGACATGACATATAGGGTTGGGGATGCAGAACCCAAGGTGAGAGGAATTAGGAGTTGAAAGCGCTCTCAAAGAGGTGGGCTTTTAACTTGGACTTGACCACTGCTAGCCACGTAGCCCAACATAAGGATTTGGGCAGTTTGTTCCAGGCATTCGGTGCAGCAAGATAGAATGGACGGTGTCTGGAGATGGCAGAGGAGGAGATGTGGTAATCTGTGAAATCCAGGCATTCTGCAAGGGTGGTTTGAAAAGGCTGGTAAAAAAAAGCAAGTTAAACAACATAGTCTCCATTGAGGGCTATACACTTAGTCCAGCGAGTTTCCAGTTTTTTCGCATTGTAAGAAAAATAGCTTATATGAAAAAAATGGAAACTCGCTGGACTAAGTGTATAGCCCTTAATGGAGACTATGTTGTTTAACTTGCTTTTTTACTAAACTTTTCAACCACCCTTGTATACATTGTTCCTCCAGAAAAACTGTTGTGTCTCCCCCCCCCCCCCCAATCCTCAATCCCCGATCCACCTTTTTTCCATGTTGCACTTTAGCATCTGATGTGCATTCCCTGTCCGCCCTCCAGCCTCAGTGTCTACAGGGCATTCGAGAGGGACCCAGGACATCTGAGGCCTTTGTGATCCAGAATCCCTCAGCTAGCCATCAACCGTCTCTTCCATGTGCATGTAGCATTTGCAGCTTTAGTGGAGTTCTCGTCATCAAGTTTATCAAGTTTCAAGTTTATTATGCAATTTGATTAATCGCCTATTCTACATTCTAGGCGATGTACAAACATAAGAACATAAGAAGTTGCCTCCGCTGAGGCAGACCAGAGGTCCATCTCGCCCAGCGGTCCGCTCCCGCAGCGGCCCATCAGGCCCATTGCCTGAGCAATGGTCCCAGACTATCCCTATAACCTACCGCTACTCTTATCTGTACCCTTCAATTCCTTTATCCTCTAGGAACCTATCCAAACCTTCTTTGAAGCCTTGTAACGTGCTCCGGCCTATCACAGCCTCCGGAAGCGCGTTCCATGTGTCCACCACCCTCTGGGTGAAAAAGAACTTTCTGGCATTTGTTTTAAACCTGTCTCCTTTTAATTTTTCCGAGTGCCCCCTTGTACTTGTGGTTCCCCGTAATCTGAAAAATCTGTCCCTGTCTACTTTTTCTATACCCTTCAGGATCTTGAAGGTTTCTATCATGTCTCCTCTAAGTCTCCGCTTTTCCAGGGAGAACAGCCCCAGCTTTTTCAGTCTGTCAGTATATGAGAGGTTTTCCATACCTCTTATCAGTTTAGTTGCTCTTCTCTGGACTCCCTCAAGTACCGCCAGGTACTTGGGATAATTATTACATAGACAAATAATATTACATAATTACAAAAACTTACAATCATGAAACACTAGGAAATATATATTTAAAGGGTTACATTCTGTATCAAATTCTATATTTCAGGATTACAACAAAAGGAAGGGAGTAAAGTACAAATAAGAAGATATAAGGTTAAGAAGGAATGTAAAGTCATTTATTAACTAAAAACATCATTGAAAAGAAAACTTTTAAGCTTAGTCTTGAATTTAGTTAAGTTCTTTTCTTCTCTAATATAGAGAGGGAGATTATTCCAAGATTGTGGGGCGGTCACTGAAAAAATAGTAAGCTGTCTAGTGTTAATAACTTTCAATGAGGGAAAAGCCAATAGATGTTGATCCTGAGATCTCAGTGTTCTTGTAGTTATATATGGAATTAACACTCTGAAAATGAATGCTGGGGTTTGAGACATTAGTGATTTGAAAGTAAGCAAACAGATTTTATATAAAATACGATGTGCGACGGGAAGCCAGTGGGATTCCTTAAGTAAAGGTGTGACATGGTCGAATTTATTTGCTTTATGAATTATTTTTATGGAAGCATTCTGTATAATTTGAAGGCGTCTGATTTCTTTTTGGGATAGGCCCATAAACAAAGCATTACAATAATCTAGTTTGGAAATCATTTTTTCCATCTTTTCCATCTGCTTATTTTTCAAAATTAAGCGGAGAAATCTTCCCCAATCAAAGTATATCGCATAGAAAATGTTATATAAAATATATTTTAAAAGTGATGTTTCTTACCTGTTCCATGACTTGATACTGCTGTTTCAATTTGTGTAAACTGTATCTGGCTATAGACTAGCTACCTCTTTGTGTCTGGTAGTTAGGCGGAGTAGCTCTTTATGTAACTCAGCATACAATTCAGGGCTCTCGGTGTATTGGCAATGGAATTGCAAGAGCTACGGGGGTCCTGGTCCCTTCAATGTTTTTCTTAAAACAGTATTAGTAATTGAAGAGCATGAGGACAGGGCTGATATGTTTAGCTCCTGCAACTAGGAAGATGTTCACAATGAGGCAGCAGAACATCTTATAACCTTTAGAGATTCAGGAAATCAGTTTAGCATGGCTGAGACTTGACTCATTTAATCATGGGTCATGCATGCTAACAGATGTGGAGATCTGGGAAAGGATCTGATGAGTTCACTCCCCATGTTTCTATATTGGCCTCTTAACCTGTAAATGGGCTACCGATAATCGCTAGGGTCCACTTCAAATGCGCCTGTCTAGCTTTCAAAATCCTACATGGGATCCTCCCTCCATGTATCCCTCTTTCTTGGAACTCCTCAAACCCTAATACCACCAGATCTACCCACAAATTAAAACTATCCTTCCCCTCATTAAGAGGCATCTCCCATAAAGGAAAACTAGGGACCTTCCTTCCCTTCAGAATCACCGAGCTCTGGAACAACCTTTCCTCCCCTCTTCGGAACCTGAGTTCCCTCCAACTTTTCTGCAAACATCTGAAGACCTAACTATTCTCAAAAATCTGATACTTTTTCTATCTCTGGCATTCTAAGCCCTCAAAAAACTCTTCATACTTGGTCCTCTAACTCCTAACTAGTTCCTTTCTATCCCATCTCCTGTAAACCTCTACCTTTCATTGTAGTTCCTTTCTATCCCATCTCCTGTAAACCTCTACCTTTCATTGTAGTTCCTTTCTATCCCATCTCCTGTAAACCGTGCCGAGCTCTACGAATGTGGAGATGATGCGGTATACAAACCTAAGGTTTAGTTTAGTTTAGTTTAGTTTAAATCGCCTTGAACCTGTACTGGAAAAGTGCAATTAAGAAGCTCTGATTAGATTAGTTCAAGTAACCCAGACTAGCCACAGTGGTCGTGGATGCAGGGCTTGGTGGACCATTGCTCTAACCCTGCATGATGCATCTTAAGTGGTGTTGCAGATTCAGTACCAGTACAGAGGCAGTCCTTTGAAAACCTGTGCTCATCCTGTAGTCTGTACTTGCACTAAGCAGTCCTAAACTTAAGATAGATTGCTGAGTGATCAAAATTAATGAAAACAGAGATAATTTACTGTAATTTATTGTGCATGTACATCACATAGAGTAATATCTGCAAATTATCTTGCTTTGTTCACATCAGGGCAGGAATGAATATCACTCCTATGCTGCAATGTATTAGAGATGATTTCAGTCGGGGCGTCACGTGCCTGCATCCAAGATGGCCGCTTAGCACGCTTCCTCCGTCGCAACCCGGCTTTAAAATCGTAATTTCAGCCCCGGAGAGAACACGCACAGGTCAGAGACGAACTTTCCCTACAATCGGAATGACTTCCAAACCTAATAGAGCCGATGCCGTGCCATCCACGAGCTCAGCGGCCGCGCATCCGGCATCTAAACGGTCGAAACACGAGCCGCCCTCCCCAGCTAAGGCCTCTCAAACAACCGCAATGGAAAACGGCACCTCTATCTCTCAAGATCTTCAGATTTTGAGAGACTTAATGCATGAAAATCTTGCCACTACAGCCGACATCAAAAGTGAAATGAGTAATATCATGATACAGTTAAAGCAGAAAAATGCACGCATCGATCTTACGGAGGAGCGCCTTGACGCACATGACTCACAGTACCTAGAAATTCGGTGCGATCTGCAGAAAGTTACTGCTTTACAAAAGGATCTGGAAGATATTTCTAATAGAATGTGAAGGAGTAATGTGCGTCTCATTGGGCTCCCTGAATCCACTGAGGGGACAGATATGCTGGCATTTTTACACTCATTCATACCATCCACATTAAAGCTCAAATTCCTGCCTGATTTGGAAATTGAACGGGCACACAGGGTCCCCTCGGGCCTTCCAATACCGTCTAAACCACCAAGACCCATAGTCATGAAACTTCTACGCTACACGCAGGCTATTCAAATTTTTCAAGCAGCCAAATCATCTCCTGCTCTGTCTGCGGATGGCAAACGATTACTATTTGTTCCGGATGTTTCTAAATCCACGGCACAAAAAAGGAAAGCCTTCCTGGCTATGCGGCCTCAGCTAAAGAATATTGGAGCGCAGTATGGATTATTTTATCCGGCTAAAATGCGGGTAACGTATCACAACATCACTAAAAACTTTGATGAACCTATTGCCCTGCAACAATTTTTGGATGACACTGTGGGAGCTATGACCTGAGCCAGTCTGACCCAAATATGCCCTCTTTCATGTTTCCCGGGATCTGTATTCACCTTCATGTTTCAACAGTGCCGGGCTCCTGAGAGGAAGAAGCTGAGATCCTCTTGACAACATGGGATCCCAACTATGGTTCTTTGTTCCTTGACTGTTCACATGTTAAGTATGAATCATTACTTTTCTTTATTTTCTTTCATAATTTTTCAACATTATTCTGTTTTTTTGGAAGCTAACCATTACCTCTTCTACCTCCGCTGCTGTTATACTCCTATTTCAACTACTCTGCAGATTCCATTCCTCTTTCTAAATGGTTAACATACATCTGGTAACTCTTAATGTCAAGGGTATTAATAGCCCCATCAAAAGAAAGAAAATTCTACACTATCTCAAACACCTTAATGCGGATGTATGCCTACTTCAAGAGACTCATCTTAGTGGGGAGGAAGCTCAAAAACTTTCCGGCGGCTGGGTCCAACATTGCTTTGCAGCACCTGCCCTAAATAAGAAAAACGGAGTTGTTACCCTGATGAAAAAATCATTGAACTTTCAACTTTCTTCTCACCATTTTGACCCCAATGGCCGATGGTCTCTGGTTGAGGGCTCTATTTCTGGGAAACCCCTGAAGATACTTAATATATATGCCCCGAATGCCGATGACCCTGCTTTCTTCCATCACTTCCGGACCATATGTTCTTCTTCTCTCACATCAGACACCATTGTTGCTGGGTACTTCAATTTCCCACTGGATCCATTCATTGACAAATCTTCCTCTTGCCGTCCAGCCAAACTCAGAGTTCGGACTGAAGTCATCAAATTGATGGATTCCTATGGCTGGGCAGACGTATGGAGAATTTTTCATCCTACTGACAAAGACTTCACCTTTTATTCGGCACCACACCATTCATTCTCTAGGATTGATTATATCCTGGGCTCTAAGGACTTGGTCAACCTTGTTACTTCATCACAAATCCATGATATCACTATCTCAGACCACGCAGCGGTCTCATGCACTCTCAACTGGGCCTCCATGTCCAAGCCTAGACATTGGAAATTGAACAACTTTCTACTCCAGGATGAAACCTTTCTCTCCCATATTAATAAAGAATCACGTGCCTTCTTTGACATAAACATTTCCTCGGATATGGAATTTTCCATCATTTGGGAAGCGTATAAAGCATGGCTCCGAGGAGAAATTATTAGCTACTCGGCCCATCAATTAAAGGAGAGAAAATCCATATTGCATCAGTTGGAACTTGATATTCATTTTTATGAGACTCGTCTTTATGACTGCCATGACCCTTCTCTATACAAACAATTACAACAACTTAAATTTCAATACAACGAAATCTTTAGTTCCCTTGCTTCAGCTACAATCTTCCGTCGTTCAGCCACCTATTATGCTTCCTCTAATAGAGCGGGCCATTTACTGGCCACCTACCTCAAGGGACGCCGCTCCAAGCACCGGATCACACACATCAAATCAAGCAATGGTCTCCTGCATACGACTACCAAAGACATATTGGAGGACTTCCGTACCTTTTATGCTGACCTTTACACCTCCGAATCTACCTCGTCGACTGATGCTATACAACAGTTTCTTCACTCTCTTGACCTACCCTCCCTTACAGATTCTCAACAGGAGTCTCTCTCCCGACCAGTTTCTTCTGAAGAAATCACCCGAGCCATCACTTCACTCCCATCTGCTAAATCTCCTGGCCCAGATGGCCTCACAGCAGAATTCTACAAATCGTTCTCTCCTCTCTTGATGCCTCATCTTCTTTCTTACTTCCAAAGTCTCCTGGCAAACTCGTCTCAACTGCATCGCTTCCTTGAAGCGAACATTGTTGTTCTACCAAAACCGAATAGAGACCATCAACTTGTAAAGAACTACCGCCCTATATCATTATTGAACTTAGATTACAAATTATATGCTAAAATCCTAGTTTTTCGAATGGAAACTGTTATTTCCAAACTTATACACAGAGATCAAGTTGGTTTCCTGAAGGGTCGATATGGAGCTGATAATACCAGACTCCTATGTCATGTACTCCATTCCACTCTGTCGAACACTTACCCCTCAGCGTTGGTTTCTCTTGATGCGGAGAAGGCGTTCGACAGAGTGGAATGGCCTTACTTATTTGCTGTTCTTTCAAAATTTGGTTTCCCAAAACCTTTCATACATATGGTATCTCTCTTATATAACTCTCCCACTGCTAGAATCATAGTAAATGATGATACCTCTCCTCCATTTACACTCTGTAGAGGCACTCGACAGGGATGCCCCATATCCCCACTGTTGTTCAACCTCGCCCTCGAACCTCTGCTTACGGCCATTAGAAAGTCACCAGATATTAAGGGTATCACCATTGCAAGTATAGAATTTAAAATATCGGCTTATGCCGATGACGTTTTGCTGTACCTTTCAGATCCAGAAACCTCTTTGCTTACATTAATCCGACTGATCAATTTCTTCTCCACTCTCTCAGGATACAAAATCAACTGGGACAAAACTGAAATTATGCCTCTAAATGACTCCTGTGTCCCCTTTCATATTCCCTCACAACCACTCACTTGGATCACCTCGGGTATTAGGTATCTGGGTCTAACATTTGATAGGGATTTAAGATCCACTACACAAATAATCTCCTCCAAACTCATTACTCAGATCAAAACCACTCTTTCAGCATGGTCTCCCCTTCACCTATCTTGGTGGGGAAGGTTAGATACTATTAAAATGATGGTGGTCCCCAAAATCACATACATATGTAATGTAATGTAATTTATTTCTTATATACCGCTACATCCGTTAGGTTCTAAGCGGTTTACAGAAAATATACATTAAGATTAGAAATAAGAAAGGTACTTGGAAAATTCCCTTACTGTCCCGAAGGCTCACAATCTAACTAAAGTACCTGGAGGGTAATAGTGAAGTGAAAAGTAGAGTTAGAGGAAAAATAAAAATAAAATATGTAATATGTTTCCCCTTATGTTTCCTCCTTCCTTCTACAAACAGATGGAATCCATACTATCTCATTTCCTATGGAATGATAAACCTCATAGAATTTCCATTCAAAAATTGAAAGCTCCATCTCACTTAGGCGGTGTTAATTTTCCTGACCTCATCTATTACCATAAAGCATTTCTTCTCCGTCAGGGAGCCGAATGGATTTCCTCCTCTTCTTCCCTAGATATACCCAATTGGTTACGACTGGAATCTTCTCTTGTATCTCCTTTCTCCCTTTTTAGACTGATGGGCACAACTAACCCTCCTCATTTGTCTAAAAATCCCATCATGTGGGCTTCCTATAAAGTCCTTACTGACCTTGATCAACAGTTAGAAATACCGTGGAACAAATCTGCCTATTGTCCCATTTGGTTTAATAAACTCATTAAGATTGATGGACAATCTATTTCATGGCCTTTTTGGTACAACCAGGGCATTTGGGATATAGGATTTATCTGCCACATGAATGGGACTTTCCTTACTTTTTGTGAGCTGATGGTTGATTTCGCAATTAACGAATCAAATTTTTACCGTTGGTTACAGTTAAAGTCTTCGGTGAAAAAAGCTGGCCTTAGCTCAGTAGTGTTTTCACCCATCCCTACTTTAGTTACCCTTTCCAAACAATATTTAGCACTGGGTCATACAGCATCTCATTTCTATAAATACCTAAATCTCTTACGCCGTCTCCACTGTCCTCCTTACAATCCTCCTGGGAATCTGACCTAAATATTTCAATTTCTGACGAGGCATGGACATACATATTTAAATCTACCTTTTACACTTCTCGCTCCGCCTCCATTCTTCAACAATCATTCTTTTTACTTCACAGAGCCACTTGGACCCCCATAAAATCTCATCGTATCAATCCCTCCTTTTCTAAGAATTGTTGGACCTGCAACTTATCTGAAGGCTCTGAATCATCTTCTCTTCTCCTGCTCTTACATCAGCTCTTACTGGTCCTCCGTATGGGGTACGGTATGTTCTATATTTCATATAGATATTCCCTTGACATATCAAATGCTTCTACTGAAGTCTTTCTCATTAAACGACAAGATACCTGACTCTGATCATTATCTTTTGGACCTTTTACTTTCCCTAGCCCTCAAAGTTCTCTTGTCTTCTTGGAAAGACTTATCTAAAGCCTCACACTCCCAATGGTGGAACTTGGTTTGCTCTACCTACCGGACTGAAGCATACTTAGCTAAAGCTTCTAACAGGTGTCAGTTTGAAAGTGGCCCCCACAATATTAGGTGGTAGGGGTTAAGTGAAATGCGCACTGACAGACGCCAGGTCCCAGGTTCAGTTCCTTCACAGAAGTTTCATTAGGGATAGAATCAAATAAGAAGCACAGCCAGGGGTGATTATATAAAGAATATATTATAGAAATAGTCTTACAGAAAAGTAATATTTATAAGCATTACAATTAAGCAGAGAGCATTACACTTAAGCAGAGAGCAAGCAGTCTCACTGCCTTACAGAGGTCAGAGGCAGAGGGACATAGAAGCTTGCAGTTCTAGGAAGCTTCGTGTTCCATAGATAAAGGGAAGGATAGACAGAGAGAGGGGGAGCCAGAGTGCCAAGCCAAGAGCCAAGAGATAGCTAGATAGAAAGAGAGAGAGAGGGCCAAGACCCCTCTCCTGATAGCTCCATAGAAAAAGAGAGAGATAACTTGATAGAGCAGAGAGCAGGCTTTTATACCTTGGAATCTTATTCTGAATAGAGAAAATATTGTATCTCCCAGTATCTTTCTGTTTAGAACTTGCAAACTGTTTGAGACAATGGTCAATTTAATTGACAAAGGAGGGTGAGAAACCTGTAAGCATGGTGATGGGATTAAGTCTCTGGCTTGATCTGTGCACCATTGTCCTAAGCACCCTCTTAATCAGACATTAACACCTTTTAGCTAGCCATGATTCAATCAGGGCTACTTGAAACTTAAAATATATCAATCAGGGCTACTTAAAACAGTTTCCCTGCACTAAGGGTCTATCTGCCTTCCCATGCCAGGGTCAGATTGATATAATCTCCCAGAGGCCTCTAGGCTGACAACAGGTTTCTCCATTCCCAAACTAAATGGAATTCCTTAAAACTATCTGCATCCCAATCAACCTTGATATCCCTGCTTCCATCTTATATTGTTTTTATTTAATTTTTCTCATTTCTCTTACAACTATTTGTGTTATATTTATATATTGTTTCATAGAGGATGCTTTATTTATTCAGATTGCATTGCTATATGACATTTTTGTTATTTTACTTTGATTCATGCTTGCTAGTACTCCTTCTGGATGTTAATACTAGATATAAGGTACATTTTTGCTTTGATTATACGATGTTTATTGATGGAACGTCTTTTCATTTCCTAGATATGTACTTGCTCATTTTACTGTTGGTTGTACCTCTTATTCACTGTGTTTTTGTTATGTTCATCCATATTTTGTATTTTGTAATTTGAAAAATTTCAATAAATAAACCTTGACTAAAAAAAGAGATGATTTCAGTCTCTAGGACTTACTGGTGTTCTCAACACTTGCATTGTGCTAGAGAGCTCTAGCCTTGGCAGCATATCAAGATCCACTTGGAAATTCTTTTATTAATAATGTGATGGTACTATTCTGAAACAAATTTAAACAAAATAAAATTTTTAAAAAAACATCTTCCTGAAAAGGATTCTTAGGGCTCCAGAAAGCTGCAGTAGTGATGCTGCTGTGGTAAATGCACCGAAACCCATAGGAATTGAATGGGCTTTGGTGCATTTACTGCAGCAGAATGAGCTTTGTAAAAGGGGTCCTTAATTCTGATGGAGTTGTCTGTCCATAGGAAGCTGTACTGAACAGGTATAAAACAAGCTTTAATAAATTCAGAGGTTTTGTCGGTCTTTCTCGTTTTCTTGAAATGTTGGGAAGATTGAGCCATATTTGATAGTCTAAAAGCAATCGGATACAAATTGCTTACTTGACAAAACAATCCCTGATATGTATGTGAGCATGTAAGCAGGAAAGAGTCACAATACTTTGTTGGAATGAAACACAACAGCTCTTGCATTGTGCCACAACTTCTGGGAGCTTATGAGATCTTTATGTGAAGTCCCTCTTTATAGAATGTTACATTTGCATTTTTTTTTCACACAGTCCTTCAAGCTACAAAAATCATGTGTCTGATTTTTCAGAAAACCTTCCGGATAGAATTTTTGTTTCTTTAGGCTCAACTCTCAGTATCCCATTAAAAATTATCCTTTAACATGAATGCAAAATAAAATGCTAAACTGCCATCTGTAGGTTTGTCATGAGAAGATTTCTGCATCTTTAATTTGGGTAAAATTGTGAACACTTGTAAAATGACCTGACCACTCCCAGCCTCAGTTCCTGTAAACATACCCCAGTAGTTTGTTTCCCTGCTGAGAGAAGGTCACACATCAACCTTCCTGTGCCTATTGGTTAGCAAAAGCAGTGCTCCAAAGAGCAGGGGGATGTTGGGGTGAGTGTGTAACTGTTGCAGGCCCGTACACTAGCAATGGATTAAAAAGTCTCTGTTCTTCCATTAGAATGAAGACCTGGTTTGCTTTAAGGATATCAAGCCAGCGGCACCTCACCATTACCTAGTGGTGCCTAAGAAGCACGTAGGAAACTGCAAGACCCTCACCAAAGATCACGTGCCTCTAGGTAAGAGTGGAATTATCACTAACTTAATCTGAGATTTTAGTAGTAAATACAGAATACTATCCCCTGTATCAAAAGGTGCAGGTGGCTTTAATGTGGTGCATGCTTGCTAAGGGCACATATTCCTTGGTAACAGCCAGTAAAGGTAGTCCTGTGCTACAGGATAAAGACTGGGCATCCAAGTGGCAGATGAAATTTAATGTGGACAAATGCAAAGTGATTCACATTGGGAAGAATAACCTGAATCACAGTGGGTGCTAGGGTCCACCTTGGGGGTTAGTGCCCAAGAAAAAGATCTGAATGTCATCGTAGGTAATTCGATAAAACCTTCCGCCCAATGTGTGGCGACGGCCAAACAAGCAAATAGGATGCTAGGAATTATTTAAAAAGGGATGGTTAACAAGACTAAGAATGTTATAATGCCCCTATATCTCTCCATGGTGTGACCTCACCTGGAATACTGCATTCAATTCTGGTCTCCTTATCTCAAGAAAGATATAGTGGCGCTAGAAAAGGTTCAAAGAAGAGCGACCAAGATGATAAAGGGGATGGAACTCCTTTCGTATGAGGAAAGACTAAAACGGTTAGGGCTCTTCAGCTTGGAAAAGAGACGGCTGAGGGAAGATATGATTGAAGTCTACAAAATCCTGAGTGAAGTAGAACAGGTGGATTGGTTTTTCACTCCGTCAAAAATTACAAAGACTAGAGGACCCTCAATAAAGTTACAGGGAAATACTTTTAAAACCAATTGGAGGAAATATTGTTTCACTCAGAGAATAGTTAAGCTCTGGAACACATTGCCAGAGGTTGTGGTAAGAGCGGATAGCGTAGCTGGTCTTAAGAAAGGTTTGGGCAATTTCCTGGAGGAAAAGCCAATAGTCTGTTATTGAGAAAGACATGGGGGAAGCCATTGCTTGCCCTGTCTCGGTAGCATGGAATGTTGCTACTCCTTAGGTTTTGGCCAGGTACTTGGGACCTGGATTAGCTACCGTGAGAACGGGCTACCGGGCTTGATGGACCATTGGTCTGATCCAGTAAGGCTATTCTTATGTTCGAGGTGACACTTTTCCATCAGCATTCACAGAGCACTTCAGCAGATTCTGGAACCTTCATTACACCCCCCTCACAAGAGATAGAGCTGTGGATACTATGGCATTGTGATTTTTTTGTAGGGGCCTATGTACAAGCAGCACTAGGTGTCCTGGGCTCCTTATGCCAGAACTCAGATTTCCTTTGTTATACTTACTGGAGTATTAACGTTTGTACTGGAGGAACACATACTAGCAAAACCACTTTTTAGTGTCCATCAGGTTAATACAGTTATTGCGCTCTCCTTTTCCATTCTGATCCTTATTATTCCTAAGGATTGATTGTGTTAACAGTTTTTGAAAACTGTTAGAGCATAGGCAGAGCTGGGTGCTTTTGCACCCCCCAAACATGAAATGCTTCATGGACAGCTGTGAAGAAAGCAAATGCCACAGACCTTGGTCCTTTTTAAGATAAGTTTCAATTTTGTTTGTTAAACAGCCTGTACAAAAGAGAGGTGGTTCAGTTAATCCAGAAGTATTTGAGTTGGGGGTTGCTGGTGAATAGACTCGAGGAAGGCCATAAGGATGAGAGGTGTTATAAAAAGAATCTTTCACTGACCGTTTTATGCATGCTAATTAATTATTCACATGACTGAGACCAAACCATGTACGGGGCAAAACTTATTTAGGTTTTTCTAAAACCTGGTGCTGGTCATCTATGAGTTTCTGCCCAGGGCCAAAAAAGTCTTTCGTTCTCCATGTAGGCCCGTACTGAGGTGTCTCAAGTTTATTTATTATTATCATTTTTCTTGCTTTGCGTTCAGTGAATGTTCTTTGAGCTAGATATAGGGCACTGCCAATCATTTTTTGTTCTGTTATATTATATTTTGGCAGTTTTGTTCAGAGTTTTTTCCATTGCATAAAAAGAAGGAAACATGTTTGGGGGTGGGGGGTGTTGCACATACCTTAATGGCAAAGAATCTAAGTCAGGGTATGTGAAATATTTTCTAAGTTTCTCAAATTAAGTGCAAATGCTGACCTTAGTATTATCATAAGGCTGCCAGCTAGATCCAGATTTGCAGGACAGGGTTGACCCAGACTAGTAGTTTTGCTTTTCTTAGGGAATGCAATGGGGAAATCAGAACTACAAGTTCTAGCATGCACTGGGGTAAACCCTGTCCTGCAAATCTGTATCCAGTTGACAACCTTATCATACTAAAGAGAATTTCCTTCTGGAATTCATAAAATGGAATATGGGTAAGCAGTCTATCCAGATGTGCTTTAAAAATTCCTTTCAATTAAGCCTATGACTCCTATTACAATGGGGAAAATGTTTTTATTTTTGTATCCATATAACTTTGTCTATTTTTTCAGCCAGTGTTCTTTCAATGAATGTTGAAACTGGTGTTCTGTGATTTTATAATGAATACTTTAACATAGAAAGTTGTTCCTGTTAATTCTCTGTTCAAACTTAAACACAAGCAGCTGCATGTCACCAGTTTATAGCTAACTTTAGCTGCCCTTGGCCAGTTTGAAATCCCACTCCACTTTCACCCATAATTTTTGGTCCTGCAACAATTTATGTAGATGAAAATTGTCTACATAAGTGCTAGGAATTTATTTTTTTTTCAAAATCACTTTTGCACTAGGCACTTTTCAACACCATAAGTGCTTTTGATTATTAGATCATAGGGAATAAAAGCAGCTGAGATAGAGGAGGTGGTGTAGGACTTGGCTCCGCGGAAGAGATGATGGTAGATTGTATCCAGTACTGCATTGGTTAATGTGTACTTAATACATATCTCCATTAACATTCTGAGTTATTATGTGAGCTCTGGCAGCAGTAGAATTGATCATTTGCAGATCGTCAAAGGCAGCCAGTGTGAACAATTCAGTGTCTTGGCATTACTGGTACTCATCTTAAATCTAAACAGCTTTAATGTGAGGGAAAATTCACGTGTTCAAAACTTGACTAAAATGATGCTCCATGAAATTAATAGGTAGCACATTTTAAAACCACTTGGAGAAAGTATTTTTTTTTTTTTCATTCAGTGCATGATTAAGCTTGAAACTCATTTCCAGAGTTAATAGTATTGGTGGAATTAAAAAGTTTCAACAAGTTTTTAATGAACAGTCCAATGATGCTTATTAGCTAACAGAAGTGGAGATCTGGGAGAGGATCTGATGAGTTCAAGTGACCCAGACTGGCCACTGTTGTGGATGTGAGACTTGGTGGACCATTGCTCCAACCCTACATGGTGCATCTTACGTGGTGATGCAGGTTCAGAGTGTTTGCTAAACAGGCCAAATTTGTGCTGTTTGTACCTGCTCATGGTGAACACCCTATTTTTGCATAAATCCTTCAGTGCATCCTCTTTCTTTTTCATTAATCTATAATAATAAAATGCTAAGCGCGCAAGCGCACTCTTACTGGCGTGTTCCCTGAGATTTGATCTGTTGGGCTGTGGCCGGTAGGAGTGCGCAAGTGCGCCAGACAAGCTTCTCTGCTCTCCACCTTGCGCCGCTGCAGTGGGTCCTCTCACGGAGAAGGATTCCGACGAAGGTGGCGATCGTGAGGGGAGCCGCCGTGACACCTTCAAAATTAAAAATAAACTTCGGCCAGAAATGGCCCCACACTCGCGGCTCGGCTTCAGGCACACACGCGGTGACTGTCAGCGCCTGCAGTCCACGGCAGCTTGAGGCGTCTGTGGCGGAGGGCCGACGCGAAATGAGGTAAACGCATAGTGTGAGCAACGAGAGGGGGAACAGAACGGCAATCTTCAGTGGAGGTGTTATTGTCAGCCGTGGACTGGGTTTAACGCCGACAAATATTTGTCCAGATGGTAGGAAACGGGCCTACAAGTGTGGACATGATGGAGGGAGGGGGTTTCATTGGAGATGGCATACGGACTTTAGCAGGCCATGTGGAGAGTAGGCTGTGGTGGCATGATTGAAAGGTTCCTAAGGAAAAAAAGGGGATTTGGTAGTGGCAAACGTGTTGATTGTGAGCTGCTGAATTATGGATGCTGTTACTGCTGTACAGAGGGGAGCAGGGAAGGGGTGTTGCTGGACAGGGGAATTCAGGGAGGATGGAAGGAGCAGGAAAGAGACAGATGAGGGGACCTGAAATGAAAAAATGGCAAAAGGGGTGGCACAGGGTCAGATAGAGGTGGTAGATGGTGTGAAAGGGGGAAAGGGAGCGTTGGAAATGGTATGAGGGCCAAAAGGGTACAGAGGACTGGTGAAAGGTGAGGTGGTGGGACTGGGATCAGTGGGATGCACAATCCAGCCATGGTACAGGTGGGGCATGGGTGGTTTCAGGATATAGGTGGGGTTATTCTAGCACCCGTTACTGTAACAAATGGAACGAGGTGCTGCTGGACAGGGGAAGAGGTGCTGATGGACAGGGGGGGAAGAAAAAGGAAGGGAGGCCTACTGCTGGACAGGGGGAGCAGGAAAGAGGTGCTGATGGACAGGGGAAGAGGTGCTGATGGACAGGGGGGGAAGAAAAAGGAAGGGAGGCCTACTGCTGGACAGGGGGAGCAGGAAAGAGGTGCTGATGGACAGGGGGGCAGAAAAAGGAAGAGAGGCCTACTGCTGGACAGGGGGAGCAGGAAAGAGGTGCTGATGGACAGGGGAAGAGGTGCTGATGGACAGGGGGGGAAGAAAAAGGAAGGGAGGCCTACTGCTGGACAGGGGGAGCAGGAAAGAGGTGCTGCTGGACAGGGGGGAGGTAAAACAAAGAGAGAAGGGTTGCTGCTGGATAAGGGGAGCAGTGAAGGGGTGGTGGTGGACACAGAGGAGGTAAAAGGAAGGGAGAATGGATAGGGGGAGCAGCCAAGGGGTGGTGGTGGACAGCCGAGGAAAAAGAAAGATATAAAAAAAGAAATACAGAAAGCGGCTAAAGAGAGAGAGAGAGAGAGAGAAAGAAATAAAGACAGACACACACATATATTCTAGCACCCGTTAATGTAACGGGCTATAAGACTAGTAGGTAAATAATGTTGTAATTATTGCCACTTTAAAAGGGAGACATAGGAAGCAATGTTATTACACAATATAATATGGCTTATGTATTCTTGCCAACTCCAAAAAAGATTCAAAACAGATAACAAAAGACTGTGAAGCAGAATTATGATAGATATTTCATAAATAAAAAGGTCTTTAACTTTTTCTGAAAAGAATAGTAAGAGCTTGAGGATCTAAGTCTTATGGCAAAGAGAGCCAAAATTGAACTCCCTGTTATCAAAATTGAGCCTTCCGATAATTTCTTAATATTGAATACCAGGAAAAGAAGGAACGAGCAGGAGATGTGAATTTATTGCTCTACAAGATCTAATTTTAGGGAAAAATGAAAAGAGACCCAAGCAGAAACTTGGAGGAGCCATCAAAAAGTTTATAAATATTATAAATGCTAATTTAAAAAACTATAGATGAGCTTGTATAGGTAGCCCTTGTGTGTTTGCATTTGTTAAAATCACTTTTTTTAAAAAATAAATCAAAGCAATGTAAGGTTATTCTTATGTTCTTTGAAGAACTGCAAAATGGCATTCATAACATACATTCACATCTGTTACCCAGAGATAGAACCCAGTCATAAAATCAATCGCTCTACTGTGGGACACCTCCCATTAACACAGGACAAGTAACCACTCCAAAACATGTACAGTACTGTGGATCAGTTGAAGATTTGAGAAAACAACGAAGACTAATCAAAGCAGGGGTGATTTTACAGCTTTGTTCTGAATCATTTGAAGCAGAGATCTCAAAGTCCCTCCTTGAGGGCCGCAATCCAGTCGAGTTTTCAGAATTTCCCCAATGAATAGGCATTGAAAGCGGTGCATGCACATAGGTCTCATGCATATTCATTGGGAAAATCCTGAAAACCCGACTGGATTGCGGCCCTCAAGGAGGGACTTTGAGACCCATGATTTGAAGCTTAGAATTTAGGGGCTTCTTGTGTGCTAGCATTTTTAATGCACGCACCGGATTAGCGCACGCTAGCTGAAAATCTACCGCCTGCTCAACAGAAGGCGGTAGCGGCTAGCGAGCGTGGCAATTTAGCGCGCGCTGTTACGTGCGTTAAGGCCCTAGCACACCTTTATAAAAGGAGCCCTTAGTTTAGCTGTAAGAGCAATAAAAATAGTTACAATAATCTAGGTGGGATAAAATAAGAGAATGAACCAGAACTGAAAAATGTTTTTTTTCAAGCATATACAAGGCTGAATGAAGCTGTAGTTTACAAAAAGCAATTTGTACATGACTGATCAGAGATTCAAAAGAAATGTAATGTAGTTTCCAAAATGAAGCCAAAACTTTAGATGTATGCTCAGTCTTCAAAGACAAACCATCAGTTAACAATAACTCTTCTGAAATAGAGTTAATGGAATAATTCAACTAATGCAATTTATTTTTATTCTTATTTAGCTTGAAGCCATATATCGAGCTATAATCCTCAGTCATAGAAATGCAGGTTGACTCTAAGGTGGTCATTTGATCTTCACCTGCAGAAACTAGAAGAAGCATGTCGGTGTAACAATAAAATGTTACATCCAAAGATGAAAAACCCAAATCAAAAGAAGACATGCAAACATTTAAATAGTATAGGAATGGGGGGTTGATTCTCATTAGTGTGGATGGTATAGGTATAGGTGGACCTGATGGATATTTAATTGCTTGAGGACCCTAAGAAGAAGGGGGGGAGAGGGGTACCTTTTGATACATGATGCTATATGCTTCATTATGAACAGCTTAATGATGACCAGTATATTCTTAGGCACAGTTGATTATGTTTGGACTTAGCTGAGGGGAGGACAGATAGAGAGATTCTTCTCTCTTTGCATGTGGGTTGGCTCTCATGGTGCATGCAGTTAGATAACTGTTACTTATCATCTTACAGTTGTATAGTTCAGGGATCATAAAAACCAACTGGAACTGTAGTGAGATAGATGTTCAAAGATGACTATACCTTTTCTGTGAGAGGCAGTAAGCTGGGGTTATAGGGAGGGAGCAGGTGAATGGGGGGGAGGATATGGTTTAAAAAATTTTTTGATGACTGGGTAACAATTGACCTGTTGGGTCTGCCAGATATACTGTAACTGGATGTGTTAATTTTCTATGCCAAGCTGTAAGGTAAAGTTTGTCATCAATAAAAACGTTTGAAATCTAAATAGTATAGGAAAGAGTGGGGAACCTTGGGGAATTCCACAAGAGGTTGGCCAACTATCTGATGGTGTTATTCACTTTGACGATAATGCCTTTTAAATAAAAATTCTCTGAACCAAACAGAATATTACCTGAAATACCAATAATGAAATACCTGAAAAGCCTCCACAGACTTCAGCGGATTCAGAACGCCGCAGCTAAGCTTGTTTTCGCGAAAAGCAAATTTGATCGCGTCTCACCACTCCTGTCTAAGCTCCATTGGCTCCCAGTAATCCCCAGAATCCACTTCAAATGTGCGTGTCTGGCCTACAAGATCCTACATGGCATCCTTCCTGCCGTTATCCCTCTATCCTGGAACTCCCCAACCCCTACTTCCTCCAGATCCTCCCAAATTTTTAAACTATCCTTCCCTTCCATAAAAGGTATTTCCCATGCAGGCAAACTTGGGTCATCCCTCCCCTTTAGAGTCACTGAGATCTGGAATAACCTCACCTCCCCACTCCGAACCTCAAGCTCCCTCCAACTCTTCCGCAAACACCTAAAAACCTGTCTATTCTCAAAACTGTAACACTTCCCCCCTCTTAGGCCTCTCACCTTCCCCTTTACACCTAACTCTTTAATCTCTCCACTGTAGTTCCTCTCTCATCCTTCTTCCTGTAAACCGTGCCGAGCTCCGCATTCGTGGAGATGGTGCGGTATATAAACCCAAGGTTTAGTTTAGTTTAGTGTTTAAGTTAAACAAAAGAATACTTTAATTAACTGTACTAAAAGCCGCTGTACAATCAAATCGTAACAGGAGACGTGCCTTACCCCTCGATAAAGAGATCTTGGCATCTGAAACAAATACAAATAATGTGACCTCAGTGCTATGGTAAGCTCTAAATTCAAATTGAACTATACTAAAACAGTTATGATAGTCCAAAAATTTCGTTAAGCAAATCGGCCACTATAGCTTCTGACATTTGGACAATTATAGAATATTGGCCATCAGTCTGAAATTACCTAGAAGGCAGGCTTGGGTCCAATGTGGCTTTTTTTTTGGAATGGAGATTAGACAATGCTGCCTAAACTAGATGGAAAAGGTGAATTAAGAAAGCAGTAAGCCAGTTGCTATTTTGAAGAGGATACTTCATAAGGTAAGAGGGACAACTATCCAACAAACAGTGTGAAGAAAGTTTACCTAATAAAGATTTAATCTTAGCTTTATCACTAGTAGGGAATGAAGTACAGACCTATCAACAAGGTTAGCTAAATTAGATGCATTCGCTGTAGCAGAAAGGTCTAGAATTGCATTTTAATTGGGAACTATAGAAGCCCTAATCTTAATTATCTTGTCAGAAACATAGCATGCTAAACTAGCACGTGAAGGGGAAAAAACCTCCCGATTAGAAATAGGGGAGCTAGAAGAAAGCTTTCTAAAAATACTAAAGTTTCGTTAAATTTGAGACTTTTCTTTGAGTAGCATAATAGGATTTCTTAGCATAACAAATAATTTTCCATCTGTGCTTTTGTGTGATTACCTGGAGGACAATAAACTACAATAAAACCTACATTGCCTGATTTAAAAAGAGGATTTAATAAAGTGATTTGCAGGACAACATTTCTAAATCAGGGATAGGAATGGAGTCAACTAGGATACTTAAAAATGTTTATGAATGATTGGCCCTGATTTCAGTGGGAATACTATAATCCCTACTCTACACACTGTAAAGGAACACTACATGCCTGGTTGGTCAGCCGGGACTCCAAACTGGTGGTGGGCTCAATGCTGTAGCTGTAGCTGTTTTCTTGCTGGTTGACTGGCTCTCATCACCCATTTTGAAAACCCAGAGGAAGCACCCAAGAGGGAGGAGCTACTGTGTCCAAGGTTTCTACTCTTCATTTGAGAAATCAGATACTGTAATTTAATGCCTGCAAGTCTCTTTCCACTGCCAGTGCACT
The DNA here is from genome assembly GCF_902459505.1 of Geotrypetes seraphini. Lineage (NCBI taxonomy): Eukaryota > Metazoa > Chordata > Amphibia > Gymnophiona > Dermophiidae > Geotrypetes > Geotrypetes seraphini. The sequence continues at coordinate 162,460,169 of NC_047086.1, read as the reverse complement.
CCTACTATCACAACTATCACCAAATTTCCAAGGGGAGATTCTGATACTAGGATCTCAGGTCTTACAAACGTGTGTAAAATGCTAGAAAAATGAAAAGCCTTCAATGTTCCCTGCTTGGGCCACACTAAGGAAACTTGGTGGCAGGGTATGGTTGGCAAGGGCTATAGACTAGAGTGTGGAGGGTAGGTGCTGCCATTGACAGTGAAGAGATGCTGGATGCATGGCTTAAGACCACGCAAATGCTAGTATTGTATACGGAACTGATATTACCTTGGTGATGCCAGCCTTGGTTCTTCACTATTGCAGATTAATGAACTTGTCAGGGAATTTGCAATTATTGAATGTGCATTGATATTGGGGACCAAGTGATTGGGCCTGAGATTCTGCTATACTCCTGGAACTCCATTTTGACCCAGGAATCTGCAGCCTTTGTTACCCAGGGAGCCATATTTGTTGTGGGTTGAATCTTAAAAAGCTGCAGACAGACTTTTCTAAAACTGAAAATGTATTGCTGACCTGGCTTTGTTCTTTGCCCAACATAGTTAAGAGTCCTGGAGAGCCAAAAGTGGCTGACTGCTGTACTGTCTCTGCCATACAACTCTTGGGCAAAATTGACTGCAACCTTGTAATGACATATGCACAGCAGCTGAGACATCTCACCTGAATGCATTTAAATAAAGGTGATGCCTTACAGCCAACCAAACTACTGAGCACAGTTTTGTTTTCCTGTTTGTCTCCTTTTAAATCTAATAGTGCAGACAATGATGGATGTGGGAAGGACAATTCTGGAGCACAATAATGTGACTGATGCAGAGGAGATAAGGTATGGTAGAAGCTCTGATATCACAGACAGAACTTCTGTCAAGATTGATCTTTGGGGCTAACGCTGTACAGAAATGTTTTGATTTTTTTTTTTTAATGTTTTTTATTGACATTTCAAAAGTAATTTACAATTTATAAAGTTGCACATTTTCAAAAAAACAATATTCAAACTCCCTTGATTTTCCCAGAACTATTCCTACTCCCCTTTATTCCTCCTCCTCCCCCCTTCCCTCCCAACAATCTTCTGGTCTGCTTTTCTATGAATCTCAGTATAACACATTTTCAACCTTAAGCTGAGCAGTAGTCGGAAAGCCACCCCCTCCCCCCCTGCTTTGGCAAAATTACAGTGTTTGAGGATCTGTTGTTCTCAGATGGTATGAAATGGGCATTAAATGCAATCCTGCAAAGCTGTAGATATCCCACATCCTATAATAGGTCTGATGTCTCATGGCTGTTAACTTAGACATGAATTGTAGAAAGTCTAGTTTGATTTGTATTCTGGATAGCATTGGGGCTTTTGCTTCTCGTCATATCGCCGCCAAAGCAAGGCATGTAGCTGTGAAGATATAGGCAGCAAGTTTCTTCTCCTTAGGGGTGTGCCCCGGGGCAGAAATATTCAAAAGGCAGCATTCCATTAACAAAGGACAAGGTTTATTTATTTATTTAGATTTTTATCCCGTCCTCCCAGCAGCTCAGAATGGCCTACAAGCAAACATTCACAGTGGAGTACATTTGGACAATACAAAGACTATACAGTAATTTAAGTACAAGGGCAATTTAAGTACAAGTTAAGAAAAGATTATACAGCAATTTAAGTAGAGGTTTAAAATGGAGAAGAGAGGGGAGGGAGGATTAAGGGGGTGAGGCAATTTCCCACTTTCTTGCTGTTGACATTAAGGAGCTGCCATTGACAGGCATGACCACCATATATGTTTAATCTCCTTTGTTTCCATAGTTTCTCCAGCAGCTGCCTGAGCCAACCCTAAACAGCTGATTAAGTTTGTAAGGCAGTAATACCACCTATGGTACATTTTGTAACCATTCTCCATAAGATTACTTGAGACTGAGAGCCTTGTAAATAGTATCCCATTGTTGTATTATGAGCATTCGCTGTAGAGAGCGCTCCCAAGTCTCTTTATAGGGGTCTTGAGGGGGGTTCTCGGAGAAGCAATGATTTATATATCCGGGAGATTCCCCCTCTCCCTGTGCCTATTCACAGTGCTGGCATTGCCTCTCCTAAATGAGACTGAACTCTGAGGACTTTCTTAGATATCAGGCTCCACAGGTGACCCTTGAGGTTAATTCCATCCTACCCACCCCAAGGCAGAGCTTTTTTTGTCTCTTCAGCCAACCAGGAACAGGACATTGATTTGGTAGGATTTTTCTGCTCTTTCTTCTTCCAGGTGTAAGTACTTCTGCAACCACAGTATGGCTTGGAAACATTGTGTCACCAAAGTTGCTGCTCAAGTTACAGCTTCTGTCTCTTTGGAGGCAGAAAATGTTACCCAGGCAGAGGAAGTGGTTCCATCTTGAAGCTGTCTTCAGCTTGAATCCCTCATAAAGGAAGTAAAGAAACTGAGAGAGGAGGTGGCAAGACTGAGAAGCATCCTGAAAAAAACACTTCTCGATATTTGGTTCCTTTCTCCACGAAATGATCAATAAAAGTCTCTACAAGTTTCATGCCCAATCGATGGAAGTCAGCAGTAGTATTCCCTAGGATCAAACAATCTAATATCTTCGAAGAAGAAATCGGCAACTACTGACCCATTGCTAATCTACCGTTTCTGGCCAAATTAACTGAAAAGCTGGTTTTTAACCAACTCTAACTTTGTAGAAAAAACCAACGCTCTCCACTCATACCAGACAGGTTTTCGAGCTCACCACTCCACTGAACTTTTACTAATCGGGGTAGTTACAAACATTCACTACTTCTAAGACCACCATAAGTCTGTCCTCCTGATATCACTTGATCTGACATCTGCTTTTAATACCATAGACCACACCCTAGTGCTTAACAGATTACAATCCATAGGCATCACAGAGACCTCACTACAATGATTCACATCATATTTTCAGAATCGTAATTACAAAGTTCAAATTAATAATACCACATCTTCAAGAATAACTCAAACCTATGGCATTCCACAAGGAGCCATTCTCTCTCCCTTTCTTTTCAATATCTTTATGAGCCCTCTTCTTACCCTGGCACAATCTATAGGTTTTACTATCTTCGCATACTCTGACGATATTCAATTACTTCACCCCTAAACTCTACTACATCAGCAGAAATAGAAGAAATCAATAATAAACTTAACTTGATAAACTCTTGGCTTCGGCAAAGCAAGCTTTCCTTAAACATCTCCAAATCCAAGGGCGTATTTTTCTCTACTTCTCCAAAAAACACTCTGAATCATTCAATCAGCATTGACTCATGCACTATCCAACTTGACAACAAAATCAAACTCCTAGGAGTTATAATTGACGAAGATCTTAACTTTCATCACCAAATCAGCAATGTCACTCAGAAATGCTTTTACAAACTAAGACTTATCCGTTCTATTCTTTCCTTATTAGCTCCTCCCTCCATCAACATCCTAATTCACTCCCTTGTTATTTCCAACATCAACTACTGCAATACCTTGTATCAAGGTAATTACACAAAAGGAAATTCGCAGTCAAGCTCATCTACAAAGCTAAAAAATTTGACCCCTCTTGCTCAAAGCTCACTGGCCACCCATTCTTCATTGAATCACTTACAAAACACATCTGCTAACATTTAAAACCAAGCAATCCAATTCACCTGCATTAATTTACAAACTTCTCAATCCATATATCTCTTCCCAGAATCTGCGTTCCTTTACTCAAAACCTATTTTCTGTCCCCTCTATTCGTGAACTATTTCTCGATTCTACCCGCAAAACCATTTTCTCAGTCACTACCCCCACGTTATCCCAGGACAAGCAGGCAGGTATTCTCACTAGTGGGTGATGTCATCCGACAGAGCCCCGATACGGACATCTTGCAAGCATGTCTTGCTTGAAGAAATTCAGAAGTTTCGAGATGTCCGCACCGCGCATGCGCCAGTGCCTTCCCGCCCGATGCTCCGGGCGTGTCTCCTCAGTTCTTTTTCTTCCGCGGAGCTGAGAAGTTGATCTTCAATTTGCGCCCATTGAATCTCTTTTTTTGCCTTCTATTTTGCCGCGGGTTGAGTTCTTTTGGCTCTCCTGTGTGTTTATTTCTTTCTTTGATTTCTTTTTTCAAAAAAAAAAAAAAAATTTTCCTTCCGATACCGGGTCGGCCGCGTGGCTTAGGCCCTGCGCCTTCGACCTTGCGGTGGAGCTTTTCCAGCCTATGTCCCGGCTGATTACCGGCTTTAAAAAGTGTAGCAAGTGCCAGCGCGCGATTTCGCTCACGGACCCTCATCGACGCTGCTTACAGTGTCTGGGACCGGATCATTTCCCGAAATCGTGCCGGCCTTGCTCCACTCTGACGGCGAGAGCGTTTAAGCGCCGCTGTCTGCTGTGGGAGTCCATGTTCAAGATGGAAGCTTCGTCGGAACCTACAGCTTCGACATCGACGGGTGCTTCGACTCCTTCAGCGAAGCCCTCCGCCTCCCCGGCTGCTTCGGGCCTTCTGAAACTGGCATCGTTCACACCGGTTTCGGCCCCGACTTCGGCGCCGGTGCCTTCCTCCGTCTCCTCGGAGCAGGTATCGACTCCTACAGTTCCACCGGTGGTGCTCAAGGTGCCGAAGACTGGCAAGCAGAAGCACTCAGCACCGAAGGAGCGCGGAGACCGTGCGGAAGGGCCCCCTTTTGGTGCGGATCCCTCCTTATCGGCTTCGTTGCGGTCCCTTCTGGAAGCTCAATTCGTGGAGCTCATGCAGACCATGGGGCCTCGGCTGATTGCCAACATCCAGGGTGACCTCCCAGCTTCGGCTTCGAGGGGCGGACCGCCCCCTCCTCCTCCTCCTCGCCGCACGACCTCGTTGCTTGACGAGGAGGAGCGGCAAGCGGTGTCCGGGTCCTCGAGGAGGTCCTCCGCTTCGGCTGTGCCTCCGTTGGAACCGATTCCCTCGAGGAGGGCCTCCCTTAGTGATATGCCTCCCTTGGAGCCCATCCCCTTGAGGAAGGCCTCGTTTAGTGACCTGCCTCCCTTGGAACCAGTTACTCCTCCCCATGACTCGGTGTGGCGTCCACCTTCGAGGCCACCCAGTCCTGGGCATAGCAGGAAGCAGGACAAGTTCTTCCGAACCCCCTATCAAGCCTGGGCGGCGTCGGGGGAGGCGCCAACTCTTCCGCCTCTGCGATCGACGGCTACGAGTCCGATCTGCTCCTTGGAGGCTTCTGACCCGGTTTCTCACAGAAGGGCTCGATCCCCTTCCAGGCATCGAGAGGGGCATCGATCCAGACATTCTTCGAAGCATTCTTCTCGACACTCAACTGTCTCGCCTCAGAAGAAATTGCCTCGGTTGGGGTATGCTGCTTCGACTGGATCTCCTCCTCCGGGCCCGGAGTTCGAGGACCCCGAGGTTTTCTGCTCGTCCTGTTGCTCGCAGGCCTCTCTGGAGCCTGAAGCCTCTTCTTCTTCTAGTCCGTCTTGCAGACCGGCGACAGCGGACCAACTATCCTTTTCATCGTTCCTCAGGCAGATGGCCGATGACATGGACATTACTCTCGATGCTGGGTCTCGATATTCCAAGAAGTACCTCGATACCATGCACTTGCCTCGTCCTCCGGCAGAGTCCTTGCGGCTTCCCCTGCATAAGCTCCTTGACCAGACCTTCATGCGATGCTTCGAGTCTCCTTACTCTATCCCGGCGGTCCCTGGCAAATTGGATGTGCGGTACCGCACGGTGCATCATAAAGGCTTCGAGAGTCCGCAGCTTTCTCACCAGTCCCTCCTGGTCGAATCCTCGCTCAAGCGGTCTCATCCTGGCCTGGTCTATGCTTCGGTGCCTCCGGGCTGCGAGGGCAGAACCATGGATAAGTTTGGTCGACGCATCTATCAGAATTCGATGATGGCGTCTCGAGTCCTGAATTACAATTTCCACTTTGCAGCCTACTTGGAATTTTTTCTACCTGTGCTTCGGAAGTTCACTCCGTACATCGAGTCACAGGCCAGGTTTGAGTTTGAGGAAGTGGTTGCTTCACTGTCCCAACTTCGACTTCAGTTGATGCAATCTGCTTATGATGCATTCGAGCTCTCGGCCCGAGCGGCGGCCTGCTTGGTGGCGATGCGCAGGTTGGCCTGGTTGCGGACCATTGATATGGACCCGAATCTTCAGGACCGCCTGGCGAACGTCCCGTGTGCTGGGGCGGATCTGTTTGACGAATCCATCGAGACTGTTATGAAGAAGTTGTCTGACCATGAAAAGTCCTTCCAATCTATCCTTCGGCCGAAGTCTAAGCCTCAGCAGTCTCGACCTTCTCGTCCGCCGTTGATTTATCAGCGACGTTATCAGCCGAGGCAAACTCCACCTGCGAGGCAACCTGCGAAGCGCCAACCTCCCCAGAAGGGTCAGCCTAAGTCTCAGTCGCCTGCTGTCCCTAAGACCACTCAGCCTTTTTGACTGTCTCGTCGAGGGCATAACCAACCTCGTTCTGCCTCCCGCTGTTTTTCCCATCGGAGGGCGCCTCCATCATTTTTATCATCGCTGGAAGGCCATAACAACCGACCTCTGGGTCCTTACTATCATCAAGGAAGGATACTCTCTTCATTTCCATCGGGTCCCTCCGGACCACCCTCCAAGAGAGTATCTTTCCAACTGACTCAGACCGCCCTTCTTCTCCAGGAAGCTCAGGCTTTGCTCTGGCTTCGTGCCGTGGAGCCGGTCCCGACGGACCAACTGAACCAGGGGTTTTACTCCCGGTACTTCCTTGTTCCGAAGAAGACGGGCGACCTGCGACCCATTTTGGACCTCAGGGCCCTCAACAAATTCTTAGTCAAGGAGAGGTTTCGCATGCTGACACTTGCTTCTCTCTACCCTCTCCTCGAGCAGAACGACTGGTTATGCTCTCTGGATCTCAAGGAGGCCTACACTCACATTCCCATTCATCCGGCCTCCCGCAAGTTCCTCAGATTTCGGGTGGGACATCTACATCTGCAGTATCGAGTGCTTCCATTCGGCCTGTCCTCGTCTCCCAGAGTCTTCACGAAATGTCTGGTGGTGGTGGCCGCTGCACTCTGGAACAGGGGTCTTCAGGTATTTCCATACCTCGACGATTGGCTCATCAAGGCCCCGTCAGCTCCAAAGGTCATTTCGGCGACCTTGACCATGATCTGCTTCCTGCAGAGCCTAGGCTTCGAGATCAATTTTCCCAAATCTCATCTGCAGCCTACCCAGTCCCTTCCCTTCATCGGGGCGGTACTGGACACCATTCAGCTTCGAGCATTCCTTCCTCCTCAGCGCATGGATGCTCTTCTTCGTCTCTGCCAGTCTGTATCTTCTCGCCAGTCCATCTCAGCGAGACACATGATGGTCCTCCTGGGCCACATGGCCTCTACAGTTCATGTGACACCCTTTGCCAGGCTCCATCTCAGAATTCCTCAGTGGACCCTAGCTTCTCAATGGACTCAAGTGTCAGACTCGTTGACTCGACACATCATAGTCACTCCTGCTCTTCGGCAGTCTCTACTTTGGTGGATGACCTCTTCGAATCTATCCAGAGGTTTGCTGTTTCACACTCCTCCTCATCAGAAGGTCCTCACAACCGATTCCTCGACCTATGCCTGGGGGGCTCATCTGGATGGGCTTCGCACTCAGGGATTCTGGACCAGTGCGGACCGCCTCCATCAGATCAATCTTCTGGAGCTCAGAGCCATCTTCTATGCTCTTCAAGCTTTTCAACATCTGCTTCATGACATGGTGGTCCTCATCCGTACAGACAACCAGGTCGCCATGTATTATGTGAACAAGCAGGGGGGCACGGGATCGGCCTCCCTCTGCCAAGAAGCTCTCAGAGTCTGGGATTGGGCAGTTCGCCACAATGCCTTCCTCAAAGCTGTCTACATTCAGGGGAAGGACAATGTCTTGGCAGACAACTTGAGTCGTCTCCTCCAGCCTCACGAATGGACTCTCCATTCCAACCCCCTTCATCAGGTCTTTGCACAATGGGGGACGCCTCAGATAGACCTCTTTGCGGCTCCCCACAACTTCAAGCTGCCTCAGTTTTGCTCCAGGATCTACACTCCTCATCGCCTCGAGGCAGATGCCTTTCTGCTGGATTGGGGGAATCGATTTCTGTATGCGTTTCCTCCATTTCCTCTCATTCAAAAGACTCTGGTTAAGTTGAAATCAGTCCGAGCCACCATGATTCTGATAGCTCCTCGGTGGCCCAGGCAACCTTGGTTCTCCCTTCTACTTCAACTCAGCAGCAGGGACCCGGTCCTTCTCCCAGTGTTTCCTTCTCTGCTTACTCAACATCAAGGATCACTGCTTCATCCCAACCTGCAGTCTCTCCACCTGACAGCTTGGTTCCTCTGAACGTAACCCCTCACCAGTTTTCTCAAGCGGTGAGGGATGTCTTAGAGGCTTCCAGGAAGCCTGCTACTCGACAATGCTACTCCCAAAAGTGGACTAGATTCTCTTCCTGGTGTATTTCCAATTCCAAAGAGCCTCAGCGTGCTTCCCTATCTTCTGTGTTGGACTATCTTCTACACCTGTCTCAGTTTGGTCTCAAGTCGACTTCTATACGAGTCCACCTGAGTGCTATTGCGGCTTTCCATCAGCCTCTACATGGGAAACCTCTCTCTTCTCATCCTGTGGTTTCCAGATTTATGAAAGGACTTTTTCATGTCAATCCTCCTCTCAAACCGCCTCCAGTGGTTTGGGATCTCAATGTTGTCCTTTCTCAGCTTATGAAACCTCCTTTTGAGCCTCTGAGCAAGGCTCCACTAAAGTTTCTCACATGGAAAGTGGTTTTTCTGGTGGCCCTCATTTCTGCTCGCAGGGTCAGTGAGCTTCAGGCCTTGGTGGCGGACCCACCTTTCACAGTATTCCATCATGACAAGGTGGTCCTCCGCACTCACCCGAAATTCCTGCCTAAAGTGGTCTCTGAATTTCACCTCAACCAATCCATTGTGCTTCCAGTGTTCTTTCCAAAGCCTCATTCTCATCCTGGAGAATCAGCTCTTCACACTCTGGACTGTAAACGTGCTTTGGCTTTCTACTTGGATCGCACCAAACCACACAGAACTGCTCCTCAACTTTTCGTCTCCTTTGATCCAAACAAGTTGGGACGACCTGTATCGAAGCGCACCATCTCCAACTGGATGGCGGCTTGTATCTCTTTCTGCTATGCCCAGGCTGGATTACCCCTTCCCTGTAAGGTCACAGCCCATAAGGTCAGAGCAATGGTAGGCTCTGTAGCCTTCCTCAGATCGACACCGATTGAGGAGATTTGTAAGGCTGCCACTTGGTCCTCAGTTCATACATTCACCTCTCATTATTGTCTGGATACTTTCTCCAGACGGGATGGACAGTTTGGCCAAACAGTGTTACAAAATTTATTCTCTTAAGTTGCCAACACTCCCACCATCCCATTGAGGTTAGCTTGGAGGTCACCCACTAGTGAGAATACCTGTCTGCTTGTCCTGGGATAAAGCAATGTTACTTACCGTAACAGTTGTTATCCAGGGACAGCAGGCAGCTATTCTCACGTCCCACCCACCTCCCCTGGGTTGGCTTCTCTGCTAGCTACCTGAACTGAGGAGACACGCCCGGAGCATCGGGCGGGAAGTCACTGGCGCATGCGCGGTGCGGGCATCACGAAACTTCTGAGTTTCTTCAAGCAAGACATGCTTGCAAGATGTCCGTATCGGGGCTCTGTCGGATGACATCACCCACTAGTGAGAATAGCTGCCTGCTGTCCCTGGATAACAACTGTTACGGTAAGTAACATTGCTTTATGGAACACCCTTCCGTCAGATCTTAGACAAGAAACATCTCTTGAAAAATTCAAATGTAAACTAAAAACCGCTCTCTCCTTCCATAGCTTTAGCGAGTCAATTCCCTTCTGCAGCCTCAGGGCCTCTGCTAGGCCATCCTGCCTCCGAGGAAGAAGGAAGTTGCATCATCGGAGGTAGACGGCCTAGCAGTGGCCCTGAGGCTGCAGAAGGGAATTGACTCACTAAAGCTATGGAAGGAGAGAGCAGTGCAGCTGCTAATCCAGGCTAGTGTTATGGGGAGGGTTTGAAAAATCACCTGGTTTTTCGGATGGGGGAGGGTCTTTTTTTCTTTTTTACTTTCTTTGGCCGGAGTCAAACACAGAACTTCAGGCTGTGCCAAGTCAGACCAGGAAATCCCCAAGCCGGTGAGAGCCAATGAGAAATTGTTAATCGGGAGGGGGGAGTGGTGCTAATGGACCTGGGAGGTGAGTAGGTAAGGTACTGCTTCTAGTCGGAGGGGAGGGAAAGGGAATGGAGAGGAGAGGAGCTGTTGGCCCTGGGGGTAGAAAGGAAAGGTGCTGCAGCTAGTCGGTGGGGGAAACAAAAGTAGAGAGGAAGGGAGGGAGATCTGCTGTTAGAGTTGAGTGGTGGAGGGAGGTGAGAGGGGGAGGTGCTGCTGGATTGGGAACAGTGGAGAGTGCTGCTGGACTTAAAATGGAAGAGGGAAAGCTGCAGCAGGACTGATGGGAGAGCAGTGGAGGAGGAGAGTGGATGGGAGAAGGGGGAAGAGAAATGCTGCTGCTGCAACCAATTGGGGAGAGAGGGAGGGAAGGAGGGAGAAGGAAGACCAGGAAGGGAGAGGAGAGGAAAGAGAGATGCCAAGACCATGGGAGGGAGGGAAAGGAAAGGCAATACTAGGCCATGGAGGGAGAGATTCAGGGCATGGGGAGGGAGGAAGGAGACAGATGCCAGACCAGGGGAAAGGAAGGGAAATTGAAGGGGAGGACACAGATGGAAGATAGATGGTTAGCACGGAGAAAGAAGGAGTCCCTAGCAAGCGAGTTATCAGAAGACAACCAGAACCTGGGAACAACATGATTTGAATAATGACCAGACAGCAAAAGGTAGAAAAAATCATTTTATTTTCTGTTTTGTGATTACAACATGTCAGAATTGAAATGTGTATCCTGCCAGAGTTGGTGTTAGACCACAAATGTGTGCTAGGATTTAATAGAGAGAGGAAAAGTCTTTTTTGTTTATTTGTTTATTTTGTTTACACCATAGTACCAGTGTGGGTAGGAGAGGGCAAAGGGGGTGAAGAGTCTATAAAAGGGATGAAGAGGCTATAAAATAAACCCACCAGGATGTTTGAAAAAACACCCAATTGGGCAGGAAAATCGAATCAAAAATTCAATTCAATAGGCTGAATCGAATAGAATTGAAAATTTTTTTCCTGAATCGGGCAGCACTAGTTGGCAGTACTGAACAGAAACACTTCTTTTGAAGCAACCCCCTGACCTAGTGTGTTAAACCCTTGCATCTCTTCCCTCCCTTTTAAGATTTTATTTTTTTTCATTGTATTTAAGCTCTTACCATTTCCCATTTTTCTTTTTATTCCAGTGCCTATTTGTTTTGTCTTGTTGGGCACACTTTCAGATTTTTACACTGGGGCAGCATGAGCAAGTAGATTTATCTTGTGTTCCAGCGTTCCCATTGGTGTACCATATTTCAAGTTTTTTGAGCTCTGTTTTTGCATGTTTTAATTTTCCCTTTTATGTTCTATTTTTTCTATTTTCTTCTTTTTGTCTTTTTGTCAGATTTTCATACTGGGGCAGCATATGCAAGTATATTTAATCTTGTGATCCAGCATTCACATGGGTGTTCCATATCTCTTCTTTTTGTGCTCCTGTCCTTTTAAATCTCCCCTGTCTGATTTTAACTCACAATAGATTCTATGTCACAATTTTCAAAAGATACCCTATTTTTACGAGTCTGTATTATAGATATTATAGATACCCTATTTTTACGAGTCTGTATTATAGATATTATAGATACCCTATTTTTACGAGTCTGTATTATTATAAACATTATGTATTACCACCTGTTTTTATTTATAATGTTTTTTATTACATTGTTTTTATTATTGTAATGTTTTTCATGCATTTATATCAAGATTGCTTTTATATTTTGATGTTTTTATCATTGTTGTATTTGATTATTGATGGCTTTTAGTTTGTGCTTTCACTAACTCTATGTGATTTTGGTTTTTGTTTATTTTTATTAATTCTATGTTTTTTTATTTTCTTATTTCCAATTTTGTATATTTGATTTCTAACCTCCAAAAGGACCCCTGAGGAAGGCTTATTTCGCTGAAACACAACCTGTGTTGGGTCTAGATTCTAGTGCTTGTTTGTTTAATTCTTTATATTTGAAATAAAGCATTTTCAAACTCCTGTGTCCAGGAACTGGCTCCACGTGGTGTGCTTTGTGGACGTTCTTTGTTTCTTTGTGGAATCCTGGCTTTTTGCTTCTGTCTTTGGGATCACAGCGCACCTTTTCAGCGGCTTTGTGGATTATGTATATGTTCTGTCATTTTGTTCTTTATAATAGTCTCTACCATTTTGCTCAGCACCAACATCAGACTCGCTGGTCTATAATTTCACAAATCACCTTTGGAACCCTTTTTAAAAATCAGTGTCACGTTAGCCACCCTCCAGTGTTCTGGTACTCTGCTGGATTTTGAAGAAAAATTACAAATTACTAACAAAAACTCTGCAAGTTCATTTTTCAATTTTATCAGCACTCTGGGGATGTATACTATCCAGTCCAGGCGATTTGCTACTGTTCAATTTGTCAAATTGCCCCTTTACATCATCCAGTATTACAGAGATTTGTTTTGAGTTTCTCTGATTCATCAAAATTAAATACCATTTCTGGCACCAGTAACGGCTAAACCACAAAACAAAAAGAAATTGGCAAGCAACATTTGGCTTAAGATCATGTAAAATGTTGTTTCCTTTTTAATCATGTCAGATATCACCATTTTCATGAACTTCAAAGAAAGAAACTTCGAAGAAAGACGGTCGATGGTGAGGCCCCACTTGGATTATTGTGTTCAATTTTGGAGACCGTATCTGGTGAAGGACATAATAAAACTTGAAGCGGTCCAGAGGAAGGTGACGAAAATGGTAGGAGGTTTGCGTTAGAAGATGTATGAGGAGAGACTGGAAGCCCTGAATATGTATACCCTAGAGGAAAGGAGGGACAGGGGAGATATGATCCAGACATCCAAATACTTGAAAGGTATTAAGGTAGAACAAAATTTTTTCCAGAGAAAGGAAAATGGTAAAACCACAGGGCGCATAATTTGAGGTTGAGGGGTAGTAGATTCAAGAGTAATGTTAGGAAATTCTTCTTTACAGAGAGGGTGGTTGATGTGTAGAATGCGCTCCCGAGGGAGGTGGTGGAGAAGAAAATAGTGACAGTTCAAACAAGCGTGGGTTGAACACAGAGGGTCTCAGAAAATAATGAGTATACATTGAAGGAACTAAGGCCAGTACTGGCAGGATTGCAGGGCCTGTGTCCTGTATATGGACATTCAGTTGAGGACGGGCTGTGGAGGGCTTCGATGGCTGGGATGGTTAAGATGGGCTGGAGTGAGCTTTGATGGATGCATCCAGTGCTCACTAAGCACACTAGATGGAACCTAAGCACACTACCGGGCAGGGCTCTGGGTTTCTGGCCCAGAAATATCTAAGAAAAAGGACCATTTATACTAAATAATTAATTTATGGAGCATGTATGCTTGGGAAGACAGGATGGATCATTCGGGTCTTTATCTGCCGTCATTTACTATGTTACTATGTAAAGTGAAGCAGAGCTGTAATAGATGTACTTATAAGCATTACAGCTGTGAAATCAACTTCACCCTGGAGCAGTTTTGGAAAATAATATATTACTTTTTAAAATAATGAGTAACTTAATGATTACAGTTATTTCATTACATTTACATGAAAGTAATATATTACTCATTTCTGAAAATGTAATATATGAAGTTTCTTTAGTTACTCTTTAGTGACACCTATCCACTTTTCTTTGCATTATTAGGCTCATTATTGGGCTGCTTCTGGTTTCCAGCAAACTTCATTGTGTGTAACACTGTATATGCATCTAGCACAAGGTGAAAAAGGTGGCGACATTTAAGCACTCCATTTATGTCAAATTTTTTTATTTAGTAAGCAAAATAATTATATTTGTTAGGTGCAAGTTGTGTCTAGTAAGCCACAAAACTGAAAGTGATGCAGCGGCATCAGTGCCAGCAAAAGAAATAAAATCTTGTTCAATCAGCTGTTGATTTTAACTATGACATCAGTGTCACTGATTCAAGTAGATGACATCATGAACATTGGCAATGTGTGCAGAATTATGGAACAAGACAAGTCAAAATGCTCAGTTAGCTGATATTTTACAGGAAAAATGCAATATGCAGCTGATCATTCCTAATGCAACATGGTGGAATTGTTTCTTCTATGGTGTTAAGAAAATTGATTCCATTGTTAACAAAAACATGAACTCAGCCTGCTGAATGAATTGCACACAGCTTTTGGAGTGACTTGACTCGGAAAGCATGAAATAATTTTTTCTGGGTAGATACTGCCATGTCATGAGTCCACTAATAGCTGCCCTGGACATCCCACAAAGTGAAGCTAAATGCTATTTGGGCTTTTTGCTGCTCACTGTAGTCATGCTAAAAACAAAGGAGACTAAAATTGGTACATGCCTTACATATGCCTCACCTCTGGTTCGTGCATTTGTAGTTCAGTGAGTATTTTGGTCATTATTCTGACCACAAAAATTTGATATTGGCTGCAGTTATGCGGCCACAGTTACTAGTACTAATAAAGGGGAGTTTGTTGGACGCAAAGTGAGCATTCTACAGGGCACATGAGAAAGGGAGAGAGGAATAAGGTTGGGGCAGTTACACATACAGGGAGGCAGATGGTGTGGAGGGCCAGGGTTGTGATTGATTTTCCCTATGATGAGCAGGAGGAGGAGTAGGAGAGCATGTCAAAGCGAAGGGGAAGTATCAATGTAGTGATGAAGATGGGATGTGCCACAGAGAAAGGAGATGGATGAATGGAAATAAGATGTTTAAGTTTGACACTGGAGAATAAAGCAGATGAGAGGATGGCTGGTGTGGGGATAGGGAAGGGAGAAGGTTAGTGTGGACTTGTGGGGTGGGGTGGAGTGGAAAAGGAAGAACGAGTATGAAAAGCAGAAAGTGAATTGGAACCATAAGGCGAGGAATACAGAAAGGAAATGTACAAAGGAAGTGTGATAATAAGAATAGGGAGGCGCATGAAGGAGCACAATAAGGAGCGTGTGCTCCTTGTTCATGCACCTGCGACTCATGCTGCCCTGAGGGGGCTTTGCTTAAGTAGGGGGCTTGTGAGATCACCTGGGTGATTGATTGGTAGTTGGTGGGCGGAACTACATCCAGCCAGAAAGCACAATACAGAGGCAGCAAGGGGAAAAGCTGCAGGCAGCAAGAGTTTTTGTTGGGTTGAAAGCAACAAAATGAAGCTGAAATGCAAAAAACTTATTTTCGAAGCAATTAAGACAGTAACAACTGCACCAGCTTCATCCAGCAGTAGCTGTGGTGATGAAGATGACTTCTGTTTGGGTTGTGTGTTGGGTTTTTTTCTTCAGAATATTGATAGCAGTAGCAGAAGTGAAGTTGCTGCTGAACTGAACCTATTTCTAAATGGCGCTTCAAAAATTGGAATCTTTGATCAACCATTCTGATTGAGCAAGTTTTTGTTTCTTTGCTGGCACTGATGCCAAAAGAAGGCTCTGCCTGGTGCTACCACGCCAAGGACTGCTGAATATAGATAATGCTTGTTTTCTGCACTGCTCATATGCTATTTTTATGGGATTTGTTTTCCTTATTTGACTTAAATCTCTCTCTAATTGAGTAACATATTGCTTTCATTAAACAAGTAGCTAGTAACTGTAATATTTTTCCTTGCAAATAACTAGTAACTTTTTAATATCTTAGTTTTACAAAGTAACTTGTCCAACACCGTCCTGGAGATGGTAGTGCATGTGCAGCTGAGTTGCATGGTGGTGGTATCTATACAGGAAGAAATATAGGCTTTTTGGGTGATGACCAATCTTTGTTAGTACTTGCAGTTTTTGCTTACTCTTAGAATCAGTTAAGATTTCTGCTTTAAGAATGGAGAGACATTAAAAGACAGCATAAAACATAGTTTGGGCAAGGTCATGTGCAGCCATTACAGGGAATAAAATCTAAGCATATTTGGAAAAAGCTAAAGCCCCTAGGAGACTCAGCATTGAATGCTCACTACTATCACTGCTTTCTTGTTTCTCCAGGATGGGTTTCCACTGGCCGCCTTTCTGTTCCGTATCCCATTTGCATCTCCATGTACTGGCACCAGCCAGCCATCTTGGATTTATGTCCAGACTGATTTATAGAGTCAGTTCATACTGGTTTATTACAGTAAGTGCAAGGATGTGGTTTGGTTGGATTTCCAATTTCAGATCCAAAGGCAGTGTAAAAGGTTTTTGATTCTCCTGCATAATACAAAACATGCCAGTATATTTCAACATCTCATCCACTTCCCCTGTAAAAGGAACTTGTCCTTTTGCCCCAGAACTGTGTATTCAGAGTTGGTAAAAATATACCAACTCCAGCTCCAGGTTAAAAATAAAATCTTGCATTATAAAATATGATTTTATCATGTTATATATGTGTGTCCTAGATCTAAAGTAGAGAATGACACAGTGGCGGTTTACCCGCGGCTACTGCGTTTAGCCGCGGGTAACCCGCCAAAAACGGGGAATGAAAATTAGCAGCCTCTGCGGGGACGGGGACAAGGCCATCACCGCCCCGTGGAACGGTGAATGGTCTTGTCACCGCAGTGAGACTTAAAGGATCGTGCGGTCCCCGCACCCTCATCCGCCCACCCGCATGCCGGCTCGATCGTTTAACCAGCTTCCTCTCTCCACCTCACCTTAGTTTGCCGGCTTTCTTTTTCGGCGACCGGAACGCTTTCAAAAGAGCCGCGCTCGCGCGGCTGCTCAGTATTCAATCTTCTGCTCTGACCCAACCGGAAACAGGAAGTTGCAGCAGAGCAGAAGATTGAACTTTGAGCTGCCGCGCATGCGCGGCTCTTTGAAAGCGTGCCGGTCGCCGAAAAAGAAAATCGGCAAACTAAGGAGAGCTGGAGAGCAGTAGCGTACCAAGGGGGGGGCGGGAGGGGCGAAAAAGGTAATGGCGCCAGGCCTTGGAGCACCGAGGCAGACCGCTTCTCCCCCCTCCCAGCCGAACCCCCACTGACCCTCCTATCTCCCCCCCAAGTGAACCTTTCCAACCCTCCCAGCGAAAGCAGCAAACCTCCCTCCAGTAGCGTCGACTTTCTCCTCCCTCTGCCGCATCACTGATGACGTCATCAGTGACGCGGCAGAGGGAGGAGAAAGCCGCGAAGGAGGTTTGCTGCTCTCGCTGGGAGGGTCGGAAAGGTTCACGGGGGGGAGATAGGAGGGTCAGCGGGGATTCGGCTGGGAGGGGGGAGAAGCGGTCTGCCTCGGTGCTCCATTACCTTCTTTGGGCAGCAGCAGCGTTTACAATTCGCTGCTGTTGCCGGCTTCAGGCCTTGTTCTCTGCCGGGTCCTGCCTACTTCCTGTTTTCATGAAGACAGGACCCGACAGAGAGGAAGGCCTGAAGCGGGCAACATCAGTGAATTGTGAATGCTGCTGCTGCCCGATGAAGTTCAGGACATCGGGGAAGGAGCAGGGAGAAATCGGCTGCTGGCTTGGGGGTGAGGGTAGGGAAAGAATCGTGGAAGTGGAGAAATTGGCACGATGGCTTTGTGGGGGCTAGGGGGAGAGAGAAATAAAGAGGGGGGGGCAGGGGGAGAGAGAAAGAAAGGCAGAAATAAAGAGGGGTCAGGGAGAGAGAGAAAGAAAGGCAGAAAGAGGGGGACCAAGGGGAGAGAGAAAGAAAGGCAGAAATAAAGAGGGGGTCAAGAGGGAGAGAAAGAAAGGCAGAAAGAAAGAGGGGAGCCAGGGGGAGAGAGAAAGAAAGAGGGGGGGGGCAGGAGAAGAAAGAAGAAGGATCAGAAGAAGAACCAGAGACTCATGAAATCACCAGACAAAAAGGTAGGAAAAATTATTTTATTTTCAACTTAGTGATCAAAATGTGTCCGTTTTGAGAATTTATATCTGCTGTCTATATTTTGCACTATGGCCCCCTTTTACTAAAACGCAATAGCGGTTTTTAGCGCAGGGAGCCTATGAGCGTCGAGAGCAGCGTGGGGCATTCAGCGCAGCTCCCTGCGCTAAAAACCGCTATCACGGTTTAGTAAAAAGGGAGGGGGAATATTTGTCTATTTTTGTATAGTTGCTACTGAGGTGACATTGCATAAAGTCATCTGCCTTGACCTCTTTGAAAACCCGCGGAATATAAATGATAATTAACATTTTCTCTGCGTACAGCATGCTTTATGTTTTTAAAATTTTATTGTTGGTAGATCATTTTGACTTGGCCACAAAGGTAAGGGGGAGGGAGGGAGGGGAGCTGCTGAAAGACATCTAGTAATCCTTGCAGGCTTGACTGTGCAGGGAATTATTTTTGTAAAATAATTTTGTTATGTGACTGGCATTATCTAGACTTTAATTTCTATGAATGAATAGAATGAAAATGATATAAAATTACTTGCTTGCGGGGACCGCGTGTTCCGGCTCACACAAGGAAGGAGGGGGTGAAAGGGAAAAAGTTTCTCTTCCTTGGAAATAGATTCTGAAGTGACCTCATCAAAGAAGACCAGCACTAAATGTACAAGAAATCCCTTAAACAATGTCAAAAGAGCCCAAAATAGAAAACTGCTACTGCCTTGAGACTCCATTATTGAAGGAATCAACTTGAAATCACAGAAGAGACAGGAAAAGGTTAAATGCCTCATGGAATCCTCAGGTACAAAACACAAACCAAATTGTGAATGAAATCAGAGCAGACAGTAAGAATTATAAAATTGATGTCATTATCCATCTGGAAAAAAAGGCGTACTAGAAATAATGCCTCAGCAATACAATTTTCAGAAGTTCTATTTGCTCATGGTAAGGGAGAAGAGAGACTGCTAGTGATGGTGGGGGGACTGATAGAAGATATGAAAGAAGGGTGGTAGAAAGGAACAGATGGTAAAGGAGGGAGGGAAGGGTGGTGGTGGAAAGGAATAGAACAGACATTGAAAGAGGGTAGAGAGGAACAGACCCTGAAAGGAAATGTGGAAGGCAGAGTGGGGAGAAGACGCTGGAAGGGAAGAAGACAGATGCCAGACTATGGGGGAGCGGAGGGAAGAAAATGGGTGCTAGACGGGGACGGTGACGGGGCGGTGAATGGGATGGCAGTGGCGGTGAAAGGGATGGCGGTGACGGTGACGGGGCGGTGAAAGGAACGGCGGTGACGGGGCGGTGCAGAGGATGGTGGGCCGGGGACGGTGCAGTGACGGGGACAGATTTTTTCCCCGTGTCATTCTCTAATCTAAAGTACTGGGAAATGTTATATTTATCAGTACTTTAAATCAAGTCAAAAAAAGTTAAAAGCCTAATATCAGTAGGAGTCAGGCACTAGACACAAAGGAGTTGGAATTAAAGGTTTAATGTACTGACTCCACAGCCCTGCTTTGCTCTGTGTCTAAGGAGAGAAACAAGCTTAGGAAATATCATCACGCCCATGAACAACTGTCTTTAAAATCTATTTACAGAATATTTCACAATATTGTGGATGTGAAGCAAGGTTGCTTGTCTCCTACAGTATAGTCTGCATTTTTTCTCATATTTTGTGCTCACAGACAGCAGTAATCTCATGGTTGGTGCAGCAGGCTGAGAACCAGGGTGCCAGGTTTCAAATCCTATGCTGCTCCTTGTGATCTTGGTCAAGTCACTTAACTGTCCATTACCTTGGGTACAGACTTTGGGCTGGGAAGGGCATCAATGGGAACTCCACTAACTTGGAGCATGAGGATGTTACTGACCAGACTTTAGAGTAGATATCTTGCAAACAACGGGATGGTTGAATAGGCTGGCGTGAGTTTAGAAGGTAACTTCAGCAGTTGGAACCTAGGACAATACCTGGCGGACTTTAGTCTATGGCCCAGAAATATCACAGAAAAGATGAGTTAATTTAATCATGTCTTTTTTAATGAAAATATCTAATGGGCAGACTGGATGGACCGTTCAGGTCTTTATCTGCTGTCATTTACTATGTTACTATGTAAGCACTCCAGGGACAAAGACATGCCTGCTATACCTGACTCCTAATTCAGCTTGAGCTCAGATTCAAAAAGGTGTGTTTAAAAAAAAATATCCAAATTCAGCATCTCTCATGTTTAGAGGGAGAGGAAGGTTTCGTGCAGCAGTCTTTCTGCTTTGCATTTACCTGGTGGAGGGGAAGATTCCCCCTCATATACCTCGCTCAAATCACCCCAGGCAGTGAGGGGTCACACCTCAGTTAGTCCCTGGCATTCTGCACTCATGGGTCCAAACATCTAGCTACGAGGCTTTGTACAGAGTGATATTTCTTCGCTTTCATGGATTGAATGTTAACGTTGGCTCCATGACATTCTGAACTCTGACCTGTCTTGGGAATTAGATCCAGGTCCTCTGCACCAACCCCATCTACTGCATGGTTTAAGGAGCCCTTAGAATTGGAGTATCATGCAAATGGGCCAATTCAGCACAATTTGCTTTAAGATTCTTCGGCCGAGTTGGAAATGAGAACTTATTTATCAAAAGTGCATCCTATACAGAAACAGCGAGAGGAAGCCTTTTGGAAAATCTCTAGAATGCTAGTGGCCAAAACTTAGAACAGTCTGATAAGCATTAGACTTGGTTTAGTTTGTAAACATATTAACAGCTGCAAGATTCTTCCTGCTTCTACTGGCCCAAATTTGCTTTGCAGTTGGCAGCCTCAGTATTGGGTCCATCCTTCCCCTCCCCCAAGAGGAAGAGGTCATAGCATGTAAATATAGAAGTGTTAGGGAGCCTCCACTTCCATTCTCTTCATTGGGTAAATAATTTCAGTGATCTGGATGTCTGAAACCTAAAGAAGCCAGTAGATTGTACCATAAGAAAGACGGGTAGCCTTTCCTCACGTTCCAATATTTTTATTGTAGATTTAGCTCATGGTTACTACATTAAGCTAAAATGCCCTATGAGAAGATTTTTATTTTTTTTTTTAAATGAAGAAATGATGCAGCTGAGATTTTCTACATGGTAAACAATCACAAATCCAGTTATGATGATGCTTGGAAAGAATTTTGATACACGTATGATATATATTTTATTTTCCTTCCTCTTTTTTTCATAGGCTGATCAGCTGATTGAACGCCTACAACGGGATAATTCCACCACCTGAAACAAATTTCCTTCTCCTAATTTGCAAATTTAATTACAGTCTCTTCCTTCAGATCAGATGTAAGGTCATCAGGATGCTGTTGAAACCAATGATAATATATAACATGCTAAATCCTTAGTTTTGATAATTCTGCAGAAAAAGAACCTGAATTCAGTTTGGTTTAACTACCAATTGTTATATAAATGTTCAGTGCTGGATAGGAGTGCCAAGTGTGTATGGCAAGTCAGTGTTAAACTAATATTATGTTAGTCAATATATGCAAATTTATCTCCTGCATATTTTATTGTGGTGGTTATGAACCCAGGTAGCTTTGGAGTTCAAGGACAGGTTTGGGAAGCCTCATCTTAGAGGATCATGTACCCTCAGCTTATAATGGGACACCATTTATAGGTTACTGATGGTACAATATTAACACTTTCCTCCCGACCCCCACCCCCCTCAAAAAAAAAAGATTGGCAGCCAAGAGGCTTTTTCTTAAGAACAGCTGGATTATTGCACTCTTAGCATTTTTTTTTTCATTAGCTGAATTGAAGGGAGAGGCCAATAGGCATCGTCAGCTGCTCTCTATTGATATTTAATTGTACTAGCATGGCAACTTTTTAACAGTAATTAACATGCCAGGTTAGCACTTCCAACCTGAAGCTCTCATGGTCAGGGCTTTGTAGCACTTTTACTAAGTAGCAGTACAGAGGGTTGAATGCACAATTCAAACTGGAAATAATGCTTGTTTTCTGCCCTGTAATGTAAATAATTGTACCTAATAAAAATGTTCAGCATTTAAAATATAGTAAGAGAAGTATAGATTGGAATCTGTTTTATTTCTTTCCGTACACCAGCCTGTTTTCAATGTTTATTGTTTATCAAAAGCTTTTATACTGCTGCTAATGACTGGAGGAGTCAATTCAGAGTGGTCTATATGAGCTTTGTAATGGTGTTACAATACAATAAAGGTGTTACATTACAGAGTTTGCGTTTTCTGTAATGGTTTCAATAGACGTTATTAAACCATAATCAATATATTATAATCAATACATTGTTAAACCGTAATCAATACTTGTGCTTTTTTTTAAAAAAACTTTATTGATTTTCAAACTTTGACAGTGCAATATAATTAATAAAAAACAAACAAAACAGAACACACTTTAAATACACCATTAATACATAAAACAATTATTTTCTCCCCCCCCCCTTTCCATAACTAATACAAGAAAACTTATTAATGAAATTCCAATATTTTATATAAGTAAATTTAGGAAAACAGAATATATACCCCTCCCCCCACCCACCCTGGATGTGTAAGGAAAACCAGTAAAAGGAAAGATTCATGACCTTTATTGCGACTCAATAAATACTGTCAATGGACTCCATACCATCCTAAAAGCATTACTATAACCCAAACACTCCGCATTCATTCATTCATGTTTATAGATAAAACATAAGTTTGCCCACCAAAAAGTGTAATTCATTCTATCATAACATTTACAGTTGCGTGTAACCATTTGAATGCCTATTCCTGACATTATTAAGAAAAGGCGGCTCTTATTACGATCCAAAGATGATTTAGCGTGTAATAGAGCAGTGTTCTTCAACCTTTTAATACCTATGACCGGAAAAATAAAATAATTATTTTGTGGACCAGCAAACTACTAAGACTGAAATTTTAAAAACTCGTCTCTGCCCCGTCCCTGTGAACTCGGTCCCTGTCTCCATCCCTTGTACAGGGAGTGGGGAGAGAGAGATCCATGGTATCTCTCCCACTCCCTCTATTGCCATATCCAACATTTTCCCTCTCTCATCCCCTGGATTATGTCCAGCATTTTTCACTATTGCCCATCAGCCCCTTGCCCAACATTTCTCCTTCTATCACCCTTCTCTAGCACCATGCCACACCTCTCCCTCCATCACTATGTCCAACATTCCTCCCCCTTGCATCCCCTTTAATCTGTCCCTCTGTTCCCTCTCCACCACCATATCCAACATTTCTCCCTCTCATCCTTCTCTTCCCCATGCATCTCTACTTCTCTCCTCTTTCTTCCTTTCCCCTTGTGCAACATCTTTCCCTCTCACTTACACACTCATCCCCAACAATTATCCCTTTCTATCCCCTACCTTGTATCTCAAGTTCATGCCTCCTTCCTTCCTTGTGTCTCTCCCCCTGCCTTCCAACATTTGTCCCAAATTCACGCCCCTCCTGTGTCTCAATGCGCTCCTCCGCTACCCCCCTCTTTTCTCCCTTATTTGTTCAGGGCCGTCCAGCCTCTGCCAAAGCCGAATCAGTGTCCCCTGCAAGTGTGTGTCCATCTTCCTTCCGGCTTGGCTGCTCCTTATCTTCAGCACCAGCTGCACTTGTTTTCCGGGATAGTGTACAGCTTCTCTTGTACACTGCATGCTGCTGACCTGGTTCCGGTTCCGGGTCAGCCACGTGCAGCATGCAAGAGCCACTGTGCACAGTCTCGGCAAACAAGTGCAGCTGGCGCTGAAGATAAGGAGCAGCCAAGCCGGAAGGAAGATGGACACGCACTTGCAGGGAACACTGATCCTTCATGGACCGGCAGGAATTTTCTGTGGACCGGCACTGGTCCACGGACCGGTGGTTGAAGAACACTGTAATAGAGTACCACAAATAACAGCTTCATATGTCAACGGTAGTGATGATCCAAGCACATCATTAATTTTCCCCCATATTGACTTCCAAAAATCAAGTATCAAAGGACAATAGAATATTAGATGATCCAAAGTCCCAATATTAACATGACAATGCTAGCATCTATTAGATTTAGAACTGTCTACCTTATTCAAACGAACTGGGGGTCCAAAAAATCCTATGCAACAAGAAAAACCAAGTTTTTCTCATTGATGCTGACGCTGTACATTTAATCCTCCAAGTCCAAATTCGTTGCCATCGAGATGCAGAAATATACTGCTTAATTTCCATGCTCCAAATGTCTCTAAGACTATTTTTTGGTTTCTTGTTCAAAAATTCAGAAATTAATTTATATCACCTGGCCTGATGTCCTAATAAATCTGTCTGGTAGCAAAGGATCTGCAAGTTATAATTTTTCATGTTTTGCCATTCAGGGAACCCACTCTGAATGGCCTGCTTCAACTGAAACCATCTATAATTTTGAGACTTTAAAATACCAAATGAATGCTGCAGTCGTGTAAAATCCAGCAGTTTCCCATTAGAAATAACATCATCTAATGTAGAAATACCTGCCTGCATCCAATTCTTCCAGGAGATCCCAGCACTGCCTATTTGAATCTTGGAGTTTAGCCATAAAGACTGAAAAATAGATTTCATTATAGGAACTTCTGTTAATTTATCAATAAATTTCAATGTTTTCCATGTGTCCAAAAGAATACAATTGTCCTTAGCGTATCTAGATAATAATAATAATAATTTATTCTTATATACCGCCAAAGCCATGGTAGTTCGAGGCAGTTTACAACAAAGAAGAGCTGGACAAACAGCGAATACAGGTACAATGTAAGATCATCAAAATACAGGAGAGCATGATACAGAGGTGAGGCATAAGCATTTTGGGAACAATTCGGTTAGGATTGGAGAGGAAAAGTTTGAGAGGACTTGGTTACAAATTGGTTAAACAAGTTTGTTTTTACAAGTTTTCTGAAACTTAGATAGGATGAGGAGTGCGTGATAATGTTACCCAGCCAATCGTTCAGTTGACCTGCTTGGAAGGTAAGTGTTCTGTTCAGGTATCTTTTGTAACGGCAGGCCTTTAGTGTTGAGTGGTTAAATAGGTGTAGTCTGCGTGTGGGTCTGGATGGACATTCTAAGTTGAAATGGGGAACCAAGTATAAGGGAGCCGAATCTAGAATGGATTTGAAACAGAGGCAGCAAATTTGAACATCACTCTCGCTTCGAGGGGCAGCCAGTGGAGCTTTTGGTAGTAGGGAGTTAGGTGTTCCCATTTTTTTAACCCAAAAATCAATCAGATTGCCGAGTTTTGGATGATTCAGAGTCTTTGAGTGATTTTTTTGAAAGACCCCCAGATAAATGATATTACAGTAGTCGAGTGAGCTTAGAATGGAGGATTGTACCAGTAAGCGGAGTGAGATAGTATCGAAGTACTTTCTGATGGTTCTGTTACAATACAGAGTTAGTGTTTTCTGAATTGGTTCTCAATACAGCCCTCTTAAACCATAATCATTCATCTTTCCGCCTATAATATATAATCAATCTACCTGCTTATACATACATATATAAAATATGTATAATATGAATATATATATTCATTTATCCCAGGACAAGCAGGCATGATATTCTCACATGTGGGTGACGTCATCTACGGAGCCCCGATGCGGAAGCATTTTCAAGCAAACTTGATTGAAGATTTAAGTTTGCTCTGCTGCTCCACGCATGCGTGCCTTCCTGCTCCACTAGGGGGCGCATCCCCTCGTGGTCTCCAGTTCAAAATTTTCCGCTGAGCCTAGAAGTCGTGTTTTTCAGGCTCTGCCCTAACTGCCTTCTAGCACCGCGATTTTTTCTTGTTTTTTTCTCGATTAAGTCGCTGTGCGCGAATTCTTTACTTTTCAACTTGATTCCTGCTTCGTTTTTGACGACCCGGAGGCTTCCGGGTCCCCGTGGCCGCGTGGCTACTCGAGCCGTGGCTACTTTCGATTCTATGTCCCGGCCTTTGACCGGCTTTAAAAAGTGCACCCGGTGTGAGCGGCTTCTTTCCATCACAGACCCGCATCACCGGTGCATCCTCTGCCTGGGGGCGGCTCATCCAACCGACTCCTGCCCCCAGTGCGCTACCTTCCAGAACCGGGCCCTCTGTCGAAGAAAAGCCCGCATGGCGGACCTTTTCGCCCCGGACCAACCCTCTACCTCGGCCTCGAGGTCAGCCCCGGCCTTGACCTCGGCCCCGAATACCTCGGCATTGCCCCGAGACCCGAATCCGAAGCCCTCGGGACAGCAGAAAGCCTCGGCCCCGGGTAAGTCCCCTCTTCCTTCTTCAGGTTCCGTAACATCGAAGAAGCCAGCCTCGGGGACACCGTCGACGCATGGCGGAAGCCCCATGCTTACAGCCCCGGCTAAGCCCTCCAAGCCTTCGGGCCGTGCCGCCACCACACGGGAATACTCTGATACGAGGTCGCCCCCGGTGGAGTGCACCGAGGCAGTGGACATGCCTTCGATGCTGTCCGTGCCCGTCTTCCAGGACCTACTCCGAGCGATGATCTCGTCGGAGCTGTCCGCTGCAATGGCCCAGTTTACAATCGGCCTCGACCTCGACCCCGCATGTGCCAGACCAGCCTGAGCTCGCATCGAGCAACCTCAGGGAAAAGTGCGCAAGCTTCGCCGCATCCCATCCTCCTCGGACTCCTCGCCGAGGCGCCCGAGACGATCTCCTTCCGCAGACCGCCGCGGGGCAAAACGTCGTGCTAAAACGACAGAAACCTCGAACCGCCGTACCTCCAAGAAGGCCCGAGGTTCACCAACTCTACGAGGCCGTTCTCCTACACCTCGTACGGGACCACTAAGGGTGGCTGAGTTATCACTCTCCAACCCGCGCATCCTCCGAACTCCCCCTCGGACCGGGACCCCGACCCGAGGTTGCAGGTATTCTCCGAGGGAGTCCGGGTCACCGATTCGACATCGATCAATACCCCGAACCCCGGCATCGTCTCCGAGGGGCTCCTCGAGACGCCAAAGATCGACGACCCCGGAACACTCTCACAGTGCTTCCCTGGTCTCGGAGCGTGGATCGGAGCAGGAACCTCGATACTCGAGGGAAGCCTCCCCATCCTTCTCCACCCGACGGAGGTCTCGTTCACCGACCCCGCACGGGGCCCCGGGAACATCCCGTCCATCCTTCACTCGCTTTGTCCAGTACATGGGCCACGCTTTGGACTTAGACCTCCAGTCCGACTCCAGATACTCTGAGTACCTAGCGGAGCTGGATATGCCATCACTGCCCAGAGAGTCCCTTCGCTTACCACCTAACCCGGTACTCCAACAGGCCTTCTTCAGGAACCTGGAGACCCCCTACATGGTCACAGCCGTACCCTCCAAAATGGAGGCCAAGTACCGCACAGTACCCTACCCGGGATTCGAACAACCACAGCTCTCCCACCAGTCGCTGCTAGTAGAATCCTCCTTGAAAAAGGCTCACCCATCCCGGGTCTCAGCAGCGGTCCCCCCAGGCCGAGAAGGCCGAACCCTGGACAAGTTCGGCAGGAGACTATATCAAAATGCAATGATGGCCTCTAGGGTGCAAAGCTACACTTTCACCTTCACATCCTACCTCAAACACCTCATTGGACTATTGAGAGCCTTTGAGACTGACCTACCGGCCTCCCGGCAAGGAGCGTTTGGCCTGCTTTTAGAGTCCCTCTCCAACCTGCGCCTCCATCTATTCCACGCGGCCTACAATGGCTTCGAACTCTCCTCCAGAGAGGCAGCCTTTGCTATCGCCATGCGCCGACTAGCTTGGCTGCGCCTGGTCGACATGGACCCCAACTTGCAGGACCGGTTGGCTAACCTCCCCTGCGTAGGAAAAGAACTGTTCGATGACACTATCGAGGCGGCTACAAAACGCCTCTCCGAACACGAACGCTCGTTCGCCTCCCTCGTCCGGCAAAAACCTAAACCGACCGCGTCCAGGCCGTTCAAGGCCTCTCCGCGCTGATACCCACAAAAATCCACTCCTGCCTTCTCGCGGCCTCCACCCAGGCGCCCGCAGGCCCACCATCGTGCTCTACCCAAGTCCCAACCGCCTGCGACTACCAAACCATCCCCGTCCTTTTGACGGGATGAGCGGAAGGGGGCGGGCCTCCTCCGCCATAGTCCCAGGCCTCCTTTCCATCGGGGGTCGCCTCAAAGCCTTTTACCCTCGCTGGGAACAAGTCACGTCGGACGCATGGGTCCTTGGCGTGATCTCATCAGGATACTCTCTCAACTTTCGGGCCATTCCTCCAGACAACCCTCCAAGGAATTGCCCTCCCAACCGGACGCAGCTACCCCTGCTCCTCTCCGAAGCTCGAGACCTGCTTCGCCTGAGAGCAGTGGAGGAGGTTCCCCCCGACCAACGGGGAAAGGGCTTCTACTCCCGTTACTTCCTGGTACCAAAAAAAACGGGAGACCTACGCCCAATACTAGACTTGAGATGCCTCAACAAATTTCTGGTATGGGAAAAATTTCGGATGCTTTCCCTACCGACCCTCTACCCCCTGATCGACGAGGGCAACTGGCTCTGCTCCCTCGATCTGAAGGAGGCGTACACACATGTCCCAGTGCACCCCGCTCACCGCAAGTTCTTGCGTTTTCAGGTAGGGGACTGGCACCTACAATACCGAGTCCTCCCCTTCGGCCTAGCATCATCACCTCGGGTCTTCACCAAGTGCCTCGTGGTGGTCGCAGCAACCTTACGTTCCCAAGGCCTCCAGGTATTCCACTACCTGGACGACTGGCTGATCAAAGCCCCGTCCAGGGAAGGGGTTATCTCAGCGACCCAACAGACTATTACCTACCTACAAAGTCTGGGGTTCGAAATAAACTTCCCAAAATCCCAACTACGCCCCTCGCAGTCCCTACAGTTCATCGGGGCCACGCTGGACACGGTTCGCCTCCATTCCTTCCTCCCCCCTCTGCGCCTAGAGGCGTTAGTAAGTCTGAGTCGAAGGATCTCCCTGCTGACCTCGGTATCAGCTCGACAGATGATGACTCTCCTGGGCCACATGGCCTCCACCGTCCATGTCACACCCTTCGCCCGCCTCCATCTGAGAATCCCTCAATGGACCCTGGCCTCTCAATGGCATCAAGACCGGGACCCGATCGACCGTCCCGTGACAGTGACTCCTTCATTGCAACGATCGCTCCGCTGGTGGGCCGACTTTTCAAATCTTTCCAAAGGTTTGCTCTTCCTCGCCCCACCCCACAGCAAGGTACTCACCACGGACTCGTCGGAGTACGCTTGGGGAGCCCATCTGGACGGCCTACGCACTCAAGGGATGTGGTCAGCAGAGGACCGTCGCTGCCACATCAACATGCTAGAGCTTCGGGCCATCTATCTCGCAGCTGTAGCTTTTCAACATCTGCTCCACGACCGGGTGGTTCTCATCCGAACCGACAACCAGGTAGCGATGTACTACGTAAACAAACAAGGGGGGACAGGGTCTTGGTCCCTTTGTCGGGAAGCCCTGCGCCTCTGGAAATAGGCAATCTCCAACAACACATTCCTTCGAGCGGTGTACATACAAGGAGAACAAAACTGTCTGGTGGACAGATTCAGCCGCCTCCTCCAGCCACACGAGTGGTCACTACACTCTCAGACCCTACGACGGGTGTTCGAACGGTGGGGGACGCCTCAAATAGATCTGTTCGCATCCCCTCACAACCACAAGCTGCCTCTCTTCTGCTCCCGGATGTACTCCCCGGACCGGCTCGAGGCCGACGCCTTCCTCCTCGACTGGGAGGGAAGGTTTCTGTACGCGTTTCCGCCGTTTCCCCTGATCCTGCGGACGCTGGTCCACCTGAAAACGGTGCAAGCCACCCTGATCCTGATTACTCCTCGCTGGCCACGCCAGCCTTGGTTTTCCCTTCTGCTTCAACTCAGCGTCAGAGATCCACTACCTCTGCCTCGGTTTCCCTCTCTACTACCACAGGGTCAGGGTTCGCTATTACATCCCAATCTTCAATCTTTTCATCTGAATGCTTGGTTTCTTTCCCCCTGACTTCTCTCCCTGTGTCTCAGTCAGTCAAGGAGATACTGGAGGCCTCTAGAAAGACCTCGACGAGAACCTGCTACTCCCAAAAGTGGACCAGATTCTCAGCCTGGTGCTCCTCTCACAGCCAGGACCCGGTGTCGGTCCCCGTCCCTCTGGTCCTTGACTATTTACTTCAATTATCTCATTCTGGCCTAAAGACCAACTCCATTCGAGTACACCTCAGTGAGATTACGGCCTTTCATCAGCCCCTGGAAGGGAAAGCCCTCTCGCTCCATCCCTTAGTCTCTTGCTTCATGAAGGGTCTTCTGAATGTCCACCCTCCTCTCAAACCTCCTCCAGTGGTTTGGGACCTTAACGTGGTTCTGGCCCAACTAATGAAACCTCCATTTGAGCCCCTAGACAAATGCCATCCAAAATTCCTCACTTGGAAGGTGATTTTCCTGCTCGCGCTCACTTCCGCCCGGCGGGTTAGTGAACTACAAGCTCTGGTAGCGGACCCACCCTTCACTGTATTCCATCATGACAAGGTGGTACTCCGCACTCATCCAAAGTTCCTGCCTAAAGTAGTGTCTGATTTTCATCTCAATCAGTCCATTGTCTTACCTGTGTTTTTTCCCAAGCCCCACTCTCACCCCGGAGAGGTGGCGCTCCACACTCTTGACTGCAAGAGAGCGTTAGCCTTTTACCTCCAACGCACTCAACCACACCGGAAAGTCCCACAATTGTTTTCGACCCAAACTGGTTAGGTCACCCAGTTTCCAAGCGCACCTTGTCCAACTGGTTGGCCGATTGCATCTCCTTTTGCTACGCTCAGACTGGTCTCGCGCTGCATGGTCGAGTAACGGGACACAAGGTCCGAGCGAAGGCAGCCTCCGTAGCGTTCCTCAGGTCCACACCTGATTGAGGAAATCTGCAAGGCTGCCACGTGGTCTTCGGTTCATACTTTCACCTCCCACTACTGTCTGGACTCACTGTCCAGAAGCGATGGCCGGTTTTGGCCAATCGGTATTGCGAAATCTATTTGCTTAAATTGCCAACTTCCCTCCATCCCTTTTCAGTTAGCTTGGAGGTCACCCACATGTGAGAATATCATGCCTGCTTGTCCTGGGATAAAGCACAGTTACTTACCGTAACAGGTGTTATCCAGGGACAGCAGGCATATATTCTCACAACCCGCCCACCTCCCCGAGGTTGGCTTCTTTGCTAGTTAAGTGAACTGGAGACCACGAGGGGATGCGCCCCCTAGTGGAGCAGGAAGGCACGCATGTGTGGAGCAGCAGAGCAAACTTAAATCTTCAATCAAGTTTGCTTGAAAATGCTTCCGCATCGGGGCTCCGTAGATGACGTCACCCACATGTGAGAATATATGCCTGCTGTCCCTGGATAACACCTGTTACGGTAAGTAACTGTGCTATATATATATATTCATATTATACCTTCTTATACACACATATAAATATATACATCCATATTTAGTATCATGTACTGTGTTCATACTACTATTATTTCAATTTGTGCTTAGTGTCTTTATCGTGATCTGTGTTCATCTTGGAAGTACTGTACTAACTTCCTGAGAAATATAATGAATTATTGCAAATGTAGAAGGAGGAATTGTTTGGGTTTTTTTAAAGCAAATTGATAAAATTTCCTTAAGTTACTAGAGTAATTTTTGGATTTTGAACATACAGCTGTTGCAACTTCTGAAGGGGTAAGGGAGGAGGTAAAAAGGGCCTGTTGCGTTGCCCTTTCTACTTTTCAAGCTGATGTGCTCAACTGGGTAGTCTTGTCAGTTTCAACAGGAACTTCCATAATTTGCCAGTTGTCTCAAGCATGTACCTCTCTGTCTCTTCCTATGAGATGCTACTTTTGAAAGTGGGAAAAGTGTTATGACCCTGAGATGTCAGTGATGGAGGCCAGTCACTATCTTAAGCACCACCTCTCTGTAGTACCAAGGAAGCTGACTGCCCAGCTTCCTCAACCTCAATGGGCATGATTTAAGGAAAACTCTATGCAATAGGCACAGAGTAGTAGGAAAGCCCATTGTATCTAGTTTATCAAAAATTTCTTCCTGGTCTTTATCTGCAGGAGTGGTTAAGCTTCCAAGTTCAGTCACTAGTTTAACCAGAAGTTAGAAAAGTATCAGTGGATATTATAACTGTGCAAAGAAACTGTCGAATGTGATGCTTATGCCAGTTTTGAAAAGAGCCTGTTGAGAAAATACTTAAGAGTACCTGATTACTATTCAGTGTATGATTCTTATGTATTGTAAACCACTTTGGATGAATTTCTTCATGAAAAGGCAATTAATCCCAATAAATAATAATTAGTTGAAGAATTATGAAACAAGTGTGAGGAACCCGTGTATCTCTCTAACAAAATGATACATTGCAATTTGACTTATTGTAAGAGTAGTATACAAGGTCTGTTCAAAAAGTTCCAGGACTGATTTTATAAAAATTTATTAAACAATCTTACAACTTATTCCATTAGTCCACTTCAAAGTAATGCCCTACATATACACTTTTCCCAACATCATTTCCACTTCTGGAAACAGTCCTTAAACGTATCTTTAGGAATCACCAAAAGTTGCTACGTCAAATTTTGCTTTATGTCTTCAGTGGTGTCAAATTGCTTTCCTTTCAGCGTGGATTTAAGTATAGGAAACAAGAAAAAATAAGCAGGGTCAAGTCAGGAGAGTAAGGTGGCTGGGGAAGAACTATCATTGCGTTTTTTTGTGCAAAATTCATTAATTTTGACGGTGATATAAGTAGGCACGTTGTGATGTAGGAACTGTGACTGCTCCCTCCAAAGTTCGGGCTGCTTCCTCCTGATTCTCTCATTGAGTCGATTCAATCCTTTCAGATAGTAATTTTGGTTGACAGTTTGTCCTTGTGGTGGAAATTCATAGTGAACAACGGCGCAACTCAAAAAAAGCTGTTAACATCACTTTGACATTTGACTGAACTTGCGAGTTTTTTTCGGTCTTGGCGATGTTTTGGTTCTTCATTGAGAAGATTAAGCTTTGGTTTCCATGTCATAACCGTAGAACCATGTCTCATCACCAGTTATCACTTTATCAAGAAATGTTTCGTCTTCATTTGCCTGCTCAAGATGATTCTGACAGGTCATGATGCGGTTGTTCTGGTCGTCAGTCATTAACCGTGGAACAAACTTTGCCGCAATGCAAGATATCCCCAACTTGTCTGTTGGAATGTTGTAGCATGAACCAATTGAGATGATGTTGCAATCCTTTGCCAATTCTCTAACAGTTAATCACCAATTAGCACATAAAAGAACCCTCACTTGATCAACATGATCATCATCAGTTGACGGTCTTCCAGTTCACGAATCAACTTACACTGATTCATGACCACTTTTGAAGTGTGAATACCATTCAGAACACCTTCCACGACTCATGACATGTTCCCCATAAGCCACTTTCAACATTTCATAAGTTTCTGTAGCGGTCTTACCCAATTTAAACCAGAACTTCATGCTGTAGCACTGGTCATTGAGGTCATCCATGATTTAAAAAAATAGCCGATCACGAAAACACACTTTCACAAAAATTGCTGTAACTTAGAGACAAAAACAGATATTAACATATGGGAAAAAGGAGGTTACTCATGAGGTTTAAAGCTACTCAATGACTCCTAGCATGTTTCAAAAGAACTTCCCATTGGCACCCAATTCAAACTGTCCTGGAAGTTTTTTTTTAACAGACCTTGTATTTGGTGAAGTAGGAAGAAAGTAAATCTTGAGCATGATGTAGGGTGTTGGGTGTGATGTAGCTTTCAGAATATGCCCTGCCACCATTTGAGTGTGTCTCTGGCTACCTTGTGTATGTTCATTGTAGACATGTCTCATCCTACCTGTGATGCATAGCTCTTGCCAAGGAAATCTGTCCTGCTGCATGCTGTTCAGCACACTTCATCTTGCTACCTGTATGTATCAATTGTGTTATGACCATTGTGTCAGTGACAAGTAGTAGGACTGACTTCTCATCCATCCTATAAGCAAAACTCTTTTTGGAGAAACTGCTGGTTTAGGTTTTCCTCAAACTCTGCACCATTCCTTGGCACCCATAATCTTTGTACTGCCAATATGTCAAAATACAGGGCTTAGCAGACAGAGCCTTATTGATTGAACCAAATCTAAAAGAACAAAATGTTTTCATGCCTATTTTTCAGATTAATTATAAAGCTTCCTCATCTTTCCCTCCCTGGCAACACTTGTTTTATGATAAAACTAAGCAAGAGTCTACAACTGAAGTTTGCTTTATCACACTGGCTTAGCACCCAACACATGACTTTGGAGCCCATCTTCTTGCTGTATGATCAGGAAGAGTTCCTTGAGCTGCAGTTCCTCTTGCCTTTGATTGGCAGAAATGCACAGTCCCGCACGTTTGATTGGCACTTCATTTTTTGCTGGTCTGAGCTTGTATTCTGAAAGCAAGAAATATTTCCTTTTTATAAGAATCTTTATCCACATTGTAGACTATCTATACTAAATTATTCCTAAGGTTTTTTTTGTTGTTGTTGTTGTTCTTCACCTTTACATAATATCATTGGTACTTCCAAAAATATTTTGCATTTTTTTTTATTGGTGAGTTGTCAGTTTTCAATAGCTCTAGCACACGTGTGTCAAACCTGCAGCCTTTGTTGTGGTATCTAATGAACATTCTACATTGTAACATGTGGTTAATTGCATATTCCAGTGCAAAAAGCACACGAGTCCTAAACCTGGGGGTAGTGCATCTACACGAGGATTGCAGAAAGCATCATCTACTTTTTCAACTCCACCTCCCTGCATCACTGGGCACTGCCCTCCTCAGTTTTTTCCTTCTGCAAGCGAGTTGAAAAGGTGTCTTTTCTAATAAAAATAAGGAAAAAAAAGAAAAGATGTCTCTTCATCTGCTCTGTTTAAATTTCCTTATTTTGGGGTTTTATGAGACTTTTTTTCTGAGGCTTCAGTTGATATAGAGGTTCCCAGTATTCCTGGGAGCTCTGCCTGGGAGAAGCTGCAGCCTCGGTGTTCTGATGTCTATAGCTGGGCGGGCCATCCTTTCTGCAGGGCAGCTATCTGGCCAGCTAGCCCTAATACTTGGATCGGCTCAGGGTTTGGCCCCTGGGAGTATGCTCATCTGGTTTTGGTTGAAGCGCATGCGCACTGGCTGACTTTGGCTCTGTGCTGGTCAGGAGACCTTACAGGTGCCAGCTGCGTGGTAGAGGGTTCCAGGTTTTTTAACCTATATAAAAAGCTGCCCAAAGAGACAAGCCCCTGAATGTCTTGATTGCTCAGAAAAGCTTCCCTTTACTCCAGCTATAGTGAGAGCTGATGCAAGCATAGCACATGGCAGCACTGAGTTAATCCATTACTCTCTATAGGAGACATCAGGTGTTAGTGCTGGTTGCTTTCATTCTTCCGTGTTGATGCTATGTTGTATTTATTAATGAGTTTTTTGTTTTTTTACAGAGCAAATCAAAAGTATGTGAACGGGGCCGTGTCCCTTCTTGTTATTTCAAGTTTATTAGTTTTTGATATCTTGTAAATCGTTTTACATCTAAGCGGCTTACAATAAAATCATTGTAGATACAAATGACATTTAAATTAAAATATTTTTAAAAATCACAGAATACAAAGGGAGAAAGGGAGAACTACAATTTTTTTTATAGTAAAGTAAGGGTAAGGATAGCACATAAGGGTAAGAGGCAGGCTAATTATTTGACCGGAGTGCTCTAATTATGAATTTTAGAATCGGTAAAGGCATCCGTAAAGAGAAAAGTCTTGAGATCTTTCTTAAAAGTAATAAGAGAAGGTTGAAGCCAAGGTGAGTGGCAACATATTCCATAGTTCCAGACCCTGCACTGAAAAAATGGAATTATGTATGAAATCGAGAAATATCTGTCTAAATGTTGGAACAACTAGGCAGTTTTGATTAGTTCGAGAAGGGGTATAAGATGTTAAGAATTTGCTGAGAAATAATGGGAGTATCTGTCAAGGGGTCATCTCTCCTTTAGTATAAACTGAAGAGAGAGGGCAGTGCCCAGTGATGCAGGGAGGCAGAATTGAAAATGTAGGTGATGCCTTCTGCAATTTTTCTTCAAAATCCAGCATAGAACCGGAACACTGGAGGATGACCAACGTGATGCCGATTTTTAAAAAGGGTTCTAGAGGTGATCTAATAACTAATAGACCAATGAGTCTGACATCAGGGCTGGGCAAAATGGTAGAGACTATTATCAAGAACAAAATGACAGAACATATACATAAGCATGGATTAATGAGAGAAAGCCAACATGGATTTAGTGAAGGGAAATCTTGCCTCGCCATTCTACTGTATTTCTTTGAAGAGGTGAACGGACATGTGGATAAAGGTGAGCCAGTTGATTATGTATTTGGATGTTCAAAAGGCGTTTGAGAAAGTACTTCATGAAAGACATCTGAGGAAATTAGAAAGTCATGAGATAGGAGGTAATATCCTATTATGGATTAAGAACTAGTTGAAAGACAGAAAACAGAGTAGGTTTTAATGGTCAATATTCTCAATGGAGAAGGGTAAATATTGGGGCTCAGTAAATCTTATAACAAATAACCCAAACAGCTATGATTCAATGAAACATATAAACAAAAAGCTGTGAAAAATCTTAATAGTGAAAACCAGCTATAGCAAGTCTAAAGGTGTTCAGGAGGCTTGCTCAGAAGGAAAAGCCTCAGCACCCTGTTAGGAAGCCCTCTTATAACTGGAAAGGGCAAATAACCTCACAGGCATAAAAACCTCCGTTTGACCACAAGGCCTATTCTGAAAGGAGATATGGGGGAATATTATTCCAGAGTGCAGAGGATAGGAAAAAATAAGCCATGGAATGAGTAGATTCGTAGTGTACCATCTTAGGAGAAGGAAGGACTAATCAATGGGAATCCATTGAGCATAGAGTACGGGTTGGTGTGTAAGGAATAGTGACCGAGGACAAATACGCTGGGACACCAAGGTGTAAGGCTTTAAATGTCAGGCAAAGAATTTTAAACTGACACCTGTATTGAATAGGCAGCCAGTACAGCTTGTTCAAAAGCGGAGTGACATGATCATGACGTTTGGAGTTTTGCATGGTTTGCAGACGCTGAAGTAATGAAGCAATAATTCCACAGTAAACGGACTTACAATAGTCAATGCGGGAAATAACAAAGGCATGGAAAAGTGTGTGAATATAAGAAAAATCCAAAACAGAGCTAATGGAGTGAATATGCTTAGATCCTAATGCTGATTTTTCTAGCTGTGGCTAGGAGTTTGTGCACAGTTTGGATACCAGATTATGCCACTGCAGGCTTCCATAGTTCACAGTAGTGATGTCCAATTCACAATTCGAATCGATTCACCGATTCACTTCGGGTGAATCGATTCAAAACAAAAAAAAAAATCAGCCTCCCGATTCGCTTACTGATCCTCCCCCCCCTCGCCCCCTAAAGCAGAAGCGGTAGCGCTGCCTCTTGCTGTCTGGCCGCTGCCACTCCTGCTTTAGAGGGTGAGGGGGGAGGGTCAGTCGGAAGTGCTGATGTCCAGCTTCCCCCCTAGCCTCCTGCGCATCCATGGCCAGATTAAAGGGTGAGCCCGATGCGCTGCTACGATGACTGCAGGCTTTGATAGACAATGCTGCTGTTGGTCCTTGCCTGCTTGCGACCCGCCCGCCGGCTCCATTTAATTACGCTCACTGCCCCAACTCCAAAAGAGCCAGGCGTGTGCAGCGATTGCACGCAGCCGGCCCATAAGCCTTCTCTCTGTCAGAATTGAAGTCGGGGGAAGGCTTATGGACCGGCGGGTGCAATCGCTGCATGTGCCTGGCCCTTTTAGAGTTGCGGCAGCAGCGGGGGGGGGGGGGTTAAATGGAGTCAGCTAGCAGTGGCGGGCAGGGAGGTGAGTGGCGGGAGGCAGAATCGGTGGCAGGTCGGCTTGGGGGAAGGCAGGCAGGCAGGCAGGCTTCGAGGGTAGGAAGGGAGGATCTGCCATCAGACTGCTGCACGATTAAAAAAAAAAAAAAAGAGAGAGAGAGAGATCAGGTATAGGCAGCCTGAGAGGAGAGCTGAGGGGAAGGAGGCAAGGGTTGAAGAGCTAATAGGACTAGGCTATAAAGAAGTGAAAAAGTATTGAATGAAGGATGGGAATGAGAAAGGAGACAGGAAGAGAAATATAGGGTTGGAAAGAGGATAAAGAGTATTTGGAGAGAGGGATGGAGTAAGCAGAAAAAAAGGTTTGGTGGGAGAAAGAGAAAGAAAGAACAGTGAAGATGAGAAGTAGAGAAGCAAGAAGGAGAAAAGAATTAATAAAAAGGGTACATGCGGGCAGTGCACGGTGGGGTAGCCTGGGCAAGGGGGTGCAGGCCTTCAAGGGGGGGGACAGGCCTTCAGGGGGGCCCCTGGTGTAGAAGTGCACAGAGGGAGGGTTCAAAGAGATGTGCATATGCCGGACTTTGGGGGGAAGAAATAATGGGTCTAAAAACAGAGGAGTGGGAGAGAGATGGTGGACAATGGGATTTAAGGAGGGAAGGAACAGAAAGGGAAAGAAGTTGGACACGGGATGGTGTGGAGTGGGGGGATAAAGATACTGGATAGGAGGTTAGGGGAAGAGAAAGGGAGAGATGGTGGACCTTGAGGTGGTGGGGAAGGAGGGAGAGATGCTGGATGAAAGGGTAGTTGAGAAAAGGTGGATCTGTGCATGGAGACGAAAATAAGGAAAGATGCCAGACCTCCAGGGGAGGGAAGGGAAACATAAGGGGAGGACAGAGATGGTAAATGGATGGTTAGCACGGAGAAAGAAGAAGACCCTGGCAAGCAAGTTATCAGAAGACAACCAGAGCCTGGGACCAACAAGATTTGAATAAGGACCAGACAACAAAAGGTAGAAAAACTAATTTTATTTTCTGTTTTGTGATTACAATATGTCAGATTTGAAACGTGTATCCTGCCAGAGCTGGTGTTAGATCGCAAACATGAGCTAGGATTTAACAGAGAGAGGAAAAGTCCTTTTGGGTTTTTTATTTTGTTTAGACCACAGCGCTAATGTGGTTAGGAGAAGGCAAAGGGGGTGAAGAAGCTATAAAATAAACCTACCAGGATGTTTGAAAAAACACCCAATTGGGCAGGAAAATCGAATCAAAAAATTGATTCAATGGGCTGAATCGAATCAAAATTTTTTTTCCTGAATCAGGCAGCACTAGTTCACAGCCCAAGTGGTTTTCTCACTACTTTTTATCTGAGAATGAAGGGGGGACAATGTAGGACTAGGTGGATTAACACAGTATCCACATTCAGGAACAAAACAAAAAGTAAAAATGATCAAAACCCTGAAAAACATCAGAAAGTAAATATAAATTTAAAACCCTAAATCGTAGCAGTAATCATAGTTGCCGTACATGAAGAAGGGCACGGTACTACTCGAAAGGGTCCAGAGAAGAGTGACTAAAATGGTTAAGGGGGTTGGAGGAGTTGCCATACAGTGAGAGATTAGGGAAGCTGGGCCTATTCTCCCTTGAAAAGAGGAGACTGAGAGGGGACATGATCAAAACATTCAAGATAATGAAGGGAATAGACTTAGTAGATAAAGACAGGTTGTTCACCCTCTC
Organism: Geotrypetes seraphini; assembly: GCF_902459505.1. NCBI lineage: Eukaryota > Metazoa > Chordata > Amphibia > Gymnophiona > Dermophiidae > Geotrypetes > Geotrypetes seraphini. The sequence continues at coordinate 162,420,713 of NC_047086.1, read as the reverse complement.
CAAGGTAGAGAGAACGAGAGGGCACTCTGGAGTTAAAAGGGGATAGATTCCGTACAAACGTAAAGAAGTTCTTCACCCAGAGAGTGGTAGAGAACTGGAATGATCTTCCGGAGTCTGTTATAAGGGAAAACACCCTAGGGAATCAAGACAAGATTGGACAAGTTCCTACTGAACCAGAACAAACGCAGGTAGGGCGGTTAGGGCACAGGTCTTTGACCTTGGGGCCGCCACATGAGCGGACTGCTGGGAGCGATATACGACTGGTCTGACCCAGCAGTGACAATTCTTATGTTCTTGTTTTCATGACAACCATAAAGCATGCATGGTGTGTGCATTAATGAAATTCTCAAATGGACCTTTAACCATATTTATAAGCTCCTGGTAAACCCATGCAGTATATCAAGCCTCAGAGAAATAATTGTGTTTTTTTGTAATGGGACAGAGTGATGCTACTTTATCCTTACCTGCTCTCCGACAGAAGTGGTTTTTCTTCAGGCACACGTGGCTTTAAGTGCTTCAGAGCAGAGTATTCAGGACTGCAACCTTTAAAAGTAATGACACATTTTGTTTATGCGTGTTATGCAATGTCTAAATTTCTTTTCAGATCAAAGACCAAATGATTGGTCTGTAGTCTTTTCTATCCTCATCAATAAAGAAAACTTTCTGAGTGATGGGACACTGTCTTGTAAATTACATTACATTATAATGCAATATTTACTGTATATCCCACATTTTCCTCAAGTTCAATGTGACTAACAAACGAAGGCCCCCTTTACAAAACGGCGGTAGCAATTTCTCCCACTACAAATGCACCGAAGCTCAGCAATTGAATGGATTTCAGTGCATTTGTTGCAGGGGAATCACTACCATGGTTTTGTAAAAGGAGCCCTAAGAGATTGGGCATTCCTAGGAAGTTAAAAATTTAGCTAATAATCAACAAAGAAAATTCCTCCTAAACAGGTTACTGAAATACTGTATAATTTGCCTGATATCTTGCTGTACTGGGCAAATCATTCCATCTGTTTGCAGCCTCAAATGAAAACGTAGTTATTGTGGAGGGGCATTTTCTTTTTTTATGTATTTATTAGGAATTGCAGACAAATATCAACAATAGACATGGTGCAAATGTCAGTAACAAAAGGAAGTAATCGCATCCAAAGTATAGGGTAATATCAGCAAAGCGGCTAACAATATACGCATGTTGATATCCATCGTCTAGGCAAGTGTTCTTCAACCTTTTGACACCTATTGCCCGCGGAAATAAAAGAATTATTTTGTGGACCAGCAGTTGAAGAACACTAGGCTAAGTCATGGGCCAGACCCCACCCCCCATCATAGTACTAATTGTAACACCATTTTTTTCCATTTTTCATATATACACACAATATAATCTTATTAACAACACATAATGGTTAACCACAAAATTAAACTACACAAAGCACATTGTACATATGCTTCTCAACATTAATTCCTACCAGAACACAGATAACCCCTATGCAAATACAGGACCAAAAACTAAAAGTACTAATATATACAAATGAAACCCTAAGTTTCAAGACTCTGCATACAGTACAACCCCAGAGAAAAAGAAACAAATGCATTTCTTCCTGAACAGTGCAAAATATAGACAGCAGATGCAAATTCTTAAAATTGACAGAATTCGATCACTAAATTCAAAAATAAAACCATTCCCCCTATCTTTGTTGTCTCCCACCCTCTATGCCAGTGATTCCCAACCCTGTCCTGGAGGAACACCAGGCCAATCGGGTTTTCAGGCTAGCCCTAATGAATATGCATGAGAGAGATTTGCATATGATGGAAGTGATAGGCATGCAAATTTGCTTCATGCATATTCATTAGGGCTAGCCTGAAAACCCAATTGGCCTGGTGTTCCTCCAGGACAGGGTTGGGAACCACTGCTCTATGCTATGTCTTAACTTCTGGCTGTTTTATGCCGCCCCCGGTGTTATCTTTGGGCCGGCTCTCTCCACTGCCGCAGTGAACAATGCCACGGGCAGCAGCTCCTCGTGTGTCCCGCGCCTCATCTGCAATGCCAGAGAGAAGGCTTCGTTCAGGCACAGGACACGCATAGGAACTGCTGCCCACAGCTTTGTGCGTTGCGGCACTGAGGAACGCCGTATCAATCGCACCACAGACCAGCGGCTGAAGAACACTGTCTCAGGCCTGATGGACATGCCAGCCCTATGGTGCGGCAGGAAATTTCTGCGGACCGGCACCAGTCTGCGGACTGGCGGTTGAAGAACACTGGTCTAGGCTGCATCCTGAATTTTTAATCACATATTCCTTCCCTCATCACACATACCTACCAAAAACAAACAGCCTCAATCATACCCAATAATTCCCATACAAACCCAGACTCACCATACACACTTCACACTTAAGATTCACCACATCCCCATGCCAGACCAGTGAATTTTAGTAATGAGCAATCTAAAACCAAAATTAAGATTATTTGTTCTCCTAGGACAGGAGTAGGCAATTCTGGTCCTCGAGAGCCGGAGTCAGGTCAGGTTTTCAGGATATCCACAATGAATATGTATGAGAAGGATTTCCATGCACTGCCTCCTTGAGATGCAAATCTATTTCATGCATATATATTGTGGATATCCTGAAAACCTGACCTGGCTCTGGCTCTCGAGGACCGGAATTGCCTACCCCTGTCCTAGGATGATGATAGTATGTCCTGCCACAGGGACCCATGTTTCAGACTGAACTCTGAGGACTTTCTTAAGAGATCAGATTACACAGGTGACACTTGAGGGGAGGAATGCTGGCCTAGTGCCTAACCCTCAGTAAGCCTGGTTCTAAGAGAGAGGTTGTAAAGGATCTGTATTAAATATAGTTTTCACAACAACAACCTGTGATTTAGGTTGCATTTCAGGGCATATCATCAGATTAGGGTACAAATAGCTGTTGAGGAAAAGCTCTGGTGTTAATTAATTCCATCCCACCGACCCCAAGGCAGAGCTTTTTGATTTATAAGCTCTCCAGCCAACCAGGAGCAGGGAATTTCTTTGATAGGATCTTTCTGCCCGCCCTTTTTTTTTCTTCCAGGTGTAAATACTTCTGCACAGAGAGTGAAAGATGTGTATCAACAAAATAAATTCAAGTACCACCACAGGTTGATACCTTAGATATAAGCCTAAATGGAGAAAAAGATCTCAGAATCACCTTTTGGGGATCATATATTGTTCACCCCAAAATTGATGTGGTGATATATCTCTATCATCGATCAACAAACCTCCATCCTATCCTACAACACTTATTTAAGTTATATTTAATTTATTACTTTCTTTTAATTTATTGTTTTCTTAAATTTTAAATTCATACTCTTTCATACTTGAATCAATATAAACTGAAGCCAGCAATAATATAGACTAAACTGCTAAGCAAGATGAACACTTATCTGAGATTGATGATAGATCAAAGTGTTCTCCTGCATGAATTAAGTGCCCAAAGCAGAAAAAGAGTCAATAGTCTCTCCGACTCTATGCTGAAATTAGTTAAAGTGCTCAGTGCAATAGTATTTATCAAGGTGATTTTAACGTCCAAGTGCCGATAATCGAAACTGGTTTTAGATGTGGTTTTAGAAGTGGTAGTTGGTGATTCCCTTCTAAGGGGTACAAAATCATGCATCTGCAGACCAAACATGATATCACGAGAGGTATGCTTTCTACCTGGTGCCAAAATCTAAGATGTTAGGACTAAGATGTTAGGACTAAGATGTTGCTAAGACTCATCAAGCCTGATGACTACTATCCGATGCTGCTCATCCACATTGGCACGATACTGCCAGGTACTCCTGCAAACGTGTCAAAAGTGACGTTGTGTCTCTGGGAGAGAAGATGAAGCAGTCAGGTGCGCAGATGGTATTCTCGTCCATCCTCCCTGTCGAGGGTAAAGGCCACGGCAGAGAAGCTCGCATCCTGGAGATGAATGCATGGCTACATGGATGGTGTCGTTGAGAGCGTTTTGGCTTCCTGGACCATGGGATGATTTTCCAAGGGCTGCTGAGCAGGGATGGTGTGCATCTATCAAAGAAGGGAAGAAGTGTCTTTGCTGGCAAGCTGGCTAATCTACTGAAGAGGGCTTTAAACTAGAAGTGATGGGGGAGGGTGATCAAAGCTCCCGGGTGAGTATAAGCCCTCAGGTAAGTAAATCACTGAATACCTCTACATGGATGGGAAAAGGGGGCAATGTCTGGAAAGCATTATACTGTATACTAATGCTCGAAGTATGGGAAACAAGGTTCTGGATCTAGAAGCTGTGATGGAAGAAGAGGGGTTGGATATAGTGGCAATCACGGAGACATGGTTCATGGAGAACCATGACTGGGATATAGTTATACCAGGCTATAATCTGTTCAGGAAAGACAGGGTAGGAAGAAAAGGAAGCGTTATATGTTAAAGATCATATTAAAGCCACACAATTGCAGGATGTGCAGGACAAGGAAGAGGCACTGTGGATCAATTTGGAAAAAGGGAATGGTGAATATATTTACATTGGTATGATAAACAGGCCTCCACAGACGGAAGAAGTAGATAGAGATTTAATAGTAGACATTCAGAATATATCTTGCTGATAGGTGATTTTAACGTCCAAGTGCCGATAATCGAAACTGGTTTTAGATGTATCTAAAAACAGCTTAGACCTTTTCAGTGCCGCTGTCTGCCCAGAGGAGTGATAAGGGTGAGATTTGAGCGGGACATGTGCTGACCTAGACTTAGTCGTACTGCAAGTATAACTGAAAGTTTAACTAGACTGCCTAGATGGAACTTATATGTAGTGACTTAGGCGATCTAAAAACAGGTCTAAATGCCTAGAAGGTATTCAAAGTGACCAGATAACCACTGCAAACACAAAGTACAGACCCCCACACATTCCCCCAGTGATCATTCACCCCCAGACTGCCATAAAAATCAGAATAAAAACCAGGCCCATAAGCCACTCTAACCACTGCATTCATGGTAAAACATATGCACCCACCAAAACCCTATTGTACTGCCATATAAGTAGCACCTGCACCCATAAGGGCTATTGGGGTGGTAGACAGGTGGGTGTAGTAGGTTAGGTGGGTGTAGTAGGTTTTGGGGGCTCACCATGACCTATAAGGGAGTTGTGGCGAGATGTTTATGTGACACCCTTTTTGTGAAGTTCACAGCAGTGCCCTGTAAAGTGCCCCACTACTCTGTTGCCATGTCTGGGTGACCAGTCTATTATTTTGCTGGTCCCTCCCATGTCTAAAAGGTCTTTTTTCTAGGTGTTTTAGGCTTGGACAATTTTATAGATGAGAATGGGGTATAAAGATAGACAACTTAGTGGTCTGGATGGTCACATGGCTGGATGTACAAGTAGAAGATTCTCGAAAAAAAAAAAATTTTTTTTTGGACGTATTTTTCAAGAATGGACTTTGGACATGTCTGACTTTGGGTGACCTAGGTCCAAAACAGACTTAGACATATTTTTTTTATTATGCCCCTCCACATATCAAAAAGGTGCGTAATCAGCCCAGATAACCACTGGAGGGATACAGACATGACTCTCCCCACCTTAATCCCCCAGTGGCCACTGATACCCTCCCACCCCACTAAGAAGTGATAGTGACAGTACATACCAGCCTCTATGACAGCTGCAGATATAATGGGCATTCCTCTTAAAGCAGCAAGCAGGTCCCTTGAGTAGCCTAGAGATGATTTTCTATGATATATGACTGTTCTCCTGCTCGTTAAATTATATACAATTTCACCTCACTGAAGATACAAATGGGCATGGCATGCACATACTATGACAGTAATGGCTCTCTCTCCAAAGCCAGAGTACATGGCGTATAAGCTCAGTCTCTCAAATTTCCTGCTAATGCTCGCCATAGTACTTGCATCGTACCTAAGGGAGCTTCGTTCTGGCATTGGAGATACTGCTCTCAAGAGTACAAGGACATGAAAATGAGGCAACATAGAGGGGCAAGGGTGTTTGCTACCTAGTGGATTAATCATAAAATATACTACCAAAGTATTGCTGTTAAATAACAAGTATGGGAGCAATATTGAGTCTGTGACCGAATTTGACCCGGAAATTCAGTGGCAGGCTTAATTTGGCTACCGACACTGAATATCAAAGCTGCCAAAGTTATCCAGGTCCAACCAATATATCGTGCTAGAATGTAGATAACTAACAGGGAATAGTAGACATCGTTACATGCTGGTCCTACTTGCTCAGTTAGTTCTCTGGGCACTAACAATGATTATCAGCTGTGCGTGGATATTTCTGCATGGGGTCAGAGTTGATATTCAGTGGAAATCTCCGGTTAAGTGAGGCTGAATATCAGGGCCTGAAACACACCTCACTGTTTAATAGGGCAGGAGTCTCTCCTGCCTGGTTAAACGATACAAGGGTTGAAAGGGTCGATATTCTGTGTTATCTTTCATATGCCAGATTCCTGCATTTTTTTTAAATCCTTTTTTTTCCTCAGGGAAGGATTGGGCATTATATTAATTAGTATATTAATTAAAAATCTATCCTTCCATACTGGGGTTCAGCAAGTGATTCAAGTATAACAAATGAATATTTGAACCCTTAATAAAGAAGTCTGGCAGTCCTGTTAACTCCAAGAGACAAGTACCAATAGGTGAAGTGAAGGCTGAACCAGCTCCTCTTTATTTGGATGATTCAAAATGCACTGAACTCAACCAACACTCATGGTCTGTCTAAACCTGCAAAGAGGTCATGGATTAGATCAGCGTTTCTCAACTCGGTCCTGGAGTACCCTCTTGCCAGTCAGGTTTTCAAGATATCCACAATGAATATTCATGAAAGACATTTGCACATAATGGAGGCAGTGTATGCAAATCAAGTTTATGCAAATTCAATGTGGATATCCTGAAAACCTGACTGGCAAGGAGGTACTCCAGGACCGGGTTGAGAAACACTGGATTAAATATACCGCCAAAGCAGTTGAATATATACAGATACAGTAAAACCTTGGATTGCGAGTAACTTGGTGTGCGAGTGTTTTGCAACACGAGCAAAACATTTTATAAAATTTTAACTTGATCAACGAGCGTTGTCTTGCAATACGAGCATGTCGATGCGTACAACATACGCGTGTCGCATCACTGAGCGCATCGATGAACACAGCACAAGCATCACAACTGAGCACAATCTAAGCCTGACACAAGCACGCACAACAGTACAGTATTTTGAATTAAAGTTTTTGGGTTGTGGAACGAATCGTAGTTTCCATTATTTCCTATGGGGAAATTTGCTTTGATATACCAGTGCTTTGGATTACAAGCATGCTTCCGGAACGAACTATGCTCGTAAACCAAGGTTTGACTGTATTTTTGCTGTCCCTAGTGGGCGTATAATCTGTTTTGCACCTGGGGCAACGGAGAGCTGAGTGACTTGTCCAGAGTCACAAGGAGCTGCTGTAGGAATCAAACCCAATTCCCCTGGTTCTCAGCCCACTGCACCAACTATTATGTCTATCCTTCCATTCAATCAGTGGACAGTGCTGCTGCCTCAGTTTAAATGAAAGGAGTTTCAAAAAAATGGAGGAAAAAGCCTCAGACTGGAGCCCTCTCACCACCACAATGGTGGTCCAAGGTGGTTAGACGATAACCTCACTGGCAAAAAAACCTCCATTCACACTCCCTAGATATAAAAGCTTTAGGCAGGGCTGTTTGTGCAAAAAAGATAGGAGAAAATGTCAACTTATATTCAATTGATCGGTACACCGACGGTGGCCAGCGTTTCACAAGTCTGCTGCCTCAGGGTGTAAAACGATGCGATCAAACTTTAAATGGGACGCCGAAACGCAGCACTGTCCACTGATACATGATATTTTCTGTTATTGTGAAAGTGTATATTTGAACATTGTTGAATTTTCACATATCCGAGTTGATTTTGCTATATATCCTTCCATTCAAGACATCTTCCCCAAGGTTATTTCCTTTTTTAGCCTGTACCGTTCATGCCCTAGCCAATACTATCATACTCTGTGAAAAACAGAGACAAAGAGACATCAAGACCAGCACTTACCTATACCAGGTTTGTTCAAAGTTGAAAGCTGAGAGACTCGTTTTGACACTTCAGTAGATTGAGATGCTGAGACCTTTGATTTGCACTAATGAGGCAAGGTGCAAACAGTGGTTACTGAAATGTTTAATTATGATGACCAAAGTACCACTGCCAGGCAAAAGAATATAAGACTTGCCGCTGCTGGGTCAGACCAGTGGTCCATCGTGGCCAGCAGTCCGCTCACGCATATGAGGGGGTGCTGAAAAGTTCTCAGCCCAACCAACCAACTTCCTAAATTCTGAGCATTATTTTGCCACTGAAGGTGAAAAGTGTTGTTTCGTTAAGTGCCAATTTGCAGAAACGAAATTCTATGTTTTTTGACATTGTTTCAGATCACTGATTGAACCATATCCCCTTCATTCTCCTCTTGGTTGGGCTGAGAACTTTTCAGCACCCCTTCTAGTGTGAAGAGTTTCAGTCTCATAACCAGAGCTCAGATTGTGATGTCATAATGCCTTATTCCGCCAATAAGAGCCAACCTCATCAGTTATGTCACAATGGCTCGATTGTCCTATACTTGGCTCAATTTTATTACATAGGAGGGGGTGGTGAAAAGTTCTCAGCCCAACCAACCTACTTCCTAAATTCTGAGCATTATTTTGCCACTGAAGCTGAAGTGTTGTTTCATTAACTGCCAATTTGCAGAAACGAAATTCTATGTTTTTTGACATTGTTTCAGATCACTGATTGAGCCATATACACATCATTCTCTTCTTGGTTGGGCTGAGAAGTTTTCAGCACCCCCCTCATACTATAGGGCAGGACTGAAACGAGCTGGAAACATTCCCTGTGTGACACATCTCCTTGCGCTCCTATTCTGCCCATTGAGTCATAGCTAAGCATTGGACAGGACTCAGTTTTGGAGCTCCTGCCTCCCTTGCGCTCTGTGCAGCCGCACTGCCCACACATAGCTTGCTATGGCCCTGCTCTAGGGCTACCAGATGAACACATTGCTGGACAGACACATACAGAAGAAGGTTCCTGCTCCATGGAGCTTACAGTCCATTTATGAAAAGCATAGGGGACAAATAAAAGATACTGAAAATTTAATTTATTTTAGGAAAAAGGTTATAACCAACAACTTATAATAAGTCTAAGCTGGCCCACGTCCCGCCCAAATTCCACCCTCGACACTCCTCCCAAAACGCCCTGTTTAGCTTTGGCCGTTCAGCGGCACTATGAAGGCCTAGGTCGTTTAGAAATACATCCAAAACCCGTTTTTAGTATCGGCACTTGGACATATTTGAGAAATGTTCATCCAAGTGCCGACTTAGGCCCGTTTTTGGACATATTTCTCTTTCAATTATGAGCCCCATAACTTTTTCTTTTCTTTTCTTGAAATGATGAATAAATAAATAAGATGACATGATTTGCAACTTACAAGGTAATGAACACCAAACTCTAATAGCTTGATAGGAAACCAAATTCTCAAAATATTTTTTTAGCATATCTCAGATATTGAGAGAAAATAAACAAGTCGAGATTCAAATGCTCTTGGCAATCTATAATTATCAGGAAATGAGAACAGGCTTACTTAGAAATTTTGGGCAGGTACCATAAAAAATTTTATATATCAAACACTCTACTTTATTTATTTATTTATTTTTTAAAAAACCTTTATACTGCCTGGAGTCGAAGCAGTTTCCATATGAGCATACATAAAGCGAAAACAATGAACAAAGAACAATACAAATTACTCTTCAAAATAATATCAAATTCTTCAATAACGTATTTGATAAGGTGTTAATAAACTACACAGACCGCGTTAGGAAAGACAAGTCAAAAGTATGTGTCTACAAACTCAATCCTAGCTTGTACTGGAAGCCAATACAAATGAAAGATAATGTTGGCAGCAATGTCCTTAAGCAGTTGAAGCTTGATACAGAGTTTAACTGAGACATAGTAACATAGTAAATGATGGCAGATAAAGACTTGAATAGTCCATCCAGTCTGCCCAATCATACATGCTCCATAAATTAATTATTTATTTTAAACGATCCTTTTTCTTAGATATTTCTGGGCCAGAAACCGAGAGGACACCTCACTTTAGGGTATATCCATAATTCAATTCAATCGCCAAATTTTAGATAAATTTCAATAAATCAAACTCTATGATTGTTCAATAAATCAAACTCTATGATTGTGAGGTGTCTTCTTGGATTGTGGAGTGTTCTGTTGTACCTCACTTTCTATCTTCAACCAGTCGTTTTAGTGATTACTAAATTGACCAGAAACCGAGAGCCCTGCCCAGTAGTCTGCTTAGATTCCAATTTGAATATGAACTGTTACAATAGTCTAAATGAGATGAGTGCCTGAACTAGCAAATAAAAATGCTTCACTGCAAGTAGAGAATGAATTCTACAGCAGGGGTGTCAAACTCAATCACATTAAGGGGTCAAAATCTAAAACACAGGCTAAGTCCTGGGCCAGACCCCGCCCAGTCTCCGCCCCAGACCCCACCCCCCTAATAGTACTAATTGTAACACCATTTTTTCCATTCATTTTTCATATATACACACAATATAATCTTATTAACAACACATAATGGTTAACCACAAAATTAAACTAAACATAGCACATTGTATGCTTCTCAACATTCATTCCTACCAGAACACAGCTAACTCCTATGCAAATACGGGACCAAAAATTAAAAGTACTAATATATACAAACAAAACCCTAAGATTCAAGACTCTGCATGCAGTACAACCCTAGAGAAAAAGAAACAAATGCATTTCTTCCTGAACAGTGCAAAATATAGATAGCAGATGTAAATTCTCAAAACTGACACAATTCAATCACTAATTTGAAAATAAAATAATTTCCCCTACCTTTGTTGTCTGGTGATTTTGGTTTTCAAACCTTCTTTTCCCAATCTCTGGCTGCACTTCCTTCTGTCTGTGCTCATAACTGTGTATCCAGGGCCACCTTATCCATTTGCTGTTATTTTCTCTCCTTCACTTTCTGCCATACATCCATCTTTATAGAACTACTGGAGTGGCAAATGTTATGGCTCTACAAAAGTTGTTTAACAGTAGACCACTTATCTGAAAAGGTCAGTTCATGGTTCCAACATTTGCCACTCCAGTAGAAGCGAGAATCCTTGCTCCACGCAATGTGTTATGATTAAAATTCAAGCAACTTTCCAGCAACATTGGACCGCTGCTGTGGCGCCTTGCTGAAGAGCTTATGAGCACATTTAAATATTTAAAAGCCTTTAAATGTTATATGATCATATTATTGAGAAACTTGCCCAGTATTGATGAGAGGGGGGTCTTTTGTGTTTTGTTCTTATTTGAAAGTATTTCCCCCCTCAAGTGGACTGTAATTTAAAATCTCCGGTCTGTTTGGATACATCCATCTTTAGTATTAACTTTTAACATTCAACTTTCTTCCATTTTTCTGCTTTCTTCTCAAAATTTATCTACTTTTCCATGTGTTCCCTTCCCATCTATCCATGTGTACCATCTCCTCCGCTTTCTTTTCCCCTATTCCCATCTATCCATAAGAAGCATTTCTTCTTATCCCTTCACTGCCGTACCCATTTCTGTGTACCATCTCCTCTCTCTGTCTCCCCTTCTCCTCCATTTCTGTGCACCATCTCATCCCTCTCCCATAGTCAGACAACATCTTTCTCCTTTCCTTCCCATAGCCTGGAATCTCTTTCATCTCCCATGGTCTGGCATCTCTCTCTCCTTCCGTTCCTCTTCCCGAGGTCTACCATCTCTCTCCTTCTCTCCTCTCCTTTCTGCGGTCTGGCATCTCTCTCTCCCCTCCTTCCTTTCCATTCCGTGGTCTGGCATCTCTCTCTCTCCTTCCCATTCCAGTGGTCTGATATTTCTCGCTTCCCCATGCATCTCTACGTCATGCATCTCTACCTCATACCTCTCCCACCACCATGTCCAATACTCCCACCACCATGTCCAATAATTCTCTCTCCCACCCTCTCTCTTGCCAACAATTCTCCTCTTTCTTCATCTCCTCATGTGCATCATCTCTCCATCTCTCAGACACTCAATTCCCCCTTTCTATTCCCTCCCTCACCTCAACATCTCTTTTCCCCACTCTCTCCATTCTTCCATTCATAGGAACTCAATGAGCATTGGGAGCAGCATGGCCATTCAGCGCGGCTCTCTGCGCTAAAAAATGCTAGTGTGGTTTCGTAGAAGAGAGGGTAACTTTAGGAAAATGCTGAAAACTCAACTATTTGTTAATGCTTTCTTATGTTAATGCCTTTCTAACTCTAGGATACATTTTTCAAGACTATTCTGATATGTATTCAATTTTCAATGTCTTCTAGCATTTTTATTGTTGAAATTTGATTTGATAATGTCGGCTAATATCCTCTTGAATCCTGTGAGCTATTGGGGGAATTCAGTGAGATATTGGTGGAAGAAAATTAAAAAGCTGTCTATTTTTACTGTTTTATTTTATTTGTAATGACCGCAGGGAGCATGGGATATATGTATGTAATGTGTACACAAAAATGAAAAGTAAAGAGGAACATGAGTTAAGTAGCAATAATGATTTAAGATTCCCCCGTCCTTGAAAAAGTAATGTGAAACGCGTCGACAAGGGGAAAAAACTATATACAAGCTAAGTTTAAAAATCTTATAAATTTAAAGTTATATTTATAAAAAAGTTTAAAAAGTATTTGAAAAAAAGATTAAAAATTCCAAGCTGGGAGTAATGAGGATCTCTTCCACCACGAGATATGTTACTCGGGTGGCCATCTGAAAATCCCATATATGCTTGTGCACTTTGAGCATGGGTAATTGGACGCCAGCGCACTCTTTAAGCTGCAGCAGCCAAGTAAACTGCTAGCTTTCACTCAAGGTATGTAAAATAACAAAATATATGAAAAATGACCCATGAAGCAAGTTTTATCAAAATAATTAATTATTGTCTTTATTTTTCCATCATGGAATTTCAAAAGATTGGTTGCATCACTGGAAGCTCTGTACAGTGCCAAAACGCTGGCTTTCTGACAAAGAGCTCAGCTCGATAATGCATTGCTTCCCAATATATACCTTCAGTCCAGTTTGACATCATTGGCTGTCAGCCAATCCACTAACAGAGGCTGTCCTAAAATTTGGACAAAGACTTCTCTTTAACATGGAATAAAAGTTCCAGAAATAATATTGTTTACATTCATTTCTGAATATACATAAACATTTTATTACATATCCAATATTCTTTTTGTCCTTTTAAAAAAAGTATATTAAGAGAACCTGCATTTGTTACAAAGTGCTGAGAAATTCTCAGCAGAGGGGTATTTCCCCCTTGCTCAAACTGTCAGTGTTAAATTTCACTGATATACTTTCCTCAGTGTAGGCTTCATGTGCCCCCCTTCCCTTCCTATGCTGGAGACTGCTACAGGTCTCTGATTCTAATTATTTCCAGATGTTGTGCTCAGGTTTCATATATAAAATATTGGAAATTAAGTACATTTTTTCACATATCTTTCATATATCCATTCATTCGTTCATTCGGGGCCCCTTCCATACATAACAGATCCACACATCCAACACATTTAATACATGTTATGCTCCATTTTGAAAGATGGAGTCTAATATGTTCTTCCTAACCAGCCTAAGGCACATCTGGTATCAATTAGAACCACGAGGCTAAAAGCGGGAAAAACCTGAACAAAGAGAACAAGAGAGAGAAAGAAACATAGAGGTAGTTTCATACCTCTAAAAATGTGTTCTGATTTCCCCTATGGTCTGGCATAATAGCAAAATACATAAAAATAATATTATTATGCTTTTCCTTAATATTAATCTGTAGTGTGTTTTTCTGGCCTTGGCTACATCCATATTCAGATTTTTAGTCACCAACTTTTCGTACGCTTCTATTGGGCGTGGCCTTAACTAACACATATGCTTGTATCTAACTAGAGTTACCCAGAATCATACGAAAAGCAGGCATTTTTGTAGAAAAACTCCACAAGATACTGCACCACTCATGTCCTACACTGTCCATTTCATACCACCCCCTAGAGTTCACGAGTGCCATTACTGATCAACTTGTGCTTTAGGGCTGATTCACAATCTAACTGAGGAAGGGATTGGTATCTTTGTAATTAATTGAAGAAATAAGTACATATTAGTAAGATGGCTCATAATCAATCCATGACATCAGCAAAGCATTTAATAGTATGAAACACTACTTGTTACTTTAATGAGCGCAATTGACACAAAACAGAAAAATCTTTTCTTAAAACGTTAGAAACCTGATCATCAAAAGTTAATTTGGGATCAATAAGCACTCCCAAATACCTGAAGCTTCCCACTGGTGCTACTAGCAGCCCAAATCGATTGGGTGTAACAAAAGGTCAATCAAAATAGGAATATGTGTTGGGGTATCTGACTATACTTGGGATTTGAACCCATGACCTTTGGTACATGGAAGCAGTGCCTTTAACTACTGAGCCATAGGTTCTTCCTTTTAGGTAGAGGTTCCTGCCATGTGATATGATAGCTTAGGAGATCCTAGCCATCTCAGGGTGAAAATCATTTTCCCTTCTGACTCTGGAAAGGACAGAGTGCAAATGTAAATGGCAAAGTCCACAATCCATACTCTCTTATGAGAGCAAACAAGAAGCTATAAAGGTACTGGAAAGGGAGGTAGATTTGAACCCATGATTTTTAGAACATGGAAGAGGTGCCTTTTACCACTGAGCCATAGGTGCTTCCTTTCAAAGAGAGGTTCCTGCAATGTGATATGATAACTTAGCAGATTCTAGCCATCTCGGAGTAAAAATAAGTTTCCCTCTGGACCCTGGAAAGGGGAGAGTGCAAATGTAAACGGCAAAGTTCACAATCCATACTCTCTAATGAGGTCAAAATTATGCTGTTAATATATTAGGGGAGGTCTGTGTGGATTTAAACTGATGACCTTTGGAAGATAGAAGTGCCTTTAACCATAGAGCCACAGATGCTTTCGTCTAGGTAAGGGCTCCTAAGTTTTGTTTTGTTTTTTGGAACAGTCTGCTATGTAGGTGACATCTAGATGCCACAATGATGTCAAGATTGTGCACCAGACACATCCACTTGCTCTGAAGGATAGCTATTGTGTGAATAGTGTATTTCCTTTTATGTTCTTAAACTTTTGTAAATGTATGCAATATATATATATTTTTCATGTGCTTTGCTTAAGTAATGCATTATTAAACATATTTTGTGCTTAATATCAACCTGGAGTCCTCTATGCCTAACTGATCATTTATTTTTTTCCTCAAAATGGGACAGGAACACCCCACTCCCCCGTTCAAAATGGGATGTATGGTCACATTAAATATAGCAAAAAATGAGAAAAGTGTCACTTCTTAGTAAAACCAAGGTGATTCAAAGCATTATTACTGCATATTTTTTTGTGCTCAAAGAACTGGTTGTCAGACCATGGGATTAGCCCGCGAGGTGGAGCATCTGAAAGGATCACCTCTAATCATAGCATATTGGAATGTGTATATAAATTTTTTGTATTTATTACCATTTAACATAAATCATGAAATTCAAAAATTTATTGAAAACTTATCTTGAAAAGTGAGCTGTAAGGGGTTCAGAAACACATTCTGGGTTCTGACGCGTTTCGCCAGGGCTCTATCAAAGAACCTGTACTGCAGCGCTCAAGAGTGATTCTGCCACATACAGCCACTGATTTCTTCACAAGATGAAAGGTCACTTATCAAGATAAGTTTTCAATAATTTTTTGAATGTCACGATTTATGTTAAATGGTAAAAAATACAAAAAAATTATATACACATTCCAATGTGCTATGAATAGAGGTGATCCTTTCAGATGCTCCACCTCGTGGGCTAGTCCCACAGTCTGACAACCAGTTCTCTGACCACAAAAATGTGTAGTAATAATGCTTTGAATCACCTTGGCTTTACTAAGAAGTGACACTATCTTTTCACACTTTTGCTTTTGCTACTTTGGGAAGTGTTTCTAAGTGTTATTCGTTTTGGATTTCCTGCACATTAAATATAGTGCAAAATATAGACAGCAGATGTAAATTCTCAAAACTGACACATTTTGATCACTAAATTGAAAATAAAATCATTTTTCCTACCTTTGTTGTCTGATGATTTTATGAGTCTCTGGTTACACTTCCTTCTGACTGTGCATCCTTTCTTTCTCTTTCTTTCTTTCTGTCTTTCTCTCACCCTGCCCCCTCTTTCTTTCTTTCTTTCTCTCTCCCTGTCCCCCCCCCCCAAGCTGCTGCCACTGCTGACGACAACGCAGAAACAGGCCAGGTGCGTGCAATGACTGCACAAGCCTCCCCCTCCAACCTCCCCCATCAATTCTGACGTTGGTGAGGAAGTTCCGGGCCAGCTAATTGTTGCCTGGCTGGCCCGGAACTTCCTCTTCGACATCAGAATTGATGTTGAGGGGGGGGGGGTGAGGCTTGTGCAGTTGCTGCACACACCTGATCTGTTGCTGTGTTGGCGAAGAAGGGAGAAATCCTGGGCTCTGCGATCGACTCGTGATGCCTTCAGATTGTGATCGATGTTTTGGGCACAGCTTTAGGACGCGCTTTCTGAAAATGGGACTTTTCAGCATCCCGAAGCTGTGCTTGGGGACAACAGGAGAGGCACGTAAAAGCGGGATGGTCCTGTTCAAAACAGGACGTATGATCACGCTATCTATACCCCAAAAATAAAAGCCCCATTCACCTATAAACAGATGTCTATGGTACGCCTAACTGACTCCTAAGTCACGTCCACCTAACTCACGTCTACCTAGCACCCAGCTCACACTCAAATGTAGACCTGGATATGCAACGCCTACATTTTAGGCATTAGGTAGACACATTTGAGCACTGAGTGGCATGCAGTTCTCTAAATGGACGTCCAAATCGAAGCCACTCCCAACCTAAAAGCCATGCCTATGCCACGCCCAAGCCTTTTTTTTGGTGCAGCTTTTCACGATGGGCGTCCACGAAATTGTGGACATCTATTTGTAGAATCACATCCAGCGTTTAGACGTCTAAGTTCCAATTAATACTTGTTAAAGTCATTAATTTAACTTATTATCCACTTTATGTGGATGCCTAAGTCAATGGACGTCTACATTTTGGACGCCTAAAGTTAGACGTCCTTTATATAATTTGGCCCTATATGCCCTTAGGAGAGGCAGCTGGGTCCACAGAGCATTCCACCCAGAAATCCCATTGCGTCACCTTGATCCTAATAATGGGAAGGACCCACAATGGTGTCTATATACATCTTTGCCTGCACATGAATCACAATGGAATATGAGTAAACAAGGAGGGCAAACTATATCTTGCACATACCTGTGTCATTGTCGTTTGCTTGGCTGGTGATGATCGACATGCCGACTTGATACACATGGCCTGCCTGGCAGATTGCTCCTTGCAAAAATTAATGTGCCTCTCTCCTGCAGTTTGATTAAATCTTCGCTGGCAGTATGGGCATTGAATGTAATCTAAACAGAGCAAGAAATGCTATGTTAGTAACAATAATAATCTATCATTATATACTGTAGATACACAACTAGAAGAAGCACATTGGTCTGCATTTAACCGTCCTTTCGAGACTTCACTTTTGATCTAATGGGATTCAACAGACAGTTAGTTATCAGTGCAGGAGTAGCCTAGTGGTTAGAACACCTCTCTCAGCACCCTGAGGTTATGAGTTCAATTCCCCCCACAGCTCTTTGTGACTTCATTACCCCAGGTACATAATAAGTGCCTGTCTAAAATACATAAATCACTTTGATTTAACTACACAGAAAAAGCAGTGTGAGGGGGTGCTGAAAAGTTCTCAGCCCAACCAAGAAAGGAATGACATGGATATGGTTCAAGCAATGTCAAAAACATAGAATTTCATTTCTGCAGATTGGCACTTAACCCGTTAACCCCCCTCCCCCTTTTACAAAACTGTGGAAGCAGTTTTTAGCACAAGCCGGCACGCTGAATGCTCTGCGCTGCTCCCGACACTCCTAGGAACTATATGAGTGCTAGGAGCAGTGCTGGCCTGCGCTACAAAGCGCTTCTGCAGTTTCGTAGTGTTTGTTGAAATTATTATTGATTTGATAAAGATCTGTTAAGAATATGGGAGTTGTGAATTTTAGGCAGAATTATTTGATTGCCTGACATTGGGGGACAAAGCAGATAGCATGGACAGAGCAAAATTCAGACTGATCAGTGTCAAGGATGAGTCTGGATTTTTGCAGGGCTTATCTCTAGACTGTGTGGGGGATGGGTGAGAAAGTGACAGCTAGAGTCCAGCCCTTTAATCAAATTCTTATTTTTATATTTTTTGCTTGGCACTTGTCTCTTGCTTTTTTGGGTCTCAAGCTCAATGGGAACTAGCATCTAAGGGATTTTAAATCAGTTTTTAAACCTTTCACCGATTGGTTAAGGATCCCAAACTACAGCTCACTCAAGAACCCAGTAGAGAAGCATTCTAATTCTGCAATACTATTTCTGGCGTCACTATGCCTAAATATTCTGAATCAGATTACTTCAAAATTTATCTCGTCAGGATCATACAAACTTCAATGAATCCACAATAAATGAAAAATCAAACTTAAAAACTTTTTTTAAAAAAAAATTCTATTCTGGTGCCTAAAACCAGAAAAAGTGTTTCACTTCCGGTTCACCACTCAATTGGACCCCTGAAGAAGACTTTTTGTCGAAACGCGGACCGTGTTGGGTCCTGTATCCCTAGCGGACTAGGTCCTTTAAGGCTTTTATGTGGATGGAATTATTTTATGTGGATGATTTTAGTGTACCTTTGGAACTTTGATACTTTCAAATAAAGTCCATTTAGGAACATCGTCACTCCACAGAGTTTTTTTGGTTTTCTATGGTGCCTAAGGCACATCAGCGCACATAGGCAATATGTACATACAACTTAAGAACATAAGAATTGCCATACTGGGACAGACCGAAGGTCCATCAAGCCCAGCATCTTGTTTCCAACAGGTCCCAAGCATCTAGCTAGATCCCAAGTAGTAAAGAAGATTCTAGGAATAAGCAGTGGATTTCCCCAAACCATCTCAATAATGGCCTATGGACTTCTCTTTTAGGAAATTATCCAAAACTTTTTAAACCTCTGCTAAGCTAACTGATTTCATCACATTCTCTGTCAACGAATTCCAGAGTTTAATTACACGTTGTGTGAAGAAATATTTTCTCTGCTTTGTTTTAAATCTACTACTTAGTAGCTTCATCGCATGCCCCCTAGTCCTAGTAGTTTTTGGGAAAGAGTGAACAAGCGATTCACATCTACCCTTTCCACTCCACTCAGTATTTTATAGACCTCTATTGTATCACCCCTGATCCATCTCTTTTCCAAGCTGAAGAGCCCTAGTCGCTTTAGCCTTTCCTCATAGGGAAGTCATCTCATCACTTTTATTATTTAGACACCGATAAATGGCAATTCATATCTCATAATTGATGCTAATTGGGACTAATTAGTTATGGGCATACCTCGGAAAGTATGATTCTATAAAAAATATGCGCCAGTTGTAGTGTGTGAATATGAAAAGGGGGCATGGCCAGTGGAGGATCATGGGCAGATCAGGGGTGTTCCTAAAAGTTATGCACATTTCCATACACCTGATCTATCTACAACTTAGGTGCAGTCATTTAGACCTGGTTGTAGCTGGCCTAAATGAGTGCACCAAAAAGTTATGATGTGCATTGGCGTTAAGGGTGATACTGTACGGTTGTGTGTAACTTTTACAGAATCACACTTAGCGCTGTACTAGTCGGCGCTGATTTTTCAGGTGCCATACATAGAGTCCATATGTACTCAATATGCTAATTCTGGTCAGTAGGTGTCACTGTTGTGCAAGGATGGAGTCTTCCTCCCCAGTGGGGCCTTAAACAATGGAGCTTCCTCAGATGGTCTAAAGAGCAGAAGCCAGGGATTCTAACTCCATTCTCCACAGCACTACCTCTGAACCAGTGGATTGACTCCCATTTAAAAATTGTTAAACTCTAAGAACACTCCCACTATGCGCATAGCTAAAAAGTTCAGCTTCTGTTCCAATGTGCACAGCAATGCCAAAAAGCAGATGGAGGAGGGATCAGTAATTTAAATGTCTCCAGTGGCTTTACAGTTCCAAAGGAAATGTATTATGAATTGGAGGGAGCAAATAAGGGTTTTCACCGATCTCTGTTTATGTTTCAGATGATATTTTTCTCACTTACTATTGAAGACATTGGTATCAGCATAGAGTTTCTCCCACATGAATAGTATTACCATCACTATTATGAGATATAATATAGCCTGAGGAAGAAATGTGGCCACGTCAGATTTTCATCTACAATAAAACTGATTTTAAAGAATTTCTTCTCTAGTATGTCACACTTTGCTTGCTTTTTTTTTGCCCCAAAAGAAACACAGCCATAATTCTGAGGACAATGTGCATGTGGCACTCGTATCTGATGGGTGAAGGGTCACAAAATCAATGAGCAGGCCCAGGAATATTTTTGATCCAGTATTCTACCATAAAGAGAGGGGGAAAAAGGGAATTCTGTGTCTGAACTAAAACAAGGACAGACATGCAGGAAAAGGTAAGTATATGAGGAGTGTCTTCAATTCGTTAAAATTTTTTTTTTAAAGTGTTATGGACTGACTGAAGATTGCATTGATGTTGGGTCTTGGGATCTGATTTTGATCAATCAAGTGGTTAATTTAAAAGTCATCATTCCTGAATGACATCTAGCCAAAGTTTCCTGAAGAACTTTACTAGAGCAGAAAAATCCCATGTTTGCCTGGTATAAGCAGTGACTTACAAGAGGTTGTAGATAATGCCGAAAAGAAGAGAAGGTACCTGGATTGATGGTGGGAGGGGGTGGAGGAGGTAGAGGACGTCCCTCTCTCATGGCCTTGGTAACCTCTTTGGCTGCTCTAACGCAATTAATGAAGTCCTCATGTGCTTGTCTCCAGGTAGATTTCTTTTCACTTGGCTGTTAGGCGTTATAAGTAAAACAGATTCACATATGAACACTCTATTTGCTTTCATTGCCCCTAGGAAATGAGAGTTAGATATGGTGATCCTGCATATGTAAGACAGTAGTATAAGATACTACTGCATAATTCTGACCTTGTCTACTAGTCAACTATGGTGAACCCTGGGCAGTCCTTCCCACTAGTTTCCATATTTTCTAGGTTTAATTGATTGTTTCTTAAACAGTAATAAGCATAAAAAACGATCTTCCATGATATTGCTTATAATTGAATGATTACGGTAGTTCTTTCTTTGGTTCAGTAACCCATTGTGGGGCTTTAAGTTAAGTCAAACTGTTTAACAGAATGTTGACCCTTGTCAACAGAACCATGATTTGTTTGGACATAGGCAGTGGAATGGGGTAGACCATTGGGAATGATGTATGCTATGGTATCAGGAACTTGGAGACTTGGGAAGAAAAGGGTCAGAGGCTGGTTGGGCACTCCCAGCCAAAAAAGGTTCTTTACCACCCCTAGATTGAGGGAAACATGCTGTTCAATATGGATGCAGCAGGTCCTTACATCAGCAAATATTTTTCTAAGAGATCTTTGATGATATCCAGGCAAAAATGTTAAAAACCCTGAAAATATGTTGAAGTTTCTCTGAGCCAGTTCAATTGATGGTGTGGAGTTTGTACTTAGCATGCATCTAACACAACCCCCCCCCCCACCCGTGTGTATGTACTACCCCTAATCCTCAAAACAGTGGAATCAGAAGGTGATCAATACAATCTTGTAAATTAAAATGCTTACTGACAATAATACAAATGTGCATAATTAAATTACTCTCTTTGGAATAATCAGAACAGACGCTAAGAGGCACTCTAGCCTATGGCATGATAGGTTCAGAAAAACATGGAGGGGCATAATAAAAAAAAAAGTCTAAGTCCCCTTTTGCCTAAGGCCCTAAACGTTGAAAGTAGAAGCAGGGAAAATGTCCATTATAAAAAAAAAAATCCAAAAAGAGGCTTTTATTGATAATGGCCTGCCTCTACGTTCAGTTGTTTAAATGCCCAGACCACCACTACGTCTACACTTACCACATATAATGAACCCCAAAAAAGCCTAAGTCCCAAATGCCCAAAACCAGGCCTTTTAGGCGAAGGAGGAGGCAATCCTTCGCCTAAAAGCTGGATTCTGTAACTAGTGTCTGTCAAAAACAACACCGGTTACAGAATCCACCCCCCCCCCCCAGCAACTATCACGGCAGGAGAGATGCCTCATCAAGGTAGAGAGAACAAGAGGGCACTCTCTAAAATTGAAAGGGGATAGATTCCATACCAACGTAAGGAAGTTCTTCTTCACCCAGAGAGTGGTAGAAAACGGGAACGCTCTTACGGAGTCTGTCATAGGGGAAAACACCCTCCAGGGATTCAAGACAAAGCTAGACAAGTTCCTGCTAAACCGGAACGTGCTCAGGTAGGGCTAGTCTCAGTTAGGGCACTGATCTTTGATCAGAGGGCCGCCGTGTGAGCGGACTGCTGGGCACGATGGACCACTGGTTTGACCCAGCAGCGGCAATTCTTATGTCCCCTGCCGCAATAGCGATACCACCAAGTGCCACCAAACGCAGCACATGGGATCGCTAAAGCAGCAGGAGTGATGAGCCATCTCTCCTGCCGCAATCCACCCCTCCCCCCAACACGATCCAGGCAGGAGGGAGCCCAAGCCAGGAGGGAGCTTTTTTAACCGATCAGGCTTTTTAATCATCCAAGTTTCCATTTAGGCCACTTTTTAGACGGTTTTTAAAAAATTATTATTATGAGCCCCATAGTGTGTCAGCTGTAGGGCACTGTGACGATACCTTGGATGATGCGCTTGTCGCTGTCAAAGGGATTCCTGCTGCTCTTTGTTTGAAAGAATTGAAAAGACGGGGCTTCTTCGCAAAGACCTTTGTGCATACTGCCTGGTGCTTTAACTGGAAATCAAAATAAAACCTGATCTTACTCCAAATATTTTTATTACAGAACCAGTCAGCATAACTGCAGCAACTGGAGTGGTATTAACCACAACCCCTGTTTTCCTGTGCAAGATTTTTCAATGTTCTGCAGGAAGAAGTTACAATTTTTGTAGCAAATTTTTAAAAGTTACAACAAATATGTTGCATGATTGCATCTGAATATTAAATCGTGTTAACTTGTATTTTACTTTTTTTTTTTTTTTTACATATCTTATGTATCTGGTTATTTTGTTGTCTTTTTTGGTGTGTGGGGGCATTTTAGTATACAGCATTACATGAGAGAAGGGAATAAAGAAAATGAGCATCTGGGGGATGGGGAGGGAAAGAGGATCTTGAAGGGCGATGGAGAAAGGATCACAGGGAGCAGAGGAAGAATAGGAGTGAAGTACAGAGGAAAGGCAGGAAAGAGGGAAATTAGAGAATAGACGGAGGAAAAAACATAAAGGGAAAAAGAAATAGGGATATCATGGAATGGGAAGGGGGGAATCTGAATAAGGAGAGAAAAGGAGTAAAGATCCCTTGTTACATCTCACCAGATGCTTACCCCTTCTTTCACTCCACCGCCAAAGCTCCTCCCACTCATACCATACCCCCAATAATTTTCACTCGTTACAGTCAGACACCCCTCCAAACCCCTCAGTCACCTTGACCCCTGATGTTTCTCAGTCCCACTTTCACCACTCAAACCCTCCACCCTTCATATGCCCTCAGTCACTTTCTGCCCTTTCCCCTGAGCTGCCAATACTGAAATTCCTCCATTCTTCCCATCATGCCCCCTAAAACGATGCCCAGTGACTCAATCTTTCTAAATCTTACCTTCCTCGTGAAATGCCCCTTCATCCTTTGCCATCCCCTCATATTCCCCATGGCATCTCTGCCTCAGAGGCCAGAGGTAATGCAGCATTTTGGCATGGAAAGGGCTGTTGTCCCCAGGGGTCATGTGACATGGTTTGAACCATGTGGTAAAATTGTGACACTTGGGCCCTGGGCTGCAGAGCAGAAAGATGTGGCCTAAGGCATTCTCCAAATGTTAAGTTCACATAGGGAAGGTGAAGAAGAGGGGGTGGGGGGGGGGGAAGAAACTGTCTTAATATTGCTGCCACCACTACCAGCAATGAAACTTCAACTCTTAGGGGCATTTTTTTACTAAAGTGTGCTAGATTTTGCAGTTACCATGTCTTAACAAATTAACAGATCTAATACAGCAACTATTGGGAGTGTGCTCAACATACAATTTCCACATTAAATTTCCCATTAGCGCTTGGTACTCTGGTTGCAATTAGCGCAGATGCATTTACCCCTGGATTCTATGTGGGGACTGCTCTTGCCTTTGGCGCATGCAGATTTTTTTTTCTACCCTTTCTTAAACCCTGCCTTTTTATCCTTGGTGCTCATATATCTATGCCTCTCACGTGAGGACTCTCCCTAGTAAGCCTACTTTTCTAATATATTTCTCTTCCTCATCCTATGACAACTAGTTCCCAGGCAATTTTGACCACTCCACCATTGTCTCACAACCCTGCCTAGTCTCACAAAATTATACGTAAGAAAATCTCTCATATCCAGAATAAATCTTATTGCCCACTAAGGAGGTACCTGATGCCTTTCCTTTTCCCTTACCTGACTCCAGTACACCACTTCTTCCTCTTAATACTGACTTTTCTCAGTCTCTCTCTTCATCCAAAACCATGTAACCTCCCCACCACCATAACCACCTCACCCACTCTTTAAATTCCCATCACCCTCCCTTCTGTCCTCTGCTTTCTTCTCAGCCCTACAGCTTCAACACTTTCTTTCTCTCATCCAGCCATCCCCACTCTTCCTTTATGCATCTAGACTGCGTCACATCTCCCCCAATGCCCTTCCACACTCATCTGCATTCTCTTACTCCTTCTCTTGCTGTCTGCCAGGGCCATCAATCCAAATCCTGGTCCTCCCAATAAACCCTACTCATGGGGGTCACACCGCAATGTGACCAATCTTATATCTGCTCCCCTCCTCCCCCTTCCTTTCTGTCTTTCTCATGTGTCCTGTGGAATGCCTGCTCAGTCTCCAACAAGCTTGCCTTCATCCATGACCTCTTTATCTCTCAAACTCTCTACCTGCTGACACTAACTGAAACCTGGTTCTGCCCTGAAAACTCTGTTTCCGCTGCCACCCTGTGTCATGGAGGCTATCTTTTCTCACATACACCTTGCTCAGTTGGTCATGGAGGTGGTGTTGGGCTGTTACTCTTACCATCTTGTCAGTATCAACCCTGTCTCCCACCTCAATCTCACTGCTTTCCCTCCTTTGAAGTCCATTGCATTCGTCTATTTGCTCCTCTGTCTCTCAGGATAGCAGTCATTTACCTGCAACCTGATAAGTCCCTCTTTTCCACTCTAACTTTGACTCCTAGCTGTCCTTCATTTTTGAACCCTCATCTCCTTCCCTCATCCTTGGTGACTTCAACATTCATGCTGATGACCCTTCTGACTTCTACACTTTCAGGTTTCTTGCCCTAACATCCTCATACAATTTCCATCTGTGCTCCACCACCCCTATACACCAAAATGGCCTTGACCTTGCTTTCTACCCCAGCTGCTCTACCATCAATTTCTCCACCTCAACTCTTCCCCTTTCTGCCCATCATCTATTAACGTTCACTGTTCATCACCTTTCCCCCAGACCCAGCCAATCACTACCAATAAGTTTAGGAACCTTCAGGCTATTGACCCTGGCACTCTCTTCGCCACTGTGTCATCCCTCCCTTCAACTACTAAGTCATTCAAGTCTGTCAATGAAGCTGTCTTCTCCTATAACACCATTCTCTCCTGTGTTCTAAATATCTTTGCTCCTCCCATTTCACATCCTGTAAGGTGTGCCAAAACCCAGCTCTGGCTGACATCCAACATCTGCTACCTGTGCTCCTGTGCCCAATCTGCTGAACGTCTTTGACTTAATCCCGAACACATGTTGACTTCATACATTTCAAATTCCTGCTGACATCCTTCCAGTCTCTCACTTGCCAAACAACAATACTATGCCCATTTAACTAAATCTCATAGCTCTAGCCCTCTACCATCTCATTGCTACACTAAACTCTCTATTTAAAGTGTCCTCAACCTCCAATCCCCTCTTTAATTTCCCCCAGACTATGGCCAAGTTCTGCTATGACAAGGTTCAGAAAATTCACTTTGAGTTCTCAACCAGGTCACCTCCCCCCCCTCCTTCCATCTATCCTCTCTGCCAACCTTCCCTCAACCCCTGCTACCTTTTCCTCCTTTTCTAAAATCACTGAAGAGAAAACTGCACTTCTTCTCTCCTTCAGAACCATTACCTGCTCCTCTGATCCGATTCCCTCCAACCTACTCAGAACTATCTCTCCATACCATGCCATATAGTACCTTATACCCCACAAATTTTCAACTAGGAGTCATCGCAATTTACAATTAAGATGATGAGTAGTTCATGGGCTACATTAGGAGTTTAAGAGACATGAGCGGATATGCAACACGCAAATCACATAGAGAAGAGATGGGTCTTTAACATTCTTCTGAAGCTGTAGTGTCAGTGATCTAACATAGTGATAAGGGTAGATTATTCCACATTTTGGGACCTTGAAATTTGAAAGTAGACTTGAATATCTTTTTCCTTTGTACATGTAAGGGAGATGGGAAATTCAGTTTATAGCACTGTGTTGCTCTCAAGTTGAAGAAGGTGTGTGTAATATTAATGGCTGAAACAAGTCCACTTGAGTTTTCTCCTTAGATTGTCTTGTGAACCAAGCAAGTGATCTTAAAAGTTATTTGGTTTTTTCACAGGCAGCCACTGCAGATCTCTCATCAGCGGACTGGCCTTACCAAATTTACCAGCTCGGAAGATTAGTCTGGCAGCTGTTTTCTGAAGCAACTGCAACCTTTTATATTCCTTTTCAGTGATGTTACTGTAAAGTGAGTTACAATAATCCAAGTACAGGAGAAGAACAGCCTGCATGACTGTTCTAAAGCTGGACTGGTTGAGAGCGGATCATACTGCTCTCTATTGTCTAAGCCTGAAAAGAAACTTTTTTTAACCAGAGTGTTGATCTGGTCTTTGAAGTTTAATTGGAAGTCCAGAATGATACCTAGGGCTTTTGAAGCATTCACAATCTTGAGTTTCTCACCTGTGGCTAATACCAGGTCTGTGTTTGAAAGCAGACTAAAATTCACAAACCATAAAATTTCAGTCTTGAATTTATTAAATCTGAGGAATTTTTTTGTGTCCATATACTCAAGTCCTCGATTGTCCTCGTGAGGTGTTGTAGGCATCATTGAAGGACTCCTTGGTTGGGCAAAGAAGGAAGATGTCTGTGTAAGAGAATATGTGAGTTGAAGAAGAGGCAAGTTTCCTCCACAAGGCCAGGGAAGAGAACAACGGAGAGCCACCATCATCCCTCCTATCTGTCACATCCTCAACCTATCACTCTCCACTGCAACTGTTCCCAATGTCTTCAAACATGCTGTAGTTATACCCCTCCTTAAAAAAAACCCCTCACTAGACCCCATGTGCTCCTTCATTGCCCCATCTCCTTCTTCCCTCCTTCATTGCCCCATCTCCCTCCTCCTCTTATCCAAGCTACTGTTCACTGCTGCTGCCTGGATTTCCTTTCATCTTAAGCTATTCTTGACCCACTTCAATCAGGCTTTTGCCCACTGCATTCCATGGAAACTACCCTTGCTAAAGTCTCCAGTGACCTGTTCTTGGCCAGATCCACAGGCTTCTACTCTATCCTCATCCTTCTCAAACTATCTGCTGCTTTTGACACTGTTGATCACCACCTGCTCCTTGAAATGCTGTCCTCACTGGGATTCCAGGGTTCTGTTCTCGCCTGATTTTCTTCCTATCTCTCTCACCACACCTTCAGTGTATTCTATGGTGGATCCTCCTTTGCTTCTATCCCACTATCAATCAGTGTACCCCCAAGGCTCTGTCCTGGGACCTCTTTTGTTTCTCCCTCTATAACCGCTCCCTTGGTGCACTGATCTCCTCCCATGGTTTTCAGTATCACCACTATGTTGATGACTCCCAGATCTACCTCTCCACACCAGATATCTCTACTGGAATCAAAGCCTGTGTCTTAGCCTGCTTGTCTGACATTGCTGCCTGGATGTCTTATCACCACTTAAAACTGAATATGTCTAAGACCGAGCTTCTTATCTTTCCACCTAAACCCACTTCCCCCATTCTCTATTTCTGTGGACAAAACTCTCATTCTCCCTGTCTTATCTGCTCATAACCCTGGGGTCATCTTTGACTCCTCTCTCTCCTTCTCTGCTCAGATCCAACAAACCGCTAAAGCTTGTCACTTTTTCCTATATAATATTACTAAAATCCGACCTCTCCTCTCTGAGCACACTACCAAAACCCTTATCCACACTCTCATCACCTCTCGCTTAGATTACTGCAACTTGCTTCTCTCAGGTCTTCTGCTCAACCATCTCTCTCCTCTTCAATCCATGACAAATTCTGCTCCACCACTTATATTCTGTGAGAGCCACCATACTCATATTATCCCTCTCCTTAAATCATTTCATTGGCTCCCCATCCATTTCCGAATACAGTTCAAACTCCTCTTACTGACCTACATGTGCATTAACTCAGCAGCACCTCAATATCTCTCCTCACCTATCTTCCCCTTATGATTCAAGTTTTTCAAGTTTATTAGGATTTTATATACCGCCTATCAAGGTTATCTAAGCGGTTTTTACAATCAGGTACTCAAGCATTTTCCCTATCTGTCCTGGTGGGCTCACAATCTATCTAACGTACCTGGAGCTATGGAGGATTAAGTGACTTGCCCAAGGTCACAAGGAGCAGCGCGGGGTTTGAACCCACAACCCCAGGGTGCTGAGGCTGTAGATCCAACCACTGCGCCACACACTCCTCGATCACTCCTATGAACTCTGTTCATTGGATAAGTCTCTCCTATCTATACCCTTCTGCCAACTCCAGACTCTGTCCCTTCTATCTTGCTGTGTCGTATGCCTGGAACAGGTTGCCTGAGTCCTTACGTCATACTCCATCTATTCAGATCTAAGCTAAAAGTTCACTTTTTCGAGGCTGCTTTTAACTCCTAACTCCTACTCACCATAATATACCAATGTCCATCTTACCATTCTCTATGAGAGAAACTCCTTAACCCTTATATGTCCTGTTTGTCTGTCTAAATTAGATTTAGGCAGACTCTTCTGAGCAAGGATCGTTTATTCCACATTAAATGCGCATGTACAACGCTGCGTATACCTCTGAGCGCTTTAGAAATTATAAATAGTAGTAGTAGGGCCCTAAATCCAAGATGCAAACGTAACTTAATTGGACAATGAGTCATTAATGAGCAATAATTGAATGCTAATAACCAATTATTGATGTTAATTGGCACCAATTAGGATTTCTGCAAGCATCTGGTTGTGTGCTATTCTATAAAGCTGGGCACCCAAATCCCATAGTGCACAACCCAAAAAAGGGGCATAATGATGGGAGGGGAATGAGCGGGCCAGAGAAGTTCTGAAAAGTTAGATGCAGTGCTATAGAACAGTGTTTCTGAAGTCAGTCGTAAAATAGCCCCTTGCCAGTCAGGTTATCAGGATAACCGCAATGAAAATGCATGGAAGAGGCAATATATGCAAATCAATTTCATGCATATTCATTGTGGATATCCTTAAAACCTGACTGGCAAGGGGGTACTCCAGGACCATCTTGGGAAACATTGAATGTGGGGGGGGGGGGGGGTCTGCACCCAACTTGCATGCCAGGATTTATACCAGCAAATGCATGTCGTTACAAAAATTTTTTAGATAGGACCTTAGCATTCCAAGCAGGATTAATGAATTCATGTTTGAATCTTCTTGTTTCTCCATTTCTTACTTACTATCAATTTTGAAAAGATCTTAAAACCCACTTATTTAAACAATATAATATACATTATTGATTTTTATATTATCATGTAGTTATAATATACTTTTAATCTTTTTATCTATATTTATTTTAGTTTATATTGCGTTTTCCTTATTCATTAGTTTTAATGCTTGTATTAGGTACTTAGAATTTTATTATGTATGATGTTATTATTATATTGTATGCTGAGTACCTATTGCGTAAACCGCTATGAACTGCTGGTTAGGGGGTAAATAAAAAAATAATAATTATTATTTATTATTATTATTACCAGGTTTGAGCTGGTACACGTTCAGTGCATGGGAATTCCCTCTATGCACTACTCTGTAAAGGGCACACCATTTATAGAATCGCACTTAGCACTGATTTTTCCCCAGCACCAAATTTTGAGCCCCATTTATAGCATTCTCCTCTTGGTGCTTTCTATTTAGAAGGCACTAAATGAACCCTGCTAACTGCACAAGTGTCAGTTAGCCTGTTTCATGTGCTACCTGCAGTTTGCTCTCCGTACCTATTCTCTGCCCCATTCCTTGCCTAGTTACCACCCTAACACAATATGCTCTTAACATGTGAATTTGCATATGCTAACTGCTAAACCAACCTGAACAGTTACCACACTTTTTGCGGTATCAGTTAATGTGCACAAATTCACATGTTAACAGTCCAATGCGCTTTTTAGTAAAAGAGCTTCCTTAATCTCCTGTGGCAGCTCTGAAGAGCCGGGCCAGTCCTTTCCATACCAAAGCCTGATATATATACATATATATATATACCTACATACAAACATATATATGTATATATGGATGTATGTATTTATATATATATATATATTTTTTTTTTTTTTTAATTTAGTTCACCATTTTTTTCCAATGGTAGCTAAAGATAAATTATATTCAGTTGTGTTCTACAATGGATCTAACTTTTCACTGGTTCCCTTCTCCAAACACTGTACTAGGCCACCTCCTCTCCATAAAAATCCCCCAGAGGAAGGTTAGAGATTGAACTGTAGAACAGCATTTTTTAACTGGTCTAGAAATTCAGAGGGTGCTATCAAACATACAGTATGTATGTGCACTGTTATACAGTAAGGGGAACAAATGTCACAAAAGACATTAATTTATGGCATGAAGGATCCCCCCTACCCTACAGTATTCCAGCTGGCCCGGATGCACAAAAATCATTGTTAAAATCCTGTGGTCTCACTGTCTTTTCTGCTGGTTGTTGGTGTTTGTGTTACACACACTCAATATCTGTCCCATTAAAAAAAAAAGTTGTGCCGGCCCTCCCGATGATGGCCCCCTCCTGAAGATGGTTCCTGAACAAAAAAAAAAAAAGATAGGAGGGATGCCCACTTCCTCCTGCCTCAGCCACCTGTACCCCCCCCCCCTCCCGTGAAGACCATCAGCTAGACCCCTGTAAAGATCATCGGCAGGAGAGATGCCAACTTCCTCCTGCCTCGGCCCTGCCCTCTGCCAATGCCCCATACCTTATACATAAGACAGCAGAAGGGATGCCACTCCCTCCTGCAGGTAGTCCCATCTCTTCAAATTGGTGCACCTTCCTATTCCCAGTGCATCCTGGGATGCACTGGGGGGGGGGCTAAGGCCATAATTGGCCCAGGTTCTTAAGGCCTCTCCTATGGGAGGTAAGCCTTAGGCACCTGGGCCAATCAGAGTCTTGGATGCACTGGGAAGAGGCCTAAGGCCCTTATTAGCCCAGGTTCCTCCTATGGGCTCTTCCTTAGGCTCCTGGGCCAATCAAAGGCCCCTCCCAGTGTATCCAATGGAGTGGGCATCCTCCTGCTGTCTTCTGTATTATGTACGGGAATGGGGTAGGGGGCATGGGGGAGTGGATGGCCAGGAAGAAAGGAGTGGGCATCCCTCCAGTCAACAATCTTCATGGGAGAGTTGGGGTGTGGGGAGGGTCTGTCCGATGAACTTTGGGGGGGGGGATGTGTGGGAGAGTCTGGGTGGCTGAGACAGGAGGGAGTGGGCATCCCCCCCGCTGATCTTCAAGGGAGGGGGTTCAGGAGTGTGGGGTGGTCTGGCCAATGATCTTTGGGGGGTTTGGACTTTGTGTGTGTGGGGAGTCTGGGTGGCTGAGGCAGGAGGGAGTGGTCATCCCTTCAGCCAATCTTCACAGGAGGAGGTCGGGAGTACGGAGGTCTGGTGTCTAGGTGGCTGAGGAAAGACATGCACATGTAACATGCAAATATATTGCATACATATCGGTAACACGCTTACTGTCAGTAAGTTCAGGTTGTTAGAAGTCGGCGCTAGATTTTGTGCATCACCAAGCGATGTTAGGGCATCGGTCAGAGTGCTTGTTTTTAATATTAATGTGCTAATTTTAATACTAATGAGCTTGTTATACTGTATTTGCATAGCAGAATCGGAGGCTGCAACGAACACACAGTAAAGCCCACAGTGAGTCATTATGTGCATCAGTCGGTAAATTACTTTGACGCTAAAGCGGCTCAAACTAGTTTAGCGACGATCGTTAAATGCATGATGAGTTTTGTGTATCTGAGCCTTAAGGACCGAAACAAACTGGCCCTGAACCAAGCCAATTTAAAAAAACAACCCATATCAGCATAGTTTGAATAGCCAACTTGAAACAGTTACAGTTACTTTATTTGATATACCACAATTATTAATAAGATTGTTAAACCAAAGTCAGGTACAATCCAATCATTATGGAAATACAGCCCTGGATAGAAACATAGAAACATGACAGCAGATAAAGGCCAAATGGCCCATCTAGTCTGCCCATCCACAGTAACCATTATCTCTTTCTCTCTCTGAGAGATCCCACGGGGCTATCCCAGGCCCTCTTGAATTCAGACACAGTCTCTGTTTCCACCACCTCTTCCGCAACTACCACCCTTTCCGTAAAAAAGTATTTCCTCAGATTACTCTGGAGATTATCAAATTTATCAAGTTTTATTAGGATTTTATATACTGCCTATCAAGGTTATCTAAGTGGTTTTACAATCAGGTACTCAAGCATTTTCCCTATCTGTCCCGGTGGGCTCACAATCTATCTAACGTACCTGAGGCTATGGAGGATAAAGTGACTTGCCCAGGGTCACAAGGAGCAGCGCACACACCCACCCCAGTGGTAACAGGAGGATCAGGACCATGGCTAAAGGACTTCCACTCATAGGCAGACGTTGATGTGATGACATCACGCATGCATGTGATGTCATTGCATCGACAGCCACGCATTTCTGGGTGCCCTCCAGCCGCAGCCCCGAGAATAGTGTGCTACAGCTTAAAATGTTTGTGACATACAATGGCTAAAAATTCAAAAGATTACTGCTAGTAGCAAGACACCCCGGTGTAGCTTAACCACAAAGGTTATTTTGACACCATCACATAGCATGATTTCAGAGGTTTCTGTGCTTTCAAACCCCCAGGTTTCCCTTGTACATTTATTAAGATACTTTAAAACAGATTCAATCCTACACCTTGAGGACCAATGGAGGTTAAAAGCCTGCAAAGCTCTCATAAATATTCATCAAGGATATCCTGAAGACCTGGCCTAGGGGAGGCTCTTGAGGACTGGAAATGAATAACCCTGCTTCAAAATAAGCTTACCACAGAGTCTGCTACAAACGTCCTTCCACAGACCTTACATGGTACCAGAGTCTCGGGGCCACCTACAGAAAGCCAAAACACAAATGATAATCAGACAGAGTGTATGCTGTGCTCATTCAATGTCACTGAGCTGTGCCTTCAGGGCAGAAAGACTACAAGTTCACAGCTTTTTTTGTATTTTGAATGAAAATAATAGATCTCAGGAAATCTCTACAATGGGAGGGTAGGTAAACCTTTTGGGCCAGGAGGCCCATTGTAAGTCATACTATGTTTGGAAGGAGGGCAGTAGGGGTTGAGAATAAAGGGGTCCTCAAAAGCTCTGGTGGGCAACGTCAGGGGGAGTGGCGCAGAAGTAACACTTCCAGAATTTTTCTTTCTCCTTGAGCAATGACAGCAAAGTGAGAAAAGGAGAGAGGAACAGGAAAAAGCAGTATAGGAAACTGACATTAACCCTGAATTTCAGCTTTTAATGATGCACTATTAGTGTGTCATTAAAAGACATTTAGGCCTGCCTCGGGAGCTTTTTTTAAGAAAATGTGCATCCTGATTGGCTGGTTAGATAGTGGTAGGATGCCTACCACTACCTACAATCAAGACACCGTTTATAGAATCCGGGTCTTAGGGCTGATTATGAGGATGTCTGCATGTCTCATTGCTATATTGGACTACTAGAGTTATCATATGGCTCCAGAAAAAAAAGAACAGATTGAGACATCAAAGTTCTACTTCCATTGAAAGCACTGAAGGGTGCAGCAGAGCCCTCTGGAGGAGGAGGAGTTGAAAACCTGGAGTGGATTCTTTTTTTTTTTTTTTTAATTTCTTTATTCAGTTTTGCATATTAAAACATCAAGAAACTCGAACCACCACACCAGCACTCAACAATCCATCACTGTTACCTGGAGAAGAAGATCAACACTCCCGAAAACAAAATCCCATCCAACTCCCTCAACACTCATATACCCGGAAACAACTTACATTCCCCAGACCGACACAACCTCCCTTACATGTGCCTATGTTAACATCAGAGCACTAGGACCCAAAACAGAAAACATAAAAAATTGGATAAAAACAGAAAAACTTGACTGCCTATTCCTCACTGAAACCTGGTTAACCTCAGACACAGACCCTAGAATAAAAGAAGTATGTCCGCCGGGATACAAAATAACAGTAACCTGCAGAGAAAAAAAAAGAGGAGGAGGACTAGCAATAATAATCAAGAACTCCCTAACTCTAAACATACTTGAAAAAACATCCACTCCGCAAATGGATTTCCTAGCGTGTCAACTCACAAACCCAACACTAAAAAACTCACTAAACTGCTTACTCTGCTACATAACACCAGGAAACTGGACCACAGTGAGACCTGAATTTGAAAACTTCATCTACCAAAACTCACTAACAGCAGAATATAACCTCATCCTAGGAGACCTAAACCTACACCTAGAAGACACAACCTCCACACCAGCAAATAACTGTCTATCCTTCCTCAAAGCCTTATCCTTCCAGATCCTAAACCCACAAACCACCCATGAAAAAGGTCATCAACTGGACATTGCTGCATTCATGTCTCTCCAACCATCCAATCCAGCAATCCAAACTACTAACGGAACATGGTCCCCATCCCTATGGTCAGACCACTACACATACAACTTCAACATCAATTGGACTAAGACCAAACACACACCTCAATCAAAAAAAAACCACATATACCACACGCAAACATATCGATCCAACCATTTTTTGGTCAAATGTAGACGAAACTATCCAAAACTGCGACCCAAAAAACTTCATCTCCCACTGGAAAAAGGTATCCACTAACATCCTTGATGATCTGGCCCCCCTACAAACCAAAACCAGAACAAGCAGGAAATCAGACCAATGGTTTGATAATGAACTACTCCAACTCAAAAGACAGTGTAGAAGATTAGAAAGAAAATGGAGAAAAAAGAACCAAGATCAAACAAAAACCGACTGGAAAAAATCAACAAACAATACAAAAATCTACTAAGGGATAAGAGGAAAAGCTACTATACTAATCTCATAGGCACGGAAACCCAAGATTCCAAAAAAATATTCCAAATCCTGAAAGAATTAACAGACACCAAACCATACACTACCACCACGAACACCCCTCCACCATCACCCACCCTCTTAGCAGAACACTTCAAGAACAAAATTACCAACACCAGAGCCACTCTCATCCTTAACCCATCCCATCAAAACTCAATCACAATCCACCCTACAGGAAAAGAGGCAACCGCAGCAGACAGAATTTGGACTCAATTCCCCAACATACAATGGTCAGAATTCAACAAATTCTACAAAAAATACAGCCATGCCTCCTGTGACCTCAACCATTGCCCCTCATATCTCCTTACCACCTCTAGTGTAAAATTCCGCACCATAATTCTACAATGGATTCAATTCACGCTCACAGAAGGCACATTCCCTGCTGACCTCAGCGAAATCGTCATCACCCCAATCCAAAAAGACCCAAAAGCACCACAAAACCACCCATCTAACTTTAGACCTATAGCCTCAATTCCGCTATATGTCAAAATTATAGAAGGCCTAGTAGCCAAACTCCTCTCCAATTACATAGATGACCACAACCTACTCCACCCCATGCAATCAGGCTTCAGAACAAACTTCAGTACAGAGACACTACTAGGCTCCCTTATGGATACCGTCAGACAACACCTTAGTACAGGGAAAAAAATGCTTCTCATACAACTGGACCTAACTGCAGCATTCGACTTAGTGGATCACAACATCCTTCTACAGATCTTAGACGCAATAGGCATCTCAGATAAAGTATACTCATGGTTTGAAGGATTCCTAAAACTCAGAACCTACAGTGTAAAATCAAACAAAGAAAAGTCAGAATCCTGGTCAAACCCCTGCGGCGTACCACAAGGATCTCCACTATCCCCTACCCTCTTCAATCTCTACACTGCCTCTCTAGGAACGCATCTGGACAATCTGGGCATAACCACCTATAGTTATGCTGATGACATCACCATCCTCATCCCATATGATCATTCTAAACCTACCATGACAGACAAACTTCACCAAACACTTGAAACAGTCACAACCTGGATGAAAAATCACAAACTTAAACTCAACCAAGACAAAACCAAATTCATCCTTCTCGAAAATGACAAGGTCCAAACCACAACCAACTTAGAAATAAACGCAATCAAATATCCAATCCAAACCACCATAAAACTACTTGGCATGACCATAGACAGATGCTGCACTATGCAACCGCAAATAAATAAAACAATTCAGAAATCATTCGCAGTCATGAGAAATCTGAGACAAGTCCGAAAATTCTTTGAAAGAACACAATTCCAACTTATAGTACAATCCCTAATACTAGGTATATTGGACTACTGCAACATCCTCTTCCTTCCTTGCCCTGTAACCACGATTAAACAACTCCAAACAATCCAAAATACAGCTTTGAGACTCATCTACTCATTGAGAAAACATGACCACATCACTGAAGCCTTCATCAACTCACATTGGCTTCCAATCCAAGAAAGAATCCAATTCAAATTCTACTGCATACTATTTAAAACCCTACACGGAGACAGCCCATCATACTTGAATAATCGCCTCATCCAAGCACCCACTACCAGACACAGAAAAACACACTCCCCATTCATACCCCCCCCAATCAAGGAAGTAAAAAGAACAAAACTACATGACGGCCTCCTAGCCACTCAAGCCGCAAGGCTGGACAACCAGATCTCCAACCTTCTGATGACCACCCCAGACTATAGGACGTTCAGAAAAGAAATAAAAACCACACTTTTCAAGAAATTCCTGAAGCAGCAATAACATCACGACCTCTTAGTAACTCTAAAACCGACATCTGATCTACCCATTACTGCACTAACAACAACAAAAGAACCTCCACTATGACCAACTATTAATTCTCTTACAAACCACCTCACCCTCAACAACCCGTCAATGTTTATAAAATCTACAACTTACCTCTCTAGCCAATCATTGTAACTCTGTATTTTTAAATTAACCTTTTGTAATCCGCCTTGAACCGCAAGGTAATGGCGGAATAGAAATCCCTAATGTAATGTAATGTAATGTAAAACAAGTGTATCAGAAAAATTCATATCTTATAAATATACACTTGATTTTCTTCATGAACACTTTAAGTACAATATAACATACTTATATTCATATTTTATAATGATTTAAATATTATGTAATACATTTAATAAATATGACAAATGTAAATAAAATAGAAAACCCCCAATCCCTCCCTACCTATTTCAGAAAATCTAACCTAATACATCAAAAATGTATTAATTAATTCATACATATTATGAGATAAATAAAATAATACCCACCCCCATCCCCACTTAACAAATATCATGGGAAAATGTGGATTCCTTTTGCAAGCTTGCGAACATGGGCAGAATACCCTACTGCAGTAGTTCTTATACCTGTCCTGGAGCACCCCCAGCCAGTCGAGTTTTCAAGATATCCCTAATGAATTTGTATACCTGTCACTTCTATTATAAGTAAATCTGCCTCATGCTGACAGCTATGAACAAACCTGATTTCTGGCCAATACTCTATAAATGGGACTGGCAGGGAGAATTCTGGTGAACTTTCTGCAGCTCATAGGTGAGATGTTGCCAACACCCTGTAAGCCTGCAATATCTGTTTTCCCATTTACAGGATGAAAACCCAATCCATACTGAATGAGAAAATGCAGTCTTGAAAAAAGCCATATGACTTATTTATGTATTGTTTTCCATGCATATGATGGAGAACAAACTTATATCAAGTAGATTTAATTACCAGACCTCAAACACCCAAGGCACTACTTATTGATTTTTTGTGCCCTTTCTGGGGTTGTGTTCATCATCGGTCTTGGTAGTGACGTGTGGAAATTGAATTATTTTTAATTCATTTTTAACAGGCTCTATGAAAAATATAAAGTACTTATGGTGCTGTGAAAGGAAGGCACTTATTCACAATAAATATGCATGAAATTGATTTACATGCAATTGAGGCAGTCTCAAATCAGTCTCATGCATATTCATTATAGATATCCTGAAAACCTGACTGGCAAAGAGGTACACACTGACTTGGCAAACATTCAAGTTACACCGTGCTGTACTGAAAAACGACTCCCACAAATATTAATCAAAATGAGCCTCAGACATTCAAGCAGGACATTAAAGTCCAAGCTGTGTTAAATAAAGCCACAAAGGCTTAAAGTCTGATAATCATAGGCAGTGGCGTACCTAGCATATTTGACACCCGGGGCCCATCATTTTTTGACCCCCCCCCCCATCTATATGAAAAATATGATTTTTAGTAACAATCCACATATTGCACAAGAGTGTACCTAGGAAAAGGCAGCATCTTAAACACTGCAGTGAGCACTACAACACCGGGGGTTGTTTGCACTGAATTTGTTTTAGCCATGTACAAGGTTTATTTGCAGGCAGCTGGGGGTCCTACTTGTTCCCCAAGGGTCTCTGTTTAGATATAGGTATTTTTGTGGCAAATACGCACTTGACTTTTTGCAAATGGCAAAGGGGTACACCAGGACCGACTTGGGGGAAACACTGATCCAAGGTATATGATACATATGTATATATAAAACAAAGATAACAGCTTCAGTCTTGTGCTGCCTACCTATCTACCTCTTTATAATTTGCATTTGATTAGCTCAGCATGAACTACGATCAGTGACAATGAATCATAAGAACATAAGAATAGCCTTACTGGGTCAGACCAATGGTCCATCAAGCCCAGTAGCCCATTCTCACGGTGGCCAATCCAGGTCACTAGTACCCAGCCAAAACGCAAGGACCACAGCCTTCTCATTGATACGTTGTCCTCACTTGAGTTTCAGGGATCTGTCATCTCATGGTTTTCTTCCTACCTTTCCCATGGCACTTCTTTTTCCCATCGACACGTCCTCCCTTGGTGCTCTAATCTCCTCCCATGGCTTTCACTACCACCTCTTATGCCAGTGACTCACAGATTCATCTCTCTACACCTGAAATCTCTACATCCATCCATCCCCCTATAGATTTCTGAGCTCAGCTACAGTGTGGACATTTTTCCCCATATGTAGTTAGACATACAATGACCATAAGATAAAATGGGGGTGAAGATACTAAATGAGGGCGAAGCCCAAACAGAAAGTATTTTACTCACCTGTACGGAAGAGAAAAGCAGAGTATGCTTACAGTATACGTATATAAAGATAAACCTTTCTAGGCATTCAACCAAGGAAACCCTTAGTTCAATAAGCAGTCTTTTGGTCAAGCAGTTTATACTGTATACTTGAGGACTAAAAGCTACAGCTATCCAATGTACAAAATAAATACCAGTTTATACAAGTTTGTAGATGCAAGTCTAATATCACAGAACTCTGGAATGTTGAGCGACTTTCTTCATTCACTACACTTTGTTTTTACCCATCATCCCATTTCCAACATTATTTACAATAGGACCTTAACAAGTAGTAATATACTACTCAACCTATAAAATATATTTAATTGATAACTGCAGATTATGGCTTCATCAGGAGTAACAGTGTGGCAAGCTAAACCAATCAAGGACTAACTGTCAGCATCCTATTCACCTGTAGCATACATTCTTTCTATAGATGTAGATTTCAGGCAGGGTTCTCCAAAACACCCCACGGTGACAATTGTCCAGAAGTCATGGAGGATGCTGAAGCTAGTGGT
Organism: Geotrypetes seraphini; assembly: GCF_902459505.1. Lineage (NCBI taxonomy): Eukaryota > Metazoa > Chordata > Amphibia > Gymnophiona > Dermophiidae > Geotrypetes > Geotrypetes seraphini. Next base: position 162,380,409 of record NC_047086.1, on the reverse strand, counting down.
ACATATTTGTCTGCTTTGCTGAAGGTCTATCAGCAACTGTTGAGTCCTTGGCAACCAAATAATGAACAATTATGACACTCCCTCTCCTGTAATGCACACATACACTAGGGTGGAAGAAAGTCAGGACATGTGGCTATTATTACATTTTTGTTTCCGGTAAATTGGTGGTGGTGAGATCATTTAGGAAAAACACATCAGCCAGAGGCAAGAAGACCTTATTCATGTTTGAGATGTAAAGAATCTGAAAATGTTAGGCATGATTTACAGAGCAGAATCAAATCTGCTCCTTTAAACCATGTACTGTATATATGAACACACGTGAGCTATGATTAGATGACAGCTTTGCTTGGTTTGGTTTGGTTTTTATGGGAACAGAATTTGGCTGCTTTTCATTGGACACTATTCTCAACAAAGGTTATAAACCATGGTGCACTGGTTCTTGACCTGATCAATTCCTTTACATTCACTCTTCCTGTACATTTTACTATAAAAACATAAATGCCATACTGGGACAGACCAAAGGTCCATCAAGCCCAGTATCCTGTTTCCAACAGTGGCCAACCCAGGTCCTAAGTACCTCCTCAAACTTCTTTCTTTCTGCTTTTGAGCAATAGAAACTAAAAATATAGACCTGGCTAGTGCAAGAGAATTAGACATCCTAGGCAAAGATTCAGGCTTGCATTCCTCTCAATATACTTTCAGGCCCCCAAGGGACCCCCTCCCCATTCCCAATTTAATAATTAACACAAATGATCACTCCAATACTGCCCCCCCCCCCGAACAATCATAAAAATAAAACCCAGACATCATACTTTTAAACTTTATTTTTGTGTACATAAATGGGTAAAATGGTATTTGACAGTAGCCCCCTGGTGATAGGATTTTGAGTTACAGCGAAATCAGGATCTATCCCTCCCCCAACTGAAGGGCAATTTTATACCTGGGGGCCTGATAAGGGCCTATTCTATAAAAGAATATGGGAACCTTTCTTTTTTTTTTTTTTTTTTAAATTAAAATACTAACCTAACCAGGTAGATATGGGCCTAGAATTTAGGGGCCAGCATTAACGGCAACTGTAACATAACTGCAGGTGTCTAACTGCCTAAACTATGCGTGCACTGTAGTGTCCTATAAAGCAGTGGTCCCCAACCCTGTCCTGGAGGACCACCAGGCCAATCGGGTTTTCAGGCTAGCCCTAATGAATATGCATGAGAGAGATTGGCATATAATGGAAGTGACAGGCGTGCAAATCTGCTCCATGCATATTCATTAGGGTTATCTAGAAAACCCGATTGGCCTGGTGGTCCTCCAGGACAGGGTTGGGGATCACTGCTATAAAGTACACACAATACTGTGTATCCTGCCCACGCTACACTCTCCCTTGCTATGCAAGATACGTGTATTTAAAGAATAGTGCTTAAGCAAAATTTGACATGTATCCGACACATGTATATGCTAGTATTCCAAACAGCTATGCATGTATTATTCTTTATTTATACAATTTTCTATACTGTTCTCCTAGGGGAGCTCAGAACGGTTTATATGAATTTATTCAGGAACTTGAGTATTTTTCCCTGTCTGTCTCACAATATAGTGTACCTGGGGCAATGGGGGGATTGACTTGCCCAAGGAGCAGAACAGGTTTGAACCCATAACCTCAAGGTGCTGAGGCTATAGCTTTAACCACTGCACCACACAAATGGTTGCACCTAGTTTATAGGATTGCCCATCTAATGGTTAATCCACCTCTAAAAACAGCCATTTATACAAGTAAATAGTGAATTATGCAGGTACATTGTAAAAACATTGCTCTCCCACACACTATTGGTTCATAGTCAGTCACGCGCGAGACTCCAGCGCACCGACAATGGAGGGCAGACAATTCAGAGCAAGACACCAGCGCGCTGCAGGAAAACTTAGTTTCAAAGAGCTCCGAAGCGGGGTGTGAGTGGGAAACCCCCCCACTTTACTTCATAGTGTTCACGCTGCTGTTGGTGGGGGGATGGGGGTTTGGAACCCTCCATTATAGAGAAAACGGAACTTTTTCCGATTTTTTTCAGAAAAGTTCCGTTTTCTCTATAATGTGGGGGGTTGCACCCCTCACACACCCCCAACGGCAGTGCGAACAGTATGCAGTAAAGTGGGGGGGGGGGTTTCCCCCTTCCCCCCTGTCGAAGCTCTTTAAAACTAAGTTTTCCTATGGCATGCTTGTGTCTTGTGCCGAATTGTCAGCGCTCGATTGTCGGCATGCTGGTATCTGGTGCGCAATTGTCCAGTCACCCCACACCATGCCTCCTTGTACCCCCATTTAGAGGGGACAGAGAAAGGATAAGGGAGGAAAACTGAATGCATAAATTGCCCTGTCAAGAGAACTTACTCTTCCAGGACCTGATCAGCACCAAAGAACTTAAACACATGCAGATTCACTTTGAATTCTATTCCAGTTACAGAGCAGCAATTCCTGGCAGACATACAGTAGCAGTTTTAAGCCCAATGGCCACATTTGGCCATGCTTGATCACCCCATTCTCTTAAGAAGTTGATCTGGGCAGTGCTGTTTTCCAACAGCATCACTCTGTATGATCTCACTCTTTTGTTGAATACAAATTGTTCAAAACCCAGGCCTATATTAAATGGAGCCCAGTGTGGCTTTGTTGTAACTCCCTTAATTGATAGCAATTTACAACCCATTGGTTGCCTTATCAGCCAGACAGGGGAATAATACTTATGCTGTGGGGGAAAATGGGTACAGACCATGTCTGTAGAACTGAGGGACAAGAGTCTTGTTCAGCTGTTTAAATAGAGGCCATAGGTTGTTATTTTAAACTACTGAGATCTGTGCTAGCCAATTCAGTGAAAATCTTAGATTGTATTGGATTTATTATGTCTTTTAACAAGGACATAAGCCAGTAGATGAGAGCAATGAGATGCTAAGCTATAACCAATACAAGACAGATGGGTTGATATTCAGTGGAATTAACTGATATGAGCGTTATCTACCCAGGTGCTGCTTAAAAAGGCCATACTTGGCGTTTCAGTAGCAATATTTAGATAATACTATTAAATTTACCGGTATTTATTTATAAAAACCCTAAAAATCCTGTCTGACTGCCCTGGCACTATTTGGGCAGTGTTGGGATGGACTCTGACAAAGTTTTTTAAAATTTACAGATCAGTGCCAACTTTAAGGTAAATTGATAAAATGGCATATTAAGAAGCTTTTTATCGTGTAATCGTTTCCATGATCTTCATTCTACATTTCAAGTGATAGGTCCAGGGTAAAAATCCCTCATGGCATTTAGGACAATTATTTAAAGAGCCTTTTACATGAAACTTTCAGCTAAGATTTGTTTTAATTGATGATGATTCAATATGATGTTTGTCTTGTTTATTTATTTTGTTCTTTTCTGTGTGTTATATTTGTAATTCACCTAAATCTGTGGGATTGTGCAGAACAGACCTTTTTTTTTACAATAAATAACCCAGTAAGTGGTAATATTCCATCTGCTAATTGGGTAACTCTCCCAAATAAGCACAGTTACTTACCGTACAGCAGGGACAGCAGGCAGATATTCTTAACGTATGGGTGACGTCACCGACGGAGCCCCGGTACGGACCTTTTTAACTAGAAAGTTCTAGTTGGCCGCACCGCGCATGCGCGAGTGCCTTCCCGCCCGTCGGAGGAGTGCGTGGTCCCCAGTTAAGGTAAGCCAGCTAAGAAGCCAACCCGGGGAGGTGGGTGGGTCGTAAGAATATCTGCCTGCTGTCCCTGGATAACACCTGTTACGGTAAGTAACTGTGCTTTATCCCAGGACAAGCAGGCAGCATATTCTTAACGTATGGGTGACCTCCAAGCTAACAGAGAGGGAGGAGGGATGGTTGGCCATTAGGAAAATAAATTTTGCAACACAGATTGGCCGAAGTGTCCATCCCGTCTGGAGAAGGCATCCAGACAGTAGTGAGTAGTGAACGTGTGAACTCAGGACCAAGTGGCAGCCCTGCAGATTTCCTCGATGGGTATGGAACGGAGGAAAGCCACAGAAGCAGCCATAGCTCTGACCCTGTGGGCTGTGACAGCACCTTCCAGCGAGAGACCGGCCCGAGCATAACAGAACGCAATGCAGGCAGCAAGCCAATTGGAAAGCGTCCGTTTAGAGACAGGACGACCAAGACGGTTAGGATCGAAGGTCAGAAAGAGCTGAGGAAACGAGCGGTGAGCCCTGGTACGGTCAAGGTAGTAAGCCAGGGCACGCTTACAGTCCAGCGTGTGCAACGCCTGTTCCCCAGGATGAGAATGGGGTTTAGGGAAAAAGACAGGCAACACAATGGACTGGTTGAGGTGAAAAGCCGAGACCACCTTGGGAAGGAATTTAGGATGGGTACGCAGAACCACCTTGTCATGGTGAAAAACGGTGAAAGGTGGGTCTGCAACCAGTGCATGCAGCTCACTAACCCTCCTGGCAGAGGTGATGGCAATGAGGAAAAGCACCTTCCATGTGAGGAATTTGAGTGAAGTTGTTGCAAGAGGCTCAAATGGAGGTTTCATGAGGGCTGATAAAACCACATTCAGGTCCCAGACCACCGGAGGAGGCTGCAGAGGTGGTTTGATATTAAAGAGGCCTCTCATGAACCAGGAAACCAGTGGATGAGCCGTGAGAGGTTTTCCGAGGATAGGCTTATGAAACTCAGTGATGGCACTGAGGTGGACTCTGATTGAGGTAGACTTGAGGCCAGCGTCTGACAGAGAGAGCAAATAGTCCAGTACAGGTTCCACCGCTAACGAGGTGGGATCGTGATGATGCAGTAGACACCAAGAGGAGAACCGGGTCCACTTCTGATGGTAACATTGGAGGGTGGCCGGTTTCCTGGATGCTTCCAAAATGCGACGGACAGGCTGAGATAGATTCTCTGGAGAGGTCAGCCCGAGAGAAACCAAGCTGTCAGGTGGAGCGAGGACAGGTTGGGATGTAGTAGAGACTGATGCTGCTGTGAAAGTAGAGTAGGAAACACAGGAAGAGGAATGGGCTCCCTGGAGCTGAGCTGGAGCAGGAGGGAGAACCAGTGTTGGCGGGGCCACCGAGGAGCGATGAGAATCAGTGGCTCTGTCCCTGCGGAGTTTGAATAACGTCCGCAACATTAGAGGCAGTGGAGGAAAGGCATAGAGGAACCGATTCATCCAGTCGAGCAGGAATGCATCTGGGGCCAGACGATGAGGAGAGTAGAGTCTGGAGCAGAACTGGGGCAGCTGATGGTTGTGAGGAGCTGCAAAGAGGTCCACTTGTGGAGTGCCCCAGCGAGCAAAGATGGAGTGGAGCGTGGGGGGATGCAGAGTCCACTCGTGAGGTTGAAGGATGCGGCTGAGAGTGTCGGCCAGGGAGTTCTGTGCGCCCTGGATATATATAGCCTTGAGGAAGAGACTGCGGGCCGTGGCCCAGGTCCAAATGCTGAGAGCCTCTTGACACAGGAGGCGAGATCCGGTGCCACCCTGTTTGTTGATGTAGTACATGGCAACTTGATTGTCTGTGCACAGGAGAAGAACCTGAGGGTAGAGAAGGTGCTGGAAGGCCTTGAGCGCATTGAACATGGCTCGGAGTTCCAGGAAATTGATGTGATGTCAACGCTCCTGAGGGGTCCAGAGTCCCTGGGTGCGAAGATCTCCCAGGTGAGCTCCCCACGCATAAGGGGAGGCATCCGTGGTAATGATCATTGAGTGAGGGGGTGGATGAAAAAGGAGACCCCTGGAAAGATTGGAGGAGTTCAACCACCATTGAAGAGAGAGCTGAAGAGACGATGTCACAGAGATGGGATGCGAAAGAGGATCTGTGGTTTGCGACCATTGGTTGGCTAGAGTCCACTGGAGAGTTCTGAGGTGGAGTCGTGCCAGGGGAAGAACGTGGACCGTCGATGCCATGTGGCCCAGGAGGACCATCATCTGTCGAGCAGGTATGAATTGATGAAGGAGCACCTGCCGACAGAGGTGGAGCAGGGTCCGGAGCCGGTCGGAGGGAAGGAACGCCCTCATCAGATTGGTGTCGAGAACTGCTCCGATGAACTGAAGGCGCTGCGTGGGAAGCAGATGCGACTTGGGGTAATTGATCTCGAACCCCAAGAGATGGAGGAAAGAGATGGTTTGATGAGTGGCTTGCAGCACAAGTGGAGATGTAATTGCTTTCACCAACCAATCGTCCAAGTAGAGGAACACCTGTAGGTTGCGAGACCTGAGAAAGGCCGCTACCACAATAAGGCACTTGGTGAACACCCTGGGCGATGATGCGAGACCAAAGGGCAGCACTTTGTACTGATAGTGGTGATGCTGTATCTGGAAGCGGAGGTAGCGACGTGAAGTCTGATGGATTGGAATGTGTGTGTAGGCCTCCTTGAGGTCTAGGGAACATAGCCAGTCGTGTTGAGACAGAAGAGGGTAAAGCGTGGCAAGGGAGAGCATTCTGAACTTTTCCTTGACCAAATACTTGTTGAGGCCCCGGAGATCGAGGATGGGACGAAGGTCTCCTGTTTTCTTGGGTACCAGGAAGTAGCGGGAGTAGAATCCCTGACCCCGTTGGTCTGGGGGAACTTCTTCGATGGCATTGAGAAGGAGGAGGGATTGGACCTCCTTTAGGAGGAGTGGAGTTTGGGAGGAGTGAGAAGCAGACTCTACGGGAGGATTGTCGGATGGAAGAGTCTGAAAATGAAGTGAGTATCCGTGGCGAATGATGTTGAGTACCCACTGGTCTGATGTGATGACCTCCCAGCGATGGAGAAAAATGGTGAGGCGGCCTCCGATTGGTTGAGGAAGAGGCGCCAAGGGTTGGAGACTGGCTATATCCTGGAGAAAGGAGTCAAAAGGGCTGAGGAGGTTTAGATTGAGGCAGAGGCTTGGTCGGCTGGTGAGATTGAGGGCGTGCCTGAGCGTGTTGTTGCTGGCGAGGACGGCGAGATTGCTGCTGAGGAGGATTAAGCGGTCTGGCAGAGAATCTGCGCTGATAAGAGGACTGAGGCCTGTAAGGTCGTGCAGGTGGAGTCTTCTTTTTAGGCTTAATCAGCGTGTCCCATCTGGTCTCATGAGCCGAAAGTTTTTGTGTTGTGGAATCTAGAGACTCTCCAAAAAGTTCATCACCAAGGCAGGGCGCGTTGGCGAGGCGGTCTTGGTGGTTTATGTCAAGGTCAGACACCCTCAGCCAGGCTAGGCGTCGCATGGCCACAGCCAGTGCGGAGGCTCGGGAAGTGAGTTCGAAGGAATCATAAATCGAGCGCACCATGAATTTCCTGAGTTGAAGGAGGCTGGAAATCTGCTGTTGGAAAAACGGGACCTTATGCTCAGGAACGTATTTTTGCAGGGCGGAAAGTTGCTGGACCAGGTGCTTCATATAAAAAGAGAAGTGGAAGGTATAGTTGTTTGCCCTGTTAGCCAGCATGGCATTTTGATACAGGCGCTTTCCAAATTTGTCCATTGTCTTACCCTCTCTGCCAGGAGGGGTGGAGCCATAAACACTGGAGCCCTGGGATTTTTTTAATGTGGACTCCATGAGAAGACTCTCATGAGGCAATTGAGGTTTATCAAATCCCGGAATAGGGATGACTCGGTATAAACTGTCCAGTTTTCTGGGGGCACCCGGGACAGTAAGGGGGTTTTCCAAGTTTTTATAAAATGTTTCCCGTAAGATATCATGTACGGGCAGTTTTAGAAATTCCTTGGGAGGTTGGTCGAAGTCCAAGGCATCTAAAAAAGCCTGGGACTTTTTGAAGTCGGACTCTAATGGGATTGAAAGAGCCGCTGACATCTCCCGAAGGAATTTCGTAAAAGAGGATTGCTCAGGCTTGGATGTGGTATCAGCCATAGAGGGTTCCTCATCTGTGGAAGAGGCATCCTCCTCGGTACCGAGTGGGGATTGTTCCCATAAGTCGGGGTCTCTGACGGCAAGCTCAGTATGGCGGGTTTTGGAAAGAGATTTGCCAGAGCGCATGGATACGGTACCGGGAGATGAAGACCGGTGTCGATCCCTGTCCTGGGAGGAATGGTGCCGAACGCGGTCCCGGGAAGACCGGAGTCGATCCCGGGACCGGGAGGGGTCCTCCGCAGTGCAAGTCTGGAGCTCAGGCTGGGCAGATAAGACTGGCATGGAGGTGTTCAGCGGTACCGAGGGGGTGGACACCGGTGGGATGGTGCGAGGCTCGGGCCGGTCCAGCACCGGAAGGAGCGGTGCCAGCAGGGTCGGTAGAAGGTGTTGGAGTTGCTGCTGTAGCTGCTCCTGTAATTTGTCCTGGAGGATGGCCGAGATGCGGTCCTCCAATGGGGGCACCGGTACCGTTTTAGTTTTCTTCGGTACCACAGGTGCTGCTCGACGCTCCGGCGATGAGGAGACCGATGACGAGGCACTCACCGAGATCGGAGCGGAGCGTTTACGGGATCTGCGGGACGCCGGAAGGACCGGTGTCGCCGCTGTGGCTGGAGGGCGCTCAAGGGAAGTGGAAGGTTTCTTAGCCGGCTTACCTGGCGCTATCGACCCCGAAGAAGGGTCAGGCGGTGTCGATGTGGTCGGTGCCGATTTAGGCGGCGCCGTCGACGTCGGGGCCGGATCCATGGCAGAACTGGTGCCGAAGAGGAGATTCTGCTGGATTTGCCGGTTCTTAAGTGTGCGTTTCTTGAGAGTAGCACAGCGGGTGCAAGTGTCAGCCCGATGCTCTGGACCCAGACACTGCAGGCACCAATTGTGTGGGTCCGTTAGAGAGATCGGGCGTGCACACCGCTGACACTTCTTGAAGCCCGGTTGGGGGGGCATGAAGGGAAACACGGCCTCCGCAAAATCAAACCCGGAGTTCTGTATGATTACAACAGGCCCCGCCGGGGCCGGTTGAAGAAACAAAGAAAAAATTAGAGAAAAATTTTTTTTTTTTAAAGTAGAAAAAAGGAATCCGAAAGGGAAAAAGAGAAAAAAGATCAAAAAAAGCGCGAGCGGGAAGGCAAAAAGAGAGATTTCAACAGCCGTTGAAAACACACGCGTCTTCTTCGCTCCGCGGAAATGAAGAAACTGGGGACCACGCACTCCTCTGTCGGGCGGGAAGGCACTCGCGCATGCGCGGTGTGGCCAACTAAACTTTCTAGTTAAAAAGGTCCGTACCGGGGCTCCGTCGGTGACGCCACCCATACGTTAAGAATATGCTGCCTGCTTGTCCTGGGATAAAAATATTTATCAAGTTCATTATCTGGACATCAATTTGAATATCACAGTAGAAGCAGCAGTGTCACACATAGTGAAGAGAATGGAGAATGGAGTCGGTCCAGAGTATGGTCTCAGGACTTAAAGACATCCCATATGAGGAACGTCTGACCAAACTATGCTTATATTCTCTCAAGTAGCGTAGAGAAAGGGGGGACATGATAGAAACATTCAAATTCCTCACGGGTCGAATTGAGGTGGAGGAAGAAATATTTTTTCTTACAGGTCCCACGGTGACAAGAGGGCATCCGATAAAACTCAAGGGGGGAATATTCCATAGTGACACCAGGAAATACTTCTTAACCGAACGGGTGATTGATCGATGGAATAAACTTGCATGCCAGGTAGTGTAGCTGACTTCAAAAGTCGATGGGACAAACAGGTGGGAGTGCTGCAAGGTTATGCATGACAGAGGAATACACCAGGGAGGGAGGGTTCTTGAGTGGGCAGACTTGTTGGGCTGCCGGCCCTCTTCTGCCGTCATACTCTATGTTTCTATATGTTTCTATGTTTCTATAGTCAAGCCTGCAGCTCCCAGAAGCAGAATTAGGCCCTTTATTTATATTAAAAAGGATGGATTAAACTAAAGGAGGAAAATGCACACGCAGGACGTTCATTCTGAAAGCCCGGTACTTATTTTCACTTCTTTCAAAGTAGGATGAAGTTAAGATGCGATAGGCTCAGGAGTAATTTAAGGAAATACTTTTTACAGAAAGGGTGGTAGATGTGTGGAACAGTCTCTGGGAGGAAGTTGTGGAGAAAGAGACTTTGTCTGAATTCAAGAAAGCCTGAGATAGGCATGTAGGATCTCTTAGAGAGAGGAAGAGAGATAATGGTTACTGCGGAAGGGCAGACTGGATGGACCATTGTGGCTGTCATCTGCCATCATGTTCTATGTTGCAAACATATGTGGGACCTACATATGAACTGTGCATTGCTGACCTGATTTTTAAAGAGAGACCTCACACAGGGTTCCCTTTTAAGATATTATTGTATATACCAGAGTGTGAGTGAGTGAGTGTGTGTGTATGTGTGTGTATGTATGAGTGTGTGTACAAACATGTATATGTACACAGTATATTCTGTATGTGGATACTCTGCATACTGGATTAAAACACAAATCAGTCAATCATTCTAGAAACAGAAGTTGTATTTCTGACAAAGAACAGCATCTCACAGTGATTTAGCTGTATCTGAATAATTTTATACAAGCGACTTAGCCCAACAGTTGTTTGTTACACTGATGAGGAAGCCTGGAAGATATCATACAAAAAAATACACAAAGACACATTGAGGCTTCTTAGAAGTAAAGTCCAATGCTAAATGTTCATTTCTTGTGGCCAAGTATGCATCAGGCCAGTTAAAGGCAAGCGATAGTAAAGTGGCTGCAAAATGAGGTGGTCCTGCTAGGACAGCCGGAGACCCTGAACATTCTGTCGCAAGTTCAGTTGTTCTTTCTCCTGCCTGGCTTTCTCCATCTTGAAGGCCAGTTTGTTGGCTTTCTTCTCCAATCTGCGCTCCTGTGCCCCCCCAAAAAAACATTAAAACACTTATCAGTTCTAGTATGCAACTATAGATATAAATATACCGAAACAAAACTATACAGTCACCAGTCAGCCGAGTGCTCAACTTACGGTGCACTGAAAATACAGAAGAGTGAGAAAGACCAGAATTCTCTCTTAATTCTTGCAGCAATTACAGTTAAATCTTTTATATTCCGCTACTGTCAACAAATAATTCATAGCAGATTACATATAAAGAACTAGATTAAAATATGATATACATAAACAAGACATTATCCCATTATTAGTTACAAAGAATGAATTTCTGAAATAAAGTTTTAAGAGCTTTTTTAAAAACAGTAAGAATGACTATAGATCATATTTGAATTGGCAAGATTGACCATACCTTCCTCTCCTCTCTAATGTTTTGTTTCCTGGCCTTGCGCTCCTCTCTGCTCTCAGTTTTGCTGCGTGCCTGTGTTGAGGCTCTTGGAAGATCGCTGTCATTTATCCTCTCCATGCGTTCAGCTTGCTTGGCAGTGAGCCCTCTTTGAGGAAGCACATCCAATGGGATTCCTGTCTTTGAAGAAACCTTGATGGCTTTAGGCTACCAGACAGACAGAAAGTAGCAAGTCAACATATAGCTAGCTTTTCATTTTCCTATTTCTCATGCATCTTATTCTGTTTCTAACTAGAAATTAAGTGCACTTGCTAGCAGTTGTTGTGGTCGAAATCAGTTCTTATTTTACAACTTTTCTTTCCCCCTAATCTGATGTTTGCCTGTAGTTGGGGGGGGGGGGGGGTGGAATTGGAACACAATCACAGACTGCAATAAGAATATAAGAACCAAACTGATACTGATTTTATTTCTTTACAAATTTGCACTTATCCTAGTTGTATTTCAGTAAGCTACAGGAATAAGTGACCACTGCAACAGCTACAGGTTAAAATTGCATCAAAACCTGCACAGGCTTGAGAAGAAGACAGAGGTACAGAAACCAGCCCTGAATCCTGTCCTCAAGGACTCATTCTTCCACAACTACTTGGTACAGTGGCCAAACCCAGTTATAACAAACCTTCTTTTACAAGTCTGCAAGCCCCTCACCTGTCCATTATGGAACAGGAATATCACAGTTCTTTAGAGTCTCTCCAGACCGGCACAGAACGGATGGGTTTACATTCTTCTGCCAGCAGGTGGAGACATTGACTTTTGGCAATAGTACAAGTGAGCTGTGCAGTCTCATCTACAATCAGTCTGTTCGCAGTCTCCATCAGATGGAGGTGGTAAGCCTGTGCAGTCTTTCCCTTTGATAGTTAGGGCCTGTTGGATCTGATTAGTGACCTTTTAATTGTCCCTTTTTACCATCCGGACAGAGCTTGGGGGGACTCTTTCGGGGGGTCCATCCAACATGAGGATGCCACACTCGAAGGGTTGAGTCCTTCCCCTCATTTCCCCCACCTCCCCAAATTCTATTTCTTTAGAGGAGCCTCAGCTGTACACCTGGCCACTCTTCAGGCACAGACTACAGCTTTGAGAGCCTGCGGGGTCTGCTCTCTTACCCCCTCACAGCTGTTTGCTGTGGGAACAATTGGAAAAAAAAAAAAAAGCCCGGGACAGCCAATCTAAAGGAAGCTTTGAATTGGCTTTAATTGCTTTCCTTTTGTCTAACCGGCAGTTTTTGAGTGTTGGTTTCCTGCACATATGCTCTGAGCACTTTTAAAAGCAGAAGTGCATAATTATGTGCACGCCAAGCAGTGGATGCGGCAGTTAGCGTGTGCATGAAGTGTTCTGGGCACTTTGAGGGAGAATCCACGACTGCTTTGAATACCGGTGTGCAGGGTTCCCCTTCACGCATGCACCGCTCATCAGCTATGGGCGGTGGATAAGCCCGTGCTATCCCTACGGCCCACACCGGGGTTTTCCCTCAGCCGTCGACAGTCAGGGAAATAAGGTGGCCCTTACTGCCGATGGTGCTGTGGATTCCCTTACCACTACAGTGGCTGCTGGTTGCAGTTCTGGTTTAGTGGCCGAGTCATCAGGCCTCGTTGCCACTACAGGACTCGGGGGACAGTTTTTGGGCGGGCTTTTCTCCAGTTTTGGCAGGAAGCTCCACCATGTTGCCTGTGGCCTCAGGTGACCTTTCTCCTGTTTTAGAGCAACAGGAATAGGTCCTAGCTGTTTCTTCTGCACCTGCAGCGAGTTCTATTGTGCTGCCGGGGGTTGTTTGCACTGAATTTGTTTTAGCCATGTACAAGGTTTATTTGCAGGCAGCTGGGTGTCCTACTTCTTCCCCAAGTGTCTCTACCTACTATGTCTGCCCCATTCAGTCTCCCCAGCCATCGTCCAAGTGGCCGCAGGTGTCTTGGGACGAGGAATTTTTCTGGCTGAACCGGTTTCACCGGATGAGGGCTTGGATCTTGGCGTGGACACCCCCCAAAAGATCCTGTGTGTGTGTGGGGAGGAGGGGTTGGAGGATGTGGCCCAGGGGTGTGTGTTTGGAGGCACAGTTTGGCACGGATGTATCAGTAGTGCACATGACTGGGAAGAGCTGCAGGAGCTTATTCTTCAGGTGTCTTTGGTTTTGCACTTTGAGGAGGAAGCTAAGGATCTACCTCGAGTTGTGGACCCTTGGCTTCGGGGGATCCAGTCAGTATCCTACTCTTTTCCTATGCATCAGGATATTCAGGATGTGGCGCATACATGGTGGAAGAGTCCAGATGTGCCTTTTCGCTTGGCACAGTTCATGACTAGGTTCTATCTCATTCCTGATGGGAATAGGAATAGCTTTAAGACTCCTGTGGTTGATACTGTGGTGTTTGATTCTATCGCACGTAGGTATATCATGCCAGTGGAGGGCATTTTGGTCCCGAGACCCTCAGGACTGTAAGATGGAGCCTCTCCTTAACCAGAGTTTTGACATAGCTGCCTTGGCTGTCCAGGTGGCAATTTGTCCAGGTGGCAATTTGTTGCGGTCTGGTGGCCCGAGCTTGTTTCCGGTGGTCTGAACAGGTTCTTGACCAGGAGTCTGCTGACTGGTTCTTAGTGGATCAGGAGGTGGCAAAGATTGAGCTCAGCGCTTCTTAGCTCTCTGATGCCATGTTTGATCTGTAGCAGATTTCAGCCAAGGCCATGGCCCTTGAAGTAGATACTCGCTGTACCCTGTGGCTTCAGGGTTGGTCAGCAGATGTGACCTCTACATCTAAGTTCAGTAAATTTCGTTTTCGGAACTATTTTCTCTTTGGGGAGGAGTTGGATAAGCTTGATCAGGCCTTGAGCGACTTCCAGAAGACTGACCTCACCAGGTGTCTCGGGGTGGCGCCTCCCATGGGCTTTTGCATGATTTTTGTCGGTACCACCCTGACCAGGGCTCAACTCCTTTCTCTTCGAGAGGACACTTTTTTCAACGCATGCAGTCCATTTGGGGAACCCGCCGGGGAGGTTGGGACTCTGCTGGTGGCTCCTTTTCCACCTGTCCAGCCCAATGACTCGCTGCGGTTTAGGAAGGGGTGCAAAAAAAAACAACAACAACAACAAAAAATCGAACAAAAGACCCGGAGTGGATAACAAATGAAGTGAAGAAGACGATAGGTGACAAGAAAATGTCGTTCCGAAAATGGAAAAAGGACCAAACTGAGGAAAACCAGAAGGAACACAAAAAACTCCAAAAGGAATGCCACCGAGCGGTTAGAAAAGCAAAAAGAGAATACGAAGAGAGGCTGGCTGGGGAAGCAAGAAACTTCAAAGCGTTCTTCAGATACGTGAAAGGGAAGCAACCAGCGAGGGAGGAGGTGGGATCGTTAGATGATGGATACAGAAAGGGAGTGGTTAAGAAGGAAAAAGAGGTTAAGAAGGTTCTTCTCGTCGGTCTTCACGAGCAAGGACACATCCAATATACCAGAACCCGAGGAGATCATAAGTGGGGATCAAGATGAAAAACTGGAGCAAATAGAGGTAAATCATGAGGATGTCCTCCAACAGATAGATAGATTGAAAAGCGACAAATCACCGGGCCCAGATGGAATCCACCCAAGGGTACTAAAAGAACTGAGGAACGAAATAGCGGAAACACTCCGACAAATTTGCAATCTATCCTTGAAAACTGGGGAGATACCGGAGGACTGGAAACTAGCAAATGTCACACCTATCTTTAAAAAGGGATCGAGGGGTGACCCGGGGAACTACAGGCCGGTGAACTTGACTTCGGTTCCGGGTAAGATGATGGAAGCACTGATAAAGGACAGCATCTGTGAACACATAGAAAGAAATGGACAACTGAAAACGAGCCAACATGGCTTCTGTAAGGGAAGATCGTGCCAAACAAACCTACTGCACTTCTTTGAAGGGATAAACAGCCAGATGGACAAAGGGGAATCCATAGACATCATTTATCTCGACTTCCAAAAAGCCTTTGACAAGGTACCCTATAAGCGGCTACTTAGGAAGCTGTGGAACCACGGGCTGGGAGGGGATGTACACAGATGGATCAGACACTGGTTGGTAGGCAGAAAGCAAAGGGTTGGAGTGAAGGGCCAATACTCGGACTGGCAGAATGTCATGAGCGGTGTTCCGCAGGGGTCAGTGCTGGGACCGTTGCTGATCAATATATTTATAAACGACTTGGAAACAGGGCCGAAGTGTGAAGTTATAAAATTTGTGGATGACACCAAACTCTGCAGCAGAGTTAGGACCACAGAGGAGTGCGAAGACCTGCAAAGGGACCTAAGCAAACTGGAAGAGTGGGCAAATAAATGGCAAATGCGCTTTAAGATAAAGAAATGTAAGGTCATGCATATAGGGAAAAGGAACCCGATGTTCAGCTACAAAATGGGGGGAGCATTGCTGGGGGAAAGTAATCTTGAAAAAGACTTGGGTGTGCTGGTGGATACAATGAAATCATCGGCACAATGTGCAGCGGCCTCAAAGAAAGCAAACAGAATGCTGGGCATCATTAAAAAGGGTATCACAACCAGGACGAAGGAAGTCATCATGCCGCTGTATCGTGCGATGGTGCGCCCACATCTGGAATACTGTGTCCAATATTGGTTGCTGTACCTCAAGAAGGACATGGCGATTCTTGAGAGGGTCCAGAGAAGAGCGACGAAAATGATAAAAGGTATGGAAGACTGTTCATACGCTGACAGGCTGGACAAGTTAGGGCTCTTCTCCCTAGAGGTGACATAATAGAAACTTTCAAGATCATGAAGGGCACAGAGAAGGTAGACAAGGATAGAATCTTCAGACTATGGGGAACCACAAGTATGAGAGGGCACTCGGAGAAACTGGAAGGGGACAGGTTTAGAACCAATGCCAGGAGGTTTTTCTTCACTTAAAAGAGTTGTGGACACATGGAACACGCTCCCGGAGGAGGTGATCGGGCAGAGTACACTACGGGGATTCAAAGAGGGATTGGATAGATTCCTGAAGGATAGAGATTGAGGGGTACAAAGAGAGGTAGATAGGGTATAGAAAGAGTATAGTTAGAAAAATAAGGGGGATATAGGGCTAAATCAAGGAAATCTGACAGGTCATGGACCTGATGGGCCGCCACGGGTGAGGACTGCTGGACGCGATGGACCTCTGGTCTGACCCAGCGGAGGCAACTTCTTATGTTCTTATGTTCCCTAGTTCCAGTGGGGGCCCGGTTACAGGAATTTTAGCAGGGGTGGGCTGAGATCGCAATGAATCAGTGGGTCCTAGAGGTGATTCAGGAGAGCTATGCTCTCAAGTTTTACTGGCCCTTATAAGATCGTTTACTCTCTTCTTCCTGTCAGGCAATTTAGAAGAAGTGGGCGGTTTGTCAGAAGCTGCAGAGTGGTAGTTCCAGTGCATCCTTAGGAAATTCACACTGGCAAGTATTCCATTTACTCTGTGGTGCCCAAGAAAGAGGGGTCTTTTTCGGCCTATTTTGAATCTGAAAGGTGTGAACAGAAATATACCTACTCTGCCTAAACGTATAAGCCATCTGCAAGCCTGAAGGCTATTGAAGTGGTCTACATTCAGGTATAGTAGCCATTTTTCTGTTCCTTGAGGGCTCACAATTACAAAATAAATAAAGTGGGATTTGAACTGGGGTACAATGCACTAATCACTATGCTACCCCTCTGCTCTGCCTAGATGTCTGTGTGGCCATTTTTTTCAAAATGATGACAGACGGATGTCTCCATCCCTGTTTTTTTTAATTCTTAGTTAGATCTTTCATTTTGGATGTTCTCAGCACAAAATGACCACATTTTGGACGTTCTCAGCACAAAATGACCATCTCACAGCCACTTTTGAAAATCTGGATGTTTTTTCCTGTTTGAAATTGCTTGCGAGATGGATGCTCCTTTGGATGTTATGAGCAGGATGTCCCAATTCCGTTTTGGACTTTTTTTTTTTTTTTTAATTCTCCTCCACATCATACATCGCCCTACAGAAGAAAGGAGTCTGCATACTCCAAGCTACATTCCAACAAGCTTAACAGAGGGAATTGGGCATGTATACCATGCTAATATTAGATAAATTTTATGGGAAGAATTTCGACCTCAGTATCCTGGTCAATTGACATCCCTCTTCACCTTTGCTCAGTTCTCCTTCCTTATCTCCTTTCACTTGCAATGATAAAATCCAGTACCTCTGCATCAGCTGTCACTGATGTAATAAAGCAAACATGCTCAATGCTGCAGTATTTCTAAGTCCCTAGCCGGTTTCTAACCTGCAATCAATATGTAGCTGTGTGCTTTTCAAAATGTGTCAAAAAATGGTTCCACATAATTACTTTCTAGAATCTGCACACTATTCCATGACACCAATTGACAAATCAGTTCACAGAAGAAACACACTTCAAACAACCTAAAGCACACTAGCACTGTACCTTTGGAGGCTCCTTGATCAGCTGTGGATGATTATACAAATTTGAATATGTACCTAAAGCGAGAGAAAAAAATTCAAAATGAATTACAATGAGTGAGGGTTTCATCTTTCTCTCAGATTAGAATGTGGTCCCTGCAGTACTGGACTATAACAATCACCACCACACTGAAGCCTGCATGGCTCTAAATAGAGTGCTAAAGCTTTCTGGACTCAGCTTTCCTTTTTCACAGCACTGCAGAGGTGAAGGGCCAGATTTCAGGAGAACCGAGGGCTGTGCATGGTTGAGTCTCACTTTCACCCACCCCTCTGTGGTGGTGGGAAGGTGTGTATTGGGCATGATTTCCCTTCTGTGTCTCTGTTGACATGGGAACTTTGTATATAATATAAACAGAAAGAGAAAGAGCATCTGCACACAAATCATTGCTGAGAGGCAGAAGAAAACAGCCATGAGATGAAAACAAAAATGCATAAAATTTCTAAAGTACTGTATACATTAAACCAGGGGTGCCCACACTTTTTTGGCCAAGTCAAAATGATCTACCAACAATAAAATTTTAAAAAACACAAAGCACACTGTATGCAAAGAAAATGTTAATTTTATTTATATTTGTGTTTTTTTCAGAGGTCAAGGCAGATGACTTTAAAATATGCAATGTCACCTCAGTAACAACTATACAAAAATAGACAAATATATCTCCGCCCTTTTTACTAAACTGCGATAGTGCTTTTTAGCGCAGGGAGCTGCGCTCAATGTCCCGCACTGCTCCCTGCGCTAAAATCCGTGACTGCGGTTTAGTATAAGCAGGCCATAATGCAAAATATAGACAGCAGATATAAATTCTTAAAACTGAGCATGGGTAATTGGACGCCAGCGCACTCATAAAGCTGCAGTTGCCAATTAAGCTGCTAGCTTTCACTCAAGGTGTGCAAAATAACAAAAACATGGAAATGACGCATAACGCAAGGATTATCAAAAGTTTTATTTATTGCTTTTATTTTTCCATCATGGAACTCAAAAGGCTAGTTGCATTAGCGGGAGGTCGTTATAGTTGCCAAAATGCTGGCCTTCTGATAATGATCTCAATCTGATACTTCAAAGCTCCCCAATATATACCTTCAGTCCAGTTTGACATCATTGGCCGTGGGCCAATCAAATAACAGAGGTGGTCTTTAAATTTGGACAAAGAAAATTCCTTTACATGTTTAAAAGTTTCAGAAATCATATTTGTTTTTTACATTCATCCTTGAATATACATAAACATTTTATAACATAGCCAAAGAAATGTTATCTGAAACTGCTTATTTGTGTCGAGAAAACCTACATTAAAAAGTGCTGAGAAGTTCTTGGCTCTCTCAGCATCAGAGAAAGGAGGGGCTGTTTCCCCCTTTCTCTCTGAGCTGACAGCTTCAAATTTCACTGGCATACAAATTCAGAAGCCTTCCTATGCTGGAGACTGCTACAGCAGTGTCTGACTCTAATTATTTCCAGATGTTGCTTTAGGATTTTTCCTTAGTGTTCCTTATATAAAACATTTCACTTTAAGTACCCCTTCTTTTACAAATCATTCATATCACCACATATCACATATTCAGGGGCCCCAAACATTCATAGTTTCACACATTAGATGTCATTCATATTTAATGCATGTTATATCTCAGTTTGGGATACGTAATCTAATATGCTCTTCCTAACCAGCCTAAGGCACATCTGGTATCAATTAGAACCACGAGGCTAAAAGCGGGAAAAACCTGAACAAAGACTAGGGATATATGAGTTCACTGCCTCAAGATGGAGTTCATGTATATCCAGATTTCCTTTATGATCTAGCTTAATAGCAAAGTACATAAAAAGAATATTATTATGCTTTCCCTTAATATTAATCTGTAGTGTGTTTTTCTGGCCTTGGCTACATCCATATTCAGATTTTTAGTCACCAATTTTTCATACGCTTCTATTGAGTGTGGCCTTAACTAACACATAAGCTTGTATCTAACTAGAGTTACCCAGAATCATACGAAAAGCAGGCGCTTTTGTAGAAAAACTCCACAAAATATTGCACTATCATGTCCTGACGTCCATTCCATTACCGTCGCATAGACATCACCCCCTACTAGCCACGAGCCACTACTCCTCAAAACGGACACATTTTGATCACTATATTGAAAATAAAATAATTTTTCCTACCTTTGTTGTCTGGTGATTTCATGGGTCTTGGTTGCACTTTGTTCTTCTGACTGTGCATCCAATATTTTTTCCTCTCCTCCAGACCTCATTCCATTCCCCAACCATCATCTCTGTCCTTCCATGAGTCCAACTTTTTCTTCCTCTCTTCCTGCCTGCCCCCTGCCCCTCGACACACTCCATTCCCTCCCCCAATTTTTTCTTTGTTTTTTTTTTTAAATTCTTTATTCATTTTAAATCATAAACAAGTGTACAATATATCCATTAAATTTCAATGTAACACTTGAAAATCTTAATCATATCATCAAGAACAAAACTTTTTCTTTGTCTCTCTGCACCCCCTTTCTTTCTCTCTGTCTTTCATTCTGTCTCCCTAAATGTCTTTCTGCGTCTCTGTCTCCCCTTTCTTTCTGTCTGTCTCTCCTTTCTTTTTCCCCAAGCTACCGCCAGAGCTGTCGCTGGGAACAGGCCCCCAAGCCACCACTGCCGTCTGGGAACAAGCCCCCAAGCTGCCGTTGCCGCTGAGTTCTCCCTGTTCCCCGACGCTGCAACAGGCCAGCAGCGACTGCAGAAGCGCCAGGTTCACCAGCCTTCCCCCCGATGTCAATTCTGACGTTGGAGAGGAAATTCCAGGCCAGACAGGCAGCGATTGGCTGGCCTGGAACTTCCTCTCCAACGTTAGAATTGACTTTGGGGAGGGGGGGGGGAAGGATGGTGTGCCCGGCGCATACGAGAAAGCAGGGAGAATGCAAAGGCAACGCGAGTCTATCGTGGAGCACAGGATGGGCTCTGCGATCGACTCACGTTGCCTTTGCTATCTACTGGTTGATTGCGATTGACCTTTTGGGCACCCCTGGTATGATTTCTTCCCATAGAGAAATACATTTATAACCTACTGGATTAGTTATAGTCTAATTCATTTTCTCTTCTATAGCCTGTTCTGCTATTTATCTCCAACTGTTATCTATCTAGAGCTCAGAGATATACAAATAAATAGGTAGGAAAGTTTCCCTATCTGAATTTTCCACTTAGTAGTGAAACATAGAAACATGATGGCAGGTAAAAGCCAAATAGCCCATGTAGTCTGCCCACCTGCAGTAACCATTATCTCTTTCTCTCTCTGGTTCCCAATGTGTAGATTAAAATCCAAATGGGGGGTCACAGAAACAGGGCATTCCCTCTCTCACTCTCTACATCTCACTTGTGAGCTGTGCAGTCAGTATGAGGCCTGTGAATTACTAAATGCTCAAAATCCATGCCCTTCTATGAGCTTCACATCAGACTGGGAACATATGCAGAATCCAGAGATCTGTGAGCAACGTGGAGGCACAGGCTTTCTGCTGACCACTGTTATAGCTGCCACCACTGCTGCTGTCTTCATGCTCTGGCTAAGTCGGTAGAGGGAGGGCAAACAAATGCTATTTTGTTTTCATTGTTATCTGGGATCCATATGAATTTAAGTATTAAAGTAATGTTACATTGGATAAAAAATTGAGAAGCACTGACAAGAGTAATCTAGATCAGGAACTGTAAAGATATACCTTGAACATAAGAATTGCCACTGCTGGGTCAGACCAGTGGTCCATCATGCCCAGCAGTATGCTCATGCGGCGGCTCCCAGGTCAAAAACCTGTGCCCTAATCGAGACCAGCCCTACCTGCGTTCGTTCCGGTTCAGCAGGAACTTGTCCAACCTTGTCTTGAATCCCTGGAGCGTGTTTTCCCCTATAACAGCCTCCAGAAGAGCGTTCCAGTTCTCCACCACTCTCTGGGTGAAGAAGAACTTCCTTACGTTCATACAGAATCTATCCCCTTTTAACTTCAGAGAGTGCCCTCTCGTTCTCTTTACCTTGAAGAGGGTGAACAATCTGTCTTTATCTACAAAGTCTCATACTTTCCTTTCATTATCTTGAATGTTTCGATCATGTCCCCTCTCAGTCTCCTCTTTTCAAGGAAGAACAGGCCCAGCTTCCCTAATCTCTCACTGTACGGCAACTCTTCCAATCGCTCTTCTCTGGACCCTTTAGAGTAGTACTGTGTCCTTCTTCATGTATGGCAACCAGTGCTGGACGCAGTATTCCAGGTGAGGGCCACAGGTTGGACACCCCTGATTTAGACTATTAGTCTACTCATTTTCCAAGACTGAGTTGGTTTAGGAGTCCCTCATGAGGGCACCTCCCAGTTGGGTGGTTCATAGGTTAAAATAAACCACTTTTAACATAAGATTAAACACATGGTGCATCTGAATGGAAAGAATGGGATGGTTTGGTGGGGGAGGGTCTTAAAGCAAGATTGTTGTGTAAAATAATTAAGGTTTAATAGCTGTATGTTGTCATAGCCTGAAAAAAAACCAATACAGTGTTCCCCGGAGAATTTGCGGTCCCGGTCATTCGTGGTATTTTCCGACTGCGAATGACCAGGCAGGAGAGGGCAGCCGGAGTATGAAGGTAATCACTTGCAGTATGCTCCAACCGCCTCTTCCTGTACTAAAGTCGGGCCTCACCAATCAGGAGCTGCATGTCAAAGCAGCTCCTGATTGGTGGGGCTCGACTTTAGTACAGGAAGAGGCGGTCGGAGCATACCGCGAGTGATTTCCTTCACTCGCCAGTGCCCTGGCTGCCCTCTCCTGCCTCTCCGGCTGCCCTCTCCTGTCTCTCCTGCTAAAAACCGTATTCGCGGTTTTTCAACATTCGCGGGGGTTCCTGGAATGGAACTCCTGCGAATATCGGGGGAGTACTGTAATGCTTTAAGATTTTTAAAAAAAGAAAAGAAATATGAGGATTTACTCCTTTTAACCTAGAATATTCTAAATCAGATGGAATTTTCTTAGACCATCACTATAAACTATCTGGGTCAAAATCTCATAGAGGAATAATACGCACCCCTTGTCAGGAAGAGTTACTGCAATCTCTCTTTAGTTTTTTATTTTTAATTTCCTGTATATGAAATATGCTAAAGAAGAAGGGTCCTGCTTGGGTCCCCTCAGCCCCAAATACTGGCGCTTGGTTGGTAACTGCCAATTACCTCATTTATTTGGCGTCTCACTAGTGGAGGCCGCCAGTCATAGAAACATAGAAGATGACGGCAGAAAAGGGCTACAGCCCATCAAGTCTGCCCACTCTGCTTACCCACCCCATGTCTATGCCCTAATGACCCAATTTCCTTATCTTGACCCTCGTAGGGATCCCACATGAGTATCCCATTTATTCTTAAAGTCTGGCACGCTGTCTGCCTCGATCACCTGCACTGGAAGCTTGTTCCAATGATCAACCACTCTTTCTGTGAAGAAATACTTTCTGGTGTCGCCATGAAATTTTCCGCCCCTGAGTTTGAGCGGGTGCCCTCTTGTGGCCGAGGGTCCCTTGAGAAAGAAAATATCATCTTCCACTTCGACACGTCCCGTGAGGTACTTAAATGTTTCGATCATGTCTCCTCTCTCCCTACGTTCCTCGAGAGTGTAGAGCTGCAATTTGTTCAGTCTCTCTTCGTATGAGAGACCCTTGAACCCCGAGATCATCCTGGTGGCCATCCGCTGAACCGATTCAATTCTGCGCACATCTTTACTGTAATGTGGCTTCCAGAATTGCACACAGTATTCCAGATGAGGTCTCACCATGGCCCTGTACAACGGCATTATGACTTCAGGCTTTCGGCTGACGAAACTTCTATTGATACAACCCAATATCTGCCTTGCCTTAGATGAAGCCTTCTCCACTTGATTGGCAGTTTTCATGTCTGCACTGATGATTACTCCTGATGTCAATCTTTCACTTAGCCCTTTAGGACGAGTTTTATCTCCAATAACACACAGAATTTCATTGATGATGTGCAGAACCTAGAAACTAATGTTGAACCAGGAAGTTGTTAGGTCAACCACTGTGAGAGGTCCTGTGATGACCACTACACCAGCAGAGCACTGAAAAGAAGGAAAGAGAGCTGGTGCATGACGTGGCAGTGAGCTCAGTCAGGGTCCGTCAGGAGAACAGTAGTGGAGCTGAGAGCACCGAGAACACAAGTTTGGCTTCCCCGAGATCCTAGGTAATGCTTCCAGTAATACGACCTATAAGACCTTCTGAAGTTAACTCTGGACTTGTTTTGGAATGCCTTAGCCTCTATCCACCAGGTCTGTACTACTTTACATAAGAACATAATAGCACCCATCCGGGGTCAGACCAATGGTCCATCCAGTCCAGTATCCTTTTTCCAAAAGTGGCCAATCCAGGTCAGAAGTACCAGGCAGAAACCGAAAAATAGTAGCAACATTTCATGCTATCGAACCTGGGGCAAACAGTGGCATCCTCCACGTTTGTCTCACTAGCAGACTGTGGACCTTTCCTCCAGGAACTTGTCCAAACCTTTTTTAAACCCATTGTTACCACATCATCTTGCAACGAGTTCCAGAGCTTAACTATTCTTTGAGTGACAACATATTCCCTTCTATTTGTTTGAAAAGTATTTCCATTTAATTTCATTGAGTGTCCTCTAGTCTCTGTAATGTTTGAAAAAGTGAAAAATAGATTCACTTTTACCTGTTCTATACCACTCAGAATTTTGTAGACCTCAATCATATTCCCCCCTCAGACATCTTTTCCAAGCTGAAGAGCCCTAACCTCGTCAGCCTTTCTGGAAATCTAGATCAACCAGCTCACTTTTTTTTCCCCTTTTTTAAGTTTTTATTGAATAAAATTTTCCAAATATAAAAAAATAACTTTACAACAAGTTCAGTAATAGAACAATGTAAAGTCATCCATGTGGTTTCTTCACAGAGACTTAAGATATAAATTGAGATCAAAAACAGAAAAAAACAAAAACCCAACCAGCTGACCTTTATTCACTTGTTTATTTATGCCTTCAAAGAAATGAAGCACCTTGGCTGAACCCATGTTGACTCTGTCCCATTAAACCATGTTTGTCTATGTGTTCCATAATTTCATTTTTTATAATACGGTAGTTTCCACTATCTTGCCTAGCACTAAAATCAGGCTTACCAGTCTGTAATTTCCAATATCTCCCCCTGAAACCTTTGTTAAAAATCAGCATTACATTGGCCATCCTCCATTCTTCAGGTCCTACGGATGATTTTAATGATAGGTCACAGGTCACCAAAAGAAGATCAGCAATTTCATATTTGAATTCTTTCTGTACCCTGGGAGGTTTACCATCCAGGCTACAAGATTTATCACTCTAACTTATTGATCCGGCTCAGTACATCTTCCAGGTTCACTGAGATTTCTTTCCTTACCTACACATCATCACTCTTGAAAACCATTTCCAGTACAGGTAGATCTCTTACATCTTCTTCCGTAAAGATCGAAGCAAAGAATTCAGTCGCTCTGCTATGGCCTTGTTCTTTCTCAGTGCCCCTTTTGCTCCTTGATGATCTAGCAGTCCTACAAATTCCCTCATAGGCTTTCTGCTTCTGATGTACCTGAAAAAGTTATTACTGTGAGTTTTGCCTCTGTGGTAAGTTTCTCTTCATATTCTTTTTTAGTCTTCTTTATCAATGCTTTTCATTTAACTTGCCAATACTTATGTTGTCTCTTATTTTCTTCATTCAGACCATTTTTCTATTCTTTAAAATGGATGTTCTTTTGGATCCAATAGCTTCTTTCATTTCCCCTTCTAACCATGCTAGTTACCATTTGTTCTTCTTTCCATCTTTGTCAATATGTGGAATAAATCTGGTCTGGGCTTCCAAAATGGTAAACAATGTCCCTCTAGTTTTTTTATAACTGTTTTCCTCATTTTATCATAGTTACCTTTCATAAATTAAATGCTGCTACAGTAGATTTCCTAGATAGGATCTCAAAGTTGATCATGTTAGGATCACTGTTTCCCACTGGACCGACTCCCCTCTTGTTGGTTCCTGGACCAGTTGCTCTGAATAGTAGTCATTTATTACATCTAAAATTTTATTCCTGATGTAATATCTAACCTGTCAATATTGGGGTAAATGAAATCACCATTATACAGTCGTCCAGCTTTCCTAACTTATTCAACAGGCAGGGGCCTGGGTTAACAATAACTCAAAACAAACTGCTTGGACACAGTTTTCATGCAGCAAAACTGGTGTTCGTGGGAGCATGTTCCTCCACACTAGAAGTGGCAACCTCAGCTTTGCCATATTTGAGATATGGAAAAGTTGTCAGCTGAACAGAGATGTTCTGTACAAAAATGGGGGAAAATCTAGGGGCCTCTGACTGAAATGTAGGGATGTAGGGTTCAAAAAGTCCTTTAAGATTCAATTTTTGGGTAGAAGGGTTACAAAGTTGTTTCGTTAGTATTGGTTTGTTCTGTATACCAATAAAATATCTGATTCCTTTTTTTTTTTTTAATTAATGTTAAAAAATAGGAATGGAAGAAGGAAAACACCTCTCCTAGATTCTGTTCCTCTTAAGGATCACATTGAGGGGAGTCAGGTGCTGCTACATGAAGGCACCTTTAGCACCACCTGCTGGACAAAAGGACCACATTTGATCCAGACAAAGAACCGACACCATAGTACATACCAAGAGTCCTAATACTCACTCAGAATAGACTGACAGTCCCACATTATCCTGGGCTCCTCGATAACTAGCTTTTCCATTTCTTCTTTTTCTTCAGCTTCATCATCCTCATTTAGAAAACAATCTGAGTCATCTCTGGGCTCAAGATCATCAAGTTTCACACAACTTTTAGCATCCACGTGGAGAGAGGAAGAGGAGGAGAAATAGGTGGATGCACAGAAAATAAAAAGAACAAATATGTATTGGAAAACACTCATCATTGTAAAATGTATGTATAAAGCAATCTCTATTAGGGGAAAATTATAAATGCTATTTGATCTATCATGAACAATACTGGATTCATTGGCTTTGGACCTTTTATTTGGATTGGGTTAAATGACTCTATTGAATAGATGGCTCTGATTGGAACTTTTATTTCTTGTATAGATAACTGAAAGGTGCCTGAATATTGTGTGATTAATGAAGATTGAGCTCAACTGAAAGTTTATATGCAAATTTGGGCACTATTTTATTTGTATATTCTCCAAAGAGATTGTTGGGGCAAATTTAAGTACTGTATATACTAGAATATAAATCGGGATTTTGGGGCCCAAAACTGGTGGGGTCCTGGTTTATATTCATGCCAGCGCCCCCTTCCACAATTATTGCAGGCCACCGCCAGGCTCGGCACCCTGCTCCCCCTCCCTGCCCTGTCCTCGTACCTCCTCTGACGATCCCTGGTGGTCCAGAGGTGCAGCGGGCAGGAGCAAGCTTTCCACACTCCTGCCCCGCTGCTAACCCGGTTGGAGGTGGCTGCTGCGAGATCGGGGGTCTTCAGCCGCTGAGTGGCACCAAACAGGAGAACGCTTATTGGTGGATCTTAGTAGTTGCTAAATTTAAAATACTAAAAAGTGCAACCATATACCAAGGGAGTTTTTTTGTGACTAATGATAGCTCAATGTTGGGTGACAGGAC
Organism: Geotrypetes seraphini; assembly: GCF_902459505.1. Lineage (NCBI taxonomy): Eukaryota > Metazoa > Chordata > Amphibia > Gymnophiona > Dermophiidae > Geotrypetes > Geotrypetes seraphini. Next base: position 162,353,196 of record NC_047086.1, on the reverse strand, counting down.
AAGAATGTTCTAAAGTCCTGCATCCTTGAGCCCTTGAAGTCTCTCTTTTCTCCCTTGTATGTAAAACTGGAAGTCTTACAAAAGTGAGATAGGTGGATGCTGGTGAAGTTTAATTCAACGGTCAGCCATAAATTTTGTATTGTTGTGTCATTTTTTTTATTTTGATTACATTCTAAATATTTTTTGTCTTTTAGATAAACAACTAGTCTTTAAGCCCGTTACATTAACGGGTGCTAGAATATATGTATGTCTGTCTTTCTGTCTCACTCCCTGCCCTTGTGTCTTTCTTCTTTTCTTTCTGTCTCCCTCCCTCCTATTATTTGTCTTTTTTTCTATTTGTCTCTCTTTCTGCCCCCTATGCAGCATTTATGTCAAGCTCGTTACATTAACGGGTGCTAGAATAGATGTGTCTGTCTGTGTTTCTTTATCTCTCCTTGGCCGCTGTCTGTATCTTTCTGTCACCCCCTTCCCCCCCCGAGCAAATCTGTCTGCCCCCAGCATCCACCTCCACCCCCAAATGTCTCTCCATGGCCCTCTTCTGTCTTCCCCCCAGAGCAAAGCTGTCTGTCCCCTTTCCCTATTTCTCCATGGCCCCTTCTGTCTCCCCCCAGCACACCCCTCCCCCCAAAGTAGACCCATATCCCTCTCCCTGCCTCTCCATGGCTGTTTGCCCCAAGCACACCCCTCCCCCAAAGCAGCCCCCTTTCCCTCTACCGCTGACTCTCTCTCTGGCCCCTTTTCTCTGTCTGTCTTTCTGTCCCTCTCCCTGCCCCTGTCATTTTCCCCATTTCCCTGTGCAGCAGCATTTCCATCCCACTTCCCTATGCAGCAGCAACAGCATTTCCCTCCTATCCCCCCCCTTTCCTGTGTAGAAGCAGTAGCAGAATTTCCCGCCACTCCCCCTTTCCCTTTTCTTACCTTCTCTTCCCTGCTCCGTTCGGCCCCTCCCCCTTCTTTTACTGGCGTTGTCGATCCGGCCTGCTCCTGACCCTCCCACCGCCGACAAACCTTGGGACTCCAGCCGCATAGGCAGCACTTTAAACACGCTGCTTAGCGGCCTTCAACTGGCGATTTCCTCTGCCGTGTCTGTCTCCGATGATGTCATCAGAGACCCGGCAGAGAAGGGCGCGAAGCAGCGTGTTTATAGTGCTGCGTACGTTCGAGAGAGGAGCCAGGGGTGAGGAAGGCCGCCGCAGTTGTGTACCTGGTTTTTTTTATTTGAAAGCCGCCGCCGCAGACTCAGATAGAGTCCTTGGGCCCCCCCCTTCCCTTGTAAGTCGGCGATTCAAGCAGCCTGTGCAGCAGTCTTCACACGCTGCTTTGGGTCCTTCTACTGCGCTTATTTGCTCTGCCGTGTCTCTGATGACATCATCAGAGATGCAGCAGAGCAAATCAGGGCAGTAGAAGGGCCTGAAGCAGCGTGTGAAGACTGCTGCACAGGCTTCTTGAATCGCCGGGTAGGTATTCGGGTCAGCGGCAAGGGAAGGGGGGTGAGCGGCAAAGAACTCCTCTGGTCTGTTGCGGAGGGCGGCCCGGCTCGATTTATTGATTCGTTTGGGGGGGGGGGGAATTCGCTGTGTTGGGGGGAAGGGTAGGCAGACGCGGGGACCGTCCAGTTCGAGAGAGGAGCCGGGGGTGAGGAAGGCCGCCGCAGCTATGGAAATTTTTTTTTAATTTGAAAGCCGCCGCCGGGGCCGCGCATGCGCAATCGTGTTTCCACGACGGGATCAGGGAACACGATTTTTTTAGTGCGCATGCGCGTCCTACCATTTTATTATATTAGATAGAAGAGTGTGTACCCTGATGCAGAGTTTTGGCTCAAAACCTAATCGCGTTGGTGTGGCTATATGTGATAGAGTGCTTTTGAACATACATTTGAAGATAAGTAAAAATATTTTTAGCAATAATTCTACATATAACTCCTGCCTTTGTTAAAAAAATGTATTTACTTCACTTTGCACTCTTGAAAATAATTTTTTTGAATAACTTTTTTAAAATATAATTATTGGCAGACATATGAACACATTATTATTTTGGGATACATGAATAAAATCCTGAAGTTGTTAAAAGAAACTTGTGAGAAATGTGAACAGTTCTCTATGTTTTTTAATGAAAATCCCAATATATCACATATTCTACTGTTTCTAAATATTTAAGAGGTTTTTGTAAGTATATATGTAGAAGTGATTTATGAAAAGATCTTCTGTATATAGTAACTGGTTTGGTGATTTGTCTGTTTCTTTACTAATACCACCTCTTAGGAGTCCGCACCCAAGAAAAAGAAGATGCTAGGAATTATTAGGAAAGGGATGGTAAATAAGACCAAGAATATTATAATGCCTCTGTATCACTCCATGGTGTGACCTCACCTAAGTACTGCAAACAGTTCTAGTTGGGTATCTAGTTCTAGTTATTGGATCATTTTGTAATTGCTACTGGTTTATACCATACACTTGATAACTAATTCTCTGTACCTTCATTGCATACGTACAGTTCTCATCTCCTGTAAACTACTCTGAACTGTTTTCTGATATTCTGTAACTTCGCTGTATATGTACAGTCTCTTCCCCTGTAAACTGCTCTGAACTATTTTGTGGTATTGCGGTATACAAAACTAAAGTTATTATTATTATCTCAAAAGAAATAGCGGAATTAGAAAAAGTTCAAAGAACAGCAATCAAAATGATAAAAGGAATGAAACTCCTCTCATAAGGAGGACAGACTAAAGAGGTTGAGGCTTTTCAGCGTGAAAAAGAGAAGGCTGAGGGGGGGGGGATATGTTTGAGATTTACAAAATCCTGAGTGGTGTAGAACAGGTAAGAGTGAATCGATTTTTCGCCCTTTCAAGAGGTACAAAAATCAGGCGACATTTGTTCAGTCAAAGAACAGTTTAAGCTCTGAAATTCATTGCCAGAGGATGTGATAACAGCAGTTAGTGTAGCTGGATTTAAGAAAGGTTTGGACAGATTCCAGGAAGAAAGGCCATAGTCTCCTATTGAGACAGACTTGTGACCTGGTTAGACCATTGTTAGAAACAGGAAACTGGGTTAGATGCACCACTGGTCTGACCCAGTATGGCTATTCTTATGTTAACATAAGAACATAAGAATAGCCATACTGGGTCAGACCAATGATCCCTCTAGCCCAGTATCTTCTTTCCAGAGTGGCCAATCCATGTCACAAGTACCTGGCAACAATCCAAATAGTAAAAAGGAAAAGTAGGTAGTGCTTCTCATTCCACGTTTTCAAATTGAGTCAGGTCACTTCAGCTGTTATATCAAAAATATTTTTACATTGCACTAAAGTAACTTATGAGAGTAATTACTCAAAACCTTTTTTTTTGTGTCCCACACTTTAGGGAGCTTTTCTAAAGCTTAAAAAAACTAACATTAACTAACCAGGAGAGGAACATCAAAGATTTAATTCAGGAAAGTGGATCATGAGGTCTCTTATAGAACACAGCTATTTCAGAGCCCTCTTCACCAAACCTGGTCTGTTTTATCATTTGTTCCTCCCCCAACCTCCCTAACCATCTAAATCCTTTTAAATTAACTTTATAATCCTGACTTTTTGAGTTAAATAATTATAAAATATTCCATAAAGAATCACAGCAACATATCTCAACATACGATATCAATCCCAACGTGTGAAACTGCTCTTATCTGTTTCATAGAACTCCAGCGCTGTCAGAATTTTTTAAAGCTTTAGAATAAGTTTTTTAAGGGTATGTGTTAAGTATTTAGATGCTTTGAATCTCCTAGTCTATTGCAACAACCCAAATAGTAGCACATTCCATGTAAACTAATCGCAAGGCCAGCATTGGCTGCCCCATGTCTGTCTCAATAGCAGATTATGGACCTTTCCTCCAGGAACTTGTCCAAACCTTTTTTAAACCCATTGTTACCACATCATCTTGTGTTATCAAGATTATATGCTAGCACAGCAGATGTTAACTTCATGGAAACACAGTTTAAAATAAAACAAACACCCCCCCACCAAGGCATCTCTAGTCATAAATAGCAGCCATTACGCCTGACAATCTCTGCCCAGGTGACCCACCAGACACTTACTCCTTTGCTTTCTGCTTGTAGAAGTCTTTTATGACCTCCTTTAGTCGCATACCGTCTGGATGGATGAAGCCCTCCAGTTCCACGTTATCCAGTGCTCCGATCTCGTCGTCATCAAACTGCTCGTAAAACTAAAGAAAGGGTCATGGATTTGACATACTGCCCGTTTACTTATATTATATACATAGCCAAGTAAACATCAGGCAAATGCAGCAAAGGATACAGTCACACACACCTCCCTCTGCTGCATATTAAAACTTCACCTACTTTATCCAGCATGAACCAAAACAGAGAAATGACTAGAGTCCTAAGGTGTCTATTTTCTGCAATTCACAAAGGGTGCACGAAGTGCAAATTTGTTTGTTTAGCTCAACAGTTTCCTGTGCTCCATGGAGAACCCAAGGATATCTAGCCCAGAGAAAAAGGGTTAAAGGTTTTAGAAGTCTGAGGAGTCTGAAAAGGAAGACAGCGTGAAGAAGAAAGAGGAAGAGGAAAAATGTCCCTTCTAAAAAAATGGAGAAATAAAAAAATCATATATGAACAGATATGAGGCAGAGGAAATTAAGTCTAGGTGGGAACTGCCTGAAATTGGACTTTGTGGAAAGTGTGAAATAGCGGATGTCCCCCACAATGGTGGTTGGATAGGAAGGTTAAAGAAATCTTTACTGAGCAAATCAGGTGGCTTGAAGGACTTATCCTAGAGGGCAAGGGAGAAGTTGGAGCTACTTATGCTTGCAGGAGAGGGAGTTTGGCAAGAACCATAAACTACAGTCATGTGTTCATGGATCTCCTTTGGCTTTTTTCTTTCTTTTATGAGAGATATTATCACTGAACAGTGCTCCAAATCTAGCAGTTTCTTACTTGATTTGCACGAGGACTATCCTGACATCCTGATTTGCCTTTGACTTTAATTCTAGTCTATCAAGGAAAGAAGCTATCAGGGTAAGGATAAAAACAGCCATTTGACAGGCAGATGCCAGGACAAACCAAATTATTATTAGTATATGATAAATACCTCACCTAATGCCTATGTGAAATGTCAAAGGAGTGTCTATTTTATGCCCATTTAATAACAGATAACACAGGCACCTATGTGCCTTTATAAAAGCAGCTGATCAGTGCAGCAGTGTATAATCACAAATATGCCTGCTCCGATGTATGTGCACAGGTTTCTCATAAAACCCCATGACCTCCCCCACAATCTGAGTCCTTTTTCTCCACCACTGTTCTTTCCACCCTCCAGTGCAGATGTCTGGAAAACACATTCTGAGTCACACTCCCTCTAAGGCCCTATTCAAATGCAGCCTAAAAGTACACATTGGTTGTTTCTAAGTAGTTTCTTTTGTTATGGGAAATGGTTAATTCTTTCCTCTTATTTGTCCTGCTTGCCTGTCCTGAATAAAGCAGCTCCCCGGAGTAGGAACTCTCTCTGTGCATGTCTACAGGAAGGATAAACAGTGGTCCTAAAACTGTTTTATCCCTGATTTCTTCTATTTGTGGAATCTCTCCTACCACAAAACAGTGGCACTGAGCACCTCCATTTTACTACCTCACAAAAGTCCACTGTGCCTAGAAACATCTAACTCTAATCCAAAGGGCTCAACCAGTGTCTCGCAAACTTTGTCAGCTGTGGCACACCAAACCGACAGCCGCAGCTTGAGGGCATCCTTAAGTGCACAGTTGTCGAGCGATGCACATGACATCATCACATCAACGTCCACAAATGCGCTGAGGCCCTCCAGACAGGGCCCTGAGCCACCAGTGGGGGGTGCTACAAAAGAAGACACACAGAGAAGAGGAGAGATGCCAGGGAGGAGGAGAGATGCTTGCGGCGGCTGACTGCCTACAGGATGTGCCTCTTGCCATGAGAGGCATGCCCTATAGGCAGCCAGTCAGTGCTGGTGCCTCTCCTCCTCCCTGGCATCTTGTAGCACACTTGAAATTTGCGATACACTGGGCTAAACCTACCAAGGCCCATCTTTAAGCTAAGAGTTTCACAGAAGCATGGTACAAGTATCTCACCTTCTCAAACCTTTCATCTAGCAAGCTGAGCTGCTCATTCCTCCTCATGACAGAGGAGGTCAGGGAGTACTCAGTGAAGCGGCTCTTCGTCTCCTCTTGCAGGAACAGGAACTCTTTCACTGAACCATCTGCTCTCCTGAAGATAGACTCCCCCTCTTCATCTGACAAAGGCCCTTCTGAGTCATAATCTTCTCCTCCGCTGCTGCCATCATCGACATCTTCCCATTCATTGTCGCTATCTGCACGATTCCTCCTGGACACCGTTGATGAAAACACAACATTGATCATTTTGAGGGTGGAGCAACAACTGATGTAGATAACAACACTCAAATGAATGTAAATTATGCATCAGCACTCAAGGAAAATCTTGGGAGTGTTGATGTTATAAGGCACAGTAGCATAAGACCACTTTGTATTTTCTAACCCACATCAGTTCTGTATGGTGATGACCCCCAATAAGATGCGATATGCTGAGAGGAGGGAAGGAACATCATATTTGGTCAAAACAACTATTCCAGAAAGAACAAGGTTAAAACACATAGGCCAGCAGAGAGGGAGGAAGAGAAAGAAGCAGATCTCAACAAGTGCATATGCCAGCACCCAGAGAGACATGACACGAGAGATATTTGAAAGGGGAAATTAAAAAAAAAAATCCCACAACAGAAGGAAAATTTAACATGGAACCAACAACCAACTAGAGGACAATTTTCAAAGCTATCTTGGGAGTAAAAGGGGTATTTACCCATAGAGAAGGGTGCTTTGGAAAACAACACTTTCTTTTCCCCTCACTCCCCAAAAACAAGTAGAGCCATGGAGGGCTGAATAAGTGCAAGGATTTCATTTTGAAACCCATTTATTCTCCACCTGTAAGATTTCCCCATGGTACTGTCAGGGTTTTGAAAAGAGAAGCTTTGTGGGGCATTCCATTTCAACATATGTTTGGAGGCTGGGGATACAGTTCTACACTAGTGGCACTAAAAGTCACATTTAAGAGATTTCCCCCCCCCAAAAAAAAAAAAATAATAAAAAAAAAATCAGAAATGTGCTTCTATAAAGAATGAGGGAGGAGAGTTAACATTACAAAGTGGTGCTTAAACATTATTTGCCCACAAATGCAGAGCCCAGTTTCTGGAAAAGATGTGCATGCTTTTAAGTGACAAAGATCATGTTGCACTATACATTTTAATGCAATTTCAACTTGTTATAAAGAAATATGGATAAATATTATTTGCAATCCTATATCCCGTCAAATCCTCACAAAGACGGAGTTCTAAGTGAGTTACAAAACAGCATATCACGGCACAGAAGTTAAAATTTACACATTTGGTATAATATATACAGATCCAATGAAGTCTACTGGAATGAGGGAAGGCTTTATTTAACTGCCTATTGCAATCATCAGTAGGAAGACTGAACTCTGCATTTATTTTCAGCCAGCATGTGGACCACCAAGATGAAATGGTGCAACCCTAATACCAGAATATGTTTTGGTTTTAGTACAACTCTGCCTTTGTGATTTTGCTCAGTGGTTCTGTTGCATTTCCCCAGTTCCTGGTCAAGTTTATTATGGTTTGATATACCGCTTTAATGCCAAAGCGGTTTACAATATAAAACAATTTTTAAAACAAACAAAAAATAATTAATAACAGGAGAAAGGACATATATATGTGAATTTGAATTGTCATAACATGGCACAAGAGGAAAAAAGGGGAGGGTTTACAATTTATAAAATAAAAAAAATTGGAAAGGTAATGGGACGAACGATATGGAGAAGGGGAAAGCAGCAGTTCTAAAACTCAAGAAAACACGTGCAAATGTTTCCTAAAGAAACCTGCATAAAACTAAAATGGTTTATCTAGGTGGTCACTGAGCCTAAATTCCTATCCGATTGCAGTTTCACTGCTGATCCAGAATATGGACTCAGAAGGTAGAGAAGCACCACGTACCAAGATGGTCCTTCTTGCTGCCCCGCTTCTGCCGGGACGTTGGCTTTCACAATGAAGTCATCTTCAAGAAGGTTGTCTGGGTCTTCATAATCAAAGTCATCATCCAAAGCCGCAACAATATCTGGGTCCAGATCCAGCCGAGGGCCTAAGAAAGCGAGCAGAAACATCAGCCACAGTGACATATCCTGTCTTCACACCACCCCTGCCCCAGAAATCTACAACTGCACATCAAACTTAAGTCACATATACTGAAGGATTTCTCTAATTTGGGGGTTCATTTTATAAAGCATTTTCCACATGTAAAGCCATATATAAAAGGGTTTTTCTAAGTACACTGCTTCTCAAACACAACAGAGATTAGGGGAGATCACAGTAGAACATAAAACTTATTTATAGGGTGAAATGTCATCAGCAAAATGGCTGTTTAAGCCAGGAGCTCCTTTAGACAGGGCCGGTGCAAGGTTCTCATCCCCTACTAATTTCAGTTCCTTCCTTATCATACTTCTCCTCTCCAGCAACAAAGTTCCTTTATGTCTCTTCTCCTTTTATCTTCCCTATTTCCACCCTTACTTCCTTAAAAGATTTGTCCCCTTTAGTCCCTCATACTCTTCTTAACCCTCCAATTTACCCCTTTTCCCCATTATTGTTTCTATGTCTTCTCCCTTTTCTTAGCATCCATCTACCTACCTCCTCCTCCAGTATTTATGTACCCTACCTTTCCTCTACCTTTCCTCCAGAAACCCTCTGGCCCTTCATCTTCACCTTCTTTCTTCCCTCCCCACACTATACATTATTTGTCATCCCCTTCCTTCTCCAAGCCCCTGCATCAACCCCAAACCTTTATAGTCTTTGTCAGCCCTCAGCCCACTTCGCTCATGCCTAGCATTAGATCTCTTCTTCCACCCCATCCCCAACCTGATGGCCGAGCCTCCTTTCTCCCTGCCTCAGCCCCCAGCATTAGCCTGCTTTTACTATCCCCCAATCACCATCTCCTAGCCCCTAAATCAAAGCCATTTAGAAGCCCCAATACTCTTCTCCCATACATCCCTTTCTCAATATAGCCCTTCTCTCCAGCTTCCTCTAACTTCAGCTCTTTTCCTCTTCTGCCACCCCGCCCTGTTTTCAGTCCAGCCCCCTTCTCCCACCTGCCACCCCTCTCCCATCCCTCCCTCATTTTCAGCCCTCTTCTCCCATCTGCTATACTCCACTATATTCTCCAATAAAGCTGCCAAGCAGCACTGATGCTCCGTAGTATGAATCAACAGATTGTTTGCAAAAGTGGCCAATTTAAAACACTGGTCCCCCCCTATATGCACTTCTTTAATATCAGGGTTGGCATGAATATCATGACTAAGTGGGTCCAAGGTCAAAATAAACAGCAAAGGTGACAGTGGACAGTGGTGTCTGGTTCCACTATGGTTCTCAAACAATGAGGATCTATAAGAACTGCCCTAGGTGACACAGAGTGCTCTGATGGCTGAAACAAAGCATCCTGCAAACCCATAATGAGTCAGAGTGGCAAACAAATAATTCCAGCAAACTTTGTCAAATACCTTCTCAGTGTCAAAACTGATAAGCAAGGAAGACAAACCTGCCTTGGTACAATATTCAAGTGAAGTCATATGGTTTTTGGCCACTGAGAAGCCTCTTGACAAATCCAAGTTGAGATTCATGTATAATCTGTGGGAGAATTCTCGCCAATCAGTTGGCCATTACTTTAGATAAAAGTTTAACTTCAAAATTAAGCAAGGAGATAGGCCAATAGGACTGGTTTGGTAGGGTCTCTCCCAGGTTTCGGAAGAACTATTATTTGGACTACATTAAGATGTTCTGACATGACTTCAGCATTAATCATCACATTAAAGGAGGGAGTTGGAAAACATGATTGAGAGTTTTCTGCAAGCAACTTGCTGGTTCAAATAGAAGACCCTAACGTTCAAGACCATTAGACACATGCACTAGAAATGCTGGTTGTGAAGTGACCATCATGCTAACCATACAGACAGCCAAACATGATTAAAAACATTTTAAACCACTTGATCTACAGTTCTAGGTGACTTATAATATCACAAAACAAAAAAGCAGTAATTTCACAACCAAATATCATAATACCACGTATTATTCATGCTCAGACCATTCAACTGTTTTCAGGAAAGCCACCTTCATGGCTCAGTCAGCACTATGGCTTTTCTAACTGATTCTTTGAAGAAGTACTAACGAAACGGATCCATCAGAGTCAGTTATTATGCCACTAAGATAAGTGGTTTCTATGATTTTTTGATAAGCTGAGTCAGTTTCAATGATAGACTTTGAAATCTTTATCTATTTATGATAAAATTGCTGTTTTTGCACAGAATTGCCATTTTGCACAGAACTTTATATATGGCCTCATACAACTTTAATATTAAATAGCACTTAATGAATTATTGAAAAGGATGGAGGCGGACCAATGACTGAAACCATAATATTGCATTTGTCAATAGCCCTCGGCTGTTATGAGACGTAGCAATACGGTCCGAGGTTTTGCCTTCCATTTATGATCTATCAGTGCAATTGAATTGACAAAGTTAACTTTTGTTTTTTCCACTTATGTCACATACATAATTCATAAAATATAAAACACTTCACACAGCAAATATGTTGCTGTTTGTAAAAAGTACCTAATAGGTGTGTGCGCAGGTTGTGAGGTTTGGGTGGAGTGTGTGAGGGTTGTAAATGTGATTTCCTTCTCCTTGGATGGAGGCAGGAGAAATTGAGATGGGTGTCTGCCTTCTGGGATAAATGAAAACAGGGAATTCTGGGGACCTTGTTGCATTTCAACTGCCTGCTCTCATAGTTACTGTTCTTCCTCTTTGGATGGAGGATAGTTTGAGATCTTGCTTCTGGGCTTCTGAAACGGCAGATTCCTTTATCTTGTACAAACTTGTTATATCCTCTGTGTTTTGTGGTAGGATACATTGCTTACTTTATTGTTGTTCTTAGTTTGGTTTCTACATCTGAGCTATTTTTCTCATATGCTTAGGGGCTCATAATCGAAAGAGAAAAACATTCAAAAACCGGCCTAGGTCGGCACTTGGATGAACATTTCCCAAATACGTCCAAGTACCGATAATAAAAACAGGTTTGGACGTATTTCTAAATGACCTAGGCCTACACAGTGCCGCTGAACGACCAAAGCTAAACGGGGCATTTCGAGAGGGGTGTCGAGGGCGGTAGTTGGGCGGGACGTGGACAGGCTTAGACTTAGTTGTACAGCATGTATAACCGAAAGTTATACAGCCCACGATCGACGGAACTTGGACGTTGTGACTTAGACCATGTAAAACATGGTCTAAGTCACAAAAACTCACCTAAAGTCACAAGATAAGCACTGAAAACACATAAAATAGACCCAGACATACTACCCCAGTTATTCCCATCCCCCCACACCCCCATAAAAATATTAATCACACCTTTAAAATTCAGCCTCCAGACCATCATCACCTGGCCGCTTGGTATAGGAAAGCCTAGTCATCCAGCACAGAGGCGGCTTAATCTGTCTTGGAGGTGGGTTAGGGACTCATGCAGAGGAGGACCCATGCCCATAAGCCCCTGTAATCACTGCATTGATACTTAAACATGTGCACTCTCCTATACACCCGCAAAACCCTTTTGTACTGGCATATAACTGGCTCCTGCAGCCATAAGGGCTATTGGGATGATAGATAAGTGGGTCTAGGGCAGGGGTGTCCAACCTGCGGCCCCGTGAAGTATTTTGTGCGGCCCCGATCGAGGGCAATGCAGTGTTTTCCTCTGCTGCCCCTGGGTGTTTACCGTCTTGCTGGCTCCCTCCTCTGTCTTGCTGTAGCGTTTGCGCGGCCCCAGAAACATTTTTTTTGGCCAATGCAGCCCAGGTAGCCAAAAGGTCTGGTCCCTGGTCTAGGAGATTCTGGAGGTAGTTTGGGGGGCTCACCATGACCTATAAGGGAGCTGTAGTGAGGAGAAGACATGGCACCCTTTTTGTGAAGTTCACAGCAGTACCCTGTAAGGTACCCCACTATTTAGGTGCTATGTCTAGGTGTTCAGTCCATCACTTTGCAGACCCTTCCCACATCCAACAGGGCTTGTTCTAGGCGTTTTGGACGAAAATGTGGTATAAAGATGGATGATTTAGCGACTTGGACGATCAGATCGGCAGGAAGTATAGTTAGACGATTTTCGAAAGTAAAAAATTTTGGATGTACTTTTCGAAAATGTGTCCTAAGCTATTTTTTACTTTGGACAACTTGCTAGTTGGACGTAAACGGACTTAGACGTCCCTTTCGATTATGCCCCTCTTAGTGTTTTTTGTCCTACTGTACGATGTTTTGATGCTTGGTTCTGTTGGAATTCTCAATAAAAATGATATAAAAAATAAATAAATAATGGATACAATTTCTCTGCATTATGAGATTAGGAGCAGGTGGAAACTGGAATGACAAGATTGTTGCTGGTTAAAAATATCTTAAAATAAAACATGTGGGGGGTTGATATTTAAAGTGATTTAACTAACCAGAAATGGCTCCTGACTGGTTAAATTACTTATCTGGAGCCATCTGCTGGTACTCAGCGGCACTTAACTGGTTACTGCCGCTAAATATCATCACAGACTGCTAAACTCAAAGCCAGGAATCCTGTGGCAGTCTGGGGGCAGAGTCAGCACTAAACTACATAAGTTTAGTGGTCAAACTGGACCGCATAAAACACGGTCCTACCTTTATGTGACATCGCTTAGGCAGTAGTCAAAAATCTCATAAACTCAGATTTTCAATGCCTTTGCCCAGACATGGCCCAGCATTGAATATCTGGGAAGAACTTATCTGGTGGCTAAAAAAGTTCACTGCCACTGGTCAATTATCGACTCCTAATTTTTTTTTTTTTTTTTACATTTACAAAATGTACAAATTTCAGTCAAAGATTATCCAATGGGTTCTACTTACATGCACATTATGCACAGGTGTTCCTGGCGCTGCCATTTGGGCTAAGCAGGCACCGAGTTGCAATGTGTGTGTCTATTTTAGAGTACAACAGAAAGGCAAGGGAGACGTCCTTTCAACCAAAAACAAAGTCTTTATTGATTCAAGGGTGTGGTCCCACCAAGGACCCTAGTTTCGGGGCTTAAAAACGCCTTCCTCAGGGGACACTGAACAAATGGCTAAGAGCAAAACTCTTAGTCATTTGCTCGTATCGTTAAGGGCTCCTTTTACAAAGGTGCATTAGGGCCTTAACATGCAGAATAGCGCACTAAAAGGCCCCGCGTGCTATCCGCTACCGCCTCCTTTTAAACAGGCGGCAATTTTCCAGCTAGCGCGCGCTAATCTTGTGCGCACGCTAAAGACACTGGCGCACCTTAGTAAAAGGAGCCCTAAGTGTTTTTACAGTTTCAGCTGTTCGAACCAGTATCTCCTGAGGAAGGCGTTTTTATGCGCCAAAACTAGGATCCCTGTTGGGACCACACTCTTGAATCAATAAAGACTTTGTTTTTTGGTTGAAAGGACATCTCCTTTGCCTTTCTGTTGTACTGTTGGTATTTGCTTGTTTTGTCTATTTTACAGTACATGCATATATTGACTCCTTTTTAGGAGCAGGTGGAAATTTGTATGTGAGCATTTGTGAGCTATTTCAATTTGAAAGAAACCACAAGAACAAGGGGACACTCGATGAAATTGAAGGGGGACAGGTTTAGAACAAACGCAAGGAAATTCTTTTTCACACAGAGAGTGGTGGACACCTGGAACACCCTTCCAGAGGCCGTGATAGGAAATAGCACAGTACAGGGTTTCAAGGAAGACCTGGATAGGTTCCTGGAGGACAAAGGGATTGAGGGGTACAGATAAGAGCAGTGGAAGGTTTAGAGATAAGTGTAAGAGGTAGGTATAAAATTAGTCAGGGACCGCTGCTCAGGCAATATGCCTGATGGGCCGCCGCGTGAGCGGACCGCTGGGCGGGATGGACCTCTGCTCTGCCCCGGCGGAGGCGACTACTTATGTTCTTATTAGAGATAGTTCCGAGAGTCTATTTTATAAAAGGTACGTAGGTGTCTATGTAGCCTTTAGAAAATACATGCATGAAACACAAAACTGAAGGGACAGCCTACCTCTTATAGGAGCCGCTTTATTTAACAGTCCAACATCTTCCTCAAACTCCGACGCAAACACAGAGGAAGGCAAATTAATAGAGGGAGCCTGAGGGGATAGAAAGAAAAAAATTAATAAGCCAGGAAATAAGATGCTGAAAGAACAAGCAGATGGGAGTTTTGCATGCCCAGCATAGTGGCAAGGCTGAGAGTAGAGAAGCTGGCCATCTTTCTGCCTCTGTCACTACTTCTACTAAACACTGTAAGGGCAACTCCAGATCTTAGCACCTAACATTAGGTGTTACGTGCATTTAGGAACACCAGCTTATACCATCCATTGACCTGTCCTAAAGAGGCACACTTATATTTCAGCCAGTATTCTACAATGGTTCTAGGCATATCCCAGATCCATTAAGTAATTAACGCTAAGTATGCCCCATCATAGCTCTACATCTTAAGCCAAGTTATAGAATTGCCCTGTGTACGCAATGCCTTACAAATACACGTGGAGGGTCATTTTCAATAGGATGTCTAAAGAGACAAACATGGTTCTTTTTATTACATAGAGCTTTTTGGACCCCTACTCGTTTACAAAAACTAGACAGTTCTAAGTCTAATAGATGCTGGCACTGTAATCTAGAACCAGGGACATTAGATCATTTATTATATTACTGTCCTTATATTAAAATATTTTGGAATTCAATTTGGCCACAAATTAATAAATTAATGGAAAATCATATTGCAATATCATATGATACAATTTTATTTGGAACAATGATGAGAAAAAAAAGTCAAATTTCACCAGAAAATAATAAACTTTTATTAATTATGACAGGGGTTGCCATTCAACATATAACTAACAATTGGAAAAATTACAACAACCTAAACTACACATTTTGGTGGAATACAATATGCCATGTTTTTAAAATGGAAAGAACAATATCAATACAAAAGGGGACATATAATAAATTTATAAAAATATGGGGGCCATTGACAAAATACTGTAATGATTAAATAATAGAATACTTTTTCTTCCTTTCTTCTTTTAGAGATTTTCTTATGACACACATATAGGGAGGGTAAGGAAAACAATTTATATATAATATATTATAATATATGATACAAAATGTAACAAATGATTAAGGGATAATAGAAGGGTGGGGGGAGGGAAAATGAATAAAATTTATCCAGAATATATTGTATTAGATATAAATATGTTATTGAACAATTATCAATTGTATTCTAATATGTTATATACTTTTATAAAATTTGAAAATATTATATTAAAGTGGTGAAGGGGTGGGGGGAGGGTGAAGGGGAAAATAAAATTCAGACATACATTGTGATAGATATAAAAGTGATACCATGCATATATCAAATGTATTTTATTATTCTGTACACTTTTTATGAAATTTGAAAATAAAAATATAATGGAAAAAAAAAAAATAGGATGTCTAAGTCTGACTTTGGCAGTATAGTAGGATTTTGGTGGACTCACACCCCTAAAAATATGAATAAAAAAATACATGCCTTCTCTAACTTGAAGCTGTTTTCATGCACTCTCAATAGAACGAACAAACATTTCAAAAATCAACTTCCATGAATTCCAGTATCTTTAAAAAGGCCTTCACTTTGCATTGTGTTCTTTGATGTTCTGTTTTGTATCCTCCAAATAACAATGAGGATAGTAGTTTAAATTGAACAATAGAACATACAAAGGACACACTGTAAATAAAATCTTTCTTGACAGTTTTTCAAAAATATTTTAAGAACATAATAATAGGCTTACTGGATCAGACCAATGGTCCATCTAGCCCAGTATCCTGTCTTCACCTGGCAAAAACCCAAATAGCACCAGCATTCCATGCCACCAATCCAGGGCAAGAAGTGGCTTCTCCCATGTCTGACTCAACAGCAGTTTATGGACTTTTCCTCCAGGAACTTGTCCAAACCTTTTTTTAAAACCAGCTATATTAACCACTCTTACCACATCCTCTGGCAACGCATTCCAGAGTTTAACTATTTTCTGAGTGAAAAAAATATTTCCTCCTATTGGTTTTAAACGTATTACTCTGTAACTTTGAGTGTCCCCTAGTCTTTGTAAATCTTGATGCAGTAAAAAAATCAATCCACTTGTACCCATTCTACACCACGATCATATCGCCCCTAGCTGTCTCTTTTCCAAGCTGAAGAACCCTTTAATCTTTCCTCATACAAGAGAAGTTCCATCCCCTTTATCATCTTAAGTCTATCCAGGACTATAAAGTGTATATTTTTTCTTAGGGTAGTAAAAAGATTCAGAAAAATTGGGGTAACTTAACAAAAAAGTTTAATGCTCCTTTTTTTTATTTCAATCACTGGCTTAAAAATTCTCCCCTCTATATACATCCAGTAAACTGTCAAGACCATGCAGCTTAGGGCTCCTTTTACTAAGGTGCCCTAGCGTTTTTAGCGCACGCAGGATATTACCGCGCCCTACTTGGCTAGCTCTATGCTGGCGTTAAGGTCTAGTGCACGGGGCAATTCAGGGCATGCTATTCCGCGCGTTAATGCCCTAATGGAGCTTAGTAAAAGGAGCCCTTAATATCCAAATAGATTCTTATACATACAGAGAAACACATTCATTCACTTTCCTCAAAATATTCATAATAACTCAGGACTAAATGCAATTTTCCACTTAGGAGTGCTCATTGTAAAAACCATTGAAGTCTAAATACTGTAGTTCAATACTGCCAGCATTTCCTATCATATTGTTCAATGAAGTTGCAATTTTAAGAAGTTTCCAAATACAGTGGTACCTTGGATTACGAGCATAATCCGTTCCAGGAGCATGCTCGTAATCCAAAATGCTCATTTATCAAAGCGAGTTTCCCCATAGGAAATAATGGAAACTCGCTTTGATACGTTCCCCCCCCCCACGAGAACCAGCATTGCTCCCCCCGAAGGCCCCCCCCCTGTGATCTGGCACCCTCCCCCCCCCGCGATCCGGCACCTCATGACTCGATTGGGCATCCCCCACCACAATCCTGAACCCCCCGACTCGATTGGCACTCGATCGCGGCGGAGGGGTTGCAGGATCGCAGGGGGAGGGTGCCGGATCACGGGGGGGGGGGGGGGGGGAGGGTGCCAGATTGCAGGGGAGCGCTCATAAATCGAGCCATGCTCGGTTTCCGAGGTGCCAATTTTGCAAATATTTTGCTCATTTTGCAAAACACTCGCAAACCGGTGCACTCGTAAACCGAGGTACCACTGTATGTTACAACTGGATTTCAAATCTGGCATAATAATTTATTTATATATCACAAAACCTTGCAGTTCAATGCAGCTAACAACTGAAAAGAACTAAACATCCGTAGCGCATACCAAAACAATCTAACACAAACTTAGGGGTCCTTTTATCAAACCGCGCTAGCGGGGTTAGCGCGTCAGACATTTCATCACGCGCTAACCCCCATGGCCGGTTAAACAACTAACGCCTGCTCAATGCAGGCATTAGAGGCTAGTGCGGCAGGCGGTTTAACGCGCATTAAACCCCTACCGCAGCTTGATAAAAGGACCCCTTAGTATATAACTAAAGTTTTTAAGAGGCTTCTGAAATGAATATCAGACATCAAAGTCAATAATAAAGGCAGCAGAGAGATTGTCTCCAGCTTACCTTTTTCCTCATTTTGTGTTGCAAAGACCATCAAGAGAAACTAGAAACTTCTACTTATTTGCTTATCCAAAAATTAATGGCTGTAGATATAAGATCTTCTTAGATAGGACCCTAGCATTTCAAGCTGGTAGGCAACAATCTTGGTTAGGTAAATGTATTCAGCAAGCTATGTTATCCTATTGCAGTTTTCGGAAATTAATTAAGACCACTTTGTTCGATAAGTTTATTACTTAGTGAGTTTTATTATTGAAATTCTATTTTATAAATATTTGTATTTTTTATTGTATTATTGTATTTCACCAATTGTCCAGCTCTTTAGTGTAAACCGTCTAAAACTTTTGGTTATGGTGGTATAAAAGAATAAAGTTATTATTATTATTAAGGCAGTAGCTGCTCTCATCGCACCCATCTAGCCTACATTTCCAGCCTTCACAGCTCAAACTTGTTATAGAGGAAGGGATAAGGAGCAGCTTATTACCTAGACGCCACATGGACCTCCTGCCCCCACCTCTCACTGAGGCCCACAGAAAAGAAAGTAGGCGGGAGAGGTTCGTGCCCAGTAAAGTCGCACTGACTGGCCCACTATATAGAAGCACTTAAATAATAGTAGTAGTAATTATCCAGTTATCACTTATATAGTGCTGAAAAGCGTATGAAGTGCTGTACATTATGACATTTAATTAGCAGTTCCTGCTCAGTAGAGCTTACAATCTAACTTGGACAGACAGATGTGACATATAGGATTGGGGATGCAGAACCCAAGGTGAGAGGAGTTAGGAGTTGAAAGCACTCTCGAAGAGGTGGACTTTTAACTGGGCCTTAAACACTGCCGGAGACCGCCATAGGGATGTTTCAAGCATATGGTGAGGCAAGGTAGAAGGGATGGAGTCTGGAGTCGGCAGAGGAAGAGAAGGGCATGGATATGAGGGACTTACTAGCTGAGCAGAGCTCGCGGGGGGGGGGGGGGGGGGGGGGGGGGGGGGCAAGACAAGTGAAGAGAGATAATGAGAGGCAGCTGAGTGAGTGCATTTGTAGGTCAATAAGAGGAATTTGAATTGTATTAATTGTATTTGGAAACAGATGGGAAGCCAATGAAGTGACTTTAGGAGAGGGGTAACACGAGTATAGTGGCTCAATATGAGTCGTGAGCCGAATTGTGAATGGATTGGAGGGGAGCGAGATGGCTAAGCGGAAAGTCTGAGAATAGTGAGTTGCAGTAGTCTAAGCGCATGATGAGAGCGTGCTGAATATTAGCTTTGACCACTGTGGCACTATCCAATTATGGCTGGAATCAGTGTGGATCCAAAGTTAATCTGGACACTGTAGGGATTCAATGCTGGTGCCCTTATAGCTAACCGGGCACAATGGACCACACATCATACACCTCCACCTTTGCCCGGGTAGTTATCCGGGTACCGCACTGAATATCAGCCATATTCTAATAATTTCCAGCCTTCGCCACATGCCCAGATATGCCATGCACGGTCAATGCTGAGAAAAATGCTGGATGGCCACACACTGAATACCACCTGGGATTTGTTTTTCTCTACTGCAGAAGTCCCTGCCACCCCTGCTTCCCTAACAAATAGATAGCAGTAAGGCAGTTAGAAAGCTTTCCCATCACTATAACAGGAAAAATAAAAAATGACGGAGAAACAACACTTAAGAAAAATCTTACCAGAATCTGCAAAATCTCCTCCTCTGCATCGATGCTGGGGCTCTGTTGACGGGGTGCTATGGAAGGGACAAGCTCCGAGGGGCCCGAGGCCTCCTTCAGGTGCTGAAGGTAGTTATAGTCATCATCAAAGAAAACCCCAAACTGCCTCTGTTCCTCTCTCCGCTTCTCTGTCTCTGTCTATCATCGCATAAACAAAGGCAGAGTTAAACAATGGAAGAACCAGTACACAAAACACTCCAATGTAGCCACTGCAGTACAAGCCACGGATTATGGTTTCAGCAGACACGTACCCTGAAGCCTATCCAAAACTGCCATTGCTTTGTGATGGCTGGGACTGGCTCCCTATCACAGGGGTGGTGCGTGTAACCTCATCAGTACAGCTAACTTCTATTGGTTAGCAGTGGTATGACATCTGCAGTCAACTTTCTGAGCACATGATGCAAAAGAAGGTTTTGTACAGAAGTAAAATATTGTGTTAGACGCTAGCATACTTCATATCAAAATGGAGGCTAGTAGCTATTCAACCCTTATACAGAAAACTGCTGCAGAAGACTTTGCATTGAGCACGATCTGAGGAGATGTAGAAAGATTAATAGCTTCCATTTCTTAAATTGTCTCCACCCCCCCAAAAAAGAAATCCCTTGTAGTCTAGTAGAGCCCATGATCTTTTATACCCACCCCAGAAAAAAAAAAAACCCTAACCCCTGAATGCAGATTCACCTCAAGTATGTACACTGTGGGTGCCTTGTAAACTAGATTGACCAGCATGTCTTATGGACTGGGTTTAGAGCCACTGCCTATGAGAACAGGAAACGAGGGGGCAGGTGTGATAATTTATAAAAGACATATTCAAAGGTTCCAGAACATGCAGCTGTGGTAGATCTGGAAGGGATTCCAATAAATAAATGTTCCTAGGACTTACTGAGGACCGCTGCCTTAGGGTAGATGTATATATGTGCTAAAGTCTCAATGTATAGGGCCTGTAGTATACAGACTCCACACAATAACTTTCCCCTGTTGCTGTCTTTACTCTAAGTCCCCCTGTAGAGAAACAGCCTCCTGAATTTGAAGAATACACCAGTTGAGGTTTCAGCAACAGCTGCCATCACCTACCATAATTCAATCTGTTGCTGGTAGGATCTCTCCCCAAGTACCCAGGCTTCCCCAAACTATTCCCAGTGCCCATTTCAAGTGCATGAAATAGGATTCCCCCTTCCCCAGATAACACTCCCAACTCTGCTGCTTCTCCAGCTTTCACTTTACCCACACATTATACATTAGCTTAAGCTGCCATACTTAAGGCCACACCCTAAACTTTTCTAAAAATGCTGCTTAATATTCCCCACATCTCCTAGAAGTGTGAACCCTTCTGGGATGCTGAGGAATCAGCTGTGAAAAGCCACCAGAGGAGAGAACAATTGAACATAGAAACAATCTACTACTACTATTTATTTATATAGTGCTATACACATTATATGCAGGCATTTTCTCTGTCTCTAATGGGTTCACAATCTAAATTTTTGTACCTGGGAAATCTAAGCTGGATTTGCACAAATATATGTTTTTATTAAACAAATACTTTTAGTATTAACCTTGGGCTTTTAAAATCATAGTAGCAGTGAAGCTCTATGCTTCCATCTTTGCCTGAACAGTTTTGCTATTTGGGTATATGGTCTGCATCTGTTGAAGAATGTGAATACGGCAGTATCTGGACAGGGGTTCCCAGGCTGGTAGGGACAGCAATGTCTGAGGCTCTCATGTGTACCTTTTCTGCTGGTAGCAGGACTCTCTGGGGTGCAGTTTCATCAGCTACCAAAGGGTCCCTCTGACTCCTGTGAACCAGGTGAAAGGTGACAGCTTTCTTCTTCTCTATAAAAGGTTTTTTCCTTCGATGAGGCTGGAAAAGAAAATCCTCTTCTGATTTGTATTCCATTACTTCTTTAAGAAATATGCACAATACATACATACTGGGACGCGGCAGAGGAAATTAGGCCAGTAGAAGATCCGAAGCAGCATGTTTACTGTGCCTGGGATTGCTGGAGCTGCGAGGTTTGTCAGCCGTGTAGCGGTGGGAGGGTCAGCTGGGAGGGTCAACGGGGGTTTCTGGTGTGCCGGGTAGGGTCGGCGCGGTGGGGGGGGGGGTGTTAAAAACATGCTGCTCAGGGGGATGGGAGGCAAGAAGCCAGACAGACTGGCATCGGGGGGGGGGGGGGGGGGTTCAATGGAAGGGGGATGGGAGGCAGGCTGGCATTGGAGGGGGGGTGGGGGGTTTCAATGGAAGGCAGGCAGGCTGGCATTGGAGAGGGGTTTAAATGGAAGGGGGGATGGGAGGCAGGCGGGCTGGCTGGCATCGGATGGGGGTGGTGGGTTTCAATGGAAGGCAGGCAGGCATCGGGGGTGGGGTGGTTTCCATGGAAACATGCTGCTCAAGGGGATGGGAGGCAGGCAGACAGGCATCGGAGGGTGGGTGGGGGGGTTTCAATGGAAACATACTGCTCAGGGGGATCGGAGGCAGGCAGGCATCGGGGGTGGGGGTGGGGGGGTTTCAATTGAAACATGCTGCTCAGGGGGATGGGAGGCAGGCAGGCAGGCTGGCATCAGGGTGGGGGGTGGGACAGTCTGGAAGATAATGATGGGGACATAAGAAGGAGGCACTGGGGACACTAAGGACATAGAAAGGGGCACCGAGGGCACTAAGGACATAGGATGCACTGAGAGCATTAAGCAGGACAGAGGCACTGGGGGCACTAAGGACACAGGAAGGAGGCACTGGGGGCACTAAGGACACAGGAAGGAGGCACTGGGGGCACTAAGGACATAGGAAGGAAGCACTGGGGGCATTAAGGACACAGTACGCTGGCACTGGGGCACTAAGGACACAGTACAGAGGCACTGGGGGAACTAATGACATGGGAAGAAGGCACTGGGGACATTATGGACACAGGAAGGAGGTAATGGGGGCACTAAGGACGTAGGAAGGGGTACTAAGGCATGGGAAGGAGGCACTGAGGGCACTATGGACATAGGGAGAGACACAGACAGAAAAAATGACAAGACAGGCAGCGTGCAAGGAGAGAGACAAAGAAAAAAAAAAAACCCAGACAGACAGATTGGAGTTTCAGCAGCAAAATATATCTGATCAAAGCTAACAAGCATCTACCAAAACTCCTGGAAAATCTTCAGCAACATTTTGAAAACCCCTGGAAAATATAAAATTAGACTCTGCCCTTCTAAGCACCATAGGCCACAGAAGCAACAGAAAGGGGGACTCCCATATATCCCTATCTCATCCAGTCCTGGTTTTACCCCATGGACTGCATATTGATTTTTTTAAATATGATGACCAGGATGAAGAGACATATAAAACAGTAGTCTTGTATCAGTTTCAGGACTACTATTACCAAGGCAGGAGAAATTCTGCTAATAGATAGCTCCCCTTCTCAGAGACAGTAGGGGGTGAACCGTAGTGATGTTTATCACTCCACAGAGAGATTAAATACCAAAAAGCAAGATTTTTATAATACACGTGGGTTATAAGTTTAGAAAGATTTAGAAGTAGCATTATTTACTTTCTTTGGAGCCTCTAAAACGATACAGTATTGAAGCTATTGGGCTCATTTTTAAAGCACTTAGACTCATACAGTACCATAGCAACCTATAGAACTTGGTGTATCCAAGTGCTTTGAAAACACGCCTCCAAATGGCTAAATTCTTTGCCCACAAAAGCGCTCTCTTCTTCTTCGAAACCCCTTTTAAACATAAGCACAGGTTTTAGAACACTTGTGCTGCTTGTAGGTGCTGGGAAAACGGATGAAAAGTGAGCTTAGATTTCTTCCCACTGTTGAGTCAGTTGATTTCTCCTCTTGGGCTTGCTCTGAAGAAAGTGCTGATCAGACAGGCTCAAAGAGTGAGAAAGCCTTCAGATGAGCGTAACATACTCTTAAGTGGGAGAAGATGCGCAAAGAAGATATTCGTCAAATGGATGAAAGATCTCCACCTCCCCCTCAGCCCCCCCAACTCCACCAGTACATCGGGAACGGGTTTTTTTTTACAAGGCCAGCCGGCGTATCGCTTTGGGAACCTTACCATGACCGCGAGGAAAAGACACCTTTAAGCTCTTGGATCCCGGGCACAACTCAAAACGGAATTTCAGTCCTCAGCTTCCCGATCACCATGCCACAGCCGCCATCTTGAGACATACCAACAGGTCAAATACATTAGGGGCAACCTTATCAGCCTCTCCTTGTCACGCTTTAAAAAAAACCCAAACCAAACCCGAATACCCCAAATTATACACAACACAATAATAAAAAAAGACAGAAAAGGTCTGATATGACCTTTTAACACGAGTCTCTACAATATACGTTTATTTAAAACATTTAAAAGTTTTCCGTAAAGTTGGGTGGTTTATTCCTCAAGACCTAAGCAACAGAAAAGGAAGTCATCGCTGGGCCAGCCATCACAATTGTGGGTGGAGCTGAAAGGAGGGCATGTCTTTCTGTTATGGGTGGGGTTTGGTGTCCTGGGTTAGTGCAACTACCTGAATGGTGGATTGTTAACGCTGTTGTTGTATGAGCGGCTACGTAGGCGCTAGGTGTGTGAGCATCCTCACTACTTTTTTCCCTGTAAGTCTGTAGATCTTGGGCAGCAAGCTCCATTCTAAAGAACTACAGGAAGGCTTCTGTATCTTAGTTACTGCTCCCTCCTCCCCTGGCTGTGTCTGTCAGACTGCAGTGGAAGGAGGGAGTTGCTGTAGCCTAGCAGCTGCCAAATGGGAAGGTAAAGTTGGAAGACCTTGACAAAAGGAACAGGCAGATTCAGATAACTTTATTGGCATGACAATTTTACCTGTGCTGACAAAGTAATGGCCGTATAAATACACACAACTTATCTCCAAAGATATCAAATATATTTTTTGAAAGCAGCTCATTGATTGATGTCGGTCCCATATGCTCAGAGATGCATAGCTTTTTTTCTTTGCTTTTTTTTCTTTATCTGTAAAAAGAAAACATTGAAGAAGCATATTATATGCTATGACTGGACATATGGGAGCCACATCAATCTATGAGCTGCTTTCAAAAAATATATTTGATATCTTTGGAGATAAGTTGTGTATATTTATATTTAGTCGTATACTTGAGTATACTGTTTCACATCTCCATTTATTTGAATGATAGTACCCTGCACAGATATTGTTGACTAACGTAATAGCCATAGCAGTTAAGGTTGAAAAAAAAAGACAGATGTACTGGGAGAGTAATAAAGGGGACTAGGAAGGAGTTAAGAGACTTAAACGGTTAACTGGCTGGTAGAGTGAAATGTTGGCAGGAAGCAGCTATAGAGGAGCGGCTGGGGCTGGGGCTCTAGAAAAAGGACGGATTGAGACATCCAGGTTTTACTTCTATTGCTTTCAATGGAAGTAAAACCCGGATATCTTCTTTTTTTCTGGAGCCATATGGTAATCCTACATGATAGTTAAGCTGTGAGAGTGAAAGGGAGAGATCATGGGCTATGTGGGAGAAGATTGCTACGGTAGCAGAAGGAGGCATGATCTGGGAGAAAGCAAGAAGAGCACACAGAGGGGGCACAAGCTGTAGACCGAAGAGTAGCTGAAAGAGATGGAGAATAGCTTTGTGAATAGAGAAAAGAGTAGCTGAGGGAAAGCTTAGTTATGGTGGAGAGAACTGATGAAGGTGAGAAAAGGGTAAGAAGTGGAGGAGGGAGTAAGACTAGAAGAAAGTAGGAGAGAAGCTGTAGAAAGAAACCATAGAGAGAGAAATATATAGAGGAAAGAGAAACATTGATGACATGGGAGGAAAACTGGAAAAAGAATCCTTAAAAGAAAGAACATGTGGATAGAGAGAAAACCAAGAACAAGCAGAGACAGGACTAACTTCAGTCACAAAGGTTGGAAAATTGTTTTGTTTTTAGTAAATATTTCTGTGCTAGATAAGCTGGATCAAGGGTAGGCGATAACTATATTTAGCCCTTCTCCTTCAGCCCTGTTGTCACTAGAGTTAATATATTATTTTACTGAAATGAGATGAGATGGGGAAGCCAGATGGGACTGTGCCAGTATTTGATGCATGGGCTGAAAAATACTTCTATAATTACTTATTTTGGCAGCTCTGAAATGTAGAGACCTATGATTGAGTCTCAAATCGAAAAGGAGAATAGAGAGTAATACCATATCCTTTTTTTTCCACAAATGAAAACTGTCAAGAAAAATGTGCAATAACTTGTAAGTTTCATGGCTCCACATCATTCTCTTCTTGGCTGGGCTGAGAACTTTTCAGTGGCCCCTCGTAAGTCATTCCCCTGTTGTATCTTATGAGAGACAGTAGCGGTGTTGGACTGTGGGCTCATTATGCTCTATTGGCCCAAAGAAATAGCATGGCAGCAGCAGGAAAAAGTGACAGGTCAGATGGATGGAGTTTGGAAGGAAGTAAAAGGTACATTGCCCTTCAACTATGTGTTTCTTGGTTTGGTTTCCTTCTTCACTCAGCTACTAAGCCCTGACTTTCCATTCTTACTCCCAGCAAAGTTCTGCTACAAGCAGATGTGTGACCTGTGTGGCTGTGCAGGGCACCATGAATGAGGGTGTACTGCTATAGTGGAGTGCTGCCCCCATATCCTTCCACATCATGCAAGGGAAAGAGGAAAGTGGGGAAAATAATAGGGTTACCAGACGTCCAGGAAAACCCGGACATGGCCTCTTTGTAGAGGATTTATTTTCCAAAACACAACATTTGGCTTTTGAAAAGCCCTGAAGCAGTGGCGTACTTAGCATATGTGACACCTGGGGTCCATCATTTTTTCACACCCTCCCCCCATCTGTATGAAAACATGATTTTTAGTAACAATCCACACGTCACACTTGAGTACCTAGGAAAAGGCAGCATCTTACATACTGCAATGAGCAGTACAACATCAATTCACCCATTGTAAAACTAAACAAGCCAGACCAGTACAGATCAATCCTGCAGTCAATCCTAACAAAAAACCATGTCTTTCGAACACACAGAACACAGAAAACACCTTCGCCTAGTATGGAATATGTAATCACAAACTAACCTCTCCCTCCCTCTTTTACAAAACTAGTGTGGATTTTAGCTATGGAGGTAACAGGTCTGACGCTCATAGAATTCTGAGCATCAGAGCTGCTACCATCACGTCTGGTGCTAAAAAACACTTCACAGTTTTGTAAAAGAGGGGATAAAATAGAAATACATAGGCAAAGGTTAAATTGAACCAGCAAGAAGCTGGACTCTGCATACAATGCAACACCACAGAAACAGTGACACATGTCTCCTAAAGCAATAAATAAATAGAACTTTTTTTTCTACTTTTGTCTTCTGTGGTTTCTGCTTTCCTCATCTTCTTGTAACTCTCTTCCTTCCATCCACTGTCTGCCATCTCTCTTCCCCTATATGGCATCTTCTCTCCTTCTATGCCTCTTCCAGAAACTGTATGCCTCCCCCTTCCATCTCACCTTTCACCCCATTGGTCTGGCATCTCTCTCCTCTCCTTCCCTCTCCCAAACCTCTCCTCTGCAATCCCTTTCCCTTTTTTCCCTCATTTTCCTTTTCAATTTATTTTCTGCATCTGTCTAGATTATGTTCTTACTACCCTCTCATCAATGTCCTTTTTTACTGTCTACCTAAAGCTTGTCACCTCTGTCCCTCACCCCTCCAGTGTTTCCCTAACTCAATCCTTCTCTCCCCATCATGTGCCCTCCTTTTATTTATCCCCTCCTTCCATCATGTACCCTTTTTCTCCAACCCTTCCATCTAGTACCTTCTCCTCTCTCTGCCCACTTCCATCCAGCATCTGTTCCCCTCTTTCTCTCCTCCCATTTCCTTCCGGCATTTGCTCCCTTATCTCTCCCATCTGCACTTCCAGCCAGCATAGACTCCCCACTATCATCCAATGTCTGCCCTTTCTCTCTCCACCCCTCTTCAATCGGCATCTGCCCCCTTTCTTTCCCTCCAATATCTTTCCCCTTTATGTCTCTCCCCTTTCTCTGTACATCAATTCCATCAGCACCACCCTTCCATACTACCCTGCCCCCTTTCTTTCCCTCCACCACTCTTCCATTCCAGCAGTCCTGCTCCTTTCTCTCCCTTCATGCAGCAAGGTCCTGCAATGACTGTAGCTGCCGCTGCCAGTCCACCCCACTCCGACGTACTTGCTCTGGAGCGGACTCGGCAGCCGCATGCTGGAAGGTCCCACGATGACTTGCTTACTGGCTCTGCTCTGGAAGAAGTAAGTTACGTCGGAGGGGGTGGACCCGCAGGCGCAGGGAGTTGCGGCAAAGTCCCGCAATGACTGCGTCTGCCGGGTCCACCCCGTCCGACGTAACTTACTTCTTCTGGAGCAGAGCCAGCAGACAAGTCATCGCGGGACCTTCCTGCACCTCAGCGTGGCTGCCGACTCTGCTGAAGAGAAAATAAGTCAGAGCTAATGTGACCATTTATTTTTTCATCAAAAGGGGACATCTATTAATTGACTGTGTATCCTTTCTTTCAATTCTTTCTGCACTCAGGCCCAACAATTGTCCCTTTCTATTCCCTCCCTCCTTCCTTCCTTCCCATGACCTTAGTGCCCCCAGTGCCTCCGTCCTGTGTCCTTAGTGCCCCCAGTGCCTCCGTCCTGTGTCCAAAGTGCCCCCAGTGCCTCCGTCCTGTGTCCATAGTGCCCCCAGTGCCTCCTTCCCGTGTCCATAGTGCCCCCAGTGCCTCCTTCCCATGTCCTTAGTGTCCCCAGTGCCTCCTTATGTCCCCCCACTGCCTTCCAGATTTTGCACACCCCCAAAGCCAGCCAGCCAGCTTGCCTGCCTACATCCTTCCCATCCTTCCGCGGAAAAAAAAGCCTCTCTCCTTCCTTTTCCCCAGTCCGCGCCGCTGCAGTTTTACCTCTCCGCTGCTGCTGCTAATCACCGACAAGAAATCTTCTTTCCGACGTCAATTCTGACGTCAGAGAGGACGTTCCGGGCCAGCCAAGCAGTGATTGGCTGGCCCAGAACGTCCTCTCCAACATCAGAATTGACATCTGAAAGAAGACTTCTTGTCGGTGATTAGCAGCAGCAGCAGGGAGGTAAGACTAATGTGACCATTTATTTTTTTCATCAAAACGGGACATCTATTAATATTCAGTCCCGCCCTAGCCCCACCCCCAGCCCTGCCCACCCCCCATTCATTTTCATGCACACACAATATCTTATTAATTCATAATGGTAAACATAAAATGTATTAAAAAACACAAAGCACACGGTACGTAGAGAAAATGTTAATTATCATTTACGAGTTTCAGGGATTTTTTCAAAGATGTCAAACAGATTACTTTAAAATATGCTATGTCACCTCAGTAGAAAATAGACACATATAGTGCAAAATATAGACAGCAGATATAAATTCTCAAAACAGACACATTTTGATCACTAAATTAAAAATAAAATCATTTTTCCTACCTTTGTTGTCTGGTGATTTCATGAGTCTCTTGGTTGCACTTCCTTCTGACTGTGCATCCAGTCTTTCTTTCTTTTGCATCCAACATTTCTTTCACAATCCAGCCCCATCCCCTTTGGGTCCAGGTCTCTCTCTCTTTTCCCTCTATTACCCTCCCCAGATCCAGTGTCAGTTCTCCTTTGTACCGTTGTTCCAGGTCTCCATCTCTCTCCCTCCCTCTCTGTCTGAACCTCCCATAGTCCTGCATCTTCCTACTGCCTTTCTCCTTTCATCCAGGCCTTTCTCTCTGTAGTCTTTCTAATCTGCTTACAACACCCCAACCCCTTTCTCTGCCTCTTTCTCTTCTTCTTTCCTCCCTCCCTCCCAGCAGATTTTAGCATATCTCCTCCTTTTCCCCCCTCAAATCCAGTATCAATCTCCTTCCTCTTTTCCTCCTCCTAGGTCTGGTATCTGTCTCCTCCCCTTCCCCCTGCTCTGGCATCTCTCTCTCTGTTCCCTTCCTCCCGTTCTTCCATGGTCTTCCTTCTCAATTTATTTTCTGTCTCTGTCTAAATTCTTTTTTATTATTCAGTCCTCAATTTCCCTCTTTCACTATTGAGCAAGGGACAGCGACGCCTTGAAAGCTCATGGTTTGAAAAATAGTAAAATATGCAAAATGACACCAGCGCAAGGTTTTAAAACTTATAATTAAGCTTTATTGAGTTATTGTTTCTATTTTTCCATTATGAGATCAAAAGAATTTGCATTAACAGTTGCGCTAATGGGAGATCGTTATAGTTGCCAAATGCTGGCCTTCTAATAACGAACTCAGCTTAATATCTCAGGACATTCTATTATATACTTTTGGCTCAGTGACATCATCAGTATAACAACCAATAACAATTTACAAAAGAGGTGGTCTTAGAAGTTAGACAAAGAAAATTCCTCCACGTTTAAAAGTTAGACAAAGCAAAAAGTTTTAGAAAAGTACATTTGTTTGCTTATAGTCATTTCTGAATATAAATCATAATTTTCACTAAAGTATATTAAGAGAAATTATTTGTTAAAAGATGCTGAAAAGTTCTCAGCCTTAGAGGAAAAAAGCTGACAGGTTATGGATCTGCACACAGAAACCTTAGCCTGGAGGAGGAGGAGGGGCTGGTTCCTCCTAAGCTGACAGCTTCACACCTCCTATGTTAGAGCAGGAGTCTCTGACTTAATTACTTCCAGATGTTGCTTTAGGATTTCTTTAGGTTGCAAAGATATATCATGTTTTTCAAAACCCATTCTTTTGTTCAACACACAGCCACACATCCACTCCAGTCATATTTGTTCATTTATACTTGCTTGGCCAAGCCTTCCATACATTCATTCATTCAAAACTATATTTAATTCCTGTTATATCTTAGTTTGGGACACGTTATATTTCTTTACCCGTCTAAAGCACATGTGGTATTAATTAACACCACCCTGCTGGGAGCGGGAAACTAAACAAAGAAAAACAGAGCAGGACAAAAAAGACAGAAACTAGTCATTGGCACAAAATGGTGTCCAAAGACAGAGCAGATTTAGAAAAGACAGAGAACCAAAATGGATTCCTCTGGTTTCCTTCATGATCTGGCCCAACAGAAAAGTACATAAAAAATATTATTATACTTTCCCTTATATTAATCTGTAGTGTGTTTTTCTGGCTTTAACTACATTTATATTTAGATTTTTATTCACCAGTTTTTCATACGCTTCCATTGGGTGTGGCCTTAACTAACACATATGCTTGTATCTAACTAGAATTACCTAGAATCATACGAAAAACAGGCACTTTTGTAGAAAAACTCCACAAAAATACTGCACTATTATATCCATTCCATTACCGTCCCATAAACATCACCTCCTACTGGCCACGAGCCACTACTCCTCACTATGTCTACCTATAGTTTGCCACTTCTTTCTCTCACTCCTTCCAGTATCTAACTCTATCCTCATCCCTCAATCCAGCATGTGCCCTTTTTTTTTCTCCTCCCCACTTCCTTCCAGCGTCTCCTCCCCCTCTCCCTCACACTTCCATTCAGTGGCTGTCCCTCCTCTCCCCCACACTTCCATTCAGTGTCTGTCCCTCTCTCTACCCCTTCCATCTACTGTTCACCTTCTGTCTTGCTCCTTCCAATCACTACCCTCTCTGCCATTTCCATCCAATGTCTGCCTTCTCTCTCTCTCTCTCCCATATGACATCTTCCTTCTTTCTATGCTCCTTTCATAACTATCCTGTGCCCCTTCTCTCCTTTGTACATGATTGATTTCAGCTCTGCCACCTCTCCATTTTTTTCTCTATCACCACCCCATCCACTATGCTCTGGCATCTCTCTCTTCTCTTTTCTTTCCTTCGCACCCCACAGTCTGGTATCTTCCCTTCCCTGATTCTCTGGCATCTCTCTCCTTTCCTTTTCTTCCATCTTTCCCTCAGTCTGGCATACCTTCCTCCTTCCCTCCAAGCCCTGGCATCTCCTTTCATTCCCTCCCTCATTTTCCTTCTCCCTCCAGTTGGGTACAGCAGCACTCTCCCCTGCAGCTCTGGACTTCCCCACACCTGCTCCCCCAAAATTGCCATGCTTCGGTTCCTCTTCTTCCTTCCTCCCTCCCCCCGTGGGACCCTGCGGCACCATCAACTCTTACTCCCTCTAACGCCGGCCCTGCAGCTCTGGACTTCCCCACACCTGCTCCCCCCCAGATCGCTATTATTTTAAATGTTATGGCAGCCGTGGCGCTGTATTCATCAGAGGAGACTTCTAACTTCGGCCTGCCCCAGAACTCTTACTGCAGCAGCCGCCTGTCTAGGCAGGAATAGGAAGTCACTGTTGTAGTAAGAGTTCCGAGGCAGGCCGAGGTTAGAAGTCTCCTCTGATGGATACAGCGCCGCAGCTGCCATAACATTTAAAATAATAGCGATCCGGGGGGGGGGGGGAACAGGTGTGGGGAAGTCTGGAGCTGCAGGGCCGGCATTAGACGCAGTGAGAACAGGACAGCTAAGCGTCCGACGTCGCCTTCAAAACCGGGCCGGCTGTGCACCCCCCCAGGGCGTGCACCTGGGGTGGACCTCCCCCCCTTGGTACGCCACTGCCCTGAAGGGCTCCGTCTGCATTTGGAGGGCCTCTGAGCATGCATGGATAATGTGACCATATGTCCCGTTTTTAGATACCCTGTCCCGTTGTCCCCAAGCACAGCTTTGGGATGCCGAAATGTCCTGTTTTCAGAGACAGTGTCCCGAAGCTGTGTGTGGGGACAACGGGCAAGGCGATTGCTTCCCCTCCCTTCCTGTCATGCCAAAGCCAGCCTGCCTGTCTGCCTCCCTCCCTCCAGCGCCGAAGCCTGACCTACCGCTGATTCAAACCCCCCGGTCCGCCACCGCTACCTCCCACTGCAACTGAAGGAAAGGAAGGTCCAGGGGCCGGCCCACAAACCTTCTTCTTGACATCAATTCTGACATCGGAGAGGAAGTTCTGGGCCAGCCAGGCAGCGATTGGCTGGCCTTGAACTTCCTCTCTGATGTCAGAATTGATGTTGGGAAGAAGGTTTGTGGGCCGGCGCATGGACCTTCCTGTCCTTCAATTGTAGCGGCGGAAGGCAAGAAGCAGCAGCGGGGGCCGGTCCGGGGAGAGTTTAAATCGGTGGTAGGCCAGGCTTTGGCGCTGGAGGGAGGCAGACAGGCAGGCTGGCTTTGGCGTAGCAGGAAAGGAGGGAGATAGGCTGGCTGGCTGGCTTCGGGGGAAGGTGTGGGACAAAGGCTGGAAGGCAGTGACGGGGACATAGGAACGAGGGAGGGAGGAAGGAAGGAGAGAAAGAGGCAGAGAAAGGGGGGGGGGGGTGGAAGCAGAAGAAAGACTAGAGAAAGGCCTGGACCAAAGGGGAAAGACAGGAGGCAGATGCAGGACTATGGGAGGTGCAGACAGAGGGGAGAGACCCTGAGGAAGAGCAGAGAGGCAAGATCATAACAGAAGAGGGAGACCTAGAACAAAGGTACAAAGGAGAACTGACACTGGATCTGGAGAGGATAACAGAGGGAAAAGAGATAGAGACCTGGACCCAAAGGGGATGGGGCTGGATTCTGTAAGAAATGTTGGATGTGAAAGAAAGAAAGAAAGAAAGATTGGATGCAGTCAGAAGGAAATGCAACCAGCGACTCATGAAATCACCAGACATCAAAGATAGGAAAAATGATTTTATTTTCAATTTAGTGATCAAAATATGTCAGTTTTGAGAATTTATATCTGCTGTCTATATTTTGCACTATATTTGTCTATTTTTCTATAGTTACTGAGGTGATATTGCATATTTTAAAGTCATCTGCCTTGACATCTTTGAAAACCCCCCAAATATAAATGATAATTAACATTTTCTCTGCGTTCAGTGTGCTTTGTGGTTTTTTAAAATTTTATGGTTACTATTATGAATCAATAAGATATTATGTATACCTGAAAAATGAATGGAAGAAATTGGGGGTGGGATTGGGGCGGGATTGGGGGCAGGACTGAAAATTAATAGACGTCCCATTTTGATGAAAAAAATAAATGGTCACATTATGCATGGATGACGTCACACACATCCGCGCATGTTCCAAGTCTTCCAGATGCAGCTGGAGCTTATCAGGAAGAAGACAGGAGGCTTTACCCATCCCCCCTCTAATTTTTTAGAATATAAGGCTGACAAATGCGTCTCTTGGCTATAACATATATCCGCATTCTGTTGTTTCAGAAAAGAAAGAGTTTTTTCCTTTTAATTGGATGATTGAGGCCATTAACATTTAATGAAAAAATTTTAAAATCCATTATCAAATTATATTAAAAAGGGACCATAAAAAACACCACAATAACAACCAATAATTCAGTAAAATTTATATTTCCCCTGCACATCCAAACTCTAATTAATAAAAATCCCTCCCCCTCCTCTCCCTCCAAATAAAATGACTGCCTTGGAGCACGCATAGGATTAGCAATCACAAAACCCCTCCCCCCAGGCTATTTTATCTTTTCCTTCCCCAATCAGAACCTTCAAAGAAATAAACCCATAATTTAATTTAACAGTATGAATAATTCCATCTTTACCAGTACAACTGAGAATAAAACTACCCCCATTCATTGTTAAAATTTTTTTTCAAAAAGCTTTATCTATTTCTTATTACATTAAGTAAAATATTAAGGGGCTCATAATAAAAAAAAGTCTAAAAAGTGGCCTAAATGGGTACTTGGATGATCAAAAAGCCTGATCGTCCAAGTACCCATAATCAAAGCTGGTTTTAGACGTATCTAAAACCAGCTTAGGCCTTTCTCCTGCCTCTAAATGCATAGAGCGAAAAGAGGCATTTTTAGAGGAGGGGAAAGGGTGGGCGGTGGGCCGACCTAGGCATGCAGCAGGTATAACCAAAACTTTAGGCAGGTTGCCTAGTCGGCACTTATACGTTTTGACTTAGACCAAGTCAAAACAGGTATAAGTGCTGAAAAGGGGCCGCTGAGCTAATCGCTGCAGTTCAGTGGCCCCAGCAACCTGCCTACCCCTACTGCAACGTTTGCTGCAGGAGAGATGGTTCATCTCTCTTGCCGCGATAGTGATTGCCCACCCCCCTCTGAATTGCGGCACTTCAGGGTGAGCATCGTGGAAGGGCATCTCCCTTGCTGGCGATCCTCACCCCGAAGTGCTGCTGTTTGGAGGGGAGTGGCCGATCACCATCGCCGGCAGGAGAGATGAGCCATCTCTCCTGCAGCGATCAGCCCTCCCCAGGGGATTATGATTGGGCAGGAGGGGACCCAAGCCCTCCTGCCCAGCGACACCCCGACCATCTCTGACAGCATCAGGGGCAAGAGGGAGCCCAAGTCCTCTTGCCCCGGCGATCCCCAACCCCCCTTCCCCCCCCCCGATTACGATAGGGCCAGGAGGGAGCCCAAGCCCTCCTGGCCCAGTGACACCCACTACCCCCCACCCCCACTAAAATACAGGCAGGAGGGATGCCAGGCCCTCCTGCCTTCGATGCATCCCCACCCTGACCCCTTGATCTCCCCACCCCAATCCCCCCCTTTAAATTGGTGGCCGGATGGACGGGTGCCAAGCCCGTCCATCCGGCAGGCCAATGGCTGGCCTTAGGGTCTGATTGGCCCAGGCGGCTCAAACCCCACCCACAGGTGGGGCCTGAGGTGCCTGGGCCAACTGGAATAGACCCAGTAGGCTTAGGCCCCTCCTGTGGGTGGGGCCTTAGGCACATGGGCCCAACCCACTCATGAACTACTAATCGGACAGTGTCTTGGCAGTCACACTGCATATTCAGTGGCACTGAATATCCAAGGATGGCTTGCTGATTGTGGATTACGCGGGCAGGAGAGGCTCTTGTCCATTTAAATCCCTTTGAATATCAACCCTATGTTGTATACTTATGCAGCGGTTGAGAAGTGGAGAGCATTGCATAACATAGCCCAGTGGTTCCCAACCCTGTCCTGGAGGAACACCAGGCCAATCGGGTTTTCAGGCTAGCCCTAATGAATATGCATGAGAGAGATTTGCATATGATGGAAGTGATAGGCATGCAAATTTGCTTCATGCATATTCATTAGGGCTAGCCTGAAAACCCAATTGGCCTGGTGTTCCTCCAGGACAGGGTTGGGAACCACTGACATAGCCCAATGTCTTTTGTGCTGCACATCCAAGTTCTCTGAACAGAATTTATTTTCATTGCACAATCTGACATTGGGTAAAGTCTGTATGTCATGGTCTGAAACTGAGCCTTTCAAAATTTCCTGCTAGGTATAGGGTTCAGAGGGTGAGATTTATGCATTCCTGTCACACACTGGGCAAACTTACTGCCCAATACTCTTCAGAGCACACTGAACATTATCAGTCTGTGTTTAATAATTTGATATTTCATATACTGAGTTAATATTCTAATGGTACCTCTAGCCTCCTGTTGTGCTGTCAGTTTAACCTCTGGACTATCACACTTCAGAGCAACTAGTGCAATTCTTGTATAGTGTAGAATGAGATTTTCAGAATAAATAGGAAAGTTAGTACAATGATCTTTATTGGACTGGACAAAGGAGAGTTTTGGTTACTGTTTTAACTTGGATTTATAGCGATTAACTCCCCTCCATTCCCCCATCATACAGTTAACTGTGGTTGAATAGTAAGAATATTTCAATGTGGCTTTCTAAATCTCATCTGAGCTCACATGTTAAAAGGTCCTGTATACAGCTGGTCTTATGAATGCTATCTTGCATTTCAGATGGGAAACTTATTTGTGTCCACAGCACACACATCCAGAAATCCAAGGCCCATCTCAGAGAACAGGAAAAGCAACTGACTAGATTTCTTTTTTTCCAACAACTTTATTGAGGTAATTTATTTTTTCATTATATAATTAAAGACCCCAAACAATATTCTAAGGCACTTAGAACTGTGCACGGCAAAGTATTCCTGTCAAGATTGTACTGTTAGGCAAAATACCATTTTTTTGTTTGTTAAATAAGAGTAACACAGTATGAACAGAAGTAACACTGGCAAGGTATTTTATACAATAATTTTATAATTGTGAAACCATGTTGCCTATGATCCTCTGACCCAGAGACTCAAAGTTACTGCACGCTGTCCTTCAGTACTGCTTCCATTACTGTGGCTACCACAGGTGTTAACTGGTCTGTAGTTTTACTTTTTCCCTCATCCTCCTTATTCACACCTATGCTGAGTAATGTCGTGCCTACTAGAGAATGA
Source organism: Geotrypetes seraphini (assembly GCF_902459505.1). Lineage (NCBI taxonomy): Eukaryota > Metazoa > Chordata > Amphibia > Gymnophiona > Dermophiidae > Geotrypetes > Geotrypetes seraphini. The sequence goes on along the minus strand of NC_047086.1, from coordinate 162,316,545 downwards.
CACGGGGAGCGATCCCCGCAGCGAACCGCTGCGTGGCTGCGGTTTGGCTGCGGGTTATGGTGACCTCATTAGCAAATCGCCGCAGACGCGGGGACAAATCCTTTCACCGCCCGCAAAAACGGTGAATAGATTTGTCCCCGCAGGCCAATGTCCCCCCTTCTAGGAACCGCTATTTACCTGTGTTTCACCTGCACGTTGCCGCATTGACTCTGCCCCCCAATATACTGGCTCCTCATTTGTCAGATCAACCCTTCCTGCCAATAGAACCCGCCCCCCCCCCCCCCGACGATCGCCGGCAGGAAGGTGCTCAGCCCTTCATGCCGACAGAACCAGCCCTCCCCAACGATCGCGGCAGGAGGGTACCCATCCCCTCCTGCCTACCCCAACCCCCCCCCCCAACGGCCCTCCCGACGATCGCAGCAGGAGGATATCCAACCCCTCCTGCCAGCTCCCCAACAGCCCCCCTATGATCACTGGTAGGAGGGTGCCCAACCCCTCCTGCCGGCCCCCCCAACGGCCCCCTATATCGCCAATAGGAGGGTGCCCAACCCCTCCTGCCGGACCCTCCCCCAACAAACCCCGCCATCCCGAAACACCACCCTTAGTCTTACTTTCCAAGTTGGACCGGACAGCTCCTCGCTCGTCTGGCCAGCAGGCCTGCCTCCGTCCAAATGAGGCGGGCCCGCCCCTCCCCTCCCCTGCCTAACCCACAGGATCCTAGGGCCTGATTGGCCCAAGCACCTAAGGCCCCTCCTATAGCGGGAGTGGCTTTAGGTGCCTAGACCAATCAGGCCCTAGGATCCTGTGGGTTGGGCAGGGTAGGGGCGGGCCCGCCTCATTTGGACGGAGGCAAGCCTGCTGGCCATACGTGTGAGGAGCCGTCCGGTCCAACTTGGAAAGTAAGACTAAGGGGGTTCCGGGGTGGGAGGGTTCGTTGGGGGGGGGTCCAGCAGGAGGGGTTGGGTACCCTCCTGCCGGCGATCTTAGGGGAGGCCATTGGGAGGACCGGCAGGAGGGGTTGGGTACCCTTCTGCTGCGATTGTCGGGAGGGCCGTTGGGGGGGGTCTACAGGAGGGGTTGGGTGCCCTCCTGCCGTGATCGCTGGGGAGAGGGGAGACTTGCAGCCGTAGCCGCGGTCATTATGCTAATCACGATTAGCATAGTGACCGCGATTAGGTACACGATTTGGTACACGATTAGGTACACGATTTGCCGCGATTAGGTACAGCGGCCGCGTCTACTTACCATGTAGGCTAACATTGTAAGCATTAAAAGTACATGTCGTGTTTGTTTTTGTATAGTTATTAACTAATATTTAACTAAGTTTTAAAGTTTTAAAGAATGTTTCCTTTATACGTAAATAAAGAAAAGTATTTAAAATCGTACCCGTTTGAGGCTTTTATATATGCAGCGGTGACGGTGACGGGGCGGTGAATGGGGTTGCAGTGGCGGTGACGGGGCGGTGAATGGGGTGGCACTGGCGGTGACGGGGCGGTGAAGGGAATGGCGGTGACGGGGCAGTGCAGAGGATGGTGAGACGGGGACGGGGCGGTGACGGGGACCAATTTTTTCACCGTGTCATTCTCTAGTGCCTACTTCTCATGTTTCAAGTGCGAAAACCCTAAGAGCAAACACTACAGCAGTGAAAACACAAGGAGTTGACCATGGAACAAAATTGAAGAACCACATTGAAAGATGAAGAAACTGTTTCCTGACCAGACACTGATCATATTTTGTCCTCCACTTGTGTTGGGACTCAGTTTTGGTTAGCATAAGGGATAAAAGTGTAATAGGAAACACCTAATGTTCCAGACTGCGCAGTAGAAACCATTTAGGTTTTCTTCATGAAAAACAGCTCAGAGCTTTTCAGCAAACCATCTAGTGAACTATGGCCAACTGTGTGCTTTCCTGCTCAAGTGATAAGTAGAATTAAGCTGAACACAGCTTCCTCACTATAGTCATCTTTTATTTCCAGTTACAATAGTGGAAAATAAATATTGTGGTTCAGTTCAAATCAGGCTTAAAAGAGGAAACTGTGTGCTGCTATGTAGGAGACACTTCCATTTTATTTGCATTTAATGCGCTAAAGGGATGGGATTTACTTTGTACCTGCGGCAATGAAGGGTTAAGTGACTTGCCCAAAGTCACAAGGAGCTGGTGTGGGAAAGGTGTGTTAAATGCAAAGCCTGTGTGGTAAATGCTGGGGGCGTTATCAACACCTGTCCAACATTTCAAGCACAGGGGAGACCGTCTGGAAGACCTGCGTCAAACCTTTTAGCCGCTAGCATTGCTCCTTTTTTGGGGAGCAGACTGACCCCTTACGGTAGTACTCCTAGACACACAGCATCTGATTACTCATTTGAACCATTCATGCAGCTTGCAATTTATCACAGATGACTTCTGCTCAAGGAGAACATCAGGAGATCTTTTACTAAGGCATGCTAACTGATTTAGTGCACGCTAAATGCTATGCAGCCCGCTGTATATATATGGGTTACATGAAACTTAATGCACACTTATTTGTTTAGGTGTGTTAAATCTGTTAGTATACCTCAGTAAAATGATCCCTAAATAAGACGACATACATAGAATATTTGGCCTCAGATTGCAGAGTTCAATATCACCTCGGATATTCACAAAGGGCACCTTAGGCACAATTGAACTTTCACATCTTTGCAATCGGATATCTTTGCCTGACCTGCTCCTGCCCAAAAGTGTATTTTAGCATCCACACTTTTAACCAGGCCCTTCAGTTGCAGAGCAGGAAAGCCACAATGATCACAGGGCACTCTCTACATGTCCTATACTGGATGAAGCAACAGAGTTGGTCTCTTTCCTGTTTCTTTTCATGCTTTACCGCCATCACCAGGGGTGCTGTACCTTGCAACTGAGACACATTTCCAAGAATTTCAACAAACCCCGATGCCCTCTGGGTCTCCATGGCAATTCTGCAAGCTTTACCGCTAACACAATGTATTGCTAAAAACCCCAGCAAATATGCAATCCAGAAAAGTGTCTTCAAAGAAACTGGCAAAAGGGCACCTGGACACTGGTGCTGGGAAAGCTATAACAAAAACAAGTCCTACTTTGACAAACATCCAAAATTTGCTTCTACTTTAGCACAACAGAGGAAATGTCCATTGGAGTGTGGCATTAATGAACTGGACCACAGTCATTCGCCACCTTCCCATGTGATTGGTGTTCCAGAACATGATGCAAAATGGATCATCATGCTACAACCATCTTTTTCATTTTGTAATTTTATCAAAATACTGAAAAAATGATGATGAAACACACAAATAAAAAGTTCTGATTGGTTTGAAATCATAATGCAAGGTGTCAATTTCCTAGGAAAAGAGTAATGAAGGAAAGAGGAGGTATGCTATTAGCCTTGTCTTTCAAAATTGTTTCACATTTTCTCTCCAGAGAGAACACTGGCTTTTTGGCTGTTAGAAAATGCCATTCTCATCAAGCATTATGGCTAGAATTATAACCTCACAGGAAGTGCAAAACAGAGCAAAATGATGTAAGAATTCTATAGTCAAAAAATGAAATACATTTTAACACTTCCTTATTTTATCTATAATAAAGGGGCACTTTTAAAAATAGGCTTAACATCTTTTAATAAACTTAACATGCGCTTAGCGCCCAGGAAAATGCTTACTGCAAAATGTGTTAGTGTTTTGCAGACATTTTGAATTTTCCACATGCTAAGGGACTCATAAGCCAAACCCCCCCCCCCCCCACATCTAAAAAGTGGCCTAAATCGGTACTTGGATGATCAAAAAGCCAGATCGTCCAAGTACCGATAATCAAAGCTCCCTTCTGCCTATATCGGATCGGGGGTGGGATGGGGGGGTTCACTGGGGCAAGAGGGGTTGGGTTCCCTCCTGCCTGCTTTAGATCAGGGGATTGGGGGGTTGCCGGGGCAGGAGGGGTTGGGCTCCCTCCTACCCATATCGGTTCGGGGGGGGGGGGGATCGCGGCAGGAGAGATTAGGCATCTCTCCTGCAGCGATCGCAATCATCCCTCTATCTGAACTGCCACGAACCGCAGCAGGAGAGATTGGCCATCTCTCCTGCCGCGGGTTGTGGAAGTTTGGAGGTGGGCCGAACGCCATCATGATTGCGATCGCGGCAGGGGAGATGAGCCATCTCTCCTGTCGCAATTGTTACAGGGTGTGTGTGTGTGTGTATTCTGTAACCGGTGTTGTTTTTGACAAATCCAGCTTTTAGGCGAAGGACCCTCCTTCGCCTAAAAGGTCTGATTTTGGGCGTTTGAGGCTTAGGCTGTTTTTGGGTTGATAATGTGTTGTAAGTGTAGATGCAGTGGTGGTATGGCTGTTTAAATTGCTGAAAGTAGAGGTAGGCCATTCTAAAATAAAACCCCTCATTTTGGATGTTTTTTTGAGAATGGACTTTTTCCCTGCTTCTACTTTCAGTGGGCCTAGGCCAAAAGGGTACTTAGGCATTTTTTAAAATTATGCCCCTCTATGTGTACAATAATGAATTTTTTTCAATTATTTTTGGAAGGGGGCAGGGAATGGATGTGTCTGCAATATACAGCTAGCATGTTTTGATTAGTGTGCACATACAAGGGGGAGAAAAAATCCAACGTGGTCTGCAGTGAACAACAGCAAGCAGAAAACAACGAAAAAAACTGCAGATTATGTACAAGATGCAGGCGTAGTTTATTAATAAATACAGTAACATATACAACCTTATGGCCAACCAAGGGATCCGACACGGTCCATGTTTCGGATAACACGCCTTCCTCAGGGGTCCATGGTTGTTAAGGTATAAAGCAAACTGCATAAAAGATAATAAACACATGCCAATAACGATCAAATGGGGTCAAACAAGTCTTGCGCAGTGGCAAAAAAGGGTACTCCACTGTGGGCTGCAGGCTGAAATAGAGATCTGCCCGAAATATGGGCGTAGCCAATTGGTTGATGCTACGCCCACATTTCAGGCAGATCTCTATTTCAGCCTGCAGCCCTCAGTGGAGTAATCTTTTTTGCCACTACACAAGACTTGTTTGACCCCATTTGATCGTTATTGGCGTGTGTTTGTTATCTTTTATGCAGTTTGCTTTATACCTTAACAACCATGGACTCCTGAGGAAGGCGTGTTATCCGAAACACGGACTGTGTTGGGTCCCTTGGTTGGCCATAAGGTTGTATATGTTACTGCATTTATTAATAAATTATGCCTGCATCTTGTACATAATCTTGATTAGTGTGCACAACTGGTGAGTGCTCCCGCATATATATAATTTTTTTTTCGTGCAGGTCTTAGGGCTAATGGAAAAATCAGAATGGCACCTGCAAAAAAAAAAAAAAAAAAAAAGCCCTAATTTGCATCCCAATGCGTTTTGGTAAAAGGGGGATTGCACTCAAAAATACTCCCAATGTTGTCAAATACAACCCACAGTGGATGGAAAAATGCAGTACCAATGCACACAAAATACACAACCTCCCAACCACACAAAATACACAATCTCCCAACCCCAAAAAGAAAACTGGGGTCACTGAACCAAATCTGATCACTCCTTTGCTGAACAGCCCCATTCATCATGCTTATTGGAGATATACTAAAGATGTGTTTGTTAAACAAATATATTTAATTTTTTGGCTGTAGAACATTTGACACATCACTTTACTCTGTTAATTTAACATCCACTTACAGATGTCTATACATACTATATACATGTATACAATGAAAAGCTGCTGAATTGATGGTGAATATGGCAATAGCATAGCTCCATGTATACCTCTAAAGTATTCAATATGCCTGTATGTACATATTTACATATGGGACAAGTGTATATAAATATATATTACACATACAGTATACATACAAATAGATGTATAGCTATAGATACTTAAAAGCAGCAAAAATGATTGGAGGCTAAGATACTGATTTCCAAGGATAATGTGAAGGATCCGAGTGTATTTAGCCTGGGAAATAGAGGGTGAGGGGTGGCTTGATAGCTGGCTTCAAATCCTTTCAGGGAGATTACAGTGAGGAGGAGGATTATTTTCTTTCTCCACAGAAGAAGGGGCAAGATGAAATGGGTTCAGATTAAGTCAGATAAGACTGGACATGACAAAGAACTGTCAGAGAGCAATGGAACATTGAGGCAAGTTTATTTGGGAGAGGTGGTGTGGCTGGGTAGGGGTGTTAAGGCCCTGAAGCAGCCATGAGGCAAAACAGTTGGCCATTGTCGGCTTAGGGGGACTGTCTGCTTGCTCTACATGCCTGAAAAGATAAGTTGACACCATATATAAAACTGTTAAGATTTGACTGAATGTTGGTTTTGAAAGATTAGCAGGCATAACATTGTTAAGACTGTAAAGGCGGTCACTGCTTTTGGAGGTTTTTCTGCCAAAGAAGTTATTTACCCTCTCAAAGTTAGGTGAGGGTTTCTTCTCTAACAGGGTTCTGAGGCTTTTCCTCCGATTATAAGCATCATTCTTAGCGTCTGTTCTAATGCTAAGTATACAGCAGTCTCGTTATGAGACAGCAATATTATCCCCTGTAATTGTTGTGGGATAATTATATTTGAGCATGTAATCATGAATTATCTAATTTACGGTCCCTTTTATCAAGCTGCACTAGAGGTGGGCTGGTATGGTAAATGCTCTCATGCTCATAGACTTCCTATCAGCATTGGAGCACTTATCTCGATGGCCCTTGCTAAAAACTCACCGATGAAAACAAAAACAAAAAACTGTGGATATAGATGTTCTGGAGATAATTTATTATACACTGACATAAAAAAACATGAAAATTCAATTAAAAAAGTACAATGATAAAAAAATACAGTGATAAAAATCCAACTGGACCCCAGTTGGATTTTTATCACTGTATTTTTTTATCATTGTACTTTTTAAATTGAATTTTCATGTTTTTTTATGTCAGTGTATAATAAATTATCTCCAGAACATCTATATCCACAGTTTTTTGTTTTCATCGGTAGATTGTTTTCACTGTGGATCATTGGGTCTCCCCATTTTTCTTTGTTGCCTTGCTAAAAACCTCAAGCATAGCTTGCTAAAAGGAGGGGTTAGACATTTAAAATTAATATATTCAATGACAACATGGGGGAAATTCAATAATAGTGCTTTAACTTAGGTGCACAAAAACTGGCAGAGTCACACGCCAAATCTGTTACAGAATACTAATGCAAGTCTGCAGTTACATGCCACAGTTTAGGTGTTGCCATCTATGCCATGGACTATGGAGCTGAAAGCAGTTTTGGTGGAGTCAGTAAAAATGTATTGACTTAGCTTCAAAATAAAAACTTATAACGTTATAATATAAGGTAAATTTATCATTTTATACATAAATACAAGGTGTGATAAAAAAAAAAAATATGGTGAATGCTGCTGCCGAGCGCCATCCAAAAGAAAGGTGGGGATCTTCAATACAGGAAGCGGTGCATCAAACCTTAGTAACAGTGTGTGACAAATTTCAACTTGTTTGGTGCTCAGTCGGTGGTGAGCTACAATTGAGAGGTGTGTCTTTAAAGTGTGCCATAAATGATGGATCACAAACAACAAGAAATTTTGTTTCAAACTGCAAAAAAGTGCTAAAGAAACACATGAAATGTTAAAATTGGTTTATGGTGATGCTGAGGTGGCCATGAAAATGGTCTACAAGTGGTTCAAGTGATTTCATAATGGTTGTGAATCGGTTGAAGCTCAGGAGAAATTGGGACATCCTTCAACATCAAAAACCCAAGAGAATATTGAAACAGTAAGCAAAGTGATTCAATCAAACAGGTGACTGACTATTAGGGAAATTTTTGAGGATCTGAATATCTCTTATGGTTCCATTCAAAACATTTTAACATTTTTAAATATGAGGCGAGTGAATGCGACCTGAGAAATGGGCAAACGATTTCATCCTCAATCATGACAATGCTCTGTGTCAAACATCACTTCTGATCCAACAATTTCTGTCAAATAAAAACATTACTGTATGTCCTCATACACCGGATCTGGCACTGTGTGACTTTTTGCTCTTCCCCAAAGCCAAAATGACCATGAAAAGGAAAACGTTTTGAATCGATTTAGGACATCGAGGCAGCCTTGACTGTGCAACTAAAGACACTCATGAAAGAAAACTTTCAGAACTGCTTCAGAAAGTGGCAAAAATGATGGGATAAGTGTGTTTGAAGCGAGGAGGAGTATTTTGAGAGGAATTAATGGCAATGTGTCTTTTACCGTAATAATTTCTTTTTTAATTGAAACATTCACCCTATTTTTTGATCACACCTCATATTTTTGATCTGGATCTAAAGCACTGGTAAATTTACCAGTACTTTCGATCCAGATCGACAAACTTAAAGCCTAATAAGAGTAGGAGTTGGAGCTGGTGTTGGACAATAGAAAAAAAGAGGAGTTGGAGTCAAAGGTTTGGGCACTGTCCCCAAAATGCCCCTTCTCCATCCATTTCTCTCAACACATAATAACATATATATAGTAGACTATACCTATAGTGTTATATATAAAACAGTGCAAGATTGTTAAAAAAAAAAAAGCAGCAATATACATAAGAATATTTTGAAAATCAACCTATGTATGGAGACGAATATTAGGTGGGTGGAACAAAGAAAAGGATGTAGAATCTCACATAGACAAGAGTGTCAAACAAAAAGTGAGGCATCAAATCCAAATATTTGAGGCCCTGCCCCTTGAATGCTTCAGTTCCACCCTCTTTGTTCCTATAGTGTTATACATATTGCTGAATATAACACTACAGTGAAGCCGCGATTTTCCGGACCTCGTATTTACCGGACCGCATAATCGTCATCACACACTTCCGGGCAGGAAGGCTGAGCATGCACACTGTCTCTCAAACAGCCCTTTCCGTTTCCGGCAGCAAATTAAGCCAAAGTGCAGTCATGGATAAAAAACAAAAACGGACAAACTTGAGTATAAAACAAAAGTTGGATCTCATCGAGAAAGTGAAATAGGGCATATCTGTGGCTCGAGTATTTATTTGTTTATAAATAAAAGTATACTTTTGCAACATATATTGTCTTTGTCATGATCCTGGTTATTAAATTATGTCAGAGAGTGAGATAGCTGAAGAAGTTATGAACCACAAAATGACAGATGACGAGAGTGATGAAGAAGATCCTACAATAAAAAGAATGAAACTGATTCAAGTTAGAAGTCATCTAGATGACTTGGTTTCGTTTATTGACTTGTTGTCAGAACCTGAGTGCAACAATATTCTCATTTCTGAAATTTCAGAGAAGTTATAATCAATAAACAACAATGTTCCAAAACGCAAGTGACATTAGAAACTTTTTTCGGCCACTACGAGAATAAACGGCCAAACCTGACTCATTGTGTGCTGCAATACAGTGATTTTGATTTTTTTTGTTTATAAATAAAAGTATACTTTTTGCAACGTATATTGTCTTTGTCATGATTTATTGTGTCTTTTTGCGTCAATTTAGCAGGCATTTGGATTTTCCAGACCCTCGCATATAACGGACACCCCACCCCTCTGAGCAGTCCGTTAAATCGAGGGTTCACTGTACTGTATATGTAGAATGCCCCTCAATTTTTTGTAAATCACATAATGTTCAGCATGGCACAAATTCCCAAATTCTATAAATGCCTAAAATTAGGCATGAAATTGTGCACCCAGCTGTAGACTAGGGCCAGTTATGCATGTAACATACCCCACCCTCCTTTTACAAAACCATAGCATGTCTTTTAGTGCTGGCTGTGGCGATAACAGCTCCGATGCTCATAGAATTTCTAAGCGCATCGGAGTTGTTACCGCCATGGTTGGTGCTAAAAACTGCTAGTTTTGTAAAAGGAGGGGTACCTTGTTGTAAAGTACCCTCGTGTTCTTCCATATCTCCATTTCTGTTCAATATACTTATGGCATCTCTAGGGCTTTCATCCTTTTATTGATGCATACAATGTTTCAATTTACATTTCTTATAAGGATGATTTTCAGACAATTTTATGAGTATTAATCGCAGCTTAGAAGTTCGGGAATTTTTGTGGATAATTTTCTAACTTTGGAACCCCAGATACTTGTGGTTGTCACAAAAATATTCAAACTTTTCTGGAAGTTTAGACGAATAAGATCACATCTTAATACTGATGTATTTTGACCTATAATTCAGATGATATTAGCCTGTCTTGATTACTGTAATGTTAAATATGTAAGATATTAAGAATCAATATGGAAAAGGCTTCAGACAATGCAGAATACTGCCACACCACTAATTTATAGGGCATCTAAATTTGAGAGAGCAATGCCATTGCATCTGAAATTACACTGGGTACTTATTGAGCCATGATCTATTTTAAAATTATGCTGTTAATTATTCCTTATTCTTCAGGGTCGAGCTCCAAGTTATATGATCCAGCTTGTTCACTTATCTATAAGGAATTGTGACATCACTTCTAGACTTTATTTGACTCTAAATTATTCTTTTGCCAGTATCATACCCCCTCTTCTATTAAACTGCGCTAGCAGTTATAGCGCAGAGAGCCATGCCAAATGGCCTGTGCTGCTCCCGACGCTCATAGGAACTCAATTTTTTTATATAATTGCCCCCCAAGTGACTAAGTGATTCCGCTCTCTATTGTAGCCTGTCAAGTTGAGGAGGGGCATAATAAAAAGAAATGTCTAAGTTTGTTTGGGGCCTAAGTCGCTACTTGCCCTAAGTCGGACATGGGAAAAGTCCATTTTCGAAAAATACGTCCACTTTTTTTTTAAGAAAATCGTCTAACTGTATGTCCAGACCGCTAGGTCGTCCATCTTTATATCCCATTTTCAACCAAAAATTCATCCAAGTCAAAAACGCCTAGAAAAAGAACTTTTAGGCATAGGAGGGGCCAGAAAAGTGCGGGACTGGACACCCAGACATGGCACCAGAGTAGAGGGGTACCTTACAGGGCACTGTTGTGAACTTTACAAAAAAAGTGCCACAAGCATCTCACCACAACACCCCCAGAACCTACTAGACCCACCTATCTACCACCCCATTAGCCCTTTGGCTGCAGGTGCCACTTATATGGCAGTACAAAAGGGTTTGAGGGTGCACATGTTTCACCATGAATGCAGTGTTAGAGTGGCTTATGGGCCTGGGTCCTTCTCTCCATGGTTCACTAACCTACCCCCCAAGACCACTTAAGCCACCTCTGTGCAGCTCTACTGCCAGTTGCTGATGTTCTGGAGGCAGATATGTAAAGTTGTTATTATGATTTTTATGGGGGTGGGGGCAGTGATCACTGGGGAAGTGTGTGGGGGTCTATACTTTGTGTCTGCAGTAGTTGTCTGGTTACTTTGGATACCTTCTGTGGACTTAGACCTGGTTTTAGATGGCCTATGTCACGACGTCCACGTTCCGTCTAGGCAGTGTTGTAAAACTTTCGGTTATACATGCAGTACTACATTTAGGATGGCCCACGTCCCGCCCTCACTACTCATCCTAAAATGCCCCTTTTAGCTATGGGTGTACTGCAGCACTGTGAAGGCCTAAGTCATTTTTACATACGTCTAAACCCGGTTTGATTATCGGCACTTGGACGACTTGCCTCACTGATCGTCTAAGTGCCGATTTAGGCCGGTTTTTAGATGTATTTCCGTTTCGATTATGAGCCCCTTAGCATCCTACCATAGGACACAATTACTACAGTCCCTAATTAGAAAGAAATCCCCTTTAATAAAAATGTTATTTTGGCATTGGTACTGGATCCTATCCTTTTTCTGCTGAAGACAATGCCTTGTGGACTTTACAGTGCTAAAGGTTTTCTGCTCAGCTGTGTCTACTGGGGAATTCTTGGTAGGAGTCAATACTGAGAATTAAATGGAAGTTTTTCCTGTATTTCTGTGGAATGGCAAGACCATTAGATGTGTTATGATTCACCCCACCTAAGAGAGAAAAACTTCGACAAGTCTACCCTATTTTATCCAGCCAACAATTTAACGTCTTGAATACATTTTCATCAGAATATGCTTTCTACCCTGTTGCTCACACCTGCCTTAGGGCTCCTTAAACTAAGCTGCAGTAAGTGCTGGCATGCACTTATCGCAAGACACACTGAGGCATCCTGCAGTAAAAGCCCAATGTGAACTTGCAAACCACGCTGAAACATTTTCTTTAAGTGGAGTGTCTGGCAAGTGGAGAGTGGGTGTAACAGCATAATTACTGTACACGGATTAGCTCAGGATTAGCAGGTGAGCCCTTATTACCTACAAAATAGGTGGCAGGAAGGACTTACTTGCTAATTTTGGGCAATAGCCACATACTAATGGCAATATTAGCGGGTGGCCAGTAATTTGGAAAATAGACAATTGGCTATTTTCTGGCTGCAGTAAAAACACCTTGGTGTATGGGGAAAACCCATGCAAGGGTGTGCTAAGGCCACTTTTTTACTGCTGCTTCATAAAAGGAACCATTAATAAGTCCATTTTACACCACGAGTCTGTTATTAAATAACGTACACTTATTGCTTTGATTTAAAATATTTCCAAATGGATCCAGCAATTAATTATATTATTTTTTATATCTTATGTTTATAGTCCATATTTATAGTTAGATTTTAGTTTAGTTTATATACAGTTTGAGAGGGGCTGTGTGGATACGCAAAGGATGAATGTGACATGAGATTAGTTCAGGAGGATGCATTGAAACATCACGTCAACAGCCAATGTAATTGTTGCACCACTACAGAAGCCCATGCTTTGTGACACCATTGGAACGTTAATATAAACTGCTCAGAACTGACTGTTCCAGTCATTAGTAGTGGTATATAAACTTGAACAAACAATTATGCTGCAGAATTTATTCAATTCTGCATTAACTGTGCTATTAAAGCATCTAATTGCTTTGTAGGGTTAACACACTAATAATGTGCACTGGGCTTTTTATACAGTGGCTGTCAGACTTCTGTGCATCATGCTTCACCTGAAAGTGTTTAGTGCAGTTCAAACATTAAGCCAATATGCACTGCAAATGCTTTGAGTTACTTGTATGGTATTTACAGAGATAAGTTGGTTGGGGCATGTGAAAAGAGAAACAGATCCAATTTTAGCTGTTACATTTTCAGGTTTTAGCAGATATTAAAACTGCAACCTTTAATAAAGTAAAGAGGATCTATTGCAGCTCCCTGGGCTAAAATGATACTAAAAACACTTTATTACTCACCTACAATAGAGATGGATCAGTGAAAATAGCAAGTGATTCAAACTTAGCTCCTAAATGTGGTCTTTTATTGTAGCAAAGATCTAAAATAGCAATTTTTGATAGACAAAAGAACCATCACAGCCCCCTGGATTAAACTTTACCACATTTTTCCTTGCCTAAAATAGAGATGGGTCAATCCCAGGTTCACTGCTACCTAGAGATCAAGCTGATGATATTTGAAAATGAGAGAGATTAACTAGTAAAACCCTTGTTTTGGACCAGCAAGCATCCTTTTGTTCCTATCAGCTTTCAGCTTAATTAGGATACAGAGTAACAAACACAAAAGTATCATAAATAAATCTGGTGAGTAAAATAAGAGATAATTTTTAGCATGATTCTCCAGGATGTTTTTTGTTTTTTTTTTTTAAACACAGTTTTGAATCACAACATATAAACCTTTATAGAACAATATCTTGATTTTGGGGAACAATTTTACTTCCTGTTCTGTATTTTTTTTTGTTCTCCCCTCTACCTTTGGGGGTCTATCCGTGCTATATCAGCTGGTAATGTGTAGCATAATGTAAAGCATGGGATGCATTTCTTGAGTTCTTAGTCAGGAACTCAGCAGGAAAATCCAGTACAGGCAGTCCCCGAGTTACAGATGCCTGACTTAAGTACGACTCATACTTAAGAATGTGGTTGCGGCTTCATTTGATTTCACTGAGCAGTATTTCCAGTGGCATAGACTCCTTCACTTCTCCTGCAGCAGATTCAAGAACGATACATGGCCACATTAAGAACAGTGTATGGTTGTGCATGCTGTACCTTAGAGGTAACACTTCACCCTTTTGTAAGCTGGGAGCAGAGGTAAGCAGCAAGAATCTTAAAATCTACAAATTCTGAGATACATACAAATCCAACTTAACAATAGCTTTAAAAGCGTAACTTGTTCTTAACCTGGGGCCTTCCTGTATTATGCAGGTAGAATGGCTGAACCCACCTTGGTTGTCTAAAGACAGCTGTCGTTTCATAATACTTATACTTCATTCACAGCATCAGAGGGCCCATGGTAGGAGTCTGTTCAATATCCTAACGCTTTAGGTACTCGCATTTATGCCAGTCACAGAACTGGTGTAAGTGTTTGCCTATGTGTAGTAGGTACACACATAACAATATTCTGTGTATCTATCTGCTAACATAGAGCTCCTGTAGACTTTCCGATTCCTATGACTTCATTAACGTTTTAAATATCCTGTTCCCTTGTTGGCTTTTGTCATCATCCCTCCCTCCCCCTGAGCACACCTAGTTTAAAGCCCTCCCTTCCTGGTTATATTGCATCTTTTCTGAGCACATTGTCTTCGTTGCATATTAGAGCATATGTCAAGAAACCAAAGCCTGGTTGACACCATCCATGCAGCCACAGGTTCACCTCCAAAATGAGTCTGGCTCTAGCTGTACCTTTACCCTTGACTAGAAGAATGGGCAAAATCACTATCAGGAAGCCTCCTTATTGCAATCATACCCCTCCCCCCAGCATATAATTGGAAACCTTGAATATACGCTCCCAAAAATACCTCTCTTATTAAACTCTTAATGTCTCTTCTAAAATAGACATCAGATATAAATATCTTAAATGTTGAAAAAGTTTTATAAGGGAAAGGGGCCTCAGACCAAACATTGAAATTCTATGGCTGTATGGCCTGCTGATGTATAATCCTGAACCAATGGTTCTTCTAGTCTGTTGCAGGCTAAGCTGCTGCGGTGCTCCTCAATCCTGATGCAGAAAGATCTAGTTGTTTGCCCTATGTACATTTTGAACAAGGGCAAATTATAACATGCGATATGTCCTATGTAATATATGTTATAATTTGCCATTGGTTCAGCATTATACATCAGCAGGCAATGCAGCCACAGAATTTCAATGTTTGGTCTTAGACCATGTGCCACCAATGATAAGAGGCGGAGATAGGAAACTTACCTTAATGCGGAAAGAACAAGAATGGATATTCCGCCTGTGTTCCGAGGAACCCAAAGGGCTCAACGCTAAAATTGAGTGGCACTTATTTTTTTAATCTAGCCTGTGCTATATAGTTTCTTTGATTGACCAACAAACAAATAACAATGAAGAAGCAGCGCATATATTAATCTATGATCATTATACTTCAGCGGGATATTTATGTTTCAGCATTTTTTACCATCAGAATAGTGTTCGGCAATGAAAAATCAGCTGTTAGTGAGTTCCCCATGGTGACGTCAGATGTTGGTAAATGAGAGTTCACGGCAGCAGCTATCTTTGAGCAAGAGCGAGAGTTGGACACAGAGGAATGTGTGTTTTTTCATTATTCCTACTCTGACACTGCTGTATCTTGTTCTTTTTGTAGGAGTCCACCGCCCTGACGCAGCTATACAGCGAAACGCCTGCTTGCTTTACGTTGGCGAAAGCGGACCAGCAAAGACAGCAGGAGATTTACCATACCTGCAGCATTTGATCTTAACCCTACCTAAGCTAAGTTCCCTGTCTGACTCTTTTGACAAATGAGTTTGCTATAACAGAACTAAAAGATTATTGAACAAACCGCTAGGCAGGAGGCGGAGTGGGGCCAATGAGGTTATTTCCCTATCTCGTGCGGTTGTATAGTTAATATACTGACAAGCACGGGGATCTGAGGCCCCTTCCCCTTATAAAACTTTTTCAACATTTAAGATATTTATATCTGACGTCTGAGGTAAGTCTAATAGAAAAGCACTCATCGCTGTTTCTATTTTAGAAGAGACATTAAGGCCCTGATTCTCTAAAAGTGCGTCCCGATTTTAGGCAGCTGTAGACGTCCTACAGCTGTCTAATCAGCCAATCGGGATGCACGTTTAAAAAAAAAAAATGCTCCCCAGGCAGGCCTGAAGGCGCCTCCGGGAGCCTAGGGAGACCCGCAAGATGCCTAAGCTCGTCTAAGGGCCTTAGGCGGGCCTTAGGCTGAACCTAGGCGGCCCTACGCGTCTCCCTAGTAGATGAGAAGCTTAAAAATGTAGGCCAGCAAAATGCTGGTCTACATTGTAAGTAGACGCGGCCGCTATACTTATCGCGGCAAGGGATCTCTCTGCCGCTATAAGTATAGCGGGCCGTGGCCCCTGACCGATCACTGGCAGGAGGGTGCCCAAACCCTCCTGCCCGAAGACGCACCCCCCTTCCCGACACTACCGACCGCCCCCCCCCGACATTACCGATCCCCCCCCGACAATATCGGTCGCTGGCAGGAGGGTGCCCAATCCCTCCTGCCCGAAGACGCACCCCCCCCCCCGGCGCTAACAACCCCCACTCCACCAAACCTGTTCTTACAGATGGGTCTTGCACGTCGAGCAAGCAAGCACGCCTCGTCGAAATGAGGCGGGCCCGCCCCTTCCCGGCCCATCCCGCCGAAGCCTAAGGCCTGATTGGCCCAGGCTCTAGAAGCCTGGACCAATCAGGCCTTAGGCATAGCGGGTCTGCCCATCCCCACTTAATCTAAGGCCTGATTGGCCAATCAGACCTTAGACTTAGTAGGGATGGGCGGACCCGCTATTCCTAAGGCCTGATTGGTCCAGGCTTCTAGAGCCTGGGCCAATCAGGCCTTAGGCTTCGGTGGGATGGGCCGGGAAGGGGCGGGCCCGCCTCATTTCAACGAGGCGTGCCTGCTTGCTCGACGTGCAAGACCCATCTGTAAAAACAGGTTTGGTGGAGTGGGGGTTGTTAGCGCTGGGGGGGGTGCGTCTTCGGGCAGGAGGGATTGGGCACCTCCTGCCAGTGACCGATATTGTCAGGGGGGGCGATCGGTAGTGTCGGGGGGGGGGGGCGGTCGGTAGTGTCGGGGAGGGGGGTGCGTCTTCGGGCAGGAGGGTTTGGGCACCCTCCTGCCAGTGATCGGTCAGGGGGCCACGGCCCGCTATACTTATAGCGGCAGAGAGATCCCTTGCCGCGATAAGTGTAGCGGGCCGTGTCTAATCTAACCCGATTCTCTAACCCGCGTCTGTAACATGGACGCCGGTTACAGAATCGGGGTTTAGTTTAGGCCGATTCTGAATAGGACGCCTCTCCCGGGCGTCCTATACAGAATCAGGGCCTAGGTGTCTTGCGGGCCTCGCCTTCAATATAGGCGGCCTGCCTGGGGGAGCATTTTTTTAAAAAAAACGTGCATCCCGATTGGCTGATTAGACAGCTGTAGGACGTCTACAGCTGCCTAAAATCGGGACGCACTTTTAGAGAATCAGGGCCTAAGAGTTTAATAAGAGAGGTATTTTGGGGAGCATTTAGATGGATCACTCTCAATCCTGTATAGTTTTTGATTGATAGAACCTTGAATATATCCCACCCAGGTGAGCTAAGTGGGTATGCGCAGAATAAGATTTATATATGTCTTGTGTGTATAATGCCCTTTATGTCACATGCTCACTGGTGACAAATGAAAGTAGGATTTGTTTTATCCACATAGCCCCCTGATCTTCATGCATAAATTATCTAGAAAGGGATGATTACTTTTATGCAATAGGAACGCTTTCAGAGGCTGAGAAGAAGTGTTAACATATAAACCTGCTTGCCTCGCTTCACCTGGACTGGACATTCAAGTCCAGTAACAATTCTTGAAATCTGAGAGAGAGATTTAAGAGAATGATTTTTTGAGGCGTTAAATGCCATTTGATGGTGTAAACTGCACATTTATCCAAGGAAGCCAGCATGCGTGCTCAAGTAGTGATTTTAGAAAAGGCGTTACGCATGTAAGTAGTGGCAGGCAGAGATTTACTGAGGGCAAGTTCTGGGCGTGATTCCGGCAGGCATTTAAAGTACATGTGTATTCTGTATTTTAGATTTGCCATACATGTACATCTAGGAAAGTTTTCCCTGCCAGCATTTACACTTTGATTCAAGCTACATGTAATCACTGATTATTCACCCATTTGGATCTGGGCTTTGGAGGAGAGGGGGTAATTGTGCTTACCTCTCTGGGGTACAAAACCACCTCAAAGTGCATAAAGTTCATGTTTTGGAGGAGGGCTTCTTAATCAGGTCACAAAAAACATCCAGATTTCTAAAATCCCCCACTTGCATGAATCAATAGCAAAAATTGCCACTTATCTGTACACGTAGCGGTTTACATGTGCAAACTCACCAGATGCTTTTTCTTTAAACATGTTTTCTCTAACGGCTGATTGTGCGTGTAGCACCATCATGTGCTTCTATGACAGTGCAGTATGTATTTTAGGAAAGGCTCTGCATTTCCCAAGCCTCTTCTAAAATGCTAGGGGTTTTTTGGGGTTTTTTTTTTTTTGAATGGATGGACCTAGGAGCCCTTTTTCCAGTCTAGACACCCTATACAAAGTTATCCTCTTAGCTTTTGACTACACACTTTTATACCCATCACTGCTTTCTACAGTGAATGCCCAGGCTTATACTGTGGATAGGTAGTAGTTCTCCTTTAAAAGGGGTCTATACTGGCATTGTCAGTCATGTCTACTGCAAATCAAAGGTCTCCGAAGTCAATTCTGTGACTTATAGCATCAGTAAATGGCCTGTGTGGTAGCACTATTATCAGACAATATGTCCACCTGCATTGTCTGCAGCAACTTCTCATCCTTTTCAGTAAGTCTGATTGTCATGGTACTCCAGATGTCTTGCTATTGTTTTAGGCATGCTTAAGTATTAAGCTTCTTGCTGCAGAATTTAAAAAAAATAATAAAAATAAAAAAAACATATAAATATATACACAAACACTGAGAGACCAATGTCTGGCAGCTGTTTTCACTGGCACCACATAAAGTAAACTGAAGGAATTCACTAAGCCTCAGCTGAAATGAAAGCCTTGAAGTCCTGTCTGATTAGAGGCAGGCAGAGGTCTGCGTAAACAAAACAAAACACGGTTGGTAAATATGTGTGGTTAGGAGTTTGGGGTTTTTTGTTGTTGTTGTTGTGTTTATGTGTGTCTTTTCCCTTGTTATATCAAGTTCAGCCCTTCACTCGGCTGCCGTATTGTGTGCACGCGCTTGTTTTTCCTTTGTTCCATCAAGTCAAACCCATCACATGCCACGTTCCACTGTAAACATGATCTCCTTTCTTCCTCCACCTGCAGATAGAATCTCTTTATTTTGATGTGGATACCCAGGTCTGTCTTGGCTCTGCCAACTTTTGCTTGCTTTGAGCTTCTCTTGTTCTTAATTACTGCTAATAAAAATAAAAAAATACTTGTCATGTTGCCACAGGAGTAGGCCTGCTTTTCTTGCCTGCTAGAAGTTGCCCAGTGGAAGGAAGAGTCTCCTTTGGCTGTTCCTGCTTTTCAATAGAAGGCAGCGGCCTTGTGTGTCCTCTGTTGACTGCAGGCAAGGATATACTACCAAATACACGCACACACACGTGTCTTTCAAGTTCCAGTGCAATTTTGTGTCTTTGGGAAACCAAGCTTCCCCAGCTATGAGTTATCAGCCGACATGTCGAATAAAAAACAGTGTTCCATTATGGACGATGAAACCTGCAATAATGAACCAAATGTAAGAGTTCTTTTTACTTCAATAATTGCTGAAGAACAGATTGCTATACTGGAGGAAAAAAAAGGGAAAATACATGACTATCATGCTGTAGGCTTCTTTCTTTTATTCAAGTTGGATGTATATCTGACAGTACATCCCTGTTATCGTCAATAGTATTGGGAGACCTGAAATTTCTCAGGAAATGAACCCTATGGGGCAGCCAAACAGCATGAATTCTACTCAAAAAAGAGGCTTAATGCTTATACAGTAGTTTCCTAATTCAATTGACTTGTGCACTCAATTTTAGGTTTAGGGCCAAATTCTATAAATGGCACCCAAAAAATTGGCATAGAAAAATGTGCTAGAAGTTGAGGAACTTATCAAGATTTCCAATGCTGTTTTCTGGTGGTGGGGGTCCTTCTGGCTAAGAAAGCTATTTTACACAGGTGGATGGATGCTGAGCTGCCTGTTCTGCTCCTTTGGATTCATAATATGTTAACAATGGCCACTTGGGAATGCATGAGGTGTTCTACACAGCAGAAGTTGGTGATGGTCGCCTATGTTGCCTTATGGAAATGATTGAGATTATTAAATGCTGGGAAATCCGCAGATCCCTGGGAGGACTTGGTGGGGTAGGGAGGCCGTGGGGGGGGAGGTTGTTGGGTGTTTTCAAAGAGAAAAATTGACCACTGGGAACTACTGTTGTGTGGTTTCTCATTATCTGTATTGTTTTGTACTGAGCATCTTTGGTTATCTGACGACTTGTGCTACCCTACAACACATTATCGTTGTATTGTCCTTTGATGTTGATTTCCTTCTGTTCCCAGTTGATATAAATAAAGATGAAAAAAAAAAGTTGCGCATAAATCTAGGTGCGATTTATAGAATAGTATGTAAGCCTGGGAACCGTGAGTAAATTTAGGTACAGCCATTTTCACCAACAAAAACGTAGTTCAAATGCCTGCACCTAAATTTAGGAGCAGATGCCCTTAGTCTATAATTGTATGTGTAACTTAAAAGCAATGCCCGCGATCCACCCATGACTTGCCCATTTCCATGCTCCCATTTTTGACCCGCATATAAAATTTAGGTGCATAACTTGTAATTGATTTTAATTAGCACCAATAAATACGGTACTTGTAAACAAGTGTTAATTGGCTTGTTATTTAAATAAATTGTGCACACAATTTAGGCATGTGACCAAATTTGCACAAGTTTTAGCAGTTTTTATTGAATTTGAAGGTTAGAAGTTTTGCATGCAGGTTCTAGAATAGTTTCAGCTGCACGCAAAACTTAATATAATAATTAGCTTCTAACTGGTCTTAACTCCTAACTATTAGCTATAATTTGCTAAATGGCACTAAGTAGTGGCATTAAGTAGTACTTGGGATGCTGCAAATTGCGCATGCAAAATCCATAGCATGTAACTGGATAAAAGCAGAAGAATTCACTTATATCAAGCACTCCCTCCGGATTTCGAGCTTTTTTTCTCGTGCAAGGAGGGGGGAGGATAGCTATCGGGTATAAATTGTCCCTGCAATTGTTTGAATTGAAGGCAGAGTCTTTTTTATATAAGGAATTATTGTTGGTTCAAATTGGGAGGAGAAGGCCAACCTATTTGGCAGTGTTTTATTGTCCTCCGGGATTGCCAGTTAAAACATGGAACAATATATATCCAACTATAGCTGATTTATCAGTGAGATTCTCAAAGTTAATGAGAGTGGGAGATTTTCATATTCAGGTTGATATGGTGAATGATTGTAAAACAAAATATTTTCAGGCCTTATTAGTTGATTTGAAGTTGGAACAATGGGTTAAGGTAGCAACACATCAAAAGGGACATATGCTAGATTTTAAACCCCCTTCTACAAAGCCGCGTGGTAACGACCCCGAAGCCCTTTAAATCTCTACGGGCTTCGGGGCCGTTACTGTGCGGCAGCCGCTAGTGTGGCTTTGTAGAAGAGGGAGGGTTAGTTTTGACTTCTCATGGCATGGAAGATAAAGATAATTTTATACAGATAAATAGTGATTCAATTTTATGGAGTGATCATTACGTAATTAGTTGGAATATAAATTTGGATATTCAACCTGATAATAATTCTGGGTTAGAAGGGTTAAGAAAATACAGATTGTTACATTCTCTTGAATTAAATGAAATTGCACCTTTCTTTCTTAAGTCCAGATTTTGAGGAGGCCTCATTAATGGACCAGGCAGAAACATGGAATCAAGTGCTACATGAGGTGCTAGATGAAATAGCACCACTAAAGGTAGGACAATCAAAGATAAAGAATAATAAGTGGTTTCATGAGGGTTTACAGTTACTTAGGAGGCAGGTAAGGAGGGTAGAAAGAGTTTGGAAAAAGAGAAGAACAAGCTCAGCTAGGGGACGCTGTAAGAATATTCAGAGTATCTATAATAGGGAAATGAAAAAGGCAAAGAGATATATATATATATATTTTTTTTTTTTTTACAAAAAATCAATTATGCAAGAGTTCCAACAAAACAATTATTTTCTATTGTAGCAGCTCTAAAAAAAAATGGGGTTTCCCATAAAAGGATTGGAATAATGCCAGAGGCAGACGAGTTAGCTGATTTTTTTTGTTCAAAAATTTCGGATTTATGATCAGGGTTGGGAAAAAATTCGCAAAGCAGTGAAGTTGAACCATCGAGGTCTGATTCAGAAGAAAAGGGCATATGTTTAGGAAAATCAAGTTGGTCAGTTTTTCAATTACCATCTTTAACTAAACTGGAAAAATTATTTAGTACAATGCATGTCACTTTTTGTGACTTAGATCCAGTGCCATCAAAATGGCTTTCAAGTTCTAGCCTTAGCTTTAATTATGATACAGAAGAGTTTAAATAGTGGAGAGGTACCTGCATGTTGGAAAAAGGCGATTATTAAACCGATTTTGAAGAAGAAAGATTTAGATATGTTGAATCCAACCAGTTATAGACCAGTTTCTAATCTTTGCTTTTTAGCAAAGTTAACAGAGAGGATAGTTTTGGATCAGCTGGTGTCTTACATTGAATCAACAAATGTACTTAACCCAAGACAAGAGGGGTTTCGATCAATGCATAGTATTGAGATAGTGTTAGAAGGCTTTCTTAGTGAGGTTCATTCAATTTTGGATGGGGGGAACTTTGCAATGGTAGTTTTATTAGATCTGAGTTCAGCGTTTGATCTAGTGGATCAGGGTCTTTTGTTAAACTTTTTACAAGAGACTGGCTTAATAGGAGTAGTGTGGGACTGGTTTTCAGCATTTCTCTGAGGATGTACTTTTAAAGTAGTCACTGAGGGATCAATATCTCAGGATAGATCGTTAGATTGTGGGGTACCGTAAGGGTCAGCCTTATCAGCAGTTCTATTTAATATTTTTCTGAGCCCTTTGGCAAGATGAATCCAGGAACTGGGAATCAGTACATTTATTTATGCAGATGGCATCTTATTAGTCTATAGACTATCACCTGCTACGTTAGATTTAGGTCCTCTTTTGGCTGGCTTAAACGTGGAGATGATGCGGTATACAAACCTAAGGATTAGATTAGATTAGAATAGAAGAATGGCTAAATGAACATAAATTGGTTCTAAATATGTCTAAGACCATAGCATGTTGTATCTCAGGAGATAAAGCAACACCTCATCTACATCTTTCTTTAAATAATTATAGTATAAAACTAGTAAATAGCTTCAGGTATTTGGAGATTATAATTGACTATCGTCTAAATTTTCAGGAGCAGGTTTCAACCGTGGTTGCTAAAGGTTTTGGGGCATTAAGACAGCTTAGAGCCATTCAAGATTTCTTGGATGAGAAATCACTGCATACATTAATTCATGCCTTTGTATTATCAAATTTATTTATTTTGATTTTTATCCCGTCCTCCCAGTAGCTCAGAACGGCCTACAAGCAAATATTCACAGTGGAGTACATTTGGACAATACAAAGACTATACAGTAGTTTAAGTGCAAGGACTATACGGCAATTTAAGTAGAGGTTCAGAATGGAGAAGAGAGGCTAGAGGGAGAGGGAGGGTTAAGGGGGGGAGGGGTAGATTGCGGTTGAATTTTAGTTGAAGAAGAGGGTCTTTACTGCTTTCCGGAAGGTCATCAATGAGTTCTGTAATCTGATTTGCGGGGGGAGTTAGAGTTGGGGGATGAAGTGGATGCAGGAGTGCTTGTGGGCGGTTTCTGACAGGAGGGACCTTCCTGGAGGGATGCATAGGCGTTTCTCCATTTCCGAGCGGAGGGGGCGGGTGGGGGGTGTACAGGGTTAGCTTGGATTCTATGTAGGCAGATTATGGTAATTTTGTATATGCAGGAATTGGGTTAGGACAGTTGATGCGCTTACAAACAGTACAGAATACTGCAATTAGACTATTAGGCCGGGCATATATTCGTGATCAAGTGACACCTTTGTGTTTAAAATTCCATTGGCTACCAATGGAATTTAAGATTAAGGGGTCCTTTTACAAAGGTGTGCTAGCGTTTTTAGCGCACGCACCGGATTAGTGTGCGCTACCCAAAAAACTACCGCCTGCTCAAGAGAAAGCGGTAGTGGCTAGCGCGCGCTATTCCATGCGTTAAGGCCCTAATGCACCTTTGTAAAAGGAGCCCTAAATTTAAGATCCTGATGTTGGCACATAGAGCATTATTTCAGCTACAGCCTTCATATCTTTCTAACCTGGTGCTATTTTATGCCCCAAGGCTTCTATTACGATCTCTGAATGATAACAGGGTAGTCGTTCCTCACATCTCGAAGGCAGATCTTACGTCAACTAGAGATTGTGTATTCTTTTATTTAGTTCCACGGTTATGGAATAACCTGCCCTGCCCTGCCCATAGACTTGAGAAAAGAAGAATCCTATATAAATTTTAAAAGACGTTTAAAAGCACATTTTTTTTCAATTGGCTTTCCCAAATTAGAATGGAGTTAGGGACTGGGATCTGTGTTTATGTAATGGTTGATTTTGTAATGGAGAATTTTTAGCTGTCTGTATAAATTATGGTTCATTGAGTGTTTATTGTTTTGTCATTAGAATGGTTTTTATGGAGATGCAGTTTGTTATAATATTTATGAAGAAGAAAAAAATTTTCTTAAAATTTTGTTCTTAATCTTTCCTTTTCTATTTTTAATGGAGTTCTTTTCTTGATGAATGTGATTTATGCATTGCAAACCGCTTAGTATATAAAATTTTTAATAAACATAAACATAACTGCAAGGGGGGCATGAACCTGGGAGGAGTACGAGTAGGTGAGGGATGTGGCTAACACTTTCAGGCACATGTGCAGGTTAATAGAATAAATCACCTTTTTGATGGCTTCAAATGAAGTAGCTAAGTGAAGCAAACCGCAGACTAAGGGTTAGATTTGGGTCGGAGGGAAATCGGGTCACAAATCGATCGGTACACGATCAGTTTGCTTAGTGAATCTAGCCCTAAATCTCCAATAAACTTCACCTCAGTTCATTTTTCAGTTTACTATTTACTTCAACAAATCTCATTTAATCGGGTGCTCATTTATTCATAAATGCAGATATCCATATAAATTCTTATAAATTCAAAATGGACCTCAGCGACTACACTCAAACCACTATTTCATTATAGTTTGAGATTCATATAGCAAGCCCCAAATATAGCTTATGAGATGAGTATTCATTAATTGATCTTTTTGATCATATAATAGGAGATGATTATGTACATCAGGGGTGCCCAAAACGTCGATCGTGATCTACCGGTCGATCGCAAAGGCAACGCCGGTAGATCGCAGAGCCAGTGTTCTTTCCAGCATCTTTAGCATTCCCCCATGGTCACTGTCTCACCTTTAAAGTATTACGGCAGCCTGCAGAGTGAACATAACAGGCTGCTTTCAGCCTCTATAGCATGTTCCCTCTGCTGCAGGACCGCAGCAGAGGGAATGTGCTACAGAGGCCAACGGCAGCCTGCTACATTCACTCTGCAGGCTGCCGTAATTACTTTAAAGGTGAGACAGTGACCATGGGGGAAGAACGGAGGTGAGAACTGAGTTGCAATCCTGCTCGATATCCAGTCTGAGGTCCTGACAGTCACTGTGTGCAGGAAGCAGCGGATGTAAGGCCCCGCACATTGGGGTAAGACTGTGCCCGTTGCGAGGACCCCGGCGGGATGGGGGTTGCCTTAGAGATGCTGGATCGGAGGGGGAAAGAGACAAAAGGACCTTGAGGAGGGGCGGGAAAGCAGCCTTGAACCAAAAGGGAGGGGGAAAACAGGGCATTGCCGGGACTACTAGAGGGGTTAGAGAGGGGAAACACCCTGAACTGAGGAGAGAGAGATGCCAGGCCCTGGGGAGGGGGAAGACAAAGAGAGTGAGAGAGACAAAGACCTGGACCAAAGGTGGGAGGACTCAAAATGTTAGCAGAATGAAGATAGAGAGAGGGAGAAACCTTAAACAAAGAAGAGGCAGAAGAGAGGGGGCAGATGTTGGACTATGGGAGATACAGACAGAAGAGATAGAGGGGGAGAGACCCTGAGGAAGAACAAAGAAATGCAAGATCAGAACAAAAGAGGGAGAGAGAGGGAGACATGCTGCCAATAGGAGTGGAGGAGAGAGGAAGAAAATTTGCACTCCTGCAGGGACAGAAAGAGATGTTGATTGGGGAATGGAACGAGGTCTGGAGGACAGAAGAGGTGCACTCGGTATATATATAAATAAATATGGAGGTCTTTTACTAAGGCACGCCAGCCGATTTAGTGCACACTAAATGCTAAACGCGTCCAAAGAATATAATGGGCACATTAGCACGTAGCGCGCGCTAATTTGGTTAGCACACCGTAGTGAAAGAGGGGGTATATGTTTAGTATTTTTATTGTTGGTAGATCATTTTGACTTGGTTATTTTAAAAGTAGCTCGCAAGCCAAAAAAGTGTGGGCACCCATGATGTACATTGATTAAGACCAAGGAGGAGGCTTGCTAGGTGAATCTCAAACTATAATAAAATAGTGGCTTGAGTGTAGCCACTGAGGTCTATTCTGAATTTATATGAATATCTGCATTTATGAACATATGAGTACCTGATGAAATGAGATACAGTGGTACCTTGGATTACGAGCATAATCCGTCCAGGAGCATGTTCGTAATTCAAAATGCTCATTTATCAAAGCGAGTTTCCACATAGGAAATAATGGAAACTCGCTTTGATGCGTTCCCCCCCCCCCCCCACGAGAACCGGCATTGCTCTCCCCGAAGGCCCTCCCTGCGATCCAGCACCCCCCTCACACGCGATTGGGCACCCCCCCGCCACGATCGGTCATCCCCCAGCCACGATCCGGCACCCCCCCGTTGCGATTGGGCAACCCCCCGCCCCGATCCGGCACTCCCCCCCCCGACGCTTCTTACCCTCATCTGGGCACCGGCACCGGCATGTCCTGTGCTTGGTGCCGGTGCCCAAAGATCGGCCTCCTCTTCTGCTAGGCCTTGAGCATCTGAGCATGCTCAAGGCCTGCGAGTTCACGTTCTGAACGGGAATTCGCAGGCCTTGAGCTTGCTCAGATGCTCAAGGCCTAGCAGAAGAGGAGGCCGATCTTCAGGCACCGGCACCAAGCAGAGGACATGCCGGTGCCCAGATGAGGGTAAAAAGCATCGAGGGGGTGCCGGATCATGGCGGGGGGGGGGGGTGCCAGATCGCGGTGGAGGGGTGCCCAATTGTGTCGGGGGGGGGTGCCAGATTGTGGCGGGGGGTGCCCAATCGCGTCGGGGGGTGCCGGATCGCGGAGGGGAGGGTGCCGGATTGTGGGGGGGTGCTCGTAAATCGAGCCATGCTCAGTTTCCAAGGCACCGATTTTGCAAATGTTTTGCTCGTCTTGCAAAACACTCGCAAACCGGTGCACTCGTAAACCGAGGTACCACTGTATATTGAAATATCATAAATGATGAACTGAATAATGAACTAGGGGTCATAGAATAATGACACTTATGTGCCTAATAGACTGCAGATTAGGTGCAAGCGTTTACACCAGCCACTGAGCCAGCATAAGTGCTTACACCTAAAGCTTGCTCTGAACAGTGTGGGAGAGTCAGATGACAGTGGCGGGGGATCTGGGGGATCTTTGAAAAAGGATCCAGCTAAACACGTTGGATCCAGCCCTCCCAGATCGTAAATAAATTTCTTTAAATGAAGAAAAAATCAAGATAAGTGCATATTTATGATTAAGGATAACCAGAATTAATCTTTATCTTAAATCTTAAAAGAATGATAATAGATACAAGGTTAATTAGTAAAAGGCCAGTGACGAATTAGCACACAAACGTCTCACCACAGTAAAGTGATTCTTTGAGCAGTGGGGGTGGTGTAACTAAGGCCTGTTAGAGATTAAAATGTTTTTTTTCCATTGAGATAAGCTGATATAGTGAATGCACAAACTTGGAGTGGTTAATTGTGGACATTTACACCTAAAGGTAGGCACACAACACCGAATGTCCCCTAATCCTATAATCTTGGGAGTCACACTGCAAGATCACTCAATTTCAATAAATATGAGTAATCTCTGAAAAGGATAAATCATTACAAAACACTTCACAGCAATATAAAAATTTAAGTCTTGTCTTGAAAGCCTTCAATGCTACCTCCAATCTAACATCCTGTGGTAGATGATTCCATAATTGTAAGGGCTGCAGCGGCATCTCTAACCCATTTCTGCTATGAATCTTTTTAAGAAATCTGCAGGGCAACAACGTAGTCTTCCATCCACACCTTCATTACTCACTACTATCTGGAGTAAAATTCCAGACTGGATAGCTGGTTTAGACAAGCAGTTCTGGAAAATATTTTTAGTTCTTGAATATCAACTCTACCCTCTGTCCCTTTTCTTATCTACGTTCAATTCCACTTCATTGCCAGCCTGGAAACTATGAGAATATTAGGCCTGCTCGTCATTGGAGAAAGTAAAGATACTTGCCTGGAGAAGGTAATCTCCGAGGACAGCAGGTAAATGTTCTTACAACCTTCCCTTCTCCCCTTGGAATTGTCGTCTTAGCTTTCATATTGCTCCAGCATCGGGCAGTAAGGCACCTGCATAGGTGCATGAGGGCACTGTGTCCAAGATTGAAAGTGATACTACACTATGCTGTCCTTGGAGAATACCTGCTAAAAGGTAAGTATCTTCGCTTTATCAATGGAGGAGATGTGTGACCTTTGGAAAACTCCATTTATGAACTTTTTACCAGGTACTTGTGACCTGGATTGGCTAATGTGGAAACAGGATAATGGACTACAGGGACCATTGGTCTGATTCAGTATGGCTATTCTTATGTAACTAATTCAAAGAATTGGTTACAATGAGGACTTTTTAAACATTTTTTAGAAACAGCAATGCTTTGGACAGAGGCATCCATGAAAACAGTACGGGGAATTCAAGAGGGTCTCCTGGGCCACCAGAGAAATGTTTTTATGGTTAGGGAAATGGTCCAGGAATCACTGGGCTTTTGTTTGTCCATCTTCTTACCAGTTCATGAATTGATCCCTGATATAGTACACTCTTAGGGGCATAATCAAAAAAACTAAAACATCCAAAACAATGCCTAAGTTGGCACTTGGATGTCCTGGATGTCTAGCAGGATGTTTCACCCACTGTCTGGCCAGAGTTCAAGGGGCGTGCTTTAAGACAAACTTGGATGTCTTGGGGGGATAATCAAACTTTTTGCAAAACATCTTCTTTTGGAAGCATCTAAGTGACAAAAAGGTACCCAAACTGACCAGATGACCACTGGAGGGATTAAGTAATGACCCCACACACATTCTCCCAGTGGTAATTGATCCCTCCTACCCCCACAAAAATCTGAATGAAAGAACAGCAGTACCTAGTATGGGCAATCCTAGTAGAGCATCACACATGTGTCTTAAGTGTGCTAGAAGGAATCTCTCTTAAGCAAACAGTTATTTTTTAGTTGATGGCTTGACCATGGCCATCTCTAGGCACTGGAGGTAGCATTCTGGCTATCATTTTGCATATTCAACTCATTAACATGCGATTGTAGCAGTTTTCCGGGTCTTGCCGTGTCTGTGATGCAGCAAGACTCGGAAAACTGCTACAATCATGATACCAGCCGCAAAAGCCTAAGAGACCATTAACATGCCTTAAAAATGGTTGGGTTCCTTTTACAAAGCCATGGTAGCAGCTGCTGTGGTAATCACTCCGACGCCTATAGGGATTTAATAAGCGCTGGAGTGTTTGCCATACAGTAGCTGATATCGCAACTTTGTAAAAAGGGGGTGTTAGTGCTTGCAAAATTGATTTACCATCTGTTAATCTATGAATCACTGTGTGCATAATTGATTTGTGCGTCTTAAAAGGTTATAATGCACATTCAAAAAAAGTGCAGGTATGGGTATAAACCAATAAAAATGGTAAGGGGGGCTGAGAAAAAAATTTTTGCATGGGGAGCAGAAATCCTACAGGTTGTTAAGACTACAGGTTCCACAGAGAAGAGTCTGTCTCTTCTGTGTACAATGCTACACACGTCTGATGATGCTACAGGAATAGTACACAATACTAGCAGTGATATTCAGTGCAAGTCATATTTGTTTGTGGATAGTCTAAAGATATGTAACTTCATGTACCTCGTAAAATGTCGACTTTCTTCGTGGACTTCCATTTCTGTGCTCTTAAATTCATTTAGTTCTTTCCGTATTGCAGCCTAATTAAAATAACAAAAGCAGCATTTTAACTAGATTTGGAGAAAATATGGTTTCAGACAGTACTCTTATTTCCTTGCTTGACACAGAAACACATCTTGAAGTTCCCTAATAGAGTATTTAAAGACAGAATTAAGAAAATGCTCCACTGACAATCAGTAGCTTGTTCTAACTCAAAGATTCCATCCTCATCCATTGTAAACATGGCGCTGTTCAATTAACAGTGCTGACTGAACCAATTAAAAAATTAGATTTTCTCAATACTTCCCTGTAGAAGACTCATCACCCCTCTTTCTCCTCCTGCTTCCTATCTCCTTACTCCTTATTTCTTCTATCTTTTTTGCCTAACACTTTAATTGTACGTCACCTTGAATCTATTAAGGTATAGAGCGACTCACAAATTGTAGATTAGATTAAAATGCGCCAAAAACTATGTGCAAATCAGTTCCGTTGTCAAAAGCTGTTTTTGTAGACTGCGAATGATAAAATCACTGGCCAACTTTCTTAAAAAAAAAATCTTTATTCATTTTAAAGCCAGAAATAAATGCAACATATTATACAGGCATTTTACATTTTAACAGCACTTAAATTCAATCAAAATTATATTCTATGACAAATACATATATCATCCACCCCTTTCTACATATCCAAAAATTGCACTCAAATTAAAAGTATCTTCCCACCTCTCTCCCACCCACCCACCCTGGACGTGTATGATCAAAGGGCAAAATCAACAGTCATTCCTTACAGAATTTTGTCAATGGCTCCCAAATATCCATACACTTTCTATAATGTCATATGTTCCATTTTAAACATTTGGCATAGAGATTCCCACCAGAAAGTATAATTTAATCGATCCCAACTTTTCTAATTTCTCATAATAAGTTGTATGGCAACCCCTGTCATAATGGATCTCCAAAACCCAAGTATCAAGGGAAAATAGGGACAACTTTCTTGACACATCTTCTCTAAACACTCTAATCCACTCTCTGATAATATGAAAACTCGATTACTGCAACTGATTATACAAGGGAATCATGCAAAAAGAATTAAGACGCTTTTAGGTCATTCAAAATATCACAATAAAACTTATCACCAATAAGAGGAAATTCGATCATGGCACACTACTCTTAAAGAACACACATTGGCTGCCCATAAACCATAGAATAACATACAAGATTACTCTACTGACCTTCAAAGTTTAATTGTCAAAGGCACCCTCATTTCTGGAAAGAATATTCACTCCTCATGCTCCATCTAGATCATTAAAATCCGAGGATAAACATTAAAATCCGAGGATAAAATCCGAGGAACTCTCAGTTCCTTCCTTAAGAATTATTAACACTCGATGGGATACTGATCTTTTCTGTGACAGCTCCCCACATATGGAATTCACTGCCTACACACTTAGGAGAAGAAACTAATCCAGATAGAATTATAGGAAATCTTAAATGCTTTCTTTTTAAAGATACATTCAAATTTTAAAAGCTACAAGGCCACCAAATTACTTGTTTTGTAACCTGTTATTCCTCTTTATGTTTTCCTTTTCTTTATGCATTGTAGTTCTTTCTTCTTTCCTGTTGTTCCTGTTGTTGTCTATTTGTCTATGTTTTAGTCTTTTATTCCCCAGAATATTTGTACTCCCTTTTTAAATTTTGTACATCGCATTGAATTTATGATAATCAAAATTTTATTAAATTTGAAACTATATGTCGCCTAAAAAATCAGGGGGGAGGGGGTTTGGGGGAGCATCCGGTGGCAGTGGGCATCTCTCCTGCCTTTTCCTGAATTTTTGTTCTCCATGTTTTTTTTATAAAGTATTTTTAGAATTGTGTAATGCCCTGAATGTCTGATTAGGTGATTAATCAACTTTTAATTACACTTGACCTAACAAAGGTGGAGGTTAAGTGCCCATCCTTTCTGTACATTGAAATACATGGTTAATCAGGGTTTGCTGACCTGGTTCAGGGTAATAGCCGATTTTGTTAGTGCTTTATGTAAGTGATGTGATGGGATCCCATGAGTGACAATGTGTGTGAATGTATATTTTAAACCTAAGGAAATTCTGAAACTTACTACATCTGTAATTTGATCTCTGATCATTAAGCAACTCTCTCTCCTCTGTGAAATTCTGAAGGGAGGGGGAGTAGGTCTCTCCTGCTTCACTTTTACCACAGGGATACGAATTTATCAGCACTGAGATGCAGGTTGATTGTAACAGAAAAGGTTTAAAGTTGTGTGTATGGATTATCTTTTGTGAGTACAGTAAAACCTTGGTTTGCGAGCATAATTTGTTCCAGAAGCATGCTTGTAGTCCAGGGCACTCGTGTATCAAGGCGAGTTTCCCCATAGGAAATAATGGAAACGCAGACGATTTGTTCCACAACTCAAAACTTTAATACAAAAATATACATACTTGTATTGCAAGACCTCACTCGTTTGGAACAGTCACTGCACTCCTGCAACGTCATAGAGAGAGGAACCATTGGCTCAGTTGTGATGATGTGATACTTGTATACTGTATGTACTTGTATTGCAAGACGTTGCTGGGATATCAAGTTAAAATTTAAAAAAATGTTTTGCTTGTCTTGCAGAACACTTGCAAACCAAATTATTTGCAATCCAAAGTTTTACTGTATATTCCAATCTTTGTTTTTGTATTTCTTTTTATAAATCATGTAAGCTTAGTATAAGAATGTAACTTTTAGGTACAAGAATGTACTTTTTAGGAATGCTTTTGTGACACGCCCATATGAAGGAATAGAAGCAAGCCTTATATGGAAGTAAATATTTTTGCCAGTCATATGATAGTGAAGGGACTTTAGAGCGCGCTTGTGTCAGACTACCCTACTTAGTGGGTGGACCCAGAACTGAATTTTACTTAATTTTTATAAGTCAGCTCTTTGGGGTAGGAACCTGATACAGAATAGGGATTGAGAACAATTCTTATTTGCTAATAGACAGTTTACTTGAGTCTTTTAGATAGTGGGTCTGCCTTTTAAATTTTCCTGTGGCCATATTTACACTGATTCCAAGTATGCCTTCCTCGTGTCACCTACCTTGGCTTTCAAATCTCCCAGGGTACTCGGTTCCTTATTCACACCCAGGTCCAGGCCGTCTGTAGTCTCCCTGTCCCTGATAACCGCAAGACTCTGTGCACCTTCCTCAGTATTGCAGGATACTGTCACATCTGGATTCCTGATTTTTCTACCATTGCCCGCCCTCTGTATGATTCCACCAAAGGCGCAGACTCAGCCCCTTTTGTCTGGACCCAACTCCAGGATCGGGCTATCTGCTGCTTGCAAAACTTCTGACTCCTGCCCTTGGCCTTCCTGACCCCTTCAAACCTTTCCAGCTCTATGTTCATGAAGGGTCCGGTATCGCAGCCAGGTTCCTTGCCCAGTTTCTTGGCTCCTGGCGTAGGCCCATTGCCTATTTCTCTCGACAACTGGATCCTGTTGCTGCCGGGTGGCCTCCCTGCCTTCGGGTCATTGCCACCATCTCAGATCTCTTACAGCAAGCTAACAAACTCACTTTCGGCCAGCTTATTGACCTCTTTGTCCTGCACTGTGTGACCTCTCTTCTAGAACATAAAGGCTCCCTGTAGCTTACAAATGAGTGCCTCCTTAAATACCAAGCACTTCTTTGTGAAAACCCTCAGGTCTCTCTTGTTGTCTGTACCCTCCTTGACCCCTCCACTCTCCTTCCCGTCTCCTCCCAGCTGGTCATGCACAACTGCCTTGACACCGTTGACTTAGTTTTTTTCTTCCCGTCCTGGTCGCACTGACATCCCACTCCGGGACCCTGATCTCACTCTTTTTACTGATGGCAGTTCATCTGTCACCCCTTCTGATGCCCGTATCGTTGGCTACGCAGTGGTCTCTGCCATTTCCCCTTTACTAATGGGCTCCCTGCCCTCTGGCATTTTTGCCCAAGAAGCTGAACTGTTTGCCCTCACTTCTGCCCTGTGCCACTCTGCCTCTCAGTCTTGCAACAAATACACTGACTCCAAATATGCTTTCCTTACCTTGCATGCCCCATAAGGCCATCTGAAAACATCGAGATTTCGTTACAGCCTCCGGCCGCCTGATCCATCATGCTTCCCTCATTCTTGACCTTCTCGAGGCCATCAAATTGCCCTCCTGTGTTGCGGTTATGCCCTGTCAAACCCACCGTCATGTCACTAATCTCATCTCCTGTGGCAATGCCCTTGCCAACCGCACAGCCTGAGCTGCCAGCCTCTGCCCCCTCCTTCGGCTCCTCTGTACACAATCATTCCTTTTCTGGACACCCTTACACCCCAGTACACTTCTCAGGAACAGACTTGGGCCCGCACTCTTTTGGGCCAGTCTGTCCTGAAAAGGGGGTGAATACAAATATGCGCAAATTCAAGTGCCAATCCAGACCCACACACTGATACTTCAAACGCAAGCACAGCGTGTACTCTCATATTTATTCCTCAACACCTGGCCCTTACGATTGTCAAAAGATGCCATGATCTGGCGCACTCTGGAGAACCAGCTATGAAAATGACTCTCAAGAGACATTTCTTTATCAATCACCTTGACCAGCTAGTCCGGAATACGGTCCAACAGTGTGTTGTCGGTTCTAGAACAAATTCCCCAATTAGACGACTGCCACCTCCTGGACACCAACCCATTGGAACACATTCGATGCAGGTCCTGTCTGTAGATTTTACCCACATGCCCACTTCCCATTCCCTCAGACACCTCCTAGTCTTCATAGACAGCCTTCCCTACTTGTACTGAACGCACCAGGGATGTAACTAAACACCTGAATGATATAATTCCGTGCTTCGGTCTCCTCATTTCCATAGGCAGCGATAATGGCCCCATCTTTATTGCTGATGTCATCCAACAAACTGCTCAGGCCCTCCAAACTGAATGGAAATTATATGCTTCTTACCATCCCCAGAGCTGAAAGGATGAACAGAACCCTTAAGACCCTTCTCACCAAACAAATTGAAGAAACTAATCTGCCCTGGCCTGTCCTGTTGCCTTCTGTTCTTTTCCAGATCAGGTGTACCCTGCCAAAATCCACTAAACAGTCCCCGTTTCAGCTCATGTTTGGCCACCTACCGCCCTGGTTCTTTTGCTACTCTGGGATTGGATATCCTCCAGAGTCAGATCCAATCCTTAGCTAAAGCCCTTCAAAAGCTCCACAAATGGGTCCTGGAAAGGGCCCCATTACCGATAGCCACACAAGTCCATGGGTATGAGCCTGGAAATAACTTGGAAGTCAGACCTCCCTGAAACCTAGATGGATAGGTCCTTTTACTGTCCTAATTTCTTCTCTTACAGTTGTCAAGGTGTCCGGACATGAAACTTGGTTCCACTACAACACGGATCTTCAGCTGAAGCTTTCTAAGACCTCAAAAGTTCTGAATATTTACCACTGTACTTAGCAGGTGTTCTGAATATAACTCTTTACAAGTGTTTGAGTTAAATTGACTGCCTGTGGTTCACCACTGCCTTTAGCAAGTGTCTTGAGTATAACTGTTTGAGATTTTCTAAGTTGTGCCTGAAAGAAAAATAAGCTTCCTATGTTAGCATTGTAGGTGCCTTTTGTCTTATATATCTGATATTTGTGTTGCCTCACTGCCTTATGTTTCTTTCTTCTGTATTTCTTTCCTATTGTACTAGGGGATCAGAATCTGCATTGATAAAGTTGAGGGTCCACTTATCAACCAGACTCTTATTGTAGACCCCATTCGCCCGGTGTTTTTGTATTTTGATACATGTGTGTTATTTGATGTTGCCCAGGGTCATGGTTTTGCCCCTAATACAGTTTTGTGTGGCTCTCTAGATTGGCAGTGTTATTATACCAAATGTGCTAAGTATATATGTCTATATAACCTGATGCCTTTAAGAAATGCCTCTATGAGGAAACCTTTACTAATGGTGGAGCCTGTCCTTTATGGGAATGTGTCTCGTGGGCTACCTACAATAACCCACACAAATATCCCCCTAACACCCCATCTGCCTCATTTACTTTAGGTCCTAGCCCCGGCCCCTTGTGTACTACAGGCTACTGCAATCCCATGGTTTTTGCTATCACTGACCCACATAACTGGAATGCTAATGTCCAAGTCCAGAAGCCACATGGCATTGTATATTGATGGTAAAAGGCGAGACCCAGGTACTGTTGTATATGTCCGTATTGTATCCCACCCACGTGCTCCTGTCCATCACTTTGTGGTGTTTCCCCAGTTTTATGAAATTATGAAAATAGATACTGATATTCCTGTAATCACTAGAAATCTGTTTATACAGTTTGCTGAAACTATAGGCCAGACTCTTAGCGTTAGCAACTGTTTTGTATGAGGAGGGACTGGTATGGGAGAACAGTGGCCATGGGAGGCAAAGCAGCTGTGCATGTTAAACCTGACTTCACAGAACCTCACTTTTATGTCAGGTCCACGACCTTCACAATGGGCCTTGCGAACCTCCATTGTTGCTTCCCACTGTCTTCAGCACCCTTCAGACACTGCTTAATGGAACTTCCTATGAACGATGGTCAGCTCCTGATGGTCGATATGGCCCTGTGATCTGTTTGCCTGCTAACTGGACTGGTACATGTGTACTTGGCATGATCCGTCCCAGCTTCTTCCTGTTACCGCTGGCCGATGGTAAACACCTGGGAGCCCCTGTATTTGACACCAGGGATCGCCAAAAGCAGTCTACTTCCACTAATTCCCTTAAAATAGGTGAATGGGGAGATGACTGTCCAGCAGAACGGATTATCGCTGCTTATGGACCTATTACTTGGGCCGAAGATGGTTGCTATGGTTATTAGACCCCTATCTATATGCTTAACCGCATCCTTCGCTTGCAGGCTGTTCTTGAACTCATTACCAATGAAACAGCTCGTGCATTGGCTACTATTGGCAAGGCCAATGCTAAAATGCGCACTGCTATCTATCAGAACCATCTAGCTCTAGACTACTTGCTGGTGGCAGAAGGTGGTGCCTGTGGCAAATTCAACCACTCCAACTGCTGCCTTGAACTTGATTATGATGGTAAAGTGATTGAGGAAGTTGTGGATCGTATTACCAAACTGGCTCATGTTCCTGTCCAGATCTGGCGTGGCCTCACTTCAGACTGGCTCTCTGGCATCTTTGGCTCCTGGTTGCCCTCTGGTTCAGCAATGAAGACCATCTTGCTGGTTGCCACCCTGTCTTCTCTGCCCCTTTGCTGCCTG
Organism: Geotrypetes seraphini; assembly: GCF_902459505.1. Taxonomy (NCBI): domain Eukaryota; kingdom Metazoa; phylum Chordata; class Amphibia; order Gymnophiona; family Dermophiidae; genus Geotrypetes; species Geotrypetes seraphini. Next base: position 162,279,000 of record NC_047086.1, on the reverse strand, counting down.
CCCTGTGTGGTCCCTATACCCATAAAGCTGCTTCACTGAACTGTTGACTCTGCTGTTGACCGTTCCATTGCTGCTATGGCCCTTGCGCTTACCAAGTATCGACCAGTCCCTACAACTGATCCTGACCTTCCTCCTTCTTAAACTTTATCAAGCTCGTCTCCTTCCTCCTTCATTCGACTAGCCTGAAAGGGGGGACTGAAGGAGTCTGGGACTGGTTTTCCTAAGTGTTGAACTAAGTTTTCTCTTTAATAAAATGCTGAATTATGTTTCATTGCAGACCTAACTTATCTCATGTTCTAGCCTGCCTGCACTGGGTGTTTTAGCTTGGGCATTCTAGCTTCTTATGGCTATCTCAGCATACACAATATTGTATTCCGCCCTCCTGGACATGTAACAGAAAGACTGTTAGTGTGAGCTTAGGACCAAAGATTGTTAAGAAAAGTAACACGTGAAAAGTGTTTTCTAGAATTCAGTTGTATAGCAAGAAGAATGTATAAATATCTCTGTAAATTCTGGTTTCGGGACTTCTGAAGCCAGCTTGGGGCTCAGGGGTCCGCATATGCTGAATAAAACATCTGTGCTTTCTTCAAGTCTCTAAGTTTTGTGGCTGACCAAAGTGACCTTTCATTTTTAGGTTGGGTTGTAGGGGGTATAGGATGGAGTTTAATTCTAGGTTTGTTATGGAGGGTGTTTTTTTTTTTTTTTTCTAGAAGTAGAAATTTGTTTTTGTCTTTGTTCAACTTTAGTTTGTGGTCTCTCATCCATTGTGATATTGTTTCTAGTGTTGTATGTATTTTGATGTATTGTGATATTCTAGTTCTTCCCCTTTTTTCCTTGTTCTTGTTCTTCCCTTTTATGTTTCTTTTCTATTTGATATTGTAGTTCTTCCCCTTTTTTCTTGTTCTTCCCTTTTATGTTTCTTTTCTATTTGATATTGTAGTTCTTCCCCTTTTTCCTTGTTCTTCCCTTTTTTGTTTCTTTTCTATTTGATATTGTAGTTCTTCCCCTTTTTCCTTGTTCTTCCCTTTTATGTTTCTTTTCTATTTGATATTGTAATTCTTCCCTCTTTACCTTGTTCTTCCCTTTTATGTTTCTTTTCTATTTGATATTGTAGTTCTTCCCCTTTTTCCTTGTTCTTCCCTTTTATGTTTCTTTTCTATTTGATATTATAGTTCTTCCCCTTTTCCTTGTTCTTCCTTTTTATGTTTCTTTTCTATTTGATATTATAGTTCTTCCCCTTTTCCTTGTTCTTCCTTTTTATGTTTCTTTTCTATTTGATATTGTAGTTCTTCCCTCTTTTCGTTGTTCTTCCCTTTTTTGTTTCTTTTCTATTTGATATTGTAGTTCTTCCCTTTTATGTTTCTTTTCTATTTGATATTGTAGTTCTTCCCTTTTATGTTTCTTTTCTATTTGATATTGTAGTTCTTCCCTCTTTTCCTTGTTCTTCCCTTTTTTGTTTCTTTTCTATTTGATATTGTAGTTCTTCCCTCTTCCTTGTTCTTCCCTTTTATGTTTCTTTTCTATTTGATATTGTAGTTTTTCCCCTTTTTCCTTGTTCTTGTCTTTTATGTTTTTTACCTTTTATGTTTCTTTTCTATTTGATATTGTAGTTCTTCCCTTTTATGTTTCTTTTCTATTTGATATTATAGTTCTTCCCCTTTTTCCTTGTTCTTACCATTTATGTTTTTACCTTTTATGGACTATTTGATATTGTAGTTCTTCCCCTTTTTCCTTGTTCTTATTCTTTTTTTTATTTTAAATGTTTTATTAGAAATTTGAAAAGAAATACAAACATCAAAAATGGGTAACAGCACAAACAAAAAATGCAATATATAGCAGCTCAACAGAACAACTGCCAGCAGCAAAAAGTTCAGAATGCATTCTTAAACAGAGATATTCTTGCCAAACTGCTCCCCACATCCCACCCCCAACTGCATGAAACTGAAACACACCACATATGACAACCCCCTGTTGTTTCTACAGGAAGTTGTCCCAATAATAACCATCTACATGAATGTCCCTCCTCCCCTAAGACAGTAAACTTAAGTCAAAGATTCCACCTTGTCCATAATCAGAGACCAGTCCGAACAGAAAAGAAATAATGTCCATGGCGTTTTGCAATAGAAAGTTCCATTGCACACATAGTTTGCAACTCCAGAGACCAATCCAAAATAGTAGGAGTTGTTCTTATTCTCACCTTTTATGTTTCTTTTCTATTTGATATTGTAGTTCTTCCCCTTTTTCCTACTGCTTCTGTAAGTCTGTATGTCCTATTTGTATTACTTTATGTATAGGTCATTGTAAAATAACCTGTCTTTTTTAGCTGTACACCGCCTAGAAACTCTGTATAGGCAATTTAACAAATTTTTAATAAAACTTGACTCTCATTAATATCTATTTGAATATACCGTAATGCAATTTGCAGCCATTTTTTGGCGCACATGTTAATACCTGCATTCAAGCCCTCTGAGCATTCAGGTGTGTATAATGCATGCACAAATCTGATGCTAACCTCTTCTACCACTGGAGTTGCTTTTGAGCATCGTCCCCCAAGTCTCCTGCAAGACAGTGTGGCTCCCGCTGGAGCTTCGAACATACGCTGCTCAGGCCCCAAAGGACTTGCCTCAACAAAAGGAAATTGTCAACAGCTTGGCATCAATGAGCAATGACATGTTTCCAAAGAAACTTTGCAGCAAGGTGGTGGTAATTCCCTCAGCTCTCATGTCTGCTTTCACACTTTGAGAGAAGAGTGAGTCACATACATCAGGGGTGTAATCACAGAAGCTGCAGGATTCCTGTTAGCAGCCCACAGACAGCAGGGATAATTCAAATCTATTTCTGAAATGGAAGTGAGTCACTCTGTTGGACCAAGTTGAATAATTAAGTAGCGAATGAGGCATTTATTTTTCTGGTACTCATTCTTTTCTCCTATTTGCATGATGCCCTCTTAATCTTCTTTTACGGTAAGAAATGTGAAACTCCATTTTGTGTAAGGCATTTAGGTTGGGAATGGAACATCTAAGCCAAATTAAAAATAAAAAATCTACGTAAAAACAAACAACTTCATTCTGCTTAAGCATATGGCCTCAAAATATTTTTTTTCTATTCTCATATATACACTACAATCATATCCCCTCTCCCACATGCTCCTAGTGTGGCCTCTTGATGTGCATTGTTTCCTCTGGGGGGTGCTGTTTCGCTATCACATTTTCAATAGTGATGGGCAGGCAAGCTCTGCAGGATTCCAGGGAACCTGCTGTCCCTAGAGATTGAAAACACAGTATTGAAGCACCACCCCCTGTGGCGGTGGACTCCTGCTCAGTTGATAGGGAACAGGGTTTCATGAGTATCCTGATTACCTAAATTAATCCCAAGTACAGCTTGGAAAGTCACCAGTCAACAGTTTCCATCCTACTTCACAAAAGGCCCACAGAGTTTTTTGTAACATATGTTTAGGGCTGCAGGAAAAACTAGGTACTTTCCTAAGCATGTTGTGTAAATGAGCATTTTCTAAATGTAAATGATTACTAAAAAAGTGTTTCACTTGATGCCTTGTAAATACATTGCACTGGTCCTTACTCGTGTTAGTGCTGATTTTGTTAGTTAAAAGTGTAAACTGGCCCTTAAACATACACCATATTCCAGAAAACTATACTATCTCGGGTTCAGAAAACCTTTAAAAGCATTTCTGTACCAAGACAGGGAGCCAACCCTGAAGTAACTTAAAAGCTAATTGTAAAAGCACATCTCTAAACTGTCTAATGCAACTCCTGGGACAAAACAAAGAGCTAATGATGACCTACTTGTACTTGTAACTATGCATTTTGTAACTACACTTCCCCCTCCCCATTCGCGTTTCTGCACTCGCGATTTCACATAATCGCGATTTTTTTTCTGGGGAGGGGGGAAAATAAAAAAAAACATATTTTTACTCTCTGCTGGCCGCCTTCCCGGCCTTACCTGGTGGTCTAGAGGGCTTATCGGGCAGGAGCGATCTTCCTATGCTCCTGCCCCGTGCAGATCGCCATGAGGAAATGGCTGTAGGGAGTTCCCGTCGTAGTCTCGAGAGACTATGGGAACTCACAGCAGCCATTTCCTCATGGCGATCTGCACGGGGCAGGAGTGTAGGAAGATCACTCCTGCCCTGAAAGCCCTCTAGACCACCAGGTAAGGCCGGGAAGGCGGCAGGGAGGTGGGGGTGGGTCAGCCAGATAATCGCGGTTTTTTCGCCATTTGCGGTCCGGCTCTGCCTGTATCCCCCGTGAATAACGAGGGAGAAGTGTAAGACATAACTGTGTCAATAGTTGCACAGATCTACCTGTACTAGCAACCCTACTGAATGTCTTTGTCAATCTTCCTGGGTAACTGATCCAACCTCTTGTAATGTAATCTGACCTTAAACTGAATAAGTAGAGTTACCAGATATCCAGATTTCACTGGACATGTCCTCCTATTCGAGGACATGTCTGGGGGTCTAGATGGCTTTTCAAATCCCAGTACTTTGTCCGGGTTTTGAAAAGCTTCCTCGGGGGGCGGGACATGGGGAGTAAAATGGGGGCTGGGAAGGATGGAATGGGGCAGGCTTGGAGGGCGGGTCTAGGGGGGTCCAGATTTTACTAAAGTGAAATCTGGGACCCCTATGAAAAGATAAAGGCAAAATAGAAAAACCTGATTAACATAACGTAATATGTGAAGGGCAGCCATTTAGGGCACATGGTAGGAACTTAGGTCCTGATTCTATAAAAAGTGCCGCTGTTAGGCACCTAGATCGGCATGCCTAGCTGATCTAGGCACCTAACTTAATTTTTTAATTGGTTCAATCAGCACTGTTAATTCAACAACGCCATTAATAACCAATTTAAAAAAAATGTAATTTTTGTGTTAGTGCCTAACTCAGTAGACGCCTACCTGAAAAAATAGGTGTGGTTAGGGATGGAGTTTGTGCACGGATAGAGTTAGGTACCGGAATTTTAGGCCAAAAAAAATCTCGACCTAATATACTGGCGCCTGACATTATGATGCTTAGCGGCGTCTGTAGATTTTGGTGCCACTAGATGCAATTCTATAAAACGGCAAATTTAGTTTGTCAATGGAACTCTACCATGGATCTAAGTTACAGTGTCATACTCTGGGGGGGTGGTTTTCTATAGGTCACCTACTTGCAAAATGTGTGCACTTTTCTTTTTTTTTTTTTAGGTTCAAACAATTTTTATTGATGCAAACAACAGGCAAATGCAATACATAGGCACATAAATGGTGCTCAGTACAGACAAATGATGCATCATAGACAACAGTATATCAAACATGTACAAGGTAAAAGTAACCACAGCAAACCCCCCCTCCTACTCTACGCAGAACAAGAGAGGCCAGAGGTGACAGAAGGGCACTCCGGGGCCCTGGACTCTGATGAGCCCCGAAGGAACTCCCACCCCCCACCAAAGAACATACATGTATCTAAATGCCAGAACCGTCCAAAAAAAAGAAAAAACCAACAAAAAAAAACAGCCCACCTCCCAGTCCCCAGTCCCCTCCCATCCCCCCCCCTCCACATTGTACTCTCCACCCCGCCCCACCATATGCTCACCAGTGCTCTCTCATATCCCTACAAACTGAACGCCCAGGTTAGGACACCCATCTTAATACCTCACTGCGTCCCTTTGGGTGTAAGGACTGCAGGATATGGCGTCCCAAATATTCAAAAACCCGCATCTTCCGCTTCCGAGACCACCTCCCGCATCTCTTGCCTCCCAGGTGGCCAACTGATGCAATTGTTCCGCCAATGCCAAGAACACCGGAGAATTGTGGCACTTATTAACACAATTGAGTGTAGTAAACAGTAGAGTGTGTGCAAAAGGCAGTCACACTTTTACTTGCTATCTGTGTGGATAGATAGTCATGGACAAATAGTGTATATGCATTGAATGTATGTGTGCCTTTTCACTCTGATTATACATCCTTCCTCCAATAAATGCTTTTTTGTATGCTAGCTAAAATTATGTATAATATAGAAGGCAATGCAATTTTCAGTCTAACTGGCTTTGAAAAATCCCTCCCTGTTGCCATCAAATATTATTCTATCCCAATTTTGCTTCATTTAAGCTCATCTATCTGAGGAATGGCGAATCACAGTATGATAAAACTAGATGATATCCAAATCACCACATAATTCCTGCTTTCCTCACACTGCCACTACACAACCTGACTACCGCTTTCCCCTCTTCACTATCCCGCAGCCCTTCCTGAGGCGCCCTCATCAGCAAAAACCACACTGGCTCTATCCGCCCACCCATCCACTCCACTCCTCATGATCACTGACATGAGTCTCCTGGCAGGATGCCACAACTTGCTGACAAATACTTCTAAGACAGTGGTCTCAAACTTGCAGCCTGGGGGCCACATGTGGCCTGCCAGGTAATATTTTGAGGCCCTCAATATGTTTATCATAATCACAAAAGTAAAATAAAACAGTATATTGATCATATGTCTCTTTAGCTATAAATTACAATATTATTATTAAGACTTAGCCAAAAGGAAAGATTTATAACCTATAAAGAGTTTTACCTCATGCAAAACTGTCATTTCTTTAATAAGACATTAACTACTTTTTCTGAGGCCCTCCAAGTACCTACAAATCCAAAATGTGGCCCTGCAAAGGGTTTGAGTTTGAGAACACTGTTCTAAGAGTATTTCATTCTGTATATGGACAAAGGGCTGCTGAAAAGTTCTCAGCCCAACCAAGAAGAGAATAATGTGGAGCCGTGAAAGTTACAAGTTATTCTGCATGTTTCTTGACACTTTTAGTTACAATGATATGAAATTAAACGAAAAGTGTGGATTACCTTGCAAGTTTTTTCTTCGTCGGTTCTCGGCCATCCTTTTTTCTATGTCTTGGCCTGTTATGGGATTTTAAAAGTGTAGCCAGTGCAACTGGGTGATATCACCATTGGTGTATTAAGTGTTTGGGACCTGAACATTGCTCTGAGTTGTGCCCAAGCTGTGCTACCCTTCAAAAAAGAGCACTTCAGAGATATTGTGTCCAGATTCAGCAGCTCTTTGATCCATAGAGCCGTCTACAGAAAAGGCCTCAACCTCGTCGTCGGCCAAGTCCTCAATCTCCAGCAAGTCGCCCTCGTTGGTGAATGCCTCGTCTGCTGCGTCTCCTAAGGCCTCTTCCTCAGGCAAGTCTGCTCTTCCCTCCGCAGGTAAGCTAGCTAAGAAGCCTCCAGCTGAGTCTTAGGCAGTCCAGGCAATGAGTGCAATCATGCCGGCCTCTATGAGACCTTCTACGAAGCGTGCCTCCAAAAACAGGGAATACTCATCTTTGAGGTCGCCCTCTATGGAGCGCACTTCTGCACCTTCTAGACCAGAGTCATTGGTCTTGGTGCCTGTCTTCGAGGACATGCTACAAGCCATCTTGACCAGGCAGCTCACCTCTGTGTTTGCTAAGCTTGCCCCTGCCTTGCCCCTGCTTTCTGTGAGCCAGTCTGAGCATTCAGTCGAGGCGCAAGAAGCTAAACCTGTTAGGTCTCTGCCTTTGTCTTCCAGTGACTCCTCGCCTCGTCCTTCCAGCTCCAGGTCTCCAGCTGTTCAACCTGCTTGAAAGGTGAGACACAAGCCTCAATCCAGGTCTTATTCGAAGCATTCCTCTTTATTGAGGCACCTGCCTCCAAGGAAGGATACGAAGTCTTCTATATCACGTTCTTCGAGGCCCATCGAGACTCCCTCCAAAAACGGGCATAGGTCTCGTACCATGAAGCCTTTAACACCTCGTTCTTCTCCACTTCGAGGCTCATCCAAGTCCCAGACTCCTCTGTCGAGGCATGCTATGAGGGATCCTCGTTCGCCAGTTTCTACGAGGAATGAGTCAAGGCATTCAGTCCCTCACATTCCTAGGACCTCTCCATCACGTCCTCTCAAACATAAGCACCCTCTGACTCCGCCTATATCACACAGTGGAGCTTCTTCTGTGACTCTTACGTTGGATACAGACATCCCTTCCCAGTACTCCAGGGAGGCTTCTCCTTCTTATTCTACAGCACCGCGCTCACGCTCTACTCCTCCTGAGGGTTCTTCGTCTGTGAAATCCACATTGTTTTCCAAATTCATCTTTGACATGAGTAAGGCTCTTCAAATTGATCTACAATCCGAGTCTAAGTATACTCCTGAGTATTTGGCTGAAATGGAATTGCCTCATCCGCCAAAAGACACTGAGACTTCCCATGAATCCTATCTTAAAGCAAACTTTCCTGAGAAATCTTGAGACTCCTTATTCTATTCCGGATATACCCTCCAAAATGGAATCTCGTTACCGCACGGTTCCTTGTAAAGGGTTTGAGAAGCCGCAATTGTCTCACCAATCTTTGGTGGTAGAATCATCTCTCAAAAAGTCTAATTCCACCAACGTCTATGCTGCAGTCCCTCCAGGAAGAAGGGAAATTTGGATGCTGTCTGTATCAAAATTCCATGATGGCAAACAGGATTTTGAACTACAACTTCATATTCATTTCTTATCTGAAGTACTGCATAAAGATCATGCCCTACTTCTTTTCAGACTTCCCTGAGCAGCGGTTGCCTGAGTTTCAACAGCTCCACCATACTCTATCTCAAATACGTTTGGTTATGCTCCAAGCGACTTATGATGCATTTGAAATTTCATCTCGAGTCACTGCTTTTTCTGTGGCCATGCGATGTCTGGCTTGGTTACAGATTGTGGACATGGATCCTAACCTTCAAGATAGCCTAGCCAATATACCCTGTCAAGGTAATGAGCTGTTCAACAAATACATTGAGGCTGCCATCAAGCATCTGTCAGAGCATGAGTTGTCATTTGCCTCTTTGATTCGATTTAAGCCTAAGCCTCCAGCTCCTAAGCCTTATCGGCCACCTCAACATCGTTATCCACAGAAATCTACTCTAGCTTATTCCAGACCTCCACACAGGAAACAGCCACAGCAGCAGCGACAACAAAAACCCCAGACTCCTGCTGTAGCTAAGCCAGCACTGTCTTTTTGACAATCTAAATCTGAGCATAACGTCAATCTTCATGCATCAGTCTTCTGTTCTCCTCATAGGAGGTCACCTCCATCATTTTTACCAACAGTGGGAGCAGTAACGTCAGACCTCTGGGTTCTTACCATCATTAGAGAGGGTTACTTGCTCCAATTTCTTCAAATTCCACCAGATCTCCCTCCAAAAGAGTTTCCTTCCAATGTATCACATCTCCCCCTTCTTCTTCAGAAGGTTCAGGCTCCATGCCGTCGAAGAGGTTCCCTTGGCCCAACGGGACACAGGTTTTTATTCTCATTACTTTCTGGTGCCAAAGAAGAGGGGAGATTTGCGACCTATCCTGGACCTCAGAGCTCTCAACAAATTTCTTGTCAAAGAAAAGTTTTGAATGCTCTCTCTTCCAACCCTGTATCCCTTGATGGATCAAGAAGATTGGCTATGCTCCCTAGATCTCAGGCTTACACTCATATTCCAATTCATACAGCCTCTCACAGATTTCTAAGATTTCAGGTGGGGAATCTTCATCTCCAATACAGAGTCCTCCCTTTTGGGCTGGCATCATCTCCCAGAGTCTTCACCAAATGCCTGGTGGTGGTGGCTACAGCCCTGCGGACGCAGGGTCTTCAAGTCTTTCCATATCTGGATGACTGGCTCATCGAAGCCTCGTCGCAACAAGGGGTTATTGTAGCGACCCAACGGACAAAGTCTTGGGTTCGAAATCAACTTTCCAAAGTCCCAGCTACACCCCTCCCAAACTCTACAGTTTATCAGAGCCGTCCTGGACAGTGTTCAACTGAGAGCGTTTCTACCTCAATAACTTCAGGATGCTCTCATTCACCTTTGTCAACGAGTGTCTTCCCTCATGTCAATCTCGGCAAGACACATGATAGTTCTTTTCGGTCACATGGCCTCTACAGTTCACGTGACTCCTTTTGCCAGACTTCACCTACGAATTCCTCAGTGGACCCTGGTATCTCAGTGGCAGCAGGCTTGCGACCCACTCTCTCAACACATTACAGTGACTCCTTCATTGAGACAATCTCTCCACTGGTGGATGCTCTCTTCGAATCTTTCCAGAGGTTTGCTATTTCACATGCCCCCTCATCAGAAGGTTCTCATGATAGATTCCTCAACCTACGCTTGGGAGGCTCACATAGATGGTCTCCGTACTCAAGGCCACTGGTCCAGTGCAGATCGTCGATGTTATATCAATCTGTTGGAACTCAGAGCGATCTTCTATGCTCTGAAAGCTTTTCAGCATCTTCTCCATGACAAGGTAGTCCTCATTCGAACCGACAATCAAGTCACTATGTATTATGCAAATAAGCAGGGAGGAACAGGATCTCTCCCTCTTTGCCGGAAGCTGTGAAGCTTTGGAATTGGGCAATCCTTCATAACACCTTTCTGAGAGCTGTCTATATCCAAGGAGAGAAAAACTGTCTGGTGGACAAATTGAGTCGCTTCTACAACCTCACGAATGGACACTCAATTCCTCGCCTCTACATCATGTTTTTGCTTAGTGGGGAACTCCTCAGATAGACCTCTTTGCATCTCCCCACAACAACAAACTGGCTCAGTTCTGCTACAGGATATACTCTCCTCACCGCAAATACTTTTCTTCTGGAATGGGAGAATCAGTTTCTCTATGCGTTTCACCCCCCCCCCCCCATTCCCTCTCATTCTCAAGACTCTTGACAAACTCAAGCAGGAGCATGCCACCATGATTCTGATAGTTCCTCGGTGGCCCAGACAACCTTGGTACTCCCTTCTACTTCAACTCAGCACCAGGGAGCCTCTGCTTCTACCAGTATTTCCCTCTCTGCTTACACAGAGTCGAGGGTCTCTGCTTCATCCCAACCTGCAGTCTCTACACCTAACAGCTTGGTACCTCTCAACCTAGCTGCCACTCTACAGTTTTCTCAATCTGTACAGGACATTCTAGATGCTTCCAGGAAGCCTGCCACTAGGCAATGTTACACCCAAAAATGGACTAGATTCTCTGCTTGGTGTACCATTCATCACAAGGAGCCGCAATCTACCTCCTTGTCTTCAGTTTTTGAATTACCTGCTGCACTTATCTCAATCTGGCCTCAAATCCACATCCATTCGAGTCCACCTCGGTGCCATTGCTGCTTTTCATCAGCCTATCGAAGGGAAACTCCTGTCTGCTCATCCCGTGGTTTCCAGATTTATGAAAGAACTTTTCAATGTCAAACCACCTCTCAAGCTGCCTCCAGTGGTTTGGGATCTCAATGTTGTTCTTGCACAATTGATGAAGCCTCCTTTTGAACCAATGGCTTCGGCTCATCTAAAATATCTCAGTTGGAAAATAGTTTTTCTCATTGCGCTTACCTCTGCTAGACGGGTCAGTGAGCTACAAGCTTTAGTGGCAGATCCACCTTTCACAGTATTCCATCATGACAAGGTGGTCCTCCGTACTCATCCTAAATTCTTACCTAAAGTGGTTTCAGAATTTCATCTCAATCAATCCATTATACTTCCAGTGTTTTTTCCAAAGCCTCATTCTCATCCTGGAGAAACTGCTCTTCATACTCTGGACTGTAAGCGTGCTTTGGCTTTCTACTTGCAACGCATTCAACCTCACAGAACTGCTCCTCAACTTTTTATCTCCTTCGATCCCAAAAAGTTGGGGCATCCTGTTTCCAAGCGAACCATCTCCAACTGGATGGCTGCTTGCATCTCTTTCTGCTATGCTCAGGCTGTTCTCCCTCTACAGAGTCGAGTCACAAGCCATAGAGTTAGAGCTATGGCAGTGTCTGTAGCTTTCCTCAGATCAACTCCTATTGAGGAAATCTGCAAGGCTGCCACTTGGTCCTCGGTTCATACATTCACCTCTCATTATTGTCTGGATGCTTTCTCCAGACGGGATGGCCACTTTGGTCAGGCAGTTTTACAACATTTATTCTCCTAATTTGCCAACACTCCCACCTTCCCATTCTAGTTAGCTTGGAGGTCACCCACATGTTGAGAATATGCTGCCTGCTTGTCCTGGGATAAAGCACAGTTACTTACCATAACAGCTGTTATCCAGGGACAGCAGGCATATATTCTCACAACCCACCCACCTCCCCGGGTTGGCTTCTTAGCTAACTATCTGAACTGAGGTACCTCAGAGAAGACGCGCGACCTACGTTCGTGG